>NC_136073.1:878328670-879528670 GCF_964261635.1 Lissotriton helveticus
GATTCAACTTTTAAACTTTACTGTCTCATAGACGTAGGTTAAAAACGGCCTCCCTTTCACCCCTTACAGCCGTCCCTGTCCTCCAAAATGTATTTAAGAATTTTGAAATGTGTTCAAAACTGACTCCAATTTGGAGAGTGGCAGTACACCGAGAAAGAGAAATTGTAAGAAAATGATTCAACTTTTAACCTTTACTGTCTCATAGACGTAGTTTAAAAACGGCCTCCCTTTCACCCCTTACAGCCGTCCCTGTCCTCCAAAATGTATTTAAGAATTTTGAAATGTGTTCAAAACTGACTCCAATTTGGGGAGTGGCAGTACACCGAGAAAGAGAAATTGTAAGAAAATGATTCAACTTTTAACCTTTACTGTCTCATAGACGTAGGTTAAAAACGGCCTCCCTTTCACCCCTTACAGCCGTCCCTGTCCTCCAAAATGTATTTAAGAATTTTGAAATGTGTTCAAAACTGACTCCAATTTGGGGAGTGGCCGTACACCGAGAAAGAGAAATTGTAAGAAAATGATTCAACTTTTAACCTTTACTGTCTCATAGACGTAGGTTAAAAACGGCCTCCCTTTCACCCCTTACAGCCGTCCCTATCCTCCAAAATGTATTTAAGAATTTTGAAATGTGTTCAAAACTGACTCCAATTTGGGGAGTGGCCGTACACCGAGAAAGATGGCAGCAAACTAAGGTCACAAAGTTAATAAACAATTTTAATGCTGGCGCAGAGGCAATAGTGTATGGTCCAATCCTGAATGTCTTACGGCAAATAGCTACGTAAATTCTTCTTTCGATTCTCTGTAGGTCAGGGATGAGAAATTGTAAGAAAATGATTCAACTTTTAACCTTTACTGTCTCATAGACGTAGGTTAAAAACGGCCTCCCTTTCACCCCTTACAGCCGTCCCTGTCCTCCAAAATGTATTTAAGAATTTTGAAATGTGTTCAAAACTGACTCCAATTTGGGGAGTGGCCGTACACCGAGAAAGAGAAATTGTAAGAAAATGAGTCAACTTTTAACCTTTACTGTCTCATAGACGTAGGTTAAAAACGGCCTCCCTTACAGCCGTCCCTGTCCTCCAAAATGTATTTAAGAATTTTGAAATGTGTTCAAAACTGACTCCAATTTGGGGAGTGGCAGTACACCGAGAAAGAGAAATTGTAAGAAAATGATTCAACTTTTAACCTTTACTGTCTCATAGACGTAGGTTAAAAACGGCCTCCCTTTCACCCCTTACAGCCGTCCCTGTCCTCCAAAATGTATTTAAGAATTTTGAAATGTGTTCAAAACTGACTCCAATTTGGGGAGTGGCAGTACACCGAGAAAGAGAAATTGTAAGAAAATGATTCAACTTTTAACCTTTACTGTCTCATAGACGTAGGTTAAAAACGGCCTCCCTTTCACCCCTTACAGCCGTCCCTGTCCTCCAAAATGTATTTAAGAATTTTGAAATGTGTTCAAAACTGACTCCAATTTGGGGAGTGGCCGTACACCGAGAAAGAGAAATTGTAAGAAAATGATTCAACTTTTAACCTTTACTGTCTCATAGACATAGGTTAAAAACGGCCTCCCTTTCACCCCTTACAGCCGTCCCTATCCTCCAAAATGTATTTAAGAATTTTGAAATGTGTTCAAAACTGACTCCAATTTGGGGAGTGGCCGTACACCGAGAAAGATGGCAGCAAACTAAGGTCACAAAGTTAATAAACAATTTTAATGCTGGTGCAGAGGCAATAGTGTATGGTCCAATCCTGAATGTCTTACGGCAAATAGCTACGTAAATTCTTCTTTCGATTCTCTGTAGGTCAGGGATGAGAAATTGTAAGAAAATGATTCAACTTTTAACCTTTACTGTCTCATAGACGTAGGTTAAAAACGGCCTCCCTTTCACCCCTTACAGCCGTCCCTGTCCTCTAAAATGTATTTAAGAATTTTGAAATGTGTTCAAAACTGACTCCAATTTGGGGAGTGGCAGTACACCGAGAAAGAGAAATTGTAAGAAAATGATTCAACTTTTAACCTTTACTGTCTCATAGACGTAGGTTAAAAACGGCCTCCCTTTCACCCCTTACAGCCGTCCCTGTCCTCCAAAATGTATTTAAGAATTTTGAAATGTGTTCAAAACTGACTCCAATTTGGGGAGTGGCAGTACACCGAGAAAGAGAAATTGTAAGAAAATGATTCAACTTTTAACCTTTACTGTCTCATAGACGTAGGTTAAAAACGGCCTCCCTTTCACCCCTTACAGCCGTCCCTATCCTCCAAAATGTATTTAAGAATTTTGAAATGTGTTCAAAACTGACTCCAATTTGGGGAGTGGCCGTACACCGAGAAAGATGGCAGCAAACTAAGGTCACAAAGTTAATAAACAATTTTAATGCTGGCGCAGAGGCAATAGTGTATGGTCCAATCCTGAATGTCTTACGGCAAATAGCTACGTAAATTCTTTTTTCGATTCTCTATAGGTCAGGGATGAGAAATTGTAAGAAAATGATTCAACTTTTAACCTTTACTGTCTCATAGACGTAGGTTAAAAACGGCCTCCCTTTCACCGCTTACAGCCGTCCCTGTCCTCCAAAATGTATTTAAGAATTTTGAAATGTGTTCAAAACTGACTCCAATTTGGGGAGTGGCAGTACACCGAGAAAGAGAAATTGTAAGAAAATGATTCAACTTTTAACCTTTACTGTCTCATAGACGTAGGTTAAAAACGGCCTCCCTTTCACCCCTTACAGCCGTCCCTGTCCTCCAAAATGTATTTAAGAATTTTGAAATGTGTTCAAAACTGACTCCAATTTGGGGAGTGGCAGTACACCGAGAAAGAGAAATTGTAAGAAAATGATTCAACTTTTAACCTTTACTGTCTCATAGACGTAGGTTAAAAACGGCCTCCCTTTCACCCCTTACAGCCGTCCCTGTCCTCCAAAATGTATTTAAGAATTTTGAAATGTGTTCAAAACTGACTCCAATTTGGGGAGTGGCCGTACACCGAGAAAGATGGCAGCAAACTAAGGTCACAAAGTTAATAAACAATTTTAATGCTGGCGCAGAGGCAATAGTGTATGGTCCAATCCTGAATGTCTTACGGCAAATAGCTACGTAAATTCTTTTTTCGATTCTCTGTAGGTCAGGGATGAGAAATTGTAAGAAAATGATTCAACTTTTAACCTTTACTGTCTCAGAGACGTAGGTTAAAAACGGCCTCCCTTTCACCCCTTACAGCCGTGTCCCTGTCCTCCAAAATGTATTTAAGAATTTTGAAATGTGTTCAAAACTGACTCCAATTTGGGGAGTGGCCGTACACCGAGAAAGAGAAATTGTAAGAAAATGATTCAACTTTTAACCTTTACTGTCTCATAGACGTAGGTTAAAAACGGCCTCCCTTTCACCCCTTACAGCCGTCCCTGTCCTCCAAAATGTATTTAAGAATTTTGAAATGTGTTCAAAACTGACTCCAATTTGGGGAGTGGCAGTACACCGAGAAAGAGAAATTGTAAGAAAATGATTCAACTTTTAACCTTTACTGTCTCATAGACGTAGGTTAAAAACGGCCTCCCTTTCACCCCTTACAGCCGTCCCTGTCCTCCAAAATGTATTTAAGAATTTTGAAATGTGTTCAAAACTGACTCCAATTTGGGGAGTGGCAGTACACTGAGAAAGAGAAATTGTAAGAAAATGATTCAACTTTTAACCTTTACTGTCTCATAGACGTAGGTTAAAAACGGCCTCCCTTTCACCCCTTACAGCCGTCCCTGTCCTCCAAAATGTATTTAAGAATTTTGAAATGTGTTCAAAACTGACTCCAAGTTGGGGAGTGGCCGTACACCGAGAAAGAGAAATTGTAAGAAAATGATTCAACTTTTAACCTTTACTGTCTCATAGACGTAGGTTAAAAACGGCCTCCCTTTCACCCCTTACAGCCGTCCCTATCCTCCAAAATGTATTTAAGAATTTTGAAATGTGTTCAAAACTGACTCCAATTTGGGGAGTGGCCGTACACCGAGAAAGATGGCAGCAAACTAAGGTCACAAAGTTAATAAACAATTTTAATGCTGGCGCAGAGGCAATAGTGTATGGTCCAATCCTGAATGTCTTACGGCAAATAGCTACGTAAATTCTTTTTTCGAAGAAAATGATTCAACTTTTAACCTTTACTGTCTCATAGACGTAGGTTAAAAACGGCCTCCCTTTCACCCCTTACAGCCCTCCCTGTCCTCCAAAATGTATTTAAGAATTTTGAAATGTGTTCAAAACTGGCTCCAATTTGGGGAGTGGCAGTACACCGAGAAAGAGAAATTGCAAGAAAATGATTCAACTTTTAACCTTTACTGTCTCATAGACGTAGGTTAAAAAGGGACTCCCTTTCACCCCTTACAGCCGTCCCTGTCCTCCAAAATGTATTTAAGAATTTTGAAATGTGTTCAAAACTGACTCCAATTTGGGGAGTGGCAGTACACTGAGAAAGAGAAATTGTAAGAAAATGATTCAACTTTTAACCTTTACTGTCTCAAAGACGTAGGTTAAAAACGGCCTCCCTTTCACCCCTTACAGCCGTCCCTGTCCTCCAAAATGTATTTAAGAATTTTGAAATGTGTTCAAAACTGACTCCAATTTGGGGAGTGGCCGTACACCGAGAAAGAGAAATTGTAAGAAAATGATTCAACTTTTAACCTTTACTGTCTCATAGACGTAGGTTAAAAACGGCCTCCCTTTCACTCCTTACAGCCGTCCCTATCCTCCAAAATGTATTTAAGAATTTTGAAATGTGTTCAAAACTGACTCCAATTTGGGGAGTGGCCGTACACCGAGAAAGATGGCAGCAAACTAAGGTCACAAAGTTAATAAACAATTTTAATGCTGGCGCAGAGGCAATAGTGTATGGTCCAATCCTGAATGTCTTACGGCAAATAGCTACGTAAATTCTTTTTTCGATTCTCTGTAGGTCAGGGATGAGAAATTGTAAGAAAATGATTCAACTTTTAACCTTTACTGTCTCCTAGACGTAGGTTAAAAACGGCCTCCCTTTCACCCCTTACAGCCGTCCATGTCCTCCAAAATGTATTTAAGAATTTTGAAATGTGTTCAAAACGGACTCCAATTTGGGGAGTGGCCGTACACCGAGAAAGAGAAATTGTAAGAAAATGATTCAACTTTTAAACTTTACTGTCTCATAGACGTAGGTTAAAAACGGCCTCCCTTTCACCCCTTACAGCCGTCCCTGTCCTCCAAAATGTATTTAAGAATTTTGAAATGTGTTCAAAACTGACTCCAATTTGGAGAGTGGCAGTACACCGAGAAAGAGAAATTGTAAGAAAATGATTCAACTTTTAACCTTTACTGTCTCATAGACGTAGTTTAAAAACGGCCTCCCTTTCACCCCTTACAGCCGTCCCTGTCCTCCAAAATGTATTTAAGAATTTTGAAATGTGTTCAAAACTGACTCCAATTTGGGGAGTGGCAGTACACCGAGAAAGAGAAATTGTAAGAAAATGATTCAACTTTTAACCTTTACTGTCTCATAGACGTAGGTTAAAAACGGCCTCCCTTTCACCCCTTACAGCCGTCCCTGTCCTCCAAAATGTATTTAAGAATTTTGAAATGTGTTCAAAACTGACTCCAATTTGGGGAGTGGCCGTACACCGAGAAAGAGAAATTGTAAGAAAATGATTCAACTTTTAACCTTTACTGTCTCATAGACGTAGGTTAAAAACGGCCTCCCTTTCACCCCTTACAGCCGTCCCTATCCTCCAAAATGTATTTAAGAATTTTGAAATGTGTTCAAAACTGACTCCAATTTGGGGAGTGGCCGTACACCGAGAAAGATGGCAGCAAACTAAGGTCACAAAGTTAATAAACAATTTTAATGCTGGCGCAGAGGCAATAGTGTATGGTCCAATCCTGAATGTCTTACGGCAAATAGCTACGTAAATTCTTCTTTCGATTCTCTGTAGGTCAGGGATGAGAAATTGTAAGAAAATGATTCAACTTTTAACCTTTACTGTCTCATAGACGTAGGTTAAAAACGGCCTCCCTTTCACCCCTTACAGCCGTCCCTGTCCTCCAAAATGTATTTAAGAATTTTGAAATGTGTTCAAAACTGACTCCAATTTGGGGAGTGGCCGTACACCGAGAAAGAGAAATTGTAAGAAAATGAGTCAACTTTTAACCTTTACTGTCTCATAGACGTAGGTTAAAAACGGCCTCCCTTACAGCCGTCCCTGTCCTCCAAAATGTATTTAAGAATTTTGAAATGTGTTCAAAACTGACTCCAATTTGGGGAGTGGCAGTACACCGAGAAAGAGAAATTGTAAGAAAATGATTCAACTTTTAACCTTTACTGTCTCATAGACGTAGGTTAAAAACGGCCTCCCTTTCACCCCTTACAGCCGTCCCTGTCCTCCAAAATGTATTTAAGAATTTTGAAATGTGTTCAAAACTGACTCCAATTTGGGGAGTGGCAGTACACCGAGAAAGAGAAATTGTAAGAAAATGATTCAACTTTTAACCTTTACTGTCTCATAGACGTAGGTTAAAAACGGCCTCCCTTTCACCCCTTACAGCCGTCCCTGTCCTCCAAAATGTATTTAAGAATTTTGAAATGTGTTCAAAACTGACTCCAATTTGGGGAGTGGCCGTACACCGAGAAAGAGAAATTGTAAGAAAATGATTCAACTTTTAACCTTTACTGTCTCATAGACATAGGTTAAAAACGGCCTCCCTTTCACCCCTTACAGCCGTCCCTATCCTCCAAAATGTATTTAAGAATTTTGAAATGTGTTCAAAACTGACTCCAATTTGGGGAGTGGCCGTACACCGAGAAAGATGGCAGCAAACTAAGGTCACAAAGTTAATAAACAATTTTAATGCTGGTGCAGAGGCAATAGTGTATGGTCCAATCCTGAATGTCTTACGGCAAATAGCTACGTAAATTCTTCTTTCGATTCTCTGTAGGTCAGGGATGAGAAATTGTAAGAAAATGATTCAACTTTTAACCTTTACTGTCTCATAGACGTAGGTTAAAAACGGCCTCCCTTTCACCCCTTACAGCCGTCCCTGTCCTCCAAAATGTATTTAAGAATTTTGAAATGTGTTCAAAACTGACTCCAATTTGGGGAGTGGCAGTACACCGAGAAAGAGAAATTGTAAGAAAATGATTCAACTTTTAACCTTTACTGTCTCATAGACGTAGGTTAAAAACGGCCTCCCTTTCACCCCTTACAGCCGTCCCTGTCCTCCAAAATGTATTTAAGAATTTTGAAATGTGTTCAAAACTGACTCCAATTTGGGGAGTGGCAGTACACCGAGAAAGAGAAATTGTAAGAAAATGATTCAACTTTTAACCTTTACTGTCTCATAGACGTAGGTTAAAAACGGCCTCCCTTTCACCCCTTACAGCCGTCCCTATCCTCCAAAATGTATTTAAGAATTTTGAAATGTGTTCAAAACTGACTCCAATTTGGGGAGTGGCCGTACACCGAGAAAGATGGCAGCAAACTAAGGTCACAAAGTTAATAAACAATTTTAATGCTGGCGCAGAGGCAATAGTGTATGGTCCAATCCTGAATGTCTTACGGCAAATAGCTACGTAAATTCTTTTTTCGATTCTCTATAGGTCAGGGATGAGAAATTGTAAGAAAATGATTCAACTTTTAACCTTTACTGTCTCATAGACGTAGGTTAAAAACGGCCTCCCTTTCACCGCTTACAGCCGTCCCTGTCCTCCAAAATGTATTTAAGAATTTTGAAATGTGTTCAAAACTGACTCCAATTTGGGGAGTGGCAGTACACCGAGAAAGAGAAATTGTAAGAAAATGATTCAACTTTTAACCTTTACTGTCTCATAGACGTAGGTTAAAAACGGCCTCCCTTTCACCCCTTACAGCCGTCCCTGTCCTCCAAAATGTATTTAAGAATTTTGAAATGTGTTCAAAACTGACTCCAATTTGGGGAGTGGCAGTACACCGAGAAAGAGAAATTGTAAGAAAATGATTCAACTTTTAACCTTTACTGTCTCATAGACGTAGGTTAAAAACGGCCTCCCTTTCACCCCTTACAGCCGTCCCTGTCCTCCAAAATGTATTTAAGAATTTTGAAATGTGTTCAAAACTGACTCCAATTTGGGGAGTGGCCGTACACCGAGAAAGATGGCAGCAAACTAAGGTCACAAAGTTAATAAACAATTTTAATGCTGGCGCAGAGGCAATAGTGTATGGTCCAATCCTGAATGTCTTACGGCAAATAGCTACGTAAATTCTTTTTTCGATTCTCTGTAGGTCAGGGATGAGAAATTGTAAGAAAATGATTCAACTTTTAACCTTTACTGTCTCAGAGACGTAGGTTAAAAACGGCCTCCCTTTCACCCCTTACAGCCGTGTCCCTGTCCTCCAAAATGTATTTAAGAATTTTGAAATGTGTTCAAAACTGACTCCAATTTGGGGAGTGGCCGTACACCGAGAAAGAGAAATTGTAAGAAAATGATTCAACTTTTAACCTTTACTGTCTCATAGACATAGGTTAAAAACGGCCTCCCTTTCACCCCTTACAGCCGTCCCTGTCCTCCAAAATGTATTTAAGAATTTTGAAATGTGTTCAAAACTGACTCCAATTTGGGGAGTGGCAGTACACCGAGAAAGAGAAATTGTAAGAAAATGATTCAACTTTTAACCTTTACTGTCTCATAGACGTAGGTTAAAAACGGCCTCCCTTTCACCCCTTACAGCCGTCCCTGTCCTCCAAAATGTATTTAAGAATTTTGAAATGTGTTCAAAACTGACTCCAATTTGGGGAGTGGCAGTACACTGAGAAAGAGAAATTGTAAGAAAATGATTCAACTTTTAACCTTTACTGTCTCATAGACGTAGGTTAAAAACGGCCTCCCTTTCACCCCTTACAGCCGTCCCTGTCCTCCAAAATGTATTTAAGAATTTTGAAATGTGTTCAAAACTGACTCCAAGTTGGGGAGTGGCCGTACACCGAGAAAGAGAAATTGTAAGAAAATGATTCAACTTTTAACCTTTACGGTCTCATAGACGTAGGTTAAAAACGGCCTCCCTTTCACCCCTTACAGCCGTCCCTATCCTCCAAAATGTATTTAAGAATTTTGAAATGTGTTCAAAACTGACTCCAATTTGGGGAGTGGCCGTACACCGAGAAAGATGGCAGCAAACTAAGGTCACAAAGTTAATAAACAATTTTAATGCTGGCGCAGAGGCAATAGTGTATGGTCCAATCCTGAATGTCTTACGGCAAATAGCTACGTAAATTCTTTTTTCGAAGAAAATGATTCAACTTTTAACCTTTACTGTCTCATAGACGTAGGTTAAAAACGGCCTCCCTTTCACCCCTTACAGCCCTCCCTGTTCTCCAAAATGTATTTAAGAATTTTGAAATGTGTTCAAAACTGACTCCAATTTGGGGAGTGGCCGTACACCGAGAAAGAGAAATTGTAAGAAAATGATTTAACTTTTAACCTTTACTGTCTCATAGACGTAGGTTAAAAACGGCCTCCCTTTCACCCCTTACAGCCGTCCCTGTCCTCCAAAATGTATTTAAGAATTTTGAAATGTGTTCAAAACTGACTCCAATTTGGAGAGTGGCAGTACACCGAGAAAGAGAAATTGTAAGAAAATGATTCAACTTTTAACCTTTACTGTCTCATAGACGTAGTTTAAAAACGGCCTCCCTTTCACCCCTTACAGCCGTCCCTGTCCTCCAAAATGTATTTAAGAATTTTGAAATGTGTTCAAAACTGACTCCAATTTGGGGAGTGGCAGTACACCGAGAAAGAGAAATTGTAAGAAAATGATTCAACTTTTAACCTTTACTGTCTCATAGACGTAGGTTAAAAACGGCCTCCCTTTCACCCCTTACAGCCGTCCCTGTCCTCCAAAATGTATTTAAGAATTTTGAAATGTGTTCAAAACTGACTCCAATTTGGGGAGTGGCCGTACACCGAGAAAGAGAAATTGTAAGAAAATGATTCAACTTTTAACCTTTACTGTCTCATAGACGTAGGTTAAAAACGGCCTCCCTTTCACCCCTTACAGCCGTCCCTATCCTCCAAAATGTATTTAAGAATTTTGAAATGTGTTCAAAACTGACTCCAATTTGGGGAGTGGCCGTACACCGAGAAAGATGGCAGCAAACTAAGGTCACAAAGTTAATAAACAATTTTAATGCTGGCGCAGAGGCAATAGTGTATGGTCCAATCCTGAATGTCTTACGGCAAATAGCTACGTAAATTCTTTTTTCGATTCTCTGTAGGTCAGGGATGAGAAATTGTAGGAAAATGATTCAACTTTTAACCTTTACTGTCTCATAGACGTAGGTTAAAAACGGCCTCCCTTTCACCCCTTACAGCCGTCCCTGTCCTCCAAAATGTATTTAAGAATTTTGAAATGTGCTTAAAACTGACTCCAATTTGGGGAGTGGCAGTACACCGAGAAAGAGAAATTGTAAGAAAATGATTCAACTTTTAACCTTTACTGTCTCATAGACGTAGGTTAAAAACGGCCTCCCTTTCACCCCTTACAGCCGTCCCTGTCCTCCAAAATGTATTTAAGAATTTTGAAATGTGCTCAAAACTGACTCCAATTTGGGGAGTGGCAGCACACCGAGAAAAAGAAATTGTAAGAAAATGATTCAACTTTTAACCTTTACTGTCTCATAGACGTAGGTTAAAAACGGCCTCCCTTTCACCCCTTACAGCCGTCCCTGTCCTCCAAAATGTATTTACGAATTTTGAAATGTGTTCAAAACTGACTCCAATTTGGGGAGTGGCCGTACACCGAGAAAGAGAAATTGTAAGAAAATGATTCAACTTTTAACCTTTACTGTCTCATAGACGTAGGTTAAAAACGGCCTCCCTTTCACCCCTTACAACCTTCCCTATCCTCCAAAATGTATTTAAGAATTTTGAAATGTGTTCAAAACTGACTCCAATTTGAGGAGTGGCAGTACACCGAGAAAGAGAAATTGTAAGAAAATGATTCAACTTTTAACCTTTACTGTCTCATAGACGTAGGTTAAAAACGGCCTCCCTTTCACCCCTTACAGCCGTCCCTGTCCTCCAAAATGTATTTAAGAATTTTGAAATGTGTTCAAAACTGACTCCAATTTGGGGAGTGGCAGTACACCGAGAAAGAGAAATTGTAAGAAAATGATTCATCTTTTAACCTTTAATGTCTCATAGACGTAGGTTAAAAACGGCCTCCCTTTGACCCCTTACAGCCGTCCCTGTCCTCCAAAATGTATTTAAGAATTTTGAAATGTGTTCAAAACTGACTCCAATTTGGGGAGTGGCAGTACACCGAGAAAGAGAAATTGTAAGAAAATGATTCAACTTTTAACCTTTACTGTCTCATAGACGTAGGTTAAAAACGGCCTCCCTTTCACCCCTTACAGCCGTCCCTGTCCTCCAAAATGTATTTAAGAATTTTGAAATGTGTTCAAAACTGACTCCAATTTGGGGAGTGGCAGTACACCGAGAAAGAGAAATTGTAAGAAAATGATTCAACTTTTAACCTTTACTGTTTCATAGACGTAGGTTAAAAACGGCCTCCCTTTCACCCCTTACAGCCGTCCCTGTCCTCCAAAATGTATTTAAGAATTTTGAAATGTGTTCAAAACTGACTCCAATTTGGGGAGTGGCCGTACACCGAGAAAGAGAAATTGTAAGAAAATGATTCAACTTTTAACCTTTACTGTCTCATAGACGTAGGTTAAAAACGGCCTTACTTTCACCCCTTACAGCCGTCCCTATCCTCCAAAATGTATTTAAGAATTTTGAAATGTGTTCAAAACTGACTCCAATTTGGAGAGTGGCAGTACACCGAGAAAGAGAAATTGTAAGAAAATGATTCAACTTTTAACCTTTACTGTCTCATAGACGTAGGTTAAAAACGGCCTCCCTTTCACCCCTTACAGCCGTCCCTGTCCTCCAAAATGTATTTAAGAATTTTGAAATGTGTTCAAAACTGGCTCCAATTTAGGGAGTGGCAGTACACCGAGAAAGAGAAATTGCAAGAAAATGATTCAACTTTTAACCTTTACTGTCTCATAGACGTAGGTTAAAAAGGGACTCCCTTTCACCCCTTACAGCCGTCCCTGTCCTCCAAAATGTATTTAAGAATTTTGAAATGTGTTCAAAACTGACTCCAATTTGGGGAGTGGCAGTACACCGAGAAAGAGAAATTGTAAGAAAATGATTCAACTTTTAACCTTTACTGTCTCATAGACGTAGGTTAAAAACGGCCTCCCTTTCACCCCTTACAGCCGTCCCTGTCCTCCAAAATGTATTTAAGAATTTTGAAATGTGTTCAAAACTGACTCCAATCTGGGGAGTGGCAGTACACCGAGAAAGAAAAATTGTAAGAAAATGATTCAACTTTTAACCTTTACTGTCTCATAGACGTAGGTTAAAAACGGCCTCCCTTTCACCCCTTACAGCCGTCCCTGTCCTCCAAAATGTATTTAAGAATTTTGAAATGTGTTCAAAACTGACTCCAATTTGGGGAGTGGCAGTACACCGAGAAAGAGAAATTGTAAGAAAATGATTCAACTTTTAACCTTTACTGTCTCATAGACGTAGGTTAAAAACGGCCTCCTTTTCACCCCTTACAGCCGTCCCTGTCCTCCAAAATGTATTTAAGAATTTTGAAATGTGTTCAAAACTGACTCCAATTTGGGGAGTGGCAGTACACCGAGAAAGAGAAATTGTAAGAAAATGATTCAACTTTTAACCTTTACTGTCTCATAGACGTAGGTTAAAAACGGCCTCCCTTTCACCCCTTACAGCCGTCCCTGTCCTCCAAAATGTATTTAAGAATTTTGAAATGTGTTCAAAACTGACTCCAATTTGGGGAGTGGCAGTACACTGAGAAAGAGAAATTGTAAGAAAATGATTCAACTTTTAACCTTTACTGTCTCAAAGACGTAGGTTAAAAACGGCCTCCCTTTCACCCCTTACAGCCGTCCCTGTCCTCCAAAATGTATTTAAGAATTTTGAAATGTGTTCAAAACTGACTCCAATTTGGGGAGTGGCCGTACACCGAGAAAGAGAAATTGTAAGAAAATGATTCAACTTTTAACCTTTACTGTCTCATAGACGTAGGTTAAAAACGGCCTCCCTTTCACTCCTTACAGCCGTCCCTATCCTCCAAAATGTATTTAAGAATTTTGAAATGTGTTCAAAACTGACTCCAATTTGGGGAGTGGCCGTACACCGAGAAAGATAGCAGCAAACTAAGGTCACAAAGTTAATAAACAATTTTAATGCTGGCGCAGAGGCAATAGTGTATGGTCCAATCCTGAATGTCTTACGGCAAATAGCTACGTAAATTCTTTTTTCGATTCTCTGTAGGTCAGGGATGAGAAATTGTAAGAAAATGATTCAACTTTTAACCTTTACTGTCTCCTAGACGTAGGTTAAAAACGGCCTCCCTTTCACCCCTTACAGCCGTCCCTGTCCTCCAAAATGTATTTAAGAATTTTGAAATGTGTTCAAAACGGACTCCAATTTGGGGAGTGGCCGTACACCGAGAAAGAGAAATTGTAAGAAAATGATTCAACTTTTAAACTTTACTGTCTCATAGACGTAGGTTAAAAACGGCCTACCTTTCACCCCTTACAGCCGTCCCTGTCCTCCAAAATGTATTTAAGAATTTTGAAATGTGTTCAAAACTGACTCCAATTTGGAGAGTGGCAGTACACCGAGAAAGAGAAATTGTAAGAAAATGATTCAACTTTTAACCTTTACTGTCTCATAGACGTAGTTTAAAAACGGCCTCCCTTTCACCCCTTACAGCCGTCCCTGTCCTCCAAAATGTATTTAAGAATTTTGAAATGTGTTCAAAACTGACTCCAATTTGGGGAGTGGCAGTACACCGAGAAAGAGAAATTGTAAGAAAATGATTCAACTTTTAACCTTTACTGTCTCATAGACGTAGGTTAAAAACGGCCTCCCTTTCACCCCTTACAGCCGTCCCTGTCCTCCAAAATGTATTTAAGAATTTTGAAATGTGTTCAAAACTGACTCCAATTTGGGGAGTGGCCGTACACCGAGAAAGAGAAATTGTAAGAAAATGATTCAACTTTTAACCTTTACTGTCTCATAGACGTAGGTTAAAAACGGCCTCCCTTTCACCCCTTACAGCCGTCCCTATCCTCCAAAATGTATTTGAGAATTTTGAAATGTGTTCAAAACTGACTCCAATTTGGGGAGTGGCCGTACACCGAGAAAGATGGCAGCAAACTAAGGTCACAAAGTTAATAAACAATTTTAATGCTGGCGCAGAGGCAATAGTGTATGGTCCAATCCTGAATGTCTTACGGCAAATAGCTACGTAAATTCTTCTTTCGATTCTCTGTAGGTCAGGGATGAGAAATTGTAAGAAAATGATTCAACTTTTAACCTTTACTGTCTCATAGACGTAGGTTAAAAACGGCCTCCCTTTCACCCCTTACAGCCGTCCCTGTCCTCCAAAATGTATTTAAGAATTTTGAAATGTGTTCAAAACTGACTCCAATTTGGGGAGTGGCCGTACACCGAGAAAGAGAAATTGTAAGAAAATGAGTCAACTTTTAACCTTTACTGTCTCATAGACGTAGGTTAAAAACGGCCTCCCTTTCACCCCTTACAGCCGTCCCTGTCCTCCAAAATGTATTTAAGAATTTTGAAATGTGTTCAAAACTGACTCCAATTTGGGGAGTGGCAGTACACCGAGAAAGAGAAATTGTAAGAAAATGATTCAACTTTTAACCTTTACTGTCTCATAGACGTAGGTTAAAAACGGCCTCCCTTTCACCCCTTACAGCCGTCCCTGTCCTCCAAAATGTATTTAAGAATTTTGAAATGTGTTCAAAACTGACTCCAATTTGGGGAGTGGCAGTACACCGAGAAAGAGAAATTGTAAGAAAATGATTCAACTTTTAACCTTTACTGTCTCATAGACGTAGGTTAAAAACGGCCTCCCTTTCACCCCTTACAGCCGTCCCTGTCCTCCAAAATGTATTTAAGAATTTTGAAATGTGTTCAAAACTGACTCCAATTTGGGGAGTGGCCGTACACCGAGAAAGAAAAATTGTAAGAAAATGATTCAACTTTTAACCTTTACTGTCTCATAGACATAGGTTAAAAACGGCCTCCCTTTCACCCCTTACAGCCGTCCCTATCCTCCAAAATGTATTTAAGAATTTTGAAATGTGTTCAAAACTGACTCCAATTTGGGGAGTGGCCGTACACCGAGAAAGATGGCAGCAAACTAAGGTCACAAAGTTAATAAACAATTTTAATGCTGGTGCAGAGGCAATAGTGTATGGTCCAATCCTGAATGTCTTACGGCAAATAGCTACGTAAATTCTTCTTTCGATTCTCTGTAGGTCAGGGATGAGAAATTGTAAGAAAATGATTCAACTTTTAACCTTTACTGTCTCATAGACGTAGGTTAAAAACGGCCTCCCTTTCACCCCTTACAGCCGTCCCTGTCCTCCAAAATGTATTTAAGAATTTTGAAATGTGTTCAAAACTGACTCCAATTTGGGGAGTGGCCGTACACCGAGAAAGAGAAATTGTAAGAAAATGATTCAACTTTTAACCTTTACTGTCTCATAGACGTAGGTTAAAAACGGCCCTCCTTTCACCCCTTACAGCCGTCCCTGTCCTCCAAAATGTATTTAAGAATTTTGAAATGTGTTCAAAACTGACTCCAATTTGGGGAGTGGCAGTACACCGAGAAAGAGAAATTGTAAGAAAATGATTCAACTTTTAACCTTTACTGTCTCATAGACGTAGGTTAAAAACGGCCTCCCTTTCACCCCTTACAGCCGTCCCTATAGTCCAAAATGTATTTAAGAATTTTGAAATGTGTTCAAAACTGACTCCAATTTGGGGAGTGGCCGTACACCGAGAAAGATGGCAGCAAACTAAGGTCACAAAGTTAATAAACAATTTTAATGCTGGCGCAGAGGCAATAGTGTATGGTCCAATCCTGAATGTCTTACGGCAAATAGCTACGTAAATTCTTTTTTCGATTCTCTATAGGTCAGGGATGAGAAATTGTAAGAAAATGATTCAACTTTTAACCTTTACTGTCTCATAGACGTAGGTTAAAAACGGCCTCCCTTTCACCGCTTACAGCCGTCCCTGTCCTCCAAAATGTATTTAAGAATTTTGAAATGTGTTCAAAACTGACTCCAATTTGGGGAGTGGCAGTACACCGAGAAAGAGAAATTGTAAGAAAATGATTCAACATTTAACCTTTACTGTCTCATAGACGTAGGTTAAAAACGGCCTCCCTTTCACCCCTTACAGCCGTCCCTGTCCTCCAAAATGTATTTAAGAATTTTGAAATGTGTTCAAAACTGACTCCAATTTGGGGAGTGGCAGTACACCGAGAAAGAGAAATTGTAAGAAAATGATTCAACTTTTAACCTTTACTGTCTCATAGACGTAGGTTAAAAACGGCCTCCCTTTCACCCCTTACAGCCGTCCCTGTCCTCCAAAATGTATTTAAGAATTTTGAAATGTGTTCAAAACTGACTCCAATTTGGGGAGTGGCAGTACACCGAGAAAGAGAAATTGTAAGAAAATGATTCAACTTTTAACCTTTACTGTCTCATAGACGTAGGTTAAAAACGGCCTCCCTTTCACCCCTTACAGCCGTCCCTGTCCTCCAAAATGTATTTAAGAATTTTGAAATGTGTTCAAAACTGACTCCAATTTGGGGAGTGGCCGTACACCGAGAAAGAGAAATTGTAAGAAAATGATTCAACTTTTAACCTTTACTGTCTCATAGACGTAGGTTAAAAACGGCCTCCCTTTCACCCCTTACAGCCGTCCCTGTCCTCCAAAATGTATTTAAGAATTTTGAAATGTGTTCAAAACTGACTCCAATTTGGGGAGTGGCCATACACCGAGAAAGATGGCAGCAAACTAAGGTCACAAAGTTAATAAACAATTTTAATGCTGGAGCAGAGGCAATAGTGTATGGTCCAATCCTGAATCTCTTACGGCAAATAGCTACGTAAATTCTTTTTTCGATTCTCTGTAGGTCAGGGATGAGAAATTGTAAGAAAATGATTCAACTTTTAACCTTTACTGTCTCATAGACGTAGGTTAAAAACGGCCTCCCTTTCACCCCTTACAGCCGTCCCTGTCCTCCAAAATGTATTTAAGAATTTTGAAATGTGTTCAAAACTGACTCCAATTTGGGGAGTGGCAGTACACCGAGAAAGAGAAATTGTAAGAAAATGATTCAACTTTTAACCTTTACTGTCTCATAGACGTAGGTTAAAAACGGCCTCCCTTTCACCCCTTACAGCCGTCCCTGTCCTCCAAAATGTATTTAAGAATTTTGAAATGTGTTCAAAACTGACTCCAATTTGGGGAGTGGCCGTACACCGAGAAAGAGAAATTGTAAGAAAATGATTCAACTTTTAACCTTTACTGTCTCATAGACATAGGTTAAAAACGGCCTCCCTTTCACCCCTTACAGCCGTCCCTATCCTCCAAAATGTATTTAAGAATTTTGAAATGTGTTCAAAACTGACTCCAATTTGGGGAGTGGCCGTACACCGAGAAAGATGGCAGCAAACTAAGGTCACAAAGTTAATAAACAATTTTAATGCTGGCGCAGAGGCAATAGTGTATGGTCCAATCCTGAATGTCTTACGGCAAATAGCTACGTAAATTCTTCTTTCGATTCTCTGTAGGTCAGGGATGAGAAATTGTAAGAAAATGATTCAACTTTTAACCTTTACTGTCTCATAGACGTAGGTTAAAAACGGCCTCCCTTTCACCCCTTACAGCCGTCCCTGTCCTCCAAAATGTATTTAAGAATTTTGAAATGTGTTCAAAACTGACTCCAATTTGGGGAGTGGCCGTACACCGAGAAAGAGAAATTGTAAGAAAATGATTCAACTTTTAACCTTTACTGTCTCATAGACGTAGGTTAAAAACGGCCTCCCTTTCACCCCTTACAGCCGTCCCTGTCCTCCAAAATGTATTTAAGAATTTTGAAATGTGTTCAAAACTGACTCCAATTTGGGGAGTGGCAGTACACCGAGAAAGAGAAATTGTAAGAAAATGATTCAACTTTTAACCTTTACTGTCTCATAGACGTAGGTTAAAAACGGCCTCCCTTTCACCCCTTACAGCCGTCCCTGTCCTCCAAAATGTATTTAAGAATTTTGAAATGTGTTCAAAACTGACTCCAATTTGGGGAGTGGCAGTACACCGAGAAAGAGAAATTGTAAGAAAATGATTCAACTTTTAACCTTTACTGTCTCATAGACGTAGGTTAAAAACGGCCTCCCTTTCACCCCTTACAGCCGTCCCTGTCCTCCAAAATGTATTTAAGAATTTTGAAATGTGTTCAAAACTGACTCCAATTTGGGGAGTGGCAGTACACCGAGAAAGAGAAATTGTAAGAAAATGATTCAACTTTTAACCTTTACTGTCTCATAGACGTAGGTTAAAAACAGCCTCCCTTTCACCCCTTACAGCCGTCCCTGTCCTCCAAAATGTATTTAAGAATTTTGAAATGTGTTCAAAACTGACTCCAATTTGGGGAGTGGCAGTACACCGAGAAAGAGAAATTGTAAGAAAATGATTTAACTTTTAACCTTTACTGTCTCATAGACGTAGGTTAAAAACGGCCTCCCTTTCACCCCTTACAGCCGTCCCTGTCCTCCAAAATGTATTTAAGAATTTTGAAATGTGTTCAAAACTGACTCCAATTTGGGGAGTGGCCGTACACCGAGAAAGAGAAATTGTAAGAAAATGATTCAACATTTAACCTTTACTGTCTCATAGACGTAGGTTAAAAACGGCCTCCCTTTCACCCCTTACAGCCGTCCCTGTCCTCCAAAATGTATTTAAGAATTTTGAAATGTGTTCAAAACTGACTCCAATTTGGGGAGTGGCCATACACCGAGAAAGATGGCAGCAAACTAAGGTCACAAAGTTAATAAACAATTTTAATGCTGGAGCAGAGGCAATAGTGTATGGTCCAATCCTGAATCTCTTACGGCAAATAGCTACGTAAATTCTTTTTTCGATTCTCTGTAGGTCAGGGATGAGAAATTGTAAGAAAATGATTCAACTTTTAACCTTTACTGTCTCATAGACGTAGGTTAAAAACGGCCTCCCTTTCACCCCTTACAGCCGTCCCTGTCCTCCAAAATTTATTTAAGAATTTTGAAATGTGTTCAAAACTGACTCCAATTTGGGGAGTGGCAGTACACCGAGAAAGAGAAATTGTAAGAAAATGATTCAACTTTTAACCTTTACTGTCTCATAGACGTAGGTTAAAAACGGCCTCCCTTTCACCCCTTACAGCCGTCCCTGTCCTCCAAAATGTATTTAAGAATTTTGAAATGTGTTCAAAACTGACTCCAATTTGGGGAGTGGCCGTACACCGAGAAAGAGAAATTGTAAGAAAATGATTCAACTTTTAACCTTTACTGTCTCATAGACATAGGTTAAAAACGGCCTCCCTTTCACCCCTTACAGCCGTCCCTATCCTCCAAAATGTATTTAAGAATTTTGAAATGTGTTCAAAACTGACTCCAATTTGGGGAGTGGCCGTACACCGAGAAAGATGGCAGCAAACTAAGGTCACAAAGTTAATAAACAATTTTAATGCTGGCGCAGAGGCAATAGTGTATGGTCCAATCCTGAATGTCTTACGGCAAATAGCTACGTAAATTCTTCTTTCGATTCTCTGTAGGTCAGGGATGAGAAATTGTAA
The DNA here is from genome assembly GCF_964261635.1 of Lissotriton helveticus. Lineage (NCBI taxonomy): Eukaryota > Metazoa > Chordata > Amphibia > Caudata > Salamandridae > Lissotriton > Lissotriton helveticus. The sequence goes on from NC_136073.1 coordinate 878,348,423, forward strand.
GAAAATGATTCAACTTTTAACCTTTACTGTCTCATAGACGTAGGTTAAAAACGGCCTCCCTTTCACCCCTTACAGCCGTCCCTGTCCTCCAAAATGTATTTAAGAATTTTGAAATGTGTTCAAAACTGACTCCAATTTGGGGAGTGGCCGTACACCGAGAAAGAGAAATTGTAAGAAAATGATTCAACTTTTAACCTTTACTGTCTCATAGACGTAGGTTAAAAACGGCCTCCCTTTCACCCCTTACAGCCGTCCCTGTCCTCCAAAATGTATTTAAGAATTTTGAAATGTGTTCAAAACTGACTCCAATTTGGGGAGTGGCAGTACACCGAGAAAGAGAAATTGTAAGAAAATGATTCAACTTTTAACCTTTACTGTCTCATAGACGTAGGTTAAAAACGGCCTCCCTTTCACCCCTTACAGCCGTCCCTGTCCTCCAAAATGTATTTAAGAATTTTGAAATGTGTTCAAAACTGACTCCAATTTGGGGAGTGGCAGTACACCGAGAAAGAGAAATTGTAAGAAAATGATTCAACTTTTAACCTTTACTGTCTCATAGACGTAGGTTAAAAACGGCCTCCCTTTCACCCCTTACAGCCGTCCCTGTCCTCCAAAATGTATTTAAGAATTTTGAAATGTGTTCAAAACTGACTCCAATTTGGGGAGTGGCCGTACACCGAGAAAGAGAAATTGTAAGAAAATGATTCAACATTTAACCTTTACTGTCTCATAGACGTAGGTTAAAAACGGCCTCCCTTTCACCCCTTACAGCCGTCCCTGTCCTCCAAAATGTATTTAAGAATTTTGAAATGTGTTCAAAACTGACTCCAATTTGGGGAGTGGCCATACACCGAGAAAGATGGCAGCAAACTAAGGTCACAAAGTTAATAAACAATTTTAATGCTGGAGCAGAGGCAATAGTGTATGGTCCAATCCTGAATCTCTTACGGCAAATAGCTACGTAAATTCTTTTTTCGATTCTCTGTAGGTCAGGGATGAGAAATTGTAAGAAAATGATTCAACTTTTAACCTTTACTGTCTCATAGACGTAGGTTAAAAACGGCCTCCCTTTCACCCCTTACAGCCGTCCCTGTCCTCCAAAATTTATTTAAGAATTTTGAAATGTGTTCAAAACTGACTCCAATTTGGGGAGTGGCAGTACACCGAGAAAGAGAAATTGTAAGAAAATGATTCAACTTTTAACCTTTACTGTCTCATAGACGTAGGTTAAAAACGGCCTCCCTTTCACCCCTTACAGCCGTCCCTGTCCTCCAAAATGTATTTAAGAATTTTGAAATGTGTTCAAAACTGACTCCAATTTGGGGAGTGGCCGTACACCGAGAAAGAGAAATTGTAAGAAAATGATTCAACTTTTAACCTTTACTGTCTCATAGACATAGGTTAAAAACGGCCTCCCTTTCACCCCTTACAGCCGTCCCTATCCTCCAAAATGTATTTAAGAATTTTGAAATGTGTTCAAAACTGACTCCAATTTGGGGAGTGGCCGTACACCGAGAAAGATGGCAGCAAACTAAGGTCACAAAGTTAATAAACAATTTTAATGCTGGCGCAGAGGCAATAGTGTATGGTCCAATCATGAATGTCTTACGGCAAATAGCTACGTAAATTCTTCTTTCGATTCTCTGTAGGTCAGGGATGAGAAATTGTAAGAAAATGATTCAACTTTTAACCTTTACTGTCTCATAGACGTAGGTTAAAAACGGCCTCCCTTTCACCCCTTACAGCCGTCCCTGTCCTCCAAAATGTATTTAAGAATTTTGAAATGTGTTCAAAACTGACTCCAATTTGGGGAGTGGCCGTACACCGAGAAAGAGAAATTGTAAGAAAATGATTCAACTTTTAACCTTTACTGTCTCATAGACGTAGGTTAAAAACGGCCTCCCTTTCACCCCTTACAGCCGTCCCTGTCCTCCAAAATGTATTAAGAATTTTGAAATGTGTTCAAAACTGACTCCAATTTGGGGAGTGGCAGTACACCGAGAAAGAGAAATTGTAAGAAAATGATTCAACTTTTAACCTTTACTGTCTCATAGACGTAGGTTAAAAACGGCCTCCCTTTCACCCCTTACAGCCGTCCCTGTCCTCCAAAATGTATTTAAGAATTTTGAAATGTGTTCAAAACTGACTCCAATTTGGGGAGTGGCAGTACACCGAGAAAGAGAAATTGTAAGAAAATGATTCAACTTTTAACCTTTACTGTCTCATAGACGTAGGTTAAAAACGGCCTCCCTTTCACCCCTTACAGCCGTCCCTGTCCTCCAAAATGTATTTAAGAATTTTGAAATGTGTTCAAAACTGACTCCAATTTGGGGAGTGGCAGTACACCGAGAAAGAGAAATTGTAAGAAAATGATTCAACTTTTAACCTTTACTGTCTCATAGACGTAGGTTAAAAACGGCCTCCCTTTCACCCCTTACAGCCGTCCCTGTCCTCCAAAATGTATTTAAGAATTTTGAAATATGTTCAAAACTGACTCCAATTTGGGGAGTGGCAGTACACCGAGAAAGAGAAATTGTAAGAAAATGATTCAACTTTTAACCTTTACTGTCTCATAGACGTAGGTTAAAAACGGCCTCCCTTTCACCCCTTACAGCCGTCCCTATCCTCCAAAATGTATTTAAGAATTTTGAAATGTGTTCAAAACTGACTCCAATTTGGGGAGTGGCCGTACACCGAGAAAGATGGCAGCAAACTAAGGTCACAAAGTTAATAAACAATTTTAATGCTGGCGCAGAGGCAATAGTGTATGGTCCAATCCTGAATGTCTTACGGCAAATAGCTACGTAAATTCTTTTTTCGATTCTCTGTAGGTCAGGGATGAGAAATTGTAAGAAAATGATTCAACTTTTAACCTTTACTGTCTCATAGACGTAGGTTAAAAACGGCCTCCCTTTCACCCCTTACAGCCGTCCCTGTCCTCCAAAATGTATTTAAGAATTTTGAAATGTGTTCAAAACTGACTCCAATTTGGGGAGTGGCCTTACACCGAGAAAGAGAAATTGTAAGAAAATGATTCAACTTTTAACCTTTACTGTCTCATATACGTAGGTTAAAAACGGCCTCCCTTTCACCCCTTACAGCCGTCCCTGTCCTCCAAAATGTATTTAAGAATTTTGAAATGTGTTCACAACTGACTCCAATTTGGGGAGTGGCAGTACACCGAGAAAGAGAAATTGTAAGGAAATGATTCAACTTTTAACCTTTACTGTCTCATAGACGTAGGTTAAAAACGGCCTCCCTTTCACCCCTTACAGCCGTCCCTGTCCTCCAAAATGTATTTAAGAATTTTGAAATGTGTTCAAAACTGACTCCAATTTGGGGAGTGGCAGTACACCGAGAAAGAGAAATTGTAAGAAAATGATTCAACTTTTAACCTTTACTGTCTCATAGACGTAGGTTAAAAACGGCCTCCCTTTCACCCCTTACAGCCGTCCCTGTCCTCCAAAATGTATTTAAGAATTTTGAAATGTGTTCAAAACTGACTCCAATTTGGGGAGTGGCAGTACACCGAGAAAGAGAAATTATAAGAAAATTATTCAACTTTTAACCTTTACTGTCTCATAGACGTAGGTTAAAAACGGCCTCCCTTTCACCCCTTACAGCCGTCCCTGTCCTCCAAAATGTATTTAAGAATTTTGAAATGTGTTCAAAACTGATTCCAATTTGGGGAGTGGCAGTACACCGAGAAAGAGAAATTGTAAGAAAATGATTCAACTTTTAACCTTTACTGTCTCATAGACGTAGGTTAAAAACGGCCTCCCTTTCACCCCTTACAGCCGTCCCTGTCCTCCAAAATGTATTTAAGAATTTTGAAATATGTTCAAAACTGACTCCAATTTGGGGAGTGGCAGTACACCGAGAAAGAGAAATTGTAAGAAAATTATTCAACTTTTAACCTTTACTGTCTCATAGACGTAGGTTAAAAAGGGCCTCCCTTTCACCCCTTACAGCCGTCCCTGTCCTCCAAAATGTATTTAAGAATTTTGAAATGTGTTCAAAACTGACTCCAATTTGGGGAGTGGCAGTACACCGAGAAAGAGAAATTGTAAGAAAATGATTCAACTTTTAACCTTTACTGTCTCATAGACGTAGGTTAAAAATGGCCTCCCTTTCACCCCTTACAGCTGTCCCTGTCCTCCAAAATGTATTTAAGAATTTTGAAATGTGTTCAAAACTGACTCCAATTTGGGGAGTGGCCATACACCGAGAAAGATGGCAGCAAACTAAGGTCACAAAGTTAATAAACAATTTTAATGCTGGAGCAGAGGCAATAGTGTATGGTCCAATCCTGAATCTCTTACGGCAAATAGCTACGTAAATTCTTTTTTCGATTCTCTGTAGGTCAGGGATGAGAAATTGTAAGAAAATGATTCAACTTTTAACCTTTACTGTCTCATAGACGTAGGTTAAAAACGGCCTCCCTTTCACCCCTTACAGCCGTCCCTGTCCTCCAAAATTTATTTAAGAATTTTGAAATGTGTTCAAAACTGACTCCAATTTGGGGAGTGGCAGTACACCGAGAAAGAGAAATTGTAAGAAAATGATTCAACTTTTAACCTTTACTGTCTCATAGACGTAGGTTAAAAACGGCCTCCCTTTCACCCCTTACAGCCGTCCCTGTCCTCCAAAATGTATTGAAGAATTTTGAAATGTGTTCAAAACTGACTCCAATTTGGGGAGTGGCCGTACACCGAGAAAGAGAAATTGTAAGAAAATGATTCAACTTTTAACCTTTACTGTCTCATAGACATAGGTTAAAAACGGCCTCCCTTTCACCCCTTACAGCCGTCCCTATCCTCCAAAATGTATTTAAGAATTTTGAAATGTGTTCAAAACTGACTCCAATTTGGGGAGTGGCCGTACACCGAGAAAGATGGCAGCAAACTAAGGTCACAAAGTTAATAAACAATTTTAATGCTGGCGCAGAGGCAATAGTGTATGGTCCAATCCTGAATGTCTTACGGCAAATAGCTACGTAAATTCTTCTTTCGATTCTCTGTAGGTCAGGGATGAGAAATTGTAAGAAAATGATTCAACTTTTAACCTTTACTGTCTCATAGACGTAGGGTAAAAACGGCCTCCCTTTCACCCCTTACAGCCGTCCCTGTCCTCCAAAATGTATTTAAGAATTTTGAAATGTGTTCAAAACTGACTCCAATTTGGGGAGTGGCCGTACACCGAGAAAGAGAAATTGTAAGAAAATGATTCAACTTTTAACCTTTACTGTCTCATAGACGTAGGTTAAAAACGGCCTCCCTTTCACCAATTACAGCCGTCCCTGTCCTCCAAAATGTATTTAAGAATTTTGAAATGTGTTCAAAACTGACTCCAATTTGGGGAGTGGCAGTACACCGAGAAAGAGAAATTGTAAGAAAATGATTCAACTTTTAACCTTTACTGTCTCATAGACGTAGGTTAAAAACGGCCTCCCTTTCACCCCTTACAGCCGTCCCTGTCCTCCAAAATGTATTTAAGAATTTTGAAATGTGTTCAAAACTGACTCCAATTAGGGGAGTGGCAGTACACCGAGAAAGAGAAATTGTAAGAAAACGATTCAACTTTTAACCTTTACTGTCTCATAGACGTAGGTTAAAAACGGCCTCCCTTTCACCCCTTACAGCCGTCCCTGTCCTCCAAAATGTATTTAAGAATTTTGAAATGTGTTCAAAACTGACTCCAATTTGGGGAGTGGCAGTACACCGAGAAAGAGAAATTGTAAGAAAATGATTCAACTTTTAACCTTTACTGTCTCATAGACGTAGGTTAAAAACGGCCTCCCTTTCACCCCTTACAGCCGTCCCTGTCCTCCAAAATGTATTTAAGAATTTTGAAATATGTTCAAAACTGACTCCAATTTGGGGAGTGGCAGTACACCGAGAAAGAGAAATTGTAAGAAAATGATTCAACTTTTAACCTTTACTGTCTCATAGACGTAGGTTAAAAACGGCCTCCCTTTCACCCCTTACAGCCGTCCCTATCCTCCAAAATGTATTTAAGAATTTTGAAATGTGTTCAAAACTGACTCCAATTTGGGGAGTGGCCGTACACCGAGAAAGATGGCAGCAAACTAAGGTCACAAAGTTAATAAACAATTTTAATGCTGGCGCAGAGGCAATAGTGTATGGTCCAATCCTGAATGTCTTACGGCAAATAGCTACGTAAATTCTTTTTTCGATTCTCTGTAGGTCAGGGATGAGAAATTGTAAGAAAATGATTCAACTTTTAACCTTTACTGTCTCATAGACGTAGGTTAAAAACGGCCTCCCTTTCACCCCTTACAGCCGTCCCTGTCCTCCAAAATGTATTTAAGAATTTTGAAATGTGTTCAAAACTGACTCCAATTTGGGGAGTGGCCTTACACCGAGAAAGAGAAATTGTAAGAAAATGATTCAACTTTTAACCTTTACTGTCTCATATACGTAGGTTAAAAACGGCCTCCCTTTCACCCCTTACAGCCGTCCCTGTCCTCCAAAATGTATTTAAGAATTTTGAAATGTGTTCACAACTGACTCCAATTTGGGGAGTGGCAGTACACCGAGAAAGAGAAATTGTAAGGAAATGATTCAACTTTTAACCTTTACTGTCTCATAGACGTAGGTTAAAAACGGCCTCCCTTTCACCCCTTACAGCCGTCCCTGTCCTCCAAAATGTATTTAAGAATTTTGAAATGTGTTCAAAACTGACTCCAATTTGGGGAGTGGCAGTACACCGAGAAAGAGAAATTGTAAGAAAATGATTCAACTTTTAACCTTTACTGTCTCATAGACGTAGGTTAAAAACGGCCTCCCTTTCACCCCTTACAGCCGTCCCTGTCCTTCAAAATGTATTTAAGAATTTTGAAATGTGTTCAAAACTGACTCCAATTTGGGGAGTGGCAGTACACCGAGAAAGAGAAATTATAAGAAAATTATTCAACTTTTAACCTTTACTGTCTCATAGACGTAGGTTAAAAAGGGCCTCCCTTTCACCCCTTACAGCCGTCCCTGTCCTCCAAAATGTATTTAAGAATTTTGAAATGTGTTCAAAACTGACTCCAATTTGGGGAGTGGCAGTACACCGAGAAAGAGAAATTGTAAGAAAATGATTCAACTTTTAACCTTTACTGTCTCATAGACGTAGGTTAAAAATGGCCTCCCTTTCACCCCTTACAGCTGTCCCTGTCCTCCAAAATGTATTTAAGAATTTTGAAATGTGTTCAAAACTGACTCCAATTTGGGGAGTGGCAGTACACCGAGAAAGAGAAATTGTAAGAAAATGATTCAACTTTTAACCTTTACTGTCTCATAGACGTAGGTTAAAAACGGCCTCCCTTTCACCCCTTACAGCCGTCCCTGTCCTCCAAAATGTATTTAAGAATTTTGAAATGTGTTCAAAACTGACTCCAATTTGGGGAGTGGCAGTACACCGAGAAAGAGAAATTGTAAGAAAATGATTCAACTTTTAACCTTTACTGTCTCATAGACGTAGGTTAAAAACGGCCTCCCTTTCACCCCTTACAGCAGTCCCTGTCCTCCAAAATGTATTTAAGAATTTTGAAATGTGTTCAAAACTGACTCCAATTTGGGGAGTGGCTGTACACCGAGAAAGAGAAATTGTAAGAAAATGATTCAACTTTTAACCTTTACTGTCTCATAGACGTAGGTTAAAAACGGCCTCCCTTTCACCCCTTACAGCCGTCCCTATCCTCCAAAATGTATTTAAGAATTTTGAAATGTGTTCAAAACTGACTCCAATTTGGGGAGTGGCCGTACACCGAGAAAGATGGCAGCAAACTAAGGTCACAAAGTTAATAAACAATTTTAATGCTGGCGCAGAGGCAATAGTGTATGGTCCAATCCTGAATGTCTTACGGCAAATAGCTACGTAAATTCTTTTTTCGATTCTCTGTAGGTCAGGGATGAGAAATTGTAAGAAAATGATTCAACTTTTAACCTTTACTGTCTCATAGACGTAGGTTAAAAACGGCCTCCCTTTCACCCCTTACAGCCGTCCCTGTCCTCCAAAATGTATTTAAGAATTTTGAAATGTGTTCAAAACTGACTCCAATTTGGGGAGTGGCAGTACACCGAGAAAGAGAAATTGTAAGAAAATGATTCAACTTTTAACCTTTACTGTCTCATAGACATAGGTTAAAAACGGCCTCCCTTTCACCCCTTACAGCCGTCCCTATCCTCCAAAATGTATTTAAGAATTTTGAAATGTGTTCAAAACTGACTCCAATTTGGGGAGTGGCCGTACACCGAGAAAGATGGCAGCAAACTAAGGTCACAAAGTTAATAAACAATTTTAATGCTGGCGCAGAGGCAATAGTGTATGGTCCAATCCTGAATGTCTTACGGCAAATAGCTACGTAAATTCTTCTTTCGATTCTCTGTAGGTCAGGGATGAGAAATTGTAAGAAAATGATTCAACTTTTAACCTTTACTGTCTCATAGACGTAGGTTAAAAACGGCCTCCCTTTCACCCCTTACAGCCGTCCCTGTCCTCCAAAATGTATTTAAGAATTTTGAAATGTGTTCAAAACTGACTCCAATTTGGGGAGTGGCCGTACACCGAGAAAGAGAAATTGTAAGAAAATGATTCAACTTTTAACCTTTACTGTCTCATAGACGTAGGTTAAAAACGGCCTCCCTTTCACCAATTACAGCCGTCCCTGTCCTCCAAAATGTATTTAAGAATTTTGAAATGTGTTCAAAACTGACTCCAATTTGGGGAGTGGCAGTACACCGAGAAAGAGAAATTGTAAGAAAATGATTCAACTTTTAACCTTTACTGTCTCATAGACGTAGGTTAAAAACGGCCTCCCTTTCACCCCTTACAGCCGTCCCTGTCCTCCAAAATGTATTTAAGAATTTTGAAATGTGTTCAAAACTGACTCCAATTTGGGGAGTGGCAGTACACCGAGAAAGAGAAATTGTAAGAAAACGATTCAACTTTTAACCTTTACTGTCTCATAGACGTAGGTTAAAAACGGCCTCCCTTTCACCCCTTACAGCCGTCCCTGTCCTCCAAAATGTATTTAAGAATTTTGAAATGTGTTCAAAACTGACTCCAATTTGGGGAGTGGCAGTACACCGAGAAAGAGAAATTGTAAGAAAATGATTCAACTTTTAACCTTTACTGTCTCATAGACGTAGGTTAAAAACGGCCTCCCTTTCACCCCTTACAGCCGTCCCTGTCCTCCAAAATGTATTTAAGAATTTTGAAATATGTTCAAAACTGACTCCAATTTGGGGAGTGGCAGTACACCGAGAAAGAGAAATTGTAAGAAAATGATTCAACTTTTAACCTTTACTGTCTCATAGACGTAGGTTAAAAACGGCCTCCCTTTCACCCCTTACAGCCGTCCCTATCCTCCAAAATGTATTTAAGAATTTTGAAATGTGTTCAAAACTGACTCCAATTTGGGGAGTGGCCGTACACCGAGAAAGATGGCAGCAAACTAAGGTCACAAAGTTAATAAACAATTTTAATGCTGGCGCAGAGGCAATAGTGTATGGTCCAATCCTGAATGTCTTACGGCAAATAGCTACGTAAATTCTTTTTTCGATTCTCTGTAGGTCAGGGATGAGAAATTGTAAGAAAATGATTCAACTTTTAACCTTTACTGTCTCATAGACGTAGGTTAAAAACGGCCTCCCTTTCACCCCTTACAGCCGTCCCTGTCCTCCAAAATGTATTTAAGAATTTTGAAATGTGTTCAAAACTGACTCCAATTTGGGGAGTGGCCTTACACCGAGAAAGAGAAATTGTAAGAAAATGATTCAACTTTTAACCTTTACTGTCTCATATACGTAGGTTAAAAACGGCCTCCCTTTCACCCCTTACAGCCGTCCCTGTCCTCCAAAATGTATTTAAGAATTTTGAAATGTGTTCACAACTGACTCCAATTTGGGGAGTGGCAGTACACCGAGAAAGAGAAATTGTAAGGAAATTATTCAACTTTTAACCTTTACTGTCTCATAGACGTAGGTTAAAAACGGCCTCCCTTTCACCCCTTACAGCCGTCCCTGTCCTCCAAAATGTATTTAAGAATTTTGAAATGTGTTCAAAACTGACTCCAATTTGGGGAGTGGCAGTACACCGAGAAAGAGAAATTGTAAGAAAATGATTCAACTTTTAACCTTTACTGTCTCATAGACGTAGGTTAAAAACGGCCTCCCTTTCACCCCTTACAGCCGTCCCTGTCCTCCAAAATGTATTTAAGAATTTTGAAATGTGTTCAAAACTGACTCCAATTTGGGGAGTGGCAGTACACCGAGAAAGAGAAATTATAAGAAAATTATTCAACTTTTAACCTTTACTGTCTCATAGACGTAGGTTAAAAAGGGCCTCCCTTTCACCCCTTACAGCCGTCCCTGTCCTCCAAAATGTATTTAAGAATTTTGAAATGTGTTCAAAACTGACTCCAATTTGGGGAGTGGCAGTACACCGAGAAAGAGAAATTGTAAGAAAATGATTCAACTTTTAACCTTTACTGTCTCATAGACGTAGGTTAAAAATGGCCTCCCTTTCACCCCTTACAGCTGTCCCTGTCCTCCAAAATGTATTTAAGAATTTTGAAATGTGTTCAAAACTGACTCCAATTTGGGGAGTGGCAGTACACCGAGAAAGAGAAATTGTAAGAAAATGATTCAACTTTTAACCTTTACTGTCTCATAGACGTAGGTTAAAAACGGCCTCCCTTTCACCCCTTACAGCCGTCCCTGTCCTCCAAAATGTATTTAAGAATTTTGAAATGTGTTCAAAACTGACTCCAATTTGGGGAGTGGCAGTACACCGAGAAAGAGAAATTGTAAGAAAATGATTCAACTTTTAACCTTTACTGTCTCATAGACGTAGGTTAAAAACGGCCTCCCTTTCACCCCTTACAGCAGTCCCTGTCCTCCAAAATGTATTTAAGAATTTTGAAATGTGTTCAAAACTGACTCCAATTTGGGGAGTGGCCGTACACCGAGAAAGAGAAATTGTAAGAAAATGATTCAACTTTTAACCTTTACTGTCTCATAGACGTAGGTTAAAAACGGCCTCCCTTTCACCCCTTACAGCCGTCCCTATCCTCCAAAATGTATTTAAGAATTTTGAAATGTGTTCAAAACTGACTCCAATTTGGGGAGTGGCCGTACACCGAGAAAGATGGCAGCAAATTAAGGTCACAAAGTTAATAAACAATTTTAATGCTGGCGCAGAGGCAATAGTGTATGGTCCAATCCTGAATGTCTTACGGCAAATAGCTACGTAAATTCTTTTTTCGATTCTCTGTAGGTCAGGGATGAGAAATTGTAAGAAAATGATTCAACTTTTAACCTTTACTGTCTCATAGACGTAGGTTAAAAACGGCCTCCCTTTCACCCCTTACAGCCGTCCCTGTCCTCCAAAATGTATTTAAGAATTTTGAAATGTGTTCAAAACTGACTCCAATTTGGGGAGTGGCAGTACACCGAGAAAGAGAAATTGTAAGAAAATGATTCAACTTTTAACCTTTACTGTCTCATAGACGTAGGTTAAAAACGGCCTCCCTTTCACCCCTTACAGCCGTCCCTGTCCTCCAAAATGTATTTAAGAATTTTGAAATGTGTTCAAAACTGACTCCAATTTGGGGAGTGGCAGTACACCGAGAAAGAGAAATTGTAAGAAAATGATTCAACTTTTAACCTTTACTGTCTCATAGACGTAGGTTAAAAACGGCCTCCCTTTCACCCCTTACAGCCGTCCCTGTCCTCCAAAATGTATTTAAGAATTTTGAAATGTGTTCAAAACTGACTCCAATTTGGGGAGTGGCAGTACACCGAGAAAGAGAAATTGTAAGAAAATGATTCAACTTTTAACCTTTACTGTCTCATAGACGTAGGTTAAAAACGGCCTCCCTTTCACCCCTTACAGCCGTCCCTGTCCTCCAAAATGTATTTAAGAATTTTGAAATGTGTTCAAAACTGACTCCAATTTGGGGAGTGGCCATACACCGAGAAAGATGGCAGCAAACTAAGGTCACAAAGTTAATAAACAATTTTAATGCTGGAGCAGAGGCAATAGTGTATGGTCCAATCCTGAATCTCTTACGGCAAATAGCTACGTAAATTCTTTTTTCGATTCTCTGTAGGTCAGGGATGAGAAATTGTAAGAAAATGATTCAACTTTTAACCTTTACTGTCTCATAGACGTAGGTTAAAAACGGCCTCCCTTTCACCCCTTACAGCCGTCCCTGTCCTCCAAAATGTATTTAAGAATTTTGAAATGTGTTCAAAACTGACTCCAATTTGGGGAGTGGCCGTACACCGAGAAAGATGGCAGCAAACTAAGGTCACAAAGTTAATAAACAATTTTAATGCTGGCGCAGAGGCAATAGTGTATGGTCCAATCCTGAATGTCTTACGGCAAATAGCTACGTAAATTCTTTTTTCGATTCTCTGTAGGTCAGGGATGAGAAATTGTAAGAAAATGATTCAACTTTTAACCTTTACTGTCTCATAGACGTAGGTTAAAAACGGCCTCCCTTTCACCCCTTACAGCCGTCCCTGTCCTCCAAAATGTATTTAAGAATTTTGAAATGTGTTCAAAACTGACTCCAATTTGGGGAGTGGCAGTACACCGAGAAAGAGAAATTGTAAGAAAATGATTCAACTTTTAACCTTTACTGTCTCATAGACGTAGGTTAAAAACGGCCTCCCTTTCACCCCTTACAGCCGTCCCTGTCCTCCAAAATGTATTTAAGAATTTTGAAATGTGTTCAAAACTGACTCCAATTTGGGGAGTGGCAGTACACCGAGAAAGAGAAATTGTAAGAAAATGATTCAACTTTTAACCTTTACTGTCTCATAGACGTAGGTTAAAAACGGCCTCCCTTTCACCCCTTACAGCCGTCCCTGTCCTCCAAAATGTATTTAAGAATTTTGAAATGTGTTCAAAACTGACTCCAATTTGGGGAGTGGCAGTACACCGAGAAAGAGAAATTGTAAGAAAATGATTCAACTTTTAACCTTTACTGTCTCATAGACGTAGGTTAAAAACGGCCTCCCTTTCACCCCTTACAGCCGTCCCTGTCCTCCAAAATGTATTTAAGAATTTTGAAATGTGTTCAAAACTGACTCCAATTTGGGGAGTGGCCATACACCGAGAAAGATGGCAGCAAACTAAGGTCACAAAGTTAATAAACAATTTTAATGCTGGAGCAGAGGCAATAGTGTATGGTCCAATCCTGAATCTCTTACGGCAAATAGCTACGTAAATTCTTTTTTCGATTCTCTGTAGGTCAGGGATGAGAAATTGTAAGAAAATGATTCAACTTTTAACCTTTACTGTCTCATAGACGTAGGTTAAAAACGGCCTCCCTTTCACCCCTTACAGCCGTCCCTGTCCTCCAAAATGTATTTAAGAATTTTGAAATGTGTTCAAAACTGACTCCAATTTGGGGAGTGGCCGTACACCGAGAAAGAGAAATTGTAAGAAAATGATTCAACTTTTAACCTTTACTGTCTCATAGACGTTGGTTAAAAACGGCCTCCCGTTCACCCCTTACAGCCGTCCCTATCCTCCAAAATGTATTTAAGAATTTTGAAATGTGTTCAAAACTGACTCCAATTTGGGGAGTGGCCGTACACCGAGAAAGATGGCAGCAAACTAAGGTCACAAAGTTAATAAACAATTTTAATGCTGGCGCAGAGGCAATAGTGTATGGTCCAATCCTGAATGTCTTACGGCAAATAGCTACGTAAATTCTTTTTTCGATTCTCTGTAGGTCAGGGATGAGAAATTGTAAGAAAATGATTCAACTTTTAACCTTTACTGTCTCATAGACGTAGGTTAAAAACGGCCTCCCTTTCACCCCTTACAGCCGTCCCTGTCCTCCAAAATGTATTTAAGAATTTTGAAATGTGTTCAAAACTGACTCCAATTTGGGGAGTGGCCTTACACCGAGAAAGAGAAATTGTAAGAAAATGATTCAACTTTTAACCTTTACTGTCTCATATACGTAGGTAAAAAACGGCCTCCCTTTCACCCCTTACAGCCGTCCCTGTCCTCCAAAATGTATTTAAGAATTTTGAAATGTGTTCACAACTGACTCCAATTTGGGGAGTGGCAGTACACCGAGAAAGAGAAATTGTAAGGAAATGATTCAACTTTTAACCTTTACTGTCTCATAGACGTAGGTTAAAAACGGCCTCCCTTTCACCCCTTACAGCCGTCCCTGTCCTCCAAAATGTATTTAAGAATTTTGAAATGTGTTCAAAACTGACTCCAATTTGGGGAGTGGCAGTACACCGAGAAAGAGAAATTGTAAGAAAATGATTCAACTTTTAACCTTTACTGTCTCATAGACGTAGGTTAAAAACGGCCTCCCTTTCACCCCTTACAGCCGTCCCTGTCCTCCAAAATGTATTTAAGAATTTTGAAATGTGTTCAAAACTGACTCCAATTTGGGGAGTGGCAGTACACCGAGAAAGAGAAATTATAAGAAAATTATTCAACTTTTAACCTTTACTGTCTCATAGACGTAGGTTAAAAAGGGCCTCCCTTTCACCCCTTACAGCCGTCCCTGTCCTCCAAAATGTATTTAAGAATTTTGAAATGTGTTCAAAACTGACTCCAATTTGGGGAGTGGCAGTACACCGAGAAAGAGAAATTGTAAGAAAATGATTCAACTTTTAACCTTTACTGTCTCATAGACGTAGGTTAAAAATGGCCTCCCTTTCACCCCTTACAGCTGTCCCTGTCCTCCAAAATGTATTTAAGAATTTTGAAATGTGTTCAAAACTGACTCCAATTTGGGGAGTGGCAGTACACCGAGAAAGAGAAATTGTAAGAAAATGATTCAACTTTTAACCTTTACTGTCTCATAGACGTAGGTTAAAAACGGCCTCCCTTTCACCCCTTACAGCCGTCCCTGTCCTCCAAAATGTATTTAAGAATTTTGAAATGTGTTCAAAACTGACTCCAATTTGGGGAGTGGCAGTACACCGAGAAAGAGAAATTGTAAGAAAATGATTAAACTTTTAACCTTTACTGTCTCATAGACGTAGGTTAAAAACGGCCTCCCTTTCACCCCTTACAGCAGTCCCTGTCCTCCAAAATGTATTTAAGAATTTTGAAATGTGTTCAAAACTGACTCCAATTTGGGGAGTGGCCGTACACCGAGAAAGAGAAATTGTAAGAAAATGATTCAACTTTTAACCTTTACTGTCTCATAGACGTAGGTTAAAAACGGCCTCCCTTTCACCCCTTACAGCCGTCCCTATCCTCCAAAATGTATTTAAGAATTTTGAAATGTGTTCAAAACTGACTCCAATTTGGGGAGTGGCCGTACACCGAGAAAGATGGCAGCAAACTAAGGTCACAAAGTTAATAAACAATTTTAATGCTGGCGCAGAGGCAATAGTGTATGGTCCAATCCTGAATGTCTTACGGCAAATAGCTACGTAAATTCTTTTTTCGATTCTCTGTAGGTCAGGGATGAGAAATTGTAAGAAAATGATTCAACTTTTAACCTTTACTGTCTCATAGACGTAGGTTAAAAACGGCCTCCCTTTCACCCCTTACAGCCGTCCCTGTCCTCCAAAATGTATTTAAGAATTTTGAAATGTGTTCAAAACTGACTCCAATTTGGGGAGTGGCAGTACACCGAGAAAGAGAAATTGTAAGAAAATGATTCAACTTTTAACCTTTACTGTCTCATAGACGTAGGTTAAAAACGGCCTCCCTTTCACCCCTTACAGCCGTCCCTGTCCTCCAAAATGTATTTAAGAATTTTGAAATGTGTTCAAAACTGACTCCAATTTGGGGAGTGGTAGTACACCGAGAAAGAGAAATTGTAAGAAAATGATTCAACTTTTAACCTTTACTGTCTCATAGACGTAGGTTAAAAACGGCCTCCCTTTCACCCCTTACAGCCGTCCCTGTCCTCCAAAATGTATTTAAGAATTTTGAAATGTGTTCAAAACTGACTCCAATTTGGGGAGTGGCAGTACACCGAGAAAGAGAAATTGTAAGAAAATGATTCAACTTTTAACCTTTACTGTCTCATAGACGTAGGTTAAAAACGGCCTCCCTTTCACCCCTTACAGCCGTCCCTGTCCTCCAAAATGTATTTAAGAATTTTGAAATGTGTTCAAAACTGACTCCAATTTGGGGAGTGGCCGTACACCGAGAAAGAGAAATTGTAAGAAAATGATTCAACTTTTAACCTTTACTGTCTCATAGACGTAGGTTAAAAACGGCCTCCCTTTCACCCCTTACAGCCGTCCCTGTCCTCCAAAATGTATTTAGGAATTTTGAAATGTGTTCAAAACTGACTCCAATTTGGGGAGTGGCCATACACCGAGAAAGATGGCAGCAAACTAAGGTCACAAAGTTAATAAACAATTTTAATGCTGGCGCAGAGGCAATAGTGTATGGTCCAATCCTGAATCTCTTACGGCAAATAGCTACGTAAATTCTTTTTTCGATTCTCTGTAGGTCAGGGATGAGAAATTGTAAGAAAATGATTCAACTTTTAACCTGTACTGTCTCATAGACGTAGGTTAAAAACGGCCTCCCTTTCACCCCTTACAGCCGTCCCTGTCCTCCAAAATGTATTTAAGAATTTTGAAATGTGTTCAAAACTGACTCCAATTTGGGGAGTGGCCGTACACCGAGAAAGAGAAATTGTAAGAAAATGATTCAACTTTTAACCTTTACTGTCTCATAGACGTTGGTTAAAAACGGCCTCCCGTTCACCCCTTACAGCCGTCCCTATCCTCCAAAATGTATTTAAGAATTTTGAAATGTGTTCAAAACTGACTCCAATTTGGGGAGTGGCCGTACACCGAGAAAGATGGCAGCAAACTAAGGTCACAAAGTTAATAAACAATTTTAATGCTGGCGCAGAGGCAATAGTGTATGGTCCAATCCTGAATGTTTTACGGCAAATAGCTACGTAAATTCTTTTTTCGATTCTCTGTAGGTCAGGGATGAGAAATTTTAAGAAAATGATTCAACTTTTAACCTTTACTGTCTCATAGACGTAGGTTAAAAACGGCCTCCCTTTCACCCCTTACAGCCATCCCTGTCCTCCAAAATGTATTTAAGAATTTTGAAATGTGTTCAAAACTGACTCCAATTTGGGGAGTGGCCGTACACCGAGAAAGAGAAATTGTAAGAAAATGATTCAACTTTTAACCTTTACTGTCTCATAGACGTAGGTTAAAAACGGCCTCCCTTTCACCCCTTACAGCCGTCCCTGTCCTCCAAAATGTATTTAAGAATTTTGAAATGTGTTCAAAACTGACTCCAATTTGGGGAGTGGCAGTACACCGAGAAAGAGAAATTGTAAGAAAATGATTCAACTTTTAACCTTTACTGTCTCATAGACGTAGGTTAAAAACGGCCTCCCTTTCACCCCTTACAGCCGTCCCTGTCCTCCAAAATGTATTTAAGAATTTTGAAATGTGTTCAAAACTGACTCCAATTTGGGGAGTGGCCGTACACCGAGAAAGATGGCAGCAAACTAAGGTCACAAAGTTAATAAACAATTTTATTGCTGGCGCAGAGGCAATAGTGTATGGTCCAATCCTGAATGTCTTACGGCAAATAGCTACGTAAATTCTTTTTTCGATTCTCTGTAGGTCAGGGATGAGAAATTGTAAGAAAATGATTCAACTTTTAACCTTTAATGTCTCATAGACGTAGGTTAAAAACGGCCTCCCTTTCACCCCTTACAGCCGTCCCTGTCCTCCAAAATGTATTTAAGAATTTTGAAATGTGTTCAAAACTGACTCCAATTTGGGGCGTGGCCGTACACCGAGAAAGAGAAATTGTAAGAAAATGATTCAACTTTTAACCTTTACTGTCTCATAGACGTAGGTTAAAAACGGCCTCCCTTTCACCCCTTACAGCCGTCCCTGTCCTCCAAAATGTATTTAAGAATTTTGAAATGTGTTCAAAACTGACTCCAATTTGGGGAGTGGCAGTACACCGAGAAAGAGAAATTGTAAGAAAATGATTCAACTTTTAACCTTTACTGTCTCATAGACGTAGGTTAAAAACGGCCTCCCTTTCACCCCTTACAGCCGTCCCTGTCCTCCAAAATGTATTTTAGAATTTTGAAATGTGTTCAAAACTGACTCCAATTTGGGGAGTGGCAGTACACCGAGAAAGAGAAATTGTAAGAAAATGATTCAACTTTTAACCTTTACTGTCTCATAGACATAGGTTAAAAACGGCCTCCCTTTCACCCCTTACAGCCGTCCCTGTCCTCCAAAATGTATTTAAGAATTTTGAAATGTGTTCAAAACTGACTCCAATTTGGGGAGTGGCAGTACACGGAGAAAGAGAAATTGTAAGAAAATGATTCAACTTTTAACCTTTACTGTCTCATAGACGTAGGTTAAAAACGGCCTCCCTTTCACCCCTTACAGCCGTCCCTGTCCTCCAAAATGTATTTAAGTATTTTGAAATGTGTTCAAAACTGACTCCAATTTGGGGAGTGGCCGTACACCGAGAAAGATGGCAGCAAACTAAGGTCACAAAGTTAATAAACAATTTTAATGCTGGCGCAGAGGCAATAGTGTATGGTCCAATCCTGAATGTCTTACGGCAAATAGCTACGTAAATTCTTTTTTCGATTCTCTGTAGGTCAGGGATGAGAAATTGTAAGAAAATGATTCAACTTTTAACCTTTACTGTCTCATAGACGTAGGTTAAAAACGGCCTCCCTTTCACCCCTTACAGCCGTCCCTGTCCTCCAAAATGTATTTAAGAATTTTGAAATGTGTTCAAAACTGACTCCAATTTGGGGAGTGGCCGTACACCGAGAAAGAGAAATTGTAAGAAAATGATTCAACTTTTAACCTTTACTGTCTCATAGACGTAGGTTAAAAACGGCCTCCCTTTCACCCCTTACAGCCGTCCCTATCCTCCAAAATGTATTTAAGAATTTTGAAATGTGTTCAAAACTGACTCCAATTTGGGGAGTGGCCGTACACCGAGAAAGATGGCAGCAAATTAAGGTCACAAAGTTAATAAACAATTTTAATGCTGGCGCAGAGGCAATAGTGTATGGTCCAATCCTGAATGTCTTACGGCAAATAGCTACGTAAATTCTTTTTTCGATTCTCTGTAGGTCAGGGATGAGAAATTGTAAGAAAATGATTCAACTTTTAACCTTTACTGTCTCATAGACGTAGGTTAAAAACGGCCTCCCTTTCACCCCTTACAGCCGTCCCTGTCCTCCAAAATGTATTTAAGAATTTTGAAATGTGTTCAAAACTGACTCCAATTTGGGGAGTGGCAGTACACCGAGAAAGAGAAATTGTAAGAAAATGATTCAACTTTTAACCTTTACTGTCTCATAGACGTAGGTTAAAAACGGCCTCCCTTTCACCCCTTACAGCCGTCCCTGTCCTCCAAAATGTATTTAAGAATTTTGAAATGTGTTCAAAACTGACTCCAATTTGGGGAGTGGCAGTACACCGAGAAAGAGAAATTGTAAGAAAATGATTCAACTTTTAACCTTTACTGTCTCATAGACGTAGGTTAAAAACGGCCTCCCTTTCACCCCTTACAGCCGTCCCTGTCCTCCAAAATGTATTTAAGAATTTTGAAATGTGTTCAAAACTGACTCCAATTTGGGGAGTGGCCATACACCGAGAAAGATGGCAGCAAACTAAGGTCACAAAGTTAATAAACAATTTTAATGCTGGAGCAGAGGCAATAGTGTATGGTCCAATCCTGAATCTCTTACGGCAAATAGCTACGTAAATTCTTTTTTCGATTCTCTGTAGGTCAGGGATGAGAAATTGTAAGAAAATGATTCAACTTTTAACCTTTACTGTCTCATAGACGTAGGTTAAAAACGGCCTCCCTTTCACCCCTTACAGCCGTCCCTGTCCTCCAAAATGTATTTAAGAATTTTGAAATGTGTTCAAAACTGACTCCAATTTGGGGAGTGGCCGTACACCGAGAAAGATGGCAGCAAACTAAGGTCACAAAGTTAATAAACAATTTTAATGCTGGCGCAGAGGCAATAGTGTATGGTCCAATCCTGAATGTCTTACGGCAAATAGCTACGTAAATTCTTTTTTCGATTCTCTGTAGGTCAGGGATGAGAAATTGTAAGAAAATGATTCAACTTTTAACCTTTACTGTCTCATAGACGTAGGTTAAAAACGGCCTCCCTTTCACCCCTTACAGCCGTCCCTGTCCTCCAAAATGTATTTAAGAATTTTGAAATGTGTTCAAAACTGACTCCAATTTGGGGAGTGGCAGTACACCGAGAAAGAGAAATTGTAAGAAAATGATTCAACTTTTAACCTTTACTGTCTCATAGACGTAGGTTAAAAACGGCCTCCCTTTCACCCCTTACAGCCGTCCCTGTCCTCCAAAATGTATTTAAGAATTTTGAAATGTGTTCAAAACTGACTCCAATTTGGGGAGTGGCAGTACACCGAGAAAGAGAAATTGTAAGAAAATGATTCAACTTTTAACCTTTACTGTCTCATAGACGTAGGTTAAAAACGGCCTCCCTTTCACCCCTTACAGCCGTCCCTGTCCTCCAAAATGTATTTAAGAATTTTGAAATGTGTTCAAAACTGATTTCAATTTGGGGAGTGGCAGTACACCGAGAAAGAGAAATTGTAAGAAAATGATTCAACTTTTAACCTTTACTGTCTCATAGACGTAGGTTAAAAACGGCCTCCCTTTCACCCCTTACAGCCGTCCCTGTCCTCCAAAATGTATTTAAGAATTTTGAAATGTGTTCAAAACTGACTCCAATTTGGGGAGTGGCCATACACCGAGAAAGATGGCAGCAAACTAAGGTCACAAAGTTAATAAACAATTTTAATGCTGGAGCAGAGGCAATAGTGTATGGTCCAATCCTGAATCTCTTACGGCAAATAGCTACGTAAATTCTTTTTTCGATTCTCTGTAGGTCAGGGATGAGAAATTGTAAGAAAATGATTCAACTTTTAACCTTTACTGTCTCATAGACGTAGGTTAAAAACGGCCTCCCTTTCACCCCTTACAGCCGTCCCTGTCCTCCAAAATGTATTTAAGAATTTTGAAATGTGTTCAAAACTGACTCCAATTTGGGGAGTGGCCGTACACCGAGAAAGAGAAATTGTAAGAAAATGATTCAACTTTTAACCTTTACTGTCTCATAGACGTTGGTTAAAAACGGCCTCCCGTTCACCCCTTACAGCCGTCCCTATCCTCCAAAATGTATTTAAGAATTTTGAAATGTGTTCAAAACTGACTCCAATTTGGGGAGTGGCCGTACACCGAGAAAGATGGCAGCAAACTAAGGTCACAAAGTTAATAAACAATTTTAATGCTGGCGCAGAGGCAATAGTGTATGGTCCAATCCTGAATGTCTTACGGCAAATAGCTACGTAAATTCTTTTTTCGATTCTCTGTAGGTCAGGGATGAGAAATTGTAAGAAAATGATTCAACTTTTAACCTTTACTGTCTCATAGACGTAGGTTAAAAACGGCCTCCCTTTCACCCCTTACAGCCGTCCCTGTCCTCCAAAATGTATTTAAGAATTTTGAAATGTGTTCAAAACTGACTCCAATTTGGGGAGTGGCCTTACACCGAGAAAGAGAAATTGTAAGAAAATGATTCAACTTTTAACCTTTACTGTCTCATATACGTAGGTAAAAAACGGCCTCCCTTTCACCCCTTACAGCCGTCCCTGTCCTCCAAAATGTATTTAAGAATTTTGAAATGTGTTCACAACTGACTCCAATTTGGGGAGTGGCAGTACACCGAGAAAGAGAAATTGTAAGGAAATGATTCAACTTTTAACCTTTACTGTCTCATAGACGTAGGTTAAAAACGGCCTCCCTTTCACCCCTTACAGCCGTCCCTGTCCTCCAAAATGTATTTAAGAATTTTGAAATGTGTTCAAAACTGACTCCAATTTGGGGAGTGGCAGTACACCGAGAAAGAGAAATTGTAAGAAAATGATTCAACTTTTAACCTTTACTGTCTCATAGACGTAGGTTAAAAACGGCCTCCCTTTCACCCCTTACAGCCGTCCCTGTCCTCCAAAATGTATTTAAGAATTTTGAAATGTGTTCAAAACTGACTCCAATTTGGGGAGTGGCAGTACACCGAGAAAGAGAAATTATAAGAAAATTATTCAACTTTTAACCTTTACTGTCTCATAGACGTAGGTTAAAAAGGGCCTCCCTTTCACCCCTTACAGCCGTCCCTGTCCTCCAAAATGTATTTAAGAATTTTGAAATGTGTTCAAAACTGACTCCAATTTGGGGAGTGGCAGTACACCGAGAAAGAGAAATTGTAAGAAAATGATTCAACTTTTAACCTTTACTGTCTCATAGACGTAGGTTAAAAATGGCCTCCCTTTCACCCCTTACAGCTGTCCCTGTCCTCCAAAATGTATTTAAGAATTTTGAAATGTGTTCAAAACTGACTCCAATTTGGGGAGTGGCAGTACACCGAGAAAGAGAAATTGTAAGAAAATGATTCAACTTTTAACCTTTACTGTCTCATAGACGTAGGTTAAAAACGGCCTCCCTTTCACCCCTTACAGCCGTCCCTGTCCTCCAAAATGTATTTAAGAATTTTGAAATGTGTTCAAAACTGACTCCAATTTGGGGAGTGGCAGTACACCGAGAAAGAGAAATTGTAAGAAAATGATTAAACTTTTAACCTTTACTGTCTCATAGACGTAGGTTAAAAACGGCCTCCCTTTCACCCCTTACAGCAGTCCCTGTCCTCCAAAATGTATTTAAGAATTTTGAAATGTGTTCAAAACTGACTCCAATTTGGGGAGTGGCCGTACACCGAGAAAGAGAAATTGTAAGAAAATGATTCAACTTTTAACCTTTACTGTCTCATAGACGTAGGTTAAAAACGGCCTCCCTTTCACCCCTTACAGCCGTCCCTATCCTCCAAAATGTATTTAAGAATTTTGAAATGTGTTCAAAACTGACTCCAATTTGGGGAGTGGCCGTACACCGAGAAAGATGGCAGCAAACTAAGGTCACAAAGTTAATAAACAATTTTAATGCTGGCGCAGAGGCAATAGTGTATGGTCCAATCCTGAATGTCTTACGGCAAATAGCTACGTAAATTCTTTTTTCGATTCTCTGTAGGTCAGGGATGAGAAATTGTAAGAAAATGATTCAACTTTTAACCTTTACTGTCTCATAGACGTAGGTTAAAAACGGCCTCCCTTTCACCCCTTACAGCCGTCCCTGTCCTCCAAAATGTATTTAAGAATTTTGAAATGTGTTCAAAACTGACTCCAATTTGGGGAGTGGCAGTACACCGAGAAAGAGAAATTGTAAGAAAATGATTCAACTTTTAACCTTTACTGTCTCATAGACGTAGGTTAAAAACGGCCTCCCTTTCACCCCTTACAGCCGTCCCTGTCCTCCAAAATGTATTTAAGAATTTTGAAATGTGTTCAAAACTGACTCCAATTTGGGGAGTGGTAGTACACCGAGAAAGAGAAATTGTAAGAAAATGATTCAACTTTTAACCTTTACTGTCTCATAGACGTAGGTTAAAAACGGCCTCCCTTTCACCCCTTACAGCCGTCCCTGTCCTCCAAAATGTATTTAAGAATTTTGAAATGTGTTCAAAACTGACTCCAATTTGGGGAGTGGCAGTACACCGAGAAAGAGAAATTGTAAGAAAATGATTCAACTTTTAACCTTTACTGTCTCATAGACGTAGGTTAAAAACGGCCTCCCTTTCACCCCTTACAGCCGTCCCTGTCCTCCAAAATGTATTTAAGAATTTTGAAATGTGTTCAAAACTGACTCCAATTTGGGGAGTGGCCGTACACCGAGAAAGAGAAATTGTAAGAAAATGATTCAACTTTTAACCTTTACTGTCTCATAGACGTTGGTTAAAAACGGCCTCCCGTTCACCCCTTACAGCCGTCCCTATCCTCCAAAATGTATTTAAGAATTTTGAAATGTGTTCAAAACTGACTCCAATTTGGGGAGTGGCCGTACACCGAGAAAGATGGCAGCAAACTAAGGTCACAAAGTTAATAAACAATTTTAATGCTGGCGCAGAGGCAATAGTGTATGGTCCAATCCTGAATGTTTTACGGCAAATAGCTACGTAAATTCTTTTTTCGATTCTCTGTAGGTCAGGGATGAGAAATTTTAAGAAAATGATTCAACTTTTAACCTTTACTGTCTCATAGACGTAGGTTAAAAACGGCCTCCCTTTCACCCCTTACAGCCATCCCTGTCCTCCAAAATGTATTTAAGAATTTTGAAATGTGTTCAAAACTGACTCCAATTTGGGGAGTGGCCGTACACCGAGAAAGAGAAATTGTAAGAAAATGATTCAACTTTTAACCTTTACTGTCTCATAGACGTAGGTTAAAAACGGCCTCCCTTTCACCCCTTACAGCCGTCCCTGTCCTCCAAAATGTATTTAAGAATTTTGAAATGTGTTCAAAACTGACTCCAATTTGGGGAGTGGCAGTACACCGATAAAGAGAAATTGTAAGAAAATGATTCAACTTTTAACCTTTACTGTCTCATAGACGTAGGTTAAAAACGGCCTCCCTTTCACCCCTTACAGCCGTCCCTGTCCTCCAAAATGTATTTAAGAATTTTGAAATGTGTTCAAAACTGACTCCAATTTGGGGAGTGGCCGTACACCGAGAAAGATGGCAGCAAACTAAGGTCACAAAGTTAATAAACAATTTTATTGCTGGCGCAGAGGCAATAGTGTATGGTCCAATCCTGAATGTCTTACGGCAAATAGCTACGTAAATTCTTTTTTCGATTCTCTGTAGGTCAGGGATGAGAAATTGTAAGAAAATGATTCAACTTTTAACCTTTAATGTCTCATAGACGTAGGTTAAAAACGGCCTCCCTTTCACCCCTTACAGCCGTCCCTGTCCTCCAAAATGTATTTAAGAATTTTGAAATGTGTTCAAAACTGACTCCAATTTGGGGCGTGGCCGTACACCGAGAAAGAGAAATTGTAAGAAAATGATTCAACTTTTAACCTTTACTGTCTCATAGACGTAGGTTAAAAACGGCCTCCCTTTCACCCCTTACAGCCGTCCCTGTCCTCCAAAATGTATTTAAGAATTTTGAAATGTGTTCAAAACTGACTCCAATTTGGGGAGTGGCAGTACACCGAGAAAGAGAAATTGTAAGAAAATGATTCAACTTTTAACCTTTACTGTCTCATAGACGTAGGTTAAAAACGGCCTCCCTTTCACCCCTTACAGCCGTCCCTGTCCTCCAAAATGTATTTTAGAATTTTGAAATGTGTTCAAAACTGACTCCAATTTGGGGAGTGGCAGTACACCGAGAAAGAGAAATTGTAAGAAAATGATTCAACTTTTAACCTTTACTGTCTCATAGACATAGGTTAAAAACGGCCTCCCTTTCACCCCTTACAGCCGTCCCTGTCCTCCAAAATGTATTTAAGAATTTTGAAATGTGTTCAAAACTGACTCCAATTTGGGGAGTGGCAGTACACGGAGAAAGAGAAATTGTAAGAAAATGATTCAACTTTTAACCTTTACTGTCTCATAGACGTAGGTTAAAAACGGCCTCCCTTTCACCCCTTACAGCCGTCCCTGTCCTCCAAAATGTATTTAAGTATTTTGAAATGTGTTCAAAACTGACTCCAATTTGGGGAGTGGCCGTACACCGAGAAAGATGGCAGCAAACTAAGGTCACAAAGTTAATAAACAATTTTAATGCTGGCGCAGAGGCAATAGTGTATGGTCCAATCCTGAATGTCTTACGGCAAATAGCTACGTAAATTCTTTTTTCGATTCTCTGTAGGTCAGGGATGAGAAATTGTAAGAAAATGATTCAACTTTTAACCTTTACTGTCTCATAGACGTAGGTTAAAAACGGCCTCCCTTTCACCCCTTACAGCCGTCCCTGTCCTCCAAAATGTATTTAAGAATTTTGAAATCTGTTCAAAACTGACTCCAATTTGGGGAGTGGCCGTACACCGAGAAAGAGAAATTGTAAGAAAATGATTCAACTTTTAACCTTTACTGTCTCATAGACGTAGGTTAAAAACAGCCTCCCTTTCACCCCTTACAGCCGTCCCTGTCCTCCAAAATGTATTTAAGAATTTTGAAATGTGTTCAAAACTGACTCCAATTTGGGGAGTGGCAGTACACCGAGAAAGAGAAATTGTAAGAAAATGATTCAACTTTTAACCTTTACTGTCTCATAGACGTAGGTTAAAAACGGCCTCCCTTTCACCCCTTACAGCCGTCCCTGTCCTCCAAAATGTATTTAAGAATTTTGAAATGTGTTCAAAACTGACTCCAATTTGGGGAGTGGCCGTACACCGAGAAAGAGAAATTGTAAGAAAATGATTCAACTTTTAACCTTTACTGTCTCATAGACGTAGTTTAAAAACGGCCTCCCTTTCACCCCTTACAGCCGTCCCTATCCTCCAAAATGTATTTAAGAATTTTGAAATGTGTTCAAAACTGACTCCAATTTGGGGAGTGGCCGTACACCGAGAAAGATGGCAGCAAACTAAGGTCACAAAGTTAATAAACAATTTTAATGCTGGCGCAGAGGCAATAGTGTATGGTCCAATCCTGAATGTCTTACGGCAAATAGCTACGTAAATTCTTCTTTCGATTCTCTGTAGGTCAGGGATGAGAAATTGTAAGAAAATGATTCAACTTTTAACCTTTACTGTCTCATAGACGAAGGTTAAAAACGGCCTCCCTTTCACCCCTTACAGCCGTCCCTGTCCTCCAAAATGTATTTAAGAATTTTGAAATGTGTTCAAAACTGACTCCAATTTGGGGAGTGGCCGTACACCGAGAAAGAGAAATTGTAAGAAAATGATTCAACTTTTAACCTTTACTGTCTCATAGACGTAGGTTAAAAACGGCCTCCCTTTCATCCTTACAACCGTCCCTGTCCTCCAAAATGTATTTAAGAATTTTGAAATGTGTTCAAAACTGACTCCAATTTGGGGAGTGGCAGTACACCGAGAAAGAGAAATTGTAAGAAAATGATTCAACTTTTAACCTTTACTGTCTCATAGACGTAGGTTAAAAACGGCCTCCCTTTCACCCCTTACAGCCGTCCCTGTCCTCCAAAATGTATTTAAGAATTTTGAAATGTGTTCAAAACTGACTCCAATTTGGGGAGTGGCAGTACACCGAGAAAGAGAAATTGTAAGAAAATGATTCAACTTTTAACCTTTACTGTCTCATAGACGTAGGTTAAAAACGGCCTCCCTTTCACCCCTTACAGCCGTCCCTGTCCTCCAAAATGTATTTAAGAATTTTGAAATGTGTTCAAAACTGACTCCAATTTGGGGAGTGGCAGTACACCGAGAAAGAGAAATTGTAAGAAAATGATTCAACTTTTAACCTTTACTGTCTCATAGACGTAGGTTAAAAACGGCCTCCCTTTCACCCCTTACAGCCGTCCCTGTCCTCCAAAATGTATTTAAGAATTTTGAAATGTGTTCAAAACTGACTCCAATTTGGGGAGTGGCAGTACACCGAGAACGAGAAATTGTAAGAAAATGATTCAACTTTTAACCTTTACTGTCTCATAGACGTAGGTTAAAAACGGCCTCCCTTTCACCCCTTACAGCCGTCCCTGTCCTCCAAAATGTATTTAAGAATTTTGAAATGTGTTCAAAACTGACTCCAATTTGGGGAGTGGCAGTACACCGAGAAAGAGAAATTGTAAGAAAATGATTCAACTTTTAATCTTTACTGTCTTCATAGACGTAGGTTAAAAACGGCGTCCCTTTCACCCCTTACAGCCGTCCCGGTCCTCCAAAATGTATTTAAGAATTTTGAAATGTGTTCAAAACTGACTCCAATTTGGGGAGTGGCAGTACACCGAGAAAGAGAAATTGTAAGAAAATGATTCAACTTTTAACCTTTACTGTCTCATAGACGTAGGTTAAAAACGGCCTCCCTTTCACCCCTTACAGCCGTCACTATCCTCCAAAATGTATTTAAGAATTTTGAAATGTGTTCAAAACTGACTCCAATTTGGGGAGTGGCCGTACACCGAGAAAGAGAAATTGTAAGAAAATGATTCAACTTTTAAACTTTACTGTCTGATAGACGTAGGTTAAAAACGGCCTCCCTTTCAACCCTTACAGCCGTCCCTATCCTCCAAAATGTATTTAAGAATTTTGAAATGTGTTCAAAACTGACTCCAATTTGGGGAGTGGCCGTACACCGAGAAAGATGGCAGCAAACTAAGGTCACAAAGTTAATAAACAATTTTAATGCTGGCGCAGAGGCAATAGTGTATGGTCCAATCCTGAATGTCTTACGGCAAATAGCTACGTAAATTCTTTTTTCGATTCTCTGTAGGTCAGGGATGAGAAATTGTAAGAAAATGATTCAACTTTTAACCTTTACTGTCTCATAGACGTAGGTTAAAAACGGCCTCCCTTTCACCCCTTACAGCCGTCCCTGTCCTCCAAAATGTATTTAAGAATTTTGAAATGTGTTCAAGACTGACTCCAATTTGGGGAGTGGCAGTACACCGAGAAAGAGAAATTGTAAGAAAATGATTCAACTTTTAACCTTTACTGTCTCATAGACGTAGGTTAAAAACGGCCTCCCTTTCACCCCTTACAGCCGTCCCTGTCCTCCAAAATGTATTTAAGAATTTTGAAATGTGTTCAAAACTGACTCCAATTTGGGGAGTGGCCATACACCGAGAAAGATGGCAGCAAACTAAGGTCACAAAGTTAATAAACAATTTTAATGCTGGCGCAGAGGCAATAGTGTATGGTCCAATCCTGAATGTCTTACGGCAAATAGCTACGTAAATTCTTTTTTCGATTCTCTGTAGGTCAGGGATGAGAAATTGTAAGAAAATGATTTAACTTTTAACCTTTACTGTCTCATAGACGTAGGTTAAAAACGGCCTCCCTTTCACCCCTTACAGCCGTCCCTGTCCTCCAAAATGTATTTAAGAATTTTGAAATGTGTTCAAAACTGACTCCAATTTGGGGAGTGGCCGTACACCGAGAAAGAGAAATTGTAAGAAAATGATTCAACTTTTAACCTTTACTGTCTCATAGACGTAGGTTAAAAACGGCCTCCCTTTCACCCCTTACAGCCGTCCCTATCCTCCAAAATGTATTTAAGAATTTTGAAATGTGTTCAAAACTGACTCCAATTTGGGGAGTGGCCTGTGTACACCGAGAAAGATGGCAGCAAACTAAGGTCACAAAGTTAATAAACAATTTTAATGCTGGCGCAGAGGCAATAGTGTATGGTCCAATCCTGAATGTCTTACAGCAAATAGCTACGTAAATTCTTTTTTTGATTCTCTGTAGGTCAGGGATGAGAAATTGTAAGAAAATGATTCAACTTTTAACCTTTACTGTCTCATAGACGTAGGTTAAAAACGGCCTCCCTTTCACCCCTTACAGCCGTGCCTGTCCTCCAAAATGTTTTTAAGAATTTTGAAATGTGTTCAAAACTGACTCCAATTTGGGGAGTGGCCGTACACCGAGAAAGAGAAATTGTAAGAAAATGATTCAACTTTTAACCTTTACTGTCTCATAGATGTAGGTTAAAAACGGCCTCCCTTTCACCCCTTACAGCTGTCCCTGTCCTCCAAAATGTATTTAAGAATTTTGAAATGTGTTCAAAACTGACTCCAATTTGGGGAGTGGCAGTACACCGAGAAAGAGAAATTGTAAGAAAATGATTCAACTTTTAACCTTTACTGTCTCATAGACGTAGGTTAAAAACGGCCTCCCTTTCACCCCTTACAGCCGTCCCTGTCCTCCAAAATGTATTTAAGAATTTTGAAATGTGTTCAAAACTGACTCCAATTTGGGGAGTGGCAGTACACCGAGAAAGAGAAATTGTAAGAAAATGATTCAACTTTTAACCTTTACTGTCTCATAGATGTAGGTTAAAAATGGCCTCCCTTTCACCCCTTACAGCCGTCCCTATCCTCCAAAATGTATTTAAGAATTTTGAAATGTGTTCAAAACTGACTCCAATTTGGGGAGTGGCCGTACACCGAGAAAGATGGCAGCAAACTAAGGTCACAAAGTTAATAAACAATTTTAATGCTGGCGCAGAGGCAATAGTGTATGGTCCAATCCTGAATGTCTTACGGCAAATAGCTACGTAAATTCTTTTTTTGATTCTCTGTAGGTCAGGGATGAGAAATTGTAAGAAAATGATTCAACTTTTAACCTTTACTGACTCATAGACGTAGGTTAAAAACGGCCTCCCTTTCACCCCTTACAGCCGTCCCTGTCCTCCAAAATGTATTTAAGAATTTTGAAATGTGTTCAAAACTGACTCCAATTTGGGGAGTGGCCGTACACCGGGAAAGAGAAATTGTAAGAAAATGATTCAACTTTTAACCTTTACTGTCTCATAGACGTAGGTTAAAAACGGCCTCCCTTTCACCCCTTACAGCCGTCCCTGTCCTCCAAAATGTATTTAAGAATTTTGAAATGTGTTCAAGACTGACTCCAATTTGGGGAGTGGCAGTACACCGAGAAAGAGAAATTGTAAGAAAATGATTCAACTTTTAACCTTTACTGTCTCATAGACGTAGGTTAAAAACGGCCTCCCTTTCACCCCTTACAGCCGTCCCTGTCCTCCAAAATGTATTTAAGAATTTTGAAATGTGTTCAAAACTGACTCCAATTTGGGGAGTGGCAGTACACCGAGAAAGAGAAATTGTAAGAAAATGATTCAACTTTTAACCTTTACTGTCTCATAGACGTAGGTTAAAAACGGCCTCCCTTTCACCCCTTACAGCCGTCCCTGTCCTCCAAAATGTATTTAAGAATTTTGAAATGTGTTCAAAACTGACTCCAATTTGGGGAGTGGCAGTACACCGAGAAAGAGAAATTGTAAGAAAATGATTCAACTTTTAACCTTTACTGTCTCATAGACATAGGTTAAAAACGGCCTCCCTTTCACCCCTTACAGCCGTCCCTGTCCTCCAAAATGTATTTAAGAATTTTGAAATGTGTTCAAAACTGACTCCAATTTGGGGAGTGGCAGTACACCGAGAAAGAGAAATTGTAAGAAAATGATTCAACTTTTAACCTTAACTGTCTCATAGACGTAGGTTAAAAACGGCCTCCCTTTCACCCCTTACAGCCGTCCCTGTCCTCCAAAATGTATTTAAGAATTTTGAAATGTGTTCAAAACTGACTCCAATTTGGGGAGTGGCAGTACACCGAGAACGAGAAATTGTAAGAAAATGATTCAACTTTTAACCTTTACTGTCTCATAGACGTAGGTTAAAAACGGCCTCCCTTTCACCCCTTACAGCCGTCCCTGTCCTCCAAAATGTATTTAAGAATTTTGAAATGTGTTCAAAACTGACTCCAATTTGGGGAGTGGCCGTACACCGAGAAAGAGAAATTGTAAGAAAATGATTCAACTTTTAACCTTTACTGTCTCATAGACGTAGGTTAAAAACGGCCTCCCTTTCACCCCTTACAGCCGTCCCTATCCTCCAAAATGTATTTAAGAATTTTGAAATGTGTTCAAAACTGACTCCAATTTGGGGAGTGGCCTGTGTACACCGAGAAAGATGGCAGCAAACTAAGGTCACAAAGTTAATAAACAATTTTAATGCTGGCGCAGAGGCAATAGTGTATGGTCCAATCCTGAATGTCTTACGGCAAATAGCTACGTAAATTCTTTTTTCGATTCTCTGTAGGTCAGGGATGAGAAATTGTAAGAAAATGATTCAACTTTTAACCTTTACTGTCTCATAGACGTAGGTTAAAAACGGCCTCCCTTTCACCCCTTACAGCCGTCCCTGTCCTCCAAAATGTATTTAAGAATTTTGAAATGTGTTCAAAACTGACTCCAATTTGGGGAGTGGCCGTACACCGAGAAAGAGAAATTGTAAGAAAATGATTCAACTTTTAACCTTTACTGTCTCATAGATGTAGGTTAAAAACGGCCTCCCTTTCACCCCTTACAGCCGTCCCTGTCCTCCAAAATGTATTTAAGAATTTTGAAATGTGTTCAAAACTGACTCCAATTTGGGGAGTGGCAGTACACCGAGAAAGAGAAATTGTAAGAAAATGATTCAACTTTTAACCTTTACTGTCTCATAGACGTAGGTTAAAAACGGCCTCCCTTTCACCCCTTACAGCCGTCCCTGTCCTCCAAAATGTATTGAAGAATTTTGAAATGTGTTCAAAACTGACTCCAATTTGGGGAGTGGCAGTACACCGAGAAAGAGAAATTGTAAGAAAATGATTCAACTTTTAACCTTTACTGTCTCATAGATGTAGGTTAAAAACGGCCTCCCTTTCACCCCTTACAGCCGTCCCTGTCCTCCAAAATGTATTTAAGAATTTTGAAATGTGTTCAAAACTGACTCCAATTTGGGGAGTGGCAGTACACCGAGAAAGAGAAATTGTAAGAAAATGATTCAACTTTTAACCTTTACTGTCTCATAGACGTAGGTTAAAAACGGCCTCCCTTTCACCCCTTACAGCCGTCCCTGTCCTCCAAAATGTATTTAAGAATTTTGAAATGTGTTCAAAACTGACTCCAATTTGGGGAGTGGCAGTACACCGAGAAAGAGAAATTGTAAGAAAATGATTCAACTTTTAACCTTTACTGTCTCATAGACGTAGGTTAAAAACGGCCTCCCTTTCACCCCTTACAGCCGTCCCTGTCCTCCAAAATGTATTTAAGAATTTTGAAATGTGTTCAAAACTGACTCCAATTTGGGGAGTGGCCGTACACCGAGAAAGATGGCAGCAAACTAAGGTCACAAAGTTAATTAACAATTTTAATGCTGGCGCAGAGGCAATAGTGTATGGTCCAATCCTGAATGTCTTACGGCAAATAGCTACGTAAATTCTTTTTTCGATTCTCTGTAGGTCAGGGATGAGAAATTGTAAGAAAATGATTCAACTTTTAACCTTTACTGTCTCAGAGACGTAGGTTAAAAACGGCCTCCCTTTCACCCCTTACAGCCGTGTCCCTGTCCTCCAAAATGTATTTAAGAATTTTGAAATGTGTTCAAAACTGACTCCAATTTGGGGAGTGGCCGTACACCGAGAAAGAGAAATTGTAAGAAAATGATTCAACTTTTAACCTTTACTGTCTCATAGACGTAGGTTAAAAACGGCCTCCCTTTCACCCCTTACAGCCGTCCCTGTCCTCCAAAATGTATTTAAGAATTTTGAAATGTGTTCAAAACTGACTCCAATTTGGGGAGTGGCAGTACACCGAGAAAGAGAAATTGTAAGAAAATGATTCAACTTTTAACCTTTACTGTCTCATAGATGTAGGTTAAAAACGGCCTCCCTTTCACCCCTTACAGCCGTCCCTGTCCTCCAAAATGTATTTAAGAATTTTGAAATGTGTTCAAAACTGACTCCAATTTGGGGAGTGGCAGTACACCGAGAAAGAGAAATTGTAAGAAAATGATTCAACTTTTAACCTTTACTGTCTCATAGACGTAGGTTAAAAACGGCCTCCCTTTCACCCCTTACAGCCGTCCCTGTCCTCCAAAATGTATTTAAGAATTTTGAAATGTGTTCAAAACTGACTCCAATTTGGGGAGTGGCAGTACACCGAGAAAGAGAAATTGTAAGAAAATGATTCAACTTTTAACCTTTACTGTCTCATAGACGTAGGTTAAAAACGGCCTCCCTTTCACCCCTTACAGCCGTCCCTGTCCTCCAAAATGTATTTAAGAATTTTGAAATGTGTTCAAAACTGACTCCAATTTGGGGAGTGGCCGTACACCGAGAAAGATGGCAGCAAACTAAGGTCACAAAGTTAATTAACAATTTTAATGCTGGCGCAGAGGCAATAGTGTATGGTCCAATCCTGAATGTCTTACGGCAAATAGCTACGTAAATTCTTTTTTCGATTCTCTGTAGGTCAGGGATGAGAAATTGTAAGAAAATGATTCAACTTTTAACCTTTACTGTCTCAGAGACGTAGGTTAAAAACGGCCTCCCTTTCACCCCTTACAGCCGTGTCCCTGTCCTCCAAAATGTATTTAAGAATTTTGAAATGTGTTCAAAACTGACTCCAATTTGGGGAGTGGCCGTACACCGAGAAAGAGAAATTGTAAGAAAATGATTCAACTTTTAACCTTTACTGTCTCATAGACGTAGGTTAAAAACGGCCTCCCTTTCACCCCTTACAGCCGTCCCTGTCCTCCAAAATGTATTTAAGAATTTTGAAATGTGTTCAAAACTGACTCCAATTTGGGGAGTGGCAGTACACCGAGAAAGAGAAATTGTAAGAAAATGATTCAACTTTTAACCTTTACTGTCTCATAGACGTAGGTTAAAAACGGCCTCCCTTTCACCCCTTACAGCCGTCCCTGTCCTCCAAAATGTATTTAAGAATTTTGAAATGTGTTCAAAACTGACTCCAATTTGGGGAGTGGCAGTACACTGAGAAAGAGAAATTGTAAGAAAATGATTCAACTTTTAACCTTTACTGTCTCATAGACGTAGGTTAAAAACGGCCTCCCTTTCACCCCTTACAGCCGTCCCTGTCCTCCAAAATGTATTTAAGAATTTTGAAATGTGTTCAAAACTGACTCCAATTTGGGGAGTGGCCGTACACCGAGAAAGAGAAATTGTAAGAAAATGATTCAACTTTTAACCTTTACTGTCTCATAGACGTAGGTTAAAAACGGCCTCCCTTTCACCCCTTACAGCCGTCCCTATCCTCCAAAATGTATTTGAGAATTTTGAAATGTGTTCAAAACTGACTCCAATTTGGGGAGTGGCCGTACACCGAGAAAGATGGCAGCAAACTAAGGTCACAAAGTTAATAAACAATTTTAATGCTGGCGCAGAGGCAATAGTGTATGGTCCAATCCTGAATGTCTTACGGCAAATAGCTACGTAAATTCTTTTTTCGATTCTCTGTAGGTCAGGGATGAGAAATTGTAAGAAAATGATTAAACTTTTAACCTTTACTGTCTCATAGACGTAGGTTAAAAACGGCCTCCCTTTCACCCCTTACAGCCGTCCCTGTCCTCCAAAATGTATTTAAGAATTTTGAAATGTGTTCAAAACTGACTCCAATTTGGGGAGTGGCCGTACACCGAGAAAGAGAAATTGTAAGAAAATGATTCAACTTTTAACCTTTACTGTCTCATAGACGTAGGTTAAAAACGGCCTCCCTTTCACCCCTTACAGCCGTCCCTGTCCTCCAAAATGTATTTAAGAATTTTGAAATGTGTTCAAAACTGACTCCAATTTGGAGAGTGGCAGTACACCGAGAAAGAGAAATTGTAAGAAAATGATTCAACTTTTAACCTTTACTGTCTCATAGACGTAGTTTAAAAACGGCCTCCCTTTCACCCCTTACTGCCGTCCCTGTCCTCCAAAATGTATTTAAGAATTTTGAAATGTGTTCAAAACTGACTCCAATTTGGGGAGTGGCAGTACACCAAGAAAGAGAAATTGTAAGAAAATGATTCAACTTTTAACCTTTACTGTCTCATAGACGTAGGTTAAAAACGGCCTCCCTTTCACCCCTTACAGCCGCCCCTGTCCTCCAAAATGTATTTAAGAATTTTGAAATGTGTTCAAAACTGACTCCAATTTGGGGAGTGGCCGTACACCGAGAAAGAGAAATTGTAAGAAAATGATTCAACTTTTAACCTTTACTGTCTCAGAGACGTAGGTTAAAAACGGCCTCCCTTTCACCCCTTACAGCCGTCCCTATCCTCCAAAATGTATTTAAGAATTTTGAAATGTGTTCAAAACTGACTCCAATTTGGGGAGTGGCCGTACACCGAGAAAGATGGCAGCAAACTAAGGTCACAAAGTTAATAAACAATTTTAATGCTGGCGCAGAGGCAATAGTGTATGGTCCAATCCTGAATGTCTTACGGCAAATAGCTACGTAAATTCTTTTTTGGATTCTCTGTAGGTCAGGGATGAGAAATTGTAAGAAAATGATTCAACTTTTAACCTTTACTGTCTCATAGACGTAGGTTAAAAACGGCCTCCCTTTCACCCCTTACAGCCGTCCCTGTCCTCCAAAATGTATTTAAGAATTTTGAAATGTGTTCAAAACTGACTCCAATTTGGGGAGTGGCCGTACACCGAGAAAGAGAAATTGTAAGAAAATGATTCAACTTTTAACCTTTACTGTCTCATAGACGTAGGTTAAAAACGGCCTCCCTTTCACCCCTTACAGCCGTCCCTGTCCTCCAAAATGTATTTAAGAATTTTGAAATGTGCTTAAAACTGACTCCAATTTGGGGAGTGGCAGTACACCGAGAAAGAGAAATTGTAAGAAAATGATTCAACTTTTAACCTTTACTGTCTCATAGACGTAGGTTAAAAACGGCCTCCCTTTCACCCCTTACAGCCGTCCCTGTCCTCCAAAATGTATTTAAGAATTTTGAAATGTGTTCAAAACTGACTCCAATTTGGGGAGTGGCCGTACACCGGGAAAGAGAAATTGTAAGAAAATGATTCAACTTTTAACCTTTACTGTCTCATAGACGTAGGTTAAAAACGGCCTCCCTTTCACCCCTTACAGCCGTCCCTGTCCTCCAAAATGTATTTAAGAATTTTGAAATGTGTTCAAGACTGACTCCAATTTGGGGAGTGGCAGTACACCGAGAAAGAGAAATTGTAAGAAAATGATTCAACTTTTAACCTTTACTGTCTCATAGACGTAGGTTAAAAACGGCCTCCCTTTCACCCCTTACAGCCGTCCCTGTCCTCCAAAATGTATTTAAGAATTTTGAAATGTGTTCAAAACTGACTCCAATTTGGGGAGTGGCAGTACACCGAGAAAGAGAAATTGTAAGAAAATGATTCAACTTTTAACCTTTACTGTCTCATAGACGTAGGTTAAAAACGGCCTCCCTTTCACCCCTTACAGCCGTCCCTGTCCTCCAAAATGTATTTAAGAATTTTGAAATGTGTTCAAAACTGACTCCAATTTGGGGAGTGGCAGTACACCGAGAAAGAGAAATTGTAAGAAAATGATTCAACTTTTAACCTTTACTGTCTCATAGACGTAGGTTAAAAACAGCCTCCCTTTCACCCCTTACAGCCGTCCCTGTCCTCCAAAATGTATTTAAGAATTTTGAAATGTGTTCAAAACTGACTCCAATTTGGGGAGTGGCCGTACACCGGGAAAGAGAAATTGTAAGAAAATGATTCAACTTTTAACCTTTACTGTCTCATAGACGTAGGTTAAAAACGGCCTCCCTTTCACCCCTTACAGCCGTCCCTGTCCTCCAAAATGTATTTAAGAATTTTGAAATGTGTTCAAGACTGACTCCAATTTGGGGAGTGGCAGTACACCGAGAAAGAGAAATTGTAAGAAAATGATTCAACATTTAACCTTTACTGTCTCATAGACGTAGGTTAAAAACGGCCTCCCTTTCACCCCTTACAGCCGTCCCTGTCCTCCAAAATGTATTTAAGAATTTTGAAATGTGTTCAAGACTGACTCCAATTTGGGGAGTGGCAGTACACCGAGAAAGAGAAATTGTAAGAAAATGATTCAACTTTTAACCTTTACTGTCTCATAGACGTAGGTTAAAAACAGCCTCCCTTTCACCCCTTACAGCCGTCCCTGTCCTCCAAAATGTATTTAAGAATTTTGAAATGTGTTCAAAACTGACTCCAATTTGGGGAGTGGCCGTACACCGGGAAAGAGAAATTGTAAGAAAATGATTCAACTTTTAACCTTTACTGTCTCATAGACGTAGGTTAAAAACGGCCTCCCTTTCACCCCTTACAGCCGTCCCTGTCCTCCAAAATGTATTTAAGAATTTTGAAATGTGTTCAAGACTGACTCCAATTTGGGGAGTGGCAGTACACCGAGAAAGAGAAATTGTAAGAAAATGATTCAACATTTAACCTTTACTGTCTCATAGACGTAGGTTAAAAACGGCCTCCCTTTCACCCCTTACAGCCGTCCCTGTCCTCCAAAATGTATTTAAGAATTTTGAAATGTGTTCAAAACTGACTCCAATTTGGGGAGTGGCAGTACACCGAGAAAGAGAAATTGTAAGAAAATGATTCAACTTTTAACCTTTACTGTCTCATAGACGTAGGTTAAAAACGGCCTCCCTTTCACCCCTTACAGCCGTCCCTGTCCTCCAAAATGTATTTAAGAATTTTGAAATGTGTTCAAAACTGACTCCAATTTGGGGAGTGGCAGTACACCGAGAAAGAGAAATTGTAAGAAAATGATTCAACATTTAACCTTTACTGTCTCATAGACGTAGGTTAAAAACGGCCTCCCTTTCACCCCTTACAGCCGTCCCTGTCCTCCAAAATGTATTTAAGAATTTTGAAATGTGTTCAAAACTGACTCCAATTTGGGGAGTGGCAGTACACCGAGAAAGAGAAATTGTAAGAAAATGATTCAACTTTTAACCTTTACTGTCTTCATAGACGTAGGTTAAAAACGGCGTCCCTTTCACCCCTTACAGCCGTCCCTGTCCTCCAAAATGTATTTAAGAATTTTGAAATGTGTTCAAAACTGACTCCAATTTGGGGAGTGGCAGTACACCGAGAAAGAGAAATTGTAAGAAAATGATTCAACTTTTAACCTTTACTGTCTCATAGACGTAGGTTAAAAACGGCCTCCCTTTCACCCCTTACAGCCGTCCCTGTCCTCCAAAATGTATTTAAGAATTTTGAAATGTGTTCAAAACTGACTCCAATTTGGGGAGTGGCCGTACACCGAGAAAGAGAAATTGTAAGAAAATGATTCAACTTTTAACCTTTACTGTCTGATAGACGTAGGTTAAAAACGGCCTCCCTTTCACCCCTTACAGCCGTCCATATCCTCCAAAATGTATTTAAGAATTTAGAAATGTGTTCAAAACTGACTCCAATTTGGGGAGTGGCAGTACACCGAGAACGAGAAATTGTAAGAAAATGATTCAACTTTTAACCTTTACTGTCTCATAGACGTAGGTTAAAAACGGCCTCCCTTTCACCCCTTACAGCCGTCCCTGTCCTCCAAAATGTATTTAAGAATTTTGAAATGTGTTCAAAACTGACTCCAATTTGGGGAGTGGCCGTACACCGAGAAAGAGAAATTGTAAGAAAATGATTCAACTTTTAACCTTTACTGTCTGATAGACGTAGGTTAAAAACGGCCTCCCTTTCACCCCTTACAGCCGTCCCTATCCTCCAAAATGTATTTAAGAATTTAGAAATGTGTTCAAAACTGACTCCAATTTGGGGAGTGGCCGTACACCGAGAAAGATGGCAGCAAACTAAGGTCACAAAGTTAATAAACAATTTTAATGCTGGCGCAGAGGCAATAGTGTATGGTCCAATCCTGAATGTCTTACGGCAAATAGCTACGTAAATTCTTTTTTCAATTCTCTGTAGGTCAGGGATGAGAAATTGTAAGAAAATGATTCAACTTTTAACCTTTACTGTCTCATAGACGTAGGTTAAAAACGGCCTCCCTTTCACCCCTTACAGCCGTCCCTGTCCTCCAAAATGTATTTAAGAATTTTGAAATGTGTTCAAAACTGACTCCAATTTGGGGAGTGGCCGTACACCGAGAAAGTGAAATTGTAAGAAAATGATTCAACTTTTAACCTTTACTGTCTCATAGACGTAGGTTAAAAACGGCCTCCCTTTCACCCCTTACAGCAGTCCCTGTCCTCCAAAATGTATTTAAGAATTTTGAAATGTGTTCAAGACTGACTCCAATTTGGGGAGTGGCAGTACACCGAGAAAGAGAAATTGTAAGAAAATGATTCAACTTTTAACCTTTACTGTCTCATAGACGTAGGTTAAAAACGGCCTCCCTTTCACCCCTTACAGCCGTCCCTGTCCTCCAAAATATATTTAAGAATTTTGAAATGTGTTCAAAACTGACTCCAATTTGGGGAGTGGCCGTACACCGAGAAAGAGAAATTGTAAGAAAATGATTCAACTTTTAACCTTTACTGTCTCATAGACGTAGGTTAAAAACGGCCTCCCTTTCACCCCTTACAGCCATCCCTATCCTCCAAAATGTATTTAAGAATTTTGAAATGTGTTCAAAACTGACTCCAATTTGGGGAGTGGCCTGTGTACACCGAGAAAGATGGCAGCAAACTAAGGTCACAAAGTTAATAAACAATTTTAATGCTGGCGCAGAGGCAATAGTGTATGGTCCAATCCTGAATGTCTTACGGCAAATAGCTACGTAAATTCTTTTTTCGATTCTCTGTAGGTCAGGGATGAGAAATTGTAAGAAAATGATTCAACTTTTAACCTTTACTGTCTCATAGATGTAGGTTAAAAACGGCCTCCCTTTCACCCCTTACAGCCGTCCCTGTCCTCCAAAATGTATTTAAGAATTTTGAAATGTGTTCAAAACTGACTCCAATTTGGGGAGTGGCCGTACACCGAGAAAGAGAAATTGTAAGAAAATGATTCAACTTTTAACCTTTACTGTCTCATAGATGTAGGTTAAAAACAGCCTCCCTTTCACCCCTTACAGCCGTCCCTGTCCTCTAAAATGTATTTAAGAATTTTGAAATGTGTTCAAAACTGACTCCAATTTGGGGAGTGGCAGTACACCGAGAAAGAGAAATTGTAAGAAAATGATTCAACTTTTAACCTTTACTGTCTCATAGACGTAGGTTAAAAACGGCCTCCCTTTCACCCCTTACAGCCGTCCCTGTCCTCCAAAATGTATTTAAGAATTTTGAAATGTGTTCAAAACTGACTCCAATTTGGGGAGTGGCAGTACACCGAGAAAGAGAAATTGTAAGAAAATGATTCAACTTTTAACCTTTACTGTCTCATAGATGTAGGTTAAAAACTGCCTCCCTTTCACCCCTTACAGCCGTCCCTATCCTCCAAAATGTATTTAAGAATTTTGAAATGTGTTCAAAACTGACTCCAATTTGGAGAGTGGCCGTACACCGAGAAAGATGGCAGCAAACTAAGGTCACAAAGTTAATAAACAATTTTAATGCTGGCGCAGAGGCAATAGTGTATGGTCCAATCCTGAATGTCTTACGGCAAATAGCTACGTAAATTCTTTTTTCGATTCTCTGTAGGTCAGGGATGAGAAATTGTAAGAAAATGATTAAACTTTTAACCTTTACTGTCTCATAGACGTAGGTTAAAAACGGCCTCCCTTTCACCCCTTACAGCCGTCCCTGTCCTCCAAAATGTATTTAAGAATTTTGAAATGTGTTCAAAACTGACTCCAATTTGGGGAGTGGCCGTACACCGAGAAAGAGAAATTGTAAGAAAATGATTCAACTTTTAACCTTTACTGTCTCATAGATGTAGGTTAAAAACGGCCTCCCTTTCACCCCTTACAGCCGTCCCTGTCCTCCAAAATGTATTTAAGAATTTTGAAATGTGTTCAAAACTGACTCCAATTTGGGGAGTGGCAGTACACCGAGAAAGAGAAATTGTAAGAAAATGATTCAACTTTTAACCTTTACTGTCTCATAGACGTAGGTTAAAAACGGCCTCCCTTTCACCCCTTACAGCCGTCCCTGTCCTCCAAAATGTATTTAAGAATTTTGAAATGTGTTCAAAACTGACTCCAATTTGGGGAGTGGCAGTACACCGAGAAAGAGAAATTGTAAGAAAATGATTCAACTTTTAACCTTTACTGTCTCATAGATGTAGGTTAAAAACGGCCTCCCTTTCACCCCTTACAGCCGTCCCTGTCCTCCAAAATGTATTTAAGAATTTTGAAATGTGTTCAAAACTGACTCCAATTTGGGGAGTGGCAGTACACCGAGAAAGAGAAATTGTAAGAAAATGATTCAACTTTTAACCTTTACTGTCTCATAGACGTAGGTTAAAAACGGCCGCCCTTTCACCCCTTACAGCCGTCCCTGTCCTCCAAAATGTATTTAAGAATTTTGAAATGTGTTCAAAACTGACTCCAATTTGGGGAGTGGCCGTACACCGGGAAAGAGAAATTGTAAGAAAATGATTCAACTTTTAACCTTTACTGTCTCATAGACGTAGGTTAAAAACGGCCTCCCTTTCACCCCTTACAGCCGTCCCTGTCCTCCAAAATGTATTTAAGAATTTTGAAATGTGTTCAAGACTGACTCCAATTTGGGGAGTGGCAGTACACCGAGAAAGAGAAATTGTAAGAAAATGATTCAACATTTAACCTTTACTGTCTCATAGACGTAGGTTAAAAACGGCCTCCCTTTCACCCCTTACAGCCGTCCCTGTCCTCCAAAATGTATTTAAGAATTTTGAAATGTGTTCAAAACTGACTCCAATTTGGGGAGTGGCAGTACACCGAGAAAGAGAAATTGTAAGAAAATGATTCAACTTTTAACCTTTACTGTCTTCATAGACGTAGGTTAAAAACGGCGTCCCTTTCACCCCTTACAGCCGTCCCTGTCCTCCAAAATGTATTTAAGAATTTTGAAATGTGTTCAAAACTGACTCCAATTTGGGGAGTGGCAGTACACCGAGAAAGAGAAATTGTAAGAAAATGATTCAACTTTTAACCTTTACTGTCTCATAGACGTAGGTTAAAAACGGCCTCCCTTTCACCCCTTACAGCCGTCCCTGTCCTCCAAAATGTATTTAAGAATTTTGAAATGTGTTCAAAACTGACTCCAATTTGGGGAGTGGCCGTACACCGAGAAAGATGGCAGCAAACTAAGGTCACAAAGTTAATAAACAATTTTAATGCTGGCGCAGAGGCAATAGTGTATGGTCCAATCCTGAATGTCTTACGGCAAATAGCTACGTAAATTCTTTTTTCAATTCTCTGTAGGTCAGGGATGAGAAATTGTAAGAAAATGATTCAACTTTTAACCTTTACTGTCTCATAGACGTAGGTTAAAAACGGCCTCCCTTTCACCCCTTACAGCCGTCCCTGTCCTCCAAAATGTATTTAAGAATTTTGAAATGTGTTCAAAACTGACTCCAATTTGGGGAGTGGCCGTACACCGAGAAAGTGAAATTGTAAGAAAATGATTCAACTTTTAACCTTTACTGTCTCATAGACGTAGGTTAAAAACGGCCTCCCTTTCACCCCTTACAGCAGTCCCTGTCCTCCAAAATGTATTTAAGAATTTTGAAATGTGTTCAAGACTGACTCCAATTTGGGGAGTGGCAGTACACCGAGAAAGAGAAATTGTAAGAAAATGATTCAACTTTTAACCTTTACTGTCTCATAGACGTAGGTTAAAAACGGCCTCCCTTTCACCCCTTACAGCCATCCCTATCCTCCAAAATGTATTTAAGAATTTTGAAATGTGTTCAAAACTGACTCCAATTTGGGGAGTGGCCTGTGTACACCGAGAAAGATGGCAGCAAACTAAGGTCACAAAGTTAATAAACAATTTTAATGCTGGCGCAGAGGCAATAGTGTATGGTCCAATCCTGAATGTCTTACGGCAAATAGCTACGTAAATTCTTTTTTCGATTCTCTGTAGGTCAGGGATGAGAAATTGTAAGAAAATGATTCAACTTTTAACCTTTACTGTCTCATAGATGTAGGTTAAAAACGGCCTCCCTTTCACCCCTTACAGCCGTCCCTGTCCTCCAAAATGTATTTAAGAATTTTGAAATGTGTTCAAAACTGACTCCAATTTGGGGAGTGGCCGTACACCGAGAAAGAGAAATTGTAAGAAAATGATTCAACTTTTAACCTTTACTGTCTCATAGATGTAGGTTAAAAACAGCCTCCCTTTCACCCCTTACAGCCGTCCCTGTCCTCTAAAATGTATTTAAGAATTTTGAAATGTGTTCAAAACTGACTCCAATTTGGGGAGTGGCAGTACACCGAGAAAGAGAAATTGTAAGAAAATGATTCAACTTTTAACCTTTACTGTCTCATAGACGTAGGTTAAAAACGGCCTCCCTTTCACCCCTTACAGCCGTCCCTGTCCTCCAAAATGTATTTAAGAATTTTGAAATGTGTTCAAAACTGACTCCAATTTGGGGAGTGGCAGTACACCGAGAAAGAGAAATTGTAAGAAAATGATTCAACTTTTAACCTTTACTGTCTCATAGATGTAGGTTAAAAACTGCCTCCCTTTCACCCCTTACAGCCGTCCCTATCCTCCAAAATGTATTTAAGAATTTTGAAATGTGTTCAAAACTGACTCCAATTTGGAGAGTGGCCGTACACCGAGAAAGATGGCAGCAAACTAAGGTCACAAAGTTAATAAACAATTTTAATGCTGGCGCAGAGGCAATAGTGTATGGTCCAATCCTGAATGTCTTACGGCAAATAGCTACGTAAATTCTTTTTTCGATTCTCTGTAGGTCAGGGATGAGAAATTGTAAGAAAATGATTAAACTTTTAACCTTTACTGTCTCATAGACGTAGGTTAAAAACGGCCTCCCTTTCACCCCTTACAGCCGTCCCTGTCCTCCAAAATGTATTTAAGAATTTTGAAATGTGTTCAAAACTGACTCCAATTTGGGGAGTGGCCGTACACCGAGAAAGAGAAATTGTAAGAA
Organism: Lissotriton helveticus; assembly: GCF_964261635.1. Lineage (NCBI taxonomy): Eukaryota > Metazoa > Chordata > Amphibia > Caudata > Salamandridae > Lissotriton > Lissotriton helveticus. The sequence continues at coordinate 878,392,839 of NC_136073.1, forward strand.
AATGATTCAACTTTTAACCTTTACTGTCTCATAGATGTAGGTTAAAAACGGCCTCCCTTTCACCCCTTACAGCCGTCCCTGTCCTCCAAAATGTATTTAAGAATTTTGAAATGTGTTCAAAACTGACTCCAATTTGGGGAGTGGCAGTACACCGAGAAAGAGAAATTGTAAGAAAATGATTCAACTTTTAACCTTTACTGTCTCATAGACGTAGGTTAAAAACGGCCTCCCTTTCACCCCTTACAGCCGTCCCTGTCCTCCAAAATGTATTTAAGAATTTTGAAATGTGTTCAAAACTGACTCCAATTTGGGGAGTGGCCGTACACCGAGAAAGAGAAATTGTAAGAAAATGATTCAACTTTTAACCTTTACTGTCTGATAGACGTAGGTTAAAAACGGCCTCCCTTTCACCCCTTACAGCCGTCCCTATCCTCCAAAATGTATTTAAGAATTTAGAAATGTGTTCAAAACTGACTCCAATTTGGGGAGTGGCCGTACACCGAGAAAGATGGCAGCAAACTAAGGTCACAAAGTTAATAAACAATTTTAATGCTGGCGCAGAGGCAATAGTGTATGGTCCAATCCTGAATGTCTTACGGCAAATAGCTACGTAAATTCTTTTTTCAATTCTCTGTAGGTCAGGGATGAGAAATTGTAAGAAAATGATTCAACTTTTAACCTTTACTGTCTCATAGACGTAGGTTAAAAACGGCCTCCCTTTCACCCCTTACAGCCGTCCCTGTCCTCCAAAATGTATTTAAGAATTTTGAAATGTGTTCAAAACTGACTCCAATTTGGGGAGTGGCCGTACACCGAGAAAGTGAAATTGTAAGAAAATGATTCAACTTTTAACCTTTACTGTCTCATAGACGTAGGTTAAAAACGGCCTCCCTTTCACCCCTTACAGCAGTCCCTGTCCTCCAAAATGTATTTAAGAATTTTGAAATGTGTTCAAGACTGACTCCAATTTGGGGAGTGGCAGTACACCGAGAAAGAGAAATTGTAAGAAAATGATTCAACTTTTAACCTTTACTGTCTCATAGACGTAGGTTAAAAACGGCCTCCCTTTCACCCCTTACAGCCGTCCCTGTCCTCCAAAATATATTTAAGAATTTTGAAATGTGTTCAAAACTGACTCCAATTTGGGGAGTGGCCGTACACCGAGAAAGAGAAATTGTAAGAAAATGATTCAACTTTTAACCTTTACTGTCTCATAGACGTAGGTTAAAAACGGCCTCCCTTTCACCCCTTACAGCCATCCCTATCCTCCAAAATGTATTTAAGAATTTTGAAATGTGTTCAAAACTGACTCCAATTTGGGGAGTGGCCTGTGTACACCGAGAAAGATGGCAGCAAACTAAGGTCACAAAGTTAATAAACAATTTTAATGCTGGCGCAGAGGCAATAGTGTATGGTCCAATCCTGAATGTCTTACGGCAAATAGCTACGTAAATTCTTTTTTCGATTCTCTGTAGGTCAGGGATGAGAAATTGTAAGAAAATGATTCAACTTTTAACCTTTACTGTCTCATAGATGTAGGTTAAAAACGGCCTCCCTTTCACCCCTTACAGCCGTCCCTGTCCTCCAAAATGTATTTAAGAATTTTGAAATGTGTTCAAAACTGACTCCAATTTGGGGAGTGGCCGTACACCGAGAAAGAGAAATTGTAAGAAAATGATTCAACTTTTAACCTTTACTGTCTCATAGATGTAGGTTAAAAACAGCCTCCCTTTCACCCCTTACAGCCGTCCCTGTCCTCTAAAATGTATTTAAGAATTTTGAAATGTGTTCAAAACTGACTCCAATTTGGGGAGTGGCAGTACACCGAGAAAGAGAAATTGTAAGAAAATGATTCAACTTTTAACCTTTACTGTCTCATAGACGTAGGTTAAAAACGGCCTCCCTTTCACCCCTTACAGCCGTCCCTGTCCTCCAAAATGTATTTAAGAATTTTGAAATGTGTTCAAAACTGACTCCAATTTGGGGAGTGGCAGTACACCGAGAAAGAGAAATTGTAAGAAAATGATTCAACTTTTAACCTTTACTGTCTCATAGATGTAGGTTAAAAACTGCCTCCCTTTCACCCCTTACAGCCGTCCCTATCCTCCAAAATGTATTTAAGAATTTTGAAATGTGTTCAAAACTGACTCCAATTTGGAGAGTGGCCGTACACCGAGAAAGATGGCAGCAAACTAAGGTCACAAAGTTAATAAACAATTTTAATGCTGGCGCAGAGGCAATAGTGTATGGTCCAATCCTGAATGTCTTACGGCAAATAGCTACGTAAATTCTTTTTTCGATTCTCTGTAGGTCAGGGATGAGAAATTGTAAGAAAATGATTAAACTTTTAACCTTTACTGTCTCATAGACGTAGGTTAAAAACGGCCTCCCTTTCACCCCTTACAGCCGTCCCTGTCCTCCAAAATGTATTTAAGAATTTTGAAATGTGTTCAAAACTGACTCCAATTTGGGGAGTGGCCGTACACCGAGAAAGAGAAATTGTAAGAAAATGATTCAACTTTTAACCTTTACTGTCTCATAGATGTAGGTTAAAAACGGCCTCCCTTTCACCCCTTACAGCCGTCCCTGTCCTCCAAAATGTATTTAAGAATTTTGAAATGTGTTCAAAACTGACTCCAATTTGGGGAGTGGCAGTACACCGAGAAAGAGAAATTGTAAGAAAATGATTCAACTTTTAACCTTTACTGTCTCATAGACGTAGGTTAAAAACGGCCTCCCTTTCACCCCTTACAGCCGTCCCTGTCCTCCAAAATGTATTTAAGAATTTTGAAATGTGTTCAAAACTGACTCCAATTTGGGGAGTGGCAGTACACCGAGAAAGAGAAATTGTAAGAAAATGATTCAACTTTTAACCTTTACTGTCTCATAGATGTAGGTTAAAAACGGCCTCCCTTTCACCCCTTACAGCCGTCCCTGTCCTCCAAAATGTATTTAAGAATTTTGAAATGTGTTCAAAACTGACTCCAATTTGGGGAGTGGCAGTACACCGAGAAAGAGAAATTGTAAGAAAATGATTCAACTTTTAACCTTTACTGTCTCATAGACGTAGGTTAAAAACGGCCTCCCTTTCACCCCTTACAGCCGTCCCTGTCCTCCAAAATGTATTTAAGAATTTTGAAATGTGTTCAAAACTGACTCCAATTTGGGGAGTGGCCGTACACCGGGAAAGAGAAATTGTAAGAAAATGATTCAACTTTTAACCTTTACTGTCTCATAGACGTAGGTTAAAAACGGCCTCCCTTTCACCCCTTACAGCCGTCCCTGTCCTCCAAAATGTATTTAAGAATTTTGAAATGTGTTCAAGACTGACTCCAATTTGGGGAGTGGCAGTACACCGAGAAAGAGAAATTGTAAGAAAATGATTCAACATTTAACCTTTACTGTCTCATAGACGTAGGTTAAAAACGGCCTCCCTTTCACCCCTTACAGCCGTCCCTGTCCTCCAAAATGTATTTAAGAATTTTGAAATGTGTTCAAAACTGACTCCAATTTGGGGAGTGGCAGTACACCGAGAAAGAGAAATTGTAAGAAAATGATTCAACTTTTAACCTTTACTGTCTCATAGACGTAGGTTAAAAACGGCCTCCCTTTCACCACTTACAGCCGTCCCTGTCCTCCAAAATGTATTTAAGAATTTTGAAATGTGTTCAAAACTGACTCCAATTTGGGAAGTGGCAGTACACCGAGAAAGAGAAATTGTAAGAAAATGATTCAACTTTTAACCTTTACTGTCTTCATAGACGTAGGTTAAAAACGGCGTCCCTTTCACCCCTTACAGCCGTCCCTGTCCTCCAAAATGTATTTAAGAATTTTGAAATGTGTTCAAAACTGACTCCAATTTGGGGAGTGGCAGTACACCGAGAAAGAGAAATTGTAAGAAAATGATTCAACTTTTAACCTTTACTGTCTCATAGACGTAGGTTAAAAACGGCCTCCCTTTCACCCCTTACAGCCGTCCCTGTCCTCCAAAATGTATTTAAGAATTTTGAAATGTGTTCAAAACTGACTCCAATTTGGGGAGTGGCCGTACACCGAGAAAGAGAAATTGTAAGAAAATGATTCAACTTTTAACCTTTACTGTCTGATAGACGTAGGTTAAAAACGGCCTCCCTTTCACCCCTTACAGCCGTCCCTATCCTCCAAAATGTATTTAAGAATTTAGAAATGTGTTCAAAACTGACTCCAATTTGGGGAGTGGCCGTACACCGAGAAAGATGGCAGCAAACTAAGGTCACAAAGTTAATAAACAATTTTAATGCTGGCGCAGAGGCAATAGTGTATGGTCCAATCCTGAATGTCTTACGGCAAATAGCTACGTAAATTCTTTTTTCAATTCTCTGTAGGTCAGGGATGAGAAATTGTAAGAAAATGATTCAACTTTTAACCTTTACTGTCTCATAGACGTAGGTTAAAAACGGCCTCCCTTTCACCCCTTACAGCCGTCCCTGTCCTCCAAAATGTATTTAAGAATTTTGAAATGTGTTCAAAACTGACTCCAATTTGGGGAGTGGCCGTACACCGAGAAAGTGAAATTGTAAGAAAATGATTCAACTTTTAACCTTTACTGTCTCATAGACGTAGGTTAAAAACGGCCTCCCTTTCACCCCTTACAGCAGTCCCTGTCCTCCAAAATGTATTTAAGAATTTTGAAATGTGTTCAAGACTGACTCCAATTTGGGGAGTGGCAGTACACCGAGAAAGAGAAATTGTAAGAAAATGATTCAACTTTTAACCTTTACTGTCTCATAGATGTAGGTTAAAAACGGCCTCCCTTTCACCCCTTACAGCCGTCCCTGTCCTCCAAAATGTATTTAAGAATTTTGAAATGTGTTCAAAACTGACTCCAATTTGGGGAGTGGCCATACACCGAGAAAGATGGCAGCAAACTAAGGTCACAAAGTTAATAAACAATTTTAATGCTGGCGCAGAGGCAATAGTGTATGGTCCAATCCTGAATGTCTTACGGCAAATAGCTACGTAAATTCTTTTTTCGATTCTCTGTAGGTCAGGGATGAGAAATTGTAAGAAAATGATTCAACTTTTAACCTTTACTGTCTCATAGACGTAGGTTAAAAACGGCCTCCCTTTCACCCCTTACAGCCGTCCCTGTCCTCCAAAATATATTTAAGAATTTTGAAATGTGTTCAAAACTGACTCCAATTTGGGGAGTGGCCGTACACCGAGAAAGAGAAATTGTAAGAAAATGATTCAACTTTTAACCTTTACTGTCTCATAGACGTAGGTTAAAAACGGCCTCCCTTTCACCCCTTACAGCCATCCCTATCCTCCAAAATGTATTTAAGAATTTTGAAATGTGTTCAAAACTGACTCCAATTTGGGGAGTGGCCTGTGTACACCGAGAAAGATGGCAGCAAACTAAGGTCACAAAGTTAATAAACAATTTTAATGCTGGCGCAGAGGCAATAGTGTATGAACCAATCCTGAATGTCTTACGGCAAATAGCTACGTAAATTCTTTTTTCGATTCTCTGTAGGTCAGGGATGAGAAATTGTAAGAAAATGATTCAACTTTTAACCTTTACTGTCTCATAGATGTAGGTTAAAAACGGCCTCCCTTTCACCCCTTACAGCCGTCCCTGTCCTCCAAAATGTATTTAAGAATTTTGAAATGTGTTCAAAACTGACTCCAATTTGGGGAGTGGCCGTACACCGAGAAAGAGAAATTGTAAGAAAATGATTCAACTTTTAACCTTTACTGTCTCATAGATGTAGGTTAAAAACAGCCTCCCTTTCACCCCTTACAGCCGTCCCTGTCCTCTAAAATGTATTTAAGAATTTTGAAATGTGTTCAAAACTGACTCCAATTTGGGGAGTGGCAGTACACCGAGAAAGAGAAATTGTAAGAAAATGATTCAACTTTTAACCTTTACTGTCTCATAGACGTAGGTTAAAAACGGCCTCCCTTTCACCCCTTACAGCCGTCCCTGTCCTCCAAAATGTATTTAAGAATTTTGAAATGTGTTCAAAACTGACTCCAATTTGGGGAGTGGCAGTACACCGAGAAAGAGAAATTGTAAGAAAATGATTCAACTTTTAACCTTTACTGTCTCATAGATGTAGGTTAAAAACTGCCTCCCTTTCACCCCTTACAGCCGTCCCTATCCTCCAAAATGTATTTAAGAATTTTGAAATGTGTTCAAAACTGACTCCAATTTGGAGAGTGGCCGTACACCGAGAAAGATGGCAGCAAACTAAGGTCACAAAGTTAATAAACAATTTTAATGCTGGCGCAGAGGCAATAGTGTATGGTCCAATCCTGAATGTCTTACGGCAAATAGCTACGTAAATTCTTTTTTCGATTCTCTGCAGGTCAGGGATGAGAAATTGTAAGAAAATGATTAAACTTTTAACCTTTACTGTCTCATAGACGTAGGTTAAAAACGGCCTCCCTTTCACCCCTTACAGCCGTCCCTGTCCTCCAAAATGTATTTAAGAATTTTGAAATGTGTTCAAAACTGACTCCAATTTGGGGAGTGGCCGTACACCGAGAAAGAGAAATTGTAAGAAAATGATTCAACTTTTAACCTTTACTGTCTCATAGATGTAGGTTAAAAACGGCCTCCCTTTCACCCCTTACAGCCATCCCTGTCCTCCAAAATGTATTTAAGAATTTTGAAATGTGTTCAAAACTGACTCCAATTTGGGGAGTGGCAGTACACCGAGAAAGAGAAATTGTAAGAAAATGATTCAACTTTTAACCTTTACTGTCTCATAGATGTAGGTTAAAAACGGCCTCCCTTTCACCCCTTACAGCCGTCCCTGTCCTCCAAAATGTATTTAAGAATTTTGAAATGTGTTCAAAACTGACTCCAATTTGGGGAGTGGCAGTACACCGAGAAAGAGAAATTGTAAGAAAATGATTCAACTTTTAACCTTTACTGTCTCATAGACGTAGGTTAAAAACGGCCTCCCTTTCACCCCTTACAGCCGTCCCTGTCCTCCAAAATGTATTTAAGAATTTTGAAATGTGTTCAAAACTGACTCCAATTTGGGGAGTGGCCGTACACCGGGAAAGAGAAATTGTAAGAAAATGATTCAACTTTTAACCTTTACTGTCTCATAGACGTAGGTTAAAAACGGCCTCCCTTTCACCCCTTACAGCCGTCCCTGTCCTCCAAAATGTATTTAAGAATTTTGAAATGTGTTCAAGACTGACTCCAATTTGGGGAGTGGCAGTACACCGAGAAAGAGAAATTGTAAGAAAATGATTCAACATTTAACCTTTACTGTCTCATAGACGTAGGTTAAAAACGGCCTCCCTTTCACCCCTTACAGCCGTCCCTGTCCTCCAAAATGTATTTAAGAATTTTGAAATGTGTTCAAGACTGACTCCAATTTGGGGAGTGGCAGTACACCGAGAAAGAGAAATTGTAAGAAAATGATTCAACTTTTAACCTTTACTGTCTCATAGATGTAGGTTAAAAACGGCCTCCCTTTCACCCCTTACAGCCGTCCCTGTCCTCCAAAATGTATTTAAGAATTTTGAAATGTGTTCAAAACTGACTCCAATTTGGGGAGTGGCCGTACACCGAGAAAGAGAAATTGTAAGAAAATGATTCAACTTTTAACCTTTACTGTCTCATAGATGTAGGTTAAAAACAGCCTCCCTTTCACCCCTTACAGCCGTCCCTGTCCTCTAAAATGTATTTAAGAATTTTGAAATGTGTTCAAAACTGACTCGAATTTGGGGAGTGGCAGTACACCGAGAAAGAGAAATTGTAAGAAAATGATTCAACTTTTAACCTTTACTGTCTCATAGACGTAGGTTAAAAACGGCCTCCCTTTCACCCCTTACAGCCGTCCCTGTCCTCCAAAATGTATTTAAGAATTTTGAAATGTGTTCAAAACTGACTCCAATTTGGGGAGTGGCAGTACACCGAGAAAGAGAAATTGTAAGAAAATGATTCAACTTTTAACCTTTACTGTCTCATAGATGTAGGTTAAAAACTGCCTCCCTTTCACCCCTTACAGCCGTCCCTATCCTCCAAAATGTATTTAAGAATTTTGAAATGTGTTCAAAACTGACTCCAATTTGGAGAGTGGCCGTACACCGAGAAAGATGGCAGCAAACTAAGGTCACAAAGTTAATAAACAATTTTAATGCTGGCGCAGAGGCAATAGTGTATGGTCCAATCCTGAATGTCTTACGGCAAATAGCTACGTAAATTCTTTTTTCGATTCTCTGTAGGTCAGGGATGAGAAATTGTAAGAAAATGATTAAACTTTTAACCTTTACTGTCTCATAGACGTAGGTTAAAAACGGCCTCCCTTTCACCCCTTACAGCCGTCCCTGTCCTCCAAAATGTATTTAAGAATTTTGAAATGTGTTCAAAACTGACTCCAATTTGGGGAGTGGCCGTACACCGAGAAAGAGAAATTGTAAGAAAATGATTCAACTTTTAACCTTTACTGTCTCATAGATGTAGGTTAAAAACGGCCTCCCTTTCACCCCTTACAGCCGTCCCTGTCCTCCAAAATGTATTTAAGAATTTTGAAATGTGTTCAAAACTGACTCCAATTTGGGGAGTGGCAGTACACCGAGAAAGAGAAATTGTAAGAAAATGATTCAACTTTTAACCTTTACTGTCTCATAGATGTAGGTTAAAAACGGCCTCCCTTTCACCCCTTACAGCCGTCCCTGTCCTCCAAAATGTATTTAAGAATTTTGAAATGTGTTCAAAACTGACTCCAATTTGGGGAGTGGCCGTACACCGGGAAAGAGAAATTGTAAGAAAATGATTCAACTTTTAACCTTTACTGTCTCATAGACGTAGGTTAAAAACGGCCTCCCTTTCACCCCTTACAGCCGTCCCTGTCCTCCAAAATGTATTTAAGAATTTTGAAATGTGTTCAAGACTGACTCCAATTTGGGGAGTGGCAGTACACCGAGAAAGAGAAATTGTAAGAAAATGATTCAACATTTAACCTTTACTGTCTCATAGACGTAGGTTAAAAACGGCCTCCCTTTCACCCCTTACAGCCGTCCCTGTCCTCCAAAATGTATTTAAGAATTTTGAAATGTGTTCAAGACTGACTCCAATTTGGGGAGTGGCAGTACACCGAGAAAGAGAAATTGTAAGAAAATGATTCAACTTTTAACCTTTACTGTCTCATAGATGTAGGTTAAAAACGGCCTCCCTTTCACCCCTTACAGCCGTCCCTGTCCTCCAAAATGTATTTAAGAATTTTGAAATGTGTTCAAAACTGACTCCAATTTGGGGAGTGGCCGTACACCGAGAAAGAGAAATTGTAAGAAAATGATTCAACTTTTAACCTTTACTGTCTCATAGATGTAGGTTAAAAACAGCCTCCCTTTCACCCCTTACAGCCGTCCCTGTCCTCTAAAATGTATTTAAGAATTTTGAAATGTGTTCAAAACTGACTCCAATTTGGGGAGTGGCAGTACACCGAGAAAGAGAAATTGTAAGAAAATGATTCAACTTTTAACCTTTACTGTCTCATAGACGTAGGTTAAAAACGGCCTCCCTTTCACCCCTTACAGCCGTCCCTGTCCTCCAAAATGTATTTAAGAATTTTGAAATGTGTTCAAAACTGACTCCAATTTGGGGAGTGGCAGTACACCGAGAAAGAGAAATTGTAAGAAAATGATTCAACTTTTAACCTTTACTGTCTCATAGATGTAGGTTAAAAACTGCCTCCCTTTCACCCCTTACAGCCGTCCCTATCCTCCAAAATGTATTTAAGAATTTTGAAATGTGTTCAAAACTGACTCCAATTTGGAGAGTGGCCGTACACCGAGAAAGATGGCAGCAAACTAAGGTCACAAAGTTAATAAACAATTTTAATGCTGGCGCAGAGGCAATAGTGTATGGTCCAATCCTGAATGTCTTACGGCAAATAGCTACGTAAATTCTTTTTTCGATTCTCTGTAGGTCAGGGATGAGAAATTGTAAGAAAATGATTAAACTTTTAACCTTTACTGTCTCATAGACGTAGGTTAAAAACGGCCTCCCTTTCACCCCTTACAGCCGTCCCTGTCCTCCAAAATGTATTTAAGAATTTTGAAATGTGTTCAAAACTGACTCCAATTTGGGGAGTGGCCGTACACCGAGAAAGAGAAATTGTAAGAAAATGATTCAACTTTTAACCTTTACTGTCTCATAGATGTAGGTTAAAAACGGCCTCCCTTTCACCCCTTACAGCCGTCCCTGTCCTCCAAAATGTATTTAAGAATTTTGAAATGTGTTCAAAACTGACTCCAATTTGGGGAGTGGCAGTACACCGAGAAAGAGAAATTGTAAGAAAATGATTCAACTTTTAACCTTTACTGTCTCATAGATGTAGGTTAAAAACGGCCTCCCTTTCACCCCTTACAGCCGTCCCTGTCCTCCAAAATGTATTTAAGAATTTTGAAATGTGTTCAAAACTGACTCCAATTTGGGGAGTGGCAGTACACCGAGAAAGAGAAATTGTAAGAAAATGATTCAACTTTTAACCTTTACTGTCTCATAGACGTAGGTTAAAAACGGCCTCCCTTTCACCCCTTACAGCCGTCCCTGTCCTCCAAAATGTATTTAAGAATTTTGAAATGTGTTCAAAACTGACTCCAATTTGGGGAGTGGCCGTACACCGGGAAAGAGAAATTGTAAGAAAATGATTCAACTTTTAACCTTTACTGTCTCATAGACGTAGGTTAAAAACGGCCTCCCTTTCACCCCTTACAGCCGTCCCTGTCCTCCAAAATGTATTTAAGAATTTTGAAATGTGTTCAAGACTGACTCCAATTTGGGGAGTGGCAGTACACCGAGAAAGAGAAATTGTAAGAAAATGATTCAACATTTAACCTTTACTGTCTCATAGACGTAGGTTAAAAACGGCCTCCCTTTCACCCCTTACAGCCGTCCCTGTCCTCCAAAATGTATTTAAGAATTTTGAAATGTGTTCAAGACTGACTCCAATTTGGGGAGTGGCAGTACACCGAGAAAGAGAAATTGTAAGAAAATGATTCAACTTTTAACCTTTACTGTCTCATAGATGTAGGTTAAAAACGGCCTCCCTTTCACCCCTTACAGCCGTCCCTGTCCTCCAAAATGTATTTAAGAATTTTGAAATGTGTTCAAAACTGACTCCAATTTGGGGAGTGGCCGTACACCGAGAAAGAGAAATTGTAAGAAAATGATTCAACTTTTAACCTTTACTGTCTCATAGATGTAGGTTAAAAACAGCCTCCCTTTCACCCCTTACAGCCGTCCCTGTCCTCTAAAATGTATTTAAGAATTTTGAAATGTGTTCAAAACTGACTCCAATTTGGGGAGTGGCAGTACACCGAGAAAGAGAAATTGTAAGAAAATGATTCAACTTTTAACCTTTACTGTCTCATAGACGTAGGTTAAAAACGGCCTCCCTTTCACCCCTTACAGCCGTCCCTGTCCTCCAAAATGTATTTAAGAATTTTGAAATGTGTTCAAAACTGACTCCAATTTGGGGAGTGGCAGTACACCGAGAAAGAGAAATTGTAAGAAAATGATTCAACTTTTAACCTTTACTGTCTCATAGATGTAGGTTAAAAACTGCCTCCCTTTCACCCCTTACAGCCGTCCCTATCCTCCAAAATGTATTTAAGAATTTTGAAATGTGTTCAAAACTGACTCCAATTTGGAGAGTGGCCGTACACCGAGAAAGATGGCAGCAAACTAAGGTCACAAAGTTAATAAACAATTTTAATGCTGGCGCAGAGGCAATAGTGTATGGTCCAATCCTGAATGTCTTACGGCAAATAGCTACGTAAATTCTTTTTCCGATTCTCTGTAGGTCAGGGATGAGAAATTGTAAGAAAATGATTAAACTTTTAACCTTTACTGTCTCATAGACGTAGGTTAAAAACGGCCTCCCTTTCACCCCTTACAGCCGTCCCTGTCCTCCAAAATGTATTTAAGAATTTTGAAATGTGTTCAAAACTGACTCCAATTTGGGGAGTGGCCGTACACCGAGAAAGAGAAATTGTAAGAAAATGATTCAACTTTTAACCTTTACTGTCTCATAGATGTAGGTTAAAAACGGCCTCCCTTTCACCCCTTACAGCCGTCCCTGTCCTCCAAAATGTATTTAAGAATTTTGAAATGTGTTCAAAACTGACTCCAATTTGGGGAGTGGCAGTACACCGAGAAAGAGAAATTGTAAGAAAATGATTCAACTTTTAACCTTTACTGTCTCATAGACGTAGGTTAAAAACGGCCTCCCTTTCACCCCTTACAGCCGTCCCTGTCCTCCAAAATGTATTTAAGAATTTTGAAATGTGTTCAAAACTGACTCCAATTTGGGGAGTGGCAGTACACCGAGAAAGAGAAATTGTAAGAAAATGATTCAACTTTTAACCTTTACTGTCTCATAGATGTAGGTTAAAAACGGCCTCCCTTTCACCCCTTACAGCCGTCCCTGTCCTCCAAAATGTATTTAAGAATTTTGAAATGTGTTCAAAACTGACTCCAATTTGGGGAGTGGCAGTACACCGAGAAAGAGAAATTGTAAGAAAATGATTCAACTTTTAACCTTTACTGTCTCATAGACGTAGGTTAAAAACGGCCTCCCTTTCACCCCTTACAGCCGTCCCTGTCCTCCAAAATGTATTTAAGAATTTTGAAATGTGTTCAAAACTGACTCCAATTTGGGGAGTGGCCGTACACCGGGAAAGAGAAATTGTAAGAAAATGATTCAACTTTTAACCTTTACTGTCTCATAGACGTAGGTTAAAAACGGCCTCCCTTTCACCCCTTACAGCCGTCCCTGTCCTCCAAAATGTATTTAAGAATTTTGAAATGTGTTCAAGACTGACTCCAATTTGGGGAGTGGCAGTACACCGAGAAAGAGAAATTGTAAGAAAATGATTCAACATTTAACCTTTACTGTCTCATAGACGTAGGTTAAAAACGGCCTCCCTTTCACCCCTTACAGCCGTCCCTGTCCTCCAAAATGTATTTAAGAATTTTGAAATGTGTTCAAAACTGACTCCAATTTGGGGAGTGGCAGTACACCGAGAAAGAGAAATTGTAAGAAAATGATTCAACTTTTAACCTTTACTGTCTCATAGACGTAGGTTAAAAACGGCCTCCCTTTCACCCCTTACAGCCGTCCCTGTCCTCCAAAATGTATTTAAGAATTTTGAAATGTGTTCAAAACTGACTCCAATTTGGGGAGTGGCAGTACACCGAGAAAGAGAAATTGTAAGAAAATGATTCAACATTTAACCTTTACTGTCTCATAGACGTAGGTTAAAAACGGCCTCCCTTTCACCCCTTACAGCCGTCCCTGTCCTCCAAAATGTATTTAAGAATTTTGAAATGTGTTCAAAACTGACTCCAATTTGGGGAGTGGCAGTACACCGAGAACGAGAAATTGTAAGAAAATGATTCAACTTTTAACCTTTACTGTCTCATAGACGTAGGTTAAAAACGGCCTCCCTTTCACCCCTTACAGCCGTCCCTGTCCTCCAAAATGTATTTAAGAATTTTGAAATGTGTTCAAAACTGACTCCAATTTGGGGAGTGGCAGTACACCGAGAAAGAGAAATTGTAAGAAAATGATTCAACTTTTAACCTTTACTGTCTTCATAGACGTAGGTTAAAAACGGCGTCCCTTTCACCCCTTACAGCCGTCCCTGTCCTCCAAAATGTATTTAAGAATTTTGAAATGTGTTCAAAACTGACTCCAATTTGGGAAGTGGCAGTACACCGAGAAAGAGAAATTGTAAGAAAATGATTCAACTTTTAACCTTTACTGTCTTCATAGACGTAGGTTAAAAACGGCGTCCCTTTCACCCCTTACAGCCGTCCCTGTCCTCCAAAATGTATTTAAGAATTTTGAAATGTGTTCAAAACTGACTCCAATTTGGGGAGTGGCAGTACACCGAGAAAGAGAAATTGTAAGAAAATGATTCAACTTTTAACCTTTACTGTCTCATAGACGTAGGTTAAAAACGGCCTCCCTTTCACCCCTTACAGCCGTCCCTGTCCTCCAAAATGTATTTAAGAATTTTGAAATGTGTTCAAAACTGACTCCAATTTGGGGAGTGGCCGTACACCGAGAAAGAGAAATTGTAAGAAAATGATTCAACTTTTAACCTTTACTGTCTGATAGACGTAGGTTAAAAACGGCCTCCCTTTCACCCCTTACAGCCGTCCCTATCCTCCAAAATGTATTTAAGAATTTAGAAATGTGTTCAAAACTGACTCCAATTTGGGGAGTGGCCGTACACCGAGAAAGATGGCAGCAAACTAAGGTCACAAAGTTAATAAACAATTTTAATGCTGGCGCAGAGGCAATAGTGTATGGTCCAATCCTGAATGTCTTACGGCAAATAGCTACGTAAATTCTTTTTTCAATTCTCTGTAGGTCAGGGATGAGAAATTGTAAGAAAATGATTCAACTTTTAACCTTTACTGTCTCATAGACGTAGGTTAAAAACGGCCTCCCTTTCACCCCTTACAGCCGTCCCTGTCCTCCAAAATGTATTTAAGAATTTTGAAATGTGTTCAAAACTGACTCCAATTTGGGGAGTGGCCGTACACCGAGAAAGTGAAATTGTAAGAAAATGATTCAACTTTTAACCTTTACTGTCTCATAGACGTAGGTTAAAAACGGCCTCCCTTTCACCCCTTACAGCAGTCCCTGTCCTCCAAAATGTATTTAAGAATTTTGAAATGTGTTCAAGACTGACTCCAATTTGGGGAGTGGCAGTACACCGAGAAAGAGAAATTGTAAGAAAATGATTCAACTTTTAACCTTTACTGTCTCATAGATGTAGGTTAAAAACGGCCTCCCTTTCACCCCTTACAGCCGTCCCTGTCCTCCAAAATGTATTTAAGAATTTTGAAATGTGTTCAAAACTGACTCCAATTTGGGGAGTGGCCATACACCGAGAAAGATGGCAGCAAACTAAGGTCACAAAGTTAATAAACAATTTTAATGCTGGCGCAGAGGCAATAGTGTATGGTCCAATCCTGAATGTCTTACGGCAAATAGCTACGTAAATTCTTTTTTCGATTCTCTGTAGGTCAGGGATGAGAAATTGTAAGAAAATGATTCAACTTTTAACCTTTACTGTCTCATAGACGTAGGTTAAAAACGGCCTCCCTTTCACCCCTTACAGCCGTCCCTGTCCTCCAAAATATATTTAAGAATTTTGAAATGTGTTCAAAACTGACTCCAATTTGGGGAGTGGCCGTACACCGAGAAAGAGAAATTGTAAGAAAATGATTCAACTTTTAACCTTTACTGTCTCATAGACGTAGGTTAAAAACGGCCTCCCTTTCACCCCTTACAGCCATCCCTATCCTCCAAAATGTATTTAAGAATTTTGAAATGTGTTCAAAACTGACTCCAATTTGGGGAGTGGCCTGTGTACACCGAGAAAGATGGCAGCAAACTAAGGTCACAAAGTTAATAAACAATTTTAATGCTGGCGCAGAGGCAATAGTGTATGGTCCAATCCTGAATGTCTTACGGCAAATAGCTACGTAAATTCTTTTTTCGATTCTCTGTAGGTCAGGGATGAGAAATTGTAAGAAAATGATTCAACTTTTAACCTTTACTGTCTCATAGATGTAGGTTAAAAACGGCCTCCCTTTCACCCCTTACAGCCGTCCCTGTCCTCCAAAATGTATTTAAGAATTTTGAAATGTGTTCAAAACTGACTCCAATTTGGGGAGTGCCGTACACCGAGAAAGAGAAATTGTAAGAAAATGATTCAACTTTTAACCTTTACTGTCTCATAGATGTAGGTTAAAAACAGCCTCCCTTTCACCCCTTACAGCCGTCCCTGTCCTCTAAAATGTATTTAAGAATTTTGAAATGTGTTCAAAACTGACTCCAATTTGGGGAGTGGCAGTACACCGAGAAAGAGAAATTGTAAGAAAATGATTCAACTTTTAACCTTTACTGTCTCATAGACGTAGGTTAAAAACGGCCTCCCTTTCACCCCTTACAGCCGTCCCTGTCCTCCAAAATGTATTTAAGAATTTTGAAATGTGTTCAAAACTGACTCCAATTTGGGGAGTGGCAGTACACCGAGAAAGAGAAATTGTAAGAAAATGATTCAACTTTTAACCTTTACTGTCTCATAGATGTAGGTTAAAAACTGCCTCCCTTTCACCCCTTACAGCCGTCCCTATCCTCCAAAATGTATTTAAGAATTTTGAAATGTGTTCAAAACTGACTCCAATTTGGAGAGTGGCCGTACACCGAGAAAGATGGCAGCAAACTAAGGTCACAAAGTTAATAAACAATTTTAATGCTGGCGCAGAGGCAATAGTGTATGGTCCAATCCTGAATGTCTTACGGCAAATAGCTACGTAAATTCTTTTTTCGATTCTCTGTAGGTCAGGGATGAGAAATTGTAAGAAAATGATTAAACTTTTAACCTTTACTGTCTCATAGACGTAGGTTAAAAACGGCCTCCCTTTCACCCCTTACAGCCGTCCCTGTCCTCCAAAATGTATTTAAGAATTTTGAAATGTGTTCAAAACTGACTCCAATTTGGGGAGTGGCCGTACACCGAGAAAGAGAAATTGTAAGAAAATGATTCAACTTTTAACCTTTACTGTCTCATAGATGTAGGTTAAAAACGGCCTCCCTTTCACCCCTTACAGCCGTCCCTGTCCTCCAAAATGTATTTAAGAATTTTGAAATGTGTTCAAAACTGACTCCAATTTGGGGAGTGGCAGTACACCGAGAAAGAGAAATTGTAAGAAAATGATTCAACTTTTAACCTTTACTGTCTCATAGATGTAGGTTAAAAACGGCCTCCCTTTCACCCCTTACAGCCGTCCCTGTCCTCCAAAATGTATTTAAGAATTTTGAAATGTGTTCAAAACTGACTCCAATTTGGGGAGTGGCAGTACACCGAGAAAGAGAAATTGTAAGAAAATGATTCAACTTTTAACCTTTACTGTCTCATAGACGTAGGTTAAAAACGGCCTCCCTTTCACCCCTTACAGCCGTCCCTGTCCTCCAAAATGTATTTAAGAATTTTGAAATGTGTTCAAAACTGACTCCAATTTGGGGAGTGGCCGTACACCGGGAAAGAGAAATTGTAAGAAAATGATTCAACTTTTAACCTTTACTGTCTCATAGACGTAGGTTAAAAACGGCCTCCCTTTCACCCCTTACAGCCGTCCCTGTCCTCCAAAATGTATTTAAGAATTTTGAAATGTGTTCAAGACTGACTCCAATTTGGGGAGTGGCAGTACACCGAGAAAGAGAAATTGTAAGAAAATGATTCAACATTTAACCTTTACTGTCTCATAGACGTAGGTTAAAAACGGCCTCCCTTTCACCCCTTACAGCCGTCCCTGTCCTCCAAAATGTATTTAAGAATTTTGAAATGTGTTCAAAACTGACTCCAATTTGGGGAGTGGCAGTACACCGAGAAAGAGAAATTGTAAGAAAATGATTCAACTTTTAACCTTTACTGTCTCATAGACGTAGGTTAAAAACGGCCTCCCTTTCACCCCTTACAGCCGTCCCTGTCCTCCAAAATGTATTTAAGAATTTTGAAATGTGTTCAAAACTGACTCCAATTTGGGGAGTGGCAGTACACCGAGAAAGAGAAATTGTAAGAAAATGATTCAACATTTAACCTTTACTGTCTCATAGACGTAGGTTAAAAACGGCCTCCCTTTCACCCCTTACAGCCGTCCCTGTCCTCCAAAATGTATTTAAGAATTTTGAAATGTGTTCAAAACTGACTCCAATTTGGGGAGTGGCAGTACACCGAGAACGAGAAATTGTAAGAAAATGATTCAACTTTTAACCTTTACTGTCTCATAGACGTAGGTTAAAAACGGCCTCCCTTTCACCCCTTACAGCCGTCCCTGTCCTCCAAAATGTATTTAAGAATTTTGAAATGTGTTCAAAACTGACTCCAATTTGGGGAGTGGCAGTACACCGAGAAAGAGAAATTGTAAGAAAATGATTCAACTTTTAACCTTTACTGTCTTCATAGACGTAGGTTAAAAACGGCGTCCCTTTCACCCCTTACAGCCGTCCCTGTCCTCCAAAATGTATTTAAGAATTTTGAAATGTGTTCAAAACTGACTCCAATTTGGGAAGTGGCAGTACACCGAGAAAGAGAAATTGTAAGAAAATGATTCAACTTTTAACCTTTACTGTCTCATAGACGTAGGTTAAAAACGGCCTCTCTTTCACCCCTTACAGCCGTCCCTGTCCTCCAAAATGTATTTAAGAATTTTGAAATGTGTTCAAAACTGACTCCAATTTGGGGAGTGGCCGTACACCGAGAAAGAGAAATTGTAAGAAAATGATTCAACTTTTAACCTTTACTGTCTGATAGACGTAGGTTAAAAACGGCCTCCCTTTCACCCCTTACAGCCGTCCCTATCCTCCAAAATGTATTTAAGAATTTAGAAATGTGTTCAAAACTGACTCCAATTTGGGGAGTGGCCGTACACCGAGAAAGATGGCAGCAAACTAAGGTCACAAAGTTAATAAACAATTTTAATGCTGGCGCAGAGGCAATAGTGTATGGTCCAATCCTGAATGTCTTACAGCAAATAGCTACGTAAATTCTTTTTTCGATTCTCTGTAGGTCAGGGATGAGAAATTGTAAGAAAATGATTCAACTTTTAACCTTTACTGTCTCATAGACGTAGGTTAAAAACGGCCTCCCTTTCACCCCTTACAGCCGTCCCTGTCCTCCAAAATGTATTTAAGGATTTTGAAATGTGTTCAAAACTGACTCCAATTTGGGGAGTGGCCGTACACCGAGAAAGTGAAATTGTAAGAAAATGATTCAACTTTTAACCTTTACTGTCTCATAGACGTAGGTTAAAAACGGCCTCCCTTTCACCCCTTACAGCAGTCCCTGTCCTCCAAAATGTATTTAAGAATTTTGAAATGTGTTCAAGACTGACTCCAATTTGGGGAGTGGCAGTACACCGAGAAAGAGAAATTGTAAGAAAATGATTCAACTTTTAACCTTTACTGTCTCATAGACGTAGGTTAAAAACGGCCTCCCTTTCACCCCTTACAGCCGTCCCTGTCCTCCAAAATGTATTTAAGAATTTTGAAATGTGTTCAAAACTGACTCCAATTTGGGGAGTGGCAGTACACCGAGAACGAGAAATTGTAAGAAAATGATTCAACTTTTAACCTTTACTGTCTCATAGACGTAGGTTAAAAACGGCCTCCCTTTCACCCCTTACAGCCGTCCCTGTCCTCCAAAATGTATTTAAGAATTTTGAAATGTGTTCAAAACTGACTCCAATTTGGGGAGTGGCAGTACACCGAGAAAGAGAAATTGTAAGAAAATGATTCAACTTTTAACCTTTACTGTCTTCATAGACGTAGGTTAAAAACGGCGTCCCTTTCACCCCTTACAGCCGTCCCTGTCCTCCAAAATGTATTTAAGAATTTTGAAATGTGTTCAAAACTGACTCCAATTTGGGGAGTGGCAGTACACCGAGAAAGAGAAATTGTAAGAAAATGATTCAACTTTTAACCTTTACTGTCTCATAGACGTAGGTTAAAAACGGCCTCCCTTTCACCCCTTACAGCCGTCCCTGTCCTCCAAAATGTATTTAAGAATTTTGAAATGTGTTCAAAACTGACTCCAATTTGGGGAGTGGCCGTACACCGAGAAAGAGAAATTGTAAGAAAATGATTTAACTTTTAACCTTTACTGTCTGATAGACGTAGGTTAAAAACGGCCTCCCTTTCACCCCTTACAGCCGTCCCTATCCTCCAAAATGTATTTAAGAATTTAGAAATGTGTTCAAAACTGACTCCAATTTGGGGAGTGGCCGTACACCGAGAAAGATGGCAGCAAACTAAGGTCACAAAGTTAATAAACAATTTTAATGCTGGCGCAGAGGCAATAGTGTATGGTCCAATCCTGAATGTCTTACGGCAAATAGCTACGTAAATTCTTTTTTCAATTCTCTGTAGGTCAGGGATGAGAAATTGTAAGAAAATGATTCAACTTTTAACCTTTACTGTCTCATAGACGTAGGTTAAAAACGGCCTCCCTTTCACCCCTTACAGCCGTCCCTGTCCTCCAAAATGTATTTAAGAATTTTGAAATGTGTTCAAAACTGACTCCAATTTGGGGAGTGGCCGTACACCGAGAAAGTGAAATTGTAAGAAAATGATTCAACTTTTAACCTTTACTGTCTCATAGACGTAGGTTAAAAACGGCCTCCCTTTCACCCCTTACAGCAGTCCCTGTCCTCCAAAATGTATTTAAGAATTTTGAAATGTGTTCAAGACTGACTCCAATTTGGGGAGTGGCAGTACACCGAGAAAGAGAAATTGTAAGAAAATGATTCAACTTTTAACCTTTACTGTCTCATAGATGTAGGTTAAAAACAGCCTCCCTTTCACCCCTTACAGCCGTCCCTGTCCTCCAAAATGTATTTAAGAATTTTGAAATGTGTTCAAAACTGACTCCAATTTGGGGAGTGGCCATACACCGAAAAAGATGGCAGCAAACTAAGGTCACAAAGTTAATAAACAATTTTAATGCTGGCGCAGAGGCAATAGTGTATGGTCCAATCCTGAATGTCTTACGGCAAATAGCTACGTAAATTCTTTTTTCGATTCTCTGTAGGTCAGGGATGAGAAATTGTAAGAAAATGATTCAACTTTTAACCTTTACTGTCTCATAGACGTAGGTTAAAAACGGCCTCCCTTTCACCCCTTACAGCCGTCCCTGTCCTCCAAAATATATTTAAGAATTTTGAAATGTGTTCAAAACTGACTCCAATTTGGGGAGTGGCCGTACACCGAGAAAGAGAAATTGTAAGAAAATGATTCAACTTTTAACCTTTACTGTCTCATAGACGTAGGTTAAAAACGGCCTCCCTTTCACCCCTTACAGCCGTCCCTATCCTCCAAAATGTATTTAAGAATTTTGAAATGTGTTCAAAACTGACTCCAATTTGGGGAGTGGCCTGTGTACACCGAGAAAGATGGCAGCAAACTAAGGTCACAAAGTTAATAAACAATTTTAATGCTGGCGCAGAGGCAATAGTGTATGGTCCAATCCTGAATGTCTTACGGCAAATAGCTACGTAAATTCTTTTTTCGATTCTCTGTAGGTCAGGGATGAGAAATTGTAAGAGAATGATTCAACTTTTAACCTTTACTGTCTCATAGATGTAGGTTAAAAACGGCCTCCCTTTCACCCCTTACAGCCGTCCCTGTCCTCCAAAATGTATTTAAGAATTTTGAAATGTGTTCAAAACTGACTCCAATTTGGGGAGTGGCCGTACACCGAGAAAGAGAAATTGTAAGAAAATGATTCAACTTTTAACCTTTACTGTCTCATAGATGTAGGTTAAAAACAGCCTCCCTTTCACCCCTTACAGCCGTCCCTGTCCTCTAAAATGTATTTAAGAATTTTGAAATGTGTTCAAAACTGACTCCAATTTGGGGAGTGGCAGTACACCGAGAAAGAGAAATTGTAAGAAAATGATTCAACTTTTAACCTTTACTGTCTCATAGACGTAGGTTAAAAACGGCCTCCCTTTCACCCCTTACAGCCGTCCCTGTCCTCCAAAATGTATTTAAGAATTTTGAAATGTGTTCAAAACTGACTCCAATTTGGGGAGTGGCAGTACACCGAGAAAGAGAAATTGTAAGAAAATGATTCAACTTTTAACCTTTACTGTCTCATAGATGTAGGTTAAAAACGGCCTCCCTTTCACCCCTTACAGCCGTCCCTGTCCTCCAAAATGTATTTAAGAATTTTGAAATGTGTTCAAAACTGACTCCAATTTGGGGAGTGGCAGTACACCGAGAAAGAGAAATTGTAAGAAAATGATTCAACTTTTAACCTTTACTGTCTCATAGACGTAGGTTAAAAACGGCCTCCCTTTCACCCCTTACAGCCGTCCCTGTCCTCCAAAATGTATTTAAGAATTTTGAAATGTGTTCAAAACTGACTCCAATTTGGGGAGTGGCCGTACACCGGGAAAGAGAAATTGTAAGAAAATGATTCAACTTTTAACCTTTACTGTCTCATAGACGTAGGTTAAAAACGGCCTCCCTTTCACCCCTTACAGCCGTCCCTGTCCTCCAAAATGTATTTAAGAATTTTGAAATGTGTTCAAGACTGACTCCAATTTGGGGAGTGGCAGTACACCGAGAAAGAGAAATTGTAAGAAAATGATTCAACATTTAACCTTTACTGTCTCATAGACGTAGGTTAAAAACGGCCTCCCTTTCACCCCTTACAGCCGTCCCTGTCCTCCAAAATGTATTTAAGAATTTTGAAATGTGTTCAAAACTGACTCCAATTTGGGGAGTGGCAGTACACCGAGAAAGAGAAATTGTAAGAAAATGATTCAACTTTTAACCTTTACTGTCTCATAGACGTAGGTTAAAAACGGCCTCCCTTTCACCCCTTACAGCCGTCCCTGTCCTCCAAAATGTATTTAAGAATTTTGAAATGTGTTCAAAACTGACTCCAATTTGGGGAGTGGCAGTACACCGAGAAAGAGAAATTGTAAGAAAATGATTCAACATTTAACCTTTACTGTCTCATAGACGTAGGTTAAAAACGGCCTCCCTTTCACCCCTTACAGCCGTCCCTGTCCTCCAAAATGTATTTAAGAATTTTGAAATGTGTTCAAAACTGACTCCAATTTGGGGAGTGGCAGTACACCGAGAACGAGAAATTGTAAGAAAATGATTCAACTTTTAACCTTTACTGTCTCATAGACGTAGGTTAAAAACGGCCTCCCTTTCACCCCTTACAGCCGTCCCTGTCCTCCAAAATGTATTTAAGAATTTTGAAATGTGTTCAAAACTGACTCCAATTTGGGGAGTGGCAGTACACCGAGAAAGAGAAATTGTAAGAAAATGATTCAACTTTTAACCTTTACTGTCTTCATAGACGTAGGTTAAAAACGGCGTCCCTTTCACCCCTTACAGCCGTCCCTGTCCTCCAAAATGTATTTAAGAATTTTGAAATGTGTTCAAAACTGACTCCAATTTGGGAAGTGGCAGTACACCGAGAAAGAGAAATTGTAAGAAAATGATTCAACTTTTAACCTTTACTGTCTCATAGACGTAGGTTAAAAACGGCCTCTCTTTCACCCCTTACAGCCGTCCCTGTCCTCCAAAATGTATTTAAGAATTTTGAAATGTGTTCAAAACTGACTCCAATTTGGGGAGTGGCCGTACACCGAGAAAGAGAAATTGTAAGAAAATGATTCAACTTTTAACCTTTACTGTCTGATAGACGTAGGTTAAAAACGGCCTCCCTTTCACCCCTTACAGCCGTCCCTATCCTCCAAAATGTATTTAAGAATTTAGAAATGTGTTCAAAACTGACTCCAATTTGGGGAGTGGCCGTACACCGAGAAAGATGGCAGCAAACTAAGGTCACAAAGTTAATAAACAATTTTAATGCTGGCGCAGAGGCAATAGTGTATGGTCCAATCCTGAATGTCTTACAGCAAATAGCTACGTAAATTCTTTTTTCGATTCTCTGTAGGTCAGGGATGAGAAATTGTAAGAAAATGATTCAACTTTTAACCTTTACTGTCTCATAGACGTAGGTTAAAAACGGCCTCCCTTTCACCCCTTACAGCCGTCCCTGTCCTCCAAAATGTATTTAAGGATTTTGAAATGTGTTCAAAACTGACTCCAATTTGGGGAGTGGCCGTACACCGAGAAAGTGAAATTGTAAGAAAATGATTCAACTTTTAACCTTTACTGTCTCATAGACGTAGGTTAAAAACGGCCTCCCTTTCACCCCTTACAGCAGTCCCTGTCCTCCAAAATGTATTTAAGAATTTTGAAATGTGTTCAAGACTGACTCCAATTTGGGGAGTGGCAGTACACCGAGAAAGAGAAATTGTAAGAAAATGATTCAACTTTTAACCTTTACTGTCTCATAGACGTAGGTTAAAAACGGCCTCCCTTTCACCCCTTACAGCCGTCCCTGTCCTCCAAAATGTATTTAAGAATTTTGAAATGTGTTCAAAACTGACTCCAATTTGGGGAGTGGCAGTACACCGAGAACGAGAAATTGTAAGAAAATGATTCAACTTTTAACCTTTACTGTCTCATAGACGTAGGTTAAAAACGGCCTCCCTTTCACCCCTTACAGCCGTCCCTGTCCTCCAAAATGTATTTAAGAATTTTGAAATGTGTTCAAAACTGACTCCAATTTGGGGAGTGGCAGTACACCGAGAAAGAGAAATTGTAAGAAAATGATTCAACTTTTAACCTTTACTGTCTTCATAGACGTAGGTTAAAAACGGCGTCCCTTTCACCCCTTACAGCCGTCCCTGTCCTCCAAAATGTATTTAAGAATTTTGAAATGTGTTCAAAACTGACTCCAATTTGGGGAGTGGCAGTACACCGAGAAAGAGAAATTGTAAGAAAATGATTCAACTTTTAACCTTTACTGTCTCATAGACGTAGGTTAAAAACGGCCTCCCTTTCACCCCTTACAGCCGTCCCTGTCCTCCAAAATGTATTTAAGAATTTTGAAATGTGTTCAAAACTGACTCCAATTTGGGGAGTGGCCGTACACCGAGAAAGAGAAATTGTAAGAAAATGATTTAACTTTTAACCTTTACTGTCTGATAGACGTAGGTTAAAAACGGCCTCCCTTTCACCCCTTACAGCCGTCCCTATCCTCCAAAATGTATTTAAGAATTTAGAAATGTGTTCAAAACTGACTCCAATTTGGGGAGTGGCCGTACACCGAGAAAGATGGCAGCAAACTAAGGTCACAAAGTTAATAAACAATTTTAATGCTGGCGCAGAGGCAATAGTGTATGGTCCAATCCTGAATGTCTTACGGCAAATAGCTACGTAAATTCTTTTTTCAATTCTCTGTAGGTCAGGGATGAGAAATTGTAAGAAAATGATTCAACTTTTAACCTTTACTGTCTCATAGACGTAGGTTAAAAACGGCCTCCCTTTCACCCCTTACAGCCGTCCCTGTCCTCCAAAATGTATTTAAGAATTTTGAAATGTGTTCAAAACTGACTCCAATTTGGGGAGTGGCCGTACACCGAGAAAGTGAAATTGTAAGA
Source organism: Lissotriton helveticus (assembly GCF_964261635.1). NCBI lineage: Eukaryota > Metazoa > Chordata > Amphibia > Caudata > Salamandridae > Lissotriton > Lissotriton helveticus. The sequence continues at coordinate 878,417,908 of NC_136073.1, forward strand.
AAATGATTCAACTTTTAACCTTTACTGTCTCATAGACGTAGGTTAAAAACGGCCTCCCTTTCACCCCTTACAGCAGTCCCTGTCCTCCAAAATGTATTTAAGAATTTTGAAATGTGTTCAAGACTGACTCCAATTTGGGGAGTGGCAGTACACCGAGAAAGAGAAATTGTAAGAAAATGATTCAACTTTTAACCTTTACTGTCTCATAGATGTAGGTTAAAAACAGCCTCCCTTTCACCCCTTACAGCCGTCCCTGTCCTCCAAAATGTATTTAAGAATTTTGAAATGTGTTCAAAACTGACTCCAATTTGGGGAGTGGCCATACACCGAAAAAGATGGCAGCAAACTAAGGTCACAAAGTTAATAAACAATTTTAATGCTGGCGCAGAGGCAATAGTGTATGGTCCAATCCTGAATGTCTTACGGCAAATAGCTACGTAAATTCTTTTTTCGATTCTCTGTAGGTCAGGGATGAGAAATTGTAAGAAAATGATTCAACTTTTAACCTTTACTGTCTCATAGACGTAGGTTAAAAACGGCCTCCCTTTCACCCCTTACAGCCGTCCCTGTCCTCCAAAATATATTTAAGAATTTTGAAATGTGTTCAAAACTGACTCCAATTTGGGGAGTGGCCGTACACCGAGAAAGAGAAATTGTAAGAAAATGATTCAACTTTTAACCTTTACTGTCTCATAGACGTAGGTTAAAAACGGCCTCCCTTTCACCCCTTACAGCCGTCCCTATCCTCCAAAATGTATTTAAGAATTTTGAAATGTGTTCAAAACTGACTCCAATTTGGGGAGTGGCCTGTGTACACCGAGAAAGATGGCAGCAAACTAAGGTCACAAAGTTAATAAACAATTTTAATGCTGGCGCAGAGGCAATAGTGTATGGTCCAATCCTGAATGTCTTACGGCAAATAGCTACGTAAATTCTTTTTTCGATTCTCTGTAGGTCAGGGATGAGAAATTGTAAGAGAATGATTCAACTTTTAACCTTTACTGTCTCATAGATGTAGGTTAAAAACGGCCTCCCTTTCACCCCTTACAGCCGTCCCTGTCCTCCAAAATGTATTTAAGAATTTTGAAATGTGTTCAAAACTGACTCCAATTTGGGGAGTGGCCGTACACCGAGAAAGAGAAATTGTAAGAAAATGATTCAACTTTTAACCTTTACTGTCTCATAGATGTAGGTTAAAAACAGCCTCCCTTTCACCCCTTACAGCCGTCCCTGTCCTCTAAAATGTATTTAAGAATTTTGAAATGTGTTCAAAACTGACTCCAATTTGGGGAGTGGCAGTACACCGAGAAAGAGAAATTGTAAGAAAATGATTCAACTTTTAACCTTTACTGTCTCATAGACGTAGGTTAAAAACGGCCTCCCTTTCACCCCTTACAGCCGTCCCTGTCCTCCAAAATGTATTTAAGAATTTTGAAATGTGTTCAAAACTGACTCCAATTTGGGGAGTGGCAGTACACCGAGAAAGAGAAATTGTAAGAAAATGATTCAACTTTTAACCTTTACTGTCTCATAGATGTAGGTTAAAAACGGCCTCCCTTTCACCCCTTACAGCCGTCCCTATCCCCCAAAATGTATTTAAGAATTTTGAAATGTGTACAAAACTGACTCCAATTTGGAGAGTGGCCGTACACCGAGAAAGATGGCAGCAAACTAAGGTCACAAAGTTAATAAACAATTTTAATGCTGGCGCAGAGGCAATAGTGTATGGTCCAATCCTGAATGTCTTACGGCAAATAGCTACGTAAATTCTTTTTTCGATTCTCTGTAGGTCAGGGATGAGAAATTGTAAGAAAATGATTAAACTTTTAACCTTTACTGTCTCATAGACGTAGGTTAAAAACGGCCTCCCTTTCACCCCTTACAGCCGTCCCTGTCCTCCAAAATGTATTTAAGAATTTTGAAATGTGTTCAAAACTGACTCCAATTTGGGGAGTGGCCGTACACCGAGAAAGAGAAATTGTAAGAAAATGATTCAACTTTTAACCTTTACTGTCTCATAGATGTAGGTTAAAAACGGCCTCCCTTTCACCCCTTACAGCCGTCCCTGTCCTCCAAAATGTATTTAAGAATTTTGAAATGTGTTCAAAACTGACTCCAATTTGGGGAGTGGCAGTACACCGAGAAAGAGAAATTGTAAGAAAATGATTCAACTTTTAACCTTTACTGTCTCATAGACGTAGGTTAAAAACGGCCTCCCTTTCACCCCTTACAGCCGTCCCTGTCCTCCAAAATGTATTTAAGAATTTTGAAATGTGTTCAAAACTGACTCCAATTTGGGGAGTGGCAGTACAACGAGAAAGAGAAATTGTAAGAAAATGATTCAACTTTTAACCTTTACTGTCTCATAGATGTAGGTTAAAAACGGCCTCCCTTTCACCCCTTACAGCCGTCCCTGTCCTCCAAAATGTATTTAAGAATTTTGAAATGTGTTCAAAACTGACTCCAATTTGGGGAGTGGCAGTACACCGAGAAAGAGAAATTGTAAGAAAATGATTCATCTTTTAACCTTTACTGTCTCATAGACGTAGGTTAAAAACGGCCTCCCTTTCACCCCTTACAGTATCCCTGTCCTCCAAAATGTATTTAAGAATTTTGAAATGTGTTCAAAACTGACTCCAATTTGGGGAGTGGCCGTACACCGAGAAAGATGGCAGCAAACTAAGGTCACAAAGTTAATTAACAATTTTAATGCTGGCGCAGAGGCAATAGTGTATGGTCCAATCCTGAATGTCTTACGGCAAATAGCTACGTAAATTCTTTTTTCGATTCTCTGTAGGTCAGGGATGAGAAATTGTAAGAAAATGATTCAACTTTTAACCTTTACTGTCTCAGAGACGTAGGTTAAAAACGGCCTCCCTTTCACCCCTTACAGCCATGTCCCTGTCCTCCAAAATGTATTTAAGAATTTTGAAATGTGTTCAAAACTGACTCCAATTTGGGGAGTGGCCGTACACCGAGAAAGAGAAATTGTAAGAAAATGATTCAACTTTTAACCTTTACTGTCTCATAGACGTAGGTTAAAAACGGCCTCCCTTTCACCCCTTACAGCCGTCCCTGTCCTCCAAAATGTATTTAAGAATTTTGAAATGTGTTCAAAACTGACTCCAATTTGGGGAGTGGCAGTACACCGAGAAAGAGAAATTGTAAGAAAATGATTCAACTTTTAACCTTTACTGTCTCTTAGACGTAGGTTAAAAACGGCCTCCCTTTCACCCCTTACAGCCGTCCCTGTCCTCCAAAATGTATTTAAGAATTTTGAAATGTGTTCAAAACTGACTCCAATTTGGGGAGTGGCAGTACACTGAGAAAGAGAAATTGTAAGAAAATGATTCAACTTTTAACCTTTACTGTCTCATAGACGTAGGTTAAAAACGGCCTCCCTTTCACCCCTTACAGCCGTCCCTGTCCTCCAAAATGTATTTAAGAATTTTGAAATGTGTTCAAAACTGACTCCAATTTGGGGAGTGGCCGTACACCGAGAAAGAGAAATTGTAAGAAAATGATTCAACTTTTAACCTTTACTGTCTCATAGACGTAGGTTAAAAACGGCCTCCCTTTCACCCCTTACAGCCGTCCCTATCCTCCAAAATGTATTTGAGAATTTTGAAATGTGTTCAAAACTGACTCCAATTTGGGGAGTGGCCGTACACCGAGAAAGATGGCAGCAAACTAAGGTCACAAAGTTAATAAACAATTTTAATGCTGGCGCAGAGGCAATAGTGTATGGTCCAATCCTGAATGTCTTACGGCAAATAGCTACGTAAATTCTTTTTTCGATTCTCTGTAGGTCAGGGATGAGAAATTGTAAGAAAATGATTCAACTTTTAACCTTTACTGTCTCATAGACGTAGGTTAAAAACGGCCTCCCTTTCACCCCTTACAGCCGTCCCTGTCCTCCAAAATGTATTTAAGAATTTTGAAATGTGTTCAAAACTGACTCCAATTTGGGGAGTGGCCGTACACCGAGAAAGAGAAATTGTAAGAAAATGATTCAACTTTTAACCTTTACTGTCTCATAGACGTAGGTTAAAAACGGCCTCCCTTTCACCCCTTACAGCCGTCCCTGTCCTCCAAAATGTATTTAAGAATTTTGAAATGTGTTCAAAACTGACTCCAATTTGGAGAGTGGCAGTACACCGAGAAAGAGAAATTGTAAGAAAATGATTCAACTTTTAACCTTTACTGTCTCATAGACGTAGTTTAAAAACGGCCTCCCTTTCACCCCTTACTGCCGTCCCTGTCCTCCAAAATGTATTTAAGAATATTGAAATGTGTTCAAAACTGACTCCAATTTGGGGAGTGGCAGTACACCAAGAAAGAGAAATTGTAAGAAAATGATTCAACTTTTAACCTTTACTGTCTCATAGACGTAGGTTAAAAACGGCCTCCCTTTCACCCCTTACAGCCGTCCCTGTCCTCCAAAATGTATTTAAGAATTTTGAAATGTGTTCAAAACTGACTCCAATTTGGGGAGTGGCCGTACACCGAGAAAGAGAAATTGTAAGAAAATGATTCAACTTTTAACCTTTACTGTCTCAGAGACGTAGGTTAAAAACAGCCTCCCTTTCACCCCTTACAGCCGTCCCTATCCTCCAAAATGTATTTAAGAATTTTGAAATGTGTTCAAAACTGACTCCAATTTGGGGAGTGGCCGTACACCGAGAAAGATGGCAGCAAACTAAGGTCACAAAGTTAATAAACAATTTTAATGCTGGCGCAGAGGCAATAGTGTATGGTCCAATCCTGAATGTCTTACGGCAAATAGCTACGTAAATTCTTTTTTCGATTCTCTGTAGGTCAGGGATGAGAAATTGTAAGAGAATGATTCAACTTTTAACCTTTACTGTCTCATAGATGTAGGTTAAAAACGGCCTCCCTTTCACCCCTTACAGCCGTCCCTGTCCTCCAAAATGTATTTAAGAATTTTGAAATGTGTTCAAAACTGACTCCAATTTGGGGAGTGGCCGTACACCGAGAAAGAGAAATTGTAAGAAAATGATTCAACTTTTAACCTTTACTGTCTCATAGATGTAGGTTAAAAACAGCCTCCCTTTCACCCCTTACAGCCGTCCCTGTCCTCTAAAATGTATTTAAGAATTTTGAAATGTGTTCAAAACTGACTCCAATTTGGGGAGTGGCAGTACACCGAGAAAGAGAAATTGTAAGAAAATGATTCAACTTTTAACCTTTACTGTCTCATAGACGTAGGTTAAAAACGGCCTCCCTTTCACCCCTTACAGCCGTCCCTGTCCTCCAAAATGTATTTAAGAATTTTGAAATGTGTTCAAAACTGACTCCAATTTGGGGAGTGGCAGTACACCGAGAAAGAGAAATTGTAAGAAAATGATTCAACTTTTAACCTTTACTGTCTCATAGATGTAGGTTAAAAACGGCCTCCCTTTCACCCCTTACAGCCGTCCCTATCCCCCAAAATGTATTTAAGAATTTTGAAATGTGTTCAAAACTGACTCCAATTTGGAGAGTGGCCGTACACCGAGAAAGATGGCAGCAAACTAAGGTCACAAAGTTAATAAACAATTTTAATGCTGGCGCAGAGGCAATAGTGTATGGTCCAATCCTGAATGTCTTACCGCAAATAGCTACGTAAATTCTTTTTTCGATTCTCTGTAGGTCAGGGATGAGAAATTGTAAGAAAATGATTAAACTTTTAACCTTTACTGTCTCATAGACGTAGGTTAAAAACGGCCTCCCTTTCACCCCTTACAGCCGTCCCTGTCCTCCAAAATGTATTTAAGAATTTTGAAATGTGTTCAAAACTGACTCCAATTTGGGGAGTGGCCGTACACCGAGAAAGAGAAATTGTAAGAAAATGATTCAACTTTTAACCTTTACTGTCTCATAGATGTAGGTTAAAAACGGCCTCCCTTTCACCCCTTACAGCCGTCCCTGTCCTCCAAAATGTATTTAAGAATTTTGAAATGTGTTCAAAACTGACTCCAATTTGGGGAGTGGCAGTACACCGAGAAAGAGAAATTGTAAGAAAATGATTCAACTTTTAACCTTTACTGTCTCATAGACGTAGGTTAAAAACGGCCTCCCTTTCACCCCTTACAGCCGTCCCTGTCCTCCAAAATGTATTTAAGAATTTTGAAATGTGTTCAAAACTGATTCCAATTTGGGGAGTGGCAGTACACCGAGAAAGAGAAATTGTAAGAAAATGATTCAACTTTTAACCTTTACTGTCTCATAGATGTAGGTTAAAAACGGCCTCCCTTTCACCCCTTACAGCCGTCCCTGTCCTCCAAAATGTATTTAAGAATTTTGAAATGTGTTCAAAACTGACTCCAATTTGGGGAGTGGCAGTACACCGAGAAAGAGAAATTGTAAGAAAATGATTCATCTTTTAACCTTTACTGTCTCATAGACGTAGGTTAAAAACGGCCTCCCTTTCACCCCTTACAGTATCCCTGTCCTCCAAAATGTATTTAAGAATTTTGAAATGTGTTCAAAACTGACTCCAATTTGGGGAGTGGCCGTACACCGAGAAAGATGGCAGCAAACTAAGGTCACAAAGTTAATTAACAATTTTAATGCTGGCGCAGAGGCAATAGTGTATGGTCCAATCCTGAATGTCTTACGGCAAATAGCTACGTAAATTCTTTTTTCGATTCTCTGTAGGTCAGGGATGAGAAATTGTAAGAAAATGATTCAACTTTTAACCTTTACTGTCTCAGAGACGTAGGTTAAAAACGGCCTCCCTTTCACCCCTTACAGCCATGTCCCTGTCCTCCAAAATGTATTTAAGAATTTTGAAATGTGTTCAAAACTGACTCCAATTTGGGGAGTGGCCGTACACCGAGAAAGAGAAATTGTAAGAAAATGATTCAACTTTTAACCTTTACTGTCTCATAGACGTAGGTTAAAAACGGCCTCCCTTTCACCCCTTACAGCCGTCCCTGTCCTCCAAAATGTATTTAAGAATTTTGAAATGTGTTCAAAACTGACTCCAATTTGGGGAGTGGCAGTACACCGAGAAAGAGAAATTGTAAGAAAATGATTCAACTTTTAACCTTTACTGTCTCATAGACGTAGGTTAAAAACGGCCTCCCTTTCACCCCTTACAGCCGTCCCTGTCCTCCAAAATGTATTTAAGAATTTTGAAATGTGTTCAAAACTGACTCCAATTTGGGGAGTGGCCGTACACCGAGAAAGAGAAATTGTAAGAAAATGATTCAACTTTTAACCTTTACTGTCTCATAGACGTAGGTTAAAAACGGCCTCCCTTTCACCCCTTACAGCCGTCCCTATCCTCCAAAATGTATTTGAGAATTTTGAAATGTGTTCAAAACTGACTCCAATTTGGGGAGTGGCCGTACACCGAGAAAGATGGCAGCAAACTAAGGTCACAAAGTTAATAAACAATTTTAATGCTGGCGCAGAGGCAATAGTGTATGGTCCAATCCTGAATGTCTTACGGCAAATAGCTACGTAAATTCTTTTTTCGATTCTCTGTAGGTCAGGGATGAGAAATTGTAAGAAAATGATTCAACTTTTAACCTTTACTGTCTCATAGACGTAGGTTAAAAACGGCCTCCCTTTCACCCCTTACAGCCGTCCCTGTCCTCCAAAATGTATTTAAGAATTTTGAAATGTGTTCAAAACTGACTCCAATTTGGGGAGTGGCCGTACACCGAGAAAGAGAAATTGTAAGAAAATGATTCAACTTTTAACCTTTACTGTCTCATAGACGTAGGTTAAAAACGGCCTCCCTTTCACCCCTTACAGCCGTCCCTGTCCTCCAAAATGTATTTAAGAATTTTGAAATGTGTTCAAAACTGACTCCAATTTGGAGAGTGGCAGTACACCGAGAAAGAGAAATTGTAAGAAAATGATTCAACTTTTAACCTTTACTGTCTCATAGACGTAGTTTAAAAACGGCCTCCCTTTCACCCCTTACTGCCGTCCCTGTCCTCCAAAATGTATTTAAGAATATTGAAATGTGTTCAAAACTGACTCCAATTTGGGGAGTGGCAGTACACCAAGAAAGAGAAATTGTAAGAAAATGATTCAACTTTTAACCTTTACTGTCTCATAGACGTAGGTTAAAAACGGCCTCCCTTTCACCCCTTACAGCCGTCCCTGTCCTCCAAAATGTATTTAAGAATTTTGAAATGTGTTCAAAACTGACTCCAATTTGGGGAGTGGCCGTACACCGAGAAAGAGAAATTGTAAGAAAATGATTCAACTTTTAACCTTTACTGTCTCAGAGACGTAGGTTAAAAACAGCCTCCCTTTCACCCCTTACAGCCGTCCCTATCCTCCAAAATGTATTTAAGAATTTTGAAATGTGTTCAAAACTGACTCCAATTTGGGGAGTGGCCGTACACCGAGAAAGATGGCAGCAAACTAAGGTCACAAAGTTAATAAACAATTTTAATGCTGGCGCAGAGGCAATAGTGTATGGTCCAATCCTGAATGTCTTACGGCAAATAGCTACGTAAATTCTTTTTTGGATTCTCTGTAGGTCAGGGATGAGAAATTGTAAGAAAATGATTCAACTTTTAACCTTTACTGTCTCATAGACGTAGGTTAAAAACGGCCTCCCTTTCACCCCTTACAGCCGTCCCTGTCCTCCAAAATGTATTTAAGAATTTTGAAATGTGTTCAAAACTGACTCCAATTTGGGGAGTGGCCGTACACCGAGAAAGAGAAATTGTAAGAAAATGATTCAACTTTTAACCTTTACTGTCTCATAGACGTAGGTTAAAAACGGCCTCCCTTTCACCCCTTACAGCCGTCCCTGTCCTCCAAAATGTATTTAAGAATTTTGAAATGTGCTTAAAACTGACTCCAATTTGGGGAGTGGCAGTACACCGAGAAAGAGAAATTGTAAGAAAATGATTCAACTTTTAACCTTTACTGTCTCATAGACGTAGGTTAAAAACGGCCTCCCTTTCACCCCTTACAGCCGTCCCTGTCCTCCAAAATGTATTTAAGAATTTTGAAATGTGTTCAAAACTGACTCCAATTTGGGGAGTGGCCGTACACCGAGAAAGAGAAATTGTAAGAAAATGATTCAACTTTTAACCTTTACTGTCTCATAGACGTAGGTTAAAAACGGCCTCCCTTTCACCCCTTACAGCCTTCCCTATCCTCCAAAATGTATTTAAGAATTTTGAAATGTGTTCAAAACTGACTCCAATTTGGGGAGTGGCAGTACACCGAGAAAGAGAAATTGTAAGAAAATGATTCAACTTTTAACCTTTACTGTCTCATAGACGTAGGTTAAAAACGGCCTCCCTTTCACCCCTTACAGCCGTCCCTGTCCTCCAAAATGTATTTAAGAATTTTGAAATGTGTTCAAAACTGACTCAAATTTGGGGAGTGGCAGTACACCGAGAAAGAGAAATTGTAAGAAAATGATTCAACTTTTAACCTTTACTGTCTCATAGACGTAGGTTAAAAACGGCCTCCCTTTCACCCCTTACAGCCGTCCCTGTCCTCCAAAATGTATTTAAGAATTTTGAAATGTGTTCAAAACTGACTCCAATTTGGGGAGTGGCAGTACACCGAGAAAGAGAAATTGGAAGAAAATGATTCAACTTTTAACCTTTACTGTCTCATAGACGTAGGTTAAAAACGGCCTCCCTTTCACCCCTTACAGCCGTCCCTGTCCTCCAAAATGTATTTAAGAATTTTGAAATGTGTTCAAAACTGACTCCAATTTGGGGAGTGGCAGTACACCGAGAAAGAGAAATTGTAAGAAAATGATTCAACTTTTAACCTTTACTGTTTCATAGACGTAGGTTAAAAACGGCCTCCCTTTCACCCCTTACAGCCGTCCCTGTCCTCCAAAATGTATTTAAGAATTTTGAAATGTGTTCAAAACTGACTCCAATTTGGGGAGTGGCCGTACACCGAGAAAGAGAAATTGTAAGAAAATGATTCAACTTTTAACCTTTACTGTCTCATAGACGTAGGTTAAAAACGGCCTCACTTTCACCCCTTACAGCCGTCCCTATCCTCCAAAATGTATTTAAGAATTTTGAAATGTGTTCAAAACTGACTCCAATTTGGAGAGTGGCAGTACACCGAGAAAGAGAAATTGTAAGAAAATGATTCAACTTTTAACCTTTACTGTCTCATAGACGTAGGTTAAAAACGGCCTCCCTTTCACCCCTTACAGCCGTCCCTGTCCTCCAAAATGTATTTAAGAATTTTGAAATGTGTTCAAAACTGACTCCAATTTGGGGAGTGGCAGTACACCGAGAAAGAGAAATTGTAAGAAAATGATTCAACTTTTAACCTTTACTGTCTCATAGACGTAGGTTAAAAACGGACTCCCTTTCACCCCTTACAGCCGTCCCTGTCCTCCAAAATGTATTTAAGAATTTTGAAATGTGTTCAAAACTGACTCCAATTTGGGGAGTGGCAGTACACCGAGAAAGAGAAATTGTAAGAAAATGATTCAACTTTTAACCTTTACTGTCTCATAGACGTAGGTTAAAAACGGCCTCCCTTTCACCCCTTACAGCCGTCCCTGTCCTCCAAAATGTATTTAAGAATTTTGAAATGTGTTCAAAACTGACTCCAATTTGGGGAGTGGCAGTACACTGAGAAAGAGAAATTGTAAGAAAATGATTCAACTTTTAACCTTTACTGTCTCATAGACGTAGGTTAAAAACGGCCTCCCTTTCACCCCTTACAGCCGTCCCTGTCCTCCAAAATGTATTTAAGAATTTTGAAATGTGTTCAAAACTGACTCCAATTTGGGGAGTGGCCGTACACCGAGAAAGAGAAATTGTAAGAAAATGATTCAACTTTTAACCTTTACTGTCTCATAGACGTAGGTTAAAAACGGCCTCCCTTTCACCCCTTACAGCCGTCCCTATCCTCCAAAATGTATTTAAGAATTTTGAAATGTGTTCAAAACCGACTCCAATTTGGGGAGTGGCCGTACACCGAGAAAGATGGCAGCAAACTAAGGTCACAAAGTTAATAAACAATTTTAATGCTGGCGCAGAGGCAATAGTGTATGGTCCAATCCTGAATGTCTTACGGCAAATAGCTACGTAAATTCTTTTTTCGATTCTCTGTAGGTCAGGGATGAGAAATTGTAAGAAAATGATTCAACTTTTAACCTTTACTGTCTCATAGACGTAGGTTAAAAACGGCCTCCCTTTCACCCCTTACAGCCATCCCTGTCCTCCAAAATGTATTTAAGAATTTTGAAATGTGTTCAAAACTGACTCCAATTTGGAGAGTGGCAGTACACCGAGAAAGAGAAATTGTAAGAAAATGATTCAACTTTTAACCTTTACTGTCTCATAGACGTAGTTTAAAAACGGCCTCCCTTTCACCCCTTACAGCCGTCCTTGTCCTCCAAAATGTATTTAAGAATTTTGAAATGTGTTCAAAACTGACTCCAATTTGGGGAGTGGCAGTACACCGAGAAAGAGAAATTGTAAGAAAATGATTCAACTTTTAACCTTTACTGTCTCATAGACGTAGGTTAAAAACGGCCTCCCTTTCACCCCTTACAGCCGTCCCTGTCCTCCAAAATGTATTTAAGAATTTTGAAATGTGTTCAAAACTGACTCCAATTTGGGGAGTGGCAGTACACCGAGAAAGAGAAATTGTAAGAAAATGATTCAACTTTTAACCTTTACTGTCTCATAGACGTAGGTTAAAAACGGCCTCCCTTTCACCCCTTACAGCCGTCCCTATCCTCCAAAATGTATTTAAGAATTTTGAAATGTGTTCAAAACTGACTCCAATTTGGGGAGTGGCCGTACACCGAGAAAGATGGCAGCAAACTAAGGTCACAAAGTTAATAAACAATTTTAATGCTGGCGCAGAGGCAATAGTGTATGGTCCAATCCTGAATGTCTTACGGCAAATAGCTACGTAAATTCTTTTTTCGATTCTCTGTAGGTCAGGGATGAGAAATTGTAAGAAAATGATTCAACTTTTAACCTTTACTGTCTCATAGACGTAGGTTAAAAACGGCCTCCCTTTCACCCCTTACAGCCGTCCCTGTCCTCCAAAATGTATTTAAGAATTTTGAAATGTGTTCAAAACTGACTCCAATTTGGGGAGTGGCCGTACACCGAGAAAGAGAAATTGTAAGAAAATGATTCAACTTTTAACCTTTACTGTCTCATAGACGTAGGTTAAAAACGGCCTCCCTTTCACCCCTTACAGCCGTCCCTGTCCTCCAAAATGTATTTAAGAATTTTGAAATGTGTTCAAAACTGACTCCAATTTGGGGAGTGGCAGTACACCGAGAAAGAGAAATTGTAAGAAAATGATTCAACTTTTAACCTTTACTGTCTCATAGACGTAGGTTAAAAACGGCCTCCCTTTCACCCCTTACAGCCGTCCCTGTCCTCCAAAATGTATTTAAGAATTTTGAAATGTGTTCAAAACTGACTCCAATTTGGGGAGTGGCAGTACACTGAGAAAGAGAAATTGTAAGAAAATGATTCAACTTTTAACCTTTACTGTCTCATAGACGTAGGTTAAAAACGGCCTCCCTTTCACCCCTTACAGCCGTCCCTGTCCTCCAAAATGTATTTAAGAATTTTGAAATGTGTTCAAAACTGACTCCAATTTGGGGAGTGGCCGTACACCGAGAAAGAGAAATTGTAAGAAAATGATTCAACTTTTAACCTTTACTGTCTCATAGACGTAGGTTAAAAACGGCCTCCCTTTCACCCCTTACAGCCGTCCCTATCCTCCAAAATGTATTTGAGAATTTTGAAATGTGTTCAAAACTGACTCCAATTTGGGGAGTGGCCGTACACCGAGAAAGATGGCAGCAAACTAAGGTCACAAAGTTAATAAACAATTTTAATGCTGGCGCAGAGGCAATAGTGTATGGTCCAATCCTGAATGTCTTACGGCAAATAGCTACGTAAATTCTTTTTTCGATTCTCTGTAGGTCAGGGATGAGAAATTGTAAGAAAATGATTCAACTTTTAACCTTTACTGTCTCATAGACGTAGGTTAAAAACGGCCTCCCTTTCACCCCTTACAGCCGTCCCTGTCCTCCAAAATGTATTTAAGAATTTTGAAATGTGTTCAAAACTGACTCCAATTTGGGGAGTGGCCGTACACCGAGAAAGAGAAATTGTAAGAAAATGATTCAACTTTTAACCTTTACTGTCTCATAGACGTAGGTTAAAAACGGCCTCCCTTTCACCCCTTACAGCCGTCCCTGTCCTCCAAAATGTATTTAAGAATTTTGAAATGTGTTCAAAACTGACTCCAATTTGGAGAGTGGCAGTACACCGAGAAAGAGAAATTGTAAGAAAATGATTCAACTTTTAACCTTTACTGTCTCATAGACGTAGTTTAAAAACGGCCTCCCTTTCACCCCTTACTGCCGTCCCTGTCCTCCAAAATGTATTTAAGAATATTGAAATGTGTTCAAAACTGACTCCAATTTGGGGAGTGGCAGTACACCAAGAAAGAGAAATTGTAAGAAAATGATTCAACTTTTAACCTTTACTGTCTCATAGACGTAGGTTAAAAACGGCCTCCCTTTCACCCCTTACAGCCGTCCCTGTCCTCCAAAATGTATTTAAGAATTTTGAAATGTGTTCAAAACTGACTCCAATTTGGGGAGTGGCCGTACACCGAGAAAGAGAAATTGTAAGAAAATGATTCAACTTTTAACCTTTACTGTCTCAGAGACGTAGGTTAAAAACAGCCTCCCTTTCACCCCTTACAGCCGTCCCTATCCTCCAAAATGTATTTAAGAATTTTGAAATGTGTTCAAAACTGACTCCAATTTGGGGAGTGGCCGTACACCGAGAAAGATGGCAGCAAACTAAGGTCACAAAGTTAATAAACAATTTTAATGCTGGCGCAGAGGCAATAGTGTATGGTCCAATCCTGAATGTCTTACGGCAAATAGCTACGTAAATTCTTTTTTGGATTCTCTGTAGGTCAGGGATGAGAAATTGTAAGAAAATGATTCAACTTTTAACCTTTACTGTCTCATAGACGTAGGTTAAAAACGGCCTCCCTTTCACCCCTTACAGCCGTCCCTGTCCTCCAAAATGTATTTAAGAATTTTGAAATGTGTTCAAAACTGACTCCAATTTGGGGAGTGGCCGTACACCGAGAAAGAGAAATTGTAAGAAAATGATTCAACTTTTAACCTTTACTGTCTCATAGACGTAGGTTAAAAACGGCCTCCCTTTCACCCCTTACAGCCGTCCCTGTCCTCCAAAATGTATTTAAGAATTTTGAAATGTGCTTAAAACTGACTCCAATTTGGGGAGTGGCAGTACACCGAGAAAGAGAAATTGTAAGAAAATGATTCAACTTTTAACCTTTACTGTCTCATAGACGTAGGTTAAAAACGGCCTCCCTTTCACCCCTTACAGCCGTCCCTGTCCTCCAAAATGTATTTAAGAATTTTGAAATGTGTTCAAAACTGACTCCAATTTGGGGAGTGGCCGTACACCGAGAAAGAGAAATTGTAAGAAAATGATTCAACTTTTAACCTTTACTGTCTCATAGACGTAGGTTAAAAACGGCCTCCCTTTCACCCCTTACAGCCTTCCCTATCCTCCAAAATGTATTTAAGAATTTTGAAATGTGTTCAAAACTGACTCCAATTTGGGGAGTGGCAGTACACCGAGAAAGAGAAATTGTAAGAAAATGATTCAACTTTTAACCTTTACTGTCTCATAGACGTAGGTTAAAAACGGCCTCCCTTTCACCCCTTACAGCCGTCCCTGTCCTCCAAAATGTATTTAAGAATTTTGAAATGTGTTCAAAACTGACTCAAATTTGGGGAGTGGCAGTACACCGAGAAAGAGAAATTGTAAGAAAATGATTCAACTTTTAACCTTTACTGTCTCATAGACGTAGGTTAAAAACGGCCTCCCTTTCACCCCTTACAGCCGTCCCTGTCCTCCAAAATGTATTTAAGAATTTTGAAATGTGTTCAAAACTGACTCCAATTTGGGGAGTGGCAGTACACCGAGAAAGAGAAATTGGAAGAAAATGATTCAACTTTTAACCTTTACTGTCTCATAGACGTAGGTTAAAAACGGCCTCCCTTTCACCCCTTACAGCCGTCCCTGTCCTCCAAAATGTATTTAAGAATTTTGAAATGTGTTCAAAACTGACTCCAATTTGGGGAGTGGCAGTACACCGAGAAAGAGAAATTGTAAGAAAATGATTCAACTTTTAACCTTTACTGTTTCATAGACGTAGGTTAAAAACGGCCTCCCTTTCACCCCTTACAGCCGTCCCTGTCCTCCAAAATGTATTTAAGAATTTTGAAATGTGTTCAAAACTGACTCCAATTTGGGGAGTGGCCGTACACCGAGAAAGAGAAATTGTAAGAAAATGATTCAACTTTTAACCTTTACTGTCTCATAGACGTAGGTTAAAAACGGCCTCACTTTCACCCCTTACAGCCGTCCCTATCCTCCAAAATGTATTTAAGAATTTTGAAATGTGTTCAAAACTGACTCCAATTTGGAGAGTGGCAGTACACCGAGAAAGAGAAATTGTAAGAAAATGATTCAACTTTTAACCTTTACTGTCTCATAGACGTAGGTTAAAAACGGCCTCCCTTTCACCCCTTACAGCCGTCCCTGTCCTCCAAAATGTATTTAAGAATTTTGAAATGTGTTCAAAACTGACTCCAATTTGGGGAGTGGCAGTACACCGAGAAAGAGAAATTGTAAGAAAATGATTCAACTTTTAACCTTTACTGTCTCATAGACGTAGGTTAAAAACGGACTCCCTTTCACCCCTTACAGCCGTCCCTGTCCTCCAAAATGTATTTAAGAATTTTGAAATGTGTTCAAAACTGACTCCAATTTGGGGAGTGGCAGTACACCGAGAAAGAGAAATTGTAAGAAAATGATTCAACTTTTAACCTTTACTGTCTCATAGACGTAGGTTAAAAACGGCCTCCCTTTCACCCCTTACAGCCGTCCCTGTCCTCCAAAATGTATTTAAGAATTTTGAAATGTGTTCAAAACTGACTCCAATTTGGGGAGTGGCAGTACACTGAGAAAGAGAAATTGTAAGAAAATGATTCAACTTTTAACCTTTACTGTCTCATAGACGTAGGTTAAAAACGGCCTCCCTTTCACCCCTTACAGCCGTCCCTGTCCTCCAAAATGTATTTAAGAATTTTGAAATGTGTTCAAAACTGACTCCAATTTGGGGAGTGGCCGTACACCGAGAAAGAGAAATTGTAAGAAAATGATTCAACTTTTAACCTTTACTGTCTCATAGACGTAGGTTAAAAACGGCCTCCCTTTCACCCCTTACAGCCGTCCCTATCCTCCAAAATGTATTTAAGAATTTTGAAATGTGTTCAAAACTGACTCCAATTTGGGGAGTGGCCGTACACCGAGAAAGATGGCAGCAAACTAAGGTCACAAAGTTAATAAACAATTTTAATGCTGGCGCAGAGGCAATAGTGTATGGTCCAATCCTGAATGTCTTACGGCAAATAGCTACGTAAATTCTTTTTTCGATTCTCTGTAGGTCAGGGATGAGAAATTGTAAGAAAATGATTCAACTTTTAACCTTTACTGTCTCATAGACGTAGGTTAAAAACGGCCTCCCTTTCACCCCTTACAGCCATCCCTGTCCTCCAAAATGTATTTAAGAATTTTGAAATGTGTTCAAAACTGACTCCAATTTGGAGAGTGGCAGTACACCGAGAAAGAGAAATTGTAAGAAAATGATTCAACTTTTAACCTTTACTGTCTCATAGACGTAGTTTAAAAACGGCCTCCCTTTCACCCCTTACAGCCGTCCCTGTCCTCCAAAATGTATTTAAGAATTTTGAAATGTGTTCAAAACTGACTCCAATTTGGGGAGTGGCAGTACACCGAGAAAGAGAAATTGTAAGAAAATGATTCAACTTTTAACCTTTACTGTCTCATAGACGTAGGTTAAAAACGGCCTCCCTTTCACCCCTTACAGCCGTCCCTGTCCTCCAAAATGTATTTAAGAATTTTGAAATGTGTTCAAAACTGACTCCAATTTGGGGAGTGGCAGTACACCGAGAAAGAGAAATTGTAAGAAAATGATTCAACTTTTAACCTTTACTGTCTCATAGACGTAGGTTAAAAACGGCCTCCCTTTCACCCCTTACAGCCGTCCCTATCCTCCAAAATGTATTTAAGAATTTTGAAATGTGTTCAAAACTGACTCCAATTTGGGGAGTGGCCGTACACCGAGAAAGATGGCAGCAAACTAAGGTCACAAAGTTAATAAACAATTTTAATGCTGGCGCAGAGGCAATAGTGTATGGTCCAATCCTGAATGTCTTACGGCAAATAGCTACGTAAATTCTTTTTTCGATTCTCTGTAGGTCAGGGATGAGAAATTGTAAGAAAATGATTCAACTTTTAACCTTTACTGTCTCATAGACGTAGGTTAAAAACGGCCTCCCTTTCACCCCTTACAGCCGTCCCTGTCCTCCAAAATGTATTTAAGAATTTTGAAATGTGTTCAAAACTGACTCCAATTTGGGGAGTGGCCGTACACCGAGAAAGAGAAATTGTAAGAAAATGATTCAACTTTTAACCTTTACTGTCTCATAGACGTAGGTTAAAAACGGCCTCCCTTTCACCCCTTACAGCCGTCCCTGTCCTCCAAAATGTATTTAAGAATTTTGAAATGTGTTCAAAACTGACTCCAATTTGGGGAGTGGCAGTACACCGAGAAAGAGAAATTGTAAGAAAATGATTCAACTTTTAACCTTTACTGTCTCATAGACGTAGGTTGAAAACGGCCTCCCTTTCACCCCTTACAGCCGTCCATGTCCTCCAAAATGTATTTAAGAATTTTGAAATGTGTTCAAAACTGACTCCAATTTGGGGAGTGGCAGTACACAGAGAAAAAGTAATTGTAAGAAAATGATTCAACTTTTAACCTTTACTGTCTCATAGACGTAGGATAAAAACGGCCTCCCTTTCACCCCTTACAGCCGTCCCTGTCCTCCAAAATGTATTTAAGAATTTTGAAATGTGTTCAAAACTGACTCCAATTTGGGGAGTGGCCGTACACCGAGAAAGAGAAATTGTAAGAAAATGATTCAACTTTTAACCTTTACTGTCTCATAGACGTAGGTTAAAAACGGCCTCCCTTTCACCCCTTACAGGCGTCCCTATCCTCCAAAATGTATTTAAGAATTTTGAAATGTGTTCAAAACTGACTCCAATTTGGGGAGTGGCAGTACACCGAGAAAGAGAAATTGTAAGAAAATGATTCAACTTTTAACCTTTACTGTCTCATAGACGTAGGTTAAAAACGGCCTCCCTTTCACCCCGTACAGCCGTCCCTGTCCTCCAAAATGTATTTAAGAATTTTGAAATGTGTTCAAAACTGACTCCAATTTGGGGAGTGGCAGTACACCGAGAAAGAGAAATTGTAAGAAAATGATACAACTTTTAACCTTTACTGTCTCATAGACGTAGGTTAAAAACGGCCTCCCTTTCACCCCTTACAGCCGTCCCTGTCCTCCAAAATGTATTTAAGAATTTTGAAATGTGTTCAAAACTGACTCCATTTTGGGGAGTGGCAGTACACCGAGAAAGAGAAATTGTAAGAAAATGATTCAACTTTTAACCTTTACTGTCTCATAGACGTAGGTTAAAAACGGCCTCCCTTTCACCCCTTACAGCCGTCCCTGTCCTCCAAAATGTATTTAAGAATTTTGAAATGTGTTCAAAACTGACTCCAATTTGGGGAGTGGCAGTACACCGAGAAAGAGAAATTGTAAGAAAATGATTCAACTTTTAACCTTTACTCTTTCATAGACGTAGGTTAAAAACGGCCTCCCTTTCACCCCTTACAGCCGTCCCTGTCCTCCAAAATGTATTTAAGAATTTTGAAATGTGTTCAAAACTGACTCCAATTTGGGGAGTGGCCGTACACCGAGAAAGAGAAATTGTAAGAAAATGATTCAACTTTTAACCTTTACTGTCTCATAGACGTAGGTTAAAAACGGCCTCCCTTTCACCCCTTACAGCCGTCCCTATCCTCCAAAATGTATTTAAGAATTTTGAAATGTGTTCAAAACTGACTCCAATTTGGAGAGTGGCAGTACACCGAGAAAGAGAAATTGTAAGAAAATGATTCAACTTTTAACCTTTACTGTCTCATAGACGTAGGTTAAAAACGGCCTCCCTTTCACCCCTTACAGCCGTCCCTGTCCTCCAAAATGTATTTAAGAATTTTGAAATGTGTTCAAAACTGACTCCAATTTGGGGAGTGGCAGTACACCGAGAAAGAGAAATTGTAAGAAAATGATTCAACTTTTAACCTTCACTGTCTCATAGACGTAGGTTAAAAACGGACTCCCTTTCACCCCTTACAGCCGTCCCTGTCCTCCAAAATGTATTTAAGAATTTTGAAATGTGTTCAAAACTGACTCCAATTTGGGGAGTGGCAGTACACCGAGAAAGAGAAATTGTAAGAAAATGATTCAACTTTTAACCTTTACTGTCTCATAGACGTAGGTTAAAAACGGCCTCCCTTTCACCCCTTACAGCCGTCCCTGTCCTCCAAAATGTATTTAAGAATTTTGAAATGTGTTCAAAACTGACTCCAATTTGGGGAGTGGCAGTACACCGAGAAAGAGAAATTGTAAGAAAATGATTCAACTTTTAACCTTTACTGTCTCCTAGATGTAGGTTAAAAACGGCCTCCCTTTCACCCCTTACAGCCGTCCCTGTCCTCCAAAATGTATTTAAGAATTTTGAAATGTGTTCAAAACTGACTCCAATTTGGGGAGTGGCAGTACACCGAGAAAGAGAAATTGTAAGAAAATGATTCAACTTTTAACCTTTACTGTCTCATAGACGTAGGTTAAAAACGGCCTCCCTTTCACCCCTTACAGCCGTCCCTGTCCTCCAAAATGTATTTAAGAATTTTGAAATGTGTTCAAAACTAACTTCAATTTGGGGAGTGGCCGTATACCGAGAAAGAGAAATTGTAAGAAAATGATTCAACTTTTAACCTTTACTGTCTCATAGACGTAGATTAAATACGGCCTCCCTTTCACCCCTTACAGCCGTCCCTATCCTCCAAAATGTATTTAAGAATTTTGAAATGTGTTCAAAACTGACTCCAATTTGAGGAGTGGCCGTACACCGAGAAAGATGGCAGCAAACTAAGGTCACAAAGTTAATAAACAATTTTAATGCTGGCGCAGAGGCAATAGTGTATGGTCCAATCCTGAATGTCTTACGGCAAATAGCTACATAAATTCTTTTTTCGATTCTCTGTAGGTCAGGGATGAGAAATTGTAAGAAAATGATTCAACTTTTAACCTTTACTGTCTCATAGACGTAGGTTAAAAACGGCCTCCCTTTCACCCCTTACAGCCGTCCCTGTCCTCCAAAATGTATTTAAGAATTTTGAAATGTGTTCAAAACTGACTCCAATTTGGGGAGTGGCAGTACACCGAGAAAGAGAAATTGTAAGAAAATGATTCAACTTTTAACCTTTACTGTCTCATAGACGTAGGTTAAAAACGGCCTCCCTTTCACCCCTTACAGCCGTCCCTGTCCTCCAAAATGTATTTAAGAATTTTGAAATGTGTTCAAAACTGACTCCAATTTGGGGAGTGGCAGTACACCGAGAAAGAGAAATTGTAAGAAAATGATTCAACTTTTAACCTTTACTGTCTCATAGACGTAGGTTAAAAACGGCCTCCCTTTCACCCCTTACAGCCGTCCCTGTCCTCCAAAATGTATTTAAGAATTTTGAAATGTGTTCAAAACTGACTCCAATTTGGGGAGTGGCAGTACACCGAGAAAGAGAAATTGTAAGAAAATGATTCAACTTTTAACCTTTACTGTTTCATAGACGTAGGTTAAAAACGGCCTCCCTTTCACCCCTTACAGCCGTCCCTGTCCTCCAAAATATATTTAAGAATTTTGAAATGTGTTCAAAACTAACTCCAATTTGGGGAGTGGCAGTACACCGAGAAAGAGAAATTGTAAGAAAATGATTCAACTTTTAACCTTTACTGTCTCATAGACGTAGGTTAAAAACGGCCTCCCTTTCACCCCTTACAGCCGTCCCTGTCCTCCAAAATGTATTTAAGAATTTTGAAATGTGTTCAAAACTGACTCCAATTTGGGGAGTGGCAGTACACCGAGAAAGAGAAATTGTAAGAAAATGATTCAACTTTTAACCTTTACTGTTTCATAGACGTAGGTTAAAAACGGCCTCCCTTTCACCCCTTACAGCCGTCCCTGTCCTCCAAAATATATTTAAGAATTTTGAAATGTGTTCAAAACTAACTCCAATTTGGGGAGTGGCAGTACACCGAGAAAGAGAAATTGTAAGAAAATGATTCAACTTTTAACCTTTACTGTCTCATAGACGTAGGTTAAAAACGGCCTCCCTTTCACCCCTTACAGCCGTCCCTGTCCTCCAAAATGTATTTAAGAATTTTGAAATGTGTTCAAAACTGACTCCAATTTGGGGAGTGGCCGTACACCGAGAAAGAGAAATTGTAAGAAAATGATTCAACTTTTAACCTTTACTGTCTCATAGACGTAGGTTAAAAACGGCCTCCCTTTCACCCCTTACAGCCGTCCCTATCCTCCAAAATGTATTTTAGAATTTTGAAATGTGTTCAAAACTGACTCCAATTTGGGGAGTGGCCGTACACCGAGAAAGATGGCAGCAAACTATGGTCACAAAGTTAATAAACAATTTTAATGCTGGCGCAGAGGCAATAGTGTATTGTCCAATCCTGAATGTCTTACGGCAAATAGCTACGTAAATTCTTTTTTCGATTCTCTGTAGGTCAGGGATGAGAAATTGTAAGAAAATGATTCAACTTTTAACCTTTACTGTCTCATAGACGTAGGTTAAAAACGGCCTCCCTTTCACCCCTTACAGCCGTCCCTGTCCTCCAAAATGTATTTAAGAATTTTGAAATGTGTTCAAAACTGACTCCAATTTGGGGAGTGGCCGTACACAGAGAAAGAGAAATTTTAAGAAAATGATTCAACTTTTAACCTTTACTGTCTCATAGACGTAGGTTAAAAACGGCCTCCCTTTCACCCCTTACAGCCGTTCCTGTCCTCCAAAATGTATTTAAGAATTTTGAAATGTGTTCAAAACTGACTCCAATTTGGGGAGTGGCAGTACACTGAGAAAGAGAAATTGTAAGAAAATGATTCAACTTTTAACCTTTACTGTCTCATAGACTTAGGTTAAAAACGGCCTCCCTTTCACCCCTTACAGCCGTCCCTGTCCTCCAAAATGTATTTAAGAATTTTGAAATGTGTTCAAAACTGACTCCAATTTGGGGAGTGGCCGTACACCGAGAAAGAGAAATTGTAACAAAAAGATTCAACTTTTAACCTTTACTGTCTCATAGACGTAGGTTAAAAACGGCCTCCCTTTCACCCCTTACAGCCGTCCCTATCCTCCAAAATGTATTTAAGAATTTTGAAATGTGTTCAAAACTGACTCCAATTTGGGGAGTGGCCGTACACCGAGAAAGATGGCAGCAAACTAAGGTCACAAAGTTAATAATCAATTTTAATGCTGGCGCAGAGGCAATAGTGTATGGTCCAATCCTGAATGTCTTACGGCAAATAGCTACGTAAATTCTTTTTTTGATTCTCTGTAGGTCAGGGATGAGAAATTGTAAGAAAATGATTCAACTTTTAACCTTTACTGTCTCATAGACGTAGGTTAAAAACGGCCTCCCTTTCACCCCTTACAGCCGTCCCTGTCCTCCAAAATATATTTAAGAATTTTGAAAT
The DNA here is from genome assembly GCF_964261635.1 of Lissotriton helveticus. Classification (NCBI taxonomy): domain Eukaryota; kingdom Metazoa; phylum Chordata; class Amphibia; order Caudata; family Salamandridae; genus Lissotriton; species Lissotriton helveticus. The sequence goes on from NC_136073.1 coordinate 878,440,677, forward strand.
GTGTTCAAAACTGACTCCAATTTGGGGAGTGGCCGTACACCGAGAAAGAGAAATTGTAAGAAAATGATTCAACTTTTAACCTTTACTGTCTCATAGACGTAGGTTAAAAACGGCCTCCCTTTCACCCCTTACAGCCGTCCCTGTCCTCCAAAATGTATTTAAGAATTTTGAAATGTGTTCAAAACTGACTCCAATTTGGAGAGTGGCAGTACACCGAGAAAGAGAAATTGTAAGAAAATGATTCAACTTTTAACCTTTACTGTCTCATAGACGTAGTTTAAAAACGGCCTCCCTTTCACCCCTTACAGCCGTCCCTGTCCTCCAAAATGTATTTAAGAATTTTGAAATGTGTTCAAAACTGACTCCACTCTGGGGAGTGGCAGTACACCGAGAAAGAGAAATTGTAAGAAAATGAAATACTTTTAACCTTTACTGTCTCATAGACGTAAGTTAAAAACGGCCTCCCTTTCACCCCTTACAGCCGTCCCTGTCCTCCAAAATGTATTTAAGAATTTTGAAATGTGTTCAAAACTGACTCCAATTTGGGGAGTGGCCGTACACCGAGAAAGAGAAATTGTAAGAAAATGATTCAACTTTTAACCTTTACTGTCTCATAGACGTAGGTTAAAAACGGCCTCCCTTTCACCCCTTACAGCCGTCCCTATCCTCCAAAATGTATTTAAGAATTTTGAAATGTGTTCAAAACTGACTCCAATTTGGGGAGTGGCCGTACACCGAGAAAGATGGCAGCAAACTAAGGTCACAAAGTTAATAAACAATTTTAATGCTGGCGCAGAGGCAATAGTGTATGGTCCAATCCTGAATGTCTTACGGCAAATAGCTACGTAAATTCTTTTTTCGATTCTCTGTAGGTCAGGGATGAGAAATTGTAAGAAAATGATTCAACTTTTAACCTTTACTGTCTCATAGACGTAGGTTAAAAACGGCCTCCCTTTCACCCCTTACAGCCGTCCCTGTCCTCCAAAATGTATTTAAGAATTTTGAAATGTGTTCAAAACTGACTCCAATTTGGGGAGTGGCCGTACACCGAGAAAGAGAAATTGTAAGAAAATGATTCAACTTTTAACCTTTACTGTCTCATAGACGTAGGTTAAAAACGGCCTCCCTTTCACCCCTTACAGCCGTCCCTGTCCTCCAAAATATATTTAAGAATTTTGAAATGTGTTTAAAACTGACTCCAATTTGGGGAGTGGCAGTACACCGAGAAAGAGAAATTGTAAGAAAATGATTCAACTTTTAACCTTTACTGTGTCATAGACGTAGGTTAAAAACGGCCTCCCTTTCACCCCTTACAGTCGTCCCTGTCCTCCAAAATGTATTTAAGAATTTTGAAATGTGTTCAAAACTGACTCCAATTTGGGGAGTGGCCGTACACCGAGAAAGAGAAATTGTAAGAAAATGATTCAGCTTTTAACCTTTACTGTCTCATAGACGTAGGTTAAAAACGGCCTCCCTTTCACCCCTTACAGCCGTCCCTGTCCTCCAAAATGTATTTAAGAATTTTGAAATGTGTTCAAAACTGACTCCAATTTGGGGAGTGGCCGTACACCGAGAAAGAGAAATTGTAAGAAAATGATTCAACTTTTAACCTTTACTGTCTCATAGACGTAGGTTAAAAACGGCCTCCCTTTCACCCCTTACAGCCGTCCCTATCCTCCAAAATGTATTTAAGAATTTTGAAATGTGTTCAAAACTGACTCCAATTTGGGGAGTGGCAGTACACCGAGAAAGAGAAATTGTAAGAAAATGATTCAACTTTTAACCTTTACTGTCTCATAGACGTAGGTTAAAAACGGCCTCCCTTTCACCCCTTACAGCCGTCCCTGTCCTCCAAAATGTATTTAAGAATTTTGAAATGTGTTCAAAACTGACTCCAATTTGGGGAGTGGCAGTAAACCGAGAAAGAGAAATTGTAAGAAAATGATTCAACTTTTAACCTTTACTGTCTCATAGACCTAGGTTAAAAACGGCCTCCCTTTCACCCCTTACAGCCGTCCCTGTTCTCCAAAATGTATTTAAGAATTTTGAAATGTGTTCAAAACTGACTCCAATTTGGGGAGTGGCAGTACACCGAGAAAGAGAAATTGTAAGAAAATGATTCAACTTTTAACCTTTACTGTTTCATAGACGTAGGTTAAAAACGGCCTCCCTTTCACCCCTTACAGTCGTCCCTGTCCTCCAAAACGTATTTAAGAATTTTGAAATGTGTTCAAAACTGACTCCAATTTGGGGAGTGGCCGTACACCGAGAAAGAGAAATTGTAAGAAAATGATTCAACTTTTAACCTTTACTGTCTCATAGACGTAGGTTAAAAATGGCCTCCCTTTCACCCCTTACAGCCGTCCCTATCCTCCAAAATGTATTTAAGAATTTTGAAATGTGTTCAAAACTGACTCCAATTTGGAGAGTGGCAGTACACAGAGAAAGAGAAATTGTAAGAAAATGATTCAACTTTTAACCTTTACTGTCTCATAGACGTAGGTTAAAAACGGCCTCCCTTTCACCCCTTACAGCCGTCCCTGTCCTCCAAAATGTATTTAAGAATTTTGAAATGTGTTCAAAACTGACTCCAATTTGGGGAGTGGCCGTACACCGAGAAAGAGAAATTGTAAGAAAATGATTCAACTTTTAACCTTTACTGTCTCATAGACGTAGGTTAAAAACGGCCTCCCTTTCACCCCTTACAGCCGTCCCTATCCTCCAAAATGTATTTAAGAATTTTGAAATGTGTTCAAAACTGACTCCAATTTGGGGAGTGGCCGTACACCGAGAAAGATGGCAGCAAACTAAGGTCACAAAGTTAATAAACAATTTTAATGCTGGCGCAGAGGCAATAGTGTATGGTCCAATCCTGAATGTCTTACGGCAAATAGCTACGTAAATTCTTTTTTCGATTCTCTGTAGGTCAGGGATGAGAAATTGTAAGAAAATGATTCAACTTTTAACCTTTACTGTCTCATAGACGTAGGTTAAAAACGGCCTCCCTTTCACCCCTTACAGCTGTCCCTGTCCTCCAAAATGTATTTAAGAATTTTGAAATGTGTTCAAAACTGACTCCAATTTGGGGAGTGGCCGTACACCGAGAAAGAGAAATTGTAAGAAAATGATTCAATTTTTAAGCTTTACTGTCTCATAGACGTAGGTTAAAAACGGCCTCCCTTTCACCCCTTACAGCCGTCCCTGTCCTCCAAAATTTATTTAAGAATTTTGAAATGTGTTCAAAACTGACTCCAATTTGGGGAGTGGCAGTACACCGAGAAAGAGAAATTGTAAGAAAATGATTCAACTTTTAACCTTTACTGTCTCATAGACGTAGGTTAAAAACGGCCTCCCTTTCACCCCTTACAGCCGTCCCTGTCCTCCAAAATGTATTTAAGAATTTTGAAATGTGTTCAAAACTGACTCCAATTTGGGGAGTGGCAGTACACCGAGAAAGAGAAATTGTAAGAAAATGATTCAACTTTTAACCTTTACTGTTTCATAGACGTAGGTTAAAAACGGCCTCCCTTTCACCCCTTACAGCCGTCCCTGCCCTCCAAAATATATTTAAGAATTTTGAAATGTGTTCAAAACTGACTCCAATTTGGGGAGTGGCAGTACACCGAGAAAGAGAAATTGTAAGAAAATGGTTCAACTTTTAACCTTTACTGTCTCATAGACGTAGGTTAAAAACGGACTCCCTTTCACCCCTTACAGCCGTCCCTGTCCTCCAAAATGTATTTAAGAATTTTGAAATGTGTTCAAAACTGACTCCAATTTGGGGAGTGGCAGTACACCGAGAAAGAGAAATTGTAAGAAAATGATTCAACTTTTAACCTTTACTGTCTCATAGACGTAGGTTAAAAACGGCCTCCCTTTCACCCCTTACAGCCGTCCCTGTCCTCCAAAATGTATTTAAGAATTTTGAAATGTGTTCAAAACTGACTCCAATTTGGGGAGTGGCAGTACACCGAGAAAGAGAAATTGTAAGAAAATGATTCAACTTTTAACCTTTACTGTCTCATAGACGTAGGTTAAAAACGGCCTCCCTTTCACCCCTTACAGCCGTCCCTGTCCTCCAAAATGTATTTAAGAATTTTGAAATGTGTTCAAAACTGACTCCAATTGGGGGAGTGGCAGTACACCGAGAAAGAGAAATTGTAAGAAAATGATTCAACTTTTAACCTTTACTGTCTCATAGACGTAGGTTAAAAACGGCGTCCCTTTCACCCCTTACAGCCGTCCCTGTCCTCCAAAATGTATTTAAGAATTTTGAAATGTGTTCAAAACTGACTCCAATTTGGGGAGTGGCCGTACACCGAGAAAGAGAAATTGCAAGAAAATGATTCAACTTTTAACCTTTACTGTCTCATAGACGTAGGTTAAAAACGGCCTCCCTTTCACCCCTTACAGCCGTCCCTATCCTCCAAAATGTATTTAAGAATTTTGAAATGTGTTCAAAACTGACTCCAATTTGGGGAGTGGCCGTACACCGAGAAAGATGGCAGCAAACTAAGGTCACAAAGTTAATAAACAATTTTAATGCTGGCGCAGAGGCAATAGTGTATGGTCCAATCCTGAATGTCTTACGGCAAATAGCTACGTAAATTCTTTTTTCGATTCTCTGTAGATCAGGGACGAGAAATTGTAAGAAAATGATTCAACTTTTAAACTTTACTGTCTCATAGACGTAGGTTAAAAACGGCCTCCCTTTCACCCCTTACAGCCGTCCCTGTCCTCCAAAATGTATTTAAGAATTTTGAAATGTGTTCAAAACTGACTCCAATTTGGGGAGTGGCCGTACACCGAGAAAGAGAAATTGTAAGAAAATGATTCAATTTTTAACCTTTACTGTCTCATAGACGTAGGTTAAAAACGGCCTCCCTTTCACCCCTTACAGCCGTCCCTGTCCTCCAAAATGTATTTAAGAATTTTGAAATGTGTTCAAAACTGACTCCAATTTGGGGAGTGGCAGTCACCGAGAAAGAGAAATTGTAAGAAAATGATTCAACTTTTAACCTTTACTGTCTCATAGACGTAGGTTAAAAACGGCCTCCCTTTCACCCCTTACAGCCGTCCCTGTCCTCCAAAATGTATTTAAGAATTTTAAAATGTGTTCAAAACTAACTCCAATTTGGGGAGTGGCAGTACACCGAGAAAGAGAAATTGTAAGAAAATTATTCAACTTTTAACCTTTACTGTCTCATAGACGTAGGTTAAAAACGGCCTCCCTTTCACCCCTTACAGCCGTCCCTGTCCTCCAAAATGTATTTAAGAATTTTGAAATGTGTTCAAAACTGACTCCAATTTGGGGAGTGGCAGTACACCGAGAAAGAGAAATTGTAAGAAAATGATTCAACTTTTAACCTTTACTGTCTCATAGACGTAGGTTAAAAACGGCCTCCCTTTCACCCCTTACAGCCGTCCCTGTCCTCCAAAATGTATTTAAGAATTTTGAAATGTGTTCAAAACTGACTCCAATTTGGGGAGTGGCAGTACACCGAGAAAGAGAAATTGTAAGAAAATGATTCAACTTTTAACCTTTACTGTCTCATAGACGTAGGTTAAAAACGGCCTCCCTTTCACCCCTTACAGCCGTCCCTGTCCTCCAAAATGTATTTAAGAATTTTGAAATGTGTTCAAAACTGACTCCAATTTGGGGAGTGGCAGTACACCGAGAAAGAGAAATTGTAAGAAAATGATTCAACTTTTAACCTTTACTGTCTCATAGACGTAGGTTAAAAACGACCTCCCTTTCACCCCTTACAGCCGTCCCTGTCCTCCAAAATGTATTTAAGAATTTTGAAATGTGTTCAAAACTGACTCCAATTTGGGGAGTGGCCGTACACCGAGAAAGAGAAATTGTAAGAAAATGATTCAACTTTTAACCTTTACTGTCTCATAGACGTAGGTTAAAAACGGCCTCCCTTTCACCCCTTACAGCCGTCCCTATCCTCCAAAATGTATTTTAGAATTTTGAAATGTGTTCAAAACTGACTCCAATTTGGGGAGTGGCCGTACACCGAGAAAGATGGCAGCAAACTAAGGTCACAAAGTTAATAAACAATTTTAATGCTGGCGCAGAGGCAATAGTGTATTGTCCAATCCTGAATGTCTTACGGCAAATAGCTACGTAAATTATTTTTTCGATTCTCTGTAGGTCAGGGATGAGAAATTGTAAGAAAATGATTCAACTTTTAACCTTTACTGTCTCATAGACGTAGGTTAAAAACGGCCTCCCTTTCACCCCTTACAGCCGTCCCTGTCCTCCAAAATGTATTTAAGAATTTTGAAATGTGTTCAAAACTGACTCCAATTTGGGGAGTGGCCGTACACCGAGAAAGAGAAATTGTAAGAAAATGATTCAACTTTTAACCTTTACTGTCTCATAGACGTAGGTTAAAAACGGCCTCCCTTTCACCCCTTACAGCCGTTCCTGTCCTCCAAAATGTATTTAAGAATTTTGAAATGTGTTCAAAACTGACTCCAATTTGGGGAGTGGCAGTACACTGAGAAAGAGAAATTGTAAGAAAATGATTCAACTTTTAACCTTTACTGTCTCATAGACTTAGGTTAAAAACGGCCTCCCTTTCACCCCTTACAGCCGTCCCTGTCCTCCAAAATGTATTTAAGAATTTTGAAATATGTTCAAAACTGACTCCAATTTGGGGAGTGGCCGTACACCGAGAAAGAGAAATTGTAACAAAAAGATTCAACTTTTAACCTTTACTGTCTCATAGACGTAGGTTAAAAACGGCCTCCCTTTCACCCCTTACAGCCGTCCCTATCCTCCAAAATGTATTTAAGAATTTTGAAATGTGTTCAAAACTGACTCCAATTTGGGGAGTGGCCGTACACCGAGAAAGATGGCAGCAAACTAAGGTCACAAAGTTAATAAACAATTTTAATGCTGGCGCAGAGGCAATAGTGTATGGTCCAATCCTGAATGTCTTACGGCAAATAGCTACGTAAATTCTTTTTTCGATTCTCTGTAGGTCAGGGATGAGAAATTGTAAGAAAATGATTCAACTTTTAACCTTTACTGTCTCATAGACGTAGGTTAAAAACGGCCTCCCTTTCACCCCTTACAGCCGTCCCTGTCCTCCAAAATGTATTTAAGAATTTTGAAATGTGTTCAAAACTGACTCCAATTTGGGGAGTGGCCGTACACCGAGAAAGAGAAATTGTAAGAAAATGATTCAACTTTTAACCTTTACTGTCTCATAGACGTAGGTTAAAAACGGCCTCCCTTTCACCCCTTACAGCCGTCCCTGTCCTCCAAAATGTATTTAAGAATTTTGAAATGTGTTCAAAACTGACTCCAATTTGGAGAGTGGCAGTACACCGAGAAAGAGAAATTGTAAGAAAATGATTCAACTTTTAACCTTTACTGTCTCATAGACGTAGTTTAAAAACGGCCTCCCTTTCACCCCTTACAGCCGTCCCTGTCCTCCAAAATGTATTTAAGAATTTTGAAATGTGTTCAAAACTGACTCCACTTTGGGGAGTGGCAGTACACCGAGAAAGAGAAATTGTAAGAAAATGAAATACTTTTAACCTTTACTGTCTCATAGACGTAAGTTAAAAACGGCCTCCCTTTCACCCCTTACAGCCGTCCCTGTCCTCCAAAATGTATTTAAGAATTTTGAAATGTGTTCAAAACTGACTCCAATTTGGGGAGTGGCCGTACACCGAGAAAGAGAAATTGTAAGAAAATGATTCAACTTTTAACCTTTACTGTCTCATAGACGTAGGTTAAAAACGGCCTCCCTTTCACCCCTTACAGCCGTCCCTATCCTCCAAAATGTATTTAAGAATTTTGAAATGTGTTCAAAACTGACTCCAATTTGGGGAGTGGCCGTACACCGAGAAAGATGGCAGCAAACTAAGGTCACAAAGTTAATAAACAATTTTAATGCTGGCGCAGAGGCAATAGTGTATGGTCCAATCCTGAATGTCTTACGGCAAATAGCTACGTAAATTCTTTTTTCGATTCTCTGTAGGTCAGGGATGAGAAATTGTAAGAAAATGATTCAACTTTTAACCTTTACTGTCTCATAGACGTAGGTTAAAAACGGCCTCCCTTTCACCCCTTACAGCCGTCCCTGTCCTCCAAAATGTATTTAAGAATTTTGAAATGTGTTCAAAACTGACTCCAATTTGGGGAGTGGCCGTACACCGAGAAAGAGAAATTGTAAGAAAATGATTCAACTTTTAACCTTTACTGTCTCATAGACGTAGGTTAAAAACGGCCTCCCTTTCACCCCTTACAGCCGTCCCTGTCCTCCAAAATATATTTAAGAATTTTGAAATGTGTTTAAAACTGACTCCAATTTGGGGAGTGGCAGTACACCGAGAAAGAGAAATTGTAAGAAAATGATTCAGCTTTTAACCTTTACTGTCTCATAGACGTAGGTTAAAAACGGCCTCCCTTTCACCCCTTACAGCCGTCCCTGTCCTCCAAAATGTATTTAAGAATTTTGAAATGTGTTCAAAACTGACTCCAATTTGGGGAGTGGCCGTACACCGAGAAAGAGAAATTGTAAGAAAATGATTCAACTTTTAACCTTTACTGTCTCATAGACGTAGGTTAAAAACGGCCTCCCTTTCACCCCTTACAGCCGTCCCTATCCTCCAAAATGTATTTAAGAATTTTGAAATGTGTTCAAAACTGACTCCAATTTGGGGAGTGGCAGTACACCGAGAAAGAGAAATTGTAAGAAAATGATTCAACTTTTAACCTTTACTGTCTCATAGACGTAGGTTAAAAACGGCCTCCCTTTCACCCCTTACAGCCGTCCCTGTTCTCCAAAATGTATTTAAGAATTTTGAAATGTGTTCAAAACTGACTCCAATTTGGGGAGTGGCAGTACACCGAGAAAGAGAAATTGTAAGAAAATGATTCAACTTTTAACCTTTACTGTTTCATAGACGTAGGTTAAAAACGGCCTCCCTTTCACCCCTTACAGTCGTCCCTGTCCTCCAAAACGTATTTAAGAATTTTGAAATGTGTTCAAAACTGACTCCAATTTGGGGAGTGGCCGTACACCGAGAAAGAGAAATTGTAAGAAAATGATTCAACTTTTAACCTTTACTGTCTCATAGACGTAGGTTAAAAACGGCCTCCCTTTCACCCCTTACAGCCGTCCCTATCCTCCAAAATTTATTTAAGAATTTTGAAATGTGTTCAAAACTGACTCCAATTTGGGGAGTGGCCGTACACCGAGAAAGAGAAATTGTAAGAAAATGATTCAACTTTTAACCTTTACTGTCTCATAGACGTAGGTTAAAAACGGCCTCCCTTTCACCCCTTACAGCCGTCCCTATCCTCCAAAATGTATTTAAGAATTTTGAAATGTGTTCAAAACTGACTCCAATTTGGGGAGTGGCCGTACACCGAGAAAGATGGCAGCAAACTAAGGTCACAAAGTTAATAAACAATTTTAATGCTGGCGCAGAGGCAATAGTGTATGGTCCAATCCTGAATGTCTTACGGCAAATAGCTACGTAAATTCTTTTTTCGATTCTCTGTAGGTCAGGGATGAGAAATTGTAAGAAAATGATTCAACTTTTAACCTTTACTGTCTCATAGACGTAGGTTAAAAACGGCCTCCCTTTCACCCCTTACAGCCGTCCCTGTCCTCCAAAATGTATTTAAGAATTTTGAAATGTGTTCAAAACTGACTCCAATTTGGGGAGTGGCCGTACACCGAGAAAGAGAAATTGTAAGAAAATGATTCAATTTTTAAGCTTTACTGTCTCATAGACGTAGGTTAAAAACGGCCTCCCTTTCACCCCTTACAGCCGTCCCTGTCCTCCAAAATTTATTTAAGAATTTTGAAATGTGTTCAAAACTGACTCCAATTTGGGGAGTGGCAGTACACCGAGAAAGAGAAATTGTAAGAAAATGATTCAACTTTTAACCTTTACTGTCTCATAGACGTAGGTTAAAAACGGCCTCCCTTTCACCCCTTACAGCCGTCCCTGTCCTCCAAAATGTATTTAAGAATTTTGAAATGTGTTCAAAACTGACTCCAATTTGGGGAGTGGCAGTACACCGAGAAAGAGAAATTGTAAGAAAATGATTCAACTTTTAACCTTTACTGTTTCATAGACGTAGGTTAAAAACGGCCTCCGTTTCACCCCTTACAGCCGTCCCTGTCCTCCAAAATGTATTTAAGAATTTTGAAATGTGTTCAAAACTGACTCCAATTTGGGGAGTGGCCGTACACCGAGAAAGAGAAATTGTAAGAAAATGATTCAACTTTTAACCTTTACTGTCTCATAGACGTAGGTTAAAAACGGCCTCCCTTTCACCCCTTACAGCCGTCCCTGTCCTCCAAAATGTATTTAAGAATTTTGAAATGTGTTCAAAACTGACTCCAATTTGGGGAGTGGCAGTACACCGAGAAAGAGAAATTGTAAGAAAATGATTCAACTTTTAACCTTTACTGTCTCATAGACGTAGGTTAAAAACGGCCTCCCTTTCACCCCTTACAGCCGTCCCTGTCCTCCAAAATGTATTTAAGAATTTTGAAATGTGTTCAAAACTGACTCCAATTTGGGGAGTGGCAGTACACCGAGAAAGAGAAATTGTAAGAAAATGATTCAACTTTTAACCTTTACTGTCTCATAGACGTAGGTTAAAAACGGCCTCCCTTTCACCCCTTACAGCCGTCCCTGTCCTCCAAAATGTATTTAAGAATTTTGAAATGTGTTCAAAACTGACTCCAATTGGGGGAGTGGCAGTACACCGAGAAAGAGAAATTGTAAGAAAATGATTCAACTTTTAACCTTTACTGTCTCATAGACGTAGGTTAAAAACGGCGTCCCTTTCACCCCTTACAGCCGTCCCTGTCCTCCAAAATGTATTTAAGAATTTTGAAATGTGTTCAAAACTGACTCCAATTTGGGGAGTGGCCGTACACCGAGAAAGAGAAATTGCAAGAAAATGATTCAACTTTTAACCTTTACTGTCTCATAGACGTAGGTTAAAAACGGCCTCCCTTTCACCCCTTACAGCCGTCCCTATCCTCCAAAATGTATTTAAGAATTTTGAAATGTGTTCAAAACTGACTCCAATTTGGGGAGTGGCCGTACACCGAGAAAGATGGCAGCAAACTAAGGTCACAAAGTTAATAAACAATTTTAATGCTGGCGCAGAGGCAATAGTGTATGGTCCAATCCTGAATGTCTTACGGCAAATAGCTACGTAAATTCTTTTTTCGATTCTCTGTAGATCAGGGACGAGAAATTGTAAGAAAATGATTCAACTTTTAAACTTTACTGTCTCATAGACGTAGGTTAAAAACGGCCTCCCTTTCACCCCTTACAGCCGTCCCTGTCCTCCAAAATGTATTTAAGAATTTTGAAATGTGTTCAAAACTGACTCCAATTTGGGGAGTGGCCGTACACCGAGAAAGAGAAATTGTAAGAAAATGATTCAATTTTTAACCTTTACTGTCTCATAGACGTAGGTTAAAAACGGCCTCCCTTTCACCCCTTACAGCCGTCCCTGTCCTCCAAAATGTATTTAAGAATTTTGAAATGTGTTCAAAACTGACTCCAATTTGGGGAGTGGCAGTACACCGAGAAAGAGAAATTGTAAGAAAATGATTCAACTTTTAACCTTTACTGTCTCATAGACGTAGGTTAAAAACGGCCTCCCTTTCACCCCTTACAGCCGTCCCTGTCCTCCAAAATGTATTTAAGAATTTTAAAATGTGTTCAAAACTAACTCCAATTTGGGGAGTGGCAGTACACCGAGAAAGAGAAATTGTAAGAAAATTATTCAACTTTTAACCTTTACTGTCTCATAGACGTAGGTTAAAAACGGCCTCCCTTTCACCCCTTACAGCCGTCCCTGTCCTCCAAAATGTATTTAAGAATTTTGAAATGTGTTCAAAACTGACTCCAATTTGGGGAGTGGCAGTACACCGAGAAAGAGAAATTGTAAGAAAATGATTCAACTTTTAACCTTTACTGTCTCATAGACGTAGGTTAAAAACGGCCTCCCTTTCACCCCTTACAGCCGTCCCTGTCCTCCAAAATGTATTTAAGAATTTTGAAATGTGTTCAAAACTGACTCCAATTTGGGGAGTGGCAGTACACCGAGAAAGAGAAATTGTAAGAAAATGATTCAACTTTTAACCTTTACTGTCTCATAGACGTAGGTTAAAAACGGCCTCCCTTTCACCCCTTACAGCCGTCCCTGTCCTCCAAAATGTATTTAAGAATTTTGAAATGTGTTCAAAACTGACTCCAATTTGGGGAGTGGCAGTACACCGAGAAAGAGAAATTGTAAGAAAATGATTCAACTTTTAACCTTTACTGTCTCATAGACGTAGGTTAAAAACGGCCTCCCTTTCACCCCTTACAGCCGTCCCTGTCCTCCAAAATGTATTTAAGAATTTTGAAATGTGTTCAAAACTGACTCCAATTTGGGGAGTGGCCGTACACCGAGAAAGAGAAATTGTAAGAAAATGATTCAACTTTTAACCTTTACTGTCTCATAGACGTAGGTTAAAAACGGCCTCCCTTTCACCCCTTACAGCCGTCCCTATCCTCCAAAATGTATTTTAGAATTTTGAAATGTGTTCAAAACTGACTCCAATTTGGGGAGTGGCCGTACACCGAGAAAGATGGCAGCAAACTAAGGTCACAAAGTTAATAAACAATTTTAATGCTGGCGCAGAGGCAATAGTGTATTGTCCAATCCTGAATGTCTTACGGCAAATAGCTACGTAAATTATTTTTTCGATTCTCTGTAGGTCAGGGATGAGAAATTGTAAGAAAATGATTCAACTTTTAACCTTTACTGTCTCATAGACGTAGGTTAAAAACGGCCTCCCTTTCACCCCTTACAGCCGTCCCTGTCCTCCAAAATGTATTTAAGAATTTTGAAATGTGTTCAAAACTGACTCCAATTTGGGGAGTGGCCGTACACCGAGAAAGAGAAATTGTAAGAAAATGATTCAACTTTTAACCTTTACTGTCTCATAGACGTAGGTTAAAAACGGCCTCCCTTTCACCCCTTACAGCCGTTCCTGTCCTCCAAAATGTATTTAAGAATTTTGAAATGTGTTCAAAACTGACTCCAATTTGGGGAGTGGCAGTACACTGAGAAAGAGAAATTGTAAGAAAATGATTCAACTTTTAACCTTTACTGTCTCATAGACTTAGGTTAAAAACGGCCTCCCTTTCACCCCTTACAGCCGTCCCTGTCCTCCAAAATGTATTTAAGAATTTTGAAATGTGTTCAAAACTGACTCCAATTTGGGGAGTGGCCGTACACCGAGAAAGAGAAATTGTAACAAAAAGATTCAACTTTTAACCTTTACTGTCTCATAGACGTAGGTTAAAAACGGCCTCCCTTTCACCCCTTACAGCCGTCCCTATCCTCCAAAATGTATTTAAGAATTTTGAAATGTGTTCAAAACTGACTCCAATTTGGGGAGTGGCCGTACACCGAGAAAGATGGCAGCAAACTAAGGTCACAAAGTTAATAAACAATTTTAATGCTGGCGCAGAGGCAATAGTGTATGGTCCAATCCTGAATGTCTTACGGCAAATAGCTACGTAAATTCTTTTTTCGATTCTCTGTAGGTCAGGGATGAGAAATTGTAAGAAAATGATTCAACTTTTAACCTTTACTGTCTCATAGACGTAGGTTAAAAACGGCCTCCCTTTCACCCCTTACAGCCGTCCCTGTCCTCCAAAATGTATTTAAGAATTTTGAAATGTGTTCAAAACTGACTCCAATTTGGGGAGTGGCCGTACACCGAGAAAGAGAAATTGTAAGAAAATGATTCAATTTTTAAGCTTTACTGTCTCATAGACGTAGGTTAAAAACGGCCTCCCTTTCACCCCTTACAGCCGTCCCTGTCCTCCAAAATTTATTTAAGAATTTTGAAATGTGTTCAAAACTGACTCCAATTTGGGGAGTGGCAGTACACCGAGAAAGAGAAATTGTAAGAAAATGATTCAACTTTTAACCTTTACTGTCTCATAGACGTAGGTTAAAAACGGCCTCCCTTTCACCCCTTACAGCCGTCCCTGTCCTCCAAAATGTATTTAAGAATTTTGAAATGTGTTCAAAACTGACTCCAATTTGGGGAGTGGCAGTACACCGAGAAAGAGAAATTGTAAGAAAATGATTCAACTTTTAACCTTTACTGTTTCATAGACGTAGGTTAAAAACGGCCTCCGTTTCACCCCTTACAGCCGTCCCTGTCCTCCAAAATGTATTTAAGAATTTTGAAATGTGTTCAAAACTGACTCCAATTTGGGGAGTGGCCGTACACCGAGAAAGAGAAATTGTAAGAAAATGATTCAACTTTTAACCTTTACTGTCTCATAGACGTAGGTTAAAAACGGCCTCCCTTTCACCCCTTACAGCCGTCCCTGTCCTCCAAAATGTATTTAAGAATTTTGAAATGTGTTCAAAACTGACTCCAATTTGGGGAGTGGCAGTACACCGAGAAAGAGAAATTGTAAGAAAATGATTCAACTTTTAACCTTTACTGTCTCATAGACGTAGGTTAAAAACGGCCTCCCTTTCACCCCTTACAGCCGTCCCTGTCCTCCAAAATGTATTTAAGAATTTTGAAATGTGTTCAAAACTGACTCCAATTTGGGGAGTGGCAGTACACCGAGAAAGAGAAATTGTAAGAAAATGATTCAACTTTTAACCTTTACTGTCTCATAGACGTAGGTTAAAAACGGCCTCCCTTTCACCCCTTACAGCCGTCCCTGTCCTCCAAAATGTATTTAAGAATTTTGAAATGTGTTCAAAACTGACTCCAATTGGGGGAGTGGCAGTACACCGAGAAAGAGAAATTGTAAGAAAATGATTCAACTTTTAACCTTTACTGTCTCATAGACGTAGGTTAAAAACGGCGTCCCTTTCACCCCTTACAGCCGTCCCTGTCCTCCAAAATGTATTTAAGAATTTTGAAATGTGTTCAAAACTGACTCCAATTTGGGGAGTGGCCGTACACCGAGAAAGAGAAATTGCAAGAAAATGATTCAACTTTTAACCTTTACTGTCTCATAGACGTAGGTTAAAAACGGCCTCCCTTTCACCCCTTACAGCCGTCCCTATCCTCCAAAATGTATTTAAGAATTTTGAAATGTGTTCAAAACTGACTCCAATTTGGGGAGTGGCCGTACACCGAGAAAGATGGCAGCAAACTAAGGTCACAAAGTTAATAAACAATTTTAATGCTGGCGCAGAGGCAATAGTGTATGGTCCAATCCTGAATGTCTTACGGCAAATAGCTACGTAAATTCTTTTTTCGATTCTCTGTAGATCAGGGACGAGAAATTGTAAGAAAATGATTCAACTTTTAAACTTTACTGTCTCATAGACGTAGGTTAAAAACGGCCTCCCTTTCACCCCTTACAGCCGTCCCTGTCCTCCAAAATGTATTTAAGAATTTTGAAATGTGTTCAAAACTGACTCCAATTTGGGGAGTGGCCGTACACCGAGAAAGAGAAATTGTAAGAAAATGATTCAATTTTTAACCTTTACTGTCTCATAGACGTAGGTTAAAAACGGCCTCCCTTTCACCCCTTACAGCCGTCCCTGTCCTCCAAAATGTATTTAAGAATTTTGAAATGTGTTCAAAACTGACTCCAATTTGGGGAGTGGCAGTACACCGAGAAAGAGAAATTGTAAGAAAATGATTCAACTTTTAACCTTTACTGTCTCATAGACGTAGGTTAAAAACGGCCTCCCTTTCACCCCTTACAGCCGTCCCTGTCCTCCAAAATGTATTTAAGAATTTTAAAATGTGTTCAAAACTAACTCCAATTTGGGGAGTGGCAGTACACCGAGAAAGAGAAATTGTAAGAAAATTATTCAACTTTTAACCTTTACTGTCTCATAGACGTAGGTTAAAAACGGCCTCCCTTTCACCCCTTACAGCCGTCCCTGTCCTCCAAAATGTATTTAAGAATTTTGAAATGTGTTCAAAACTGACTCCAATTTGGGGAGTGGCAGTACACCGAGAAAGAGAAATTGTAAGAAAATGATTCAACTTTTAACCTTTACTGTCTCATAGACGTAGGTTAAAAACGGCCTCCCTTTCACCCCTTACAGCCGTCCCTGTCCTCCAAAATGTATTTAAGAATTTTGAAATGTGTTCAAAACTGACTCCAATTTGGGGAGTGGCAGTACACCGAGAAAGAGAAATTGTAAGAAAATGATTCAACTTTTAACCTTTACTGTCTCATAGACGTAGGTTAAAAACGGCCTCCCTTTCACCCCTTACAGCCGTCCCTGTCCTCCAAAATGTATTTAAGAATTTTGAAATGTGTTCAAAACTGACTCCAATTTGGGGAGTGGCAGTACACCGAGAAAGAGAAATTGTAAGAAAATGATTCAACTTTTAACCTTTACTGTCTCATAGACGTAGGTTAAAAATGGCCTCCCTTTCACCCCTTACAGCCGTCCCTGTCCTCCAAAATGTATTTAAGAATTTTGAAATGTGTTCAAAACTGACTCCAATTTGGGGAGTGGCCGTACACCGAGAAAGAGAAATTGTAAGAAAATGATTCAACTTTTAACCTTTACTGTCTCATAGACGTAGGTTAAAAACGGCCTCCCTTTCACCCCTTACAGCCGTCCCTATCCTCCAAAATGTATTTTAGAATTTTGAAATGTGTTCAAAACTGACTCCAATTTGGGGAGTGGCCGTACACCGAGAAAGATGGCAGCAAACTAAGGTCACAAAGTTAATAAACAATTTTAATGCTGGCGCAGAGGCAATAGTGTATTGTCCAATCCTGAATGTCTTACGGCAAATAGCTACGTAAATTATTTTTTCGATTCTCTGTAGGTCAGGGATGAGAAATTGTAAGAAAATGATTCAACTTTTAACCTTTACTGTCTCATAGACGTAGGTTAAAAACGGCCTCCCTTTCACCCCTTACAGCCGTCCCTGTCCTCCAAAATGTATTTAAGAATTTTGAAATGTGTTCAAAACTGACTCCAATTTGGGGAGTGGCCGTACACCGAGAAAGAGAAATTGTAAGAAAATGATTCAACTTTTAACCTTTACTGTCTCATAGACGTAGGTTAAAAACGGCCTCCCTTTCACCCCTTACAGCCGTTCCTGTCCTCCAAAATGTATTTAAGAATTTTGAAATGTGTTCAAAACTGACTCCAATTTGGGGAGTGGCAGTACACTGAGAAAGAGAAATTGTAAGAAAATGATTCAACTTTTAACCTTTACTGTCTCATAGACTTAGGTTAAAAACGGCCTCCCTTTCACCCCTTACAGCCGTCCCTGTCCTCCAAAATGTATTTAAGAATTTTGAAATGTGTTCAAAACTGACTCCAATTTGGGGAGTGGCCGTACACCGAGAAAGAGAAATTGTAACAAAAAGATTCAACTTTTAACCTTTACTGTCTCATAGACGTAGGTTAAAAACGGCCTCCCTTTCACCCCTTACAGCCGTCCCTATCCTCCAAAATGTATTTAAGAATTTTGAAATGTGTTCAAAACTGACTCCAATTTGGGGAGTGGCCGTACACCGAGAAAGATGGCAGCAAACTAAGGTCACAAAGTTAATAAACAATTTTAATGCTGGCGCAGAGGCAATAGTGTATGGTCCAATCCTGAATGTCTTACGGCAAATAGCTACGTAAATTCTTTTTTCGATTCTCTGTAGGTCAGGGATGAGAAATTGTAAGAAAATGATTCAACTTTTAACCTTTACTGTCTCATAGACGTAGGTTAAAAACGGCCTCCCTTTCACCCCTTACAGCCGTCCCTGTCCTCCAAAATGTATTTAAGAATTTTGAAATGTGTTCAAAACTGACTCCAATTTGGAGAGTGGCAGTACACCGAGAAAGAGAAATTGTAAGAAAATGATTCAACTTTTAACCTTTACTGTCTCATAGACGTAGTTTAAAAACGGCCTCCCTTTCACCCCTTACAGCCGTCCCTGTCCTCCAAAATGTATTTAAGAATTTTGAAATGTGTTCAAAACTGACTCCACTTTGGGGAGTGGCAGTACACCGAGAAAGAGAAATTGTAAGAAAATGAAATACTTTTAACCTTTACTGTCTCATAGACGTAAGTTAAAAACGGCCTCCCTTTCACCCCTTACAGCCGTCCCTGTCCTCCAAAATGTATTTAAGAATTTTGAAATGTGTTCAAAACTGACTCCAATTTGGGGAGTGGCCGTACACCGAGAAAGAGAAATTGTAAGAAAATGATTCAACTTTTAACCTTTACTGTCTCATAGACGTAGGTTAAAAACGGCCTCCCTTTCACCCCTTACAGCAGTCCCTATCCTCCAAAATTTATTTAAGAATTTTGAAATGTGTTCAAAACTGACTCCAATTTGGAGAGTGGCAGTACACAGAGAAAGAGAAATTGTAAGAAAATGATTCAACTTTTAACCTTTACTGTCTCATAGACGTAGGTTAAAAACGGCCTCCCTTTCACCCCTTACAGCCGTCCCTGTCCTCCAAAATGTATTTAAGAATTTTGAAATGTGTTCAAAACTGACTCCAATTTGGGGAGTGGCCGTACACCGAGAAAGAGAAATTGTAAGAAAATGTTTCAACTTTTAACCTTTACTGTCTCATAGACGTAGGTTAAAAACGGACTCCCTTTCACCCCTTACAGCCGTCCCTGTCCTCCAAAATGTATTTAAGAATTTTGAAATGTGTTCAAAACTGACTCCAATTTGGGGAGTGGCAGTACACCGAGAAAGAGAAATTGTAAGAAAATGATTCAACTTTTAACCTTTACTGTCTCATAGACGTAGGTTAAAAACGGCCTCCCTTTCACCCCTTACAGCCGTCCCTGTCCTCCAAAATGTATTTAAGAATTTTGAAATGTGTTCAAAACTGACTCCAATTTGGGGAGTGGCAGTACACCGAGAAAGAGAAATTGTAAGAAAATGATTCAACTTTTAACCTTTACTGTCTCATAGACGTAGGTTAAAAACGGCCTCCCTTTCACCCCTTACAGCCGTCCCTGTCCTCCAAAATGTATTTAAGAATTTTGAAATGTGTTCAAAACTGACTCCAATTTGGGGAGTGGCAGTACACCGAGAAAGAGAAATTGTAAGAAAATGATTCAACTTTTAACCTTTACTGTCTCATAGACGTAGGTTAAAAACGGCGTCCCTTTCACCCCTTACAGCCGTCCCTGTCCTCCAAAATGTATTTAAGAATTTTGAAATGTGTTCAAAACTGACTCCAATTTGGGGAGTGGCCGTTCACCGAGAAAGAGAAATTGCAAGAAAATGATTCAACTTTTAACCTTTACTGTCTCATAGACGTAGGTTAAAAACGGCCTCCCTTTCACCCCTTACAGCCGTCCCTATCCTCCAAAATGTATTTAAGAATTTTGAAATGTGTTCAAAACTGACTCCAATTTGGGGAGTGGCCGTACACCGAGAAAGATGGCAGCAAACTAAGGTCACAAAGTTAATAAACAATTTTAATGCTGGCGCAGAGGCAATAGTGTATGGTCCAATCCTGAATGTCTTACGGCAAATAGCTACGTAAATTCTTTTTTCGATTCTCTGTAGATCAGGGACGAGAAATTGTAAGAAAATGATTCAACTTTTAAACTTTACTGTCTCATAGACGTAGGTTAAAAACGGCCTCCCTTTCACCCCTTACAGCCGTCCCTGTCCTCCAAAATGTATTTAAGAATTTTGAAATGTGTTCAAAACTGACTCCAATTTGGGGAGTGGCAGTACACCGAGAAAGAGAAATTGTAAGAAAATGATTCAACTTTTAACCTTTACTGTTTCATAGACGTAGGTTAAAAACGGCCTCCGTTTCACCCCTTACAGCCGTCCCTGTCCTCCAAAATGTATTTAAGAATTTTGAAATGTGTTCAAAACTGACTCCAATTTGGGGAGTGGCCGTACACCGAGAAAGAGAAATTGTAAGAAAATGATTCAACTTTTAACCTTTACTGTCTCATAGACGTAGGTTAAAAACGGCCTCCCTTTCACCCCTTACAGCCGTCCCTGTCCTCCAAAATGTATTTAAGAATTTTGAAATGTGTTCAAAACTGACTCCAATTTGGGGAGTGGCAGTACACCGAGAAAGAGAAATTGTAAGAAAATGATTCAACTTTTAACCTTTACTGTCTCATAGACGTAGGTTAAAAACGGCCTCCCTTTCACCCCTTACAGCCGTCCCTGTCCTCCAAAATGTATTTAAGAATTTTGAAATGTGTTCAAAACTGACTCCAATTTGGGGAGTGGCAGTACACCGAGAAAGAGAAATTGTAAGAAAATGATTCAACTTTTAACCTTTACTGTCTCATAGACGTAGGTTAAAAACGGCCTCCCTTTCACCCCTTACAGCCGTCCCTGTCCTCCAAAATGTATTTAAGAATTTTGAAATGTGTTCAAAACTGACTCCAATTGGGGGAGTGGCAGTACACCGAGAAAGAGAAATTGTAAGAAAATGATTCAACTTTTAACCTTTACTGTCTCATAGACGTAGGTTAAAAACGGCGTCCCTTTCACCCCTTACAGCCGTCCCTGTCCTCCAAAATGTATTTAAGAATTTTGAAATGTGTTCAAAACTGACTCCAATTTGGGGAGTGGCCGTACACCGAGAAAGAGAAATTGCAAGAAAATGATTCAACTTTTAACCTTTACTGTCTCATAGACGTAGGTTAAAAACGGCCTCCCTTTCACCCCTTACAGCCGTCCCTATCCTCCAAAATGTATTTAAGAATTTTGAAATGTGTTCAAAACTGACTCCAATTTGGGGAGTGGCCGTACACCGAGAAAGATGGCAGCAAACTAAGGTCACAAAGTTAATAAACAATTTTAATGCTGGCGCAGAGGCAATAGTGTATGGTCCAATCCTGAATGTCTTACGGCAAATAGCTACGTAAATTCTTTTTTCGATTCTCTGTAGATCAGGGACGAGAAATTGTAAGAAAATGATTCAACTTTTAAACTTTACTGTCTCATAGACGTAGGTTAAAAACGGCCTCCCTTTCACCCCTTACAGCCGTCCCTGTCCTCCAAAATGTATTTAAGAATTTTGAAATGTGTTCAAAACTGACTCCAATTTGGGGAGTGGCCGTACACCGAGAAAGAGAAATTGTAAGAAAATGATTCAATTTTTAACCTTTACTGTCTCATAGACGTAGGTTAAAAACGGCCTCCCTTTCACCCCTTACAGCCGTCCCTGTCCTCCAAAATGTATTTAAGAATTTTGAAATGTGTTCAAAACTGACTCCAATTTGGGGAGTGGCAGTACACCGAGAAAGAGAAATTGTAAGAAAATGATTCAACTTTTAACCTTTACTGTCTCATAGACGTAGGTTAAAAACGGCCTCCCTTTCACCCCTTACAGCCGTCCCTGTCCTCCAAAATGTATTTAAGAATTTTAAAATGTGTTCAAAACTAACTCCAATTTGGGGAGTGGCAGTACACCGAGAAAGAGAAATTGTAAGAAAATTATTCAACTTTTAACCTTTACTGTCTCATAGACGTAGGTTAAAAACGGCCTCCCTTTCACCCCTTACAGCCGTCCCTGTCCTCCAAAATGTATTTAAGAATTTTGAAATGTGTTCAAAACTGACTCCAATTTGGGGAGTGGCAGTACACCGAGAAAGAGAAATTGTAAGAAAATGATTCAACTTTTAACCTTTACTGTCTCATAGACGTAGGTTAAAAACGGCCTCCCTTTCACCCCTTACAGCCGTCCCTGTCCTCCAAAATGTATTTAAGAATTTTGAAATGTGTTCAAAACTGACTCCAATTTGGGGAGTGGCAGTACACCGAGAAAGAGAAATTGTAAGAAAATGATTCAACTTTTAACCTTTACTGTCTCATAGACGTAGGTTAAAAACGGCCTCCCTTTCACCCCTTACAGCCGTCCCTGTCCTCCAAAATGTATTTAAGAATTTTGAAATGTGTTCAAAACTGACTCCAATTTGGGGAGTGGCAGTACACCGAGAAAGAGAAATTGTAAGAAAATGATTCAACTTTTAACCTTTACTGTCTCATAGACGTAGGTTAAAAACGGCCTCCCTTTCACCCCTTACAGCCGTCCCTGTCCTCCAAAATGTATTTAAGAATTTTGAAATGTGTTCAAAACTGACTCCAATTTGGGGAGTGGCCGTACACCGAGAAAGAGAAATTGTAAGAAAATGATTCAACTTTTAACCTTTACTGTCTCATAGACGTAGGTTAAAAACGGCCTCCCTTTCACCCCTTACAGCCGTCCCTATCCTCCAAAATGTATTTTAGAATTTTGAAATGTGTTCAAAACTGACTCCAATTTGGGGAGTGGCCGTACACCGAGAAAGATGGCAGCAAACTAAGGTCACAAAGTTAATAAACAATTTTAATGCTGGCGCAGAGGCAATAGTGTATTGTCCAATCCTGAATGTCTTACGGCAAATAGCTACGTAAATTATTTTTTCGATTCTCTGTAGGTCAGGGATGAGAAATTGTAAGAAAATGATTCAACTTTTAACCTTTACTGTCTCATAGACGTAGGTTAAAAACGGCCTCCCTTTCACCCCTTACAGCCGTCCCTGTCCTCCAAAATGTATTTAAGAATTTTGAAATGTGTTCAAAACTGACTCCAATTTGGGGAGTGGCCGTACACCGAGAAAGAGAAATTGTAAGAAAATGATTCAACTTTTAACCTTTACTGTCTCATAGACGTAGGTTAAAAACGGCCTCCCTTTCACCCCTTACAGCCGTTCCTGTCCTCCAAAATGTATTTAAGAATTTTGAAATGTGTTCAAAACTGACTCCAATTTGGGGAGTGGCAGTACACTGAGAAAGAGAAATTGTAAGAAAATGATTCAACTTTTAACCTTTACTGTCTCATAGACTTAGGTTAAAAACGGCCTCCCTTTCACCCCTTACAGCCGTCCCTGTCCTCCAAAATGTATTTAAGAATTTTGAAATGTGTTCAAAACTGACTCCAATTTGGGGAGTGGCCGTACACCGAGAAAGAGAAATTGTAACAAAAAGATTCAACTTTTAACCTTTACTGTCTCATAGACGTAGGTTAAAAACGGCCTCCCTTTCACCCCTTACAGCCGTCCCTATCCTCCAAAATGTATTTAAGAATTTTGAAATGTGTTCAAAACTGACTCCAATTTGGGGAGTGGCCGTACACCGAGAAAGATGGCAGCAAACTAAGGTCACAAAGTTAATAAACAATTTTAATGCTGGCGCAGAGGCAATAGTGTATGGTCCAATCCTGAATGTCTTACGGCAAATAGCTACGTAAATTCTTTTTTCGATTCTCTGTAGGTCAGGGATGAGAAATTGTAAGAAAATGATTCAACTTTTAACCTTTACTGTCTCATAGACGTAGGTTAAAAACGGCCTCCCTTTCACCCCTTACAGCCGTCCCTGTCCTCCAAAATGTATTTAAGAATTTTGAAATGTGTTCAAAACTGACTCCAATTTGGAGAGTGGCAGTACACCGAGAAAGAGAAATTGTAAGAAAATGATTCAACTTTTAACCTTTACTGTCTCATAGACGTAGTTTAAAAACGGCCTCCCTTTCACCCCTTACAGCCGTCCCTGTCCTCCAAAATGTATTTAAGAATTTTGAAATGTGTTCAAAACTGACTCCACTTTGGGGAGTGGCAGTACACCGAGAAAGAGAAATTGTAAGAAAATGAAATACTTTTAACCTTTACTGTCTCATAGACGTAAGTTAAAAACGGCCTCCCTTTCACCCCTTACAGCCGTCCCTGTCCTCCAAAATGTATTTAAGAATTTTGAAATGTGTTCAAAACTGACTCCAATTTGGGGAGTGGCCGTACACCGAGAAAGAGAAATTGTAAGAAAATGATTCAACTTTTAACCTTTACTGTCTCATAGACGTAGGTTAAAAACGGCCTCCCTTTCACCCCTTACAGCAGTCCCTATCCTCCAAAATTTATTTAAGAATTTTGAAATGTGTTCAAAACTGACTCCAATTTGGAGAGTGGCAGTACACAGAGAAAGAGAAATTGTAAGAAAATGATTCAACTTTTAACCTTTACTGTCTCATAGACGTAGGTTAAAAACGGCCTCCCTTTCACCCCTTACAGCCGTCCCTGTCCTCCAAAATGTATTTAAGAATTTTGAAATGTGTTCAAAACTGACTCCAATTTGGGGAGTGGCCGTACACCGAGAAAGAGAAATTGTAAGAAAATGTTTCAACTTTTAACCTTTACTGTCTCATAGACGTAGGTTAAAAACGGACTCCCTTTCACCCCTTACAGCCGTCCCTGTCCTCCAAAATGTATTTAAGAATTTTGAAATGTGTTCAAAACTGACTCCAATTTGGGGAGTGGCAGTACACCGAGAAAGAGAAATTGTAAGAAAATGATTCAACTTTTAACCTTTACTGTCTCATAGACGTAGGTTAAAAACGGCCTCCCTTTCACCCCTTACAGCCGTCCCTGTCCTCCAAAATGTATTTAAGAATTTTGAAATGTGTTCAAAACTGACTCCAATTTGGGGAGTGGCAGTACACCGAGAAAGAGAAATTGTAAGAAAATGATTCAACTTTTAACCTTTACTGTCTCATAGACGTAGGTTAAAAACGGCCTCCCTTTCACCCCTTACAGCCGTCCCTGTCCTCCAAAATGTATTTAAGAATTTTGAAATGTGTTCAAAACTGACTCCAATTTGGGGAGTGGCAGTACACCGAGAAAGAGAAATTGTAAGAAAATGATTCAACTTTTAACCTTTACTGTCTCATAGACGTAGGTTAAAAACGGCGTCCCTTTCACCCCTTACAGCCGTCCCTGTCCTCCAAAATGTATTTAAGAATTTTGAAATGTGTTCAAAACTGACTCCAATTTGGGGAGTGGCCGTTCACCGAGAAAGAGAAATTGCAAGAAAATGATTCAACTTTTAACCTTTACTGTCTCATAGACGTAGGTTAAAAACGGCCTCCCTTTCACCCCTTACAGCCGTCCCTATCCTCCAAAATGTATTTAAGAATTTTGAAATGTGTTCAAAACTGACTCCAATTTGGGGAGTGGCCGTACACCGAGAAAGATGGCAGCAAACTAAGGTCACAAAGTTAATAAACAATTTTAATGCTGGCGCAGAGGCAATAGTGTATGGTCCAATCCTGAATGTCTTACGGCAAATAGCTACGTAAATTCTTTTTTCGATTCTCTGTAGATCAGGGACGAGAAATTGTAAGAAAATGATTCAACTTTTAAACTTTACTGTCTCATAGACTTAGGTTAAAAACGGCCTCCCTTTCACCCCTTACAGCCGTCCCTGTCCTCCAAAATGTATTTAAGAATTTTGAAATGTGTTCAAAACTGACTCCAATTTGGGGAGTGGCCGTACACCGAGAAAGAGAAATTGTAAGAAAATGATTCAATTTTTAACCTTTACTGTCTCATAGACGTAGGTTAAAAACGGCCTCCCTTTCACCCCTTACAGCCGTCCCTGTCCTCCAAAATGTATTTAAGAATTTTGAAATGTGTTCAAAACTGACTATAATTTGGGGAGTGGCCGTACACCGAGAAAGAGAAATTGTAAGAAAATGATTCAATTTTTAAGCTTTACTGTCTCATAGACGTAGGTTAAAAACGGCCTCCCTTTCACCCCTTACAGCCGTCCCTGTCCTCCAAAATTTATTTAAGAATTTTGAAATGTGTTCAAAACTGACTCCAATTTGGGGAGTGGCAGTACACCGAGAAAGAGAAATTGTAAGAAAATGATTCAACTTTTAACCTTTACTGTCTCATAGACGTAGGTTAAAAACGGCCTCCCTTTCACCCCTTACAGCCGTCCCTGTCCTCCAAAATGTATTTAAGAATTTTGAAATGTGTTCAAAACTGACTCCAATTTGGGGAGTGGCAGTACACCGAGAAAGAGAAATTGTAAGAAAATGATTCAACTTTTAACCTTTACTGTTTCATAGACGTAGGTTAAAAACGGCCTCCCTTTCACCCCTTACAGCCGTCCCTGCCCTCCAAAATGTATTTAAGAATTTTGAAATGTGTTCAAAACTGACTCCAATTTGGGGAGTGGCAGTACACCGAGAAAGAGAAATTGTAAGAAAATGTTTCAACTTTTAACCTTTACTGTCTCATAGACGTAGGTTAAAAACGGACTCCCTTTCACCCCTTACAGCCGTCCCTGTCCTCCAAAATGTATTTAAGAATTTTGAAATGTGTTCAAAACTGACTCCAATTTGGGGAGTGGCAGTACACCGAGAAAGAGAAATTGTAAGAAAATGATTCAACTTTTAACCTTTACTGTCTCATAGACGTAGGTTAAAAACGGCCTCCCTTTCACCCCTTACAGCCGTCCCTGTCCTCCAAAATGTATTTAGGAATTTTGAAATGTGTTCAAAACTGACTCCAATTTGGGGAGTGGCCGTACACCGAGAAAGAGAAATTGTAAGAAAATGATTCAACTTTTAACCTTTACTGTCTGATAGACGTAGGTTAAAAACGGCCTCCCTTTCACCCCTTACAGCCGTCCCTATCCTCCAAAATGTATTTAAGAATTTTGAAATGTGTTCAAAACTGACTCCAATTTGGGGAGTGGCCGTACACCGAGAAAGATGGCAGCAAACTAAGGTCACAAAGTTAATAAACAATTTTAATGCTGGCGCAGAGGCAATAGTGTATGGTCCAATCCTGAATGTCTTACGGCAAATAGCTACGTAAATTCTTTTTTCGATTCTCTGTAGGTCAGGGATGAGAAATTGTAAGAAAATGATTCAACTTTTAACCTTTACTGTCTCATAGACGTAGGTTAAAAACGGCCTCCCTTTCACCCCTTACAGCCGTCCCTGTCCTCCAAAATGTATTTAAGAATTTTGAAATGTGTTCAAAACTGACTCCAATTTGGGGAGTGGCCGTACACCGAGAAAGAGAAATTGTAAGAAAATGATTCAACTTTTAACCTTTACTGTCTCATAGACGTAGGTTAAAAACGGCCTCCCTTTCACCCCTTACAGCCGTCCCTGTCCTCCAAAATTTATTTAAGAATTTTGAAATGTGTTCAAAACTGACTCCAATTTGGGGAGTGGCAGTACACCGAGAAAGAGAAATTGTAAGAAAATGATTCAACTTTTAACCTTTACTGTCTCATAGACGTAGGTTAAAAACGGCCTCCCTTTCACCCCTTACAGCCGTCCCTGTCCTCCAAAATGTATTTAAGAATTTTGAAATGTGTTCAAAACTGACTCCAATTTGGGGAGTGGCAGTACACCGAGAAAGAGAAATTGTAAGAAAATGATTCAACTTTTAACCTTTACTGTTTCATAGACGTAGGTTAAAAACGGCCTCCCTTTCACCCCTTACAGCCGTCCCTGCCCTCCAAAATGTATTTAAGAATTTTGAAATGTGTTCAAAACTGACTCCAATTTGGGGAGTGGCAGTACACCGAGAAAGAGAAATTGTAAGAAAATGTTTCAACTTTTAACCTTTACTGTCTCATAGACGTAGGTTAAAAACGGACTCCCTTTCACCCCTTACAGCCGTCCCTGTCCTCCAAAATGTATTTAAGAATTTTGAAATGTGTTCAAAACTGACTCCAATTTGGGGAGTGGCAGTACACCGAGAAAGAGAAATTGTAAGAAAATGATTCAACTTTTAACCTTTACTGTCTCATAGACGTAGGTTAAAAACGGCCTCCCTTTCACCCCTTACAGCCGTCCCTGTCCTCCAAAATGTATTTAAGAATTTTGAAATGTGTTCAAAACTGACTCCAATTTGGGGAGTGGCCGTACACCGAGAAAGAGAAATTGTAAGAAAATGATTCAACTTTTAACCTTTACTGTCTGATAGACGTAGGTTAAAAACGGCCTCCCTTTCACCCCTTACAGCCGTCCCTATCCTCCAAAATGTATTTAAGAATTTTGAAATGTGTTCAAAACTGACTCCAATTTGGGGAGTGGCCGTACACCGAGAAAGATGGCAGCAAACTAAGGTCACAAAGTTAATAAACAATTTTAATGCTGGCGCAGAGGCAATAGTGTATGGTCCAATCCTGAATGTCTTACGGCAAATAGCTACGTAAATTCTTTTTTCGATTCTCTGTAGGTCAGGGATGAGAAATTGTAAGAAAATGATTCAACTTTTAACCTTTACTGTCTCATAGACGTAGGTTAAAAACGGCCTCCCTTTCACCCCTTACAGCCGTCCCTGTCCTCCAAAATGTATTTAAGAATTTTGAAATGTGTTCAAAACTGACTCCAATTTGGGGAGTGGCCGTACACCGAGAAAGAGAAATTGTAAGAAAATGATTCAACTTTTAACCTTTACTGTCTCATAGACGTAGGTTAAAAACGGCCTCCCTTTCACCCCTTACAGCCGTCCCTGTCCTCCAAAATGTATTTAAGAATTTTGAAATGTGTTCAAAACTGACTCCAATTTGGGGAGTGGCAGTACACCGAGAAAGAGAAATTGTAAGAAAATGATTCAACTTTTAACCTTTACTGTCTCATAGACGTAGGTTAAAAACGGCCTCCCTTTCACCACTTACAGCCGTCCCTGTCCTCCAAAATGTATTTAAGAATTTTGAAATGTGTTCAAAACTGACTCCAATTTGGGGAGTGGCAGTACACCGAGAAAGAGAAATCGTAAGAAAATGATTCAACTTTTAACCTTTACTGTCTCATAGACGTAGGTTAAAAACGGCCTCCCTTTCACCCCTTACAGCCGTCCCTATCCTCCAAAATGTATTTAAGAATTTTGAAATGTGTTAAAAACTGACTCCAATTTGGAGAGTGGCAGTACACCGAGAAAGAGAAATTGTAAGAAAATGATTCAACTTTTAACCTTTACTGTTTCATAGACGTAGGTTAAAAACGGCCTCCCTTTCACCCCTTACAGCCGTCCCTGCCCTCCAAAATGTATTTAAGAATTTTGAAATGTGTTCAAAACTGACTCCAATTTGGGGAGTGGCAGTACACCGAGAAAGAGAAATTGTAAGAAAATGTTTCAACTTTTAACCTTTACTGTCTCATAGACGTAGGTTAAAAACGGACTCCCTTTCACCCCTTACAGCCGTCCCTGTCCTCCAAAATGTATTTAAGAATTTTGAAATGTGTTCAAAACTGACTCCAATTTGGGGAGTGGCAGTACACCGAGAAAGAGAAATTGTAAGAAAATTATTCAACTTTTAACCTTTACTGTCTCATAGACGTAGGTTAAAAACGGCCTCCCTTTCACCCCTTACAGCCGTCCCTGTCCTCCAAAATGTATTTAAGAATTTTGAAATGTGTTCAAAACTGACTCCAATTTGGGGAGTGGCAGTACACCGAGAAAGAGAAATTGTAAGAAAATGATTCAACTTTTAACCTTTACTGTCTCATAGACGTAGGTTAAAAACGGCCTCCCTTTCACCCCTTACAGCCGTCCCTGTCCTCCAAAATGTATTTAAGAATTTTGAAATGTGTTCAAAACTGACTCCAATTTGGGGAGTGGCAGTACACCGAGAAAGAGAAATTGTAAGAAAATGATTCAACTTTTAACCTTTACTGTCTCATAGACGTAGGTTAAAAACGGCGTCCCTTTCACCCCTTACAGCCGTCCCTGTCCTCCAAAATGTATTTAAGAATTTTGAAATGTGTTCAAAACTGACTCCAATTTGGGGAGTGGCCGTACACCGAGAAAGAGAAATTGCAAGAAAATGATTCAACTTTTAACCTTTACTGTCTCATAGACGTAGGTTAAAAACGGCCTCCCTTTCACCCCTTACAGCCGTCCCTATCCTCCAAAATGTATTTAAGAATTTTGAAATGTGTTCAAAACTGACTCCAATTTGGGGAGTGGCCGTACACCGAGAAAGATGGCAGCAAACTAAGGTCACAAAGTTAATAAACAATTTTAATGCTGGCGCAGAGGCAATAGTGTATGGTCCAATCCTGAATGTCTTACGGCAAATAGCTACGTAAATTCTTTTTTCGATTCTCTGTAGATCAGGGACGAGAAATTGTAAGAAAATGATTCAACTTTTAAACTTTACTGTCTCATAGACGTAGATTAAAAACGGCCTCCCTTTCACCCCTTACAGCCGTCCCTGTCCTCCAAAATGTATTTAAGAATTTTGAAATGTGTTCAAAACTGACTCCAATTTGGGGAGTGGCCGTACACCGAGAAAGAGAAATTGTAAGAAAATGATTCAATTTTTAACCTTTACTGTCTCATAGACGTAGGTTAAAAACGGCCTCCCTTTCACCCCTTACAGCCGTCCCTGTCCTCCAAAATGTATTTAAGAATTTTGAAATGTGTTCAAAACTGACTCCAATTTGGGGAGTGGCAGTACACCGAGAAAGAGAAATTGTAAGAAAATGATTCAACTTTTAACCTTTACTGTCTCATAGACGTAGGTTAAAAACGGCCTCCCTTTCACCCCTTACAGCCGTCCCTGTCCTCCAAAATGTATTTAAGAATTTTAAAATGTGTTCAAAACTAACTCCAATTTGGGGAGTGGCAGTACACCGAGAAAGAGAAATTGTAAGAAAATGATTCAACTTTTAACCTTTACTGTCTCATAGACGTAGGTTAAAAACGGCCTCCCTTTCACCCCTTACAGCCGTCCCTGTCCTCCAAAATGTATTTAAGAATTTTGAAATGTGTTCAAAACTGACTCCAATTTGGGGAGTGGCAGTACACCGAGAAAGAGAAATTGTAAGAAAATGATTCAACTTTTAACCTTTACTGTCTCATAGACGTAGGTTAAAAACGGCCTCCCTTTCACCCCTTACAGCCGTCCCTGTCCTCCAAAATGTATTTAAGAATTTTGAAATGTGTTCAAAACTGACTCCAATTTGGGGAGTGGCCGTACACCGAGAAAGAGAAATTGTAAGAAAATGATTCAACTTTTAACCTTTACTGTCTGATAGACGTAGGTTAAAAACGGCCTCCCTTTCACCCCTTACAGCCGTCCCTATCCTCCAAAATGTATTTAAGAATTTTGAAATGTGTTCAAAACTGACTCCAATTTGGGGAGTGGCCGTACACCGAGAAAGATGGCAGCAAACTAAGGTCACAAAGTTAATAAACAATTTTAATGCTGGCGCAGAGGCAATAGTGTATGGTCCAATCCTGAATGTCTTACGGCAAATAGCTACGTAAATTCTTTTTTCGATTCTCTGTAGGTCAGGGATGAGAAATTGTAAGAAAATGATTCAACTTTTAACCTTTACTGTCTCATAGACGTAGGTTAAAAACGGCCTCCCTTTCACCCCTTACAGCCGTCCCTGTCCTCCAAAATGTATTTAAGAATTTTGAAATGTGTTCAAAACTGACTCCAATTTGGGGAGTGGCCGTACACCGAGAAAGAGAAATTGTAAGAAAATGATTCAACTTTTAACCTTTACTGTCTCATAGACGTAGGTTAAAAACGGCCTCCCTTTCACCCCTTACAGCCGTCCCTGTCCTCCAAAATGTATTTAAGAATTTTGAAATGTGTTCAAAACTGACTCCAATTTGGGGAGTGGCAGTACACCGAGAAAGAGAAATTGTAAGAAAATGATTCAACTTTTAACCTTTACTGTCTCATAGACGTAGGTTAAAAACGGCCTCCCTTTCACCCCTTACAGCCGTCCCTGTCCTCCAAAATGTATTTAAAAATTTTGAAATGTGTTCAAAACTGACTCCAATTTGGGGAGTGGCAGTACACCGAGAAAGAGAAATCGTAAGAAAATGATTCAACTTTTAACCTTTACTGTCTCATAGACGTAGGTTAAAAACGGCCTCCCTTTCACCCCTTACAGCCGTCCCTATCCTCCAAAATGTATTTAAGAATTTTGAAATGTGTTAAAAACTGACTCCAATTTGGAGAGTGGCAGTACACCGAGAAAGAGAAATTGTAAGAAAATGATTCAACTTTTAACCTTTACTGTCTCATAGACGTAGGTTAAAAACGGCCTCCCTTTCACCCCTTACAGCCGTCCCTGCCCTCCAAAATGTATTTAAGAATTTTGAAATGTGTTCAAAACTGACTCCAATTTGGGGAGTGGCAGTACACCGAGAAAGAGAAATTGTAAGAAAATGTTTCAACTTTTAACCTTTACTGTCTCATAGACGTAGGTTAAAAACGGACTCCCTTTCACCCCTTACAGCCGTCCCTGTCCTCCAAAATGTATTTAAGAATTTTGAAATGTGTTCAAAACTGACTCCAATTTGGGGAATGGCAGTACACCGAGAAAGAGAAATTGTAAGAAAATGATTCAACTTTTAACCTTTACTGTCTCATAGACGTAGGTTAAAAACGGCCTCCCTTTCACCCCTTACAGCCGTCCCTGTCCTCCAAAATGTATTTAAGAATTTTGAAATGTGTTCAAAACTGACTCCAATTTGGGGAGTGGCAGTACACCGAGAAAGAGAAATTGTAAGAAAATGATTCAACTTTTAACCTTTACTGTCTCATAGACGTAGGTTAAAAACGGCCTCCCTTTCACCCCTTACAGCCGTCCCTGTCCTCCAAAATGTATTTAAGAATTTTGAAATGTGTTCAAAACTGACTCCAATTTGGGGAGTGGCAGTACACCGAGAAAGAGAAATTGTAAGAAAATGATTTAACTTTTAACCTTTACTGTCTCATAGACGTAGGTTAAAAACGGCGTCCCTTTCACCCCTTACAGCCGTCCCTGTCCTCCAAAATGTATTTAAGAATTTTGAAATGTGTTCAAAACTGACTCCAATTTGGGGAGTGGCCGTACACCGAGAAAGAGAAATTGCAAGAAAATGATTCAACTTTTAACCTTTACTGTCTCATAGACGTAGGTTAAAAACGGCCTCCCTTTCACCCCTTACAGCCGTCCCTATCCTCCAAAATGTATTTAAGAATTTTGAAATGTGTTCAAAACTGACTCCAATTTGGGGAGTGGCCGTACACCGAGAAAGATGGCAGCAAACTAAGGTCACAAAGTTAATAAACAATTTTAATGCTGGCGCAGAGGCAATAGTGTATGGTCCAATCCTGAATGTCTTACGGCAAATAGCTACGTAAATTCTTTTTTCGATTCTCTGTAGGTCAGGGATGAGAAATTGTAAGAAAATGATTCAACTTTTAACCTTTACTGTCTCATAGACGTAGGTTAAAAACGGCCTCCCTTTCACCCCTTACAGCCGTCCCTGTCCTCCAAAATTTATTTAAGAATTTTGAAATGTGTTCAAAACTGACTCCAATTTGGGGAGTGGCAGTACACCGAGAAAGAGAAATTGTAAGAAAATGATTCAACTTTTAACCTTTACTGTCTCATAGACGTAGGTTAAAAACGGCCTCCCTTTCACCCCTTACAGCCGTCCCTGTCCTCCAAAATGTATTTAAGAATTTTAAAATGTGTTCAAAACTAACTCCAATTTGGGGAGTGGCAGTACACCGAGAAAGAGAAATTGTAAGAAAATGATTCAACTTTTAACCTTTACTGTCTCATAGACGTAGGTTAAAAACGGCCTCCCTTTCACCCCTTACAGCCGTCCCTGTCCTCCAAAATGTATTTAAGAATTTTGAAATGTGTTCAAAACTGACTCCAATTTGGGGAGTGGCAGTACACCGAGAAAGAGAAATTGTAAGAAAATGATTCAACTTTTAACCTTTACTGTCTCATAGACGTAGGTTAAAAACGGCCTCCCTTTCACCCCTTACAGCCGTCCCTGTCCTCCAAAATGTATTTAAGAATTTTGAAATGTGTTCAAAACTGACTCCAATTTGGGGAGTGGCCGTACACCGAGAAAGAGAAATTGTAAGAAAATGATTCGACTTTTAACCTTTACTGTCTGATAGACGTAGGTTAAAAACGGCCTCCCTTTCACCCCTTACAGCCGTCCCTATCCTCCAAAATGTATTTAAGAATTTTGAAATGTGTTCAAAACTGACTCCAATTTGGGGAGTGGCCGTACACCGAGAAAGATGGCAGCAAACTAAGGTCACAAAGTTAATAAACAATTTTAATGCTGGCGCAGAGGCAATAGTGTATGGTCCAATCCTGAATGTCTTACGGCAAATAGCTAGGTAAATTCTTTTTTCGATTCTCTGTAGGTCAGGGATGAGAAATTGTAAGAAAATGATTCAACTTTTAACCTTTACTGTCTCATAGACGTAGGTTAAAAACGGCCTCCCTTTCACCCCTTACAGCCGTCCCTGTCCTCCAAAATGTATTTAAGAATTTTGAAATGTGTTCAAAACTGACTCCAATTTGGGGAGTGGCCGTACACCGAGAAAGAGAAATTGTAAGAAAATGATTCAACTTTTAACCTTTACTGTCTCATAGACGTAGGTTAAAAACGGCCTCCCTTTCACCCCTTACAGCTGTCCCTGTCCTCCAAAATGTATTTAAGAATTTTGAAATGTGTTCAAAACTGACTCCAATTTGGGGAGTGGCAGTACACCGAGAAAGAGAAATTGTAAGAAAATGATTCAACTTTTAACCTTTACTGTCTCATAGACGTAGGTTAAAAACGGCCTCCCTTTGACCCCTTACAGCCGTCCCTGTCCTCCAAAATGTATTTAAGAATTTTGAAATGTGTTCAAAACTGACTCCAATTTGGGGAGTGGCAGTACACCGAGAAAGAGAAATTGTAAGAAAATGATTCAACTTTTAACCTTTACTGTCTCATAGACGTAGGTTAAAAACGGCCTCCCTTTCACCCCTTACAGCCATCCCTGTCCTCCAAAATGTATTTAAGAATTTTGAAATGTGTTCAAAACTGACTCCAATTTGGGGAGTGGCAGTACACCGAGAAAGAGAAATTGTAAGAAAATGATTCAACTTTTAACCTTTACTGTTTCATAGACGTAGGTTAAAAACGGCCTCCCTTTCACCCCTTACAGCCGTCCCTGTCCTCCAAAATGTATTTAAGAATTTTGAAATGTGTTCAAAACTGACTCCAATTTGGGGAATGGCCGTACACCGAGAAAGAGAAATTGTAAGAAAATGATTCAACTTTTAACCTTTACTGTCTCATAGACGTAGGTTAAAAACGGCCTCCCTTTCACCCCTTACAGCCGTCCCTATCCTCCAAAATGTATTTAAGAATTTTGAAATGTGTTAAAAACTGACTCCAATTTGGAGAGTGGCAGTACACCGAGAAAGAGAAATTGTAAGAAAATGATTCAACTTTTAACCTTTACTGTTTCATAGACGTAGGTTAAAAACGGCCTCCCTTTCACCCCTTACAGCCGTCCCTGCCCTCCAAAATGTATTTAAGAATTTTGAAATGTGTTCAAAACTGACTCCAATTTGGGGAGTGGCAGTACACCGAGAAAGAGAAATTGTAAGAAAATGTTTCAACTTTTAACCTTTACTGTCTCATAGACGTAGGTTAAAAACGGACTCCCTTTCACCCCTTACAGCCGTCCCTGTCCTCCAAAATGTATTTAAGAATTTTGAAATGTGTTCAAAACTGACTCCAATTTGGGGAGTGGCAGTACACCGAGAAAGAGAAATTGTAAGAAAATGATTCAACTTTTAACCTTTACTGTCTCATAGACGTAGGTTAAAAACGGCCTCCCTTTCACCCCTTACAGCCGTCCCTGTCCTCCAAAATGTATTTAAGAATTTTGAAATGTGTTCAAAACTGACTCCAATTTGGGGAGTGGCAGTACACCGAGAAAGAGAAATTGTAAGAAAATGATTCAACTTTTAACCTTTACTGTCTCATAGACGTAGGTTAAAAACGGCGTCCCTTTCACCCCTTACAGCCGTCCCTGTCCTCCAAAATGTATTTAAGAATTTTGAAATGTGTTCAAAACTGACTCCAATTTGGGGAGTGGCCGTACACCGAGAAAGAGAAATTGCAAGAAAATGATTCAACTTTTAACCTTTACTGTCTCATAGACGTAGGTTAAAAACGGCCTCCCTTTCACCCCTTACAGCCGTCCCTATCCTCCAAAATGTATTTAAGAATTTTGAAATGTGTTCAAAACTGACTCCAATTTGGGGAGTGGCCGTACACTGAGAAAGATGGCAGCAAACTAAGGTCACAAAGTTAATAAACAATTTTAATGC
Organism: Lissotriton helveticus; assembly: GCF_964261635.1. Classification (NCBI taxonomy): domain Eukaryota; kingdom Metazoa; phylum Chordata; class Amphibia; order Caudata; family Salamandridae; genus Lissotriton; species Lissotriton helveticus. Next base: position 878,476,639 of record NC_136073.1, read on the forward strand.
TGGCGCAGAGGCAATAGTGTATGGTCCAATCCTGAATGTCTTACGGCAAATAGCTACGTAAATTCTTTTTTCGATTCTCTGTAGATCAGGGACGAGAAATTGTAAGAAAATGATTCAACTTTTAAACTTTACTGTCTCATAGACGTAGGTTAAAAACGGCCTCCCTTTCACCCCTTACAGCCGTCCCTGTCCTCCAAAATGTATTTAAGAATTTTGAAATGTTTTCAAAACTGACTCCAATTTGGGGAGTGGCCGTACACCGAGAAAGAGAAATTGTAAGAAAATGATTCAATTTTTAACCTTTACTGTCTCATAGACGTAGGTTAAAAACGGCCTCCCTTTCACCCCTTACAGCCGTCCCTGTCCTCCAAAATGTATTTAAGAATTTTGAAATGTGTTCAAAACTGACTCCAATTTGGGGAGTGGCAGTACACCGAGAAAGAGAAATTATAAGAAAATGATTCAACTTTTAACCTTTACTGTCTCATAGACGTAGGTTAAAAACGGCCTCCCTTTCACCCCTTACAGCCGTCCCTGTCCTCCAAAATGTATTTAAGAATTTTGAAATGTGTTCAAAACTGACTCCAATTTGGGGAGTGGCAGTACACCGAGAAAGAGAAATTGTAAGAAAATGATTCAACTTTTAACCTTTACTGTCTCATAGACGTAGGTTAAAAACGGCCTCCCTTTCACCCCTTACAGCCGTCCCTGTCCTCCAAAATGTATTTAAGAATTTTGAAATGTGTTCAAAACTGACTCCAATTTGGGGAGTGGCAGTACACCGAGAAAGAGAAATTGTAAGAAAATGATTCAACTTTTAACCTTTACTGTCTCATAGACGTAGGTTAAAAACGGCCTCCCTTTCACCCCTTACAGCCGTCCCTGTCCTCCAAAATGTATTTAAGAATTTTGAAATGTGTTCAAAACTGACTCCAATTTGGGGAGTGGCCGTACACCGAGAAAGAGAAATTGTAAGAAAATGATTCGACTTTTAACCTTTACTGTCTGATAGACGTAGGTTAAAAACGGCCTCCCTTTCACCCCTTACAGCCGTCCCTATCCTCCAAAATGTATTTAAGAATTTTGAAATGTGTTCAAAACTGACTCCAATTTGGGGAGTGGCCGTACACCGAGAAAGATGGCAGCAAACTAAGGTCACAAAGTTAATAAACAATTTTAATGCTGGCGCAGAGGCAATAGTGTATGGTCCAATCCTGAATGTCTTACGGCAAATAGCTAGGTAAATTCTTTTTTCGATTCTCTGTAGGTCAGGGATGAGAAATTGTAAGAAAATGATTCAACTTTTAACCTTTACTGTCTCATAGACGTAGGTTAAAAACGGCCTCCCTTTCACCCCTTACAGCCGTCCCTGTCCTCCAAAATGTATTTAAGAATTTTGAAATGTGTTCAAAACTGACTCCAATTTGGGGAGTGGCCGTACACCGAGAAAGAGAAATTGTAAGAAAATGATTCAACTTTTAACCTTTACTGTCTCATAGACGTAGGTTAAAAACGGCCTCCCTTTCACCCCTTACAGCTGTCCCTGTCCTCCAAAATGTATTTAAGAATTTTGAAATGTGTTCAAAACTGACTCCAATTTGGGGAGTGGCAGTACACCGAGAAAGAGAAATTGTAAGAAAATGATTCAACTTTTAACCTTTACTGTCTCATAGACGTAGGTTAAAAACGGCCTCCCTTTGACCCCTTACAGCCGTCCCTGTCCTCCAAAATGTATTTAAGAATTTTGAAATGTGTTCAAAACTGACTCCAATTTGGGGAGTGGCAGTACACCGAGAAAGAGAAATTGTAAGAAAATGATTCAACTTTTAACCTTTACTGTCTCATAGACGTAGGTTAAAAACGGCCTCCCTTTCACCCCTTACAGCCATCCCTGTCCTCCAAAATGTATTTAAGAATTTTGAAATGTGTTCAAAACTGACTCCAATTTGGGGAGTGGCAGTACACCGAGAAAGAGAAATTGTAAGAAAATGATTCAACTTTTAACCTTTACTGTTTCATAGACGTAGGTTAAAAACGGCCTCCCTTTCACCCCTTACAGCCGTCCCTGTCCTCCAAAATGTATTTAAGAATTTTGAAATGTGTTCAAAACTGACTCCAATTTGGGGAATGGCCGTACACCGAGAAAGAGAAATTGTAAGAAAATGATTCAACTTTTAACCTTTACTGTCTCATAGACGTAGGTTAAAAACGGCCTCCCTTTCACCCCTTACAGCCGTCCCTATCCTCCAAAATGTATTTAAGAATTTTGAAATGTGTTAAAAACTGACTCCAATTTGGAGAGTGGCAGTACACCGAGAAAGAGAAATTGTAAGAAAATGATTCAACTTTTAACCTTTACTGTTTCATAGACGTAGGTTAAAAACGGCCTCCCTTTCACCCCTTACAGCCGTCCCTGCCCTCCAAAATGTATTTAAGAATTTTGAAATGTGTTCAAAACTGACTCCAATTTGGGGAGTGGCAGTACACCGAGAAAGAGAAATTGTAAGAAAATGTTTCAACTTTTAACCTTTACTGTCTCATAGACGTAGGTTAAAAACGGACTCCCTTTCACCCCTTACAGCCGTCCCTGTCCTCCAAAATGTATTTAAGAATTTTGAAATGTATTCAAAACTGACTCCAATTTGGGGAGTGGCAGTACACCGAGAAAGAGAAATTGTAAGAAAATGATTCAACTTTTAACCTTTACTGTCTCATAGACGTAGGTTAAAAACGGCCTCCCTTTCACCCCTTACAGCCGTCCCTGTCCTCCAAAATGTATTTAAGAATTTTGAAATGTGTTCAAAACTGACTCCAATTTGGGGAGTGGCAGTACACCGAGAAAGAGAAATTGTAAGAAAATGATTCAACTTTTAACCTTTACTGTCTCATAGACGTAGGTTAAAAACGGCGTCCCTTTCACCCCTTACAGCCGTCCCTGTCCTCCAAAATGTATTTAAGAATTTTGAAATGTGTTCAAAACTGACTCCAATTTGGGGAGTGGCCGTACACCGAGAAAGAGAAATTGCAAGAAAATGATTCAACTTTTAACCTTTACTGTCTCATAGACGTAGGTTAAAAACGGCCTCCCTTTCACCCCTTACAGCCGTCCCTATCCTCCAAAATGTATTTAAGAATTTTGAAATGTGTTCAAAACTGACTCCAATTTGGGGAGTGGCCGTACACTGAGAAAGATGGCAGCAAACTAAGGTCACAAAGTTAATAAACAATTTTAATGCTGGCGCAGAGGCAATAGTGTATGGTCCAATCCTGAATGTCTTACGGCAAATAGCTACGTAAATTCTTTTTTCGATTCTCTGTAGATCAGGGACGAGAAATTGTAAGAAAATGATTCAACTTTTAAACTTTACTGTCTCATAGACGTAGGTTAAAAACGGCCTCCCTTTCACCCCTTACAGCCGTCCCTGTCCTCCAAAATGTATTTAAGAATTTTGAAATGTTTTCAAAACTGACTCCAATTTGGGGAGTGGCCGTACACCGAGAAAGAGAAATTGTAAGAAAATGATTCAATTTTTAACCTTTACTGTCTCATAGACGTAGGTTAAAAACGGCCTCCCTTTCACCCCTTACAGCCGTCCCTGTCCTCCAAAATGTATTTAAGAATTTTGAAATGTGTTCAAAACTGACTCCAATTTGGGGAGTGGCAGTACACCGAGAAAGAGAAATTATAAGAAAATGATTCAACTTTTAACCTTTACTGTCTCATAGACGTAGGTTAAAAACGGCCTCCCTTTCACCCCTTACAGCCGTCCCTGTCCTCCAAAATGTATTTAAGAATTTTGAAATGTGTTCAAAACTGACTCCAATTTGGGGAGTGGCAGTACACCGAGAAAGAGAAATTGTAAGAAAATGATTCAACTTTTAACCTTTACTGTCTCATAGACGTAGGTTAAAAACGGCCTCCCTTTCACCCCTTACAGCCGTCCCTGTCCTCCAAAATGTATTTAAGAATTTTGAAATGTGTTCAAAACTGACTCCAATTTGGGGAGTGGCAGTACACCGAGAAAGAGAAATTGTAAGAAAATGATTCAACTTTTAACCTTTACTGTCTCATAGACGTAGGTTAAAAACGGCCTCCCTTTCACCCCTCACAGCCGTCCCTGTCCTCCAAAATGTATTTAAGAATTTTGAAATGTGTTCAAAACTGACTCCAATTTGGGGAGTGGCAGTACACCGAGAAAGAGAAATTGTAAGCAAATGATTCAACTTTTAACCTTTACTGTCTCATAGACGTAGGTTAAAAACGGCGTCCCTTTCACCCCTTACAGCCGTCCCTGTCCTCCAAAATGTATTTAAGAATTTTGAAATGTGTTCAAAACTGACTCCAATTTGGGGAGTGGCCGTACACCGAGAAAGAGAAATTGCAAGAAAATGATTCAACTTTTAACCTTTACTGTCTCATAGACGTAGGTTAAAAACGGCCTCCCTTTCACCCCTTACAGCCGTCCCTATCCTCCAAAATGTATTTAAGAATTTTGAAATGTGTTCAAAACTGACTCCAATTTGGGGAGTGGCCGTACACCGAGAAAGATGGCAGCAAACTAAGGTCACAAAGTTAATAAACAATTTTAATGCTGGCGCAGAGGCAATAGTGTATGGTCCAATCCTGAATGTCTTACGGCAAATAGCTACGTAAATTCTTTTTTCGATTCTCTGTAGGTCAGGGATGAGAAATTGTAAGAAAATGATTCAACTTTTAACCTTTACTGTCTCATAGACGTAGGTTAAAAACAGCCTCCCTTTCACCCCTTACAGCCGTCCCTGTCCTCCAAAATGTATTTAAGAATTTTGAAATGTGTTCAAAACTGACTCCAATTTGGGGAGTGGCCGTACACCGAGAAAGAGAAATTGTAAGAAAATGATTCAATTTTTAAGCTTTACTGTCTCATAGACGTAGGTTAAAAACGGCCTCCCTTTCACCCCTTACAGCCGTCCCTGTCCTCCAAAATGTATTTAAGAATTTTGAAATGTGTTCAAAACTGACTCCAATTTGGGGAGTGGCAGTACACCGAGAAAGAGAAATTGTAAGAAAATGATTCAACTTTTAACCTTTACTGTCTCATAGACGTAGGTTAAAAACGGCCTCCCTTTCACCCCTTACAGCCGTCCCTGTCCTCCAAAATGTATTTAAGAATTTTGAAATGTGTTCAAAACTGACTCCAATTTGAGGAGTGGCAGTACACCGAGAAAGAGAAATTGTAAGAAAATGATTCAACTTTTAACCTTTACTGTTTCATAGACGTAGGTTAAAAACGGCCTCCCTTTCACCCCTTACAGCCGTCCCTGTCCTCCAAAATGTATTTAAGAATTTTGAAATGTGTTCAAAACTGACTCCAATTTGGGGAGTGGCAGTACACCGAGAAAGAGAAATTGTAAGAAAATGATTCAACTTTTAACCTTTACTGTCTCATAGACGTAGGTTAAAAACGGCGTCCCTTTCACCCCTTACAGCCGTCCCTGTCCTCCAAAATGTATTTAAGAATTTTGAAATGTGTTCAAAACTGACTCCAATTTGGGGAGTGGCCGTACACCGAGAAAGAGAAATTGCAAGAAAATGATTCAACTTTTAACCTTTACTGTCTCATAGACGTAGGTTAAAAACGGCCTCCCTTTCACCCCTTACAGCCGTCCCTATCCTCCAAAATGTATTTAAGAATTTTGAAATGTGTTCAAAACTGACTCCAATTTGGGGAGTGGCCGTACACCGAGAAAGATGGCAGCAAACTAAGGTCACAAAGTTAATAAACAATTTTAATGCTGGCGCAGAGGCAATAGTGTATGGTCCAATCCTGAATGTCTTACGGCAAATAGCTACGTAAATTCTTTTTTCGATTCTCTGTAGGTCAGGGATGAGAAATTGTAAGAAAATGATTCAACTTTTAACCTTTACTGTCTCATAAACGTAGGTTAAAAACGGCCTCCCTTTCACCCCTTACAGCCGTCCCTGTCCTCCAAAATGTATTTAAGAATTTTGAAATGTGTTCAAAACTGACTCCAATTTGGGGAGTGGCCGTACACCGAGAAAGAGAAATTGTAAGAAAATGATTCAATTTTTAAGCTTTACTGTCTCATAGACGTAGGTTAAAAACGGCCTCCCTTTCACCCCTTACAGCCGTCCCTGTCCTCCAAAATGTATTTAAGAATTTTGAAATGTGTTCAAAACTGACTCCAATTTGGGGAGTGGCAGTACACCGAGAAAGAGAAATTGTAAGAAAATGATTCAACTTTTAACCTTTACTGTCTCATAGACGTAGGTTAAAAACGGCCTCCCTTTGACCCCTTACAGCCGTCCCTGTCCTCCAAAATGTATTTAAGAATTTTGAAATGTGTTCAAAACTGACTCCAATTTGGGGAGTGGCAGTACACCGAGAAAGAGAAATTGTAAGAAAATGATTCAACTTTTAACCTTTACTGTCTCATAGACGTAGGTTAAAAACGGCCTCCCTTTCACCCCTTACAGCCATCCCTGTCCTCCAAAATGTATTTAAGAATTTTGAAATGTGTTCAAAACTGACTCCAATTTGGGGAGTGGCAGTACACCGAGAAAGAGAAATTGTAAGAAAATGATTCAACTTTTAACCTTTACTGTTTCATAGACGTAGGTTAAAAACGGCCTCCCTTTCACCCCTTACAGCCGTCCCTGTCCTCCAAAATGTATTTAAGAATTTTGAAATGTGTTCAAAACTGACTCCAATTTGGGGAATGGCCGTACACCGAGAAAGAGAAATTGTAAGAAAATGATTCAACTTTTAACCTTTACTGTCTCATAGACGTAGGTTAAAAACGGCCTCCCTTTCACCCCTTACAGCCGTCCCTATCCTCCAAAATGTATTTAAGAATTTTGAAATGTGTTAAAAACTGACTCCAATTTGGAGAGTGGCAGTACACCGAGAAAGAGAAATTGTAAGAAAATGATTCAACTTTTAACCTTTACTGTTTCATAGACGTAGGTTAAAAACGGCCTCCCTTTCACCCCTTACAGCCGTCCCTGCCCTCCAAAATGTATTTAAGAATTTTGAAATGTGTTCAAAACTGACTCCAATTTGGGGAGTGGCAGTACACCGAGAAAGAGAAATTGTAAGAAAATGTTTCAACTTTTAACCTTTACTGTCTCATAGACGTAGGTTAAAAACGGACTCCCTTTCACCCCTTACAGCCGTCCCTGTCCTCCAAAATGTATTTAAGAATTTTGAAATGTGTTCAAAACTGACTCCAATTTGGGGAGTGGCAGTACACCGAGAAAGAGAAATTGTAAGAAAATGATTCAACTTTTAACCTTTACTGTCTCATAGACGTAGGTTAAAAACGGCCTCCCTTTCACCCCTTACAGCCGTCCCTGTCCTCCAAAATGTATTTAAGAATTTTGAAATGTGTTCAAAACTGACTCCAATTTGGGGAGTGGCAGTACACCGAGAAAGAGAAATTGTAAGAAAATGATTCAACTTTTAACCTTTACTGTCTCATAGACGTAGGTTAAAAACGGCGTCCCTTTCACCCCTTACAGCCGTCCCTGTCCTCCAAAATGTATTTAAGAATTTTGAAATGTGTTCAAAACTGACTCCAATTTGGGGAGTGGCCGTACACCGAGAAAGAGAAATTGCAAGAAAATGATTCAACTTTTAACCTTTACTGTCTCATAGACGTAGGTTAAAAACGGCCTCCCTTTCACCCCTTACAGCCGTCCCTATCCTCCAAAATGTATTTAAGAATTTTGAAATGTGTTCAAAACTGACTCCAATTTGGGGAGTGGCCGTACACTGAGAAAGATGGCAGCAAACTAAGGTCACAAAGTTAATAAACAATTTTAATGCTGGCGCAGAGGCAATAGTGTATGGTCCAATCCTGAATGTCTTACGGCAAATAGCTACGTAAATTCTTTTTTCGATTCTCTGTAGATCAGGGACGAGAAATTGTAAGAAAATGATTCAACTTTTAAACTTTACTGTCTCATAGACGTAGGTTAAAAACGGCCTCCCTTTCACCCCTTACAGCCGTCCCTGTCCTCCAAAATGTATTTAAGAATTTTGAAATGTTTTCAAAACTGACTCCAATTTGGGGAGTGGCCGTACACCGAGAAAGAGAAATTGTAAGAAAATGATTCAATTTTTAACCTTTACTGTCTCATAGACGTAGGTTAAAAACGGCCTCCCTTTCACCCCTTACAGCCGTCCCTGTCCTCCAAAATGTATTTAAGAATTTTGAAATGTGTTCAAAACTGACTCCAATTTGGGGAGTGGCAGTACACCGAGAAAGAGAAATTATAAGAAAATGATTCAACTTTTAACCTTTACTGTCTCATAGACGTAGGTTAAAAACGGCCTCCCTTTCACCCCTTACAGCCGTCCCTGTCCTCCAAAATGTATTTAAGAATTTTGAAATGTGTTCAAAACTGACTCCAATTTGGGGAGTGGCAGTACACCGAGAAAGAGAAATTGTAAGAAAATGATTCAACTTTTAACCTTTACTGTCTCATAGACGTAGGTTAAAAACTGCCTCCCTTTCACCCCTTACAGCCGTCCCTGTCCTCCAAAATGTATTTAAGAATTTTGAAATGTGTTCAAAACTGACTCCAATTTGGGGAGTGGCAGTACACCGAGAAAGAGAAATTGTAAGAAAATGATTCAACTTTTAACCTTTACTGTCTCATAGACGTAGGTTAAAAACGGCCTCCCTTTCACCCCTCACAGCCGTCCCTGTCCTCCAAAATGTATTTAAGAATTTTGAAATGTGTTCAAAACTGACTCCAATTTGGGGAGTGGCAGTACACCGAGAAAGAGAAATTGTAAGCAAATGATTCAACTTTTAACCTTTACTGTCTCATAGACGTAGGTTAAAAACGGCGTCCCTTTCACCCCTTACAGCCGTCCCTGTCCTCCAAAATGTATTTAAGAATTTTGAAATGTGTTCAAAACTGACTCCAATTTGGGGAGTGGCCGTAAACCGAGAAAGAGAAATTGCAAGAAAATGATTCAACTTTTAACCTTTACTGTCTCATAGACGTAGGTTAAAAACGGCCTCCCTTTCACCCCTTACAGCCGTCCCTATCCTCCAAAATGTATTTAAGAATTTTGAAATGTGTTCAAAACTGACTCCAATTTGGGGAGTGGCCGTACACCGAGAAAGATGGCAGCAAACTAAGGTCACAAAGTTAATAAACAATTTTAATGCTGGCGCAGAGGCAATAGTGTATGGTCCAATCCTGAATGTCTTACGGCAAATAGCTACGTAAATTCTTTTTTCGATTCTCTGTAGGTCAGGGATGAGAAATTGTAAGAAAATGATTCAACTTTTAACCTTTACTGTCTCATAGACGTAGGTTAAAAACAGCCTCCCTTTCACCCCTTACAGCCGTCCCTGTCCTCCAAAATGTATTTAAGAATTTTGAAATGTGTTCAAAACTGACTCCAATTTGGGGAGTGGCCGTACACCGAGAAAGAGAAATTGTAAGAAAATGATTCAATTTTTAAGCTTTACTGTCTCATAGACGTAGGTTAAAAACGGCCTCCCTTTCACCCCTTACAGCCGTCCCTGTCCTCCAAAATGTATTTAAGAATTTTGAAATGTGTTCAAAACTGACTCCAATTTGGGGAGTGGCAGTACACCGAGAAAGAGAAATTGTAAGAAAATGATTCAACTTTTAACCTTTACTGTCTCATAGACGTAGGTTAAAAACGGCCTCCCTTTCACCCCTTACAGCCGTCCCTGTCCTCCAAAATGTATTTAAGAATTTTGAAATGTGTTCAAAACTGACTCCAATTTGAGGAGTGGCAGTACACCGAGAAAGAGAAATTGTAAGAAAATGATTCAACTTTTAACCTTTACTGTTTCATAGACGTAGGTTAAAAACGGCCTCCCTTTCACCCCTTACAGCCGTCCCTGTCCTCCAAAATGTATTTAAGAATTTTGAAATGTGTTCAAAACTGACTCCAATTTGGGGAGTGGCAGTACACCGAGAAAGAGAAATTGTAAGAAAATGATTCAACTTTTAACCTTTACTGTCTCATAGACGTAGGTTAAAAACGGCGTCCCTTTCACCCCTTACAGCCGTCCCTGTCCTCCAAAATGTATTTAAGAATTTTGAAATGTGTTCAAAACTGACTCCAATTTGGGGAGTGGCCGTACACCGAGAAAGAGAAATTGCAAGAAAATGATTCAACTTTTAACCTTTACTGTCTCATAGACGTAGGTTAAAAACGGCCTCCCTTTCACCCCTTACAGCCGTCCCTATCCTCCAAAATGTATTTAAGAATTTTGAAATGTGTTCAAAACTGACTCCAATTTGGGGAGTGGCCGTACACCGAGAAAGATGGCAGCAAACTAAGGTCACAAAGTTAATAAACAATTTTAATGCTGGCGCAGAGGCAATAGTGTATGGTCCAATCCTGAATGTCTTACGGCAAATAGCTACGTAAATTCTTTTTTCGATTCTCTGTAGGTCAGGGATGAGAAATTGTAAGAAAATGATTCAACTTTTAACCTTTACTGTCTCATAAACGTAGGTTAAAAACGGCCTCCCTTTCACCCCTTACAGCCGTCCCTGTCCTCCAAAATGTATTTAAGAATTTTGAAATGTGTTCAAAACTGACTCCAATTTGGGGAGTGGCCGTACACCGAGAAAGAGAAATTGTAAGAAAATGATTCAATTTTTAAGCTTTACTGTCTCATAGACGTAGGTTAAAAACGGCCTCCCTTTCACCCCTTACAGCCGTCCCTGTCCTCCAAAATGTATTTAAGAATTTTGAAATGTGTTCAAAACTGACTCCAATTTGGGGAGTGGCAGTACACCGAGAAAGAGAAATTGTAAGAAAATGATTCAACTTTTAACCTTTACTGTCTCATAGACGTAGGTTAAAAACGGCCTCCCTTTCACCCCTTACAGCCGTCCCTGTCCTCCAAAATGTATTTAAGAATTTTGAAATGTGTTCAAAACTGACTCCAATTTGGGGAGTGGCAGTACACCGAGAAAGAGAAATTGTAAGAAAATGATTCAACTTTTAACCTTTACTGTCTCATAGACGTAGGTTAAAAACGGCCTCCCTTTCACCCCTTACAGCCGTCCCTGTCCTCCAAAATGTATTTAAGAATTTTGAAATGTTTTCAAAACTGACTCCAATTTGGGGAGTGGCCGTACACCGAGAAAGAGAAATTGTAAGAAAATGATTCAATTTTTAACCTTTACTGTCTCATAGACGTAGGTTAAAAACGGCCTCCCTTTCACCCCTTACAGCCGTCCCTGTCCTCCAAAATGTATTTAAGAATTTTGAAATGTGTTCAAAACTGACTCCAATTTGGGGAGTGGCAGTACACCGAGAAAGAGAAATTATAAGAAAATGATTCAACTTTTAACCTTTACTGTCTCATAGACGTAGGTTAAAAACGGCCTCCCTTTCACCCCTTACAGCCGTCCCTGTCCTCCAAAATGTATTTAAGAATTTTGAAATGTGTTCAAAACTGACTCCAATTTGGGGAGTGGCAGTACACCGAGAAAGAGAAATTGTAAGAAAATGATTCAACTTTTAACCTTTACTGTCTCATAGACGTAGGTTAAAAACGGCCTCCCTTTCACCCCTTACAGCCGTCCCTGTCCTCCAAAATGTATTTAAGAATTTTGAAATGTGTTCAAAACTGACTCCAATTTGGGGAGTGGCAGTACACCGAGAAAGAGAAATTGTAAGAAAATGATTCAACTTTTAACCTTTACTGTCTCATAGACGTAGGTTAAAAACGGCCTCCCTTTCACCCCTCACAGCCGTCCCTGTCCTCCAAAATGTATTTAAGAATTTTGAAATGTGTTCAAAACTGACTCCAATTTGGGGAGTGGCAGTACACCGAGAAAGAGAAATTGTAAGCAAATGATTCAACTTTTAACCTTTACTGTCTCATAGACGTAGGTTAAAAACGGCGTCCCTTTCACCCCTTACAGCCGTCCCTGTCCTCCAAAATGTATTTAAGAATTTTGAAATGTGTTCAAAACTGACTCCAATTTGGGGAGTGGCCGTACACCGAGAAAGAGAAATTGCAAGAAAATGATTCAACTTTTAACCTTTACTGTCTCATAGACGTAGGTTAAAAACGGCCTCCCTTTCACCCCTTACAGCCGTCCCTATACTCCAAAATGTATTTAAGAATTTTGAAATGTGTTCAAAACTGACTCCAATTTGGGGAGTGGCCGTACACCGAGAAAGATGGCAGCAAACTAAGGTCACAAAGTTAATAAACAATTTTAATGCTGGCGCAGAGGCAATAGTGTATGGTCCAATCCTGAATGTCTTACGGCAAATAGCTACGTACATTTTTTTTTCGATTCTCTGTAGGTCAGGGATGAGAAATTGTAAGAAAATGATTCAACTTTTAACCTTTACTGTCTCATAGACGTAGGTTAAAAACAGCCTCCCTTTCACCCCTTACAGCCGTCCCTGTCCTCCAAAATGTATTTAAGAATTTTGAAATGTGTTCAAAACTGACTCCAATTTGGGGAGTGGCCGTACACCGAGAAAGAGAAATTGTAAGAAAATTATTCAATTTTTAAGCTTTACTGTCTCATAGACGTAGGTTAAAAACGGCCTCCCTTTCACCCCTTACAGCCGTCCCTGTCCTCCAAAATGTATTTAAGAATTTTGAAATGTGTTCAAAACTGACTCCAATTTGGGGAGTGGCAGTACACCGAGAAAGAGAAATTGTAAGAAAATGATTCAACTTTTAACCTTTACTGTCTCATAGACGTAGGTTAAAAACGGCCTCCCTTTCACCCCTTACAGCCGTCCCTGTCCTCCAAAATGTATTTAAGAATTTTGAAATGTGTTCAAAACTGACTCCAATTTGAGGAGTGGCAGTACACCGAGAAAGAGAAATTGTAAGAAAATGATTCAACTTTTAACCTTTACTGTTTCATAGACGTAGGTTAAAAACGGCCTCCCTTTCACCCCTTACAGCCGTCCCTGTCCTCCAAAATGTATTTAAGAATTTTGAAATGTGTTCAAAACTGACTCCAATTTGGGGAGTGGCAGTACACCGAGAAAGAGAAATTGTAAGAAAATGATTCAACTTTTAACCTTTACTGTCTCATAGACGTAAGTTAAAAACGGCGTCCCTTTCACCCCTTACAGCCGTCCCTGTCCTCCAAAATGTATTTAAGAATTTTGAAATGTGTTCAAAACTGACTCCAATTTGGGGAGTGGCCGTACACCGAGAAAGAGAAATTGCAAGAAAATGATTCAACTTTTAACCTTTACTGTCTCATAGACGTAGGTTAAAAACGGCCTCCCTTTCACCCCTTACAGCCGTCCCTATCCTCCAAAATGTATTTAAGAATTTTGAAATGTGTTCAAAACTGACTCCAATTTGGGGAGTGGCCGTACACCGAGAAAGATGGCAGCAAACTAAGGTCACAAAGTTAATAAACAATTTTAATGCTGGCACAGAGGCAATAGTGTATGGTCCAATCCTGAATGTCTTACGGCAAATAGCTACGTAAATTCTTTTTTCGATTCTCTGTAGGTCAGGGATGAGAAATTGTAAGAAAATGATTCAACTTTTAACCTTTACTGTCTCATAAACGTAGGTTAAAAACGGCCTCCCTTTCACCCCTTACAGCCGTCCCTGTCCTCCAAAATGTATTTAAGAATTTTGAAATGTGTTCAAAACTGACTCCAATTTGGGGAGTGGCCGTACACCGAGAAAGAGAAATTGTAAGAAAATGATTCAATTTTTAAGCTTTACTGTCTCATAGACGTAGGTTAAAAACGGCCTCCCTTTCACCCCTTACAGCCGTCCCTGTCCTCCAAAATGTATTTAAGAATTTTGAAATGTGTTCAAAACTGACTCCAATTTGGGGAGTGGCAGTACACCGAGAAAGAGAAATTGTAAGAAAATGATTCAACTTTTAACCTTTACTGTCTCATAGACGTAGGTTAAAAACGGCCTCCCTTTCACCCCTTACAGCCGTCCCTGTCCTCCAAAATGTATTTAAGAATTTTGAAATGTGTTCAAAACGGACTCCAATTTGGGGAGTGGCAGTACACCGAGAAAGAGAAATTGTAAGAAAATGATTCAACTTTTAACCTTTACTGTTTCATAGACGTAGGTTAAAAACGGCCTCCCTTTCACCCCTTACAGCCATCCCTGTCCTCCAAAATGTATTTAAGAATTTTGAAATGTGTTCAAAACTGACTCCAATTTGGGGAGTGGCCGTACACAGAGAAAGAGAAATTGTAAGAAAATGATTCAACTTTTAACCTTTACTGTCTCATAGACGTAGGTTAAAAACGGCCTCCCTTTCACCCCTTACAGCCGTCCCTGTCCTCCAAAATGTATTTAAGAATTTTGAAATGTGTTCAAAACTGACTCCAATTTGGGGAGTGGCAGTACACCGAGAAAGAGAAATTGTAAGAAAATGATTCAACTTTTAACCTTTACTGTTTCATAGACGTAGGTTAAAAACGGCCTCCCTTTCACCCCTTACAGCCGTCCCTGTCCTCCAAAATGTATTTAAGAATTTTGAAATGTGTTCAAAACTGACTCCAATTTGGGGAGTGGCCGTACACCGAGAAAGAGAAATTGTAAGAAAATGATTCAACTTTTAACCTTTACTGTGTCATAGACGTAGGTTAAAAACGGCCTCCCTTTCACCCCTTACAGCCGTCCCTGTCCTCCAAAATGTATTTAAGAATTTTGAAATGTGTTCAAAACTGACTCCAATTTGGGGAGTGGCCGTACACCGAGAAAGAGAAATTGTAAGAAAATGATTCAGCTTTTAACCTTTACTGTCTCATAGACGTAGGTTAAAAACGGCCTCCCTTTCACCCCTTACAGCCGTCCCTGTCCTCCAAAATGTATTTAAGAATTTTGAAATGTGTTCAAAACTGACTCCAATTTGGGGAGTGGCCGTACACCGAGAAAGAGAAATTGTAAGAAAATGATTCAATTTTTAAGCTTTACTGTCTCATAGACGTAGGTTAAAAACGGCCTCCCTTTCACCCCTTACAGCCGTCCCTGTCCTCCAAAATTTATTTAAGAATTTTGAAATGTGTTCAAAACTGACTCCAATTTGGGGAGTGGCAGTACACCGAGAAAGAGAAATTGTAAGAAAATGATTCAACTTTTAACCTTTACTGTCTCATAGACGTAGGTTAAAAACGGCCTCCCTTTCACCCCTTACAGCCGTCCCTGTCCTCCAAAATGTATTTAAGAATTTTGAAATGTGTTCAAAACTGACTCCAATTTGGGGAGTGGCAGTACACCGAGAAAGAGAAATTGTAAGAAAATGATTCAACTTTTAACCTTTACTGTTTCATAGACGTAGGTTAAAAACGGCCTCCCTTTCACCCCTTACAGCCGTCCCTGTCCTCCAAAATGTATTTAAGAATTTTGAAATGTGTTCAAAACTGACTCCAATTTGGGGAGTGGCCGTACACCGAGAAAGAGAAATTGTAAGAAAATGATTCAGCTTTTAACCTTTACTGTCTCATAGACGTAGGTTAAAAACGGCCTCCCTTTCACCCCTTACAGCCGTCCCTGTCCTCCAAAATGTATTTAAGAATTTTGAAATGTGTTCAAAACTGACTCCAATTTGGGGAGTGGCCGTACACCGAGAAAGAGAAATTGTAAGAAAATGATTCAACTTTTAACCTTTACTGTCTCATAGACGTAGGTTAAAAACGGCCTCCCTTTCACCCCTTACAGCCGTCCCTATCCTCCAAAATGTATTGAAGAATTTTGAAATGTGTTCAAAACTGACTCCAATTTGGGGAGTGGCAGTACACCGAGAAAGAGAAATTGTAAGAAAATGATTCAACTTTTAACCTTTACTGTCTCATAGACGTAGGTTAAAAACGGCCTCCCTTTCACCCCTTACAGCCGTCCCTGTCCTCCAAAATGTATTTAAGAATTTTGAAATGTGTTCAAAACTGACTCCAATTTGGGGAGTGGCAGTAAACCGAGAAAGAGAAATTGTAAGAAAATGATTCAACTTTTAACCTTTACTGTCTCATAGACGTAGGTTAAAAACGGCCTCCCTTTCACCCCTTACAGCCGTCCCTGTTCTCCAAAATGTATTTAAGAATTTTGAAATGTGTTCAAAACTGACTCCAATTTGGGGAGTGGCAGTACACCGAGAAAGAGAAATTGTAAGAAAATGATTCAACTTTTAACCTTTACTGTTTCATAGACGTAGGTTAAAAACGGCCTCCCTTTCACCCCTTACAGTCGTCCCTGTCCTCCAAAATGTATTTAAGAATTTTGAAATGTGTTCAAAACTGACTCCAATTTGGGGAGTGGCCGTACACCGAGAAAGAGAAATTGTAAGAAAATGATTCAACTTTTAACCTTTACTGTCTCATAGACGTAGGTTAAAAACGGCCTCCCTTTCACCCCTTACAGCCGTCCCTATCCTCCAAAATGTATTTAAGAATTTTGAAATGTGTTCAAAACTGACTCCAATTTGGAGAGTGGCCGTACACCGAGAAAGAGAAATTGCAAGAAAATGATTCAACTTTTAACCTTTACTGTCTCATAGACGTAGGTTAAAAACGGCCTCCCTTTCACCCCTTACAGCCGTCCCTATCCTCCAAAATGTATTTAAGAATTTTGAAATGTGTTCAAAACTGACTCCAATTTGGGGAGTGGCCGTACACCGAGAAAGATGGCAGCAAACTAAGGTCACAAAATTAATAAACAATTTTAATGCTGGCGCAGAGGCAATAGTGTATGGTCCAATCCTGAATGTCTTACGGCAAATAGCTACGTAAATTCTTTTTTCGATTCTCTGTAGGTCAGGGATGAGAAATTGTAAGAAAATGATTCAACTTTTAACCTTTACTGTCTCATAGACGTAGGTTAAAAACGGCCTCCCTTTCACCCCTTACAGCCGTCCCTGTCCTCCAAAATGTATTTAAGAATTTTGAAATGTGTTCAAAACTGACTCCAATTTGGGGAGTGGCCGTACACCGAGAAAGAGAAATTGTAAGAAAATGATTCAATTTTTAAGCTTTACTGTCTCATAGACGTAGGTTAAAAACGGCCTCCCTTTCACCCCTTACAGCCGTCCCTGTCCTCCAAAATTTATTTAAGAATTTTGAAATGTGTTCAAAACTGACTCCAATTTGGGGAGTGGCAGTACACCGAGAAAGAGAAATTGTAAGAAAATGATTCAACTTTTAACCTTTACTGTCTCATAGACGTAGGTTAAAAACGGCCTCCCTTTCACCCCTTACAGCCGTCCCTGTCCTCCAAAATGTATTTAAGAATTTTGAAATGTGTTCAAAATGGACTCCAATTTGGGGAGTGGCAGTACACCGAGAAAGAGAAATTGTAAGAAAATGATTCAACTTTTAACCTTTACTGTTTCATAGACGTAGGTTAAAAACGGCCTCCCTTTCACCCCTTACAGCCGTCCCTGTCCTCCAAAATGTATTTAAGAATTTTGAAATGTGTTCAAAACTGACTCCAATTTGGGGAGTGGCCGTACACCGAGAAAGAGAAATTGTAAGAAAATGATTCAACTTTTAACCTTTACTGTCTCATAGACGTAGGTTAAAAACGGCCTCCCTTTCACCCCTTACAGCCGTCCCTGTCCTCCAAAATGTATTTAAGAATTTTGAAATGTGTTCAAAACTGACTCCAATTTGGGGAGTGGCAGTACACCGAGAAAGAGAAATTGTAAGAAAATGATTCAACTTTTAACCTTTACTGTTTCATAGACGTAGGTTAAAAACGGCCTCCCTTTCACCCCTTACAGCCGTCCCTGTCCTCCAAAATGTATTTAAGAATTTTGAAATGTGTTCAAAACTGACTCCAATTTGGGGAGTGGCCGTACACCGAGAAAGAGAAATTGTAAGAAAATGATTCAACTTTTAACCTTTACTGTGTCATAGACGTAGGTTAAAAACGGCCTCCCTTTCACCCCTTACAGCCGTCCCTGTCCTCCAAAATGTATTTAAGAATTTTGAAATGTGTTCAAAACTGACTCCAATTTGGGGAGTGGCCGTACACCGAGAAAGAGAAATTGTAAGAAAATGATTCAATTTTTAAGCTTTACTGTCTCATAGACGTAGGTTAAAAACGGCCTCCCTTTCACCCCTTACAGCCGTCCCTGTCCTCCAAAATTTATTTAAGAATTTTGAAATGTGTTCAAAACTGACTCCAATTTGGGGAGTGGCAGTACACCGAGAAAGAGAAATTGTAAGAAAATGATTCAACTTTTAACCTTTACTGTCTCATAGACGTAGGTTAAAAACGGCCTCCCTTTCACCCCTTACAGCCGTCCCTGTCCTCCAAAATGTATTTAAGAATTTTGAAATGTGTTCAAAACTGACTCCAATTTGGGGAGTGGCAGTACACCGAGAAAGAGAAATTGTAAGAAAATGATTCAACTTTTAACCTTTACTGTTTCATAGACGTAGGTTAAAAACGGCCTCCCTTTCACCCCTTACAGCCGTCCCTGTCCTCCAAAATGTATTTAAGAATTTTGAAATGTGTTCAAAACTGACTCCAATTTGGGGAGTGGCCGTACACCGAGAAAGAGAAATTGTAAGAAAATGATTCAACTTTTAACCTTTACTGTCTCATAGACGTAGGTTAAAAACGGCCTCCCTTTCACCCCTTACAGCCGTCCCTGTCCTCCAAAATGTATTTAAGAATTTTGAAATGTGTTCAAAACTGACTCCAATTTGGGGAGTGGCAGTACACCGAGAAAGAGAAATTGTAAGAAAATGATTCAACTTTTAACCTTTACTGTTTCATAGACGTAGGTTAAAAACGGCCTCCCTTTCACCCCTTACAGCCGTCCCTGTCCTCCAAAATTTATTTAAGAATTTTGAAATGTGTTCAAAACTGACTCCAATTTGGGGAGTGGCCGTACACCGAGAAAGAGAAATTGTAAGAAAATGATTCAACTTTTAACCTTTACTGTCTCATAGACGTAGGTTAAAAACGGCCTCCCTTTCACCCCTTACAGCCGTCCCTATCCTCCAAAATGTATTTAAGAATTTTGAAATGTGTTCAAAACTGACTCCAATTTGGGGAGTGGCCGTACACCGAGAAAGATGGCAGCAAACTAAGGTCACAAAGTTAATAAACAATTTTAATGCTGGCGCAGAGGCAATAGTGTATGGTCCAATCCTGAATGTCTTACGGCAAATAGCTACGTAAATTCTTTTTTCGATTCTCTGTAGGTCAGGGATGAGAAATTGTAAGAAAATGATTCAACTTTTAACCTTTACTGTCTCATAGACGTAGGTTAAAAACGGCCTCCCTTTCACCCCTTACAGCCGTCCCTGTCCTCCAAAATGTATTTAAGAATTTTGAAATGTGTTCAAAACTGACTCCAATTTGGGGAGTGGCCGTACACCGAGAAAGAGAAATTGTAAGAAAATGATTCAATTTTTAAGCTTTACTGTCTCATAGACGTAGGTTAAAAACGGCCTCCCTTTCACCCCTTACAGCCGTCCCTGTCCTCCAAAATTTATTTAAGAATTTTGAAATGTGTTCAAAACTGACTCCAATTTGGGGAGTGGCAGTACACCGAGAAAGAGAAATTGTAAGAAAATGATTCAACTTTTAACCTTTACTGTCTCATAGACGTAGGTTAAAAACGGCCTCCCTTTCACCCCTTACAGCCGTCCCTGTCCTCCAAAATGTATTTAAGAATTTTGAAATGTGTTCAAAATGGACTCCAATTTGGGGAGTGGCAGTACACCGAGAAAGAGAAATTGTAAGAAAATGATTCAACTTTTAACCTTTACTGTTTCATAGACGTAGGTTAAAAACGGCCTCCCTTTCACCCCTTACAGCCGTCCCTGTCCTCCAAAATGTATTTAAGAATTTTGAAATGTGTTCAAAACTGACTCCAATTTGGGGAGTGGCCGTACACCGAGAAAGAGAAATTGTAAGAAAATGATTCAACTTTTAACCTTTACTGTCTCATAGACGTAGGTTAAAAACGGCCTCCCTTTCACCCCTTACAGCCGTCCCTGTCCTCCAAAATGTATTTAAGAATTTTGAAATGTGTTCAAAACTGACTCCAATTTGGGGAGTGGCAGTACACCGAGAAAGAGAAATTGTAAGAAAATGATTCAACTTTTAACCTTTACTGTTTCATAGACGTAGGTTAAAAACGGCCTCCCTTTCACCCCTTACAGCCGTCCCTGTCCTCCAAAATGTATTTAAGAATTTTGAAATGTGTTCAAAACTGACTCCAATTTGGGGAGTGGCCGTACACCGAGAAAGAGAAATTGTAAGAAAATGATTCAACTTTTAACCTTTACTGTGTCATAGACGTAGGTTAAAAACGGCCTCCCTTTCACCCCTTACAGCCGTCCCTGTCCTCCAAAATGTATTTAAGAATTTTGAAATGTGTTCAAAACTGACTCCAATTTGGGGAGTGGCCGTACACCGAGAAAGAGAAATTGTAAGAAAATGATTCAATTTTTAAGCTTTACTGTCTCATAGACGTAGGTTAAAAACGGCCTCCCTTTCACCCCTTACAGCCGTCCCTGTCCTCCAAAATTTATTTAAGAATTTTGAAATGTGTTCAAAACTGACTCCAATTTGGGGAGTGGCAGTACACCGAGAGACAGAGAAATTGTAAGAAAATGATTCAACTTTTAACCTTTACTGTCTCATAGACGTAGGTTAAAAACGGCCTCCCTTTCACCCCTTACAGCCGTCCCTGTCCTCCAAAATGTATTTAAGAATTTTGAAATGTGTTCAAAACTGACTCCAATTTGGGGAGTGGCAGTACACCGAGAAAGAGAAATTGTAAGAAAATGATTCAACTTTTAACCTTTACTGTTTCATAGACGTAGGTTAAAAACGGCCTCCCTTTCACCCCTTACAGCCGTCCCTGTCCTCCAAAATGTATTTAAGAATTTTGAAATGTGTTCAAAACTGACTCCAATTTGGGGAGTGGCCGTACACCGAGAAAGAGAAATTGTAAGAAAATGATTCAACTTTTAACCTTTACTGTCTCATAGACGTAGGTTAAAAACGGCCTCCCTTTCACCCCTTACAGCCGTCCCTGTCCTCCAAAATGTATTTAAGAATTTTGAAATGTGTTCAAAACTGACTCCAATTTGGGGAGTGGCAGTACACCGAGAAAGAGAAATTGTAAGAAAATGATTCAACTTTTAACCTTTACTGTTTCATAGACGTAGGTTAAAAACGGCCTCCCTTTCACCCCTTACAGCCGTCCCTGTCCTCCAAAATTTATTTAAGAATTTTGAAATGTGTTCAAAACTGACTCCAATTTGGGGAGTGGCCGTACACCGAGAAAGAGAAATTGTAAGAAAATGATTCAACTTTTAACCTTTACTGTGTCATAGACGTAGGTTAAAAACGGCCTCCCTTTCACCCCTTACAGCCGTCCCTGTCCTCCAAAATGTATTTAAGAATTTTGAAATGTGTTCAAAACTGACTCCAATTTGGGGAGTGGCCGTACACCGAGAAAGAGAAATTGTAAGAAAATGATTCAGCTTTTAACCTTTACTGTCTCATAGACGTAGGTTAAAAACGGCCTCCCTTTCACCCCTTACAGCCGTCCCTGTCCTCCAAAATGTATTTAAGAATTTTGAAATGTGTTCAAAACTGACTCCAATTTGGGGAGTGGCCGTACACCGAGAAAGAGAAATTGTAAGAAAATGATTCAACTTTTAACCTTTACTGTCTCATAGACGTAGGTTAAAAACGGCCTCCCTTTCACCCCTTACAGCCGTCCCTATCCTCCAAAATGTATTTAAGAATTTTGAAATGTGTTCAAAACTGACTCCAATTTGGGGAGTGGCAGTACACCGAGAAAGAGAAATTGTAAGAAAATGATTCAACTTTTAACCTTTACTGTCTCATAGACGTAGGTTAAAAACGGCCTCCCTTTCACCCCTTACAGCCGTCCCTGTCCTCCAAAATGTATTTAAGAATTTTGAAATGTGTTCAAAACTGACTCCAATTTGGGGAGTGGCAGTAAACCGAGAAAGAGAAATTGTAAGAAAATGATTCAACTTTTAACCTTTACTGTCTCATAGACGTAGGTTAAAAACGGCCTCCCTTTCACCCCTTACAGCCGTCCCTGTCCTCCAAAATGTATTTAAGAATTTTGAAATGTGTTCAAAACTGACTCCAATTTGGGGAGTGGCAGTACACCGAGAAAGAGAAATTGTAAGAAAATGATTCAACTTTTAACCTTTACTGTTTCATAGACGTAGGTTAAAAACGGCCTCCCTTTCACCCCTTACAGTCGTCCCTGTCCTCCAAAATGTATTTAAGAATTTTGAAATGTGTTCAAAACTGACTCCAATTTGGGGAGTGGCCGTACACCGAGAAAGAGAAATTGTAAGAAAATGATTCAACTTTTAACCTTTACTGTCTCATAGACGTAGGTTAAAAACGGCCTCCCTTTCACCCCTTACAGCCGTCCCTATCCTCCAAAATGTATTTAAGAATTTTGAAATGTGTTCAAAACTGACTCCAATTTGGAGAGTGGCAGTACACAGAGAAAGAGAAATTGTAAGAAAATGATTCAACTTTTAACCTTTACTGTCTCATAGACGTAGGTTAAAAACGGCCTCCCTTTCACCCCTTACAGCCGTCCCTGTCCTCCAAAATGTATTTAAGAATTTTGAAATGTGTTCAAAACTGACTCCAATTTGGGGAGTGGCCGTACACCGAGAAAGAGAAATTGTAAGAAAATGATTCAACTTTTAACCTTTACTGTCTCATAGACGTAGGTTAAAAACGGCCTCCCTTTCACCCCTTACAGCCGTCCCTATCCTCCAAAATGTATTTAAGAATTTTGAAATGTGTTCAAAACTGACTCCAATTTGGGGAGTGGCCGTACACCGAGAAAGATGGCAGCAAACTAAGGTCACATAGTTAATAAACAATTTTAATGCTGGCGCAGAGGCAATAGTGTATGGTCCAATCCTGAATGTCTTACGGCAAATAGCTACGTAAATTCTTTTTTCGATTCTCTGTAGGTCAGGGATGAGAAATTGTAAGAAAATGATTCAACTTTTAACCTTTACTGTCTCATAGATGTAGGTTAAAAACGGCCTCCCTTTCACCCCTTACAGCCGTCCCTGTCCTCCAAAATGTATTTAAGAATTTTGAAATGTGTTCAAAACTGACTCCAATTTGGGGAGTGGCCGTACACCGAGAAAGAGAAATTGTAAGAAAATGATTCAATTTTTAAGCTTTACTGTCTCATAGACGTAGGTTAAAAACGGCCTCCCTTTCACCCCTTACAGCTGTCCCTGTCCTCCAAAATTTATTTAAGAATTTTGAAATGTGTTCAAAACTGACTCCAATTTGGGGAGTGGCAGTATACCGAGAAAGAGAAATTGTAAGAAAATGATTCAACTTTTAACCTTTACTGTCTCATAGACGTAGGTTAAAAACGGCCTCCCTTTCACCCCTTACAGCCGTCCCTGTCCTCCAAAATGTATTTAAGAATTTTGAAATGTGTTCAAAACTGACTCCAATTTGGGGAGTGGCAGTACACCGAGAAAGAGAAATTGTAAGAAAATGATTCAACTTTTAACCTTTACTGTTTCATAGACGTAGGTTAAAAACGGCCTCCCTTTCACCCCTTACAGCCGTCCCTGTCCTCCAAAATGTATTTAAGAATTTTGAAATGCGTTCAAAACTGACTCCAATTTGGGGAGTGGCCGTACACCGAGAAAGAGAAATTGTAAGAAAATGATTCAACTTTTAACCTTTACTGTCTCATAGACGTAGGTTAAAAACGGCCTCCCTTTCACCCCTTACAGCCGTCCCTATCCTCCAAAATGTATTTAAGAATTTTGAAATGTGTTAAAAACTGACTCCAATTTGGAGAGTGGCAGTACACCGAGAAAGAGAAATTGTAAGAAAATGATTCAACTTTTAACCTTTACTGTCTCATAGACGTAGGTTAAAAACGGCCTCCCTTTCACCCCTTACAGCCGTCCCTGCCCTCCAAAATGTATTTAAGAATTTTGAAATGTATTCAAAACTGACTCCAATTTGGGGAGTGGCAGTACACCGAGAAAGAGAAATTGTAAGAAAATGTTTCAACTTTTAACCTTTACTGTCTCATAGACGTAGGTTAAAAACGGACTCCCTTTCACCCCTTACAGCCGTCCCTGTCCTCCAAAATGTATTTAAGAATTTTGAAATGTGTTCAAAACTGACTCCAATTTGGGGAGTGGCAGTACACCGAGAAAGAGAAATTGTATGAAAATGATTC
This sequence comes from Lissotriton helveticus, assembly GCF_964261635.1. Taxonomy (NCBI): domain Eukaryota; kingdom Metazoa; phylum Chordata; class Amphibia; order Caudata; family Salamandridae; genus Lissotriton; species Lissotriton helveticus. The sequence continues at coordinate 878,500,871 of NC_136073.1, forward strand.
AACTTTTAACCTTTACTGTCTCATAGACGTAGGTTAAAAACGGCCTCCCTTTCACCCCTTACAGCCGTCCCTGTCCTCCAAAATGTATTTAAGAATTTTGAAATGTGTTCAAAACTGACTCCAATTTGGGGAGTGGCAGTACACCGAGAAAGAGAAATTGTAAGAAAATGATTCAACTTTTAACCTTTACTGTCTCATAGACGTAGGTTAAAAACGGCGTCCCTTTCACCCCTTACAGCCGTCCCTGTCCTCCAAAATGTATTTAAGAATTTTGAAATGTGTTCAAAACTGACTCCAATTTGGGGAGTGGCCGTACACCGAGAAAGAGAAATTGCAAGAAAATGATTCAACTTTTAACCTTTACTGTCTCATAGACGTAGGTTAAAAACGGCCTCCCTTTCACCCCTTACAGCCGTCCCTATCCTCCAAAATGTATTTAAGAATTTTGAAATGTGTTCAAAACTGACTCCAATTTGGGGAGTGGCCGTACACCGAGAAAGATGGCAGCAAACTAAGGTCACAAAGTTAATAAACAATTTTAATGCTGGCGCAGAGGCAATAGTGTATGGTCCAATCCTGAATGTCTTACGGCAAATAGCTACGTAAATTCTTTTTTCGATTCTCTGTAGATCAGGGACGAGAAATTGTAAGAAAATGATTCAACTTTTAAACTTTACTGTCTCATAGACGTAGGTTAAAAACGGCCTCCCTTTCACCCCTTACAGCCGTCCCTGTCCTCCAAAATGTATTTAAGAATTTTGAAATGTGTTCAAAACTGACTCCAATTTGGGGAGTGGCCGTACACCGAGAAAGAGAAATTGTAAGAAAATGATTCAATTTTTAACCTTTACTGTCTCATAGACGTAGGTTAAAAACGGCCTCCCTTTCACCCCTTACAGCCGTCCCTGTCCTCCAAAATGTATTTAAGAATTTTGAAATGTGTTCAAAACTGACTCCAATTTGGGGAGTGGCCGTACACCGAGAAAGAGAAATTGTAAGAAAATGATTCAACTTTTAACCTTTACTGTCTGATAGACGTAGGTTAAAAACGGCCTCCCTTTCACCCCTTACAGCCGTCCCTATCCTCCAAAATGTATTTAAGAATTTTGAAATGTGTTCAAAACTGACTCCAATTTGGGGAGTGGCCGTACACCGAGAAAGATGGCAGCAAACTAAGGTCACAAAGTTAATAAACAATTTTAATGCTGGCGCAGAGGCAATAGTGTATGGTCCAATCCTGAATGTCTTACGGCAAATAGCTACGTAAATTCTTTTTTCGATTCTCTGTAGGTCAGGGATGAGAAATTGTAAGAAAATGATTCAACTTTTAACCTTTACTGTCTCATAGACGTAGGTTAAAAACGGCCTCCCTTTCACCCCTTACAGCCGTCCCTGTCCTCCAAAATGTATTTAAGAATTTTGAAATGTGTTCAAAACTGACTCCAAGTTGGGGAGTGGCCGTACACCGAGAAAGAGAAATTGTAAGAAAATGATTCAACTTTTAACCTTTACTGTCTCATAGACGTAGGTTAAAAACGGCCTCCCTTTCACCCCTTACAGCCGTCCCTGTCCTCCAAAATGTATTTAAGAATTTTGAAATGTGTTCAAAACTGACTCCAATTTGGGGAGTGGCAGAACACCGAGAAAGAGAAATTGTAAGAAAATGATTCAACTTTTAACCTTTACTGTCTCATAGACGTAGGTTAAAAACGGCCTCCCTTTCACCCCTTACAGCCGTCCCTGTCCTCCAAAATGTATTTAAGAATTTTGAAATGTGTTCAAAACTGACTCCAATTTGGGGAGTGGCAGTACACCGAGAAAGAGAAATTGTAAGAAAATGATTCAACTTTTAACCTTTACTGTCTCATAGACATAGGTTAAAAACAGCATCCCTTTCACCCCTTACAGCCGTCCCTATCCTCCAAAATGTATTTAAGAATTTTGAAATGTGTTAAAAACTGACTCCAATTTGGAGAGTGGCAGTACACCGAGAAAGAGAAATTGTAAGAAAATGATTCAACTTTTACCCTTTACTGTCTCATAGACGTAGGTTAAAAACGGCCTCCCTTTCACCCCTTACAGCCGTCCCTGCCCTCCAAAATGTATTTAAGAATTTTGAAATGTGTTCAAAACTGACTCCAATTTGGGGAGTGGCAGTACACCGAGAAAGAGAAATTGTAAGAAAATGTTTCAACTTTTAACCTTTACTGTCTCATAGACGTAGGTTAAAAACGGACTCCCTTTCACCCCTTACAGCCGTCCCTGTCCTCCAAAATGTATTTAAGAATTTTGAAATGTGTTCAAAACTGACTCCAATTTGGGGAGTGGCAGTACACCGAGAAAGAGAAATTGTAAGAAAATGATTCAACTTTTAACCTTTACTGTCTCATAGACGTAGGTTAAAAACGGCCTCCCTTTCACCCCTTACAGCCGTCCCTGTCCTCCAAAATGTATTTAGGAATTTTGAAATGTGTTCAAAACTGACTCCAATTTGGGGAGTGGCAGTACACCGAGAAAGAGAAATTGTAAGAAAATGATTCAACTTTTAACCTTTACTGTCTCATAGACATAGGTTAAAAACGGCCTCCCTTTCACCGCTTACAGCCGTCCCTGTCCTCCAAAATGTATTTAAGAATTTTGAAATGTGTTCAAAACTGACTCCAATTTGGGGAGTGGCAGTACACCGAGAAAGAGAAATTGTAAGAAAATGATTCAACTTTTAACCTTTACTGTCTCATAGACGTAGGTTAAAAACGGCGTCCCTTTCACCCCTTACAGCCGTCCCTGTCCTCCAAAATGTATTTAAGAATTTTGAAATGTGTTCAAAACTGACTCCAATTTGGGGAGTGGCCGTACACCGAGAAAGAGAAATTGCAAGAAAATGATTCAACTTTTAACCTTTACTGTCTCAGAGACGTAGGTTAAAAACGGCCTCCCTTTCACCCCTTACAGCCGTCCCTATCCTCCAAAATGTATTTAAGAATTTTGAAATGTGTTCAAAACTGACTCCAATTTGGGGAGTGGCCGTACACCGAGAAAGATGGCAGCAAACTAAGGTCACAAAGTTAATAAACAATTTGAATGCTGGCGCAGAGGCAATAGTGTATGGTCCAATCCTGAATGTCTTACGGCAAATAGCTACGTAAATTCTTTTTTCGATTCTCTGTAGGTCAGGGATGAGAAATTGTAAGAAAATGATTCAACTTTTAACCTTTACTGTCTCATAGACGTAGGTTAAAAACGGCCTCCCTTTCACCCCTTACAGCCGTCCCTGTCCTCCAAAATGTATTTAAGAATTTTGAAATGTGTTCAAAACTGACTCCAATTTGGGGAGTGGCCGTACACCGAGAAAGAGAAATTGTAAGAAAATGATTCAATTTTTAAGCTTTACTGTCTCATAGACGTAGGTTAAAAATGGCCTCCCTTTCACCCCTTACAGCCGTCCCTGTCCTCCAAAATTTATTTAAGAATTTTTAAATGTGTTCAAAACGGACTCCAATTTGGGGAGTGGCAGTACACCGAGAAAGAGAAATTGTAAGAAAATGATTCAACTTTTAACCTTTACTGTCTCATAGACGTAGGTTAAAAACGGCCTCCCTTTCACCCCTTACAGCCGTCCCTATCCTCCAAAATGTATTTAAGAATTTTGAAATGTGTTAAAAACTGACTGCAATTTGGAGAGTGGCAGTACACCGAGAAAGAGAAATTGTAAGAAAATGATTCAACTTTTAACCTTTACTGTCTCATAGACGTAGGTTAAAAACGGCCTCCCTTTCACCCCTTACAGCCGTCCCTGCCCTCCAAAATGTATTTAAGAATTTTGAAATGTGTTCAAAACTGACTCCAATTTGGGGAGTGGCCGTACACCGAGAAAGATGGCAGCAAACTAAGGTCACAAAGTTAATAAACAATTTTAATGCTGGCGCAGAGGCAATAGTGTATGGTCCAATCCTGAATGTCTTACGGCAAATAGCTACGTAAATTCTTTTTTCGATTCTCTGTAGGTCAGGGATGAGAAATTGTAAGAAAATGATTCAACTTTTAACCTTTACTGTCTCATAGACGTAGGTTAAAAACGGCCTCCCTTTCACCCCTTACAGCCGTCCCTGTCCTCCAAAATGTATTTAAGAATTTTGAAATGTGTTCAAAACTGACTCCAAGTTGGGGAGTGGCCGTACACCGAGAAAGAGAAATTGTAAGAAAATGATTCAACTTTTAACCTTTACTGTCTCATAGACGTAGGTTAAAAACGGCCTCCCTTTCACCCCTTACAGCCGTCCCTGTCCTCCAAAATGTATTTAAGAATTTTGAAATGTGTTCAAAACTGACTCCAATTTGGGGAGTGGCCGTACACCGAGAAAGATGGCAGCAAACTAAGGTCACAAAGTTAATAAACAATTTTAATGCTGGCGCAGAGGCAATAGTGTATGGTCCAATCCTGAATGTCTTACGGCAAATAGCTACGTAAATTCTTTTTTCGATTCTCTGTAGATCAGGGACGAGAAATTGTAAGAAAATGATTCAACTTTTAAACTTTACTGTCTCATAGACGTAGGTTAAAAACGGCCTCCCTTTCACCCCTTACAGCCGTCCCTGTCCTCCAAAATGTATTTAAGAATTTTGAAATGTGTTCAAAACTGACTCCAATTTGGGGAGTGGCCGTACACCGAGAAAGAGAAATTGTAAGAAAATGATTCAATTTTTAACCTTTACTGTCTCATAGACGTAGGTTAAAAACGGCCTCCCTTTCACCCCTTACAGCCGTCCCTGTCCTCCAAAATGTATTTAAGAATTTTGAAATGTGTTCAAAACTGACTCCAATTTGGGGAGTGGCCGTACACCGAGAAAGAGAAATTGTAAGAAAATGATTCAACTTTTAACCTTTACTGTCTGATAGACGTAGGTTAAAAACGGCCTCCCTTTCACCCCTTACAGCCGTCCCTATCCTCCAAAATGTATTTAAGAATTTTGAAATGTGTTCAAAACTGACTCCAATTTGGGGAGTGGCCGTACACCGAGAAAGATGGCAGCAAACTAAGGTCACAAAGTTAATAAACAATTTTAATGCTGGCGCAGAGGCAATAGTGTATGGTCCAATCCTGAATGTCTTACGGCAAATAGCTACGTAAATTCTTTTTTCGATTCTCTGTAGGTCAGGGATGAGAAATTGTAAGAAAATGATTCAACTTTTAACCTTTACTGTCTCATAGACGTAGGTTAAAAACGGCCTCCCTTTCACCCCTTACAGCCGTCCCTGTCCTCCAAAATGTATTTAAGAATTTTGAAATGTGTTCAAAACTGACTCCAAGTTGGGGAGTGGCCGTACACCGAGAAAGAGAAATTGTAAGAAAATGATTCAACTTTTAACCTTTACTGTCTCATAGACGTAGGTTAAAAACGGCCTCCCTTTCACCCCTTACAGCCGTCCCTGTCCTCCAAAATGTATTTAAGAATTTTGAAATGTGTTCAAAACTGACTCCAATTTGGGGAGTGGCAGAACACCGAGAAAGAGAAATTGTAAGAAAATGATTCAACTTTTAACCTTTACTGTCTCATAGACGTAGGTTAAAAACGGCCTCCCTTTCACCCCTTACAGCCGTCCCTGTCCTCCAAAATGTATTTAAGAATTTTGAAATGTGTTCAAAACTGACTCCAATTTGGGGAGTGGCAGTACACCGAGAAAGAGAAATTGTAAGAAAATGATTCAACTTTTAACCTTTACTGTCTCATAGACATAGGTTAAAAACAGCATCCCTTTCACCCCTTACAGCCGTCCCTATCCTCCAAAATGTATTTAAGAATTTTGAAATGTGTTAAAAACTGACTCCAATTTGGAGAGTGGCAGTACACCGAGAAAGAGAAATTGTAAGAAAATGATTCAACTTTTACCCTTTACTGTCTCATAGACGTAGGTTAAAAACGGCCTCCCTTTCACCCCTTACAGCCGTCCCTGCCCTCCAAAATGTATTTAAGAATTTTGAAATGTGTTCAAAACTGACTCCAATTTGGGGAGTGGCAGTACACCGAGAAAGAGAAATTGTAAGAAAATGTTTCAACTTTTAACCTTTACTGTCTCATAGACGTAGGTTAAAAACGGACTCCCTTTCACCCCTTACAGCCGTCCCTGTCCTCCAAAATGTATTTAAGAATTTTGAAATGTGTTCAAAACTGACTCCAATTTGGGGAGTGGCAGTACACCGAGAAAGAGAAATTGTAAGAAAATGATTCAACTTTTAACCTTTACTGTCTCATAGACGTAGGTTAAAAACGGCCTCCCTTTCACCCCTTACAGCCGTCCCTGTCCTCCAAAATGTATTTAGGAATTTTGAAATGTGTTCAAAACTGACTCCAATTTGGGGAGTGGCAGTACACCGAGAAAGAGAAATTGTAAGAAAATGATTCAACTTTTAACCTTTACTGTCTCATAGACATAGGTTAAAAACGGCCTCCCTTTCACCGCTTACAGCCGTCCCTGTCCTCCAAAATGTATTTAAGAATTTTGAAATGTGTTCAAAACTGACTCCAATTTGGGGAGTGGCAGTACACCGAGAAAGAGAAATTGTAAGAAAATGATTCAACTTTTAACCTTTACTGTCTCATAGACGTAGGTTAAAAACGGCGTCCCTTTCACCCCTTACAGCCGTCCCTGTCCTCCAAAATGTATTTAAGAATTTTGAAATGTGTTCAAAACTGACTCCAATTTGGGGAGTGGCCGTACACCGAGAAAGAGAAATTGCAAGAAAATGATTCAACTTTTAACCTTTACTGTCTCAGAGACGTAGGTTAAAAACGGCCTCCCTTTCACCCCTTACAGCCGTCCCTATCCTCCAAAATGTATTTAAGAATTTTGAAATGTGTTCAAAACTGACTCCAATTTGGGGAGTGGCCGTACACCGAGAAAGATGGCAGCAAACTAAGGTCACAAAGTTAATAAACAATTTGAATGCTGGCGCAGAGGCAATAGTGTATGGTCCAATCCTGAATGTCTTACGGCAAATAGCTACGTAAATTCTTTTTTCGATTCTCTGTAGGTCAGGGATGAGAAATTGTAAGAAAATGATTCAACTTTTAACCTTTACTGTCTCATAGACGTAGGTTAAAAACGGCCTCCCTTTCACCCCTTACAGCCGTCCCTGTCCTCCAAAATGTATTTAAGAATTTTGAAATGTGTTCAAAACTGACTCCAATTTGGGGAGTGGCCGTACACCGAGAAAGAGAAATTGTAAGAAAATGATTCAATTTTTAAGCTTTACTGTCTCATAGACGTAGGTTAAAAATGGCCTCCCTTTCACCCCTTACAGCCGTCCCTGTCCTCCAAAATTTATTTAAGAATTTTTAAATGTGTTCAAAACGGACTCCAATTTGGGGAGTGGCAGTACACCGAGAAAGAGAAATTGTAAGAAAATGATTCAACTTTTAACCTTTACTGTCTCATAGACGTAGGTTAAAAACGGCCTCCCTTTCACCCCTTACAGCCGTCCCTATCCTCCAAAATGTATTTAAGAATTTTGAAATGTGTTAAAAACTGACTGCAATTTGGAGAGTGGCAGTACACCGAGAAAGAGAAATTGTAAGAAAATGATTCAACTTTTAACCTTTACTGTCTCATAGACGTAGGTTAAAAACGGCCTCCCTTTCACCCCTTACAGCCGTCCCTGCCCTCCAAAATGTATTTAAGAATTTTGAAATGTGTTCAAAACTGACTCCAATTTGGGGAGTGGCCGTACACCGAGAAAGATGGCAGCAAACTAAGGTCACAAAGTTAATAAACAATTTTAATGCTGGCGCAGAGGCAATAGTGTATGGTCCAATCCTGAATGTCTTACGGCAAATAGCTACGTAAATTCTTTTTTCGATTCTCTGTAGGTCAGGGATGAGAAATTGTAAGAAAATGATTCAACTTTTAACCTTTACTGTCTCATAGACGTAGGTTAAAAACGGCCTCCCTTTCACCCCTTACAGCCGTCCCTGTCCTCCAAAATGTATTTAAGAATTTTGAAATGTGTTCAAAACTGACTCCAAGTTGGGGAGTGGCCGTACACCGAGAAAGAGAAATTGTAAGAAAATGATTCAACTTTTAACCTTTACTGTCTCATAGACGTAGGTTAAAAACGGCCTCCCTTTCACCCCTTACAGCCGTCCCTGTCCTCCAAAATGTATTTAAGAATTTTGAAATGTGTTCAAAACTGACTCCAATTTGGGGAGTGGCAGAACACCGAGAAAGAGAAATTGTAAGAAAATGATTCAACTTTTAACCTTTACTGTCTCATAGACGTAGGTTAAAAACGGCCTCCCTTTCACCCCTTACAGCCGTCCCTGTCCTCCAAAATGTATTTAAGAATTTTGAAATGTGTTCAAAACTGACTCCAATTTGGGGAGTGGCAGTACACCGAGAAAGAGAAATTGTAAGAAAATGATTCAACTTTTAACCTTTACTGTCTCATAGACATAGGTTAAAAACGGCCTCCCTTTCACCTCTTACAGCCGTCCCTATCCTCCAAAATGTATTTAAGAATTTTGAAATGTGTTAAAAACTGACTCCAATTTGGAGAGTGGCAGTACACCGAGAAAGAGAAATTGTAAGAAAATGATTCAACTTTTACCCTTTACTGTCTCATAGACGTAGGTTAAAAACGGCCTCCCTTTCACCCCTTACAGCCGTCCCTGCCCTCCAAAATGTATTTAAGAATTTTGAAATGTGTTCAAAACTGACTCCAATTTGGGGAGTGGCAGTACACCGAGAAAGAGAAATTGTAAGAAAATGTTTCAACTTTTAACCTTTACTGTCTCATAGACGTAGGTTAAAAACGGACTCCCTTTCACCCCTTACAGCCGTCCCTGTCCTCCAAAATGTATTTAAGAATTTTGAAATGTGTTCAAAACTGACTCCAATTTGGGGAGTGGCAGTACACCGAGAAAGAGAAATTGTAAGAAAATGATTCAACTTTTAACCTTTACTGTCTCATAGACGTAGGTTAAAAACGGCCTCCCTTTCACCCCTTACAGCCGTCCCTGTCCTCCAAAATGTATTTAAGAATTTTGAAATGTGTTCAAAACTGACTCCAATTTGGGGAGTGGCAGTACACCGAGAAAGAGAAATTGTAAGAAAATGATTCAACTTTTAACCTTTACTGTCTCATAGACATAGGTTAAAAACGGCCTCCCTTTCACCGCTTACAGCCGTCCCTGTCCTCCAAAATGTATTTAAGAATTTTGAAATGTGTTCAAAACTGACTCCAATTTGGGGAGTGGCAGTACACCGAGAAAGAGAAATTGTAAGAAAATGATTCAACTTTTAACCTTTACTGTCTCATAGACGTAGGTTAAAAACGGCGTCCCTTTCACCCCTTACAGCCGTCCCTGTCCTCCAAAATGTATTTAAGAATTTTGAAATGTGTTCAAAACTGACTCCAATTTGGGGAGTGGCCGTACACCGAGAAAGAGAAATTGCAAGAAAATGATTCAACTTTTAACCTTTACTGTCTCAGAGACGTAGGTTAAAAACGGCCTCCCTTTCACCCCTTACAGCCGTCCCTATCCTCCAAAATGTATTTAAGAATTTTGAAATGTGTTCAAAACTGACTCCAATTTGGGGAGTGGCCGTACACCGAGAAAGATGGCAGCAAACTAAGGTCACAAAGTTAATAAACAATTTGAATGCTGGCGCAGAGGCAATAGTGTATGGTCCAATCCTGAATGTCTTACGGCAAATAGCTACGTAAATTCTTTTTTCGATTCTCTGTAGGTCAGGGATGAGAAATTGTAAGAAAATGATTCAACTTTTAACCTTTACTGTCTCATAGACGTAGGTTAAAAACGGCCTCCCTTTCACCCCTTACAGCCGTCCCTGTCCTCCAAAATGTATTTAAGAATTTTGAAATGTGTTCAAAACTGACTCCAATTTGGGGAGTGGCCGTACACCGAGAAAGAGAAATTGTAAGAAAATGATTCAATTTTTAAGCTTTACTGTCTCATAGACGTAGGTTAAAAATGGCCTCCCTTTCACCCCTTACAGCCGTCCCTGTCCTCCAAAATTTATTTAAGAATTTTTAAATGTGTTCAAAACGGACTCCAATTTGGGGAGTGGCAGTACACCGAGAAAGAGAAATTGTAAGAAAATGATTCAACTTTTAACCTTTACTGTCTCATAGACGTAGGTTAAAAACGGCCTCCCTTTCACCCCTTACAGCCGTCCCTATCCTCCAAAATGTATTTAAGAATTTTGAAATGTGTTAAAAACTGACTGCAATTTGGAGAGTGGCAGTACACCGAGAAAGAGAAATTGTAAGAAAATGATTCAACTTTTAACCTTTACTGTCTCATAGACGTAGGTTAAAAACGGCCTCCCTTTCACCCCTTACAGCCGTCCCTGCCCTCCAAAATGTATTTAAGAATTTTGAAATGTGTTCAAAACTGACTCCAATTTGGGGAGTGGCAGTACGCCGAGAAAGAGAAATTGTAAGAAAATGTTTCAACTTTTAACCTTTACTGTCTCATAGACGTAGGTTAAAAACGGACTCCCTTTCACCCCTTACAGCCGTCCCTGTCCTCCAAAATGTATTTAAGAATTTTGAAATGTGTTCAAAACTGACTCCAATTTGGGGAGTGGCAGTACACCGAGAAAGAGAAATTGTAAGAAAATGATTCAACTTTTAACCTTTACTGTCTCATAGACGTAGGTTAAAAACGGCCTCCCTTTCACCCCTTACAGCCGTCCCTGTCCTCCAAAATGTATTTAAGAATTTTGAAATGTGTTCAAAACTGACTCCAATTTGGGGAGTGGCAGTACACAGAGAAAGAGAAATTGTAAGAAAATGATTCAACTTTTAACCTTTACTGTCTCATAGACGTAGGTTAAAAACGGCCTCCCTTTCACCCCTTACAGCCGTCCCTGTCCTCCAAAATGTATTTAAGAATTTTGAAATGTGTTCAAAACTGACTCCAATTTGGGGAGTGGCAGTACACCGAGAAAGAGAAATTGTAAGAAAATGATTCAACTTTTAACCTTTACTGTCTCATAGACGTAGGTTAAAAACGGCGTCCCTTTCACCCCTTACAGCCGTCCCTGTCCTCCAAAATGTATTTAAGAATTTTGAAATGTGTTCAAAACTGACTCCAATTTGGGGAGTGGCCGTACACCGAGAAAGAGAAATTGCAAGAAAATGATGCAACTTTTAACCTTTACTGTCTCATAGACGTAGGTTAAAAACGGCCTCCCTTTCACCCCTTACAGCCGTCCCTATCCTCCAAAATGTATTTAAGAATTTTGAAATGTGTTCAAAACTGACTCCAATTTGGGGAGTGGCCGTACACCGAGAAAGATGGCAGCAAACTAAGGTCACAAAGTTAATAAACAATTTTAATGCTGGCGCAGAGGCAATAGTGTATGGTCCAATCCTGAATGTCTTACGGCAAATAGCTACGTAAATTCTTTTTTCGATTCTCTGTAGATCAGGGACGAGAAATTGTAAGAAAATGATTCAACTTTTAAACTTTACTGTCTCATAGACGTAGGTTAAAAACTGCCTCCCTTTCACCCCTTACAGCCGTCCCTGTCCTCCAAAATGTATTTAAGAATTTTGAAATGTGTTCAAAACTGACTCCAATTTGGGGAGTGGCCGTACACCGAGAAAGAGAAATTGTAAGAAAATGATTCAATTTTTAACCTTTACTGTCTCATAGACGTAGGTTAAAAACGGCCTCCCTTTCACCCCTTACAGCCGTCCCTGTCCTCCAAAATGTATTTAAGAATTTTGAAATGTGTTCAAAACTGACTCCAATTTGGGGAGTGGCAGTACACCGAGAAAGAGAAATTGTAAGAAAATGATTCAACTTTTAACCTTTACTGTCTCATAGACGTAGGTTAAAAACGGCCTCCCTTTCACCCCTTACAGCCGTCCCTGTCCTCCAAAATGTATTTAAGAATTTTAAAATGTGTTCAAAACTAACTCCAATTTGGGGAGTGGCAGTACACCGAGAAAGAGAAATTGTAAGAAAATGATTCAACTTTTAACCTTTACTGTCTCATAGACGTAGGTTAAAAACGGCCTCCCTTTCACCCCTTACAGCCGTCCCTGTCCTCCAAAATGTATTTAAGAATTTTGAAATGTGTTCAAAACTGACTCCAATTTGGGGAGTGGCAGTACACCGAGAAAGAGAAATTGTAAGAAAATGATTCAACTTTTAACCTTTACTGTCTCATAGACGTAGGTTAAAAACGGCCTCCCTTTCACCCCTTACAGCCGTCCCTGTCCTCCAAAATGTATTTAAGAATTTTGAAATGTGTTCAAAACTGACTCCAATTTGGGGAGTGGCCGTACACCGAGAAAGAGAAATTGTAAGAAAATGATTCAACTTTTAACCTTTACTGTCTCATAGACGTAGGTTAAAAACGGCCTCCCTTTCACCCCTTACAGCCGTCCCTGTCCTCCAAAATGTATTTAAGAATTTTGAAATGTGTTCAAAACTGACTCCAATTTGGGGAGTGGCAGTACACCGAGAAAGAGAAATTGTAAGAAAATGATTCAACTTTTAACCTTTACTGTCTCATAGACGTAGGTTAAAAACGGCCTCCCTTTCACCCCTTATAGCCGTCCCTATCCTCCAAAATGTATTTAAGAATTTTGAAATGTGTTAAAAACTGACTCCAATTTGCAGAGTGGCAGTACACCGAGAAAGAGAAATTGTAAGAAAATGTTTCAACTTTTAACCTTTACTGTCTCATAGACGTAGGTTAAAAACGGCCTCCCTTTCACCCCTTACAGCCGTCCCTGCCCTCCAAAATGTATTTAAGAATTTTGAAATGTGTTCAAAACTGACTCCAATTTGGGGAGTGGCCGTACACCGAGAAAGATGGCAGCAAACTAAGGTCACAAAGTTAATAAACAATTTTAATGCTGGCGCAGAGGCAATAGTGTATGGTCCAATCCTGAATGTCTTACGGCAAATAGCTACGTAAATTCTTTTTTCGATTCTCTGTAGGTCAGGGATGAGAAATTGTAAGAAAATGATTCAACTTTTAACCTTTACTGTCTCATAGACGTAGGTTAAAAACGGCCTCCCTTTCACCCCTTACAGCCGTCCCTGTCCTCCAAAATGTATTTAAGAATTTTGAAATGTGTTCAAAACTGACTCCAATTTGGGGAGTGGCCGTACACCGAGAAAGAGAAATTGTAAGAAAATGATTCAACTTTTAACCTTTACTGTCTCATAGACGTAGGTTAAAAACGGCCTCCCTTTCACCCCTTACAGCCGTCCCTGTCCTCCAAAATGTATTTAAGAATTTTGAAATGTATTCAAAACTGACTCCAATTTGGGGAGTGGCAGTACACCGAGAAAGAGAAATTGTAAGAAAATGATTCAACTTTTAACCTTTACTGTCTCATAGACGTAGGTTAAAAACGGCCTCCCTTTCACCCCTTATAGCCGTCCCTATCCTCCAAAATGTATTTAAGAATTTTGAAATGTGTTAAAAACTGACTCCAATTTGGAGAGTGGCAGTACACCGAGAAAGAGAAATTGTAAGAAAATGATTCAACTTTTAACCTTTACTGTCTCATAGACGTAGGTTAAAAACGGCCTCCCTTTCACCCCTTACAGCCGTCCCTGCCCTCCAAAATGTATTTAAGAATTTTGAAATGTGTTCAAAACTGACTCCAATTTGGGGAGTGGCAGTACACCGAGAAAGAGAAATTGTAAGAAAATGTTTCAACTTTTAACCTTTACTGTCTCATAGACGTAGGTTAAAAACGGACTCCCTTTCACCCCTTACAGCCGTCCCTGTCCTCCAAAATGTATTTAAGAATTTTGAAATGTGTTCAAAACTGACTCCAATTTGGGGAGTGGCAGTACACCGAGAAAGAGAAATTGTAAGAAAATGATTCAACTTTTAACCTTTACTGTCTCATAGACGTAGGTTAAAAACGGCCTCCCTTTCACCCCTTACAGCCGTCCCTGTCCTCCAAAATGTATTTAAGAATTTTGAAATGTGTTCAAAACTGACTCCAATTTGGGGAGTGGCAGTACACCGAGAAAGAGAAATTGTAAGAAAATGATTCAACTTTTAACCTTTACTGTCTCATAGACGTAGGTTAAAAACGGCCTCCCTTTCACCCCTTACAGCCGTCCCTGTCCTCCAAAATGTATTTAAGAATTTTGAAATGTGTTCAAAACTGACTCCAATTTGGGGAGTGGCAGTACACCGAGAAAGAGAAATTGTAAGAAAATGATTCAACTTTTAACCTTTACTGTCTCATAGACGTAGGTTAAAAACGGCGTCCCTTTCACCCCTTACAGCCGTCCCTGTCCTCCAAAATGTATTTAAGAATTTTGAAATGTGTTCAAAACTGACTCCAATTTGGGGAGTGGCCGTACACCGAGAAAGAGAAATTGCAAGAAAATGATTCAACTTTTAACCTTTACTGTCTCATAGACGTAGGTTAAAAACGGCCTCCCTTTCACCCCTTACAGCCGTCCCTATCCTCCAAAATGTATTTAAGAATTTTGAAATGTGTTCAAAACTGACTCCAATTTGGGGAGTGGCCGTACACCGAGAAAGATGGCAGCAAACTAAGGTCACAAAGTTAATAAACAATTTTAATGCTGGCGCAGAGGCAATATTGTATGGTCCAATCCTGAATGTCTTACGGCAAATAGCTACGTAAATTCTTTTTTCGATTCTCTGTAGATCAGGGACGAGAAATTGTAAGAAAATGATTCAACTTTTAAACTTTACTGTCTCATAGACGTAGGTTAAAAACGGCCTCCCTTTCACCCCTTACAGCCGTCCCTGTCCTCCAAAATGTATTTAAGAATTTTGAAATGTGTTCAAAACTGACTCCAATTTGGGGAGTGGCCGTACACCGAGAAAGAGAAATTGTAAGAAAATGATTCAATTTTTAACCTTTACTGTCTCATAGACGTAGGTTAAAAACGGCCTCCCTTTCACCCCTTACAGCCGTCCCTGTCCTCCAAAATGTATTTAAGAATTTTGAAATGTGTTCAAAACTGACTCCAATTTGGGGAGTGGCAGTACACCGAGAAAGAGAAATTGTAAGAAAATGATTCAACTTTTAACCTTTACTGTCTCATAGACGTAGGTTAAAAACGGCCTCCCTTTCACCCCTTACAGCCGTCCCTGTCCTCCAAAATGTATTTAAGAATTTTAAAATGTGTTCAAAACTAACTCCAATTTGGGGAGTGGCAGTACACCGAGAAAGAGAAATTGTAAGAAAATGATTCAACTTTTAACCTTTACTGTCTCATAGACGTAGGTTAAAAACGGCCTCCCTTTCACCCCTTACAGCCGTCCCTGTCCTCCAAAATGTATTTAAGAATTTTGAAATGTGTTCAAAACTGACTCCAATTTGGGGAGTGGCAGTACACCGAGAAAGAGAAATTGTAAGAAAATGATTCAACTTTTAACCTTTACTGTCTCATAGACGTAGGTTAAAAACGGCCTCCCTTTCACCCCTTACAGCCGTCCCTGTCCTCCAAAATGTATTTAAGAATTTTGAAATGTGTTCAAAACTGACTCCAATTTGGGGAGTGGCCGTACACCGAGAAAGAGAAATTGTAAGAAAATGATTCAACTTTTAACCTTTACTGTCTGATAGACGTAGGTTAAAAACGGCCTCCCTTTCACCCCTTACAGCCGTCCCTATCCTCCAAAATGTATTTAAGAATTTTGAAATGTGTTAAAAACTGACTCCAATTTGGAGAGTGGCAGTACACCGAGAAAGAGAAATTGTAAGAAAATGATTCAACTTTTACCCTTTACTGTCTCATAGACGTAGGTTAAAAACGGCCTCCCTTTCACCCCTTACAGCCGTCCCTGCCCTCCAAAATGTATTTAAGAATTTTGAAATGTGTTCAAAACTGACTCCAATTTGGGGAGTGGCAGTACACCGAGAAAGAGAAATTGTAAGAAAATGTTTCAACTTTTAACCTTTACTGTCTCATAGACGTAGGTTAAAAACGGACTCCCTTTCACCCCTTACAGCCGTCCCTGTCCTCCAAAATGTATTTAAGAATTTTGAAATGTGTTCAAAACTGACTCCAATTTGGGGAGTGGCAGTACACCGAGAAAGAGAAATTGTAAGAAAATGATTCAACTTTTAACCTTTACTGTCTCATAGACATAGGTTAAAAACGGCCTCCCTTTCACCGCTTACAGCCGTCCCTGTCCTCCAAAATGTATTTAAGAATTTTGAAATGTGTTCAAAACTGACTCCAATTTGGGGAGTGGCAGTACACCGAGAAAGAGAAATTGTAAGAAAATGATTCAACTTTTAACCTTTACTGTCTCATAGACGTAGGTTAAAAACGGCGTCCCTTTCACCCCTTACAGCCGTCCCTGTCCTCCAAAATGTATTTAAGAATTTTGAAATGTGTTCAAAACTGACTCCAATTTGGGGAGTGGCCGTACACCGAGAAAGAGAAATTGCAAGAAAATGATTCAACTTTTAACCTTTACTGTCTCAGAGACGTAGGTTAAAAACGGCCTCCCTTTCACCCCTTACAGCCGTCCCTATCCTCCAAAATGTATTTAAGAATTTTGAAATGTGTTCAAAACTGACTCCAATTTGGGGAGTGGCCGTACACCGAGAAAGATGGCAGCAAACTAAGGTCACAAAGTTAATAAACAATTTGAATGCTGGCGCAGAGGCAATAGTGTATGGTCCAATCCTGAATGTCTTACGGCAAATAGCTACGTAAATTCTTTTTTCGATTCTCTGTAGGTCAGGGATGAGAAATTGTAAGAAAATGATTCAACTTTTAACCTTTACTGTCTCATAGACGTAGGTTAAAAACGGCCTCCCTTTCACCCCTTACAGCCGTCCCTGTCCTCCAAAATGTATTTAAGAATTTTGAAATGTGTTCAAAACTGACTCCAATTTGGTGAGTGGCCGTACACCGAGAAAGAGAAATTGTAAGAAAATGATTCAATTTTTAAGCTTTACTGTCTCATAGACGTAGGTTAAAAATGGCCTCCCTTTCACCCCTTACAGCCGTCCCTGTCCTCCAAAATTTATTTAAGAATTTTTAAATGTGTTCAAAACGGACTCCAATTTGGGGAGTGGCAGTACACCGAGAAAGAGAAATTGTAAGAAAATGATTCAACTTTTAACCTTTACTGTCTCATAGACGTAGGTTAAAAACGGCCTCCCTTTCACCCCTTACAGCCGTCCCTATCCTCCAAAATGTATTTAAGAATTTTGAAATGTGTTAAAAACTGACTGCAATTTGGAGAGTGGCAGTACACCGAGAAAGAGAAATTGTAAGAAAATGATTCAACTTTTAACCTTTACTGTCTCATAGACGTAGGTTAAAAACGGCCTCCCTTTCACCCCTTACAGCCGTCCCTGCCCTCCAAAATGTATTTAAGAATTTTGAAATGTGTTCAAAACTGACTCCAATTTGGGGAGTGGCCGTACACCGAGAAAGATGGCAGCAAACTAAGGTCACAAAGTTAATAAACAATTTTAATGCTGGCGCAGAGGCAATAGTGTATGGTCCAATCCTGAATGTCTTACGGCAAATAGCTACGTAAATTCTTTTTTCGATTCTCTGTAGGTCAGGGATGAGAAATTGTAAGAAAATGATTCAACTTTTAACCTTTACTGTCTCATAGACGTAGGTTAAAAACGGCCTCCCTTTCAACCCTTACAGCCGTCCCTGTCCTCCAAAATGTATTTAAGAATTTTGAAATGTGTTCAAAACTGACTCCAAGTTGGGGAGTGGCCGTACACCGAGAAAGAGAAATTGTAAGAAAATGATTCAACTTTTAACCTTTACTGTCTCATAGACGTAGGTTAAAAACGGCCTCCCTTTCACCCCTTACAGCCGTCCCTGTCCTCCAAAATGTATTTAAGAATTTTGAAATGTGTTCAAAACTGACTCCAATTTGGGGAGTGGCAGAACACCGAGAAAGAGAAATTGTAAGAAAATGATTCAACTTTTAACCTTTACTGTCTCATAGACGTAGGTTAAAAACGGCCTCCCTTTCACCCCTTACAGCCGTCCCTGTCCTCCAAAATGTATTTAAGAATTTTGAAATGTGTTCAAAACTGACTCCAATTTGGGGAGTGGCAGTACACCGAGAAAGAGAAATTGTAAGAAAATGATTCAACTTTTAACCTTTACTGTCTCATAGACATAGGTTAAAAACGGCCTCCCTTTCACCCCTTACAGCCGTCCCTATCCTCCAAAATGTATTTAAGAATTTTGAAATGTGTTAAAAACTGACTCCAATTTGGAGAGTGGCAGTACACCGAGAAAGAGAAATTGTAAGAAAATGATTCAACTTTTACCCTTTACTGTCTCATAGACGTAGGTTAAAAACGGCCTCCCTTTCACCCCTTACAGCCGTCCCTGCCCTCCAAAATGTATTTAAGAATTTTGAAATGTGTTCAAAACTGACTCCAATTTGGGGAGTGGCAGTACACCGAGAAAGAGAAATTGTAAGAAAATGTTTCAACTTTTAACCTTTACTGTCTCATAGACGTAGGTTAAAAACGGACTCCCTTTCACCCCTTACAGCCGTCCCTGTCCTCCAAAATGTATTTAAGAATTTTGAAATGTGTTCAAAACTGACTCCATTTTGGGGAGTGGCAGTACACCGAGAAAGAGAAATTGTAAGAAAATGATTCAACTTTTAACCTTTACTGTCTCATAGACGTAGGTTAAAAACGGCCTCCCTTTCACCCCTTACAGCCGTCCCTGTCCTCCAAAATGTATTTAAGAATTTTGAAATGTGTTCAAAACTGACTCCAATTTGGGGAGTGGCAGTACACCGAGAAAGAGAAATTGTAAGAAAATGATTCAACTTTTAACCTTTACTGTCTCATAGACATAGGTTAAAAACGGCCTCCCTTTCACCGCTTACAGCCGTCCCTGTCCTCCAAAATGTATTTGAGAATTTTGAAATGTGTTCAAAACTGACTCCAATTTGGGGAGTGGCAGTACACCGAGAAAGAGAAATAGTAAGAAAATGATTCAACTTTTAACCTTTACTGTCTCATAGACGTAGGTTAAAAACGGCGTCCCTTTCACCCCTTACAGCCGTCCCTGTCCTCCAAAATGTATTTAAGAATTTTGAAATGTGTTCAAAACTGACTCCAATTTGGGGAGTGGCCGTACACCGAGAAAGAGAAATTGCAAGAAAATGATTCAACTTTTAACCTTTACTGTCTCAGAGACGTAGGTTAAAAACGGCCTCCCTTTCACCCCTTACAGCCGTCCCTATCCTCCAAAATGTATTTAAGAATTTTGAAATGTGTTCAAAACTGACTCCAATTTGGGGAGTGGCCGTACACCGATAAAGATGGCAGCAAACTAAGGTCACAAAGTTAATAAACAATTTGAATGCTGGCGCAGAGGCAATAGTGTATGGTCCAATCCTGAATGTCTTACGGCAAATAGCTACGTAAATTCTTTTTTCGATTCTCTGTAGGTCAGGGATGAGAAATTGTAAGAAAATGATTCAACTTTTAACCTTTACTGTCTCATAGACGTAGGTTAAAAACGGCCTCCCTTTCACCCCTTACAGCCGTCCCTGTCCTCCAAAATGTATTTAAGAATTTTGAAATGTGTTCAAAACTGACTCCAATTTGGGGAGTGGCCGTACACCGAGAAAGAGAAATTGTAAGAAAATGATTCAATTTTTAAGCTTTACTGTCTCATAGACGTAGGTTAAAAATGGCCTCCCTTTCACCCCTTACAGCCGTCCCTGTCCTCCAAAATTTATTTAAGAATTTTTAAATGTGTTCAAAACGGACTCCAATTTGGGGAGTGGCAGTACACCGAGAAAGAGAAATTGTAAGAAAATGATTCAACTTTTAACCTTTACTGTCTCATAGACGTAGGTTAAAAACGGCCTCCCTTTCACCCCTTACAGCCGTCCCTATCCTCCAAAATGTATTTAAGAATTTTGAAATGTGTTAAAAACTGACTGCAATTTGGAGAGTGGCAGTACACCGAGAAAGAGAAATTGTAAGAAAATGATTCAAATTTTAACCTTTACTGTCTCATAGACGTAGGTTAAAAACGGCCTCCCTTTCACCCCTTACAGCCGTCCCTGCCCTCCAAAATGTATTTAAGAATTTTGAAATGTGTTCAAAACTGACTCCAATTTGGGGAGTGGCAGTACGCCGAGAAAGAGAAATTGTAAGAAAATGTTTCAACTTTTAACCTTTACTGTCTCATAGACGTAGGTTAAAAACGGACTCCCTTTCACCCCTTACAGCCGTCCCTGTCCTCCAAAATGTATTTAAGAATTTTGAAATGTGTTCAAAACTGACTCCAATTTGGGGAGTGGCAGTACACCGAGAAAGAGAAATTGTAAGAAAATGATTCAACTTTTAACCTTTACTGTCTCATAGACGTAGGTTAAAAACGGCCTCCCTTTCACCCCTTACAGCCGTCCCTGTCCTCCAAAATGTATTTAAGAATTTTGAAATGTGTTCAAAACTGACTCCAATTTGGGGAGTGGCAGTACACAGAGAAAGAGAAATTGTAAGAAAATGATTCAACTTTTAACCTTTACTGTCTCATAGACGTAGGTTAAAAACGGCCTCCCTTTCACCCCTTACAGCTGTCCCTGTCCTCCAAAATGTATTTAAGAATTTTGAAATGTGTTCAAAACTGACTCCAATTTGGGGAGTGGCAGTACACCGAGAAAGAGAAATTGTAAGAAAATGATTCAACTTTTAACCTTTACTGTCTCATAGACGTAGGTTAAAAACGGCGTCCCTTTCACCCCTTACAGCCGTCCCTGTCCTCCAAAATGTATTTAAGAATTTTGAAATGTGTTCAAAACTGACTCCAATTTGGGGAGTGGCCGTACACCGAGAAAGAGAAATTGCAAGAAAATGATGCAACTTTTAACCTTTACTGTCTCATAGACGTAGGTTAAAAACGGCCTCCCTTTCACCCCTTACAGCCGTCCCTATCCTCCAAAATGTATTTAAGAATTTTGAAATGTGTTCAAAACTGACTCCAATTTGGGGAGTGGCCGTACACCGAGAAAGATGGCAGCAAACTAAGGTCACAAAGTTAATAAACAATTTTAATGCTGGCGCAGAGGCAATAGTGTATGGTCCAATCCTGAATGTCTTACGGCAAATAGCTACGTAAATTCTTTTTTCGATTCTCTGTAGATCAGGGACGAGAAATTGTAAGAAAATGATTCAACTTTTAAACTTTACTGTCTCATAGACGTAGGTTAAAAACTGCCTCCCTTTCACCCCTTACAGCCGTCCCTGTCCTCCAAAATGTATTTAAGAATTTTGAAATGTGTTCAAAACTGACTCCAATTTGGGGAGTGGCCGTACACCGAGAAAGAGAAATTGTAAGAAAATGATTCAATTTTTAACCTTTACTGTCTCATAGACGTAGGTTAAAAACGGCCTCCCTTTCACCCCTTACAGCCGTCCCTGTCCTCCAAAATGTATTTAAGAATTTTGAAATGTGTTCAAAACTGACTCCAATTTGGGGAGTGGCAGTACACCGAGAAAGAGAAATTGTAAGAAAATGATTCAACTTTTAACCTTTACTGTCTCATAGACGTAGGTTAAAAACGGCCTCCCTTTCACCCCTTACAGCCGTCCCTGTCCTCCAAAATGTATTTAAGAATTTTAAAATGTGTTCAAAACTAACTCCAATTTGGGGAGTGGCAGTACACCGAGAAAGAGAAATTGTAAGAAAATGATTCAACTTTTAACCTTTACTGTCTCATAGACGTAGGTTAAAAACGGCCTCCCTTTCACCCCTTACAGCCGTCCCTGTCCTCCAAAATGTATTTAAGAATTTTGAAATGTGTTCAAAACTGACTCCAATTTGGGGAGTGGCAGTACACCGAGAAAGAGAAATTGTAAGAAAATGATTCAACTTTTAACCTTTACTGTCTCATAGACGTAGGTTAAAAACGGCCTCCCTTTCACCCCTTACAGCCGTCCCTGTCCTCCAAAATGTATTTAAGAATTTTGAAATGTGTTCAAAACTGACTCCAATTTGGGGAGTGGCCGTACACCGAGAAAGAGAAATTGTAAGAAAATGATTCAACTTTTAACCTTTACTGTCTCATAGACGTAGGTTAAAAACGGCCTCCCTTTCACCCCTTACAGCCGTCCCTGTCCTCCAAAATGTATTTAAGAATTTTGAAATGTGTTCAAAACTGACTCCAATTTGGGGAGTGGCAGTACACCGAGAAAGAGAAATTGTAAGAAAATGATTCAACTTTTAACCTTTACTGTCTCATAGACGTAGGTTAAAAACGGCCTCCCTTTCACCCCTTATAGCCGTCCCTATCCTCCAAAATGTATTTAAGAATTTTGAAATGTGTTAAAAACTGACTCCAATTTGCAGAGTGGCAGTACACCGAGAAAGAGAAATTGTAAGAAAATGTTTCAACTTTTAACCTTTACTGTCTCATAGACGTAGGTTAAAAACGGCCTCCCTTTCACCCCTTACAGCCGTCCCTGCCCTCCAAAATGTATTTAAGAATTTTGAAATGTGTTCAAAACTGACTCCAATTTGGGGAGTGGCCGTACACCGAGAAAGATGGCAGCAAACTAAGGTCACAAAGTTAATAAACAATTTTAATGCTGGCGCAGAGGCAATAGTGTATGGTCCAATCCTGAATGTCTTACGGCAAATAGCTACGTAAATTCTTTTTTCGATTCTCTGTAGGTCAGGGATGAGAAATTGTAAGAAAATGATTCAACTTTTAACCTTTACTGTCTCATAGACGTAGGTTAAAAACGGCCTCCCTTTCACCCCTTACAGCCGTCCCTGTCCTCCAAAATGTATTTAAGAATTTTGAAATGTGTTCAAAACTGACTCCAATTTGGGGAGTGGCCGTACACCGAGAAAGAGAAATTGTAAGAAAATGATTCAACTTTTAACCTTTACTGTCTCATAGACGTAGGTTAAAAACGGCCTCCCTTTCACCCCTTACAGCCGTCCCTGTCCTCCAAAATGTATTTAAGAATTTTGAAATGTGTTCAAAACTGACTCCAATTTGGGGAGTGGCAGTACACCGAGAAAGAGAAATTGTAAGAAAATGATTCAACTTTTAACCTTTACTGTCTCATAGACGTAGGTTAAAAACGGCCTCCCTTTCACCCCTTATAGCCGTCCCTATCCTCCAAAATGTATTTAAGAATTTTGAAATGTGTTAAAAACTGACTCCAATTTGGAGAGTGGCAGTACACCGAGAAAGAGAAATTGTAAGAAAATGATTCAACTTTTAACCTTTACTGTCTCATAGACGTAGGTTAAAAACGGCCTCCCTTTCACCCCTTACAGCCGTCCCTGCCCTCCAAAATGTATTTAAGAATTTTGAAATGTGTTCAAAACTGACTCCAATTTGGGGAGTGGCAGTACACCGAGAAAGAGAAATTGTAAGAAAATGTTTCAACTTTTAACCTTTACTGTCTCATAGACGTAGGTTAAAAACGGACTCCCTTTCACCCCTTACAGCCGTCCCTGTCCTCCAAAATGTATTTAAGAATTTTGAAATGTGTTCAAAACTGACTCCAATTTGGGGAGTGGCAGTACACCGAGAAAGAGAAATTGTAAGAAAATGATTCAACTTTTAACCTTTACTGTCTCATAGACGTAGGTTAAAAACGGCCTCCCTTTCACCCCTTACAGCCGTCCCTGTCCTCCAAAATGTATTTAAGAATTTTGAAATGTGTTCAAAACTGACTCCAATTTGGGGAGTGGCAGTACACCGAGAAAGAGAAATTGTAAGAAAATGATTCAACTTTTAACCTTTACTGTCTCATAGACGTAGGTTAAAAACGGCCTCCCTTTCACCCCTTACAGCCGTCCCTGTCCTCCAAAATGTATTTAAGAATTTTGAAATGTGTTCAAAACTGACTCCAATTTGGGGAGTGGCAGTACACCGAGAAAGAGAAATTGTAAGAAAATGATTCAACTTTTAACCTTTACTGTCTCATAGACGTAGGTTAAAAACGGCGTCCCTTTCACCCCTTACAGCCGTCCCTGTCCTCCAAAATGTATTTAAGAATTTTGAAATGTGTTCAAAACTGACTCCAATTTGGGGAGTGGCCGTACACCGAGAAAGAGAAATTGCAAGAAAATGATTCAACTTTTAACCTTTACTGTCTCATAGACGTAGGTTAAAAACGGCCTCCCTTTCACCCCTTACAGCCGTCCCTATCCTCCAAAATGTATTTAAGAATTTTGAAATGTGTTCAAAACTGACTCCAATTTGGGGAGTGGCCGTACACCGAGAAAGATGGCAGCAAACTAAGGTCACAAAGTTAATAAACAATTTTAATGCTGGCGCAGAGGCAATATTGTATGGTCCAATCCTGAATGTCTTACGGCAAATAGCTACGTAAATTCTTTTTTCGATTCTCTGTAGATCAGGGACGAGAAATTGTAAGAAAATGATTCAACTTTTAAACTTTACTGTCTCATAGACGTAGGTTAAAAACGGCCTCCCTTTCACCCCTTACAGCCGTCCCTGTCCTCCAAAATGTATTTAAGAATTTTGAAATGTGTTCAAAACTGACTCCAATTTGGGGAGTGGCCGTACACCGAGAAAGAGAAATTGTAAGAAAATGATTCAATTTTTAACCTTTACTGTCTCATAGACGTAGGTTAAAAACGGCCTCCCTTTCACCCCTTACAGCCGTCCCTGTCCTCCAAAATGTATTTAAGAATTTTGAAATGTGTTCAAAACTGACTCCAATTTGGGGAGTGGCAGTACACAGAGAAAGAGAAATTGTAAGAAAATGATTCAACTTTTAACCTTTACTGTCTCATAGACGTAGGTTAAAAACGGCCTCCCTTTCACCCCTTACAGCCGTCCCTGTCCTCCAAAATGTATTTAAGAATTTTAAAATGTGTTCAAAACTAACTCCAATTTGGGGAGTGGCAGTACACCGAGAAAGAGAAATTGTAAGAAAATGATTCAACTTTTAACCTTTACTGTCTCATAGACGTAGGTTAAAAACGGCCTCCCTTTCACCCCTTACAGCCGTCCCTGTCCTCCAAAATGTATTTAAGAATTTTGAAATGTGTTCAAAACTGACTCCAATTTGGGGAGTGGCAGTACACCGAGAAAGAGAAATTGTAAGAAAATGATTCAACTTTTAACCTTTACTGTCTCATAGACGTAGGTTAAAAACGGCCTCCCTTTCACCCCTTACAGCCGTCCCTGTCCTCCAAAATGTATTTAAGAATTTTGAAATGTGTTCAAAACTGACTCCAATTTGGGGAGTGGCCGTACACCGAGAAAGAGAAATTGTAAGAAAATGATTCAACTTTTAACCTTTACTGTCTGATAGACGTAGGTTAAAAACGGCCTCCCTTTCACCCCTTACAGCCGTCCCTATCCTCCAAAATGTATTTAAGAATTTTGAAATGTGTTCAAAACTGACTCCAATTTGGGGAGTGGCCGTACACCGAGAAAGATGGCAGCAAACTAAGGTCACAAAGTTAATAAACAATTTTAATGCTGGCGCAGAGGCAATAGTGTATGGTCCAATCCTGAATGTCTTACGGCAAATAGCTACGTAAATTCTTTTTTCGATTCTCTGTAGGTCAGGGATGAGAAATTGTAAGAAAATGATTCAACTTTTAACCTTTACTGTCTCATAGACGTAGGTTAAAAACGGCCTCCCTTTCACCCCTTACAGCCGTCCCTGTCCTCCAAAATGTATTTAAGAATTTTGAAATGTGTTCAAAACTGACTCCAATTTGGGGAGTGGCCGTACACCGAGAAAGAGAAATTGTAAGAAAATGATTCAACTTTTAACCTTTACTGTCTCATAGACGTAGGTTAAAAACGGCCTCCCTTTCACCCGTTACAGCCGTCCCTGTCCTCCAAAATGTATTTAAGAATTTTGAAATGTGTTCAAAACTGACTCCAATTTGGGGAGTGGCAGTACACCGAGAAAGAGAAATTGTAAGAAAATGATTCAACTTTTAACCTTTACTGTCTCATAGACGTAGGTTAAAAACGGCCTCCCTTTCACCCCTTACAGCCGTCCCTGTCCTCCAAAATGTATTTAAGAATTTTGAAATGTGTTCAAAACTGACTCCAATTTATGGAGTGGCAGTACACCGAGAAAGAGAAATTGTAAGAAAATGATTCAACTTTTAACCTTTACTGTTTCATAGACGTAGGTTAAAAACGGCCTCCCTTTCACCCCTTACAGCCGTCCCTGTCCTCCAAAATGTATTTAAGAATTTTGAAATGTGTTCAAAACTGACTCCAATTTGGGGAGTGGCCGTACACCGAGAAAGAGAAATTATAAGAAAATGATTCAACTTTTAACCTTTACTGTCTCATAGACGTAGGTTAAAAACGGCCTCCCTTTCACCCCTTACAGCCGTCCCTATCCTCCAAAATGTATTTAAGAATTTTGAAATGTGTTCAAAACTGACTCCAATTTGGAGAGTGGCAGTACACCGAGAAAGAGAAATTGTAAGAAAATGATTCAACTTTTAACCTTTACTGTCTCATAGACGTAGGTTAAAAACGGCCTCCCTTTCACCCCTTACAGCCGTCCCTGTCCTCCAAAATGTATTTAAGAATTTTGAAATGTGTTCAAAACTGACTCCAATTTGGGGAGTGGCAGTACACCGAGAAAGAGAAATTGTAAGAAAATGATTCAACTTTTAACCTTTACTGTCTCATAGACGTAGGTTAAAAACGGCCTCCCTTTCACCCCTTACAGCCGTCCCTGTCCTCCAAAATGTATTTAAGAATTTTGAAATGTGTTCAAAACTGACTCCAATTTGGGGAGTGGCAGTACACCGAGAAAGAGAAATTGTAAGAAAATGATTCAAATTTTAACCTTTACTGTCTCATAGACGTAGGTTAAAAACGTCCTCCCTTTCACCCCTTACAGCCGTCCCTGTCCTCCAAAATGTATTTAAGAATTTTGAAATGTGTTCAAAACTGACTCCAATTTGGGGAGTGGCCGTACACCGAGAAAGAGAAATTGTAAGAAAATGATTCAACTTTTAACCTTTACTGTCTCATAGACGTAGGTTAAAAACGGCCTCCCTTTCACCCCTTACAGCCGTCCCTATCCTCCAAAATGTATTTAAGAATTTTGAAATGTGTTCAAAACTGACTCCAATTTGGGGAGTGGCCGTACACCGAGAAAGATGGCAGCAAACTAAGGTCACAAAGTTAATAAACAATTTTAATGCTGGCGCAGAGGCAATAGTGTAGGGTCCAATCCTGAATGTCTTACGGCAAATAGCTACGTAAATTCTTTTTTCGATTCTTTGTAGGTCAGGGATGAGAAATTGTAAGAAAATGATTCAACTTTTAACCTTTACTGTCTCATAGACGTAGGTTAAAAACGGCCTCCCTTTCACCCCTTACAGCCGTCCCTGTCCTCCAAAATGTATTTAAGAATTTTGAAATGTGTTCAAAACTGACTCCAATTTGGGGAGTGGCCGTACACCGAGAAAGAAAAATTGTAAGAAAATGATTCAACTTTTAACCTTTACTGTTTCATAGACGTAGGTTAAAAACGGCCTCCCTTTCACCCCTTACAGCCGTCCCTGTCCTCCAAAATGTATTTAAGAATTTTGAAATGTGTTCAAAACTGACTCCAATTTGGGGAGTGGCCGTACACCGAGAAAGAGAAATTATAAGAAAATGATTCAACTTTTAACCTTTACTGTCTCATAGACGTAGGTTAAAAACGGCCTCCCTTTCACCCCTTACAGCCATCCCTATCCTCCAAAATGTATTTAAGAATTTTGAAATGTGTTCAAAACTGACTCCAATTTGGAGAGTGGCAGTACACCGAGAAAGAGAAATTGTAAGAAAATGATTCAACTTTTAACCTTTACTGTCTCATAGACGTAGGTTAAAAACGGCCTCCCTTTCACCCCTTACAGCCGTCCCTGTCCTCCAAAATGTATTTAAGAATTTTGAAATGTGTTCAAAACTGACTCCAATTTGGGGAGTGGCAGTACACCGAGAAAGAGAAATTGTAAGAAAATGATTCAACTTTTAACCTTTACTGTCTCATAGACGTAGGTTAAAAACGGCCTCCCTTTCACCCCTTACAGCCGTCCCTGTCCTCCAAAATGTATTTAAGAATTTTGAAATGTGTTCAAAACTGACTCCAATTTGGGGAGTGGCCGTACACCGAGAAAGAGAAATTGTAAGAAAATGATTCAAATTTTAACCTTTACTGTCTCATAGACGTAGGTTAAAAACGTCCTCCCTTTCACCCCTTACAGCCGTCCCTGTCCTCCAAAATGTATTTAAGAATTTTGAAATGTGTTCAAAACTGACTCCAATTTGGGGAGTGGCCGTACACCGAGAAAGAGAAATTGTAAGAAAATGATTCAACTTTTAACCTTTACTGTCTCATAGACGTAGGTTAAAAACGGCCTCCCTTTCACCCCTTACAGCCGTCCCTATCCTCCAAAATGTATTTAAGAATTTTGAAATGTGTTCAAAACTGACTCCAATTTGGGGAGTGGCCGTACACCGAGAAAGATGGCAGCAAACTAAGGTCACAAAGTTAATAAACAATTTTAATGCTGGCGCAGAGGCAATAGTGTATGGTCCAATCCTGAATGTCTTACGGCAAATAGCTACGTAAATTCTTTTTTCGATTCTTTGTAGGTCAGGGATGAGAAATTGTAAGAAAATGATTCAACTTTTAACCTTTACTGTCTCATAGACGTAGGTTAAAAACGGCCTCCCTTTCACCCCTTACAGCCGTCCCTGTCCTCCAAAATGTATTTAAGAATTTTGAAATGTGTTCAAAACTGACTCCAATTTGGGGAGTGGCCGTACACCGAGAAAGAGAAATTGTAAGAAAATGATTCAACTTTTAACCTTTACTGTCTCATAGACGTAGGTTAAAAACGGCCTCCCTTTCACCCCTTACAGCCGTCCCTGTCCTCCAAAATGTATTTAAGAATTTTGAAATGTGTTCAAAACTGACTCCAATTTGGGGAGTGGCAGTACACCGAGAAAGAGAAATTGTAAGAAAATGATTCAACTTTTAACCTTTACTGTCTCATAGACGTAGGTTAAAAACGGCCTCCCTTTCACCCCTTACAGCCGTCCCTGTCCTCCAAAATGTATTTAAGAATTTTGAAATGTGTTCAAAACTGACTCCAATTTGGGGAGTGGCAGTACACCGAGAAAGAGAAATTGTAAGAAAATGATTCAACTTTTAACCTTTACTGTCTCATAGACGTAGGTTAAAAACGGCCTCCCTTTCACCCCTTACAGCCATCCCTATCCTCCAAAATGTATTTAAGAATTTTGAAATGTGTTAAAAACTGACTCCAATTTGGAGAGTGGCAGTACACCGAGAAAGAGAAATTGTAAGAAAATGATTCAACTTTTAACCTTTACTGTCTCATAGACGTAGGTTAAAAACGGCCTCCCTTTCACCCCTTACAGCCGTCCCTGCCCTCCAAAATGTATTTAAGAATTTTGAAATGTGTTCAAAACTGACTCCAATTTGGGGAGTGGCAGTACACCGAGAAAGAGAAATTGTAAGAAAATGTTTCAACTTTTAACCTTTACTGTCTCATAGACGTAGGTTAAAAACGGACTCCCTTTCACCCCTTACAGCCGTCCCTGTCCTCCAAAATGTATTTAAGAATTTTGAAATGTGTTCAAAACTGACTCCAATTTGGGGAGTGGCAGTACACCGAGAAAGAGAAATTGTAAGAAAATGATTCAACTTTTAACCTTTACTGTCTCATAGACGTAGGTTAAAAACGGCCTCCCTTTCACCCCTTACAGCCGTCCCTGTCCTCCAAAATGTATTTAAGAATTTTGAAATGTGTTCAAAACTGACTCCAATTTGGGGAGTGGCAGTACACCGAGAAAGAGAAATTGTAAGAAAATGATTCAACTTTTAACCTTTACTGTCTCATAGACGTAGGTTAAAAACGGCCTCCCTTTCACCCCTTACAGCCGTCCCTGTCCTCCAAAATGTATTTAAGAATTTTGAAATGTGTTCAAAACTAACTCCAATTTGGGGAGTGGCAGTACACCGAGAAAGAGAAATTGTAAGAAAATGATTCAACTTTTAACCTTTACTGTCTCATAGACGTAGGTTAAAAACGGCCTCCCTTTCACCCCTTACAGCCATCCCTATCCTCCAAAATGTATTTAAGAATTTTGAAATGTGTTAAAAACTGACTCCAATTTGGAGAGTGGCAGTACACCGAGAAAGAGAAATTGTAAGAAAATGATTCAACTTTTAACCTTTAATGTCTCATAGACGTAGGTTAAAAACGGCCTCCCTTTCACCCCTTACAGCCGTCCCTGCCCTCCAAAATGTATTTAAGAATTTTGAAATGTGTTCAAAACTGACTCCAATTTGGGGAGTGGCAGTACACCGAGAAAGAGAAATTGTAAGAAAATGTTTCAACTTTTAACCTTTACTGTCTCATAGACGTAGGTTAAAAACGGACTCCCTTTCACCCCTTACAGCCGTCCCTGTCCTCCAAAATGTATTTAAGAATTTTGAAATGTGTTCAAAACTGACTCCAATTTGGGGAGTGGCAGTACACCGAGAAAGAGAAATTGTAAGAAAATGATTCAACTTTTAACCTTTACTGTCTCATAGACGTAGGTTAAAAACGGCCTCCCTTTCACCCCTTACAGCCGTCCCTGTCCTCCAAAATGTATTTAAGAATTTTGAAATGTGTTCAAAACTGACTCCAATTTGGGGAGTGGCAGTACACCGAGAAAGAGAAATTGTAAGAAAATGATTCAACTTTTAACCTTTACTGTCTCATAGACGTAGGTTAAAAACGGCCTCCCTTTCACCCCTTACAGCCGTCCCTGTCCTCCAAAATGTATTTAAGAATTTTGAAATGTGTTCAAAACTGACTCCAATTTGGGGAGTGGCAGTACACCGAGAAAGAGAAATTGTAAGAAAATGATTCAACTTTTAACCTTTACTGTCTCATAGACGTAGGTTAAAAACGGCGTCCCTTTCACCCCTTACAGCCGTCCCTGTCCTCCAAAATGTATTTAAGAATTTTGAAATGTGTTCAAAACTGACTCCAATTTGGGGAGTGGCCGTACACCGAGAAAGAGAAATTGCAAGAAAATGATTCAACTTTTAACCTTTACTGTCTCATAGACGTAGGTTAAAAACGGCCTCCCTTTCACCCCTTACAGCCGTCCCTATCCTCCAAAATGTATTTAAGAATTTTGAAATGTGTTCAAAACTGACTCCAATTTGGGGAGTGGCCGTACACCGAGAAAGATGGCAGCAAACTAAGGTCACAAAGTTAATAAACAATTTTAATGCTGGCGCAGAGGCAATAGTGTATGGTCCAATCCTGAATGTCTTACAGCAAAAAGCTACGTAAATTCTTTTTTCGATTCTCTGTAGATCAGGGACGAGAAATTGTAAGAAAATGATTCAACTTTTAAACTTTACTGTCTCATAGACGTAGGTTAAAAACGGCCTCCCTTTCACCCCTTACAGCCGTCCCTGTCCTCCAAAATGTATTTAAGAATTTTGAAATGTGTTCAAAACTGACTCCAATTTGGGGAGTGGCCGTACACCGAGAAAGAGAAATTGTAAGAAAATGATTCAATTTTTAACCTTTACTGTCTCATAGACGTAGGTTAAAAACGGCCTCCCTTTCACCCCTTACAGCCGTCCGTGTCCTCCAAAATGTATTTAAGAATTTTGAAATGTGTTCAAAACTGACTCCAATTTGGGGAGTGGCAGTACACCGAGAAAGAGAAATTGTAAGAAAATGATTCAACTTTTAACCTTTACTGTCTCATAGACGTAGGTTAAAAACGGCCTCCCTTTCACCCCTTACAGCCGTCCCTGTCCTCCAAAATGTATTTAAGAATTTTAAAATGTGTTCAAAACTAACTCCAATTTGGGGAGTGGCAGTACACCGAGAAAGAGACATTGTAAGAAAATGATTCAACTTTTAACCTTTACTGTCTCATAGACGTAGGTTAAAAACGGCCTCCCTTTCACCCCTTACAGCCGTCCCTGTCCTCCAAAATGTATTTAAGAATTTTGAAATGTGTTCAAAACTGACTCCAATTTGGGGAGTGGCAGTACACCGAGAAAGAGAAATTGTAAGAAAATGATTCAACTTTTAACCTTTACTGTCTCATAGACGTAGGTTAAAAACGGCCTCCCTTTCACCCCTTACAGCCGTCCCTGTCCTCCAAAATGTATTTAAGAATTTTGAAATGTGTTCAAAACTGACTCCAATTTGGGGAGTGGCCGTACACCGAGAAAGAGAAATTGTAAGAAAATGATTCAACTTTTAACCTTTACTGTCTGATAGACGTAGGTTAAAAACGGCCTCCCTTTCACCCCTTACAGCCGTCCCTATCCTCCAAAATGTATTTAAGAATTTTGAAATGTGTTCAAAACTGACTCCAATTTGGGGAGTGGCCGTACACCGAGAAAGATGGCAGCAAACTAAGGTCACAAAGTTAATAAACAATTTTAATGCTGGCGCAGAGGCAATAGTGTATGGTCAAATCCTGAATGTCTTACGGCAAATAGCTACGTAAATTCTTTTTTCGATTCTCTGTAGGTCAGGGATGAGAAATTGTAAATAAATGATTCAACTTTTAACCTTTACTGTCTCATAGACGTAGGTTAAAAACGGCCTCCCTTTCACCCCTTACAGCCGTCCCTGTCCTCCAAAATGTATTTAAGAATTTTGAAATGTGTTCAAAACTGACTCCAATTTGGGGAGTGGCCGTACACCGAGAAAGAGAAATTGTAAGAAAATGATTCAACTTTTAACCTTTACTGTCTCATAGACGTAGGTTAAAAACGGCCTCCCTTTCACCCCTTACAGCCGTCCCTGTCCTCCAAAATGTATTTAAGAATTTTGAAATGTGTTCAAAACTGACTCCAATTTGGGGAGTGGCAGTACACCGAGAAAGAGAAATTGTAAGAAAATGATTCAACTTTTAACCTTTACTGTCTCATAGACGTAGGTTAAAAACGGCCTCCCTTTCACCCCTTACAGCCGTCCCTGTCCTCCAAAATGTATTTAAGAATTTTGAAATGTGTTCAAAACTGACTCCAATTTGGGGAGTGGCAGTACACCGAGAAAGAGAAATTGTAAGAAAATGATTCAACTTTTAACCTTTACTGTTTCATAGACGTAGGTTAAAAACGGCCTCCCTTTCACCCCTTACAGCCGTCCCTGTCCTCCAAAATGTATTTAAGAATTTTGAAATGTGTTCAAAACTGACTCCAATTTGGGGAGTGGCCGTACACCGAGAAAGAGAAATTGTAAGACAATGATTCAACTTTTAACCTTTACTGTCTCATAGACGTAGGTTAAAAACGGCCTCCCTTTCACCCCTTACAGCCGTCCCTATCCTCCAAAATGTATTTAAGAATTTTGAAATGTGTTCAAAACTGACTCCAATTTGGAGAGTGGCAGTACACCGAGAAAGAGAAATTGTAAGAAAATGATTCAACTTTTAACCTTTACTGTCTCATAGACGTAGGTTAAAAACGGCCTCCCTTTCACCCCTTACAGCCGTCCCTGTCCTCCAAAATGTATTTAAGAATTTTGAAATGTGTTCAAAACTGACTCCAATTTGGGGAGTGGCAGTACACCGAGAAAGAGAAATTGTAAGAAAATGATTCAACTTTTAACCTTTACTGTCTCATAGACGTAGGTTAAAAACGGCCTCCCTTTCACCCCTTACAGCCGTCCCTGTCCTCCAAAATGTATTTAAGAATTTTGAAATGTGTTCAAAACTGACTCCAATTTGGGGAGTGGCAGTACACCGAGAAAGAGAAATTGTAAGAAAATGATTCAACTTTTAACCTTTACTGTCTCATAGACGTAGGTTAAAAACGTCCTCCCTTTCACCCCTTACAGCCGTCCCTGTCCTCCAAAATGTATTTAAGAATTTTGAAATGTGTTCAAAACTGACTCCAATTTGGGGAGTGGCCGTACACCGAGAAAGAGAAATTGTAAGAAAATGATTCAACTTTTAACCTTTACTGTCTCATAGACGTAGGTTAAAAACGGCCTCCCTTTCACCCCTTACAGCCGTCCCTATCCTCCAAAATGTATTTAAGAATTTTGAAATGTGTTCAAAACTGACTCCAATTTGGGGAGTGGCCGTACACCGAGAAAGATGGCAGCAAACTAAGGTCACAAAGTTAATAAACAATTTTAATGCTGGCGCAGAGGCAATAGTGTATGGTCCAATCCTGAATTTCTTACGGCAAATAGCTACGTAAATTCTTTTTTCGATTCTTTGTAGGTCAGGGATGAGAAATTGTAAGAAAATGATTCAACTTTTAACCTTTACTGTCTCATAGACGTAGGTTAAAAACGGCCTCCCTTTCACCCCTTACAGCCGTCCCTGTCCTCCAAAATGTATTTAAGAATTTTGAAATGTGTTCAAAACTGACTCCAATTTGGGGAGTGGCCGTACACCGAGAAAGAGAAATTGTAAGAAAATGATTCAACTTTTAACCTTTACTGTCTCATAGACGTAGGTTAAAAACGGCCTCCCTTTCACCCCTTACAGCCGTCCCTGTCCTCCAAAATGTATTTAAGAATTTTGAAATGTGTTCAAAACTGACTCCAATTTGGGGAGTGGCAGTACACCGAGAAAGAGAAATTGTAAGAAAATGATTCAACTTTTAACCTTTACTGTCTCATAGACGTAGGTTAAAAACGGCCTCCCTTTCACCCCTTACAGCCGTCCCTGTCCTCCAAAATGTATTTAAGAATTTTGAAATGTGTTCAAAACTGACTCCAATTTGGGGAGTGGCAGTACACCGAGAAAGAGAAATTGTAAGAAAATGATTCAACTTTTAACCTTTACTGTTTCATAGACGTAGGTTAAAAACGGCCTCCCTTTCACCCCTTACAGCCGTCCCTGTCCTCCAAAATGTATTTAAGAATTTTGAAATGTGTTCAAAACTGACTCCAATTTGGGGAGTGGCCGTACACCGAGAAAGAGAAATTGTAAGAAAATGATTCAACTTTTAACCTTTACTGTCTCATAGATGTAGGTTAAAAACGGCCTCCCTTTCACCCCTTACAGCCGTCCCTATCCTCCAAAATGTATTTAAGAATTTTGAAATGTGTTCAAAACTGACTCCAATTTGGAGAGTGGCAGTACACCGAGAAAGAGAAATTGTAAGAAAATGATTCAACTTTTAACCTTTACTGTCTCATAGACGTAGGTTAAAAACGGCCTCCCTTTCACCCCTTACAGCCGTCCCTGTCCTCCAAAATGTATTTAAGAATTTTGAAATGTGTTCAAAACTGACTCCAATTTGGGGAGTGGCAGTACACCGAGAAAGAGAAATTGTAAGAAAATGATTCAACTTTTAACCTTTACTGTCTCATAGACGTAGGTTAAAACAGCCTCCCGTTCACCCCTTACAGCCGTCCCTGTCCTCCAAAATGTATTTAAGAATTTTGAAATGTGTTCAAAACTGACTCCAATTTGGGGAGTGGCTGTACACCGAGAAAGAGAAATTGTAAGAAAATGATTCAACTTTTAACCTTTACTGTCTCATAGACGTAGGTTAAAAACGGCCTCCCTTTCACCCCTTACAGCAGTCCCTATCCTCCAAAATGTATTTAAGAATTTTGAAATGTGTTCAAAACTGACTCCAATTTGGGGAGTGGCCGTACACCGAGAAAGATGGCAGCAAACTAAGGTCACAAAGTTAATAAACAATTTTAATGCTGGCGCAGAGGCAATAGTGTATGGTCCAATCCTGAATGTCTTACGGCAAATAGCTACGTAAATTCTTTTTTCGATTCTCTGTAGATCAGGGACGAGAAATTGTAAGAAAATGATTCAACTTTTAAACTTTACTGTCTCATAGACGT
The DNA here is from genome assembly GCF_964261635.1 of Lissotriton helveticus. Classification (NCBI taxonomy): domain Eukaryota; kingdom Metazoa; phylum Chordata; class Amphibia; order Caudata; family Salamandridae; genus Lissotriton; species Lissotriton helveticus. The sequence goes on from NC_136073.1 coordinate 878,536,739, forward strand.
AGGTTAAAAACGGCCTCCCTTTCACCCCTTACAGCCGTCCCTGTCCTCCAAAATGTATTTAAGAATTTTGAAATGTGTTCAAAACTGACTCCAATTTGGGGAGTGGCCGTACACCGAGAAAGAGAAATTGTAAGAAAATGATTCAATTTTTAACCTTTACTGTCTCATAGACGTAGGTTAAAAACGGCCTCCCTTTCAACCCTTACAGCCGTCCCTGTCCTCCAAAATGTATTTAAAAATTTTGAAATGTGTTCAAAACTGACTCCAATTTGGGGAGTGGCAGTACACCGAGAAAGAGAAATTGTAAGAAAATGATTCAACTTTTAACCTTTACTGTCTCATAGACGTAGGTTAAAAACGGCCTCCCTTTCACCCCTTACAGCCGTCCCTGTCCTCCAAAATGTATTTAAGAATTTTAAAATGTGTTCAAAACTAACTCCAATTTGGGGAGTGGCAGTACACCGAGAAAGAGAAATTGTAAGAAAATGATTCAACTTTTAACCTTTACTGTCTCATAGACGTAGGTTAAAAACGGCCTCCCTTTCACCCCTTACAGCCGTCCCTGTCCTCCAAAATGTATTTAAGAATTTTGAAAAGTGTTCAAAACTGACTCCAATTTGGGGAGTGGCAGTACACCGAGAAAGAGAAATTGTAAGAAAATGATTCAACTTTTAACCTTTACTGTCTCATAGACGTAGGTTAAAAACGGCCTCCCTTTCACCCCAACAGCCGTCCCTGTCCTCCAAAATGTATTTAAGAATTTTGAAATGTGTTCAAAACTGACTCCAATTTGGGGAGTGGCCGTACACCGAGAAAGAGAAATTGTAAGAAAATGATTCAACTTTTAACCTTTACTGTCTGATAGACGTAGGTTAAAAACGGCCTCCCTTTCACCCCTTACAGCCGTCCCTATCCTCCAAAATGTATTTAAGAATTTTGAAATGTGTTCAAAACTGACTCCAATTTGGGGAGTGGCCGTACACCGAGAAAGATGGCAGCAAACTAAGGTCACAAAGTTAATAAACAATTTTAATGCTGGCGCAGAGGCAATAGTGTATGGTCCAATCCTGAATGTCTTACGGCAAATAGCTACGTAAATTCTTTTTTCGATTCTCTGTAGGTCAGGGATGAGAAATTGTAAGAAAATTATTCAACTTTTAACCTTTACTGTCTCATAGACGTAGGTTAAAAACGGCCTCCCTTTCACCCCTTACAGCCGTCCCTGTCCTCCAAAATGTATTTAAGAATTTTGAAATGTGTTCAAAACTGACTCCAATTTGGGGAGTGGCCGTACACCGAGAAAGAGAAATTGTAAGAAAATGATTCAACTTTTAACCTTTACTGTCTCATAGACGTAGGTTAAAAACGGCCTCCCTTTCACCCCTTACAGCCGTCCCTGTCCTCCAAAATGTATTTAAGAATTTTGAAATGTGTTCAAAACTGACTCCAATTTGGGGAGTGGCCGTACACCGAGAAAGAGAAATTGTAAGAAAATGATTCAACTTTTAACCTTTACTGTCTCATAGACGTAGGTTAAAAACGGCCTCCCTTTCACCCCTTACAGCCGTCCCTGTCCTCCAAAATGTATTTAAGAATTTTGAAATGTGTTCAAAACTGACTCCAATTTGGGGAGTGGCAGTACACCGAGAAAGAGAAATTGTAAGAAAATGATTAAACTTTTAACCTTTACTGTCTCATAGACGTAGGTTAAAAACGGCCTCCCTTTCACCCCTTACAGCCGTCCCTGTCCTCCAAAATGTATTTAAGAATTTTGAAATGTGTTCAAAACTGACTCCAATTTGGGGAGTGGCAGTACACCGAGAAAGAGAAATTGTAAGAAAATGATTCAACTTTTAACCTTTACTGTTTCATAGACGTAGGTTAAAAACGGCCTCCCTTTCACCCCTTACAGCCGTCCCTGTCCTCCAAAATGTATTTAAGAATTTGGAAATGTGTTCAAAACTGACTCCAATTTGGGGAGTGGCCGTACACCGAGAAAGAGAAATTGTAAGAAAATGATTCAACTTTTAACCTTTACTGTCTCATAGACGTAGGTTAAAAACGGCCTCCCTTTCACCCCTTACAGCCGTCCCTATCCTCCAAAATGTATTTAAGAATTTTGAAATGTGTTCAAAACTGACTCCAATTTGGAGAGTGGCAGTACACCGAGAAAGAGAAATTGTAAGAAAATGATTCAACTTTTAACCTTTACTGTCTCATAGACGTAGGTTAAAAACGGCCTCCCTTTCACCCCTTACAGCCGTCCCTGTCCTCCAAAATGTATTTAAGAATTTTGAAATGTGTTCAAAACTGACTCCAATTTGGGGAGTGGCAGTACACCGAGAAAGAGAAATTGTAAGAAAATGATTCAACTTTTAACCTTTACTGTCTCATAGACGTAGGTTAAAAATGGCCTCCCTTTCACCCCTTACAGCCGTCCCTGTCCTCCAAAATGTATTTAAGAATTTTGAAATGTGTTCAAAACTGACTCCAATTTGGGGAGTGGCAGTACACAGAGAAAGAGAAATTGTAAGAAAATGATTCAACTTTTAACCTTTACTGTCTCATAGACGTAGGTTAAAAACGTCCTCCCTTTCACCCCTTACAGCCGTCCCTGTCCTCCAAAATGTATTTAAGAATTTTGAAATGTGTTCAAAACTGACTCCAATTTGGGGAGTGGCCGTACACCGAGAAAGAGAAATTGTAAGAAAATGATTCAACTTTTAACCTTTACTGTCTCATAGACGTAGGTTAAAAACGGCCTCCCTTTCACCCCTTACAGCCGTCCCTATCCTCCAAAATGTATTTAAGAATTTTGAAATGTGTTCAAAACTGACTCCAATTTGGGGAGTGGCCGTACACCGAGAAAGATGGCAGCAAACTAAGGTCACAAAGTTAATAAACAATTTTAATGCTGGCGCAGAGGCAATAGTGTATGGTCCAATCCTGAATGTCTTACGGCAAATAGCTACGTAAATTCTTTTTTCGATTCTTTGTAGGTCAGGGATGAGAAATTGTAAGAAAATGATTCAACTTTTAACCTTTACTGTCTCATAGACGTAGGTTAAAAACGGCCTCCCTTTCACCCCTTACAGCCGTCCCTGTCCTCCAAAATGTATTTAAGAATTTTGAAATGTGTTCAAAACTGACTCCAATTTGGGGAGTGGCCGTACACCGAGAAAGAGAAATTGTAAGAAAATGATTCAACTTTTAACCTTTACTGTCTCATAGACGTAGGTTAAAAACGGCCTCCCTTTCACCCCTTATAGCCGTCCCTGTCCTCCAAAATGTATTTAAGAATTTTGAAATGTGTTCAAAACTGACTCCAATTTGGGGAGTGGCAGTACACCGAGAAAGAGAAATTGTAAGAAAATGATTCAACTTTTAACCTTTACTGTCTCATAGACGTAGGTTAAAAACGGCCTCCCTTTCACCCCTTACAGCCGTCCCTGTCCTCCAAAATGTATTTAAGAATTTTGAAATGTGTTCAAAACTGACTCCAATTTGGGGAGTGGCAGTACACCGAGAAAGAGAAATTGTAAGAAAATGATTCAACTTTTAACCTTTACTGTTTCATAGACGTAGGTTAAAAACGGCCTCCCTTTCACCCCTTACAGCCGTCCCTGTCCTCCAAAATGTATTTAGGAATTTTGAAATGTGTTCAAAACTGACTCCAATTTGGGGAGTGGCCGTACACCGAGAAAGAGAAATTGTAAGAAAATGATTCAACTTTTAACCTTTACTGTCTCATAGATGTAGGTTAAAAACGGCCTCCCTTTCACCCCTTACAGCCGTCCCTATCCTCCAAAATGTATTTAAGAATTTTGAAATGTGTTCAAAACTGACTCCAATTTGGAGAGTGGCAGTACACCGAGAAAGAGAAATTGTAAGAAAATGATTCAACTTTTAACCTTTACTGTCTCATAGACGTAGGTTAAAAACGGCCTCCCTTTCACCCCTTACAGCCGTCCCTGTCCTTCAAAATGTATTTAAGAATTTTGAAATGTGTTCAAAACTGACTCCAATTTGGGGAGTGGCAGTACACCGAGAAAGAGAAATTGTAAGAAAATGATTCAACTTTTAACCTTTACTGTCTCATAGACGTAGGTTAAAAACGGCCTCCCTTTCACCCCTTACAGCCGTCCCTGTCCTCCAAAATGTATTTAAGAATTTTGAAATGTGTTCAAAACTGACTCCAATTTGGGGAGTGGCAGTACACCGAGAAAGAGAAATTGTAAGAAAATGATTCAACTTTTAACCTTTACTGTCTCATAGACGTAGGTTAAAAACGTCCTCCCTTTCACCCCTTACAGCCGTCCCTGTCCTCCAAAATGTATTTAAGAATTTTGAAATGTGTTCAAAACTGACTCCAATTTGGGGAGTGGCCGTACACCGAGAAAGAGAAATTGTAAGAAAATGATTCAACTTTTAACCTTTACTGTCTCATAGACGTAGGTTAAAAACGGCCTCCCTTTCACCCCTTACAGCCGTCCCTATCCTCCAAAATGTATTTAAGAATTTTGAAATGTGTTCAAAACTGACTCCAATTTGGGGAGTGGCCGTACACCGAGAAAGATGGCAGCAAACTAAGGTCACAAAGTTAATAAACAATTTTAATGCTGGCGCAGAGGCAATAGTGTATGGTCCAATCCTGAATGTCTTACGGCAAATAGCTACGTAAATTCTTTTTTCGATTCTTTGTAGGTCAGGGATGAGAAATTGTAAGAAAATGATTCAACTTTTAACCTTTACTGTATCATAGACGTAGGTTAAAAACGGCCTCCCTTTCACCCCTTACAGCCGTCCCTGTCCTCTAAAATGTATTTAAGAATTTTGAAATGTGTTCAAAACTGACTCCAATTTGGGGAGTGGCCGTACACCGAGAAAGAGAAATTGTAAGAAAATGATTCATCTTTTAACCTTTACTGTCTCATAGACGTAGGTTAAAAACGGCCTCCCTTTCACCCCTTACAGCCGTCCCTGTCCTCCAAAATGTATTTAAGAATTTTGAAATGTGTTCAAAACTGACTCCAATTTGGGGAGTGGCAGTACACCGAGAAAGAGAAATTGTAAGAAAATGATTCAACTTTTAACCTTTACTGTCTCATAGACGTAGGTTAAAAACGGCCTCCCTTTCACCCCTTACAGCCGTCCCTGTCCTCCAAAATGTATTTAAGAATTTTGAAATGTGTTCAAAACTGACTCCAATTTGGGGAGTGGCAGTACACCGAGAAAGAGAAATTGTAAGAAAATGATTCAACTTTTAACCTTTACTGTTTCATAGACGTAGGTTAAAAACGGCCTCCCTTTCACCCCTTACAGCCGTCCCTGTCCTCCAAAATGTATTTAGGAATTTTGAAATGTGTTCAAAACTGACTCCAATTTGGGGAGTGGCCGTACACCGAGAAAGAGAAATTGTAAGAAAATGATTCAACTTTTAACCTTTACTGTCTCATAGATGTAGGTTAAAAACGGCCTCCCTTTCACCCCTTACAGCCGTCCCTATCCTCCAAAATGTATTTAAGAATTTTGAAATGTGTTCAAAACTGACTCCAATTTGGAGAGTGGCAGTACACCGAGAAAGAGAAATTGTAAGAAAATGATTCAACTTTTAACCTTTACTGTCTCATAGACGTAGGTTAAAAACGGCCTCCCTTTCACCCCTTACAGCCGTCCCTGTCCTCCAAAATGTATTTAAGAATTTTGAAATGTGTTCAAAACTGACTCCAATTTGGGGAGTGGCAGTACACCGAGAAAGAGAAATTGTAAGAAAATGATTCAACTTTTAACCTTTACTGTCTCATAGACGTAGGTTAAAAACGGACTCCCTTTCACCCCTTACAGCCGTCCCTGTCCTCCAAAATGTATTTAAGAATTTTGAAATGTGTTCAAAACTGACTCCAATTTGGGGAGTGGCAGTACACCGAGAAAGAGAAATTGTAAGAAAATGATTCAACTTTTAACCTTTACTGTCTCATAGACGTAGGTTAAAAACGGCCTCCCTTTCACCCCTTACAGCCGTCCCTGTCCTCTAAAATGTATTTAAGAATTTTGAAATGTGTTCAAAACTGACTCCAATTTGGGGAGTGGCCGTACACCGAGAAAGAGAAATTGTAAGAAAATGATTCATCTTTTAACCTTTACTGTCTCATAGACGTAGGTTAAAAACGGCCTCCCTTTCACCCCTTACAGCCGTCCCTGTCCTCCAAAATGTATTTAAGAATTTTGAAATGTGTTCAAAACTGACTCCAATTTGGGGAGTGGCAGTACACCGAGAAAGAGAAATTGTAAGAAAATGATTCAACTTTTAACCTTTACTGTCTCATAGACGTAGGTTAAAAACGGCCTCCCTTTCACCCCTTACAGCCGTCCCTGTCCTCCAAAATGCATTTAAGAATTTTGAAATGTGTTCAAAACTGACTCCAATTTGGGGAGTGGCAGTACACCGAGAAAGAGAAATTGTAAGAAAATGATTCAACTTTTAACCTTTACTGTTTCATAGACGTAGGTTAAAAACGGCCTCCCTTTCACCCCTTACAGCCGTCCCTGTCCTCCAAAATGTATTTAGGAATTTTGAAATGTGTTCAAAACTGACTCCAATTTGGGGAGTGGCCGTACACCGAGAAAGAGAAATTGTAAGAAAATGATTCAACTTTTAACCTTTACTGTCTCATAGATGTAGGTTAAAAACGGCCTCCCTTTCACCCCTTACAGCCGTCCCTATCCTCCAAAATGTATTTAAGAATTTTGAAATGTGTTCAAAACTGACTCCAATTTGGAGAGTGGCAGTACACCGAGAAAGAGAAATTGTAAGAAAATGATTCAACTTTTAACCTTTACTGTCTCATAGACGTAGGTTAAAAACGGCCTCCCTTTCACCCCTTACAGCCGTCCCTGTCCTCCAAAATGTATTTAAGAATTTTGAAATGTGTTCAAAACTGACTCCAATTTGGGGAGTGGCAGTACACCGAGAAAGAGAAATTGTAAGAAAATGATTCAACTTTTAACCTTTACTGTCTCATAGACGTAGGTTAAAAACGGACTCCCTTTCACCCCTTACAGCCGTCCCTGTCCTCCAAAATGTATTTAAGAATTTTGAAATGTGTTCAAAACTGACTCCAATTTGGGGAGTGGCAGTACACCGAGAAAGAGAAATTGTAAGAAAATGATTCAACTTTTAACCTTTACTGTCTCATAGACGTAGGTTAAAAACGGCCTCCCTTTCACCCCTTACAGCCGTCCCTGTCCTCCAAAATGTATTTAAGAATTTTGAAATGTGTTCAAAACTGACTCCAATTTGGGGAGTGGCCGTACACCGAGAAAGAGAAATTGTGAGAAAATGATTCAATTTTTAACCTTTACTGTCTCATAGACGTATGTTAAAAACGGCCTCCCTTTCACCCCTTACAGCCGTCCCTGTCCTCCAAAATGTATTTAAGAATTTTGAAATGTGTTCAAAACTGACTCCAATTTGGGGAGTGGCAGTACACCGAGAAAGAGAAATTGTAAGAAAATGATTCAACTTTTAACCTTTACTGTCTCATAGACGTAGGTTAAAAACAGCCTCCCTTTCACCCCTTACAGCCGTCCCTGTCCTCCAAAATGTATTTAAGAATTTTAAAATGTGTTCAAAACTGACTCCAATTTGGGGAGTGGCAGTACACCGAGAAAGAGAAATTGTAAGAAAATGATTCAACTTTTAACCTTTACTGTCTCATAGACGTAGGTTAAAAACGGCCTCCCTTTCACCCCTTACAGCCGTCCCTGTCCTCCAAAATGTATTTAAGAATTTTGAAATGTGTTCAAAACTGACTCCAATTTGGGGAGTGGCAGTACACCGAGAAAGAGAAATTGTAAGAAAATGATTCAACTTTTAACCTTTACTGTCTCATAGACGTAGGTAAAAATGGCCTCCCTTTCACCCCTTACAGCCGTCCCTGTCCTCCAAAATATATTTAAGAATTTTGAAATGTGTTCAAAACTGACTCCAATTTGGGGAGTGGCCGTACACCGAGAAAGATGGCAGCAAACTAAGGTCACAAAGTTAATAAACAATTTTAATGCTGGCGCAGAGGCAATAGTGTATGGTCCAATCCTGAATGTCTTACGGCAAATAGCTACGTAAATTCTTTTTTCGATTCTCTGTAGGTCAGGGATGAGAAATTGTAAGAAAATGATTCAACTTTTAACCTTTACTGTCTCATAGACGTAGGTTAAAAACGGCCTCCCTTTCACCCCTTACAGCCGTCCCTGTCCTCCAAAATGTATTTAAGAATTTTGAAATGTGTTCAAAACTGACTCCAATTTGGGGAGTGGCCGTACACCGAGAAAGAGAAATTGTAAGAAAATGATTCAACTTTTAACCTTTACTGTCTCATAGACGTAGGTTAAAAACGGCCTCCCTTTCACCCCTTACAGCCGTCCCTATCCTCCAAAATGTATTTAAGAATTTTGAAATGTGTTCAAAACTGACTCCAATTTGGGGAGTGGCCGTACACCGAGAAAGATGGCAGCAAACTAAGGTCACAAAGTTAATAAACAATTTTAATGCTGGCGCAGAGGCAATAGTGTATGGTCCAATACTGAATGTCTTACGGCAAATAGCTACGTAAATTCTTTTTTCGATTCTCTGTAGGTCAGGGATGAGAAATTGTAAGAAAATGATTCAACTTTTAACCTTTACTGTCTCATAGACGTAGGTTAAAAACTGCCTCCCTTTCACCCCTTACAGCCGTCCCTGTCCTCCAAAATGTATTTAAGAATTTTGAAATGTGTTCAAAACTGACTCCAATTTGGGGAGTGGCCGTACACCGAGAAAGAGAAATTGTAAGAAAATGATTCAACTTTTTACCTTCACTGTCTCATAGACGTAGGTTAAAAACGGCCTCCCTTTCACCCCTTACAACCGTCCCTGTCCTCCAAAATGTATTTAAGAATTTTGAAATGTGTTCAAAACTGACTCCAATTTGGGGAGTGGCAGTACACCGAGAAAGAGAAATTGTAAGAAAATGATTCAACTTTTAACCTTTACTGTCTCATAGACGTAGGTTAAAAACGGCCTCCCTTTCACCCCTTACAGCCATCCCTATCCTCCAAAATGTATTTAAGAATTTTGAAATGTGTTAAAAACTGACTCCAATTTGGAGAGTGGCAGTACACCGAGAAAGAGAAATTGTAAGAAAATGATTCAACTTTTAACCTTTAATGTCTCATAGACGTAGGTTAAAAACGGCCTCCCTTTCACCCCTTACAGCCGTCCCTATCCTCCAAAATGTATTTAAGAATTTTGAAATGTGTTCAAAACTGACTCCAATTTGGAGAGTGGCAGTACACCGAGAAAGAGAAATTGTAAGAAAATGATTCAACTTTTAACCTTTACTGTCTCATAGACGTAGGTTAAAAACGGCCTCCCTTTCACCCCTTACAGCCGTCCCTGTCCTCCAAAATGTATTTAAGAATTTTGAAATGTGTTCAAAACTGACTCCAATTTGGGGAGTGGCAGTACACCGAGAAAGAGAAATTGTAAGAAAATGATTCAACTTTTAACCTTTACTGTCTCATAGACGTAGGTTAAAAACGGACTCCCTTTCACCCCTTACAGCCGTCCCTGTCCTCCAAAATGTATTTAAGAATTTTGAAATGTGTTCAAAACTGACTCCAATTTGGGGAGTGGCAGTACACCGAGAAAGAGAAATTGTAAGAAAATGATTCAACTTTTAACCTTTACTGTCTCATAGACGTAGGTTAAAAACGGCCTCCCTTTCACCCCTTACAGCCGTCCCTGTCCTCCAAAATGTATTTAAGAATTTTGAAATGTGTTCAAAACTGACTCCAATTTGGGGAGTGGCAGTACACCGAGAAAGAGAAATTGTAAGAAAATGATTCAACTTTTAACCTTTACTGTCTCATAGACGTAGGTTAAAAACGGCCTCCCTTTCACCCCTTACAGCCGTCCCTGTCCTCCAAAATGTATTTAAGAATTTTGAAATGTGTTCAAAACTGACTCCAATTTGGGGAGTGGCAGTACACCGAGAAAGAGAAATTGTAAGAAAATGATTCAACTTTTAACCTTTACTGTCTCATAGACGTAGGTTAAAACGGCCTCCCTTTCACCCCTTACAGCCGTCCCTGTCCTCCAAAATGTATGTAAGAATTTTGAAATGTGTTCAAAACTGACTCCAATTTGGGGAGTGGCTGTACACCGAGAAAGAGAAATTGTAAGAAAATGATTCAACTTTTAACCTTTACTGTCTCATAGACGTAGGTTAAAAACGGCCTCCCTTTCACCCCTTACAGCCGTCCCTATCCTCCAAAATGTATTTAAGAATTTTGAAATGTGTTCAAAACTGACTCCAATTTGGGGAGTGGCCGTACACCGAGAAAGATGGCAGCAAACTAAGGTCACAAAGTTAATAAACAATTTTAATGCTGGCGCAGAGGCAATAGTGTATGGTCCAATCCTGAATGTCTTACGGCAAATAGCTACGTAAATTCTTTTTTCGATTCTCTGTAGGTCAGGGACGAGAAATTGTAAGAAAATGATTCAACTTTTAAACTTTACTGTCTCATAGACGTAGGTTAAAAACGGCCTCCCTTTCACCCCTTACAGCCGTCCCTGTCCTCCAAAATGTATTTAAGAATTTTGAAATGTGTTCAAAACTGACTCCAATTTGGGGAGTGGCCGTACACCGAGAAAGAGAAATTGTGAGAAAATGATTCAATTTTTAACCTTTACTGTCTCATAGACGTATGTTAAAAACGGCCTCCCTTTCACCCCTTACAGCCGTCCCTGTCCTCCAAAATGTATTTAAGAATTTTGAAATGTGTTCAAAACTGACTCCAATTTGGGGAGTGGCAGTACACCGAGAAAGAGAAATTGTAAGAAAATGATTCAACTTTTAACCTTTACTGTCTCATAGACGTAGGTTAAAAACAGCCTCCCTTTCACCCCTTACAGCCGTCCCTGTCCTCCAAAATGTATTTAAGAATTTTAAAATGTGTTCAAAACTGACTCCAATTTGGGGAGTGGCAGTACACCGAGAAAGAGAAATTGTAAGAAAATGATTCAACTTTTAACCTTTACTGTCTCATAGACGTAGGTTAAAAACGGCCTCCCTTTCACCCCTTACAGCCGTCCCTGTCCTCCAAAATGTATTTAAGAATTTTGAAATGTGTTCAAAACTGACTCCAATTTGGGGAGTGGCAGTACACCGAGAAAGAGAAATTGTAAGAAAATGATTCAACTTTTAACCTTTACTGTCTCATAGACGTAGGTAAAAATGGCCTCCCTTTCACCCCTTACAGCCGTCCCTGTCCTCCAAAATATATTTAAGAATTTTGAAATGTGTTCAAAACTGACTCCAATTTGGGGAGTGGCCGTACACCGAGAAAGATGGCAGCAAACTAAGGTCACAAAGTTAATAAACAATTTTAATGCTGGCGCAGAGGCAATAGTGTATGGTCCAATCCTGAATGTCTTACGGCAAATAGCTACGTAAATTCTTTTTTCGATTCTCTGTAGGTCAGGGATGAGAAATTGTAAGAAAATGATTCAACTTTTAACCTTTACTGTCTCATAGACGTAGGTTAAAAACGGCCTCCCTTTCACCCCTTACAGCCGTCCCTGTCCTCCAAAATGTATTTAAGAATTTTGAAATGTGTTCAAAACTGACTCCAATTTGGGGAGTGGCCGTACACCGAGAAAGAGAAATTGTAAGAAAATGATTCAACTTTTAACCTTTACTGTCTCATAGACGTAGGTTAAAAACGGCCTCCCTTTCACCCCTTACAGCCGTCCCTATCCTCCAAAATGTATTTAAGAATTTTGAAATGTGTTCAAAACTGACTCCAATTTGGGGAGTGGCCGTACACCGAGAAAGATGGCAGCAAACTAAGGTCACAAAGTTAATAAACAATTTTAATGCTGGCGCAGAGGCAATAGTGTATGGTCCAATACTGAATGTCTTACGGCAAATAGCTACGTAAATTCTTTTTTCGATTCTCTGTAGGTCAGGGATGAGAAATTGTAAGAAAATGATTCAACTTTTAACCTTTACTGTCTCATAGACGTAGGTTAAAAACTGCCTCCCTTTCACCCCTTACAGCCGTCCCTGTCCTCCAAAATGTATTTAAGAATTTTGAAATGTGTTCAAAACTGACTCCAATTTGGGGAGTGGCCGTACACCGAGAAAGAGAAATTGTAAGAAAATGATTCAACTTTTTACCTTCACTGTCTCATAGACGTAGGTTAAAAACGGCCTCCCTTTCACCCCTTACAACCGTCCCTGTCCTCCAAAATGTATTTAAGAATTTTGAAATGTGTTCAAAACTGACTCCAATTTGGGGAGTGGCAGTACACCGAGAAAGAGAAATTGTAAGAAAATGATTCAACTTTTAACCTTTACTGTCTCATAGACGTAGGTTAAAAACGGCCTCCCTTTCACCCCTTACAGCCATCCCTATCCTCCAAAATGTATTTAAGAATTTTGAAATGTGTTAAAAACTGACTCCAATTTGGAGAGTGGCAGTACACCGAGAAAGAGAAATTGTAAGAAAATGATTCAACTTTTAACCTTTAATGTCTCATAGACGTAGGTTAAAAACGGCCTCCCTTTCACCCCTTACAGCCGTCCCTGCCCTCCAAAATGTATTTAAGAATTTTGAAATGTGTTCAAAACTGACTCCAATTTGGGGAGTGGCAGTACACCGAGAAAGAGAAATTGTAAGAAAATGTTTCAACTTTTAACCTTTACTGTCTCATAGACGTAGGTTAAAAACGGACTTCCTTTCACCCCTTACAGCCGTCCCTGTCCTCCAAAATGTATTTAAGAATTTTGAAATGTGTTCAAAACTGACTCCAATTTGGGGAGTGGCAGTACACCGAGAAAGAGAAATTGTAAGAAAATGATTCAACTTTTAACCTTTACTGTCTCATAGACGTAGGTTAAAAACGGCCTCCCTTTCACCCCTTACAGCCGTCCCTGTCCTCCAAAATGTATTTAAGAATTTTGAAATGTGTTCAAAACTGACTCCAATTTGGGGAGTGGCAGTACACCGAGAAAGAGAAATTGTAAGAAAATGATTCAACTTTTAACCTTTACTGTCTCATAGACGTAGGTTAAAAACGGCCTCCCTTTCACCCCTTACAGCCGTCCCTGTCCTCCAAAATGTATTTAAGAATTTTGAAATGTGTTCAAAACTGACTCCAATTTGGGGAGTGGCAGTACACCGAGAAAGAGAAATTGTAAGAAAATGATTCAACTTTTAACCTTTACTGTCTCATAGACGTAGGTTAAAAACGGCGTCCCTTTCACCCCTTACAGCCGTCCCTGTCCTCCAAAATGTATTTAAGAATTTTGAAATGTGTTCAAAACTGACTCCAATTTGGGGAGTGGCCGTACACCGAGAAAGAGAAATTGCAAGAAAATGATTCAACTTTTAACCTTTACTGTCTCATAGACGTAGGTTAAAAACGGCCTCCCTTTCACCCCTTACAGCCGTCCCTATCCTCCAAAATGTATTTAAGAATTTTGAAATGTGTTCAAAACTGACTCCAATTTGGGGAGTGGCCGTACACCGAGAAAGATGGCAGCAAACTAAGGTCACAAAGTTAATAAACAATTTTAATGCTGCCGCAGAGGCAATAGTGTATGGTCCAATCCTGAATGTCTTACAGCAAAAAGCTACGTAAATTCTTTTTTCGATTCTCTGTAGATCAGGGACGAGAAATTGTAAGAAAATGATTCAACTTTTAAACTTTACTGTCTCATAGACGTAGGTTAAAAACGGCCTCCCTTTCACCCCTTACAGCCGTCCCTGTCCTCCAAAATGTATTTAAGAATTTTGAAATGTGTTCAAAACTGACTCCAATTTGGGGAGTGGCCGTACACCGAGAAAGAGAAATTGTAAGAAAATGATTCAATTTTTAACCTTTACTGTCTCATAGACGTAGGTTAAAAACGGCCTCCCTTTCACCCCTTACAGCCGTCCGTGTCCTCCAAAATGTATTTAAGAATTTTGAAATGTGTTCAAAACTGACTCCAATTTGGGGAGTGGCAGTACACCGAGAAAGAGAAATTGTAAGAAAATGATTCAACTTTTAACCTTTACTGTCTCATAGACGTAGGTTAAAAACGGCCTCCCTTTCACCCCTTACAGCCGTCCCTGTCCTCCAAAATGTATTTAAGAATTTTAAAATGTGTTCAAAACTAACTCCAATTTGGGGAGTGGCAGTACACCGAGAAAGAGACATTGTAAGAAAATGATTCTACTTTTAACCTTTACTGTCTCATAGACGTAGGTTAAAAACGGCCTCCCTTTCACCCCTTACAGCCGTCCCTGTCCTCCAAAATGTATTTAAGAATTTTGAAATGTGTTCAAAACTGACTCCAATTTGGGGAGTGGCAGTACACCGAGAAAGAGAAATTGTAAGAAAATGATTCAACTTTTAACCTTTACTGTCTCATAGACGTAGGTTAAAAACGGCCTCCCTTTCACCCCTTACAGCCGTCCCTGTCCTCCAAAATGTATTTAAGAATTTTGAAATGTGTTCAAAACTGACTCCAATTTGGGGAGTGGCCGTACACCGAGAAAGAGAAATTGTAAGAAAATGATTCAACTTTTAACCTTTACTGTCTGATAGACGTAGGTTAAAAACGGCCTCCCTTTCACCCCTTACAGCCGTCCCTATCCTCCAAAATGTATTTAAGAATTTTGAAATGTGTTCAAAACTGACTCCAATTTGGGGAGTGGCCGTACACCGAGAAAGATGGCAGCAAACTAAGGTCACAAAGTTAATAAACAATTTTAATGCTGGCGCAGAGGCAATAGTGTATGGTCCAATCCTGAATGTCTTACGGCAAATAGCTACGTAAATTCTTTTTTCGATTCTCTGTAGGTCAGGGATGAGAAATTGTAAATAAATGATTCAACTTTTAACCTTTACTGTCTCATAGACGTAGGTTAAAAACGGCCTCCCTTTCACCCCTTACAGCCGTCCCTGTCCTCCAAAATGTATTTAAGAATTTTGAAATGTGTTCAAAACTGACTCCAATTTGGGGAGTGGCCGTACACCGAGAAAGAGAAATTGTAAGAAAATGATTCAACTTTTAACCTTTACTGTCTCATAGACGTAGGTTAAAAACGGCCTCCCTTTCACCCCTTACAGCCGTCCCTGTCCTCCAAAATGTATTTAAGAATTTTGAAATGTGTTCAAAACTGACTCCAATTTGGGGAGTGGCAGTACACCGAGAAAGAGAAATTGTAAGAAAATGATTCAACTTTTAACCTTTACTGTCTCATAGACGTAGGTTAAAAACGGCCTCCCTTTCACCCCTTACAGCCGTCCCTGTCCTCCAAAATGTATTTAAGAATTTTGAAATGTGTTCAAAACTGACTCCAATTTGGGGAGTGGCAGTACACCGAGAAAGAGAAATTGTAAGAAAATGATTCAACTTTTAACCTTTACTGTTTCATAGACGTAGGTTAAAAACGGCCTCCCTTTCACCCCTTACAGCCGTCCCTGTCCTCCAAAATGTATTTAAGAATTTTGAAATGTGTTCAAAACTGACTCCAATTTGGGGAGTGGCCGTACACCGAGAAAGAGAAATTGTAAGACAATGATTCAACTTTTAACCTTTACTGTCTCATAGACGTAGGTTAAAAACGGCCTCCCTTTCACCCCTTACAGCCGTCCCTATCCTCCAAAATGTATTTAAGAATTTTGAAATGTGTTCAAAACTGACTCCAATTTGGAGAGTGGCAGTACACCGAGAAAGAGAAATTGTAAGAAAATGATTCAACTTTTAACCTTTACTGTCTCATAGACGTAGGTTAAAAACGGCCTCCCTTTCACCCCTTACAGCCGTCCCTGTCCTCCAAAATGTATTTAAGAATTTTGAAATGTGTTCAAAACTGACTCCAATTTGGGGAGTGGCAGTACACCGAGAAAGAGAAATTGTAAGAAAATGATTCAACTTTTAACCTTTACTGTCTCATAGACGTAGGTTAAAAACGGCCTCCCTTTCACCCCTTACAGCCGTCCCTGTCCTCCAAAATGTATTTAAGAATTTTGAAATGTGTTCAAAACTGACTCCAATTTGGGGAGTGGCAGTACACCGAGAAAGAGAAATTGTAAGAAAATGATTCAACTTTTAACCTTTACTGTCTCATAGACGTAGGTTAAAAACGTCCTCCCTTTCACCCCTTACAGCCGTCCCTGTCCTCCAAAATGTATTTAAGAATTTTGAAATGTGTTCAAAACTGACTCCAATTTGGGGAGTGGCCGTACACCGAGAAAGAGAAATTGTAAGAAAATGATTCAACTTTTAACCTTTACTGTCTCATAGACGTAGGTTAAAAACGGCCTCTCTTTCACCCCTTACAGCCGTCCCTATCCTCCAAAATGTATTTAAGAATTTTGAAATGTGTTCAAAACTGACTCCAATTTGGGGAGTGGCCGTACACCGAGAAAGATGGCAGCAAACTAAGGTCACAAAGTTAATAAACAATTTTAATGCTGGCGCAGAGGCAATAGTGTATGGTCCAATCCTGAATTTCTTACGGCAAATAGCTACGTAAATTCTTTTTTCGATTCTTTGTAGGTCAGGGATGAGAAATTGTAAGAAAATGATTCAACTTTTAACCTTTACTGTCTCATAGACGTAGGTTAAAAACGGCCTCCCTTTCACCCCTTACAGCCGTCCCTGTCCTCCAAAATGTATTTAAGAATTTTGAAATGTGTTCAAAACTGACTCCAATTTGGGGAGTGGCCGTACACCGAGAAAGAGAAATTGTAAGAAAATGATTCAACTTTTAACCTTTACTGTCTCATAGACGTAGGTTAAAAACGGCCTCCCTTTCACCCCTTACAGCCGTCCCTGTCCTCCAAAATGTATTTAAGAATTTTGAAATGTGTTCAAAACTGACTCCAATTTGGGGAGTGGCAGTACACCGAGAAAGAGAAATTGTAAGAAAATGATTCAACTTTTAACCTTTACTGTCTCATAGACGTAGGTTAAAAACGGCCTCCCTTTCACCCCTTACAGCCGTCCCTGTCCTCCAAAATGTATTTAAGAATTTTGAAATGTGTTCAAAACTGACTCCAATTTGGGGAGTGGCAGTACACCGAGAAAGAGAAATTGTAAGAAAATGATTCAACTTTTAACCTTTACTGTTTCATAGACGTAGGTTAAAAACGGCCTCCCTTTCACCCCTTACAGCCGTCCCTGTCCTCCAAAATGTATTTAAGAATTTTGAAATGTGTTCAAAACTGACTCCAATTTGGGGAGTGGCCGTACACCGAGAAAGAGAAATTGTAAGAAAATGATTCAACTTTTAACCTTTACTGTCTCATAGATGTAGGTTAAAAACGGCCTCCCTTTCACCCCTTACAGCCGTCCCTATCCTCCAAAATGTATTTAAGAATTTTGAAATGTGTTCAAAACTGACTCCAATTTGGAGAGTGGCAGTACACCGAGAAAGAGAAATTGTAAGAAAATGATTCAACTTTTAACCTTTACTGTCTCATAGACGTAGGTTAAAAACGGCCTCCCTTTCACCCCTTACAGCCGTCCCTGTCCTCCAAAATGTATTTAAGAATTTTGAAATGTGTTCAAAACTGACTCCAATTTGGGGAGTGGCAGTACACCGAGAAAGAGAAATTGTAAGAAAATGATTCAACTTTTAACCTTTACTGTCTCATAGACGTAGGTTAAAACAGCCTCCCGTTCACCCCTTACAGCCGTCCCTGTCCTCCAAAATGTATTTAAGAATTTTGAAATGTGTTCAAAACTGACTCCAATTTGGGGAGTGGCTGTACACCGAGAAAGAGAAATTGTAAGAAAATGATTCAACTTTTAACCTTTACTGTCTCATAGACGTAGGTTAAAAACGGCCTCCCTTTCACCCCTTACAGCAGTCCCTATCCTCCAAAATGTATTTAAGAATTTTGAAATGTGTTCAAAACTGACTCCAATTTGGGGAGTGGCCGTACACCGAGAAAGATGGCAGCAAACTAAGGTCACAAAGTTAATAAACAATTTTAATGCTGGCGCAGAGGCAATAGTGTATGGTCCAATCCTGAATGTCTTACGGCAAATAGCTACGTAAATTCTTTTTTCGATTCTCTGTAGATCAGGGACGAGAAATTGTAAGAAAATGATTCAACTTTTAAACTTTACTGTCTCATAGACGTAGGTTAAAAACGGCCTCCCTTTCACCCCTTACAGCCGTCCCTGTCCTCCAAAATGTATTTAAGAATTTTGAAATGTGTTCAAAACTGACTCCAATTTGGGGAGTGGCCGTACACCGAGAAAGAGAAATTGTAAGAAAATGATTCAATTTTTAACCTTTACTGTCTCATAGACGTAGGTTAAAAACGGCCTCCCTTTCAACCCTTACAGCCGTCCCTGTCCTCCAAAATGTATTTAAAAATTTTGAAATGTGTTCAAAACTGACTCCAATTTGGGGAGTGGCAGTACACCGAGAAAGAGAAATTGTAAGAAAATGATTCAACTTTTAACCTTTACTGTCTCATAGACGTAGGTTAAAAACGGCCTCCCTTTCACCCCTTACAGCCGTCCCTGTCCTCCAAAATGTATTTAAGAATTTTAAAATGTGTTCAAAACTAACTCCAATTTGGGGAGTGGCAGTACACCGAGAAAGAGAAATTGTAAGAAAATGATTCAACTTTTAACCTTTACTGTCTCATAGACGTAGGTTAAAAACGGCCTCCCTTTCACCCCTTACAGCCGTCCCTGTCCTCCAAAATGTATTTAAGAATTTTGAAATGTGTTCAAAACTGACTCCAATTTGGGGAGTGGCAGTACACCGAGAAAGAGAAATTGTAAGAAAATGATTCAACTTTTAACCTTTACTGTCTCATAGACGTAGGTTAAAAACGGCCTCCCTTTCACCCCTTACAGCCGTCCCTGTCCTCCAAAATGTATTTAAGAATTTTGAAATGTGTTCAAAACTGACTCCAATTTGGGGAGTGGCCGTACACCGAGAAAGAGAAATTGTAAGAAAATGATTCAACTTTTAACCTTTACTGTCTGATAGACGTAGGTTAAAAACGGCCTCCCTTTCACCCCTTACAGCCGTCCCTATCCTCCAAAATGTATTTAAGAATTTTGAAATGTGTTCAAAACTGACTCCAATTTGGGGAGTGGCCGTACACCGAGAAAGATGGCAGCAAACTAAGGTCACAAAGTTAATAAACAATTTTAATGCTGGCGCAGAGGCAATAGTGTATGGTCCAATCCTGAATGTCTTACGGCAAATAGCTACGTAAATTCTTTTTTCGATTCTCTGTAGGTCAGGGATGAGAAATTGTAAGAAAATGATTCAACTTTTAACCTTTACTGTCTCATAGACGTAGGTTAAAAACGGCCTCCCTTTCACCCCTTACAGCCGTCCCTGTCCTCCAAAATGTATTTAAGAATTTTGAAATGTGTTCAAAACTGACTCCAATTTGGGGAGTGGCAGTACACCGAGAAAGAGAAATTGTAAGAAAATGATTCAACTTTTAACCTTTACTGTCTCATAGACGTAGGTTAAAAACGGCCTCCCTTTCACCCCTTACAGCCGTCCCTGTCCTCCAAAATGTATTTAAGAATTTTGAAATGTGTTCAAAACTGACTCCAATTTGGGGAGTGGCAGTACACCGAGAAAGAGAAATTGTAAGAAAATGATTCAACTTTTAACCTTTACTGTTTCATAGACGTAGGTTAAAAACGGCCTCCCTTTCACCCCTTACAGCCGTCCCTGTCCTCCAAAATGTATTTAAGAATTTGGAAATGTGTTCAAAACTGACTCCAATTTGGGGAGTGGCCGTACACCGAGAAAGAGAAATTGTAAGAAAATGATTCAACTTTTAACCTTTACTGTCTCATAGACGTAGGTTAAAAACGGCCTCCCTTTCACCCCTTACAGCCGTCCCTATCCTCCAAAATGTATTTAAGAATTTTGAAATGTGTTCAAAACTGACTCCAATTTGGAGAGTGGCAGTACACCGAGAAAGAGAAATTGTAAGAAAATGATTCAACTTTTAACCTTTACTGTCTCATAGACGTAGGTTAAAAACGGCCTCCCTTTCACCCCTTACAGCCGTCCCTGTCCTCCAAAATGTATTTAAGAATTTTGAAATGTGTTCAAAACTGACTCCAATTTGGGGAGTGGCAGTACACCGAGAAAGAGAAATTGTAAGAAAATGATTCAACTTTTAACCTTTACTGTCTCATAGACGTAGGTTAAAAATGGCCTCCCTTTCACCCCTTACAGCCGTCCCTGTCCTCCAAAATGTATTTAAGAATTTTGAAATGTGTTCAAAACTGACTCCAATTTGGGGAGTGGCAGTACACAGAGAAAGAGAAATTGTAAGAAAATGATTCAACTTTTAACCTTTACTGTCTCATAGACGTAGGTTAAAAACGTCCTCCCTTTCACCCCTTACAGCCGTCCCTGTCCTCCAAAATGTATTTAAGAATTTTGAAATGTGTTCAAAACTGACTCCAATTTGGGGAGTGGCCGTACACCGAGAAAGAGAAATTGTAAGAAAATGATTCAACTTTTAACCTTTACTGTCTCATAGACGTAGGTTAAAAACGGCCTCCCTTTCACCCCTTACAGCCGTCCCTATCCTCCAAAATGTATTTAAGAATTTTGAAATGTGTTCAAAACTGACTCCAATTTGGGGAGTGGCCGTACACCGAGAAAGATGGCAGCAAACTAAGGTCACAAAGTTAATAAACAATTTTAATGCTGGCGCAGAGGCAATAGTGTATGGTCCAATCCTGAATGTCTTACGGCAAATAGCTACGTAAATTCTTTTTTCGATTCTTTGTAGGTCAGGGATGAGAAATTGTAAGAAAATGATTCAACTTTTAACCTTTACTGTCTCATAGACGTAGGTTAAAAACGGCCTCCCTTTCACCCCTTACAGCCGTCCCTGTCCTCCAAAATGTATTTAAGAATTTTGAAATGTGTTCAAAACTGACTCCAATTTGGGGAGTGGCCGTACACCGAGAAAGAGAAATTGTAAGAAAATGATTCAACTTTTAACCTTTACTGTCTCATAGACGTAGGTTAAAAACGGCCTCCCTTTCACCCCTTATAGCCGTCCCTGTCCTCCAAAATGTATTTAAGAATTTTGAAATGTGTTCAAAACTGACTCCAATTTGGGGAGTGGCAGTACACCGAGAAAGAGAAATTGTAAGAAAATGATTCAACTTTTAACCTTTACTGTCTCATAGACGTAGGTTAAAAACGGCCTCCCTTTCACCCCTTACAGCCGTCCCTGTCCTCCAAAATGTATTTAAGAATTTTGAAATGTGTTCAAAACTGACTCCAATTTGGGGAGTGGCAGTACACCGAGAAAGAGAAATTGTAAGAAAATGATTCAACTTTTAACCTTTACTGTTTCATAGAAGTAGGTTAAAAACGGCCTCCCTTTCACCCCTTACAGCCGTCCCTGTCCTCCAAAATGTATTTAGGAATTTTGAAATGTGTTCAAAACTGACTCCAATTTGGGGAGTGGCCGTACACCGAGAAAGAGAAATTGTAAGAAAATGATTCAACTTTTAACCTTTACTGTCTCATAGATGTAGGTTAAAAACGGCCTCCCTTTCACCCCTTACAGCCGTCCCTATCCTCCAAAATGTATTTAAGAATTTTGAAATGTGTTCAAAACTGACTCCAATTTGGAGAGTGGCAGTACACCGAGAAAGAGAAATTGTAAGAAAATGATTCAACTTTTAACCTTTACTGTCTCATAGACGTAGGTTAAAAACGGCCTCCCTTTCACCCCTTACAGCCGTCCCTGTCCTTCAAAATGTATTTAAGAATTTTGAAATGTGTTCAAAACTGACTCCAATTTGGGGAGTGGCAGTACACCGAGAAAGAGAAATTGTAAGAAAATGATTCAACTTTTAACCTTTACTGTCTCATAGACGTAGGTTAAAAACGGCCTCCCTTTCACCCCTTACAGCCGTCCCTGTCCTCCAAAATGTATTTAAGAATTTTGAAATGTGTTCAAAACTGACTCCAATTTGGGGAGTGGCAGTACACCGAGAAAGAGAAATTGTAAGAAAATGATTCAACTTTTAACCTTTACTGTCTCATAGACGTAGGTTAAAAACGTCCTCCCTTTCACCCCTTACAGCCGTCCCTGTCCTCCAAAATGTATTTAAGAATTTTGAAATGTGTTCAAAACTGACTCCAATTTGGGGAGTGGCCGTACACCGAGAAAGAGAAATTGTAAGAAAATGATTCAACTTTTAACCTTTACTGTCTCATAGACGTAGGTTAAAAACGGCCTCCCTTTCACCCCTTACAGCCGTCCCTATCCTCCAAAATGTATTTAAGAATTTTGAAATGTGTTCAAAACTGACTCCAATTTGGGGAGTGGCCGTACACCGAGAAAGATGGCAGCAAACTAAGGTCACAAAGTTAATAAACAATTTTAATGCTGGCGCAGAGGCAATAGTGTATGGTCCAATCCTGAATGTCTTACGGCAAATAGCTACGTAAATTCTTTTTTCGATTCTTTGTAGGTCAGGGATGAGAAATTGTAAGAAAATGATTCAACTTTTAACCTTTACTGTATCATAGACGTAGGTTAAAAACGGCCTCCCTTTCACCCCTTACAGCCGTCCCTGTCCTCTAAAATGTATTTAAGAATTTTGAAATGTGTTCAAAACTGACTCCAATTTGGGGAGTGGCCGTACACCGAGAAAGAGAAATTGTAAGAAAATGATTCATCTTTTAACCTTTACTGTCTCATAGACGTAGGTTAAAAACGGCCTCCCTTTCACCCCTTACAGCCGTCCCTGTCCTCCAAAATGTATTTAAGAATTTTGAAATGTGTTCAAAACTGACTCCAATTTGGGGAGTGGCAGTACACCGAGAAAGAGAAATTGTAAGAAAATGATTCAACTTTTAACCTTTACTGTCTCATAGACGTAGGTTAAAAACGGCCTCCCTTTCACCCCTTACAGCCGTCCCTGTCCTCCAAAATGTATTTAAGAATTTTGAAATGTGTTCAAAACTGACTCCAATTTGGGGAGTGGCAGTACACCGAGAAAGAGAAATTGTAAGAAAATGATTCAACTTTTAACCTTTACTGTTTCATAGACGTAGGTTAAAAACGGCCTCCCTTTCACCCCTTACAGCCGTCCCTGTCCTCCAAAATGTATTTAGGAATTTTGAAATGTGTTCAAAACTGACTCCAATTTGGGGAGTGGCCGTACACCGAGAAAGAGAAATTGTAAGAAAATGATTCAACTTTTAACCTTTACTGTCTCATAGATGTAGGTTAAAAACGGCCTCCCTTTCACCCCTTACAGCCGTCCCTATCCTCCAAAATGTATTTAAGAATTTTGAAATGTGTTCAAAACTGACTCCAATTTGGAGAGTGGCAGTACACCGAGAAAGAGAAATTGTAAGAAAATGATTCAACTTTTAACCTTTACTGTCTCATAGACGTAGGTTAAAAACGGCCTCCCTTTCACCCCTTACAGCCGTCCCTGTCCTCCAAAATGTATTTAAGAATTTTGAAATGTGTTCAAAACTGACTCCAATTTGGGGAGTGGCAGTACACCGAGAAAGAGAAATTGTAAGAAAATGATTCAACTTTTAACCTTTACTGTCTCATAGACGTAGGTTAAAAACGGACTCCCTTTCACCCCTTACAGCCGTCCCTGTCCTCCAAAATGTATTTAAGAATTTTGAAATGTGTTCAAAACTGACTCCAATTTGGGGAGTGGCAGTACACCGAGAAAGAGAAATTGTAAGAAAATGATTCAACTTTTAACCTTTACTGTCTCATAGACGTAGGTTAAAAACGGCCTCCCTTTCACCCCTTACAGCCGTCCCTGTCCTCTAAAATGTATTTAAGAATTTTGAAATGTGTTCAAAACTGACTCCAATTTGGGGAGTGGCCGTACACCGAGAAAGAGAAATTGTAAGAAAATGATTCATCTTTTAACCTTTACTGTCTCATAGACGTAGGTTAAAAACGGCCTCCCTTTCACCCCTTACAGCCGTCCCTGTCCTCCAAAATGTATTTAAGAATTTTGAAATGTGTTCAAAACTGACTCCAATTTGGGGAGTGGCAGTACACCGAGAAAGAGAAATTGTAAGAAAATGATTCAACTTTTAACCTTTACTGTCTCATAGACGTAGGTTAAAAACGGCCTCCCTTTCACCCCTTACAGCCGTCCCTGTCCTCCAAAATGTATTTAAGAATTTTGAAATGTGTTCAAAACTGACTCCAATTTGGGGAGTGGCAGTACACCGAGAAAGAGAAATTGTAAGAAAATGATTCAACTTTTAACCTTTACTGTTTCATAGACGTAGGTTAAAAACGGCCTCCCTTTCACCCCTTACAGCCGTCCCTGTCCTCCAAAATGTATTTAGGAATTTTGAAATGTGTTCAAAACTGACTCCAATTTGGGGAGTGGCCGTACACCGAGAAAGAGAAATTGTAAGAAAATGATTCAACTTTTAACCTTTACTGTCTCATAGATGTAGGTTAAAAACGGCCTCCCTTTCACCCCTTACAGCCGTCCCTATCCTCCAAAATGTATTTAAGAATTTTGAAATGTGTTCAAAACTGACTCCAATTTGGAGAGTGGCAGTACACCGAGAAAGAGAAATTGTAAGAAAATGATTCAACTTTTAACCTTTACTGTCTCATAGACGTAGGTTAAAAACGGCCTCCCTTTCACCCCTTACAGCCGTCCCTGTCCTCCAAAATGTATTTAAGAATTTTGAAATGTGTTCAAAACTGACTCCAATTTGGGGAGTGGCAGTACACCGAGAAAGAGAAATTGTAAGAAAATGATTCAACTTTTAACCTTTACTGTCTCATAGACGTAGGTTAAAAACGGACTCCCTTTCACCCCTTACAGCCGTCCCTGTCCTCCAAAATGTATTTAAGAATTTTGAAATGTGTTCAAAACTGACTCCAATTTGGGGAGTGGCAGTACACCGAGAAAGAGAAATTGTAAGAAAATGATTCAACTTTTAACCTTTACTGTCTCATAGACGTAGGTTAAAAACGGCCTCCCTTTCACCCCTTACAGCCGTCCCTGTCCTCCAAAATGTATTTAAGAATTTTGAAATGTGTTCAAAACTGACTCCAATTTGGGGAGTGGCAGTACACCGAGAAAGAGAAATTGTAAGAAAATGATTCAACTTTTAACCTTTACTGTCTCATAGACGTAGGTTAAAAACGGCCTCCCTTTCACCCCTTACAGCCGTCCCTGTCCTCCAAAATGTATTTAAGAATTTTGAAATGTGTTCAAAACTGACTCCAATTTGGGGAGTGGCAGTACACCGAGAAAGAGAAATTGTAAGAAAATGATTCAACTTTTAACCTTTACTGTCTCATAGACGTAGGTTAAAACGGCCTCCCTTTCACCCCTTACAGCCGTCCCTGTCCTCCAAAATGTATGTAAGAATTTTGAAATGTGTTCAAAACTGACTCCAATTTGGGGAGTGGCTGTACACCGAGAAAGAGAAATTGTAAGAAAATGATTCAACTTTTAACCTTTACTGTCTCATAGACGTAGGTTAAAAACGGCCTCCCTTTCACCCCTTACAGCCGTCCCTATCCTCCAAAATGTATTTAAGAATTTTGAAATGTGTTCAAAACTGACTCCAATTTGGGGAGTGGCCGTACACCGAGAAAGATGGCAGCAAACTAAGGTCACAAAGTTAATAAACAATTTTAATGCTGGCGCAGAGGCAATAGTGTATGGTCCAATCCTGAATGTCTTACGGCAAATAGCTACGTAAATTCTTTTTTCGATTCTCTGTAGGTCAGGGACGAGAAATTGTAAGAAAATGATTCAACTTTTAAACTTTACTGTCTCATAGACGTAGGTTAAAAACGGCCTCCCTTTCACCCCTTACAGCCGTCCCTGTCCTCCAAAATGTATTTAAGAATTTTGAAATGTGTTCAAAACTGACTCCAATTTGGGGAGTGGCCGTACACCGAGAAAGAGAAATTGTGAGAAAATGATTCAATTTTTAACCTTTACTGTCTCATAGACGTATGTTAAAAACGGCCTCCCTTTCACCCCTTACAGCCGTCCCTGTCCTCCAAAATGTATTTAAGAATTTTGAAATGTGTTCAAAACTGACTCCAATTTGGGGAGTGGCAGTACACCGAGAAAGAGAAATTGTAAGAAAATGATTCAACTTTTAACCTTTACTGTCTCATAGACGTAGGTTAAAAACAGCCTCCCTTTCACCCCTTACAGCCGTCCCTGTCCTCCAAAATGTATTTAAGAATTTTAAAATGTGTTCAAAACTGACTCCAATTTGGGGAGTGGCAGTACACCGAGAAAGAGAAATTGTAAGAAAATGATTCAACTTTTAACCTTTACTGTCTCATAGACGTAGGTTAAAAACGGCCTCCCTTTCACCCCTTACAGCCGTCCCTGTCCTCCAAAATGTATTTAAGAATTTTGAAATGTGTTCAAAACTGACTCCAATTTGGGGAGTGGCAGTACACCGAGAAAGAGAAATTGTAAGAAAATGATTCAACTTTTAACCTTTACTGTCTCATAGACGTAGGTAAAAATGGCCTCCCTTTCACCCCTTACAGCCGTCCCTGTCCTCCAAAATATATTTAAGAATTTTGAAATGTGTTCAAAACTGACTCCAATTTGGGGAGTGGCCGTACACCGAGAAAGATGGCAGCAAACTAAGGTCACAAAGTTAATAAACAATTTTAATGCTGGCGCAGAGGCAATAGTGTATGGTCCAATCCTGAATGTCTTACGGCAAATAGCTACGTAAATTCTTTTTTCGATTCTCTGTAGGTCAGGGATGAGAAATTGTAAGAAAATGATTCAACTTTTAACCTTTACTGTCTCATAGACGTAGGTTAAAAACGGCCTCCCTTTCACCCCTTACAGCCGTCCCTGTCCTCCAAAATGTATTTAAGAATTTTGAAATGTGTTCAAAACTGACTCCAATTTGGGGAGTGGCCGTACACCGAGAAAGAGAAATTGTAAGAAAATGATTCAACTTTTAACCTTTACTGTCTCATAGACGTAGGTTAAAAACGGCCTCCCTTTCACCCCTTACAGCCGTCCCTATCCTCCAAAATGTATTTAAGAATTTTGAAATGTGTTCAAAACTGACTCCAATTTGGGGAGTGGCCGTACACCGAGAAAGATGGCAGCAAACTAAGGTCACAAAGTTAATAAACAATTTTAATGCTGGCGCAGAGGCAATAGTGTATGGTCCAATACTGAATGTCTTACGGCAAATAGCTACGTAAATTCTTTTTTCGATTCTCTGTAGGTCAGGGATGAGAAATTGTAAGAAAATGATTCAACTTTTAACCTTTACTGTCTCATAGACGTAGGTTAAAAACTGCCTCCCTTTCACCCCTTACAGCCGTCCCTGTCCTCCAAAATGTATTTAAGAATTTTGAAATGTGTTCAAAACTGACTCCAATTTGGGGAGTGGCCGTACACCGAGAAAGAGAAATTGTAAGAAAATGATTCAACTTTTTACCTTCACTGTCTCATAGACGTAGGTTAAAAACGGCCTCCCTTTCACCCCTTACAACCGTCCCTGTCCTCCAAAATGTATTTAAGAATTTTGAAATGTGTTCAAAACTGACTCCAATTTGGGGAGTGGCAGTACACCGAGAAAGAGAAATTGTAAGAAAATGATTCAACTTTTAACCTTTACTGTCTCATAGACGTAGGTTAAAAACGGCCTCCCTTTCACCCCTTACAGCCGTCTCTGTCCTCCAAAATGTATTTAAGAATTTTGAAATGTGTTCAAAACTGACTCCAATTTGGGGAGTGGCAGTACACCGAGAAAGAGAAATTGTAAGAAAATGATTCAACTTTTAACCTTTACTGTCTCATAGACGTAGGTTAAAAACGGCCTCCCTTTCACCCCTTACAGCCGTCCCTGTCCTCCAAAATGTATTTAAGAATTTTGAAATGTGTTCAAAACTGACTCCAATTTGGGGAGTGGCCGTACACCGAGAAAGATGGCAGCAAACTAAGGTCACAAAGTTAATAAACAATTTTAATGCTGGCGCAGAGGCAATAGTGTATGGTCCAATCCTGAATGTCTTACGGCAAATAGCTACGTAAATTTTTTTTTCGATTCTCTGTAGGTCAGGGATGAGAAATTGTAAGAAAATGATTCAACTTTTAACCTTTACTGTCTCATAGACGTAGGTTAAAAACGGCCTCTCTTTCACCCCTTACAGCCGTCCCTGTCCTCCAAAATGTATTTAAGAATTTTGAAATGTGTTCAAAACTGACTCCAATTTGGGGAGTGGCCGTACACCGAGAAAGAGAAATTGTAAGAAAATGATTCAACTTTTAACCTTTACGTCTCATAGACGTAGGTTAAAAACGGCCTCCCTTAAAGCCGTCCCTGTCCTCCAAAATGTATTTAGGAATTTTGAAATGTGTTCAAAACTGACTCCAATTTGGGGAGTGGCAGTACACCGAGAAAGAGAAATTGTAAGAAAATGATTCAACTTTTAACCTTTACTGTCTCATAGACGTAGGTTAAAAACGGCCTCCCTTTCACCCCTTACAGCCGTCTCTGTCCTCCAAAATGTATTTAAGAATTTTGAAATGTGTTCAAAACTGACTCCAATTTGGGGAGTGGCAGTACACCGAGAAAGAGAAATTGTAAGAAAATGATTCAACTTTTAACCTTTACTGTCTCATAGACGTAGGTTAAAAACGGCCTCCCTTTCACCCCTTACAGCCGTCCCTGTCCTCCAAAATGTATTTAAGAATTTTGAAATGTGTTCAAAACTGACTCCAATTTGGGGAGTGGCCGTACACCGAGAAAGATGGCACCAAACTAAGGTCACAAAGTTAATAAACAATTTTAATGCTGGTGCAGAGGCAATAGTGTATGGTCCAATCCTGAATGTCTTACGGCAAATAGCTACGTAAATTCTTTTTTCGATTCTCTGTAGTTCAGGGATGAGAAATTGTAAGAAAATGATTCAACTTTTAACCTTTACTGTCTCATAGACGTAGGTTAAAAACGGCCTCCCTTTCACCCCTTACAGCCGTCCCTGTCCTCCAAAATGTATTTAAGAATTTTGAAATGTGTTCAAAACTGACTCCAATTTGGGGAGTGGCCGTACACCGAGAAAGAGAAATTGTAAGAAAATGATTCAACTTTTAACCTTTAGGTCTCATAGACGTAGGTTAAAAACGGCCTCCCTTACAGCCGTCCCTGTCCTCCAAAATGTATTTAAGAATTTTGAAATGTGTTCAAAACTGACTCCAATTTGGGGAGTGGCCGTACACCGAGAAAGAGAAATTGTGAGAAAATGATTCAATTTTTAACCTTTACTGTCTCATAGACGTAGGTTAAAAACGGCCTCCCTTTCACCCCTTACAGCCGTCCCTGTCCTCCAAAATGTATTTAAGAATTTTGAAATGTGTTCAAAACTGACTCCAATTTGGGGAGTGGCAGTACACCGAGAAAGAGAAATTGTAAGAAAATGATTCAACTTTTAACCTTTACTGTCTCATAGACGTAGGTTAAAAACAGCCTCCCTTTCACCCCTTACAGCCGTCCCTGTCCTCCAAAATGTATTTAAGAATTTTAAAATGTGTTCAAAACTGACTCCAATTTGGGGAGTGGCAGTACACCGAGAAAGAGAAATTGTAAGAAAATGATTCAACTTTTAACCTTTACTGTCTCATAGACGTAGGTTAAAAACGGCCTCCCTTTCACCCCTTACAGCCGTCCCTGTCCTCCAAAATGTATTTAAGAATTTTGAAATGTGTTCAAAACTGACTCCAATTTGGGGAGTGGCAGTACACCGAGAAAGAGAAATTGTAAGAAAATGATTCAACTTTTAACCTTTACTGTCTCATAGACGTAGGTAAAAATGGCCTCCCTTTCACCCCTTACAGCCGTCCCTGTCCTCCAAAATATATTTAAGAATTTTGAAATGTGTTCAAAACTGACTCCAATTTGGGGAGTGGCCGTACACCGAGAAAGATGGCAGCAAACTAAGGTCACAAAGTTAATAAACAATTTTAATGCTGGCGCAGAGGCAATAGTGTATGGTCCAATCCTGAATGTCTTACGGCAAATAGCTACGTAAATTCTTTTTTCGATTCTCTGTAGGTCAGGGATGAGAAATTGTAAGAAAATGATTCAACTTTTAACCTTTACTGTCTCATAGACGTAGGTTAAAAACGGCCTCCCTTTCACCCCTTACAGCCGTCCCTGTCCTCCAAAATGTATTTAAGAATTTTGAAATGTGTTCAAAACTGACTCCAATTTGGGGAGTGGCCGTACACCGAGAAAGAGAAATTGTAAGAAAATGATTCAACTTTTAACCTTTACTGTCTCATAGACGTAGGTTAAAAACGGCCTCCCTTTCACCCCTTACAGCCGTCCCTATCCTCCAAAATGTATTTAAGAATTTTGAAATGTGTTCAAAACTGACTCCAATTTGGGGAGTGGCCGTACACCGAGAAAGATGGCAGCAAACTAAGGTCACAAAGTTAATAAACAATTTTAATGCTGGCGCAGAGGCAATAGTGTATGGTCCAATACTGAATGTCTTACGGCAAATAGCTACGTAAATTCTTTTTTCGATTCTCTGTAGGTCAGGGATGAGAAATTGTAAGAAAATGATTCAACTTTTAACCTTTACTGTCTCATAGACGTAGGTTAAAAACTGCCTCCCTTTCACCCCTAACAGCCGTCCCTGTCCTCCAAAATGTATTTAAGAATTTTGAAATGTGTTCAAAACTGACTCCAATTTGGGGAGTGGCCGTACACCGAGAAAGAGAAATTGTAAGAAAATGATTCAACTTTTTACCTTCACTGTCTCATAGACGTAGGTTAAAAACGGCCTCCCTTTCACCCCTTACAACCGTCCCTGTCCTCCAAAATGTATTTAAGAATTTTGAAATGTGTTCAAAACTGACTCCAATTTGGGGAGTGGCAGTACACCGAGAAAGAGAAATTGTAAGAAAATGATTCAACTTTTAACCTTTACTGTCTCATAGACGTAGGTTAAAAACGGCCTCCCTTTCACCCCTTACAGCCGTCTCTGTCCTCCAAAATGTATTTAAGAATTTTGAAATGTGTTCAAAACTGACTCCAATTTGGGGAGTGGCAGTACACCGAGAAAGAGAAATTGTAAGAAAATGATTCAACTTTTAACCTTTACTGTCTCATAGACGTAGGTTAAAAACGGCCTCCCTTTCACCCCTTACAGCCGTCCCTGTCCTCCAAAATGTATTTAAGAATTTTGAAATGTGTTCAAAACTGACTCCAATTTGGGGAGTGGCCGTACACCGAGAAAGATGGCAGCAAACTAAGGTCACAAAGTTAATAAACAATTTTAATGCTGGCGCAGAGGCAATAGTGTATGGTCCAATCCTGAATGTCTTACGGCAAATAGCTACGTAAATTTTTTTTTCGATTCTCTGTAGGTCAGGGATGAGAAATTGTAAGAAAATGATTCAACTTTTAACCTTTACTGTCTCATAGACGTAGGTTAAAAACGGCCTCTCTTTCACCCCTTACAGCCGTCCCTGTCCTCCAAAATGTATTTAAGAATTTTGAAATGTGTTCAAAACTGACTCCAATTTGGGGAGTGGCCGTACACCGAGAAAGAGAAATTGTAAGAAAATGATTCAACTTTTAACCTTTACGTCTCATAGACGTAGGTTAAAAACGGCCTCCCTTAAAGCCGTCCCTGTCCTCCAAAATGTATTTAGGAATTTTGAAATGTGTTCAAAACTGACTCCAATTTGGGGAGTGGCAGTACACCGAGAAAGAGAAATTGTAAGAAAATGATTCAACTTTTAACCTTTACTGTCTCATAGACGTAGGTTAAAAACGGCCTCCCTTTCACCCCTTACAGCCGTCTCTGTCCTCCAAAATGTATTTAAGAATTTTGAAATGTGTTCAAAACTGACTCCAATTTGGGGAGTGGCAGTACACCGAGAAAGAGAAATTGTAAGAAAATGATTCAACTTTTAACCTTTACTGTCTCATAGACGTAGGTTAAAAACGGCCTCCCTTTCACCCCTTACAGCCGTCCCTGTCCTCCAAAATGTATTTAAGAATTTTGAAATGTGTTCAAAACTGACTCCAATTTGGGGAGTGGCCGTACACCGAGAAAGATGGCAGCAAACTAAGGTCACAAAGTTAATAAACAATTTTAATGCTGGTGCAGAGGCAATAGTGTATGGTCCAATCCTGAATGTCTTACGGCAAATAGCTACGTAAATTCTTTTTTCGATTCTCTGTAGTTCAGGGATGAGAAATTGTAAGAAAATGATTCAACTTTTAACCTTTACTGTCTCATAGACGTAGGTTAAAAACGGCCTCCCTTTCACCCCTTACAGCCGTCCCTGTCCTCCAAAATGTATTTAAGAATTTTGAAATGTGTTCAAAACTGACTCCAATTTGGGGAGTGGCCGTACACCGAGAAAGAGAAATTGTAAGAAAATGATTCAACTTTTAACCTTTAGGTCTCATAGACGTAGGTTAAAAACGGCCTCCCTTACAGCCGTCCCTGTCCTCCAAAATGTATTTAGGAATTTTGAAATGTGTTCAAAACTGACTCCAATTTGGGGAGTGGCAGTACACCGAGAAAGAGAAATTGTAAGAAAATTATTCAACTTTTAACCTTTACTGTCTCATAGACGTAGTTTAAAAACGGCCTCCCTTTCACCCCTTACAGCCGTCCCTGTCCTCCAAAATGTATTTAAGAATTTTGAAATGTGTTCAAAACTGACTCCAATTTGGGGAGTGGCAGTACACCGAGAAAGAGAAATTGTAAGAAAATGATTCAACTTTTAACCTTTACTGTCTCATAGACGTAGGTTAAAAACGGCCTCCCTTTCACCCCTTACAGCCGTCCCTGTCCTCCAAAATGTATTTAAGAATTTTGAAATGTGTTCAAAACTGACTCCAATTTGGGGAGTGGCCGTACACCGAGAAAGAGAAATTGTAAGAAAATGATTCAATTTTTAACCTTTACTGTCTCATAGACGTAGGTTAAAAACGGCCTCCCTTTCACCCCTTACAGCCGTCCCTGTCCTCCAAAATGTATTTAAGAATTTTGAAATGTGTTCAAAACTGACTCCAATTTGGGGAGTGGCAGTACACCGAGAAAGAGAAATTGTAAGAAAATGATTCAACTTTTAACCTTTACTGTCTCATAGACGTAGGTTAAAAACGGCCTCCCTTTCACCCCTTACAGCCGTCCCTGTCCTCCAAAATGTATTTAAGAATTTTAAAATGTGTTCAAAACTGACTCCAATTTGGGGAGTGGCAGTACACCGACAAAGAGAAATTGAAAGAAAATGATTCAACTTTTAACCTTTACTGTCTCATAGACGTAGGTTAAAAACGGCCTCCCTTTCACCCCTTACAGCCGTCCCTGTCCTCCAAAATGTATTTAAGAATTTTGAAATGTGTTCAAAACTGACTCCAATTTGGGGAGTGGCCGTACACCGAGAAAGAGAAATTGTAAGAAAATGATTCAACTTTTAACCTTTACTGTCTCATAGACGTAGGTTAAAAACGGCCTCCCTTTCACCCCTTACAGCCGTCCCTGTCCTCCAAAATGTATTTAAGAATTTTGAAATGTGTTCAAAACTGACTCCAATTTGGGGAGTGGCAGTACACCGAGAAAGAGAAATTGTAAGAAAATGATTCAACTTTTAACCTTTACTGTCTCATAGACGTAGGTTAAAAACGGCCTCCCTTTCACCCCTTACAGCCGTCCCTGTCCTCCAAAATGTATTTAAGAATTTTGAAATGTGTTCAAAACTGACTCCAATTTGGGGAGTGGCAGTACACCGAGAAAGAGAAATTGTAAGAAAATGATTCAACTTTTAACCTTTACTGTTTCATAGACGTAGGTTAAAAACGGCCTCCCTTTCACCCCTTACAGCCGTCCCTGTCCTCCAAAATGTATTTAAGAATTTTGAAATGTGTTCAAAACTGACTCCAATTTGGGGAGTGGCCGTACACCGAGAAAGAGAAATTGTAAGAAAATGATTCAACTTTTAACCTTTACTGTCTCATAGATGTAGGTTAAAAACGGCCTCCCTTTCACCCCTTACAGCCGTCCCTATCCTCCAAAATGTATTTAAGAATTTTGAAATGTGTTCAAAACTGACTCCAATTTGGAGAGTGGCAGTACACCGAGAAAGAGAAATTGTAAGAAAATGATTCAACTTTTAACCTTTACTGTCTCATAGACGTAGGTTAAAAACGGCCTCCCTTTCACCCCTTACAGCCGTCCCTGTCCTCCAAAATGTATTTAAGAATTTTGAAATGTGTTCAAAACTGACTCCAATTTGAGGAGTGGCAGTACACCGAGAAAGAGAAATTGTAAGAAAATGATTCAACTTTTAACCTTTACTGTCTCATAGACGTAGGTTAAAAACGGACTCCCTTTCACCCCTTACAGCCGTCCCTGTCCTCCAAAATGTATTTAAGAATTTTGAAATGTGTTCAAAACTGACTCCAATTTGGGGAGTGGCAGTACACCGAGAAAGAGAAATTGTAAGAAAATGATTCAACTTTTAACCTTTACTGTCTCATAGACGTAGGTTAAAAACGGCCTCCCTTTCACCCCTTACAGCCGTCCCTGTCCTCCAAAATGTATTTAAGAATTTTGAAATGTGTTCAAAACTGACTCCAATTTGGGGAGTGGCAGTACACCGAGAAAGAGAAATTGTAAGAAAATGATTCAAATTTGAACCTTTACTGTCTCATAGACGTAGGTTAAAAACGGCCTCCCTTTCACCCCTTACAGCCGTCCCTGTCCTCCAAAATGTATTTAAGAATTTTGAAATGTGTTCAAAACTGACTCCAATTTGGGGAGTGGCAGTACACCGAGAAAGAGAAATTGTAAGAAAATGATTCAACTTTTAACCTTTACTGTCTCATAGACGTAGGTTAAAAACGGCCTCCCTTTCACCCCTTACAGCCGTCCCTGTCCTCCAAAATGTATTTAAGAATTTTGAAATGTGTTCAAAACTGACTCCAATTTGGGGAGTGGCTGTACACCGAGAAAGAGAAATTGTAAGAAAATGATTCAACTTTTAACCTTTACTGTCTCATAGACGTAGGTTAAAAACGGCCTCCCTTTCACCCCTTACAGCCGTCCCTATCCTCCAAAATGTATTTAAGAATTTTGAAATGTGTTCAAAACTGACTCCAATTTGGGGAGTGGCCGTACACCGAGAAAGATGGCAGCAAACTAAGGTCACAAAGTTAATAAACAATTTTAATGCTGGCGCAGAGGCAATAGTGTATGGTCCAATCCTGAATGTCTTACGGCAAATAGCTACGTAAATTCTTTTTTCGATTCTCTGTAGGTCAGGGACGAGAAATTGTAAGAAAATGATTCAACTTTTAAACTTTACTGTCTCATAGACGTAGGTTAAAAACGGCCTCCCTTTCACCCCTTACAGCCGTCCCTGTCCTCCAAAATGTATTTAAGAATTTTGAAATGTGTTCAAAACTGACTCCAATTTGGGGAGTGGCCGTACACCGAGAAAGAGAAATTGTAAGAAAATGATTCAATTTTTAACCTTTACTGTCTCATAGACGTAGGTTAAAAACGGCCTCCCTTTCACCCCTTACAGCGTCCCTGTCCTCCAAAATGTATTTAAGAATTTTGAAATGTGTTCAAAACTGACTCCAATTTGGGGAGTGGCAGTACACCGAGAAAGAGAAATTGTAAGAAAATGATTCAACTTTTAACCTTTACTGTCTCATAGACGTAGGTTAAAAACGGCCTCCCTTTCACCCCTTACAGCCGTCCCTGTCCTCCAAAATGTATTTAAGAATTTTGAAATGTGTTCAAAACTGACTCCAATTTGGGGAGTGGCCGTACACCGAGAAAGAGAAATTGTAAGAAAATGATTCAACTTTTAACCTTTACTGTCTCATAGACGTAGGTTAAACACGGCCTCCCTTTCACCCCTTACAGCCGTCCCTGTCCTCCAAAATGTATTTAAGAATTTTGAAATGTGTTCAAAACTGACTCCAATTTGGGGAGTGGCAGTACACCGAGAAAGAGAAATTGTAAGAAAATGATTCAACTTTTAACCTTTACTGTCTCATAGACGTAGGTTAAAAACGGCCTCCCTTTCACCCCTTACAGCCGTCCCTGTCCTCCAAAATGTATTTAAGAATTTTGAAATGTGTTCAAAACTGACTCCAATTTGGGGAGTGGCAGTACACCGAGAAAGAGAAATTGTAAGAAAATGATTCAACTTTTAACCTTTACTGTTTCATAGACGTAGGTTAAAAACGGCCTCCCTTTCACCCCTTACAGCCGTCCCTGTCCTCCAAAATGTATTTAAGAATTTTGAAATGTGTTCAAAACTGACTCCAATTTGGGGAGTGGCCGTACACCGAGAAAGAGAAATTGTAAGAAAATGATTCAACTTTTAACCTTTACTGTCTCATAGATGTAGGTTAAAAACGGCCTCCCTTTCACCCCTTACAGCCGTCCCTATCCTCCAAAATGTATTTAAGAATTTTGAAATGTGTTCAAAACTGACTCCAATTTGGAGAGTGGCAGTACACCGAGAAAGAGACATTGTAAGAAAATGATTCAACTTTTAACCTTTACTGTCTCATAGACGTAGGTTAAAAACGGCCTCCCTTTCACCCCTTACAGCCGTCCCTGTCCTCCAAAATGTATTTAAGAATTTTGAAATGTGTTCAAAACTGACTCCAATTTGAGGAGTGGCAGTACACCGAGAAAGAGAAATTGTAAGAAAATGATTCAACTTTTAACCTTTACTGTCTCATAGACGTAGGTTAAAAACGGACTCCCTTTCACCCCTTACAGCCGTCCCTGTCCTCCAAAATGTATTTAAGAATTTTGAAATGTGTTCAAAACTGACTCCAATTTGGGGAGTGGCAGTACACCGAGAAAGAGAAATTGTAAGAAAATGATTCAACTTTTAACCTTTACTGTCTCATAGACGTAGGTTAAAAACGGCCTCCCTTTCACCCCTTACAGCCGTCCCTGTCCTCCAAAATGTATTTAAGAATTTTGAAATGTGTTCAAAACTGACTCCAATTTGGGGAGTGGCAGTACACCGAGAAAGAGAAATTGTAAGAAAATGATTCAACTTTTAACCTTTACTGTCTCATAGACGTAGGTTAAAAACGGCCTCCCTTTCACCCCTTACAGCCGTCCCTGTCCTCCAAAATGTATTTAAGAATTTTGAAATGTGTTCAAAACTGACTCCAATTTGGGGAGTGGCAGTACACCGAGAAAGAGAAATTGTAAGAAAATGATTCAACTTTTAACCTTTACTGTCTCATAGACGTAGGTTAAAAACGGCCTCCCTTTCACCCCTTACAGCCGTCCCTGTCCTCCAAAATGTATTTAAGAATTTTGAAATGTGTTCAAAACTGACTCCAATTTGGGGAGTGGCTGTACACCGAGAAAGAGAAATTGTAAGAAAATGATTCAACTTTTAACCTTTACTGTCTCATAGACGTAGGTTAAAAACGGCCTCCCTTTCACCCCTTACAGCCGTCCCTATCCTCCAAAATGTATTTAAGAATTTTGAAATGTGTTCAAAACTGACTCCAATTTGGGGAGTGGCCGTACACCGAGAAAGATGGCAGCAAACTAAGGTCACAAAGTTAATAAACAATTTTAATGCTGGCGCAGAGGCAATAGTGTATGGTCCAATCCTGAATGTCTTACGGCAAATAGCTACGTAAATTCTTTTTTCGATTCTCTGTAGGTCAGGGATGAGAAATTGTAAGAAAATGATTCAACTTTTAAACTTTACTGTCTCATAGACGTAGGTTAAAAACGGCCTCCCTTTCACCCCTTACAGCCGTCCCTGTCCTCCAAAATGTATTTAAGAATTTTGAAATGTGTTCAAAACTGACTCCAATTTGGGGAGTGGCCGTACACCGAGAAAGAGAAATTGTAAGAAAATGATTCAATTTTTAACCTTTACTGTCTCATAGACGTAGGTTAAAAACGGCCTCCCTTTCACCCCTTACAGCCGTCCCTGTCCTCCAAAATGTATTTAAGAATTTTGAAATGTGTTCAAAACTGACTCCAATTTGGGGAGTGGCAGTACACCGAGAAAGAGAAATTGTAAGAAAATGATTCAACTTTTAACCTTTACTGTCTCATAGACGTAGGTTAAAAACGGCCTCCCTTTCGCCCCTTACAGCCGTCCCTGTCCTCCAAAATGTATTTAAGAATTTTAAAATGTGTTCAAAACTGACTCCAATTTGGGGAGTGGCAGTACACCGAGAAAGAGAAATTGTAAGAAAATGATTCAACTTTTAACCTTTACTGTCTCATAGACGTAGGTTAAAAACAGCCTCCCTTTCACCCCTTACAGCCGTCCCTGTCCTCCAAAATGTATTTAAGAATTTTGAAATGTGTTCAAAACTGACTCCAATTTGGGGAGTGGCAGTACACCGAGAAAGAGAAATTGTAAGAAAATGATTCAACTTTTAACCTTTACTGTCTCATAGACGTAGGTTAAAAATGGCCTCCCTTTCACCCCTTACAGCCGTCCCTGTCCTCCAAAATGTATTTAAGAATTTTGAAATGTGTTCAAAACGGACTCCAATTTGGGGAGTGGCCGTACACCGAGAAAGAGAAATTGTAAGAAAATGATTCAACTTTTAACCTTTACTGTCTGATAGACGTAGGTTAAAAACGGCCTCCCTTTCACCCCTTACAGCCGTCCCTATCCTCCAAAATGTATTTAAGAATTTTGAAATGTGTTCAAAACTGACTCCAATTTGGGGAGTGGCCGTACACCGAGAAAGATGGCAGCAAACTAAGGTCACAAAGTTAATAAACAATTTTAATGCTGGCGCAGAGGCAATAGTGTATGGTCCAATCCTGAATGTCTTACGGCAAATAGCTACGTAAATTCTTTTTTCGATTCTCTGTAGGTCAGGGATGAGAAATTGTAAGAAAATGATTCAACTTTTAACCTTTACTGTCTCATAGACGTAGGTTAAAAACGGCCTCCCTTTCACCCCTTACAGCCGTCCCTGTCCTCCAAAATGTATTTAAGAATTTTGAAATGTGTTCAAAACTGACTCCAATTTGGGGAGTGGCCGTACACCGAGAAAGAGAAATTGTAAGAAAATGATTCAACTTTTAACCTTTACTGTCTCATAGACGTAGGTTAAAAACGGCCTCCCTTTCACCCCTTACAGCCGTCCCTGTCCTCCAAAATGTATTTAAGAATTTTGAAATGTGTTCAAAACTGACTCCAATTTGGGGAGTGGCAGCACACCGAGAAAGAGAAATTGTAAGAAAATTATTCAACTTTTAACCTTTACTGTCTCATAGACGTAGGTTAAAAACGGCCTCCCTTTCACCCCTTACAGCCGTCCCTGTCCTCCAAAATGTATTTAAGAATTTTGCAATGTGTTCAAAACTGACTCCAATTTGGGGAGTGGCCGTACACCGAGAAAGATGGCAGCAAACTAAGGTCACAAAGTTAATAAACAATTTTAATGCTGGCGCAGAGGCAATAGTGTATGGTCCAATCCTGAATGTCTTACGGCAAATAGCTACGTAAATTCTTTTTTCGATTCTCTGTAGGTCAGGGATGAGAAATTGTAAGAAAATGATTCAACTTTTAACCTTTACTGTCTCATAGACGTAGGTTAAAAACGGCCTCCCTTTCACCCCTTACAGCCGTCCCTGTCCTCCAAAATGTATTTAAGAATTTTGAAATGTGTTCAAAACTGACTCCAATTTGGGGAGTGGCCGTACACCGAGAAAGAGAAATTGTAAGAAAATGATTCAACTTTTAACCTTTACTGTCTCATAGACGTAGGTTAAAAACGGCCTCCCTTTCACCCCTTACAGCCGTCCCTGTCCTCCAAAATGTATTTAAGAATTTTGAAATGTGTTCAAAACTGACTCCAATTTGGGGAGTGGCAGCACACCGAGAAAGAGAAATTGTAAGAAAATTATTCAACTTTTAACCTTTACTGTCTCATAGACGTAGGTTAAAAACGGCCTCCCTTTCACCCCTTACAGCCGTCCCTGTCCTCCAAAATGTATTTAAGAATTTTGCAATGTGTTCAAAACTGACTCCAATTTGGGGAGTGGCCATACACCGAGAAAGATGGCAGCAAACTAAGGTCACAAAGTTAAAAACAATTTTAATGCTGGAGCAGAGGCAATAGTGTATGGTCCAATCCTGAATCTCTTACGGCAAATAGCTACGTAAATTCTTTTTTCGATTCTCTGTAGGTCAGGGATGAGAAATTGTAAGAAAATGATTCAACTTTTAACCTTTACTGTCTCATAGACGTAGGTTAAAAACGGCCTCCCTTTCACCCCTTACAGCCGTCCCTGTCTTCCAAAATGTATTTAAGAATTTTGAAATGTGTTCAAAACTGACTCCAATTTGGGGAGTGGCTGTACACCGAGAAAGAGAAATTGTAAGAAAATGATTCAACTTTTAACCTTTACTGTCTCATAGATGTAGGTTAAAAACGGCCTCCCTTTCACCCCTTACAGCCGTCCCTATCCTCCAAAATGTATTTAAGAATTTTGAAATGTGTTCAAAACTGACTCCAATTTGGGGAGTGGCCGTACACCGAGAAAGATGGCAGCAAACTAAGGTCACAAAGTTAATAAACAATTTTAATGCTGGCGCAGAGGCAATAGTGTATGGTCCAATACTGAATGTCTTACGGCAAATAGCTACGTAAATTCTTTTTTCGATTCTCTGTAGGTCAGGGATGAGAAATTGTAAGAAAATGATTCAACTTTTAACCTTTACTGTCTCATAGACGTAGGTTAAAAACTGCCTCCCTTTCACCCCTTACAGCCGTCCCTGTCCTCCAAAATGTATTTAAGAATTTTGAAATGTGTTCAAAACTGACTCCAATTTGGGGAGTGGCCGTACACCGAGAAAGAGAAATTGTAAGAAAATGATTCAACTTTTTACCTTCACTGTCTCATAGACATAGGTTAAAAACGGCCTCCCTTTCACCCCTTACAACCGTCCCTGTCCTCCAAAATGTATTTAAGAATTTTGAAATGTGTTCAAAACTGACTCCAATTTGGGGAGTGGCAGTACACCGAGAAAGATGGCAGCAAACTAAGGTCACAAAGTTAATAAACAATTTTAATGCTGGTGCAGAGGCAATAGTGTATGGTCCAATCCTGAATGTCTTACGGCAAATAGCTACGTAAATTCTTTTTTCGATTCTCTGTAGTTCAGGGATGAGAAATTGTAAGAAAATGATTCAACTTTTAACCTTTACTGTCTCATAGACGTAGGTTAAAAACGGCCTCCCTTTCACCCCTTACAGCCGTCCCTGTCCTCCAAAATGTATTTAAGAATTTTGAAATGTGTTCAAAACTGACTCCAATTTGGGGAGTGGCCGTACACCGAGAAAGAGAAATTGTAAGAAAATGATTCAACTTTTAACCTTTAGGTCTCATAGACGTAGGTTAAAAACGGCCTCCCTTACAGCCGTCCCTGTCCTCCAAAATGTATTTAGGAATTTTGAAATGTGTTCAAAACTGACTCCAATTTGGGGAGTGGCAGTACACCGAGAAAGAGAAATTGTAAGAAAATTATTCAACTTTTAACCTTTACTGTCTCATAGACGTAGTTTAAAAACGGCCTCCCTTTCACCCCTTACAGCCGTCCCTGTCCTCCAAAATGTATTTAAGAATTTTGAAATGTGTTCAAAACTGACTCCAATTTGGGGAGTGGCAGTACACCGAGAAAGAGAAATTGTAAGAAAATGATTCAACTTTTAACCTTTACTGTCTCATAGACGTAGGTTAAAAACGGCCTCCCTTTCACCCCTTACAGCCGTCCCTGTCCTCCAAAATGTATTTAAGAATTTTGAAATGTGTTCAAAACTGACTCCAATTTGGGGAGTGGCCGTACACCGAGAAAGATGGCAGCAAACTAAGGTCACAAAGTTAATAAACAATTTTAATGCTGGCACAGAGGCAATAGTGTATGGTCCAATCCTGAATGTCTTACGGCAAATAGCTACGTAAATTCTTTTTTCGATTCTCTGTAGGTCAGGGACGAGAAATTGTAAGAAAATGATTCAACTTTTAAACTTTACTGTCTCATAGACGTAGGTTAAAAACGGCCTCCCTTTCACCCCTTACAGCCGTCCCTGTCCTCCAAAATGTATTTAAGAATTTTGAAATGTGTTCAAAACTGACTCCAATTTGGGGAGTGGCCGTACACCGAGAAAGAGAAATTGTAAGAAAATGATTCAATTTTTAACCTTTACTGTCTCATAGACGTAGGTTAAAAACGGCCTCCCTTTCACCCCTTACAGCCGTCCCTGTCCTCCAAAATGTATTTAAGAATTTTGAAATGTGTTCAAAACTGACTCCAATTTGGGGAGTGGCAGTACACCGAGAAAGAGAAATTGTAAGAAAATGATTCAACTTTTAACCTTTACTGTCTCATAGACGTAGGTTAAAAACGGCCTCCCTTTCACCCCTTACAGCCGTCCCTGTCCTCCAAAATGTATTTAAGAATTTTAAAATGTGTTCAAAACTGACTCCAATTTGGGGAGTGGCAGTACACCGAGAAAGAGAAATTGAAAGAAAATGATTCAACTTTTAACCTTTACTGTCTCATAGACGTAGGTTAAAAACGGCCTCCCTTTCACCCCTTACAGCCGTCCCTGTCCTCCAAAATGTATTTAAGAATTTTGAAATGTGTTCAAAACTGACTCCAATTTGGGGAGTGGCCGTACACCGAGAAAGAGAAATTGTAAGAAAATGATTCAACTTTTAACCTTTACTGTCTCATAGACGTAGGTTAAAAACGGCCTCCCTTTCACCCCTTACAGCCGTCCCTGTCCTCCAAAATGTATTTAAGAATTTTGAAATGTGTTCAAAACTGACTCCAATTTGGGGAGTGGCAGTACACCGAGAAAGAGAAATTGTAAGAAAATGATTCAACTTTTAACCTTTACTGTCTCATAGACGTAGGTTAAAAACGGCCTCCCTTTCACCCCTTACAGCCGTCCCTGTCCTCCAAAATGTATTTAAGAATTTTGAAATGTGTTCAAAACTGACTCCAATTTGGGGAGTGGCAGTACACCGAGAAAGAGAAATTGTAAGAAAATGATTCAACTTTTAACCTTTACTGTTTCATAGACGTAGGTTAAAAACGGCCTCCCTTTCACCCCTTACAGCCGTCCCTGTCCTCCAAAATGTATTTAAGAATTTTGAAATGTGTTCAAAACTGACTCCAATTTGGGGAGTGGCCGTACACCGAGAAAGAGAAATTGTAAGAAAATGATTCAACTTTTAACCTTTACTGTCTCATAGATGTAGGTTAAAAACGGCCTCCCTTTCACCCCTTACAGCCGTCCCTATCCTCCAAAATGTATTTAAGAATTTTGAAATGTGTTCAAAACTGACTCCAATTTGGAGAGTGGCAGTACACCGAGAAAGAGAAATTGTAAGAAAATGATTCAACTTTTAACCTTTACTGTCTCATAGACGTAGGTTAAAAACGGCCTCCCTTTCACCCCTTACAGCCGTCCCTGTCCTCCAAAATGTATTTAAGAATTTTGAAATGTGTTCAAAACTGACTCCAATTTGAGGAGTGGCAGTACACCGAGAAAGAGAAATTGTAAGAAAATGATTCAACTTTTAACCTTTACTGTCTCATAGACGTAGGTTAAAAACGGACTCCCTTTCACCCCTTACAGCCGTCCCTGTCCTCCAAAATGTATTTAAGAATTTTGAAATGTGTTCAAAACTGACTCCAATTTGGGGAGTGGCAGTACACCGAGAAAGAGAAATTGTAAGAAAATGATTCAACTTTTAACCTTTACTGTCTCATAGACGTAGGTTAAAAACGGCCTCCCTTTCACCCCTTACAGCCGTCCCTGTCCTCCAAAATGTATTTAAGAATTTTGAAATGTGTTCAAAACTGACTCCAATTTGGGGAGTGGCAGTACACCGAGAAAGAGAAATTGTAAGAAAATGATTCAAATTTTAACCTTTACTGTCTCATAGACGTAGGTTAAAAACGGCCTCCCTTTCACCCCTTACAGCCGTCCCTGTCCTCCAAAATGTA
Source organism: Lissotriton helveticus (assembly GCF_964261635.1). Lineage (NCBI taxonomy): Eukaryota > Metazoa > Chordata > Amphibia > Caudata > Salamandridae > Lissotriton > Lissotriton helveticus. The sequence continues at coordinate 878,580,856 of NC_136073.1, forward strand.
TTTAAGAATTTTGAAATGTGTTCAAAACTGACTCCAATTTGGGGAGTGGCAGTACACCGAGAAAGAGAAATTGTAAGAAAATGATTCAACTTTTAACCTTTACTGTCTCATAGACGTAGGTTAAAAACGGCCTCCCTTTCACCCCTTACAGCCGTCCCTGTCCTCCAAAATGTATTTAAGAATTTTGAAATGTGTTCAAAACTGACTCCAATTTGGGGAGTGGCTGTACACCGAGAAAGAGAAATTGTAAGAAAATGATTCAACTTTTAACCTTTACTGTCTCATAGACGTAGGTTAAAAACGGCCTCCCTTTCACCCCTTACAGCCGTCCCTATCCTCCAAAATGTATTTAAGAATTTTGAAATGTGTTCAAAACTGACTCCAATTTGGGGAGTGGCCGTACACCGAGAAAGATGGCAGCAAACTAAGGTCACAAAGTTAATAAACAATTTTAATGCTGGCGCAGAGGCAATAGTGTATGGTCCAATCCTGAATGTCTTACGGCAAATAGCTACGTAAATTCTTTTTTCGATTCTCTGTAGGTCAGGGACGAGAAATTGTAAGAAAATGATTCAACTTTTAAACTTTACTGTCTCATAGACGTAGGTTAAAAACGGCCTCCCTTTCACCCCTTACAGCCGTCCCTGTCCTCCAAAATGTATTTAAGAATTTTGAAATGTGTTCAAAACTGACTCCAATTTGGGGAGTGGCCGTACACCGAGAAAGAGAAATTGTAAGAAAATGATTCAATTTTTAACCTTTACTGTCTCATAGACGTAGGTTAAAAACGGCCTCCCTTTCACCCCTTACAGCGTCCCTGTCCTCCAAAATGTATTTAAGAATTTTGAAATGTGTTCAAAACTGACTCCAATTTGGGGAGTGGCAGTACACCGAGAAAGAGAAATTGTAAGAAAATGATTCAACTTTTAACCTTTACTGTCTCATAGACGTAGGTTAAAAACGGCCTCCCTTTCACCCCTTACAGCCGTCCCTGTCCTCCAAAATGTATTTAAGAATTTTGAAATGTGTTCAAAACTGACTCCAATTTGGGGAGTGGCCGTACACCGAGAAAGAGAAATTGTAAGTAAATGATTCAACTTTTAACCTTTACTGTCTCATAGACGTAGGTTAAAAACGGCCTCCCTTTCACCCCTTACAGCCGTCCCTGTCCTCCAAAATGTATTTAAGAATTTTGAAATGTGTTCAAAACTGACTCCAATTTGGGGAGTGGCAGTACACCGAGAAAGAGAAATTGTAAGAAAATGATTCAACTTTTAACCTTTACTGTCTCATAGACGTAGGTTAAAAACGGCCTCCCTTTCACCCCTTACAGCCGTCCCTGTCCTCCAAAATGTATTTAAGAATTTTGAAATGTGTTCAAAACTGACTCCAATTTGGGGAGTGGCAGTACACCGAGAAAGAGAAATTGTAAGAAAATGATTCAACTTTTAACCTTTACTGTTTCATAGACGTAGGTTAAAAACGGCCTCCCTTTCACCCCTTACAGCCGTCCCTGTCCTCCAAAATGTATTTAAGAATTTTGAAATGTGTTCAAAACTGACTCCAATTTGGGGAGTGGCCGTACACCGAGAAAGAGAAATTGTAAGAAAATGATTCAACTTTTAACCTTTACTGTCTCATAGATGTAGGTTAAAAACGGCCTCCCTTTCACCCCTTACAGCCGTCCCTATCCTCCAAAATGTATTTAAGAATTTTGAAATGTGTTCAAAACTGACTCCAATTTGGAGAGTGGCAGTACACCGAGAAAGAGACATTGTAAGAAAATGATTCAACTTTTAACCTTTACTGTCTCATAGACGTAGGTTAAAAACGGCCTCCCTTTCACCCCTTACAGCCGTCCCTGTCCTCCAAAATGTATTTAAGAATTTTGAAATGTGTTCAAAACTGACTCCAATTTGAGGAGTGGCAGTACACCGAGAAAGAGAAATTGTAAGAAAATGATTCAACTTTTAACCTTTACTGTCTCATAGACGTAGGTTAAAAACGGACTCCCTTTCACCCCTTACAGCCGTCCCTGTCCTCCAAAATGTATTTAAGAATTTTGAAATGTGTTCAAAACTGACTCCAATTTGGGGAGTGGCAGTACACCGAGAAAGAGAAATTGTAAGAAAATGATTCAACTTTTAACCTTTACTGTCTCATAGACGTAGGTTAAAAACGGCCTCCCTTTCACCCCTTACAGCCGTCCCTGTCCTCCAAAATGTATTTAAGAATTTTGAAATGTGTTCAAAACTGACTCCAATTTGGGGAGTGGCAGTACACCGAGAAAGAGAAATTGTAAGAAAATGATTCAACTTTTAACCTTTACAGTCTCATAGACGTAGGTTAAAAACGGCCTCCCTTTCACCCCTTACAGCCGTCCCTGTCCTCCAAAATGTATTTAAGAATTTTGAAATGTGTTCAAAACTGACTCCAATTTGGGGAGTGGCAGTACACCGAGAAAGAGAAATTGTAAGAAAATGATTCAACTTTTAACCTTTACTGTCTCATAGACGTAGGTTAAAAACGGCCTCCCTTTCACCCCTTACAGCCGTCCCTGTCCTCCAAAATGTATTTAAGAATTTTGAAATGTGTTCAAAACTGACTCCAATTTGGGGAGTGGCTGTACACCGAGAAAGAGAAATTGTAAGAAAATGATTCAACTTTTAACCTTTACTGTCTCATAGACGTAGGTTAAAAACGGCCTCCCTTTCACCCCTTACAGCCGTCCCTATCCTCCAAAATGTATTTAAGAATTTTGAAATGTGTTCAAAACTGACTCCAATTTGGGGAGTGGCAGTACACCGAGAAAGAGAAATTGTAAGAAAATGATTCAACTTTTAACCTTTACTGTCTCATAGACGTAGGTTAAAAACGGCCTCCCTTTCACCCCTTACAGCCGTCCCTGTCCTCCAAAATGTATTTAAGAATTTTGAAATGTGTTCAAAACTGACTCCAATTTGGGGAGTGGCAGTACACCGAGAAAGAGAAATTGTAAGAAAATGATTCAACTTTTAACCTTTACAGTCTCATAGACGTAGGTTAAAAACGGCCTCCCTTTCACCCCTTACAGCCGTCCCTGTCCTCCAAAATGTATTTAAGAATTTTGAAATGTGTTCAAAACTGACTCCAATTTGGGGAGTGGCAGTACACCGAGAAAGAGAAATTGTAAGAAAATGATTCAACTTTTAACCTTTACTGTCTCATAGACGTAGGTTAAAAACGGCCTCCCTTTCACCCCTTACAGCCGTCCCTGTCCTCCAAAATGTATTTAAGAATTTTGAAATGTGTTCAAAACTGACTCCAATTTGGGGAGTGGCTGTACACCGAGAAAGAGAAATTGTAAGAAAATGATTCAACTTTTAACCTTTACTGTCTCATAGACGTAGGTTAAAAACGGCCTCCCTTTCACCCCTTACAGCCGTCCCTATCCTCCAAAATGTATTTAAGAATTTTGAAATGTGTTCAAAACTGACTCCAATTTGGGGAGTGGCCGTACACCGAGAAAGATGGCAGCAAACTAAGGTCACAAAGTTAATAAACAATTTTAATGCTGGCGCAGAGGCAATAGTGTATGGTCCAATCCTGAATGTCTTACGGCAAATAGCTACGTAAATTCTTTTTTCGATTCTCTGTAGGTCAGGGACGAGAAATTGTAAGAAAATGATTCAACTTTTAAACTTTACTGTCTCATAGACGTAGGTTAAAAACGGCCTCCCTTTCACCCCTTACAGCCGTCCCTGTCCTCCAAAATGTATTTAAGAATTTTGAAATGTGTTCAAAACTGACTCCAATTTGGGGAGTGGCCGTACACCGAGAAAGAGAAATTGTAAGAAAATGATTCAATTTTTAACCTTTACTGTCTCATAGACGTAGGTTAAAAACGGCCTCCCTTTCACCCCTTACAGCCGTCCCTGTCCTCCAAAATGTATTTAAGAATTTTGAAATGTGTTCAAAACTGACTCCAATTTGGGGAGTGGCAGTACACCGAGAAAGAGAAATTGTAAGAAAATGATTCAACTTTTAACCTTTACTGTCTCATAGACGTAGGTTAAAAACGGCCTCCCTTTCACCCCTTACAGCCGTCCCTGTCCTCCAAAATGTATTTAAGAATTTTAAAATGTGTTCAAAACTGACTCCAATTTGGGGAGTGGCAGTACACCGAGAAAGAGAAATTGAAAGAAAATGATTCAACTTTTAACCTTTACTGTCTCATAGACGTAGGTTAAAAACGGCCTCCCTTTCACCCCTTACAGCCGTCCCTGTCCTCCAAAATGTATTTAAGAATTTTGAAATGTGTTCAAAACTGACTCCAATTTGGGGAGTGGCCGTACACCGAGAAAGAGAAATTGTAAGAAAATGATTCAACTTTTAACCTTTACTGTCTCATAGACGTAGGTTAAAAACGGCCTCCCTTTCACCCCTTACAGCCGTCCCTGTCCTCCAAAATGTATTTAAGAATTTTGAAATGTGTTCAAAACTGACTCCAATTTGGGGAGTGGCAGTACACCGAGAAAGAGAAATTGTAAGAAAATGATTCAACTTTTAACCTTTACTGTCTCATAGACGTAGGTTAAAAACGGCCTCCCTTTCACCCCTTACAGCCGTCCCTGTCCTCCAAAATGTATTTAAGAATTTTGAAATGTGTTCAAAACTGACTCCAATTTGGGGAGTGGCAGTACACCGAGAAAGAGAAATTGTAAGAAAATGATTCAACTTTTAACCTTTACTGTTTCATAGACGTAGGTTAAAAACGGCCTCCCTTTCACCCCTTACAGCCGTCCCTGTCCTCCAAAATGTATTTAAGAATTTTGAAATGTGTTCAAAACTGACTCCAATTTGGGGAGTGGCCGTACACCGAGAAAGAGAAATTGTAAGAAAATGATTCAACTTTTAACCTTTACTGTCTCATAGATGTAGGTTAAAAACGGCCTCCCTTTCACCCCTTACAGCCGTCCCTATCCTCCAAAATGTATTTAAGAATTTTGAAATGTGTTCAAAACTGACTCCAATTTGGAGAGTGGCAGTACACCGAGAAAGAGAAATTGTAAGAAAATGATTCAACTTTTAACCTTTACTGTCTCATAGACGTAGGTTAAAAACGGCCTCCCTTTCACCCCTTACTGCCGTCCCTGTCCTCCAAAATGTATTTAAGAATTTTGAAATGTGTTCAAAACTGACTCCAATTTGAGGAGTGGCAGTACACCGAGAAAGAGAAATTGTAAGAAAATGATTCAACTTTTAACCTTTAATGTCTCATAGACGTAGGTTAAAAACGGACTCCCTTTCACCCCTTACAGCCGTCCCTGTCCTCCAAAATGTATTTAAGAATTTTGAAATGTGTTCAAAACTGACTCCAATTTGGGGAGTGGCAGTACACCGAGAAAGAGAAATTGTAAGAAAATGATTCAACTTTTAACCTTTACTGTCTCATAGACGTAGGTTAAAAACGGCCTCCCTTTCACCCCTTACAGCCGTCCCTGTCCTCCAAAATGTATTTAAGAATTTTGAAATGTGTTCAAAACTGACTCCAATTTGGGGAGTGGCAGTACACCGAGAAAGAGAAATTGTAAGAAAATGATTCAAATTTTAACCTTTACTGTCTCATAGACGTAGGTTAAAAACGGCCTCCCTTTCACCCCTTACAGCCGTCCCTGTCCTCCAAAATGTATTTAAGAATTTTGAAATGTGTTCAAAACTGACTCCAATTTGGGGAGTGGCAGTACACCGAGAAAGAGAAATTGTAAGAAAATGATTCAACTTTTAACCTTTACTGTCTCATAGACGTAGGTTAAAAACGGCCTCCCTTTCACCCCTTACAGCCGTCCCTGTCCTCCAAAATGTATTTAAGAATTTTGAAATGTGTTCAAAACTGACTCCAATTTGGGGAGTGGCTGTACACCGAGAAAGAGAAATTGTAAGAAAATGATTCAACTTTTAACCTTTACTGTCTCATAGACGTAGGTTAAAAACGGCCTCCCTTTCACCCCTTACAGCCGTCCCTATCCTCCAAAATGTATTTAAGAATTTTGAAATGTGTTCAAAACTGACTCCAATTTGGGGAGTGGCCGTACACCGAGAAAGATGGCAGCAAACTAAGGTCACAAAGTTAATAAACAATTTTAATGCTGGCGCAGAGGCAATAGTGTATGGTCCAATCCTGAATGTCTTACGGCAAATAGCTACGTAAATTCTTTTTTCGATTCTCTGTAGGTCAGGGACGAGAAATTGTAAGAAAATGATTCAACTTTTAAACTTTACTGTCTCATAGACGTAGGTTAAAAACGGCCTCCCTTTCACCCCTTACAGCCGTCCCTGTCCTCCAAAATGTATTTAAGAATTTTGAAATGTGTTCAAAACTGACTCCAATTTGGGGAGTGGCCGTACACCGAGAAAGAGAAATTGTAAGAAAATGATTCAATTTTTAACCTTTACTGTCTCATAGACGTAGGTTAAAAACGGCCTCCCTTTCACCCCTTACAGCGTCCCTGTCCTCCAAAATGTATTTAAGAATTTTGAAATGTGTTCAAAACTGACTCCAATTTGGGGAGTGGCAGTACACCGAGAAAGAGAAATTGTAAGAAAATGATTCAACTTTTAACCTTTACTGTCTCATAGACGTAGGTTAAAAACGGCCTCCCTTTCACCCCTTACAGCCGTCCCTGTCCTCCAAAATGTATTTAAGAATTTTGAAATGTGTTCAAAACTGACTCCAATTTGGGGAGTGGCCGTACACCGAGAAAGAGAAATTGTAAGTAAATGATTCAACTTTTAACCTTTACTGTCTCATAGACGTAGGTTAAAAACGGCCTCCCTTTCACCCCTTACAGCCGTCCCTGTCCTCCAAAATGTATTTAAGAATTTTGAAATGTGTTCAAAACTGACTCCAATTTGGGGAGTGGCAGTACACCGAGAAAGAGAAATTGTAAGAAAATGATTCAACTTTTAACCTTTACTGTCTCATAGACGTAGGTTAAAAACGGCCTCCCTTTCACCCCTTACAGCCGTCCCTGTCCTCCAAAATGTATTTAAGAATTTTGAAATGTGTTCAAAACTGACTCCAATTTGGGGAGTGGCAGTACACCGAGAAAGAGAAATTGTAAGAAAATGATTCAACTTTTAACCTTTACTGTTTCATAGACGTAGGTTAAAAACGGCCTCCCTTTCACCCCTTACAGCCGTCCCTGTCCTCCAAAATGTATTTAAGAATTTTGAAATGTGTTCAAAACTGACTCCAATTTGGGGAGTGGCCGTACACCGAGAAAGAGAAATTGTAAGAAAATGATTCAACTTTTAACCTTTACTGTCTCATAGATGTAGGTTAAAAACGGCCTCCCTTTCACCCCTTACAGCCGTCCCTATCCTCCAAAATGTATTTAAGAATTTTGAAATGTGTTCAAAACTGACTCCAATTTGGAGAGTGGCAGTACACCGAGAAAGAGACATTGTAAGAAAATGATTCAACTTTTAACCTTTACTGTCTCATAGACGTAGGTTAAAAACGGCCTCCCTTTCACCCCTTACAGCCGTCCCTGTCCTCCAAAATGTATTTAAGAATTTTGAAATGTGTTCAAAACTGACTCCAATTTGAGGAGTGGCAGTACACCGAGAAAGAGAAATTGTAAGAAAATGATTCAACTTTTAACCTTTACTGTCTCATAGACGTAGGTTAAAAACGGACTCCCTTTCACCCCTTACAGCCGTCCCTGTCCTCCAAAATGTATTTAAGAATTTTGAAATGTGTTCAAAACTGACTCCAATTTGGGGAGTGGCAGTACACCGAGAAAGAGAAATTGTAAGAAAATGATTCAACTTTTAACCTTTACTGTCTCATAGACGTAGGTTAAAAACGGCCTCCCTTTCACCCCTTACAGCCGTCCCTGTCCTCCAAAATGTATTTAAGAATTTTGAAATGTGTTCAAAACTGACTCCAATTTGGGGAGTGGCAGTACACCGAGAAAGAGAAATTGTAAGAAAATGATTCAACTTTTAACCTTTACAGTCTCATAGACGTAGGTTAAAAACGGCCTCCCTTTCACCCCTTACAGCCGTCCCTGTCCTCCAAAATGTATTTAAGAATTTTGAAATGTGTTCAAAACTGACTCCAATTTGGGGAGTGGCAGTACACCGAGAAAGAGAAATTGTAAGAAAATGATTCAACTTTTAACCTTTACTGTCTCATAGACGTAGGTTAAAAACGGCCTCCCTTTCACCCCTTACAGCCGTCCCTGTCCTCCAAAATGTATTTAAGAATTTTGAAATGTGTTCAAAACTGACTCCAATTTGGGGAGTGGCTGTACACCGAGAAAGAGAAATTGTAAGAAAATGATTCAACTTTTAACCTTTACTGTCTCATAGACGTAGGTTAAAAACGGCCTCCCTTTCACCCCTTACAGCCGTCCCTATCCTCCAAAATGTATTTAAGAATTTTGAAATGTGTTCAAAACTGACTCCAATTTGGGGAGTGGCCGTACACCGAGAAAGATGGCAGCAAACTAAGGTCACAAAGTTAATAAACAATTTTAATGCTGGCGCAGAGGCAATAGTGTATGGTCCAATCCTGAATGTCTTACGGCAAATAGCTACGTAAATTCTTTTTTCGATTCTCTGTAGGTCAGGGACGAGAAATTGTAAGAAAATGATTCAACTTTTAAACTTTACTGTCTCATAGACGTAGGTTAAAAACGGCCTCCCTTTCACCCCTTACAGCCGTCCCTGTCCTCCAAAATGTATTTAAGAATTTTGAAATGTGTTCAAAACTGACTCCAATTTGGGGAGTGGCCGTACACCGAGAAAGAGAAATTGTAAGAAAATGATTCAATTTTTAACCTTTACTGTCTCATAGACGTAGGTTAAAAACGGCCTCCCTTTCACCCCTTACAGCCGTCCCTGTCCTCCAAAATGTATTTAAGAATTTTGAAATGTGTTCAAAACTGACTCCAATTTGGGGAGTGGCAGTACACCGAGAAAGAGAAATTGTAAGAAAATGATTCAACTTTTAACCTTTACTGTCTCATAGACGTAGGTTAAAAACGGCCTCCCTTTCGCCCCTTACAGCCGTCCCTGTCCTCCAAAATGTATTTAAGAATTTTAAAATGTGTTCAAAACTGACTCCAATTTGGGGAGTGGCAGTACACCGAGAAAGAGAAATTGTAAGAAAATGATTCAACTTTTAACCTTTACTGTCTCATAGACGTAGGTTAAAAACAGCCTCCCTTTCACCCCTTACAGCCGTCCCTGTCCTCCAAAATGTATTTAAGAATTTTGAAATGTGTTCAAAACTGACTCCAATTTGGGGAGTGGCAGTACACCGAGAAAGAGAAATTGTAAGAAAATGATTCAACTTTTAACCTTTACTGTCTCATAGACGTAGGTTAAAAATGGCCTCCCTTTCACCCCTTACAGCCGTCCCTGTCCTCCAAAATGTATTTAAGAATTTTGAAATGTGTTCAAAACGGACTCCAATTTGGGGAGTGGCCGTACACCGAGAAAGAGAAATTGTAAGAAAATGATTCAACTTTTAACCTTTACTGTCTGATAGACGTAGGTTAAAAACGGCCTCCCTTTCACCCCTTACAGCCGTCCCTATCCTCCAAAATGTATTTAAGAATTTTGAAATGTGTTCAAAACTGACTCCAATTTGGGGAGTGGCCGTACACCGAGAAAGATGGCAGCAAACTAAGGTCACAAAGTTAATAAACAATTTTAATGCTGGCGCAGAGGCAATAGTGTATGGTCCAATCCTGAATGTCTTACGGCAAATAGCTACGTAAATTCTTTTTTCGATTCTCTGTAGGTCAGGGATGAGAAATTGTAAGAAAATGATTCAACTTTTAACCTTTACTGTCTCATAGACGTAGGTTAAAAACGGCCTCCCTTTCACCCCTTACAGCCGTCCCTGTCCTCCAAAATGTATTTAAGAATTTTGAAATGTGTTCAAAACTGACTCCAATTTGGGGAGTGGCCGTACACCGAGAAAGAGAAATTGTAAGAAAATGATTCAACTTTTAACCTTTACTGTCTCATAGACGTAGGTTAAAAACAGCCTCCCTTTCACCCCTTACAGCCGTCCCTGTCCTCCAAAATGTATTTAAGAATTTTGAAATGTGTTCAAAACTGACTCCAATTTGGGGAGTGGCAGTACACCGAGAAAGAGAAATTGTAAGAAAATGATTCAACTTTTAACCTTTACTGTCTCATAGACGTAGGTTAAAAATGGCCTCCCTTTCACCCCTTACAGCCGTCCCTGTCCTCCAAAATGTATTTAAGAATTTTGAAATGTGTTCAAAACGGACTCCAATTTGGGGAGTGGCCGTACACCGAGAAAGAGAAATTGTAAGAAAATGATTCAACTTTTAACCTTTACTGTCTGATAGACGTAGGTTAAAAACGGCCTCCCTTTCACCCCTTACAGCCGTCCCTATCCTCCAAAATGTATTTAAGAATTTTGAAATGTGTTCAAAACTGACTCCAATTTGGGGAGTGGCCGTACACCGAGAAAGATGGCAGCAAACTAAGGTCACAAAGTTAATAAACAATTTTAATGCTGGCGCAGAGGCAATAGTGTATGGTCCAATCCTGAATGTCTTACGGCAAATAGCTACGTAAATTCTTTTTTCGATTCTCTGTAGGTCAGGGATGAGAAATTGTAAGAAAATGATTCAACTTTTAACCTTTACTGTCTCATAGACGTAGGTTAAAAACGGCCTCCCTTTCACCCCTTACAGCCGTCCCTGTCCTCCAAAATGTATTTAAGAATTTTGAAATGTGTTCAAAACTGACTCCAATTTGGGGAGTGGCCGTACACCGAGAAAGAGAAATTGTAAGAAAATGATTCAACTTTTAACCTTTACTGTCTCATAGACGTAGGTTAAAAACGGCCTCCCTTTCACCCCTTACAGCCGTCCCTGTCCTCCAAAATGTATTTAAGAATTTTGAAATGTGTTCAAAACTGACTCCAATTTGGGGAGTGGCAGCACACCGAGAAAGAGAAATTGTAAGAAAATTATTCAACTTTTAACCTTTACTGTCTCATAGACGTAGGTTAAAAACGGCCTCCCTTTCACCCCTTACAGCCGTCCCTGTCCTCCAAAATGTATTTAAGAATTTTGCAATGTGTTCAAAACTGACTCCAATTTGGGGAGTGGCCGTACACCGAGAAAGATGGCAGCAAACTAAGGTCACAAAGTTAATAAACAATTTTAATGCTGGCGCAGAGGCAATAGTGTATGGTCCAATCCTGAATGTCTTACGGCAAATAGCTACGTAAATTCTTTTTTCGATTCTCTGTAGGTCAGGGATGAGAAATTGTAAGAAAATGATTCAACTTTTAACCTTTACTGTCTCATAGACGTAGGTTAAAAACGGCCTCCCTTTCACCCCTTACAGCCGTCCCTGTCCTCCAAAATGTATTTAAGAATTTTGAAATGTGTTCAAAACTGACTCCAATTTGGGGAGTGGCCGTACACCGAGAAAGAGAAATTGTAAGAAAATGATTCAACTTTTAACCTTTACTGTCTCATAGACGTAGGTTAAAAACGGCCTCCCTTTCACCCCTTACAGCCGTCCCTGTCCTCCAAAATGTATTTAAGAATTTTGAAATGTGTTCAAAACTGACTCCAATTTGGGGAGTGGCAGCACACCGAGAAAGAGAAATTGTAAGAAAATTATTCAACTTTTAACCTTTACTGTCTCATAGACGTAGGTTAAAAACGGCCTCCCTTTCACCCCTTACAGCCGTCCCTGTCCTCCAAAATGTATTTAAGAATTTTGCAATGTGTTCAAAACTGACTCCAATTTGGGGAGTGGCCATACACCGAGAAAGATGGCAGCAAACTAAGGTCACAAAGTTAAAAACAAAATTAATGCTGGAGCAGAGGCAATAGTGTATGGTCCAATCCTGAATCTCTTACGGCAAATAGCTACGTAAATTCTTTTTTCGATTCTCTGTAGGTCAGGGATGAGAAATTGTAAGAAAATGATTCAACTTTTAACCTTTACTGTCTCATAGACGTAGGTTAAAAACGGCCTCCCTTTCACCCCTTACAGCCGTCCCTGTCTTCCAAAATGTATTTAAGAATTTTGAAATGTGTTCAAAACTGACTCCAATTTGGGGAGTGGCTGTACACCGAGAAAGAGAAATTGTAAGAAAATGATTCAACTTTTAACCTTTACTGTCTCATAGATGTAGGTTAAAAACGGCCTCCCTTTCACCCCTTACAGCCGTCCCTATCCTCCAAAATGTATTTAAGAATTTTGAAATGTGTTCAAAACTGACTCCAATTTGGGGAGTGGCCGTACACCGAGAAAGATGGCAGCAAACTAAGGTCACAAAGTTAATAAACAATTTTAATGCTGGCGCAGAGGCAATAGTGTATGGTCCAAAACTGAATGTCTTACGGCAAATAGCTACGTAAATTCTTTTTTCGATTCTCTGTAGGTCAGGGATGAGAAATTGTAAGAAAATGATTCAACTTTTAACCTTTACTGTCTCATAGACGTAGGTTAAAAACTGCCTCCCTTTCACCCCTTACAGCCGTCCCTGTCCTCCAAAATGTATTTAAGAATTTTGAAATGTGTTCAAAACTGACTCCAATTTGGGGAGTGGCCGTACACCGAGAAAGAGAAATTGTAAGAAAATGATTCAACTTTTTACCTTCACTGTCTCATAGACATAGGTTAAAAACGGCCTCCCTTTCACCCCTTACAACCGTCCCTGTCCTCCAAAATGTATTTAAGAATTTTGAAATGTGTTCAAAACTGACTCCAATTTGGGGAGTGGCAGTACACCGAGAAAGAGAAATTGTAAGAAAATGATTCAACTTTTAACCTTTACTGTCTCATAGACGTAGGTTAAAAACGGCCTCCCTTTCACCCCTTACAGCCGTCCCTGTCCTCCAAAATGTATTTAAGAATTTTAAAATGTGTTCAAAACTGACTCCAATTTGGGGAGTGGCAGTACACCGAGAAAGAGAAATTGTAAGAAAATGATTCAACTTTTAACCTTTACTGTCTCATAGACGTAGGTTAAAAACGGCCTCCCTTTCACCCCTTACAGCCGTCCCTGTCCTCCAAAATGTATTTAAGAATTTTGAAATGTGTTCAAAACTGACTCCAATTTGGGGAGTGGCAGTACACCGAGAAAGAGAAATTGTAAGAAAATGATTCAACTTTTAACCTTTACTGTCTCATAGACGTAGGTTAAAAATGGCCTCCCTTTCACCCCTTACAGCCGTCCCTGTCCTCCAAAATGTATTTAAGAATTTTGAAATGTGTTCAAAACGGACTCCAATTTGGGGAGTGGCCGTACACCGAGAAAGAGAAATTGTAAGAAAATGATTCAACTTTTAACCTTTACTGTCTGATAGACGTAGGTTAAAAACGGCCTCCCTTTCACCCCTTACAGCCGTCCCTATCCTCCAAAATGTATTTAAGAATTTTGAAATGTGTTCAAAACTGACTCCAATTTGGGGAGTGGCCGTACACCGAGAAAGATGGCAGCAAACTAAGGTCACAAAGTTAATAAACAATTTTAATGCTGGCGCAGAGGCAATAGTGTATGGTCCAATCCTGAATGTCTTACGGCAAATAGCTACGTAAATTCTTTTTTCGATTCTCTGTAGGTCAGGGATGAGAAATTGTAAGAAAATGATTCAACTTTTAACCTTTACTGTCTCATAGACGTAGGTTAAAAACGGCCTCCCTTTCACCCCTTACAGCCGTCCCTGTCCTCCAAAATGTATTTAAGAATTTTGAAATGTGTTCAAAACTGACTCCAATTTGGGGAGTGGCCGTACACCGAGAAAGAGAAATTGTAAGAAAATGATTCAACTTTTAACCTTTACTGTCTCATAGACGTAGGTTAAAAACGGCCTCCCTTTCACCCCTTACAGCCGTCCCTGTCCTCCAAAATGTATTTAAGAATTTTGCAATGTGTTCAAAACTGACTCCAATTTGGGGAGTGGCCGTACACCGAGAAAGATGGCAGCAAACTAAGGTCACAAAGTTAATAAACAATTTTAATGCTGGCGCAGAGGCAATAGTGTATGGTCCAATCCTGAATGTCTTACGGCAAATAGCTACGTAAATTCTTTTTTCGATTCTCTGTAGGTCAGGGATGAGAAATTGTAAGAAAATGATTCAACTTTTAACCTTTACTGTCTCATAGACGTAGGTTAAAAACGGCCTCCCTTTCACCCCTTACAGCCGTCCCTGTCCTCCAAAATGTATTTAAGTATTTTGAAATGTGTTCAAAACTGACTCCAATTTGGGGAGTGGCCGTACACCGAGAAAGAGAAATTGTAAGAAAATGATTCAACTTTTAACCTTTACTGTCTCATAGACGTAGGTTAAAAATGGCCTCCCTTTCACCCCTTACAGCCGTCCCTGTCCTCCAAAATGTATTTAAGAATTTTGAAATGTGTTCAAAACTGACTCCAATTTGGGGAGTGGCAGCACACCGAGAAAGAGAAATTGTAAGAAAATTATTCAACTTTTAACCTTTACTGTCTCATAGACGTAGGTTAAAAACGGCCTCCCTTTCACCCCTTACAGCCGTCCCTGTCCTCCAAAATGTATTTAAGAATTTTGCAATGTGTTCAAAACTGACTCCAATTTGGGGAGTGGCCATACACCGAGAAAGATGGCAGCAAACTAAGGTCACAAAGTTAATAAACAATTTTAATGCTGGAGCAGAGGCAATAGTGTATGGTCCAATCCTGAATCTCTTACGGCAAATAGCTACGTAAATTCTTTTTTCGATTCTCTGTAGGTCAGGGATGAGAAATTGTAAGAAAATGATTCAACTTTTAACCTTTACTGTCTCATAGACGTAGGTTAAAAACGGCCTCCCTTTCACCCCTTACAGCCGTCCCTGTCTTCCAAAATGTATTTAAGAATTTTGAAATGTGTTCAAAACTGACTCCAATTTGGGGAGTGGCTGTACACCGAGAAAGAGAAATTGTAAGAAAATGATTCAACTTTTAACCTTTACTGTCTCATAGACGTAGGTTAAAAACGGCCTCCCTTTCACCCCTTACAGCCGTCCCTATCCTCCAAAATGTATTTAAGAATTTTGAAATGTGTTCAAAACTGACTCCAATTTGGGGAGTGGCCGTACACCGAGAAAGATGGCAGCAAACTAAGGTCACAAAGTTAATAAACAATTTTAATGCTGGCGCAGAGGCAATAGTGTATGGTCCAATCCTGAATGTCTTACGGCAAATAGCTACGTAAATTCTTTTTTCGATTCTCTGTAGGTCAGGGATGAGAAATTGTAAGAAAATGATTCAACTTTTAACCTTTACTGTCTCATAGACGTAGGTTAAAAACGGCCTCCCTTTCACCCCTTACAGCCGTCCCTGTCCTCCAAAATGTATTTAAGAATTTTGAAAGGTGTTCAAAACTGACTCCAATTTGGGGAGTGGCCGTACACCGAGAAAGAGAAATTGTAAGAAAATGATTCAACTTTTAACCTTTACTGTCTCATAGACGTAGGTTAAAAACGGCCTCCCTTTCACCCCTTACAGCCGTCCCTGTCCTCCAAAATGTATTTAAGAATTTTGAAATGTGTTCAAAACTGACTCCAATTTGGGGAGTGGCAGCACACCGAGAAAGAGAAATTGTAAGAAAATTATTCAACTTTTAACCTTTACTGTCTCATAGACGTAGGTTAAAAACGGCCTCCCTTTCACCCCTTACAGCCGTCCCTGTCCTCCAAAATGTATTTAAGAATTTTGAAATGTGTTCAAAACTGACTCCAATTTGGGGAGTGGCCGTACACCGAGAAAGATGGCAGCAAACTAAGGTCACAAAGTTAATAAACAATTTTAATGCTGGCGCAGAGGCAATAGTGTATGGTCCAATCCTGAATGTCTTACGGCAAATAGCTACGTAAATTCTTTTTTCGATTCTCTGTAGGTCAGGGATGAGAAATTGTAAGAAAATGATTCAACTTTTAACCTTTACTGTCTCATAGACGTAGGTTAAAAACGGCCTCCCTTTCACCCCTTACAGCCGTCCCTGTCCTCCAAAATGTATTTAAGAATTTTGAAATGTGTTCAAAACTGACTCCAATTTGGGGAGTGGCCGTACACCGAGAAAGATGGCAGCAAACTAAGGTCACAAAGTTAATAAACAATTTTAATGCTGGCGCAGAGGCAATAGTGTATGGTCCAATCCTGAATGTCTTACGGCAAATAGCTACGTAAATTCTTTTTTCGATTCTCTGTAGGTCAGGGATGAGAAATTGTAAGAAAATGATTCAACTTTTAACCTTTACTGTCTCATAGACGTAGGTTAAAAACGGCCTCCCTTTCACCCCTTACAGCCGTCCCTGTCCTCCAAAATGTATTTAAGAATTTTGAAATGTGTTCAAAACTGACTCCAATTTGGGGAGTGGCCGTACACCGAGAAAGAGAAATTGTAAGAAAATGATTCAACTTTTAACCTTTACTGTCTCATAGACGTAGGTTAAAAATGGCCTCCCTTTCACCCCTTACAGCCGTCCCTGTCCTCCAAAATGTATTTAAGAATTTTGAAATGTGTTCAAAACTGACTCCAATTTGGGGAGTGGCAGCACACCGAGAAAGAGAAATTGTAAGAAAATTATTCAACTTTTAACCTTTACTGTCTCATAGACGTAGGTTAAAAACGGCCTCCCTTTCACCCCTTACAGCCGTCCCTGTCCTCCAAAATGTATTTAAGAATTTTGCAATGTGTTCAAAACTGACTCCAATTTGGGGAGTGGCCATACACCGAGAAAGATGGCAGCAAACTAAGGTCACAAAGTTAATAAACAATTTTAATGCTGGAGCAGAGGCAATAGTGTATGGTCCAATCCTGAATCTCTTACGGCAAATAGCTACGTAAATTCTTTTTTCGATTCTCTGTAGGTCAGGGATGAGAAATTGTAAGAAAATGATTCAACTTTTAACCTTTACTGTCTCATAGAC
Organism: Lissotriton helveticus; assembly: GCF_964261635.1. NCBI lineage: Eukaryota > Metazoa > Chordata > Amphibia > Caudata > Salamandridae > Lissotriton > Lissotriton helveticus. Next base: position 878,597,808 of record NC_136073.1, read on the forward strand.
GTAGGTTAAAAACGGCCTCCCTTTCACCCCTTACAGCCGTCCCTGTCTTCCAAAATGTATTTAAGAATTTTGAAATGTGTTCAAAACTGACTCCAATTTGGGGAGTGGCTGTACACCGAGAAAGAGAAATTGTAAGAAAATGATTCAACTTTTAACCTTTACTGTCTCATAGACGTAGGTTAAAAACGGCCTCCCTTTCACCCCTTACAGCCGTCCCTATCCTCCAAAATGTATTTAAGAATTTTGAAATGTGTTCAAAACTGACTCCAATTTGGGGAGTGGCCGTACACCGAGAAAGATGGCAGCAAACTAAGGTCACAAAGTTAATAAACAATTTTAATGCTGGCGCAGAGGCAATAGTGTATGGTCCAATCCTGAATGTCTTACGGCAAATAGCTACGTAAATTCTTTTTTCGATTCTCTGTAGGTCAGGGATGAGAAATTGTAAGAAAATGATTCAACTTTTAACCTTTACTGTCTCATAGACGTAGGTTAAAAACGGCCTCCCTTTCACCCCTTACAGCCGTCCCTGTCCTCCAAAATGTATTTAAGAATTTTGAAAGGTGTTCAAAACTGACTCCAATTTGGGGAGTGGCCGTACACCGAGAAAGAGAAATTGTAAGAAAATGATTCAACTTTTAACCTTTACTGTCTCATAGACGTAGGTTAAAAACGGCCTCCCTTTCACCCCTTACAGCCGTCCCTGTCCTCCAAAATGTATTTAAGAATTTTGAAATGTGTTCAAAACTGACTCCAATTTGGGGAGTGGCAGCACACCGAGAAAGAGAAATTGTAAGAAAATTATTCAACTTTTAACCTTTACTGTCTCATAGACGTAGGTTAAAAACGGCCTCCCTTTCACCCCTTACAGCCGTCCCTGTCCTCCAAAATGTATTTAAGAATTTTGCAATGTGTTCAAAACTGACTCCAATTTGGGGAGTGGCCGTACACCGAGAAAGATGGCAGCAAACTAAGGTCACAAAGTTAATAAACAATTTTAATGCTGGCGCAGAGGCAATAGTGTATGGTCCAATCCTGAATGTCTTACGGCAAATAGCTACGTAAATTCTTTTTTCGATTCTCTGTAGGTCAGGGATGAGAAATTGTAAGAAAATGATTCAACTTTTAACCTTTACTGTCTCATAGACGTAGGTTAAAAACGGCCTCCCTTTCACCCCTTACAGCCGTCCCTGTCCTCCAAAATGTATTTAAGAATTTTGAAATGTGTTCAAAACTGACTCCAATTTGGGGAGTGGCCGTACACCGAGAAAGAGAAATTGTAAGAAAATGATTCAACTTTTAACCTTTACTGTCTCATAGACGTAGGTTAAAAACGGCCTCCCTTTCACCCCTTACAGCCGTCCCTGTCCTCCAAAATGTATTTAAGAATTTTGAAATGTGTTCAAAACTGACTCCAATTTGGGGAGTGGCAGCACACCGAGAAAGAGAAATTGTAAGAAAATTATTCAACTTTTAACCTTTACTGTCTCATAGACGTAGGTTAAAAACGGCCTCCCTTTCACCCCTTACAGCCGTCCCTGTCCTCCAAAATGTATTTAAGAATTTTGCAATGTGTTCAAAACTGACTCCAATTTGGGGAGTGGCCATACACCGAGAAAGATGGCAGCAAACTAAGGTCACAAAGTTAAAAACAATTTTAATGCTGGAGCAGAGGCAATAGTGTATGGTCCAATCCTGAATCTCTTACGGCAAATAGCTACGTAAATTCTTTTTTCGATTCTCTGTAGGTCAGGGATGAGAAATTGTAAGAAAATGATTCAACTTTTAACCTTTACTGTCTCATAGACGTAGGTTAAAAACGGCCTCCCTTTCACCCCTTACAGCCGTCCCTGTCTTCCAAAATGTATTTAAGAATTTTGAAATGTGTTCAAAACTGACTCCAATTTGGGGAGTGGCTGTACACCGAGAAAGAGAAATTGTAAGAAAATGATTCATTTTTTAACCTTTACTGTCTCATAGACGTAGGTTAAAAACGGCCTCCCTTTCACCCCTTACAGCCGTCCCTATCCTCCAAAATGTATTTAAGAATTTTGAAATGTGTTCAAAACTGACTCCAATTTGGGGAGTGGCCGTACACCGAGAAAGATGGCAGCAAACTAAGGTCACAAAGTTAATAAACAATTTTAATGCTGGCGCAGAGGCAATAGTGTATGGTCCAATACTGAATGTCTTACGGCAAATAGCTACGTAAATTCTTTTTTCGATTCTCTGTAGGTCAGGGATGAGAAATTGTAAGAAAATGATTCAACTTTTAACCTTTACTGTCTCATAGACGTAGGTTAAAAACTGCGTCCCTTTCACCCCTTACAGCCGTCCCTGTCCTCCAAAATGTATTTAAGAATTTTGAAATGTGTTCAAAACTGACTCCAATTTGGGGAGTGGCAGTACACCAAGAAAGAGAAATTGTAAGAAAATGATTCAACTTTTAACCTTTACTGTCTCATAGACGTAGGTTAAAAACGGCCTCCCTTTCACCCCTTACAGCCGTACCTGTCCTCCAAAATGTATTTAAGAATTTTAAAATGTGTTCAAAACTGACTCCAATTTGGGGAGTGGCAGTACACCGAGAAAGAGAAATTGTAAGAAAATGATTCAACTTTTAACCTTTACTGTCTCATAGACGTAGGTTAAAAACGGCCTCCCTTTCACCCCTTACAGCCGTCCCTGTCCTCCAAAATGTATTTAAGAATTTTGAAATGTGTTCAAAACTGACTCCAATTTGGGGAGTGGCCGTACACCGAGAAAGATGGCAGCAAACTAAGGTCACAAAGTTAATAAACAATTTTAATGCTGGCGCAGAGGCAATAGTGTATGGTCCAATCCTGAATGTCTTACGGCAAATAGCTACGTAAATTCTTTTTTCGATTCTCTGTAGGTCAGGGATGAGAAATTGTAAGAAAATGATTCAACTTTTAACCTTTACTGTCTCATAGACGTAGGTTAAAAACGGCCTCCCTTTCACCCCTTACAGCCGTCCCTGTCCTCCAAAATGTATTTAAGAATTTTGAAATGTGTTCAAAACTGACTCCAATTTGGGGAGTGGCCGTACACCGAGAAAGATGGCAGCAAACTAAGGTCACAAAGTTAATAAACAATTTTAATGCTGGCGCAGAGGCAATAGTGTATGGTCCAATCCTGAATGTCTTACGGCAAATAGCTACGTAAATTCTTTTTTCGATTCTCTGTAGGTCAGGGATGAGAAATTGTAAGAAAATGATTCAACTTTTAACCTTTACTGTCTCATAGACGTAGGTTAAAAACGGCCTCCCTTTCACCCCTTACAGCCGTCCCTGTCCTCCAAAATGTATTTAAGAATTTTGAAAGGTGTTCAAAACTGACTCCAATTTGGGGAGTGGCCGTACACCGAGAAAGAGAAATTGTAAGAAAATGATTCAACTTTTAACCTTTACTGTCTCATAGACGTAGGTTAAAAACGGCCTCCCTTTCACCCCTTACAGCCGTCCCTGTCCTCCAAAATGTATTTAAGAATTTTGAAATGTGTTCAAAACTGACTCCAATTTGGGGAGTGGCAGCACACCGAGAAAGAGAAATTGTAAGAAAATTATTCAACTTTTAACCTTTACTGTCTCATAGACGTAGGTTAAAAACGGCCTCCCTTTCACCCCTTACAGCCGTCCCTGTCCTCCAAAATGTATTTAAGAATTTTGCAATGTGTTCAAAACTGACTCCAATTTGGGGAGTGGCCGTACACCGAGAAAGATGGCAGCAAACTAAGGTCACAAAGTTAATAAACAATTTTAATGCTGGCGCAGAGGCAATAGTGTATGGTCCAATCCTGAATGTCTTACGGCAAATAGCTACGTAAATTATTTTTTCGATTCTCTGTAGGTCAGGGATGAGAAATTGTAAGAAAATGATTCAACTTTTAACCTTTACTGTCTCATAGACGTAGGTTAAAAACGGCCTCCCTTTCACCCCTTACAGCCGTCCCTGTCCTCCAAAATGTATTTAAGAATTTTGAAATGTGTTCAAAACTGACTCCAATTTGGGGAGTGGCCGTACACCGAGAAAGAGAAATTGTAAGAAAATGATTCAACTTTTAACCTTTACTGTCTCATAGACGTAGGTTAAAAACGGCCTCCCTTTCACCCCTTACAGCCGTCCCTGTCCTCCAAAATGTATTTAAGAATTTTGAAATGTGTTCAAAACTGACTCCAATTTGGGGAGTGGCAGCACACCGAGAAAGAGAAATTGTAAGAAAATTATTCAACTTTTAACCTTTACTGTCTCATAGACGTAGGTTAAAAACGGCCTCCCTTTCACCCCTTACAGCCGTCCCTGTCCTCCAAAATGTATTTAAGAATTTTGCAATGTGTTCAAAACTGACTCCAATTTGGGGAGTGGCCATACACCGAGAAAGATGGCAGCAAACTAAGGTCACAAAGTTAAAAACAATTTTAATGCTGGAGCAGAGGCAATAGTGTATGGTCCAATCCTGAATCTCTTACGGCAAATAGCTACGTAAATTCTTTTTTCGATTCTCTGTAGGTCAGGGATGAGAAATTGTAAGAAAATGATTCAACTTTTAACCTTTACTGTCTCATAGACGTAGGTTAAAAACGGCCTCCCTTTCACCCCTTACAGCCGTCCCTGTCTTCCAAAATGTATTTAAGAATTTTGAAATGTGTTCAAAACTGACTCCAATTTGGGGAGTGGCTGTACACCGAGAAAGAGAAATTGTAAGAAAATGATTCATTTTTTAACCTTTACTGTCTCATAGACGTAGGTTAAAAACGGCCTCCCTTTCACCCCTTACAGCCGTCCCTATCCTCCAAAATGTATTTAAGAATTTTGAAATGTGTTCAAAACTGACTCCAATTTGGGGAGTGGCCGTACACCGAGAAAGATGGCAGCAAACTAAGGTCACAAAGTTAATAAACAATTTTAATGCTGGCGCAGAGGCAATAGTGTATGGTCCAATACTGAATGTCTTACGGCAAATAGCTACGTAAATTCTTTTTTCGATTCTCTGTAGGTCAGGGATGAGAAATTGTAAGAAAATGATTCAACTTTTAACCTTTACTGTCTCATAGACGTAGGTTAAAAACTGCCTCCCTTTCACCCCTTACAGCCGTCCCTGTCCTCCAAAATGTATTTAAGAATTTTGAAATGTGTTCAAAACTGACTCCAATTTGGGGAGTGGCAGTACACCAAGAAAGAGAAATTGTAAGAAAATGATTCAACTTTTAACCTTTACTGTCTCATAGACGTAGGTTAAAAACGGCCTCCCTTTCACCCCTTACAGCCGTACCTGTCCTCCAAAATGTATTTAAGAATTTTAAAATGTGTTCAAAACTGACTCCAATTTGGGGAGTGGCAGTACACCGAGAAAGAGAAATTGTAAGAAAATGATTCAACTTTTAACCTTTACTGTCTCATAGACGTAGGTTAAAAACGGCCTCCCTTTCACCCCTTACAGCCGTCCCTGTCCTCCAAAATGTATTTAAGAATTTTGAAATGTGTTCAAAACTGACTCCAATTTGGGGAGTGGCAGTACACCGAGAAAGAGAAATTGTAAGAAAATGATTCAACTTTTAACCTTTACTGTCTCATAGACGTAGGTTAAAAATGGCCTCCCTTTCACCCCTTACAGCCGTCCCTGTCCTCCAAAATGTATTTAAGAATTTTGAAATGTGTTCAAAACGGACTCCAATTTGGGGAGTGGCCGTACACCGAGAAAGAGAAATTGTAAGAAAATGATTCAACTTTTAACCTTTACTGTCTGATAGACGTAGGTTAAAAACGGCCTCCCTTTCACCCCTTACAGCCGTCCCTATCCTCCAAAATGTATTTAAGAATTTTGAAATGTGTTCAAAACTGACTCCAATTTGGGGAGTGGCCGTACACCGAGAAAGATGGCAGCAAACTAAGGTCACAAAGTTAATAAACAATTTTAATGCTGGCGCAGAGGCAATAGTGTATGGTCCAATCCTGAATGTCTTACGGCAAATAGCTACGTAAATTCTTTTTTCGATTCTCTGTAGGTCAGGGATGAGAAATTGTAAGAAAATGATTCAACTTTTAACCTTTACTGTCTCATAGACGTAGGTTAAAAACGGCCTCCCTTTCACCCCTTACAGCCGTCCCTGTCCTCCAAAATGTATTTAAGAATTTTGAAATGTGTTCAAAACTGACTCCAATTTGGGGAGTGGCCGTACACCGAGAAAGAGAAATTGTAAGAAAATGATTCAACTTTTAACCTTTACTGTCTCATAGACGTAGGTTAAAAACGGCCTCCCTTTCACCCCTTACAGCCGTCCCTGTCCTCCAAAATGTATTTAAGAATTTTGCAATGTGTTCAAAACTGACTCCAATTTGGGGAGTGGCCGTACACCGAGAAAGATGGCAGCAAACTAAGGTCACAAAGTTAATAAACAATTTTAATGCTGGCGCAGAGGCAATAGTGTATGGTCCAATCCTGAATGTCTTACGGCAAATAGCTACGTAAATTCTTTTTTCGATTCTCTGTAGGTCAGGGATGAGAAATTGTAAGAAAATGATTCAACTTTTAACCTTTACTGTCTCATAGACGTAGGTTAAAAACGGCCTCCCTTTCACCCCTTACAGCCGTCCCTGTCCTCCAAAATGTATTTAAGAATTTTGAAATGTGTTCAAAACTGACTCCAATTTGGGGAGTGGCCGTACACCGAGAAAGAGAAATTGTAAGAAAATGATTCAACTTTTAACCTTTACTGTCTCATAGACGTAGGTTAAAAACGGCCTCCCTTTCACCCCTTACAGCCGTCCCTGTCCTCCAAAATGTATTTAAGAATTTTGAAATGTGTTCAAAACTGACTCCAATTTGGGGAGTGGCAGCACACGGAGAAAGAGAAATTGTAAGAAAATTATTCAACTTTTAACCTTTACTGTCTCATAGACGTAGGTTAAAAACAGCCTCCCTTTCACCCCTTACAGCCGTCCCTGTCCTCCAAAATGTATTTAAGAATTTTGCAATGTGTTCAAAACTGACTCCAATTTGGGGAGTGGCCATACACCGAGAAAGATGGCAGCAAACTAAGGTCACAAAGTTAATAAACAATTTTAATGCTGGAGCAGAGGCAATAGTGTATGGTCCAATCCTGAATCTCTTACGGCAAATAGCTACGTAAATTCTTTTTTCGATTCTCTGTAGGTCAGGGATGAGAAATTGTAAGAAAATGATTCAACTTTTAACCTTTACTGTCTCATAGACGTAGGTTAAAAACGGCCTCCCTTTCACCCCTTACAGCCGTCCCTGTCTTCCAAAATGTATTTAAGAATTTTGAAATGTGTTCAAAACTGACTCCAATTTGGGGAGTGGCTGTACACCGAGAAAGAGAAATTGTAAGAAAATGATTCAACTTTTAACCTTTACTGTCTCATAGACGTAGGTTAAAAACGGCCTCCCTTTCACCCCTTACAGCCGTCCCTATCCTCCAAAATGTATTTAAGAATTTTGAAATGTGTTCAAAACTGACTCCAATTTGGGGAGTGGCCGTACACCGAGAAAGATGGCAGCAAACTAAGGTCACAAAGTTAATAAACAATTTTAATGCTGGCGCAGAGGCAATAGTGTATGGTCCAATACTGAATGTCTTACGGCAAATAGCTACGTAAATTCTTTTTTCGATTCTCTGTAGGTCAGGGATGAGAAATTGTAAGAAAATGATTCAACTTTTAACCTTTACTGTCTCATAGACGTAGGTTAAAAACTGCCTCCCTTTCACCCCTTACAGCCGTCCCTGTCCTCCAAAATGTATTTAGGAATTTTGAAATGTGTTCAAAACTGACTCCAATTTGGGGAGTGGCCGTACACCGAGAAAGAGAAATTGTAAGAAAATGATTCAACTTTTTACCTTCACTGTCTCATAGACGTAGGTTAAAAACGGCCTCCCTTTCACCCCTTACAACCGTCCCTGTCCTCCAAAATGTATTTAAGAATTTTGAAATGTGTTCAAAACTGACTCCAATTTGGGGAGTGGCAGTACACCGAGAAAGAGAAATTGTAAGAAAATGATTCAACTTTTAACCTTTACTGTCTCATAGACGTAGGTTAAAAACGGCCTCCCTTTCACCCCTTACAGCCGTCTCTGTCCTCCAAAATGTATTTAAGAATTTTGAAATGTGTTCAAAACTGACTCCAATTTGGGGAGTGGCAGTACACCGAGAAAGAGAAATTGTAAGAAAATGATTCAACTTTTAACCTTTACTGTCTCATAGACGTAGGTTAAAAACGGCCTCCCTTTCACCCCTTACAGCCGTCCCTGTCCTCCAAAATGTATTTAAGAATTTTGAAATGTGTTCAAAACTGACTCCAATTTGGGGAGTGGCCGTACACCGAGAAAGATGGCAGCAAACTAAGGTCACAAAGTTAATAAACAATTTTAATGCTGGCGCAGAGGCAATAGTGTATGGTCCAATCCTGAATGTCTTACGGCAAATAGCTACGTAAATTCTTTTTTCGATTCTCTGTAGGTCAGGGATGAGAAATTGTAAGAAAATGATTCAACTTTTAACCTTTACTGTCTCATAGACGTAGGTTAAAAACGGCCTCCCTTTCACCCCTTACAGCCGTCCCTGTCCTCCAAAATGTATTTAAGAATTTTGAAATGTGTTCAAAACTGACTCCAATTTGGGGAGTGGCCGTACACCGAGAAAGAGAAATTGTAAGAAAATGATTCAACTTTTAACCTTTACGTCTCATAGACGTAGGTTAAAAACGGCCTCCCTTACAGCCGTCCCTGTCCTCCAAAATGTATTTAGGAATTTTGAAATGTGTTCAAAACTGACTCCAATTTGGGGAGTGGCAGTACACCGAGAAAGAGAAATTGTAAGAAAATGATTCAACTTTTAACCTTTACTGTCTCATAGACGTAGTTTAAAAACGGCCTCCCTTTCACCCCTTACAGCCGTCCCTGTCCTCCAAAATGTATTTAAGAATTTTGAAATGTGTTCAAAACTGACTCCAATTTGGGGAGTGGCAGTACACCGAGAAAGAGAAATTGTAAGAAAATGATTCAACTTTTAACCTTTACTGTCTCATAGACGTAGGTTAAAAACGGCCTCCCTTTCACCCCTTACAGCCGTCCCTGTCCTCCAAAATGTATTTAAGAATTTTGAAATGTGTTCAAAACTGACTCCAATTTGGGGAGTGGCTGTACACCGAGAAAGAGAAATTGTAAGAAAATGATTCAACTTTTAACCTTTACTGTCTCATAGACGTAGGTTAAAAACGGCCTCCCTTTCACCCCTTACAGCCGTCCCTGTCCTCCAAAATGTATGTAAGAATTTTGAAATGTGTTCAAAACTGACTCCAATTTGGGGAGTGGCTGTACACCGAGAAAGAGAAATTGTAAGAAAATGATTCAACTTTTAACCTTTACTGTCTCATAGACGTAGGTTAAAAACGGCCTCCCTTTCACCCCTTACAGCCGTCCCTATCCTCCAAAATGTATTTAAGAATTTTGAAATGTGTTCAAAACTGACTCCAATTTGGGGAGTGGCCGTACACCGAGAAAGATGGCAGCAAACTAAGGTCACAAAGTTAATAAACAATTTTAATGCTGGCGCAGAGGCAATAGTGTATGGTCCAATCCTGAATGTCTTACGGCAAATAGCTACGTAAATTCTTTTTTCGATTCTCTGTAGGTCAGGGATGAGAAATTGTAAGAAAAAGATTCAACTTTTAACCTTTACTGTCTCATAGACGTAGGTTAAAAACGGCCTCCCTTTCACCCCTTACAGCCGTCCCTGTCCTCCAAAATGTATTTAAGAATTTTGAAATGTGTTCAAAACTGACTCCAATTTGGGGAGTGGCCGTACACCGAGAAAGAGAAATTGTAAGAAAATGATTCAACTTTTAACTTTTACTGTCTCATAGACGTAGGTTAAAAACGGCCTCCCTTTCAACCCTTACAGCCGTCCCTGTCCTCCAAAATGTATTTAAGAATTTTGAAATGTGTTCAAAACTGACTCCAATTTGGGGAGTGGCAGCACACCGAGAAAGAGAAATTGTAAGAAAATTATTCAACTTTTAACCTTTACTGTCTCATAGACGTAGGTTAAAAACGGCCTCCCTTTCACCCCTTACAGCCGTCCCTGTCCTCCAAAATGTATTTAAGAATTTTGCAATGTGTTCAAAACTGACTCCAATTTGGGGAGTGGCCATACACCGAGAAAGATGGCAGCAAACTAAGGTCACAAAGTTAATAAACAATTTTAATGCTGGAGCAGAGGCAATAGTGTAGGGTCCAATCCTGAATCTCTTACGGCAAATAGCTACGTAAATTCTTTTTTCGATTCTCTGTAGGTCAGGGATGAGAAATTGTAAGAAAATGATTCAACTTTTAACCTTTACTGTCTCATAGACGTAGGTTAAAAACGGCCTCCCTTTCACCCCTTACAGCCGTCCCTGTCTTCCAAAATGTATTTAAGAATTTTGAAATGTGTTCAAAACTGACTCCAATTTGGGGAGTGGCTGTACACCGAGAAAGAGAAATTGTAAGAAAATGATTCAACTTTTAACCTTTACTGTCTCATAGACGTAGGTTAAAAACGGCCTCCCTTTCACCCCTTACAGCCGTCCCTATCCTCCAAAATGTATTTAAGAATTTTGAAATGTGTTCAAAACTGACTCCAATTTGGGGAGTGGCCGTACACCGAGAAAGATGGCAGCAAACTAAGGTCACAAAGTTAATAAACAATTTTAATGCTGGCGCAGAGGCAATAGTGTATGGTCCAATACTGAATGTCTTACGGCAAATAGCTACGTAAATTCTTTTTTCGATTCTCTGTAGGTCAGGGATGAGAAATTGTAAGAAAATGATTCAACTTTTAACCTTTACTGTCTCATAGACGTAGGTTAAAAACTGCCTCCCTTTCACCCCTTACAGCCGTCCCTGTCCTCCAAAATGTATTTAAGAATTTTGAAATGTGTTCAAAACTGACTCCAATTTGGGGAGTGGCCGTACACCGAGAAAGAGAAATTGTAAGAAAATGATTCAACTTTTTACCTTCACTGTCTCATAGACATAGGTTAAAAACGGCCTCCCTTTCACCCCTTACAACCGTCCCTGTCCTCCAAAATGTATTTAAGAATTTTGAAATGTGTTCAAAACTGACTCCAATTTGGGGAGTGGCAGTACACCGAGAAAGAGAAATTGTAAGAAAATGATTCAACTTTTAACCTTTACTGTCTCATAGACGTAGGTTAAAAACGGCCTCCCTTTCACCCCTTACAGCCGTCCCTGTCCTCCAAAATGTATTTAAGAATTTTAAAATGTGTTCAAAACTGACTCCAATTTGGGGAGTGGCAGTACACCGAGAAAGAGAAATTGTAAGAAAATGATTCAACTTTTAACCTTTACTGTCTCATAGACGTAGGTTAAAAACGGCCTCCCTTTCACCCCTTACAGCCGTCCCTGTCCTCCAAAATGTATTTAAGAATTTTGAAATGTGTTCAAAACTGACTCCAATTTGGGGAGTGGCAGTACACCGAGAAAGAGAAATTGTAAGAAAATGATTCAACTTTTAACCTTTACTGTCTCATAGACGTAGGTTAAAAATGGCCTCCCTTTCACCCCTTACAGCCGTCCCTGTCCTCCAAAATGTATTTAAGAATTTTGAAATGTGTTCAAAACGGACTCCAATTTGGGGAGTGGCCGTACACCGAGAAAGAGAAATTGTAAGAAAATGATTCAACTTTTAACCTTTACTGTCTGATAGACGTAGGTTAAAAACGGCCTCCCTTTCACCCCTTACAGCCGTCCCTATCCTCCAAAATGTATTTAAGAATTTTGAAATGTGTTCAAAACTGACTCCAATTTGGGGAGTGGCCGTACACCGAGAAAGATGGCAGCAAACTAAGGTCACAAAGTTAATAAACAATTTTAATGCTGGCGCAGAGGCAATAGTGTATGGTCCAATCCTGAATGTCTTACGGCAAATAGCTACGTAAATTCTTTTTTCGATTCTCTGTAGGTCAGGGATGAGAAATTGTAAGAAAATGATTCAACTTTTAACCTTTACTGTCTCATAGACGTAGGTTAAAAACGGCCTCCCTTTCACCCCTTACAGCCGTCCCTGTCCTCCAAAATGTATTTAAGAATTTTGAAATGTGTTCAAAACTGACTCCAATTTGGGGAGTGGCCGTACACCGAGAAAGAGAAATTGTAAGAAAATGATTCAACTTTTAACCTTTACTGTCTCATAGACGTAGGTTAAAAACGGCCTCCCTTTCACCCCTTACAGCCGTCCCTGTCCTCCAAAATGTATTTAAGAATTTTGCAATGTGTTCAAAACTGACTCCAATTTGGGGAGTGGCCGTACACCGAGAAAGATGGCAGCAAACTAAGGTCACAAAGTTAATAAACAATTTTAATGCTGGCGCAGAGGCAATAGTGTATGGTCCAATCCTGAATGTCTTACGGCAAATAGCTACGTAAATTCTTTTTTCGATTCTCTGTAGGTCAGGGATGAGAAATTGTAAGAAAATGATTCAACTTTTAACCTTTACTGTCTCATAGACGTAGGTTAAAAACGGCCTCCCTTTCACCCCTTACAGCCGTCCCTGTCCTCCAAAATGTATTTAAGAATTTTGAAATGTGTTCAAAACTGACTCCAATTTGGGGAGTGGCCGTACACCGAGAAAGAGAAATTGTAAGAAAATGATTCAACTTTTAACCTTTACTGTCTCATAGACGTAGGTTAAAAATGGCCTCCCTTTCACCCCTTACAGCCGTCCCTGTCCTCCAAAATGTATTTAAGAATTTTGAAATGTGTTCAAAACTGACTCCAATTTGGGGAGTGGCAGCACACCGAGAAAGAGAAATTGTAAGAAAATTATTCAACTTTTAACCTTTACTGTCTCATAGACGTAGGTTAAAAACGGCCTCCCTTTCACCCCTTACAGCCGTCCCTGTCCTCCAAAATGTATTTAAGAATTTTGCAATGTGTTCAAAACTGACTCCAATTTGGGGAGTGGCCATACACCGAGAAAGATGGCAGCAAACTAAGGTCACAAAGTTAATAAACAATTTTAATGCTGGAGCAGAGGCAATAGTGTATGGTCCAATCCTGAATCTCTTACGGCAAATAGCTACGTAAATTCTTTTTTCGATTCTCTGTAGGTCAGGGATGAGAAATTGTAAGAAAATGATTCAACTTTTAACCTTTACTGTCTCATAGACGTAGGTTAAAAACGGCCTCCCTTTCACCCCTTACAGCCGTCCCTGTCTTCCAAAATGTATTTAAGAATTTTGAAATGTGTTCAAAACTGACTCCAATTTGGGGAGTGGCTGTACACCGAGAAAGAGAAATTGTAAGAAAATGATTCAACTTTTAACCTTTACTGTCTCATAGACGTAGGTTAAAAACGGCCTCCCTTTCACCCCTTACAGCCGTCCCTATCCTCCAAAATGTATTTAAGAATTTTGAAATGTGTTCAAAACTGACTCCAATTTGGGGAGTGGCCGTACACCGAGAAAGATGGCAGCAAACTAAGGTCACAAAGTTAATAAACAATTTTAATGCTGGCGCAGAGGCAATAGTGTATGGTCCAATCCTGAATGTCTTACGGCAAATAGCTACGTAAATTCTTTTTTCGATTCTCTGTAGGTCAGGGATGAGAAATTGTAAGAAAATGATTCAACTTTTAACCTTTACTGTCTCATAGACGTAGGTTAAAAACGGCCTCCCTTTCACCCCTTACAGCCGTCCCTGTCCTCCAAAATGTATTTAAGAATTTTGAAAGGTGTTCAAAACTGACTCCAATTTGGGGAGTGGCCGTACACCGAGAAAGAGAAATTGTAAGAAAATGATTCAACTTTTAACCTTTACTGTCTCATAGACGTAGGTTAAAAACGGCCTCCCTTTCACCCCTTACAGCCGTCCCTGTCCTCCAAAATGTATTTAAGAATTTTGAAATGTGTTCAAAACTGACTCCAATTTGGGGAGTGGCAGCACACCGAGAAAGAGAAATTGTAAGAAAATTATTCAACTTTTAACCTTTACTGTCTCATAGACGTAGGTTAAAAACGGCCTCCCTTTCACCCCTTACAGCCGTCCCTGTCCTCCAAAATGTATTTAAGAATTTTGAAATGTGTTCAAAACTGACTCCAATTTGGGGAGTGGCCGTACACCGAGAAAGATGGCAGCAAACTAAGGTCACAAAGTTAATAAACAATTTTAATGCTGGCGCAGAGGCAATAGTGTATGGTCCAATCCTGAATGTCTTACGGCAAATAGCTACGTAAATTCTTTTTTCGATTCTCTGTAGGTCAGGGATGAGAAATTGTAAGAAAATGATTCAACTTTTAACCTTTACTGTCTCATAGACGTAGGTTAAAAACGGCCTCCCTTTCACCCCTTACAGCCGTCCCTGTCCTCCAAAATGTATTTAAGAATTTTGAAATGTGTTCAAAACTGACTCCAATTTGGGGAGTGGCCGTACACCGAGAAAGATGGCAGCAAACTAAGGTCACAAAGTTAATAAACAATTTTAATGCTGGCGCAGAGGCAATAGTGTATGGTCCAATCCTGAATGTCTTACGGCAAATAGCTACGTAAATTCTTTTTTCGATTCTCTGTAGGTCAGGGATGAGAAATTGTAAGAAAATGATTCAACTTTTAACCTTTACTGTCTCATAGACGTAGGTTAAAAACGGCCTCCCTTTCACCCCTTACAGCCGTCCCTGTCCTCCAAAATGTATTTAAGAATTTTGAAATGTGTTCAAAACTGACTCCAATTTGGGGAGTGGCCGTACACCGAGAAAGAGAAATTGTAAGAAAATGATTCAACTTTTAACCTTTACTGTCTCATAGACGTAGGTTAAAAATGGCCTCCCTTTCACCCCTTACAGCCGTCCCTGTCCTCCAAAATGTATTTAAGAATTTTGAAATGTGTTCAAAACTGACTCCAATTTGGGGAGTGGCAGCACACCGAGAAAGAGAAATTGTAAGAAAATTATTCAACTTTTAACCTTTACTGTCTCATAGACGTAGGTTAAAAACGGCCTCCCTTTCACCCCTTACAGCCGTCCCTGTCCTCCAAAATGTATTTAAGAATTTTGCAATGTGTTCAAAACTGACTCCAATTTGGGGAGTGGCCATACACCGAGAAAGATGGCAGCAAACTAAGGTCACAAAGTTAATAAACAATTTTAATGCTGGAGCAGAGGCAATAGTGTATGGTCCAATCCTGAATCTCTTACGGCAAATAGCTACGTAAATTCTTTTTTCGATTCTCTGTAGGTCAGGGATGAGAAATTGTAAGAAAATGATTCAACTTTTAACCTTTACTGTCTCATAGACGTAGGTTAAAAACGGCCTCCCTTTCACCCCTTACAGCCGTCCCTGTCTTCCAAAATGTATTTAAGAATTTTGAAATGTGTTCAAAACTGACTCCAATTTGGGGAGTGGCTGTACACCGAGAAAGAGAAATTGTAAGAAAATGATTCAACTTTTAACCTTTACTGTCTCATAGACGTAGGTTAAAAACGGCCTCCCTTTCACCCCTTACAGCCGTCCCTATCCTCCAAAATGTATTTAAGAATTTTGAAATGTGTTCAAAACTGACTCCAATTTGGGGAGTGGCCGTACACCGAGAAAGATGGCAGCAAACTAAGGTCACAAAGTTAATAAACAATTTTAATGCTGGCGCAGAGGCAATAGTGTATGGTCCAATCCTGAATGTCTTACGGCAAATAGCTACGTAAATTCTTTTTTCGATTCTCTGTAGGTCAGGGATGAGAAATTGTAAGAAAATGATTCAACTTTTAACCTTTACTGTCTCATAGACGTAGGTTAAAAACGGCCTCCCTTTCACCCCTTACAGCCGTCCCTGTCCTCCAAAATGTATTTAAGAATTTTGAAAGGTGTTCAAAACTGACTCCAATTTGGGGAGTGGCCGTACACCGAGAAAGAGAAATTGTAAGAAAATGATTCAACTTTTAACCTTTACTGTCTCATAGACGTAGGTTAAAAACGGCCTCCCTTTCACCCCTTACAGCCGTCCCTGTCCTCCAAAATGTATTTAAGAATTTTGAAATGTGTTCAAAACTGACTCCAATTTGGGGAGTGGCAGCACACCGAGAAAGAGAAATTGTAAGAAAATTATTCAACTTTTAACCTTTACTGTCTCATAGACGTAGGTTAAAAACGGCCTCCCTTTCACCCCTTACAGCCGTCCCTGTCCTCCAAAATGTATTTAAGAATTTTGCAATGTGTTCAAAACTGACTCCAATTTGGGGAGTGGCCGTACACCGAGAAAGATGGCAGCAAACTAAGGTCACAAAGTTAATAAACAATTTTAATGCTGGCGCAGAGGCAATAGTGTATGGTCCAATCCTGAATGTCTTACGGCAAATAGCTACGTAAATTCTTTTTTCGATTCTCTGTAGGTCAGGGATGAGAAATTGTAAGAAAATGATTCAACTTTTAACCTTTACTGTCTCATAGACGTAGGTTAAAAACGGCCTCCCTTTCACCCCTTACAGCCGTCCCTGTCCTCCAAAATGTATTTAAGAATTTTGAAATGTGTTCAAAACTGACTCCAATTTGGGGAGTGGCCGTACACCGAGAAAGAGAAATTGTAAGAAAATGATTCAACTTTTAACCTTTACTGTCTCATAGACGTAGGTTAAAAACGGCCTCCCTTTCACCCCTTACAGCCGTCCCTGTCCTCCAAAATGTATTTAAGAATTTTGAAATGTGTTCAAAACTGACTCCAATTTGGGGAGTGGCAGCACACCGAGAAAGAGAAATTGTAAGAAAATTATTCAACTTTTAACCTTTACTGTCTCATAGACGTAGGTTAAAAACGGCCTCCCTTTCACCCCTTACAGCCGTCCCTGTCCTCCAAAATGTATTTAAGAATTTTGCAATGTGTTCAAAACTGACTCCAATTTGGGGAGTGGCCATACACCGAGAAAGATGGCAGCAAACTAAGGTCACAAAGTTAAAAACAATTTTAATGCTGGAGCAGAGGCAATAGTGTATGGTCCAATCCTGAATCTCTTACGGCAAATAGCTACGTAAATTCTTTTTTCGATTCTCTGTAGGTCAGGGATGAGAAATTGTAAGAAAATGATTCAACTTTTAACCTTTACTGTCTCATAGACGTAGGTTAAAAACGGCCTCCCTTTCACCCCTTACAGCCGTCCCTGTCTTCCAAAATGTATTTAAGAATTTTGAAATGTGTTCAAAACTGACTCCAATTTGGGGAGTGGCTGTACACCGAGAAAGAGAAATTGTAAGAAAATGATTCATTTTTTAACCTTTACTGTCTCATAGACGTAGGTTAAAAACGGCCTCCCTTTCACCCCTTACAGCCGTCCCTATCCTCCAAAATGTATTTAAGAATTTTGAAATGTGTTCAAAACTGACTCCAATTTGGGGAGTGGCCGTACACCGAGAAAGATGGCAGCAAACTAAGGTCACAAAGTTAATAAACAATTTTAATGCTGGCGCAGAGGCAATAGTGTATGGTCCAATACTGAATGTCTTACGGCAAATAGCTACGTAAATTCTTTTTTCGATTCTCTGTAGGTCAGGGATGAGAAATTGTAAGAAAATGATTCAACTTTTAACCTTTACTGTCTCATAGACGTAGGTTAAAAACTGCCTCCCTTTCACCCCTTACAGCCGTCCCTGTCCTCCAAAATGTATTTAAGAATTTTGAAATGTGTTCAAAACTGACTCCAATTTGGGGAGTGGCAGTACACCAAGAAAGAGAAATTGTAAGAAAATGATTCAACTTTTAACCTTTACTGTCTCATAGACGTAGGTTAAAAACGGCCTCCCTTTCACCCCTTACAGCCGTACCTGTCCTCCAAAATGTATTTAAGAATTTTAAAATGTGTTCAAAACTGACTCCAATTTGGGGAGTGGCAGTACACCGAGAAAGAGAAATTGTAAGAAAATGATTCAACTTTTAACCTTTACTGTCTCATAGACGTAGGTTAAAAACGGCCTCCCTTTCACCCCTTACAGCCGTCCCTGTCCTCCAAAATGTATTTAAGAATTTTGAAATGTGTTCAAAACTGACTCCAATTTGGGGAGTGGCCGTACACCGAGAAAGATGGCAGCAAACTAAGGTCACAAAGTTAATAAACAATTTTAATGCTGGCGCAGAGGCAATAGTGTATGGTCCAATCCTGAATGTCTTACGGCAAATAGCTACGTAAATTCTTTTTTCGATTCTCTGTAGGTCAGGGATGAGAAATTGTAAGAAAATGATTCAACTTTTAACCTTTACTGTCTCATAGACGTAGGTTAAAAACGGCCTCCCTTTCACCCCTTACAGCCGTCCCTGTCCTCCAAAATGTATTTAAGAATTTTGAAATGTGTTCAAAACTGACTCCAATTTGGGGAGTGGCCGTACACCGAGAAAGATGGCAGCAAACTAAGGTCACAAAGTTAATAAACAATTTTAATGCTGGCGCAGAGGCAATAGTGTATGGTCCAATCCTGAATGTCTTACGGCAAATAGCTACGTAAATTCTTTTTTCGATTCTCTGTAGGTCAGGGATGAGAAATTGTAAGAAAATGATTCAACTTTTAACCTTTACTGTCTCATAGACGTAGGTTAAAAACGGCCTCCCTTTCACCCCTTACAGCCGTCCCTGTCCTCCAAAATGTATTTAAGAATTTTGAAAGGTGTTCAAAACTGACTCCAATTTGGGGAGTGGCCGTACACCGAGAAAGAGAAATTGTAAGAAAATGATTCAACTTTTAACCTTTACTGTCTCATAGACGTAGGTTAAAAACGGCCTCCCTTTCACCCCTTACAGCCGTCCCTGTCCTCCAAAATGTATTTAAGAATTTTGAAATGTGTTCAAAACTGACTCCAATTTGGGGAGTGGCAGCACACCGAGAAAGAGAAATTGTAAGAAAATTATTCAACTTTTAACCTTTACTGTCTCATAGACGTAGGTTAAAAACGGCCTCCCTTTCACCCCTTACAGCCGTCCCTGTCCTCCAAAATGTATTTAAGAATTTTGCAATGTGTTCAAAACTGACTCCAATTTGGGGAGTGGCCGTACACCGAGAAAGATGGCAGCAAACTAAGGTCACAAAGTTAATAAACAATTTTAATGCTGGCGCAGAGGCAATAGTGTATGGTCCAATCCTGAATGTCTTACGGCAAATAGCTACGTAAATTCTTTTTTCGATTCTCTGTAGGTCAGGGATGAGAAATTGTAAGAAAATGATTCAACTTTTAACCTTTACTGTCTCATAGACGTAGGTTAAAAACGGCCTCCCTTTCACCCCTTACAGCCGTCCCTGTCCTCCAAAATGTATTTAAGAATTTTGAAATGTGTTCAAAACTGACTCCAATTTGGGGAGTGGCCGTACACCGAGAAAGAGAAATTGTAAGAAAATGATTCAACTTTTAACCTTTACTGTCTCATAGACGTAGGTTAAAAACGGCCTCCCTTTCACCCCTTACAGCCGTCCCTGTCCTCCAAAATGTATTTAAGAATTTTGAAATGTGTTCAAAACTGACTCCAATTTGGGGAGTGGCAGCACACCGAGAAAGAGAAATTGTAAGAAAATTATTCAACTTTTAACCTTTACTGTCTCATAGACGTAGGTTAAAAACGGCCTCCCTTTCACCCCTTACAGCCGTCCCTGTCCTCCAAAATGTATTTAAGAATTTTGCAATGTGTTCAAAACTGACTCCAATTTGGGGAGTGGCCATACACCGAGAAAGATGGCAGCAAACTAAGGTCACAAAGTTAAAAACAATTTTAATGCTGGAGCAGAGGCAATAGTGTATGGTCCAATCCTGAATCTCTTACGGCAAATAGCTACGTAAATTCTTTTTTCGATTCTCTGTAGGTCAGGGATGAGAAATTGTAAGAAAATGATTCAACTTTTAACCTTTACTGTCTCATAGACGTAGGTTAAAAACGGCCTCCCTTTCACCCCTTACAGCCGTCCCTGTCTTCCAAAATGTATTTAAGAATTTTGAAATGTGTTCAAAACTGACTCCAATTTGGGGAGTGGCTGTACACCGAGAAAGAGAAATTGTAAGAAAATGATTCATTTTTTAACCTTTACTGTCTCATAGACGTAGGTTAAAAACGGCCTCCCTTTCACCCCTTACAGCCGTCCCTATCCTCCAAAATGTATTTAAGAATTTTGAAATGTGTTCAAAACTGACTCCAATTTGGGGAGTGGCCGTACACCGAGAAAGATGGCAGCAAACTAAGGTCACAAAGTTAATAAACAATTTTAATGCTGGCGCAGAGGCAATAGTGTATGGTCCAATACTGAATGTCTTACGGCAAATAGCTACGTAAATTCTTTTTTCGATTCTCTGTAGGTCAGGGATGAGAAATTGTAAGAAAATGATTCAACTTTTAACCTTTACTGTCTCATAGACGTAGGTTAAAAACTGCCTCCCTTTCACCCCTTACAGCCGTCCCTGTCCTCCAAAATGTATTTAAGAATTTTGAAATGTGTTCAAAACTGACTCCAATTTGGGGAGTGGCAGTACACCAAGAAAGAGAAATTGTAAGAAAATGATTCAACTTTTAACCTTTACTGTCTCATAGACGTAGGTTAAAAACGGCCTCCCTTTCACCCCTTACAGCCGTACCTGTCCTCCAAAATGTATTTAAGAATTTTAAAATGTGTTCAAAACTGACTCCAATTTGGGGAGTGGCAGTACACCGAGAAAGAGAAATTGTAAGAAAATGATTCAACTTTTAACCTTTACTGTCTCATAGACGTAGGTTAAAAACGGCCTCCCTTTCACCCCTTACAGCCGTCCCTGTCCTCCAAAATGTATTTAAGAATTTTGAAATGTGTTCAAAACTGACTCCAATTTGGGGAGTGGCAGTACACCGAGAAAGAGAAATTGTAAGAAAATGATTCAACTTTTAACCTTTACTGTCTCATAGACGTAGGTTAAAAATGGCCTCCCTTTCACCCCTTACAGCCGTCCCTGTCCTCCAAAATGTATTTAAGAATTTTGAAATGTGTTCAAAACGGACTCCAATTTGGGGAGTGGCCGTACACCGAGAAAGAGAAATTGTAAGAAAATGATTCAACTTTTAACCTTTACTGTCTGATAGACGTAGGTTAAAAACGGCCTCCCTTTCACCCCTTACAGCCGTCCCTATCCTCCAAAATGTATTTAAGAATTTTGAAATGTGTTCAAAACTGACTCCAATTTGGGGAGTGGCCGTACACCGAGAAAGATGGCAGCAAACTAAGGTCACAAAGTTAATAAACAATTTTAATGCTGGCGCAGAGGCAATAGTGTATGGTCCAATCCTGAATGTCTTACGGCAAATAGCTACGTAAATTCTTTTTTCGATTCTCTGTAGGTCAGGGATGAGAAATTGTAAGAAAATGATTCAACTTTTAACCTTTACTGTCTCATAGACGTAGGTTAAAAACGGCCTCCCTTTCACCCCTTACAGCCGTCCCTGTCCTCCAAAATGTATTTAAGAATTTTGAAATGTGTTCAAAACTGACTCCAATTTGGGGAGTGGCCGTACACCGAGAAAGAGAAATTGTAAGAAAATGATTCAACTTTTAACCTTTACTGTCTCATAGACGTAGGTTAAAAACGGCCTCCCTTTCACCCCTTACAGCCGTCCCTGTCCTCCAAAATGTATTTAAGAATTTTGCAATGTGTTCAAAACTGACTCCAATTTGGGGAGTGGCCGTACACCGAGAAAGATGGCAGCAAACTAAGGTCACAAAGTTAATAAACAATTTTAATGCTGGCGCAGAGGCAATAGTGTATGGTCCAATCCTGAATGTCTTACGGCAAATAGCTACGTAAATTCTTTTTTCGATTCTCTGTAGGTCAGGGATGAGAAATTGTAAGAAAATGATTCAACTTTTAACCTTTACTGTCTCATAGACGTAGGTTAAAAACGGCCTCCCTTTCACCCCTTACAGCCGTCCCTGTCCTCCAAAATGTATTTAAGAATTTTGAAATGTGTTCAAAACTGACTCCAATTTGGGGATTGGCCGTACACCGAGAAAGAGAAATTGTAAGAAAATGATTCAACTTTTAACCTTTACTGTCTCATAGACGTAGGTTAAAAACGGCCTCCCTTTCACCCCTTACAGCCGTCCCTGTCCTCCAAAATGTATTTAAGAATTTTGAAATGTGTTCAAAACTGACTCCAATTTGGGGAGTGGCAGCACACGGAGAAAGAGAAATTGTAAGAAAATTATTCAACTTTTAACCTTTACTGTCTCATAGACGTAGGTTAAAAACAGCCTCCCTTTCACCCCTTACAGCCGTCCCTGTCCTCCAAAATGTATTTAAGAATTTTGCAATGTGTTCAAAACTGACTCCAATTTGGGGAGTGGCCATACACCGAGAAAGATGGCAGCAAACTAAGGTCACAAAGTTAATAAACAATTTTAATGCTGGAGCAGAGGCAATAGTGTATGGTCCAATCCTGAATCTCTTACGGCAAATAGCTACGTAAATTCTTTTTTCGATTCTCTGTAGGTCAGGGATGAGAAATTGTAAGAAAATGATTCAACTTTTAACCTTTACTGTCTCATAGACGTAGGTTAAAAACGGCCTCCCTTTCACCCCTTACAGCCGTCCCTGTCTTCCAAAATGTATTTAAGAATTTTGAAATGTGTTCAAAACTGACTCCAATTTGGGGAGTGGCTGTACACCGAGAAAGAGAAATTGTAAGAAAATGATTCAACTTTTAACCTTTACTGTCTCATAGACGTAGGTTAAAAACGGCCTCCCTTTCACCCCTTACAGCCGTCCCTATCCTCCAAAATGTATTTAAGAATTTTGAAATGTGTTCAAAACTGACTCC
This sequence comes from Lissotriton helveticus, assembly GCF_964261635.1. Classification (NCBI taxonomy): domain Eukaryota; kingdom Metazoa; phylum Chordata; class Amphibia; order Caudata; family Salamandridae; genus Lissotriton; species Lissotriton helveticus. Next base: position 878,620,640 of record NC_136073.1, read on the forward strand.
AATTTGGGGAGTGGCCGTACACCGAGAAAGATGGCAGCAAACTAAGGTCACAAAGTTAATAAACAATTTTAATGCTGGCGCAGAGGCAATAGTGTATGGTCCAATACTGAATGTCTTACGGCAAATAGCTACGTAAATTCTTTTTTCGATTCTCTGTAGGTCAGGGATGAGAAATTGTAAGAAAATGATTCAACTTTTAACCTTTACTGTCTCATAGACGTAGGTTAAAAACTGCCTCCCTTTCACCCCTTACAGCCGTCCCTGTCCTCCAAAATGTATTTAGGAATTTTGAAATGTGTTCAAAACTGACTCCAATTTGGGGAGTGGCCGTACACCGAGAAAGAGAAATTGTAAGAAAATGATTCAACTTTTTACCTTCACTGTCTCATAGACGTAGGTTAAAAACGGCCTCCCTTTCACCCCTTACAACCGTCCCTGTCCTCCAAAATGTATTTAAGAATTTTGAAATGTGTTCAAAACTGACTCCAATTTGGGGAGTGGCAGTACACCGAGAAAGAGAAATTGTAAGAAAATGATTCAACTTTTAACCTTTACTGTCTCATAGACGTAGGTTAAAAACGGCCTCCCTTTCACCCCTTACAGCCGTCTCTGTCCTCCAAAATGTATTTAAGAATTTTGAAATGTGTTCAAAACTGACTCCAATTTGGGGAGTGGCAGTACACCGAGAAAGAGAAATTGTAAGAAAATGATTCAACTTTTAACCTTTACTGTCTCATAGACGTAGGTTAAAAACGGCCTCCCTTTCACCCCTTACAGCCGTCCCTGTCCTCCAAAATGTATTTAAGAATTTTGAAATGTGTTCAAAACTGACTCCAATTTGGGGAGTGGCCGTACACCGAGAAAGATGGCAGCAAACTAAGGTCACAAAGTTAATAAACAATTTTAATGCTGGCGCAGAGGCAATAGTGTATGGTCCAATCCTGAATGTCTTACGGCAAATAGCTACGTAAATTCTTTTTTCGATTCTCTGTAGGTCAGGGATGAGAAATTGTAAGAAAATGATTCAACTTTTAACCTTTACTGTCTCATAGACGTAGGTTAAAAACGGCCTCCCTTTCACCCCTTACAGCCGTCCCTGTCCTCCAAAATGTATTTAAGAATTTTGAAATGTGTTCAAAACTGACTCCAATTTGGGGAGTGGCCGTACACCGAGAAAGAGAAATTGTAAGAAAATGATTCAACTTTTAACCTTTACGTCTCATAGACGTAGGTTAAAAACGGCCTCCCTTACAGCCGTCCCTGTCCTCCAAAATGTATTTAGGAATTTTGAAATGTGTTCAAAACTGACTCCAATTTGGGGAGTGGCAGTACACCGAGAAAGAGAAATTGTAAGAAAATGATTCAACTTTTAACCTTTACTGTCTCATAGACGTAGTTTAAAAACGGCCTCCCTTTCACCCCTTACAGCCGTCCCTGTCCTCCAAAATGTATTTAAGAATTTTGAAATGTGTTCAAAACTGACTCCAATTTGGGGAGTGGCAGTACACCGAGAAAGAGAAATTGTAAGAAAATGATTCAACTTTTAACCTTTACTGTCTCATAGACGTAGGTTAAAAACGGCCTCCCTTTCACCCCTTACAGCCGTCCCTGTCCTCCAAAATGTATTTAAGAATTTTGAAATGTGTTCAAAACTGACTCCAATTTGGGGAGTGGCTGTACACCGAGAAAGAGAAATTGTAAGAAAATGATTCAACTTTTAACCTTTACTGTCTCATAGACGTAGGTTAAAAACGGCCTCCCTTTCACCCCTTACAGCCGTCCCTGTCCTCCAAAATGTATGTAAGAATTTTGAAATGTGTTCAAAACTGACTCCAATTTGGGGAGTGGCTGTACACCGAGAAAGAGAAATTGTAAGAAAATGATTCAACTTTTAACCTTTACTGTCTCATAGACGTAGGTTAAAAACGGCCTCCCTTTCACCCCTTACAGCCGTCCCTATCCTCCAAAATGTATTTAAGAATTTTGAAATGTGTTCAAAACTGACTCCAATTTGGGGAGTGGCCGTACACCGAGAAAGATGGCAGCAAACTAAGGTCACAAAGTTAATAAACAATTTTAATGCTGGCGCAGAGGCAATAGTGTATGGTCCAATCCTGAATGTCTTACGGCAAATAGCTACGTAAATTCTTTTTTCGATTCTCTGTAGGTCAGGGATGAGAAATTGTAAGAAAAAGATTCAACTTTTAACCTTTACTGTCTCATAGACGTAGGTTAAAAACGGCCTCCCTTTCACCCCTTACAGCCGTCCCTGTCCTCCAAAATGTATTTAAGAATTTTGAAATGTGTTCAAAACTGACTCCAATTTGGGGAGTGGCCGTACACCGAGAAAGAGAAATTGTAAGAAAATGATTCAACTTTTAACTTTTACTGTCTCATAGACGTAGGTTAAAAACGGCCTCCCTTTCAACCCTTACAGCCGTCCCTGTCCTCCAAAATGTATTTAAGAATTTTGAAATGTGTTCAAAACTGACTCCAATTTGGGGAGTGGCAGCACACCGAGAAAGAGAAATTGTAAGAAAATTATTCAACTTTTAACCTTTACTGTCTCATAGACGTAGGTTAAAAACGGCCTCCCTTTCACCCCTTACAGCCGTCCCTGTCCTCCAAAATGTATTTAAGAATTTTGCAATGTGTTCAAAACTGACTCCAATTTGGGGAGTGGCCATACACCGAGAAAGATGGCAGCAAACTAAGGTCACAAAGTTAATAAACAATTTTAATGCTGGAGCAGAGGCAATAGTGTAGGGTCCAATCCTGAATCTCTTACGGCAAATAGCTACGTAAATTCTTTTTTCGATTCTCTGTAGGTCAGGGATGAGAAATTGTAAGAAAATGATTCAACTTTTAACCTTTACTGTCTCATAGACGTAGGTTAAAAACGGCCTCCCTTTCACCCCTTACAGCCGTCCCTGTCTTCCAAAATGTATTTAAGAATTTTGAAATGTGTTCAAAACTGACTCCAATTTGGGGAGTGGCTGTACACCGAGAAAGAGAAATTGTAAGAAAATGATTCAACTTTTAACCTTTACTGTCTCATAGACGTAGGTTAAAAACGGCCTCCCTTTCACCCCTTACAGCCGTCCCTATCCTCCAAAATGTATTTAAGAATTTTGAAATGTGTTCAAAACTGACTCCAATTTGGGGAGTGGCCGTACACCGAGAAAGATGGCAGCAAACTAAGGTCACAAAGTTAATAAACAATTTTAATGCTGGCGCAGAGGCAATAGTGTATGGTCCAATACTGAATGTCTTACGGCAAATAGCTACGTAAATTCTTTTTTCGATTCTCTGTAGGTCAGGGATGAGAAATTGTAAGAAAATGATTCAACTTTTAACCTTTACTGTCTCATAGACGTAGGTTAAAAACGGCCTCCCTTTCACCCCTTACAGCCGTCCCTGTCCTCCAAAATGTATTTAAGAATTTTGAAATGTGTTCAAAACTGACTCCAATTTGGGGAGTGGCCGTACACCGAGAAAGAGAAATTGTAAGAAAATGATTCAACTTTTTACCTTCACTGTCTCATAGACGTAGGTTAAAAACGGCCTCCCTTTCACCCCTTACAACCGTCCCTGTCCTCCAAAATGTATTTAAGAATTTTGAAATGTGTTCAAAACTGACTCCAATTTGGGGAGTGGCAGTACACCGAGAAAGAGAAATTGTAAGAAAATGATTCAACTTTTAACCTTTACTGTCTCATAGACGTAGGTTAAAAACGGCCTCCCTTTCACCCCTTACAGCCGTCTCTGTCCTCCAAAATGTATTTAAGAATTTTGAAATGTGTTCAAAACTGACTCCAATTTGGGGAGTGGCAGTACACCGAGAAAGATAAATTGTAAGAAAATGATTCAACTTTTACCCTTTACTGTCTCATAGACGTAGGTTAAAAACGGCCTCCCTTTCACCCCTTACAGCTGTCCCTGTCCTCCAAAATGTATTTAAGAATTTTGAAATGTGTTCAAAACTGACTCAAATTTGGGGAGTGGCCGTACACCGAGAAAGATGGCAGCAAACTAAGGTCACAAAGTTAATAAACAATTTTAATGCTGGCGCAGAGGCAATAGTGTATGGTCCAATCCTGAATGTCTTACGGCAAATAGCTACGTAAATTCTTTTTTCGATTCTCTGTAGGTCAGGGATGAGAAATTGTAAGAAAATGATTCAACTTTTAACCTTTACTGTCTCATAGACGTAGGTTAAAAACGGCCTCCCTTTCACCCCTTACAGCCGTCCCTGTCCTCCAAAATGTATTTAAGAATTTTGAAATGTGTTCAAAACTGACTCCAATTTGGGGAGTGGCCGTACACCGAGAAAGAGAAATTGTAAGAAAATGATTCAACTTTTAACCTTTACGTCTCATAGACGTAGGTTAAAAACGGCCTCCCTTACAGCCGTCCCTGTCCTCCAAAATGTATTTAGGAATTTTGAAATGTGTTCAAAACTGACTCCAATTTGGGGAGTGGCAGTACACCGAGAAAGAGAAATTGTAAGAAAATGATTCAACTTTTAACCTTTACTGTCTCATAGACGTAGTTTAAAAACGGCCTCCCTTTCACCCCTTACAGCCGTCCCTGTCCTCCAAAATGTATTTAAGAATTTTGAAATGTGTTCAAAACTGACTCCAATTTGGGGAGTGGCCGTACACCGAGAAAGAGAAATTGTAAGAAAATGATTCAACTTTTTACCTTCACTGTCTCATAGACGTAGGTTAAAAACGGCCTCCCTTTCACCCCTTACAACCGTCCCTGTCCTCCAAAATGTATTTAAGAATTTTGAAATGTGTTCAAAACTGACTCCAATTTGGGGAGTGGCAGTACACCGAGAAAGAGAAATTGTAAGAAAATGATTCAACTTTTAACCTTTACTGTCTCATAGACGTAGGTTAAAAACGGCCTCCCTTTCACCCCTTACAGCCGTCTCTGTCCTCCAAAATGTATTTAAGAATTTTGAAATGTGTTCAAAACTGACTCCAATTTGGGGAGTGGCAGTACACCGAGAAAGATAAATTGTAAGAAAATGATTCAACTTTTACCCTTTACTGTCTCATAGACGTAGGTTAAAAACGGCCTCCCTTTCACCCCTTACAGCTGTCCCTGTCCTCCAAAATGTATTTAAGAATTTTGAAATGTGTTCAAAACTGACTCAAATTTGGGGAGTGGCCGTACACCGAGAAAGATGGCAGCAAACTAAGGTCACAAAGTTAATAAACAATTTTAATGCTGGCGCAGAGGCAATAGTGTATGGTCCAATCCTGAATGTCTTACGGCAAATAGCTACGTAAATTCTTTTTTCGATTCTCTGTAGGTCAGGGATGAGAAATTGTAAGAAAATGATTCAACTTTTAACCTTTACTGTCTCATAGACGTAGGTTAAAAACGGCCTCCCTTTCACCCCTTACAGCCGTCCCTGTCCTCCAAAATGTATTTAAGAATTTTAAAATGTGTTCAAAACTGACTCCAATTTGGGGAGTGGCCGTACACCGAGAAAGAGAAATTGTAAGAAAATGATTCAACTTTTAACCTTTACGTCTCATAGACGTAGGTTAAAAACGGCCTCCCTTACAGCCGTCCCTGTCCTCCAAAATGTATTTAGGAATTTTCAAATGTGTTCAAAACTGACTCCAATTTGGGGAGTGGCAGTACACCGAGAAAGAGAAATTGTAAGAAAATGATTCAACTTTTAACCTTTACTGTCTCATAGACGTAGTTTAAAAACGGCCTCCCTTTCACCCCTTACAGCCGTCCCTGTCCTCCAAAATGTATTTAAGAATTTTGAAATGTGTTCAAAACTGACTCCAATTTGGGGAGTGGCAGTACACCGAGAAAGAGAAATTGTAAGAAAATGATTCAACTTTTAACCTTTACTATCTCATAGACGTAGGTTAAAAACGGCCTCCCTTTCACCCCTTACAGCCGTCCCTGTCCTCCAAAATGTATTTAAGAATTTTGAAATGTGTTCAAAACGGACTCCAATTAGGGGAGTGGCCGTACACCGAGAAAGAGAAATTGTAAGAAAATGATTCAACTTTTAACCTTTACTGTCTCATAGACGTAGGTTAAAAACGGCCTCCCTTTCACCCCTTACAGCCGTCCTTATCCTCCAAAATGTATTTAAGAATTTTGAAATGTGTTCAAAACAGACTCCAATTTGGGGAGTGGCAGTACACCGAGAAAGATGGCAGCAAACTGAGGTCACAAAGTTAATAAACAATTTTAATGCTGGCGCAGAGGCAATAGTGTATGGTCCAATCCTGAATGTCTTACGGCAAATAGCTACGTAAATTCTTTTTTCGATTCTCTGTAGGTCAGGGATGAGAAATTGTAAGAAAATGATTCAACTTTTAACCTTTACTGTCTCATAGACGTAGGTTAAAAACGGCCTCCCTTTCACCCCTTACAGCCGTCCCTGTCCTCCAAAATGTATTTAAGAATTTTGAAATGTGTTCAAAACTGACTCCAATTTGGGGAGTGGCCGTACACCGAGAAAGAGAAATTGTAAGAAAATGATTCAACTTTTAACCTTTACTGTCTCATAGACGTAGGTTAAAAACGGCCTCCCTTTCACCCCTTACAGCCGTCCCTGTCCTCCAAAATGTATTTAAGAATTTTGAAATGTGTTCAAAACTGACTCCAATTTGGGGAGTGGCAGTACACCGAGAAAGAGAAATTGTAAGAAAATGATTCAACTTTTAACCTTTACTGTCTCATAGACGTAGGTTAAAAACGGCCTCCCTTTCACCCCTTACAGCCGTCCCTGTCCTCCAAAATGTATTTAAGAATTTTGAAATGTGTTCAAAACTGACTCCAATTTGGGGAGTGGCCGTACACCGAGAAAGAGAAATTGTAAGAAAATGATTCAACTTTTAACCTTTACTGTCTCATAGACGTAGGTTAAAAACGGCCTCCCTTTCACCCCTTACAGCCGTCCCTATCCTCCAAAATGTATTTAAGAATTTTGAAATGTGTTCAAAACTGACTCCAATTTGGGGAGTGGCAGTACACCGAGAAAGAGAAATTGTAAGAAAATGATTCAACTTTTAACCTTTACTGTCTCATAGACGTAGGTTAAAAACGGCCTCCCTTTCACCCCTTACAGCCGTCCCTATCCTCCAAAATGTATTTAAGAATTTTGAAATGTGTTCAAAACTGACTCCAATTTGGGGAGTGGCAGTACACCGAGAAAGATGGCAGCAAACTAAGGTCACAAAGTTAATAAACAATTTTAATGCTGGCGCAGAGGCAATAGTGTATGGTCCAATCCTGAATGTCTTAATTCAAATAGCTACGTAAATTCTTTTTTCGATTCTCTGTAGGTCAGGGATGAGAAATTGTAAGAAAATGATTCAACTTTTAACCTTTACTGTCTCATAGACGTAGGTTAAAAACGGCCTCCCTTTCACCCCTTACAGCCGTCCCTGTCCTCCAAAATGTATTTAAGAATTTTGAAATGTGTTCAAAACTGACTCCAATTTGGGGAGTGGCCGTACACCGAGAAAGAGAAATTGTAAGAAAATGATTCAACTTTTAACCTTTACTGTCTCATAGACGTAGGTTAAAAACGGCCTCCCTTTCACCCCTTACAGCCGTCCCTGTCCTCCAAAATGTATTTAAGAATTTTGAAATGTGTTCAAAACTGACTCCAATTTGGGGAGTGGCAGTACACCGAGAAAGAGAAATTGTAAGAAAATGATTCAACTTTTAACCTTTACTGTCTCATAGACGTAGGTTAAAAACGGCCTCCCTTTCACCCCTTACAGCCGTCCCTGTCCTCCAAAATGTATTTAAGAATTTTGAAATGTGTTCAAAACTGACTCCAATTTTGGGAGTGGCAGTACACCGAGAAAAATAAATTGTAAGAAAATGATTCAACTTTTAACCTTTACTGTCTCATAGACGTAGGTTAAAAACGGCCTCCCTTTCACCCCTTACAGCCGTCCCTGTCCTCCAAAATGTATTTAAGAATTTTGAAATGTGTTCAAAACTGACTCCAATTTGGGGAGTGGCCGTACACCGAGAAAGAGAAATTGTAAGAAAATGATTCAACTTTTAACCTTTACTGTCTCATAGACGTAGGTTAAAAACGGCCTCCCTTTCACCCCTTACAGCCGTCCCTATCCTCCAAAATGTATTTAAGAATTTTGAAATGTGTTCAAAACTGACTCCAATTTGGGGAGTGGCAGTACACCGAGAAAGAGAAATTGTAAGAAAATGATTCAACTTTTAACCTTTACTGTCTCATAGACGTAGGTTAAAAACGGCCTCCCTTTCACCCCTTACAGCCGTCCCTGTCCTCCAAAATGTATTTAAGAATTTTGAAATGTGTTCAAAACTGACTCCAATTTTGGGAGTGGCAGTACACCGAGAAAAAGAAATTGTAAGAAAATGATTCAACTTTTAACCTTTACTGTCTCATAGACGTAGGTTAAAAACGGCCTCCCTTTCACCCCTTACAGCCGTCCCTGTCCTCCAAAATGTATTTAAGAATTTTGAAATGTGTTCAAAACTGACTCCAATTTGGGGAGTGGCCGTACACCGAGAAAGAGAAATTGTAAGAAAATGATTCAACTTTTAACCTTTACTGTCTCATAGACGTAGGTTAAAAACGGCCTCCCTTTCACCCCTTACAGCCGTCCCTATCCTCCAAAATGTATTTAAGAATTTTTAAATGTGTTCAAAACTGACTCCAATTTGGGAGTGGCAGTACACCAAGAAAGAGAAATTGTAGGAAAATTATTCAACTTTTAACCTTTACTGTCTCATAGACGTAGGTTAAAAACGGCCTCCCTTTCACCCCTTACAGCCGTCCCTGTCCTCCAAAATGTATTTAAGAATTTTGAAATGTGTTCAAAACTGACTCCAATTTGGGGAGTGGCAGTACACCGAGAAAGAGAAATTGTAAGAAAATGATTCAACTTTTAACCTTTACTGTCTCATAGACGTAGGTTAAAAACGGCCTCCCTTTCACCCCTTACAGCCGTCCCTGTCCTCCAAAATGTATTTAAGAATTTTGAAATGTGTTCAAAACTGACTCCAATTTGGGGAGTGGCAGTACACCGAGAAAGAGAAATTGTAAGAAAATGATTCAACTTTTAACCTTTACTGTCTCATAGACGTAGGTTAAAAACTGACTCCCTTTCAGCCCTTACAGCCGTCCCTGTCCTCCAAAATGTATTTAAGAATTTTGAAATGTGTTCAAAACTGACTCCAATTTGGGGAGTGGCAGTACACCGAGAAAGAGAAATTGTAAGAAAATGATTCAACTTTTAACCTTTACTGTCTCATAGACGTAGGTTAAAAACGGCCTCCCTTTCACCCCTTACAGCCGTCCCTGTCCTCCAAAATGTATTCAAGAATTTTGAAATGTGTTCAAAACTGACTCCAATTTAGGGAGTGGCAGTACACCGAGAAAGAGAAATTGTAAGAAAATGATTCAACTTTTAACCTTTACTGTCTCATAGACGTAGGTTAAAAACGGCCTCCCTTTCACCCCTTACAGCCGTCCCTGTCCTCCAAAATGTATTTAAGAATTTTGAAATGTTTTCAAAACTGACTCCAATTTGGGGAGTGGCCGTACACCGAGAAAGAGAAATTGTAAGAAAATGATTCAACTTTTAACCTTTACTGTCTCATAGACGTAGGTTAAAAACGGCCTCCCTTTCACCCCTTACAGCCGTCCCTGTCCTCCAAAATGTATTTAAGAATTTTGAAATGTGTTCAAAACTGACTCCAATTTGGGGAGTGGCAGTACACCGAGAAAGAGAAATTGTAAGAAAATGATTCAACTTTTAACCTTTACTGTCTCATAGACGTAGGTTAAAAACGGCCTCCCTTTCACCCCTTACAGCCGTCCCTGTCCTCCAAAATGTATTTAAGAATTTTGAAATGTGTTCAAAACTGACTCCAATTTGGGGAGTGGCCGTACACCGAGAAAGAGAAATTGTAAGAAAATGATTCAACTTTTAACCTTTACTGTCTCATAGACGTAGGTTAAAAACGGCCTCCCTTTCACCCCTTACAGCCGTCCCTATCCTCCAAAATGTATTTAGGAATTTTGAAATGTGTTCAAAACTGACTCCAATTTGGGGAGTGGCAGTACACCGAGAAAGAGAAATTGTAAGAAAATGATTCAACTTTTAACCTTTACTGTCTCATAGACGTAGTTTAAAAACGGCCTCCCTTTCACCCCTTACAGCCGTCCCTGTCCTCCAAAATGTATTTAAGAATTTTGAAATGTGTTCAAAACTGACTCCAATTTGGGGAGTGGCAGTACACCGAGAAAGAGAAATTGTAAGAAAATGATTCAACTTTTAACCTTTACTGTCTCATAGACGTAGGTTAAAAACGGCCTCCCTTTCACCCCTTACAGCCGTCCCTGTCCTCCAAAATGTATTTAAGAATTTTGAAATGTGTTCAAATCTGACTCCAATTTGGGGAGTGGCCGTACACCGAGAAAGAGAAATTGTAAGAAAATGATTCAACTTTTAACCTTTACTGTCTCATAGACGTAGGTTAAAAACGGCCTCCCTTTCACCCCTTACAGCCGTCCCTATCCTCCAAAATGTATTTAAGAATTTTGAAATGTGTTCAAAACTGACTCCAATTTGGGGAGTGGCAGTACACCGAGAAAGATGGCAGCAAACTGAGGTCACAAAGTTAATAAACAATTTTAATGCTGGCGCAGAGGCAATAGTGTATGGTCCAATCCTGAATGTCTTACGGCAAATAGCTACGTAAATTCTTTTTTCGATTCTCTGTAGGTCAGGGATGAGAAATTGTAAGAAAATGATTCAACTTTTAACCTTTACTGTCTCATAGACGTAGGTTAAAAACGGCCTCCCTTTCACCCCTTACAGCCGTCCCTGTCCTCCAAAATGTATTTAAGAATTTTGAAATGTGTTCAAAACTGACTCCAATTTGGGGAGTGGCCGTACACCGAGAAAGAGAAATTGTAAGAAAATGATTCAACTTTTAACCTTTACTGTCTCATAGACGTAGGTTAAAAACGGCCTCCCTTTCACCCCTTACAGCCGTCCCTGTCCTCCAAAATGTATTTAAGAATTTTGAAATGTGTTCAAAACTGACTCCAATTTGGGGAGTGGCAGTACACCGAGAAAAAGAAATTGTAAGAAAATGATTCAACTTTTAACCTTTACTGTCTCATAGACGTAGGTTAAAAACGGCCTCCCTTTCACCCCTTACAGCCGTCCCTGTCCTCCAAAATGTATTTAAGAATTTTGAAATGTGTTCAAAACTGACTCCAATTTGGGGAGTGGCCGTACACAGAGAAAGAGAAATTGTAAGAAAATGATTCAACTTTTAACCTTTACTGTCTCATAGACGTAGGTTAAAAACGGCCTCCCTTTCACCCCTTAGAGCCGTCCCTATCCTCCATAATGTATTTAAGAATTTTGAAATGTGTTCAAAACTGACTCCAATTTGGGGAGTGGCAGTACACCGAGAAAGAGAAATTGTAAGAAAATGATTCAACTTTTAACCTTTACTGTCTCATAGACGTAGGTTAAAAACGGCCTCCCTTTCACCCCTTACAGCCGTCCCTGTCCTCCAAAATGTATTCAAGAATTTTGAAATGTGTTCAAAACTGACTCCAATTTGGGGAGTGGCAGTACACCGAGAAAGAGAAATTGTAAGAAAATGATTCAACTTATAACCTTTACTGTCTCATAGACGTAGGTTAAAAATGGCCTCCCTTTCACCCCTTACAGCCGTCCCTGTCCTCCAAAATGTATTTAAGAATTTTGAAATGTGTTCAAAACTGACTCCAATTTGGGGAGTGGCAGTACACCGAGAAAGAGAAATTGTAAGAAAATGATTCAACTTTTAACCTTTACTGTCTCATAGACGTAGGTTAAAAATGGCCTCCCTTTCACCCCTTACAGCCGTCCCTATCCTCCAAAATGCATTTAAGAATTTTGAAATGTGTTCAAAACTGACTCCAATTTGGGGAGTGGCAGTACACCGAGAAAGAGAAATTGTAAGAAAATGATTCAACTTTCAACCTTTACTGTCTCATAGACGTAGGTTAAAAACGGCCTCCCTTTCACCCCTTACAGCCGTCCCTGTCCTCCAAAATGTATTTAAGAATTTTGAAATGTGTTCAAAACTGACTCCAATTTGGGGAGTGGCAGTACACCGAGAAAGAGAAATTGTAAGAAAATGATTCAACTTTTAACCTTTACTGTCTCATAGACGTAGGTTAAAAACGGACTCCCTTTCACCCCTTACAGCCGTCCCTGTCCTCCAAAATGTATTTAAGAATTTTGAAATGTGTTCAAAACTGACTCCAATTTGGGGAGTGGCAGTACACCGAGAAAGAGAAATTGTAAGAAAATGATTCAACTTTTAACCTTTACTGTCTCATAGACGTAGGTTAAAAACGGCCTCCCTTTCACCCCTTACAGCCGTCCCTGTCCTCCAAAATGTATTCAAGAATTTTGAAATGTGTTCAAAACTGACTCCAATTTAGGGAGTGGCAGTACACCGAGAAAGAGAAATTGTAAGAAAATGATTCAACTTTTAACCTTTACTGTCTCATAGACGTAGGTTAAAAACGGCCTCCCTTTCACCCCTTACAGCCGTCCCTGTCCTCCAAAATGTATTTAAGAATTTTGAAATGTGTTCAAAACTGACTCCAATTTGGGGAGTGGCCGTACACCGAGAAAGAGAAATTGTAAGAAAATGATTCAACTTTTAACCTTTACTGTCTCATAGACGTAGGTTAAAAACGGCCTCCCTTTCACCCCTTACAGCCGTCCCTGTCCTCCAAAATGTATTTAAGAATTTTGAAATGTGTTCAAAACTGACTCCAATTTGGGGAGTGGCAGTACACCGAGAAAGAGAAATTGTAAGAAAATGATTCAACTTTTAACCTTTACTGTCTCATAGACGTAGGTTAAAAATGGCCTCCCTTTCACCCCTTACAGCCGTCCCTATCCTCCAAAATGCATTTAAGAATTTTGAAATGTGTTCAAAACTGACTCCAATTTGGGGAGTGGCAGTACACCGAGAAAGAGAAATTGTAAGAAAATGATTCAACTTTCAACCTTTACTGTCTCATAGACGTAGGTTAAAAACGGCCTCCCTTTCACCCCTTACAGCCGTCCCTGTCCTCCAAAATGTATTTAAGAATTTTGAAATGTGTTCAAAACTGACTCCAATTTGGGGAGTGGCAGTACACCGAGAAAGAGAAATTGTAAGAAAATGATTCAACTTTTAACCTTTACTGTCTCATAGACGTAGGTTAAAAACGGACTCCCTTTCACCCCTTACAGCCGTCCCTGTCCTCCAAAATGTATTTAAGAATTTTGAAATGTGTTCAAAACTGACTCCAATTTGGGGAGTGGCAGTACACCGAGAAAGAGAAATTGTAAGAAAATGATTCAACTTTTAACCTTTACTGTCTCATAGACGTAGGTTAAAAACGGCCTCCCTTTCACCCCTTACAGCCGTCCCTGTCCTCCAAAATGTATTCAAGAATTTTGAAATGTGTTCAAAACTGACTCCAATTTAGGGAGTGGCAGTACACCGAGAAAGAGAAATTGTAAGAAAATGATTCAACTTTTAACCTTTACTGTCTCATAGACGTAGGTTAAAAACGGCCTCCCTTTCACCCCTTACAGCCGTCCCTGTCCTCCAAAATGTATTTAAGAATTTTGAAATGTGTTCAAAACTGACTCCAATTTGGGGAGTGGCCGTACACCGAGAAAGAGAAATTGTAAGAAAATGATTCAACTTTTAACCTTTACTGTCTCATAGACGTAGGTTAAAAACGGCCTCCCTTTCACCCCTTACAGCCGTCCCTGTCCTCCAAAATGTATTTAAGAATTTTGAAATGTGTTCAAAACTGACTCCAATTTGGGGAGTGGCAGTACACCGAGAAAGAGAAATTGTAAGAAAATGATTCAACTTTTAACCTTTACTGTCTCATAGACGTAGGTTAAAAACGGCCTCCCTTTCACCCCTTACAGCCGTCCCTGTCCTCCAAAATGTATTTAAGAATTTTGAAATGTGTTCAAAACTGACTCCAATTTGGGGAGTGGCCGTACACCGAGAAAGAGAAATTGTAAGAAAATGATTCAACTTTTAACCTTTACTGTCTCATAGACGTAGGTTAAAAACGGCCTCCCTTTCACCCCTTACAGCCGTCCCTATCCTCCAAAATGTATTTAAGAATTTTGAAATGTGTTCAAAACTGACTCCAATTTGGGGAGTGGCAGTACACCGAGAAAGATGGCAGCAAACTAAGGTCACAAAGTTAATAAACAATTTTAATGCTGGCGCAGAGGCAATAGTGTATGGTCCAATCCTGAATGTCTTACGGCAAATAGCTACGTAAATTCTTTTTTCGATTCTCTGTAGGTCAGGGATGAGAAATTGTAAGAAAATGATTCAACTTTTAACCTTTACTGTCTCATAGACGTAGGTTAAAAACGGCCTCCCTTTCACCCCTTACAGCCGTCCCTGTCCTCCAAAATGTATTTAAGAATTTTGAAATGTGTTCAAAACTGACTCCAATTTGGGGAGTGGCCGTACACTGAGAAAGAGAAATTGTAAGAAAATGATTCAACTTTTAACCTTTACGGTCTCATAGACGTAGGTTAAAAACGGCCTCCCTTTCACCCCTTACAGCCGTCCCTGTCCTCCAAAATGTATTTAAGAATTGTGAAATGTGTTCAAAACTGACTCCAATTTGGGGAGTGGCAGTACACCGAGAAAGAGAAATTGTAAGAAAATGATTCAACTTTTAACCTTTACTGTCTCATAGACGTAGGTTAAAAACGGCCTCCCTTTCACCCCTTACAGCCGTCCCTGTCCTCCAAAATGTATTTAAGAATTTTGAAATGTGTTCAAAACTGACTCCAATTTGGGGAGTGGCAGTACACCGAGAAAAAGAAATTGTAAGAAAATGATTCAACTTTTAACCTTTACTGTCTCATAGACGTAGGTTAAAAACGGCCTCCCTTTCACCCCTTACAGCCGTCCCTGTCCTCCAAAATGTATTTAAGAATTTTGAAATGTGTTCAAAACTGACTCCAATTTGGGGAGTGGCCGTACACCGAGAAAGAGAAATTGTAAGAAAATGATTCAACTTTTAACCTTTACTGTCTCATAGACGTAGGTTAAAAACGGCCTCCCTTTCACCCCTTACAGCCGTCCCTATCCTCCAAAATGTATTTAAGAATTTTGAAATGTGTTCAAAACTGACTCCAATTTGGGGAGTGGCAGTACACCGAGAAAGATGGCAGCAAACTAAGGTCACAAAGTTAATAAACAATTTTAATGCTGGCGCAGAGGCAATAGTGTATGGTCCAATCCTGAATGTCTTAATTCAAATAGCTACGTAAATTCTTTTTTCGATTCTCTGTAGGTCAGGGATGAGAAATTGTAAGAAAATGATTCAACTTTTAACCTTTACTGTCTCATAGACGTAGGTTAAAAACGGCCTCCCTTTCACCCCTTACAGCCGTCCCTGTCCTCCAAAATGTATTTAAGAATTTTGAAATGTGTTCAAAACTGACTCCAATTTGGGGAGTGGCCGTACACCGAGAAAGAGAAATTGTAAGAAAATGATTCAACTTTTAACCTTTACTGTCTCATAGACGTAGGTTAAAAACGGCCTCCCTTTCACCCCTTACAGCCGTCCCTGTCCTCCAAAATGTATTTAAGAATTTTGAAATGTGTTCAAAACTGACTCCAATTTGGGGAGTGGCAGTACACCGAGAAAGAGAAATTGTAAGAAAATGATTCAACTTTTAACCTTTACTGTCTCATAGACGTAGGTTAAAAACGGCCTCCCTTTCACCCCTTACAGCCGTCCCTGTCCTCCAAAATGTATTTAAGAATTTTGAAATGTGTTCAAAACTGACTCCAATTTTGGGAGTGGCAGTACACCGAGAAAAAGAAATTGTAAGAAAATGATTCAACTTTTAACCTTTACTGTCTCATAGACGTAGGTTAAAAACGGCCTCCCTTTCACCCCTTACAGCCGTCCCTGTCCTCCAAAATGTATTTAAGAATTTTGAAATGTGTTCAAAACTGACTCCAATTTGGGGAGTGGCCGTACACCGAGAAAGAGAAATTGTAAGAAAATGATTCAACTTTTAACCTTTACTGTCTCATAGACGTAGGTTAAAAACGGCCTCCCTTTCACCCCTTACAGCCGTCCCTATCCTCCAAAATGTATTTAAGAATTTTGAAATGTGTTCAAAACTGACTCCAATTTGGGAGTGGCAGTACACCGAGAAAGAGAAATTGTAAGAAAATGATTCAACTTTTAACCTTTACTGTCTCATAGACGTAGGTTAAAAACGGCCTCCCTTTCACCCCTTACAGCCGTCCCTGTCCTCCAAAATGTATTTAAGAATTTTGAAATGTGTTCAAAACTGACTCCAATTTGGGGAGTGGCAGTACACCGAGAAAGAGAAATTGTAAGAAAATGATTCAACTTATAACCTTTACTGTCTCATAGACGTAGGTTAAAAACGGCCTCCCTTTCACCCCTTACAGCCGTCCCTGTCCTCCAAAATTTATTTAAGAATTTTGAAATGTGTTCAAAACTGACTCCAATTTGGGGAGTGGCAGTACACCGAGAAAGAGAAATTGTAAGAAAATGATTCAACTTTTAACCTTTACTGTCTCATAGACGTAGGATAAAAACGGCCTCCCTTTCACCCCTTACAGCCGTCCCTGTCCTCCAAAATGTTTTTAAGAATTTTGAAATGTGTTCAAAACTGACTCCAATTTGGGGAGTGGCAGTACACCGAGAAAGAGAAATTGTAAGAAAATGATTCAACTTTTAACCTTTACTGTCTCATAGACGTAGGTTAAAAACGGACTCCCTTTCACCCCTTACAGCCGTCCCTGTCCTCCAAAATGTATTTAAGAATTTTGAAATGTGTTCAAAACTGACTCCAATTTGGGGAGTGGCAGTACACCGAGAAAGAGAAATTGTAAGAAAATGATTCAACTTTTAACCTTTACTGTCTCATAGACGTAGGTTAAAAACGGCCCCCCTTTCATCCCTTACAGCCGTCCCTGTCCTCCAAAATGTATTCAAGAATTTTGAAATGTGTTCAAAACTGACTCCAATTTAGGGAGTGGCAGTACACCGAGAAAGAGAAATTGTAAGAAAATGATTCAACTTTTAACCTTTACTGTCTCATAGACGTAGGTTAAAAACGGCCTCCCTTTCACCCCTTACAGCCGTCCCTGTCCTCCAAAATGTATTTAAGAATTTTGAAATGTGTTCAAAACTGACTCCAATTTGGGGAGTGGCCGTACACCGAGAAAGAGAAATTGTAAGAAAATGATTCAACTTTTAACCTTTACTGTCTCATAGACGTAGGTTAAAAACGGCCTCCCTTTCACCCCTTACAGCCGTCCCTGTCCTCCAAAATGTATTTAAGAATTTTGAAATGTGTTCAAAACTGACTCCAATTTGGGGAGTGGCAGTACACCGAGAAAGAGAAATTGTAAGAAAATGATTCAACTTTTGACCTTTACTGTCTCATAGACGTAGGTTAAAAATGGCCTCCCTTTTACCCCTTACAGCCGTCCCTGTCCTCCAAAATGTATTTAAGAATTTTGAAATGTGTTCAAAACTGACTCCAATTTGGGGAGTGGCCGTACACCGAGAAAGAGAAATTGTAAGAAAATGATTCAACTTTTAACCTTTACTGTCTCATAGACATAGGTTAAAAACGGCCTCCCTTTCACCCCTTACAGCCGTCCCTATCCTCCAAAATGTATTTAAGAATTTTGAAATGTGTTCAAAACTGACTCCAATTTGGGGAGTGGCAGTACACCGAGAAAGATGGCAGCAAACTAAGGTCACAAAGTTAATAAACAATTTTAATGCTGGCGCAGAGGCAATAGTGTATGGTCCAATCCTGAATGTCTTACGGCAAATAGCTACGTAAATTCTTTTTTCGATTCTCTGTAGGTCAGGGATGAGAAATTGTAAGAAAATGATTCAACTTTTAACCTTTACTGTCTCATAGACGTAGGTTAAAAACGGCCTCCCTTTCACCCCTTACAGCCGTCCCTGTCCTCCAAAATGTATTTAAGAATTTTGAAATGTGTTCAAAACTGACTCCAATTTGGGGAGTGGCCGTACACCGAGAAAGAGAAATTGTAAGAAAATGATTCAACTTTTAACCTTTACGGTCTCGTAGACGTAGGTTAAAAACGGCCTCCCTTTCACCCCTTACAGCCGTCCCTGTCCTCCAAAATGTATTTAAGAATTGTGAAATGTGTTCAAAACTGACTCCAATTTGGGGAGTGGCAGTACACCGAGAAAGAGAAATTGTAAGAAAATGATTCAACTTTTAACCTTTACTGTCTCATAGACGTAGGTTAAAAACGGCCTCCCTTTCACCCCTTACAGCCGTCCCTGTCCTCCAAAATGTATTTAAGAATTTTGAAATGTGTTCAAAACTGACTCCAATTTGGGGAGTGGCAGTACACCGAGAAAAAGAAATTGTAAGAAAATGATTCAACTTTTAACCTTTACTGTCTCATAGACGTAGGTTAAAAACGGCCTCCCTTTCACCCCTTACAGCCGTCCCTGTCCTCCAAAATGTATTTAAGAATTTTGAAATGTGTTCAAAACTGACTCCAATTTGGGGAGTGGCCGTGCACCGAGAAAGAGAAATTGTAAGAAAATGATTCAACTTTTAACCTTTACTGTCTCATAGACGTAGGTTAAAAACGGCCTCCCTTTCACCCCTTACAGCCGTCCCTATCCTCCAAAATGTATTTAAGAATTTTGAAATGTGTTCAAAACTGACTCCAATTTGGGGAGTGGCAGTACACCGAGAAAGATGGCAGCAAACTAAGGTCACAAAGTTAATAAACAATTTTAATGCTGGCGCAGAGGCAATAGTGTATGGTCCAATCCTGAATGTCTTAATTCAAATAGCTACGTAAATTCTTTTTTCGATCCTCTGTAGGTCAGGGATGAGAAATTGTAAGAAAATGATTCAACTTTTAACCTTTACTGTCTCATAGACGTAGGTTAAAAACGGCCTCCCTTTCACCCCTTACAGCCGTCCCTGTCCTCCAAAATGTATTTAAGAATTTTGAAATGTGTTCAAAACTGACTCCAATTTGGGGAGTGGCCGTACACCGAGAAAGAGAAATTGTAAGAAAATGATTCAACTTTTAACCTTTACTGTCTCATAGACGTAGGTTAAAAACGGCCTCCCTTTCACCCCTTACAGCCGTCCCTGTCCTCCAAAATGTATTTAAGAATTTTGAAATGTGTTCAAAACTGACTCCAATTTGGGGAGTGGCAGTACACCGAGAAAGAGAAATTGTAAGAAAATGATTCAACTTTTAACCTTTACTGTCTCATAGACGTAGGTTAAAAACGGCCTCCCTTTCACCCCTTACAGCCGTCCCTGTCCTCCAAAATGTATTTAAGAATTTTGAAATGTGTTCAAAACTGACTCCAATTTTGGGAGTGGCAGTACACCGAGAAAAAGAAATTGTAAGAAAATGATTCAACTTTTAACCTTTACTGTCTCATAGACGTAGGTTAAAAACGGCCTCCCTTTCACCCCTTACAGCCGTCCCTGTCCTCCAAAATGTATTTAAGAATTTTGAAATGTGTTCAAAACTGACTCCAATTTGGGGAGTGGCCGTACACCGAGAAAGAGAAATTGTAAGAAAATGATTCAACTTTTAACCTTTACTGTCTCATAGACGTAGGTTAAAAACGGCCTCCCTTTCACCCCTTACAGCCGTCCCTATCCTCCAAAATGTATTTAAGAATTTTGAAATGTGTTCAAAACTGACTCCAATTTGGGAGTGGCAGTACACCGAGAAAGAGAAATTGTAAGAAAATGATTCAACTTTTAACCTTTACTGTCTCATAGACGTAGGTTAAAAACGGCCTCCCTTTCACCCCTTACAGCCGTCCCTGTCCTCCAAAATGTATTTAAGAATTTTGAAATGTGTTCAAAACTGACTCCAATTTGGGGAGTGGCAGTACACCGAGAAAGAGAAATTGTAAGAAAATGATTCAACTTATAACCTTTACTGTCTCATAGACGTAGGTTAAAAACGGCCTCCCTTTCACCCCTTACAGCCGTCCCTGTCCTCCAAAATGTATTTAAGAATTTTGAAATGTGTTCAAAACTGACTCCAATTTGGGGAGTGGCAGTACACCGAGAAAGAGAAATTGTAAGAAAATGATTCAACTTTTAACCTTTACTGTCTCATAGACGTAGGATAAAAACGGCCTCCCTTTCACCCCTTACAGCCGACCCTGTCCTCCAAAATGTATTTAAGAATTTTGAAATGTGTTCAAAACTGACTCCAATTTGGGGAGTGGCAGTACACCGAGAAAGAGAAATTGTAAGAAAATGATTCAACTTTTAACCTTTACTGTTTCAAAGACGTAGGTTAAAAACGGCCTCCCTTTCACCCCTTACAGCCGTCCCTGTCCTCCAAAATGTATTTAAGAATTTTGAAATGTGTTCAAAACTAACTCCAATTTGGGGAGTGGCCGTACACCGAGAAAGAGAAATTGTAAGAAAATGATTCAACTTTTAACCTTTACTGTCTCATAGACGTAGGTTAAAAACGGCCTCCCTTTCACCCCTTACAGCCGTCCCTATCCTCCAAAATGCATTTAAGAATTTTGAAATGTGTTCAAAACTGACTCCAATTTGGGGAGTGGCAGTACACCGAGAAAGAGAAATTGTAAGAAAATGATTCAACTTTTAACCTTTACTGTCTCATAGACGTAGGTTAAAAACGGACTCCCTTTCACCCCTTACAGCCGTCCCTGTCCTCCAAAATGTATTTAAGAATTTTGAAATGTGTTCAAAACTGACTCCAATTTGGGGAGTGGCAGTACACCGAGAAAGAGAAATTGTAAGAAAATGATTCAACTTTTAACCTTTACTGTCTCATAGACGTAGGTTAAAAACGGACTCCCTTTCACCCCTTACAGCCGTCCCTGTCCTCCAAAATGTATTTAAGAATTTTGAAATGTGTTCAAAACTGACTCCAATTTGGGGAGTGGCAGTACACCGAGAAAGAGAAATTGTAAGAAAATGATTCAACTTTTAACCTTTACTGTCTCATAGACGTAGGTTAAAAACGGCCTCCCTTTCACCCCTTACAGCCGTCCCTGTCCTCCAAAATGTATTCAAGAATTTTGAAATGTGTTCAAAACTGACTCCAATTTAGGGAGTGGCAGTACACCGAGAAAGAGAAATTGTAAGAAAATGATTCAACTTTTAACCTTTACTGTCTCATAGACGTAGGTTAAAAACGGCCTCCCTTTCACCCCTTACAGCCGTCCCTGTCCTCCAAAATGTATTTAAGAATTTTGAAATGTGTTCAAAACTGACTCCAATTTGGGGAGTGGCCGTACACCGAGAAAGAGAAATTGTAAGAAAATGATTCAACTTTTAACCTTTACTGTCTCATAGACGTAGGTTAAAAACGGCCTCCCTTTCACCCCTTACAGCCGTCCCTATCCTCCAAAATGTATTTAAGAATTTTGAAATGTGTTCAAAACTGACTCCAATTTGGGGAGTGGCCGTACACCGAGAAAGATGGCAGCAAACTAAGGTCACAAAGTTAATAAACAATTTTAATGCTGGCGCAGAGGCAATAGTGTATGGTCCAATCCTGAATGTCTTATGGCAAATAGCTACGTAAATTCTTTTTTCGATTCTCTGTAGGTCAGGGATGAGAAATTGTAAGAAAATGATTCAACTTTTAACCTTTACTGTCTCATAGACGTAGGTTAAAAACGGCCTCCCTTTCACCCCTTACAGCCGTCCCTGTCCTCCAAAATGTATTTAAGAATTTTGAAATGTGTTCAAAACTGACTCCAATTTGGGGAGTGGCCGTACACCGAGAAAGAGAAATTGTAAGAAAATGATTCAACTTTTAACCTTTACTGTCTCATAGACGTAGGTTAAAAACGGCCTCCCTTTCACCCCTTACAGCCGTCCCTATCTTCCAAAATGTATTTAAGAATTTTGAAATGTGTTCAAAACTGACTCCAATTTGGGGAGTGGCAGTACACCGAGAAAGAGAAATTGTAAGAAAATGATTCAACTTTTAACCTTTACTGTCTCATAGACGTAGGTTAAAAACGGCCTCCCTTTCACCCCTTACAGCCGTCCCTGTCCTCCAAAATGTATTTAAGAATTTTGAAATGTGTTCAAAACTGACTCCAATTTGGGTAGTGGCAGTACACCGAGAAAGAGAAATTGTAAGAAAATGATTCAACTTATAACCTTTACTGTCTCATAGACGTAGGTTAAAAACGGCCTCCCTTTCACCCCTTACAGCCGTCCCTGTCCTCCAAAATGTATTTAAGAATTTTGAAATGTGTTCAAAACTGACTCCAATTTGGGGAGTGGCAGTACACCGAGAAAGAGAAATTGTAAGAAAATGATTCAACTTTTAACCTTTACTGTCTCATAGACGTAGGATAAAAACGGCCTCCCTTTCACCCCTTACAGCCGACCCTGTCCTCCAAAATGTATTTAAGAATTTTGAAATGTGTTCAAAACTGACTCCAATTTAGGGAGTGGCAGTACACCGAGAAAGAGAAATTGTAAGAAAATGATTCAACTTTTAACCTTTACTGTTTCAAAGACGTAGGTTAAAAACGGCCTCCCTTTCACCCCTTACAGCCGTCCCTGTCCTCCAAAATGTATTTAAGAATTTTGAAATGTGTTCAAAACTGACTCCAATTTGGGGAGTGGCCGTACACCGAGAAAGAGAAATTGTAAGAAAATGATTCAACTTTTAACCTTTACTGTCTCATAGACGTAGGTTAAAAACGGCCTCCCTTTCATCCCTTACAGCCGTCCCTATCCTCCAAAATGCATTTAAGAATTTTGAAATGTGTTCAAAACTGACTCCAATTTGGGGAGTGGCAGTACACCGAGAAAGAGAAATTGTAAGAAAATGATTCAACTTTTAACCTTTACTGTCTCATAGACGTAGGTTAAAAACGGCCTCCCTTTCACCCCTTACAGCCGTCCCTGTCCTCCAAAATGTATTTAAGAATTTTGAAATGTGTTCAAAACTGACTCCAATTTGGGGAGTGGCAGTACACCGAGAAAGAGAAATTGTAAGAAAATGATTCAACTTTTAACCTTTACTGTCTCATAGACGTAGGTTAAAAACGGCCTCCCTTTCACCCCTTACAGCCGTCCCTGTCTTCCAAAATGTATTCAAGAATTTTGAAATGTGTTCAAAACTGACTCCAATTTAGGGAGTGGCAGTACACCGAGAAAGAGAAATTGTAAGAAAATGATTCAACTTTTAACCTTTACTGTCTCATAGACGTAGGTTAAAAACGGCCTCCCTTTCACCCCTTACAGCCGTCCCTGTCCTCCAAAATGTATTTAAGAATTTTGCAATGTGTTCAAAACTGACTCCAATTTGGGGAGTGGCCGTACACCGAGAAAGAGAAATTGTAAGAAAATGATTCAACTTTTAACCTTTACTGTCTCATAGACGTAGGTTAAAAACGGCCTCCCTTTCACCCCTTACAGCCGTCCCTATCCTCCAAAATGTATTTAAGAATTTTGAAATGTGTTCAAAACTGACTCCAATTTGGGGAGTGGCCGTACACCGAGAAAGATGGCAGCAAACTAAGGTCACAAAGTTAATAAACAATTTTAATGCTGGCGCAGAGGCAATAGTGTATGGTCCAATCCTGAATGTCTTACGGCAAATAGCTACGTAAATTCTTTTTTCGATTCTCTGTAGGTCAGGGATGAGAAATTGTAAGAAAATGATTCAACTTTTAACCTTTACTGTCTCATAGACGTAGGTTAAAAACGGCCTCCCTTTCACCCCTTACAGCCGTCCCTGTCCTCCAAAATGTATTTAAGAATTTTGAAATGTGTTCAAAACTGACTCCAATTTGGGGAGTGGCAGTACACCGAGAAAGAGAAATTGTAAGAAAATGATTCAACTTGTAACCTTTACTGTCTCATAGACGTAGGTTAAAAACGGCCTCCCTTTCACCCCTTACAGCCGTCCCTGTCCTCCAAAATGTATTTAAGAATTTTGAAATGTGTTCAAAACTGACTCCAATTTGGGGAGTGGCAGTACACCGAGAAAGAGATATTGTAAGAAAATGATTCAACTTTTAACCTTTACTGTCTCATAGACATAGGTTAAAAACGGCCTCCCTTTCACCCTGTCCTCCAAAATATATTTAAGAATTTTGAAATGTGTTCAAAACTGACTCCAATTTGGGGAGTGGCCATACACCGAGAAAGATGGCAGCAAACTAAGGTCACAAAGTTAATAAACAATTTTAATGCTGGAGCAGAGGCAATAGTGAATGGTCCAATCCTGAATGTCTTACGGCAAATAGCTACGTAAATTCTTTTTTCGATTCTCTGTAGGTCAGGGATGAGAAATTGTAAGAAAATGATTCAACTTTTAACCTTTACTGTCTCATAGACGTAGGTTAAAAACGGCCTCCCTTTCACCCCTTACAGCCGTGTCCCTGTCCTCCAAAATGTATTTAAGAATTTTGAAATGTGTTCAAAACTGACTCCAATTTGGGGAGTGGCCGTACACCGAGAAAGAGAAATTGTAAGAAAATGATTCAACTTTTAACCTTTACTGTCTCATAGACGTAGGTTAAAAACGGCCTCCCTTTCACCCCTTACAGCCGTCCCTGTCCTCCAAAATGTATTTAAGAATTTTGAAATGTGTTCAAAACTGACTCCAATTTGGGGAGTGGCAGTACACCGAGAAAGAGAAATTGTAAGAAAATGATTCAACTTTTAACCTTTACTGTCTCATAGACGTAGGTTAAAAACGGCCTCCCTTTCACCCCTTACAGCCGTCCCTGTCCTCCAAAATGTATTTAAGAATTTTGAAATGTGTTCAAAACTGACTCCAATTTGGGGAGTGGCAGTACACCGAGAAAGAGAAATTGTAAGAAAATGATTCAACTTTTAACCTTTACTGTCTCATAGACGTAGGTTAAAAACGGCCTCCCTTTCACCCCTTACAGCCGTCCCTGTCCTCCAAAATGTATTTAAGAATTTTGAAATGTGTTCAAAACTGACTCCAATTTGGGGAGTGGCCGTACACCGAGAAAGAGAAATTGTAAGAAAATGATTCAACTTTTAACCTTTACTGTCTCATAGACGTAGGTTAAAAACGGCCTCCCTTTCACCCCTTACAGCCGTCCCTATCCTCCAAAATGTATTTAAGAATTTTGAAATGTGTTCAAAACTGACTCCAATTTGGGGAGTGGCCGTACACCGAGAAAGATGGCAGCAAACTAAGGTCACAAAGTTAATAAACAATTTTAATGCTGGCGCAGAGGCAATAGTGTATGGTCCAATCCTGAATGTCTTACGGCAAATAGCTACGTAAATTCTTTTTTCGATTCTCTGTAGGTCAGGGATGAGAAATTGTAAGAAAATGATTCAACTTTTAACCTTTACTGTCTCATAGACGTAGGTTAAAAACGGCCTCCCTTTCACCCCTTACAGCCGTCCCTGTCCTCCAAAATGTATTTAAGAATTTTGAAATGTGTTCAAAACTGACTCCAATTTGGGGAGTGGCCGTACACCGAGAAAGAGAAATTGTAAGAAAATGATTCAACTTTTAACCTTTACGTCTCATAGACGTAGGTTAAAAACGGCCTCCCTTACAGCCGTCCCTGTCCTCCAAAATGTATTTAGGAATTTTGAAATGTGTTCAAAACTGACTCCAATTTGGGGAGTGGCAGTACACCGAGAAAGAGAAATTGTAAGAAAATGATTCAACTTTTAACCTTTACTGTCTCATAGACGTAGGTTAAAAACGGCCTCCCTTTCACCCCTTACAGCCGTCCCTGTCCTCCAAAATGTATTTAAGAATTTTGAAATGTGTTCAAAACTGACTCCAATTTGGGGAGTGGCAGTACACCGAGAAAGAGAAATTGTAAGAAAATGATTCAACTTTTAAACTTTACTGTCTCATAGACGTAGGTTAAAAACGGCCTCCCTTTCACCCCTTACAGCCGTCCCTGTCCTCCAAAATGTATTTAAGAATTTTGAAATGTGTTCAAAACTGACTCCAATTTGGGGAGTGGCAGTACACCGAGAAAGAGAAATTGTAAGAA
Organism: Lissotriton helveticus; assembly: GCF_964261635.1. NCBI lineage: Eukaryota > Metazoa > Chordata > Amphibia > Caudata > Salamandridae > Lissotriton > Lissotriton helveticus. Next base: position 878,646,795 of record NC_136073.1, read on the forward strand.
AATGATTCAACTTTTAACCTTTACTGTCTCATAGACGTAGGTTAAAAACGGCCTCCCTTTCACCCCTTACAGCCGTCCCTGTCCTCCAAAATGTATTTAAGAATTTTGAAATGTGTTCAAAACTGACTCCAATTTGGGGAGTGGCAGTACACCGAGAAAGAGATATTGTAAGAAAATGATTCAACTTTTAACCTTTACTGTCTCATAGACGTAGGTTAAAAACGGCCTCCCTTTCACCCCTTACAGCGGTCCCTGTCCTCCAAAATATATTTAAGAATTTTGAAATGTGTTCAAAACTGACTCCAATTTGGGGAGTGGCCATACACCGAGAAAGATGGCAGCAAACTAAGGTCACAAAGTTAATAAACAATTTTAATGCTGGAGCAGAGGCAATAGTGTATGGTCCAATCCTGAATGTCTTACGGCAAATAGCTACGTAAATTGTTTTTTCGATTCTCTGTAGGTCAGGGATGAGAAATTGTAAGAAAATTATTCAACTTTTAACCTTTACTGTCTCATAGACGTAGGTTAAAAACGGCCTCCCTTTCACCCCTTACAGCCGTCCCTGTCCTCCAAAATGTATTTAAGAATTTTGAAATGTGTTCAAAACTGACTCCAATTTGGGGAGTGGCAGTACACCGAGAAAGAGAAATTGTAAGAAAATGATTCAACTTTTAACCTTTACTGTCTCATAGACGTAGGTTACAAACGACCTCCCTTTCACCCCTTACAGCCGTCCCTGTCCTCCAAAATGTATTTAAGAATTTTGAAATGTGTTCAAAACTGACTCCAATTTGGGGAGTGGCAGTACACCGAGAAAGAGAAATTGTAAGAAAATGATTCAACTTTTAACCTTTACTGTCTCATAGACGTAGGTTAAAAACGGCCTCCCTTTCACCCCTTACAGCCGTCCCTGTCCTCCAAAATGTATTTAAGAATTTTGAAATGTGTTCAAAACTGACTCCAATTTGGGGAGTGGCAGTACACCGAGAAAGAGATATTGTAAGAAAATGATTCAACTTTTAACCTTTACTGTCTCATAGACGTAGGTTAAAAACGGCCTCCCTTTCACCCCTTACAGCCGTCCCTGTCCTCCAAAATATATTTAAGAATTTTGAAATGTGTTCAAAACTGACTCCAATTTGGGGAGTGGCCATACACCGAGAAAGATGGCAGCAAACTAAGGTCACAAAGTTAATAAACAATTTTAATGCTGGAGCAGAGGCAATAGTGTATGGTCCAATCCTGAATGTCTTACGGCAAATAGCTACGTAAATTCTTTTTTCGATTCTCTGTAGGTCAGGGATGAGAAATTGTAAGAAAATGATTCAACTTTTAACCTTTACTGTCTCATAGACGTAGGTTAAAAACGGCCTCCCTTTCACCCCTTACAGCCGTGTCCCTGTCCTCCAAAATGTATTTAAGAATTTTGAAATGTGTTCAAAACTGACTCCAATTTGGGGAGTGGCCGTACACCGAGAAAGAGAAATTGTAAGAAAATGATTCAACTTTTAACCTTTACTGTCTCATAGACGTAGGTTAAAAACGGCCTCCCTTTCACCCCTTACAGCCGTCCCTGTCCTCCAAAATGTATTTAAGAATTTTGAAATGTGTTCAAAACTGACTCCAATTTGGGGAGTGGCAGTACACCGAGAAAGAGAAATTGTAAGAAAATGATTCAACTTTTAACCTTTACTGTCTCATAGACGTAGGTTAAAAACGGCCTCCCTTTCACCCCTTACAGCCGTCCCTGTCCTCCAAAATGTATTTAAGAATTTTGAAATGTGTTCAAAACTGACTCCAATTTGGGGAGTGGCAGTACACCGAGAAAGAGAAATTGTAAGAAAATGATTCAACTTTTAACCTTTACTGTCTCATAGACGTAGGTTAAAAACGGCCTCCCTTTCACCCCTTACAGCCGTCCCTGTCCTCCAAAATGTATTTAAGAATTTTGAAATGTGTTCAAAACTGACTCCAATTTGGGGAGTGGCCGTACACCGAGAAAGAGAAATTGTAAGAAAATGATTCAACTTTTAACCTTTACTGTCTCATAGACGTAGGTTAAAAACGGCCTCCCTTTCACCCCTTACAGCCGTCCCTATCCTCCAAAATGTATTTAAGAATTTTGAAATGTGTTCAAAACTGACTCCAATTTGGGGAGTGGCCGTACACCGAGAAAGATGGCAGCAAACTAAGGTCACAAAGTTAATAAACAATTTTAATGCTGGCGCAGAGGCAATAGTGTATGGTCCAATCCTGAATGTCTTACGGCAAATAGCTACGTAAATTCTTTTTTCGATTCTCTGTAGGTCAGGGATGAGAAATTGTAAGAAAATGATTCAACTTTTAACCTTTACTGTCTCATAGACGTAGGTTAAAAACGGCCTCCCTTTCACCCCTTACAGCCGTCCCTGTCCTCCAAAATGTATTTAAGAATTTTGAAATGTGTTCAAAACTGACTCCAATTTGGGGAGTGGCCGTACACCGAGAAAGAGAAATTGTAAGAAAATGATTCAACTTTTAACCTTTACGTCTCATAGACGTAGGTTAAAAACGGCCTCCCTTACAGCCGTCCCTGTCCTCCAAAATGTATTTAGGAATTTTGAAATGTGTTCAAAACTGACTCCAATTTGGGGAGTGGCAGTACACCGAGAAAGAGAAATTGTAAGAAAATGATTCAACTTTTAACCTTTACTGTCTCATAGACGTAGTTTAAAAACGGCCTCCCTTTCACCCCTTACAGCCGTCCCTGTCCTCCAAAATGTATTTAAGAATTTTGAAATGTGTTCAAAACTGACTCCAATTTGGGGAGTGGCAATACACCGAGAAAGAGAAATTGTAAGAAAATGATTCAACTTTTAACCTTTACTGTCTCATAGACGTAGGTTAAAAACTGCCTCCCTTTCACCCCTTACAGCCGTCCCTGTCCTCCAAAATGTATTTAAGAATTTTGAAATGTGTTCAAAACTGACTCCAATTTGGGGAGTGGCCGTACACCGAGAAAGAGAAATTGTAAGAAAATGATTCAACTTTTAACCTTTACTGTCTCATAGACGTAGGTTAAAAACGGCCTCCCTTTCACCCCTTACAGCCGTCCCTATCCTCCAAAATGTATTTAAGAATTTTGAAATGTGTTCAAAACTGACTCCAATTTGGGGAGTGGCAGTACACCGAGAAAGATGGCAGCAAACTAAGGTCACAAAGTTAATAAACAATTTTAATGCTGGCGCAGAGGCAATAGTGTATGGTCCAATCCTGAATGTCTTACGGCAAATAGCTACGTAAATTCTTTTTTCGATTCTCTGTAGGTCAGGGATGAGAAATTATAAGAAAATGATTCAACTTTTAACCTTTACTGTCTCATAGACGTAGGTTAAAAATGGCCTCCCTTTCACCCCTTACAGCCGTCCCTGTCCTCCAAAATGTATTTAAGAATTTTGAAATGTGTTCAAAACTGACTCCAATTTGGGGAGTGGCCGTACACCGAGAAAGAGAAATTGTAAGAAAATGATTCAACTTTTAACCTTTACTGTCTCATAGACGTAGGTTAAAAACGGCCTCCCTTTCACCCCTTACAGCCGTCCCTGTCCTCCAAAATGTATTTAAGAATTTTGAAATGTGTTCAAAACTGACTCCAATTTGGGGAGTGGCAGTACACCGAGAAAGAGAAATTGTAAGAAAATGATTCAACTTTTAACCTTTACTGTCTCATAGACGTAGGTTAAAAACGGCCTCCCTTTCACCCCTTACAGCCGTCCCTGTCCTCCAAAATGTATTTAAGAATTTTGAAATGTGTTCAAAACTGACTCCAATTTGGGGAGTGGCAGTACACCGAGAAAAAGAAATTGTAAGAAAATGATTCAACTTTTAACCTTTACTGTCTCATAGACGTAGGTTAAAAACGGCCTCCCTTTCACCCCTTACAGCCGTCCCTGTCCTCCAAAATGTATTTAAGAATTTTGAAATGTGTTCAAAACTGACTCCAATTTGGGGAGTGGCCGTACACCGAGAAAGAGAAATTGTAAGAAAATGATTCAACTTTTAACCTTTACTGTCTCATAGACGTAGGTTAAAAACGGCCTCCCTTTCACCCCTTACAGCCGTCCCTATCCTCCAAAATGTATTTAAGAATTTTGAAATGTGTTCAAAACTGACTCCAATTTGGGGAGTGGCAGTACACCGAGAAAGAGAAATTGTAAGAAAATGATTCAACTTTTAACCTTTACTGTCTCATAGACGTAGGTTAAAAACGGCCTCCCTTTCACCCCTTACAGCCGTCCCTGTCCTCCAAAATATATTTAAGAATTTTGAAATGTGTTCAAAACTGACTCCAATTTGGGGAGTGGCAGTACACCGAGAAAGAGAAATTGTAAGAAAATGATTCAACTTATAACCTTTACTGTCTCATAGACGTAGGTTAAAAACGGCCTCCCTTTCACCCCTTACAGCCGTCCCTGTCCTCCAAAATGTATTTAAGAATTTTGAAATGTGTTCAAAACTGACTCCAATTTGGGGAGTGGCAGTACACCGAGAAAGAGAAATTGTAAGAAAATGATTCAACTTTTAACCTTTACTGTCTCATAGACGTAGGTTAAAAACAGCCTCCCTTTCACCCCTTACAGCCGACCCTGTCCTCCAAAATGTATTTAAGAATTTTGAAATGTGTTCAAAACTGACTCCAATTTGGGGAGTGGCCGTACACCGAGAAAGAGAAATTGTAAGAAAATGATTCAACTTTTAACCTTTACTGTCTCATAGACGTAGGTTAAAAACGGCCTCCCTTTCACCCCTTACAGCCGTCCCTATCCTCCAAAATGCATTTAAGAATTTTGAAATGTGTTCAAAACTGACTCCAATTTGGGGAGTGGCAGTACACCGAGAAAGAGAAATTGTAAGAAAATGATTCAACTTTTAACCTTTACTGTCTCATAGACGTAGGTTAAAAACGGCCTCCCTTTCACCCCTTACAGCCGTCCCTGTCCTCCAAAATGTATTTAAGAATTTTGAAATGTGTTCAAAACTGACTCCAATTTGGGGAGTGGCCGTACACCGAGAAAGATGGCAGCAAACTAAGGTCACAAAGTTAATAAACAATTTTAATGCTGGCGCAGAGGCAATAGTGTATGGTCCAATCCTGAATGTCTTACGGCAAATAGCTACGTAAATTCTTTTTTCGATTCTCTGTAGGTCAGGGATGAGAAATTGTAAGAAAATGATTCAACTTTTAACCTTTACTGTCTCATAGACGTAGGTTAAAAACGGCCTCCCTTTCACCCCTTACAGCCGTCCCTGTCCTCCAAAATGTATTTAAGAATTTTGAAATGTGTTCAAAACTGACTCCAATTTGGGGAGTGGCCGTACACCAAGAAAGAGAAATTGTAAGAAAATGATTCAACTTTTAACCTTTACTGTCTCATAGACATAGGTTAAAAACAGCCTCCCTTTCACCCCTTACAGCCATCCCTGTCCTCCAAAATGTATTTAAGAATTTTGAAATGTGTTCAAAACTGACTCCAATTTGGGGAGTGGCAGTACACCGAGAAAGAGAAATTGTAAGAAAATGATTCAACTTTTAACCTTCACTGTCTCATAGACGTAGGTTAAAAACGGCCTCCCTTTCACCCCTTACAGCCGTCCCTGTCCTCCAAAATGTATTTAAGAATTTTGAAATGTGTTCAAAACTGACTCCAATTTGGGGAGTGGCAGTACACCGAGACAGAGAAATTGTAAGAAAATGATTCAACTTTTAACCTTTACTGTCTCATAGACGTAGGTTAAAAACGGCCTCCCTTTCACCCCTTACAGCCGTCCCTGTCTTCCAAAATGTATTTAAGAATTTTGAAATGTGTTCAAAACTGACTCCAATTTGGGGAGTGGCCGTACACCGAGAAAGAGAAATTGTAAGAAAATGATTCAACTTTTAACCTTTACTGTCTCATAGACGTAGGTTAAAAACGGCCTCCCTTTCACCCCTTACAGCCGTCCCTATCCTCCAAAATGTATTTAAGAATTTTTAAATGTGTTCAAAACTGACTCCAATTTGGGGAGTGGCCGTACACCGAGAAAGATGGCAGCAAACTAAGGTCACAAAGTTAATAAACAATTTTAATGCTGGCGCAGAGGCAATAGTGTATGGTCCAATCCTGAATGTCTTACGGCAAATAGCTACGTAAATTGTTTTTTCGATTCTCTGTAGGTCAGGGATGAGAAATTGTAAGAAAATGATTCAACTTTTAACCTTTACTGTCTCATAGACGTAGGTTAAAAACGGCCTCCCTTTCACCCCTTACAGCCGTCCCTGTCCTCCAAAATGTATTTAAGAATTTTGAAATGTGTTCAAAACTGACTCCAATTTGGGGAGTGGCAGTACACCGAGAAAGAGAAATTGTAAGAAAATGATTCAACTTTTAACCTTTACTGTCTCATAGACGTAGGTTAAAAACGGCCTCCCTTTCACCCCTTACAGCCGTCCCTGTCCTCCAAAATGTATTTAAGAATTTTGAAATGTGTTCAAAACTGACTCCAATTTGGGGAGTGGCAGTACACCGAGAAAGAGAAATTGTAAGAAAATGATTCAACTTTTAACCTTTACTGTCTCATAGACGTAGGTTAAAAACGGCCTCCCTTTCACCCCTTACAGCCGTCCCTATCCTCCAAAATGCATTTAAGAATTTTGAAATGTGTTCAAAACTGACTCCAATTTGGGGAGTGGCAGTACACCGAGAAAGAGAAATTGTAAGAAAATGATTCAACTTTTAACCTTTACTGTCTCATAGACGTAGGTTAAAAACGGCCTCCCTTTCACCCCTTACAGCCGTCCCTGTCCTCCAAAATGTATTTAAGAATTTTGAAATGTGTTCAAAACTGACTCCAATTTGGGGAGTGGCCGTACACCGAGAAAGATGGCAGCAAACTAAGGTCACAAAGTTAATAAACAATTTTAATGCTGGCGCAGAGGCAATAGTGTATGGTCCAATCCTGAATGTCTTACGGCAAATAGCTACGTAAATTCTTTTTTCGATTCTCTGTAGGTCAGGGATGAGAAATTGTAAGAAAATGATTCAACTTTTAACCTTTACTGTCTCATAGACGTAGGTTAAAAACGGCCTCCCTTTCACCCCTTACAGCCGTCCCTGTCCTCCAAAATGTATTAAGAATTTTGAAATGTGTTCAAAACTGACTCCAATTTGGGGAGTGGCCGTACACCAAGAAAGAGAAATTGTAAGAAAATGATTCAACTTTTAACCTTTACTGTCTCATAGACATAGGTTAAAAACGGCCTCCCTTTTACCCCTTACAGCCATCCCTGTCCTCCAAAATGTATTTAAGAATTTTGAAATGTGTTCAAAACTGACTCCAATTTGGGGAGTGCAGTACACCGAGAAAGAGAAATTGTAAGAAAATGATTCAACTTTTAACCTTCACTGTCTCATAGACGTAGGTTAAAAACGGCCTCCCTTTCACCCCTTACAGCCGTCCCTGTCCTCCAAAATGTATTTAAGAATTTTGAAATGTGTTCAAAACTGACTCCAATTTGGGGAGTGGCAGTACACCGAGACAGAGAAATTGTAAGAAAATGATTCAACTTTTAACCTTTACTGTCTCATAGACGTAGGTTAAAAACGGCCTCCCTTTCACCCTTACAGCCGTCCCTGTCTTCCAAAATGTATTTAAGAATTTTGAAATGTGTTCAAAACTGACTCCAATTTGGGGAGTGGCCGTACACCGAGAAAGAGAAATTGTAAGAAAATGATTCAACTTTTAACCTTTACTGTCTCATAGACGTAGGTTAAAAACGGCCTCCCTTTCACCCCTTACAGCCGTCCCTATCCTCCAAAATGTATTTAAGAATTTTGAAATGTGTTCAAAACTGACTCCAATTTGGGGAGTGGCCGTACACCGAGAAAGATGGCAGCAAACTAAGGTCAAAAAGTTAATAAACAATTTTAATGCTGGTGCAGAGGCAATAGTGTATGGTCCAATCCTGAATGTCTTACGGCAAATAGCTACGTAAATTGTTTTTTCGATTCTCTGTAGGTCAGGGATGAGAAATTGTAAGAAAATGATTCAACTTTTAACCTTTACTGTCTCATAGACGTAGGTTAAAAACGGCCTCCCTTTCACCCCTTACAGCCGTCCCTGTCCTCCAAAATGTATTTAAGAATTTTGAAATGTGTTCAAAACTGACTCCAATTTGGGGAGTGGCCGTACACCAAGAAAGAGAAATTGTAAGAAAATGATTCAACTTTTAACCTTTACTGTCTCATAGACATAGGTTAAAAACAGCCTCCCTTTCACCCCTTACAGCCATCCCTGTCCTCCAAAATGTATTTAAGAATTTTGAAATGTGTTCAAAACTGACTCCAATTTGGGGAGTGGCAGTACACCGAGAAAGAGAAATTGTAAGAAAATGATTCAACTTTTAACCTTCACTGTCTCATAGACGTAGGTTAAAAACGGCCTCCCTTTCACCCCTTACAGCCGTCCCTGTCCTCCAAAATGTATTTAAGAATTTTGAAATGTGTTCAAAACTGACTCCAATTTGGGGAGTGGCAGTACACCGAGACAGAGAAATTGTAAGAAAATGATTCAACTTTTAACCTTTACTGTCTCATAGACGTAGGTTAAAAACGGCCTCCCTTTCACCCCTTACAGCCGTCCCTGTCTTCCAAAATGTATTTAAGAATTTTGAAATGTGTTCAAAACTGACTCCAATTTGGGGAGTGGCCGTACACCGAGAAAGAGAAATTGTAAGAAAATGATTCAACTTTTAACCTTTACTGTCTCATAGACGTAGGTTAAAAACGGCCTCCCTTTCACCCCTTACAGCCGTCCCTATCCTCCAAAATGTATTTAAGAATTTTTAAATGTGTTCAAAACTGACTCCAATTTGGGGAGTGGCCGTACACCGAGAAAGATGGCAGCAAACTAAGGTCACAAAGTTAATAAACAATTTTAATGCTGGCGCAGAGGCAATAGTGTATGGTCCAATCCTGAATGTCTTACGGCAAATAGCTACGTAAATTGTTTTTTCGATTCTCTGTAGGTCAGGGATGAGAAATTGTAAGAAAATGATTCAACTTTTAACCTTTACTGTCTCATAGACGTAGGTTAAAAACGGCCTCCCTTTCACCCCTTACAGCCGTCCCTGTCCTCCAAAATGTATTTAAGAATTTTGAAATGTGTTCAAAACTGACTCCAATTTGGGGAGTGGCAGTACACCGAGAAAGAGAAATTGTAAGAAAATGATTCAACTTTTAACCTTTACTGTCTCATAGACGTAGGTTAAAAACGGCCTCCCTTTCACCCCTTACAGCCGTCCCTGTCCTCCAAAATGTATTTAAGAATTTTGAAATGTGTTCAAAACTGACTCCAATTTGGGGAGTGGCAGTACACCGAGAAAGAGAAATTGTAAGAAAATGATTCAACTTTTAACCTTTACTGTCTCATAGACGTAGGTTAAAAACGGCCTCCCTTTCACCCCTTACAGCCGTCCCTATCCTCCAAAATGCATTTAAGAATTTTGAAATGTGTTCAAAACTGACTCCAATTTGGGGAGTGGCAGTACACCGAGAAAGAGAAATTGTAAGAAAATGATTCAACTTTTAACCTTTACTGTCTCATAGACGTAGGTTAAAAACGGCCTCCCTTTCACCCCTTACAGCCGTCCCTGTCCTCCAAAATGTATTTAAGAATTTTGAAATGTGTTCAAAACTGACTCCAATTTGGGGAGTGGCCGTACACCGAGAAAGATGGCAGCAAACTAAGGTCACAAAGTTAATAAACAATTTTAATGCTGGCGCAGAGGCAATAGTGTATGGTCCAATCCTGAATGTCTTACGGCAAATAGCTACGTAAATTCTTTTTTCGATTCTCTGTAGGTCAGGGATGAGAAATTGTAAGAAAATGATTCAACTTTTAACCTTTACTGTCTCATAGACGTAGGTTAAAAACGGCCTCCCTTTCACCCCTTACAGCCGTCCCTGTCCTCCAAAATGTATTTAAGAATTTTGAAATGTGTTCAAAACTGACTCCAATTTGGGGAGTGGCCGTACACCAAGAAAGAGAAATTGTAAGAAAATGATTCAACTTTTAACCTTTACTGTCTCATAGACATAGGTTAAAAACGGCCTCCCTTTTACCCCTTACAGCCATCCCTGTCCTCCAAAATGTATTTAAGAATTTTGAAATGTGTTCAAAACTGACTCCAATTTGGGGAGTGGCAGTACACCGAGAAAGAGAAATTGTAAGAAAATGATTCAACTTTTAACCTTCACTGTCTCATAGACGTAGGTTAAAAACGGCCTCCCTTTCACCCCTTACAGCCGTCCCTGTCCTCCAAAATGTATTTAAGAATTTTGAAATGTGTTCAAAACTGACTCCAATTTGGGGAGTGGCAGTACACCGAGACAGAGAAATTGTAAGAAAATGATTCAACTTTTAACCTTTACTGTCTCATAGACGTAGGTTAAAAACGGCCTCCCTTTCACCCCTTACAGCCGTCCCTGTCTTCCAAAATGTATTTAAGAATTTTGAAATGTGTTCAAAACTGACTCCAATTTGGGGAGTGGCCGTACACCGAGAAAGAGAAATTGTAAGAAAATGATTCAACTTTTAACCTTTACTGTCTCATAGACGTAGGTTAAAAACGGCCTCCCTTTCACCCCTTACAGCCGTCCCTATCCTCCAAAATGTATTTAAGAATTTTGAAATGTGTTCAAAACTGACTCCAATTTGGGGAGTGGCCGTACACCGAGAAAGATGGCAGCAAACTAAGGTCAAAAAGTTAATAAACAATTTTAATGCTGGCGCAGAGGCAATAGTGTATGGTCCAATCCTGAATGTCTTACGGCAAATAGCTACGTAAATTGTTTTTTCGATTCTCTGTAGGTCAGGGATGAGAAATTGTAAGAAAATGATTCAACTTTTAACCTTTACTGTCTCATAGACGTAGGTTAAAAACGGCCTCCCTTTCACCACTTACAGCCGTCCCTGTCCTCCAAAATGTATTTAAGAATTTTGAAATGTGTTCAAAACTGACTCCAATTTGGGGAGTGGCAGTACACCGAGAAAGAGAAATTGTAAGAAAATGATTCAACTTTTAACCTTTACTGTCTCATAGACGTAGGTTAAAAACGGCCTCCCTTTCACCCCTTACAGCCGTCCCTGTCCTCCAAAATGTATTTAAGAATTTTGAAATGTGTTCAAAACTGACTCCAATTTGGGGAGTGGCAGTACACCGAGAAAGAGAAATTGTAAGAAAATGATTCAACTTTTAACCTTTACTGTCTCATAGACGTAGGTTAAAAACGGCCTCCCTTTCACCCCTTACAGCCGTCCCTGTCCTCCAAAATGTATTTAAGAATTTTGAAATGTGTTCAAAACTGACTCCAATTTGGGGAGTGGCAGTACACCGAGAAAGAGATATTGTAAGAAAATGATGCAACTTTTAACCTTTACTGTCTCATAGACGTAGGTTAAAAACGGCCTCCCTTTCACCCCTTACAGCCGTCCCTGTCCTCCAAAATATATTTAAGAATTTTGAAATGTGTTCAAAACTGACTCCAATTTGGGGAGTGGCCATACACCGAGAAAGATGGCAGCAAACTAAGGTCACAAAGTTAATAAACAATTTTAATGCTGGAGCAGAGGCAATAGTGTATGGTCCAATCCTGAATGTCTTACGGCAAATAGCTACGTAAATTCTTTTTTCGATTCTCTGTAGGTCAGGGATGAGAAATTGTAAGAAAATGATTCAACTTTTAACCTTTACTGTCTCATAGACGTAGGTTAAAAACGGCCTCCCTTTCACCCCTTACAGCCGTCCCTGTCCTCCAAAATGTATTTAAGAATTTTGAAATGTGTTCAAAACTGACTCCAATTTGGGGAGTGGCCGTACACCGAGAAAGAGAAATTGTAAGAAAATGATTCAACTTTTAACCTTTACTGTCTCATAGACGTAGGTTAAAAACAGCCTCCCTTTCACCCCTTACAGCCGTCCCTATCCTCCAAAATGCATTTAAGAATTTTGAAATGTGTTCAAAACTGACTCCAATTTGGGGAGTGGCAGTACACCGAGAAAGAGAAATTGTAAGAAAATGATTCAACTTTTAACCTTTACTGTCTCATAGACGTAGGTTAAAAACGGCCTCCCTTTCACCCCTTACAGCCGTCCCTGTCCTCCAAAATGTATTTAAGAATTTTGAAATGTGTTCAAAACTGACTCCAATTTGGGGAATGGCCGTATACCGAGAAAGAGAAATTGTAAGAAAATGATGCAACTTTTAACCTTTACTGTCTCATAGACGTAGGTTAAAAACGGCCTCCCTTTCACCCCTTACAGCCGTCCCTGTCCTCCAAAATATATTTAAGAATTTTGAAATGTGTTCAAAACTGACTCCAATTTGGGGAGTGGCCATACACCGAGAAAGATGGCAGCAAACTAAGGTCACAAAGTTAATAAACAATTTTAATGCTGGAGCAGAGGCAATAGTGAATGTTCCAATCCTGAATGTCTTACGGCAAATAGCTACGTAAATTCTTTTTTCGATTCTCTGTAGGTCAGGGATGAGAAATTGTAAGAAAATGATTCAACTTTTAACCTTTACTGTCTCATAGACGTAGGTTAAAAACGGCCTCCCTTTCACCCCTTACAGCCGTGTCCCTGTCCTCCAAAATGTATTTAAGAATTTTGAAATGTGTTCAAAACTGACTCCAATTTGGGGAGTGGCCGTACACCGAGAAAGAGAAATTGTAAGAAAATGATTCAACTTTTAACCTTTACTGTCTCATAGACGTAGGTTAAAAACGGCCTCCCTTTCACCCCTTACAGCCGTCCCTGTCCTCCAAAATGTATTTAAGAATTTTGAAATGTGTTCAAAACTGACTCCAATTTGGGGAGTGGCAGTACACCGAGAAAGAGAAATTGTAAGAAAATGATTCAACTTTTAACCTTTACTGTCTCATAGACGTAGGTTAAAAACGGCCTCCCTTTCACCCCTTACAGCCGTCCCTGTCCTCCAAAATGTATTTAAGAATTTTGAAATGTGTTCAAAACTGACTCCAATTTGGGGAGTGGCAGTACACCGAGAAAGAGAAATTGTAAGAAAATGATTCAACTTTTAACCTTTACTGTCTCATAGACGTAGGTTAAAAACGGCCTCCCTTTCACCCCTTACAGCCGTCCCTGTCCTCCAAAATGTATTTAAGAATTTTGAAATGTGTTCAAAACTGACTCCAATTTGGGGAGTGGCCGTACACCGAGAAAGAGAAATTGTAAGAAAATGATTCAACTTTTAATCTTTACTGTCTCATAGACGTAGGTTAAAAACGGCCTCCCTTTCACCCCTTACAGCCGTCCCTATCCTCCAAAATGTATTTAAGAATTTTGAAATGTGTTCAAAACTGACTCCAATTTGGGGAGTGGCCGTACACCGAGAAAGATGGCAGCAAACTAAGGTCACAAAGTTAATAAACAATTTTAATGCTGGCGCAGAGGCAATAGTGTATGGTCCAATCCTGAATGTCTTACGGCAAATAGCTACGTAAATTCTTTTTTCGATTCTCTGTAGGTCAGGGATGAGAAATTGTAAGAAAATGATTCAACTTTTAACCTTTACTGTCTCATAGACGTAGGTTAAAAACGGCCTCCCTTTCACCCCTTACAGCCGTCCCTGTCCTCCAAAATGTATTTAAGAATTTTGAAATGTGTTCAAAACTGACTCCAATTTGGGGAGTGGCCGTACACCGAGAAAGAGAAATTGTAAGAAAATGATTCAACTTTTAACCTTTACGTCTCATAGACGTAGGTTAAAAACGGCCTCCCTTACAGCCGTCCCTGTCCTCCAAAATGTATTTAGGAATTTTGAAATGTGTTCAAAACTGACTCCAATTTGGGGAGTGGCAGTACACAGAGAAAGAGAAATTGTAAGAAAATGATTCAACTTTTAACCTTTACTGTCTCATAGACGTAGTTTAAAAACGGCCTCCCTTTCACCCCTTACAGCCGTCCCTGTCCTCCAAAATGTATTTAAGAATTTTGAAATGTGTTCAAAACTGACTCCAATTTGGGGAGTGGCAATACACCGAGAAAGAGAAATTGTAAGAAAATGATTCAACTTTTAACCTTTACTGTCTCATAGACGTAGGTTAAAAACTGCCTCCCTTTCACCCCTTACAGCCGTCCCTGTCCTCCAAAATGTATTTAAGAATTTTGAAATGTGTTCAAAACTGACTCCAATTTGGGGAGTGGCCGTACACCGAGAAAGAGAAATTGTAAGAAAATGATTCAACTTTTAACCTTTACTGTCTCATAGACGTAGGTTAAAAACGGCCTCCCTTTCACCCCTTACAGCCGTCCCTATCCTCCAAAATGTATTTAAGAATTTTGAAATGTGTTCAAAACTGACTCCAATTTGGGGAGTGGCAGTACACCGAGAAAGATGGAAGCAAACTAAGGTTACAAAGTTAATAAACAATTTTAATGCTGGCGCAGAGGCAATAGTGTATGGTCCAATCCTGAATGTCTTACGGCAAATAGCTACGTAAATTCTTTTTTCGATTCTCTGTAGGTCAGGGATGAGAAATTATAAGAAAATGATTCAACTTTTAACCTTTACTGTCTCATAGACGTAGGTTAAAAACGGCCTCCCTTTCACCCCTTACAGCCGTCCCTGTCCTCCAAAATGTATTTAAGAATTTTGAAATGTGTTCAAAACTGACTCCAATTTGGGGAGTGGCCGTACACCGAGAAAGAGAAATTGTAAGAAAATGATTCAACTTTTAACCTTTACTGTCTCATAGACGTAGGTTAAAAACGGCCTCCCTTTCACCCCTTACAGCCGTCCCTGTCCTCCAAAATGTATTTAAGAATTTTGAAATGTGTTCAAAACTGACTCCAATTTGGGGAGTGGCAGTACACCGAGAAAGAGAAATTGTAAGAAAATGATTCAACTTTTAACCTTTACTGTCTCATAGACGTAGGTTAAAAACGGCCTCCCTTTCACCCCTTACAGCCGTCCCTGTCCTCCAAAATGTATTTAAGAATTTTGAAATGTGTTCAAAACTGACTCCAATTTGGGGAGTGGCAGTACACCGAGAAAAAGAAATTGTAAGAAAATGATTCAACTTTTAACCTTTACTGTCTCATAGACGTAGGTTAAAAACGGCCTCCCTTTCACCCCTTACAGCCGTCCCTGTCCTCCAAAATGTATTTAAGAATTTTGAAATGTGTTCAAAACTGACTCCAATTTGGGGAGTGGCCGTACACCGAGAAAGAGAAATTGTAAGAAAATGATTCAACTTTTAACCTTTACTGTCTCATAGACGTAGGTTAAAAACGGCCTCCCTTTCACCCCTTACAGCCGTCCCTATCCTCCAAAATGTATTTAAGAATTTTGAAATGTGTTCAAAACTGACTCCAATTTGGGGAGTGGCAGTACACCGAGAAAGAGAAATTGTAAGAAAATGATTCAACTTTTAACCTTTACTGTCTCATAGACGTAGGTTAAAAACGGCCTCCCTTTCACCCCTTACAGCCGTCCCTGTCCTCCAAAATATATTTAAGAATTTTGAAATGTGTTCAAAACTGACTCCAATTTGGGGAGTGGCAGTACACCGAGAAAGAGAAATTGTAAGAAAATGATTCAACTTATAACCTTTACTGTCTCATAGACGTAGGTTAAAAACGGCCTCCCTTTCACCCCTTACAGCCGTCCCTGTCCTCCAAAATGTATTTAAGAATTTTGAAATGTGTTCAAAACTGACTCCAATTTGGGGAGTGGCAGTACACCGAGAAAGAGAAATTGTAAGAAAATGATTCAACTTTTAACCTTTACTGTCTCATAGACGTAGGTTAAAAACAGCCTCCCTTTCACCCCTTACAGCCGACCCTGTCCTCCAAAATGTATTTAAGAATTTTGAAATGTGTTCAAAACTGACTCCAATTTGGGGAGTGGCCGTACACCGAGAAAGAGAAATTGTAAGAAAATGATTCAACTTTTAACCTTTACTGTCTCATAGACGTAGGTTAAAAACGGCCTCCCTTTCACCCCTTACAGCCGTCCCTATCCTCCAAAATGCATTTAAGAATTTTGAAATGTGTTCAAAACTGACTCCAATTTGGGGAGTGGCAGTACACCGAGAAAGAGAAATTGTAAGAAAATGATTCAACTTTTAACCTTTACTGTCTCATAGACGTAGGTTAAAAACAGCCTCCCTTTCACCCCTTACAGCCGTCCCTGTCCTCCAAAATGTATTTAAGAATTTTGAAATGTGTTCAAAACTGACTCCAATTTGGGGAGTGGCAGTACACCGAGAAAGAGAAATTGTAAGAAAATGATTCAACTTTTAACCTTTACTGTCTCATAGACGTAGGTTAAAAACGGCCTCCCTTTCACCCCTTACAGCCGTCCCTGTCCTCCAAAATGTATTTAAGAATTTTGAAATGTGTTCAAAACTGACTCCAATTTGGGGAGTGGCAGTACACCGAGAAAGAGATATTGTAAGAAAATGATGCAACTTTTAACCTTTACTGTCTCATAGACGTAGGTTAAAAACGGCCTCCCTTTCACCCCTTACAGCCGTCCCTGTCCTCCAAAATATATTTAAGAATTTTGAAATGTGTTCAAAACTGACTCCAATTTGGGGAGTGGCCATACACCGAGAAAGATGGCAGCAAACTAAGGTCACAAAGTTAATAAACAATTTTAATGCTGGAGCAGAGGCAATAGTGTATGGTCCAATCCTGAATGTCTTACGGCAAATAGCTACGTAAATTCTTTTTTCGATTCTCTGTAGGTCAGGGATGAGAAATTGTAAGAAAATGATTCAACTTTTAACCTTTACTGTCTCATAGACGTAGGTTAAAAACGGCCTCCCTTTCACCCCTTACAGCCGTCCCTGTCCTCCAAAATGTATTTAGGAATTTTGAAATGTGTTCAAAACTGACTCCAATTTGGAGAGTGGCCGTACACCGAGAAAGAGAAATTGTAAGAAAATGATTCAACTTTTAACCTTTACTGTCTCATAGACGTAGGTTAAAAACGGCCTCCCTTTCACCCCTTACAGCCGTCCCTGTCCTCCAAAATGTATTTAAGAATTTTGAAATGTGTTCAAAACTGACTCCAATTTGGGGAGTGGCCGTACACCGAGAAAGAGAAATTGTAAGAAAATGATTCAACTTTTAACCTTTACTGTCTCATAGACGTAGGTTAAAAACAGCCTCCCTTTCACCCCTTACAGCCGTCCCTATCCTCCAAAATGCATTTAAGAATTTTGAAATGTGTTCAAAACTGACTCCAATTTGGGGAGTGGCAGTACACCGAGAAAGAGAAATTGTAAGAAAATGATTCAACTTTTAACCTTTACTGTCTCATAGACGTAGGTTAAAAACGGCCTCCCTTTCACCCCTTACAGCCGTCCCTGTCCTCCAAAATGTATTTAAGAATTTTGAAATGTGTTCAAAACTGACTCCAATTTGGGGAATGGCCGTATACCGAGAAAGAGAAATTGTAAGAAAATGATGCAACTTTTAACCTTTACTGTCTCATAGACGTAGGTTAAAAACGGCCTCCCTTTCACCCCTTACAGCCGTCCCTGTCCTCCAAAATATATTTAAGAATTTTGAAATGTGTTCAAAACTGACTCCAATTTGGGGAGTGGCCATACACCGAGAAAGATGGCAGCAAACTAAGGTCACAAAGTTAATAAACAATTTTAATGCTGGAGCAGAGGCAATAGTGAATGGTCCAATCCTGAATGTCTTACGGCAAATAGCTACGTAAATTCTTTTTTCGATTCTCTGTAGGTCAGGGATGAGAAATTGTAAGAAAATGATTCAACTTTTAACCTTTACTGTCTCATAGACGTAGGTTAAAAACGGCCTCCCTTTCACCCCTTACAGCCGTGTCCCTGTCCTCCAAAATGTATTTAAGAATTTTGAAATG
This sequence comes from Lissotriton helveticus, assembly GCF_964261635.1. Lineage (NCBI taxonomy): Eukaryota > Metazoa > Chordata > Amphibia > Caudata > Salamandridae > Lissotriton > Lissotriton helveticus. The sequence continues at coordinate 878,664,740 of NC_136073.1, forward strand.
TGTTCAAAACTGACTCCAATTTGGGGAGTGGCCGTACACCGAGAAAGAGAAATTGTAAGAAAATGATTCAACTTTTAACCTTTACTGTCTCATAGACGTAGGTTAAAAACGGCCTCCCTTTCACCCCTTACAGCCGTCCCTGTCCTCCAAAATGTATTTAAGAATTTTGAAATGTGTTCAAAACTGACTCCAATTTGGGGAGTGGCAGTACACCGAGAAAGAGAAATTGTAAGAAAATGATTCAACTTTTAACCTTTACTGTCTCATAGACGTAGGTTAAAAACGGCCTCCCTTTCACCCCTTACAGCCGTCCCTGTCCTCCAAAATGTATTTAAGAATTTTGAAATGTGTTCAAAACTGACTCCAATTTGGGGAGTGGCAGTACACCGAGAAAAAGAAATTGTAAGAAAATGATTCAACTTTTAACCTTTACTGTCTCATAGACGTAGGTTAAAAACGGCCTCCCTTTCACCCCTTACAGCCGTCCCTGTCCTCCAAAATGTATTTAAGAATTTTGAAATGTGTTCAAAACTGACTCCAATTTGGGGAGTGGCCGTACACCGAGAAAGAGAAATTGTAAGAAAATGATTCAACTTTTAACCTTTACTGTCTCATAGACGTAGGTTAAAAACGGCCTCCCTTTCACCCCTTACAGCCGTCCCTATCCTCCAAAATGTATTTAAGAATTTTGAAATGTGTTCAAAACTGACTCCAATTTGGGGAGTGGCAGTACACCGAGAAAGAGAAATTGTAAGAAAATGATTCAACTTTTAACCTTTACTGTCTCATAGACGTAGGTTAAAAACGGCCTCCCTTTCACCCCTTACAGCCGTCCCTGTCCTCCAAAATATATTTAAGAATTTTGAAATGTGTTCAAAACTGACTCCAATTTGGGGAGTGGCAGTACACCGAGAAAGAGAAATTGTAAGAAAATGATTCAACTTATAACCTTTACTGTCTCATAGACGTAGGTTAAAAACGGCCTCCCTTTCACCCCTTACAGCCGTCCCTGTCCTCCAAAATGTATTTAAGAATTTTGAAATGTGTTCAAAACTGACTCCAATTTGGGGAGTGGCAGTACACCGAGAAAGAGAAATTGTAAGAAAATGATTCAACTTTTAACCTTTACTGTCTCATAGACGTAGGTTAAAAACAGCCTCCCTTTCACCCCTTACAGCCGACCCTGTCCTCCAAAATGTATTTAAGAATTTTGAAATGTGTTCAAAACTGACTCCAATTTGGGGAGTGGCCGTACACCGAGAAAGAGAAATTGTAAGAAAATGATTCAACTTTTAACCTTTACTGTCTCATAGACGTAGGTTAAAAACGGCCTCCCTTTCACCCCTTACAGCCGTCCCTATCCTCCAAAATGCATTTAAGAATTTTGAAATGTGTTCAAAACTGACTCCAATTTGGGGAGTGGCAGTACACCGAGAAAGAGAAATTGTAAGAAAATGATTCAACTTTTAACCTTTACTGTCTCATAGACGTAGGTTAAAAACGGCCTCCCTTTCACCCCTTACAGCCGTCCCTGTCCTCCAAAATGTATTTAAGAATTTTGAAATGTGTTCAAAACTGACTCCAATTTGGGGAGTGGCAGTACACCGAGAAAGAGAAATTGTAAGAAAATGATTCAACTTTTAACCTTTACTGTCTCATAGACGTAGGTTAAAAACGGCCTCCCTTTCACCCCTTACAGCCGTCCCTGTCCTCCAAAATGTATTTAAGAATTTTGAAATGTGTTCAAAACTGACTCCAATTTGGGGAGTGGCAGTACACCGAGAAAGAGATATTGTAAGAAAATGATGCAACTTTTAACCTTTACTGTCTCATAGACGTAGGTTAAAAACGGCCTCCCTTTCACCCCTTACAGCCGTCCCTGTCCTCCAAAATATATTTAAGAATTTTGAAATGTGTTCAAAACTGACTCCAATTTGGGGAGTGGCCATACACCGAGAAAGATGGCAGCAAACTAAGGTCACAAAGTTAATAAACAATTTTAATGCTGGAGCAGAGGCAATAGTGTATGGTCCAATCCTGAATGTCTTACGGCAAATAGCTACGTAAATTCTTTTTTCGATTCTCTGTAGGTCAGGGATGAGAAATTGTAAGAAAATGATTCAACTTTTAACCTTTACTGACTCATAGACGTAGGTTAAAAACGGCCTCCCTTTCACCCCTTACAGCCGTCCCTGTCCTCCAAAATGTATTTAGGAATTTTGAAATGTGTTCAAAACTGACTCCAATTTGGAGAGTGGCCGTACACCGAGAAAGAGAAATTGTAAGAAAATGATTCAACTTTTAACCTTTACTGTCTCATAGACGTAGGTTAAAAACGGCCTCCCTTTCACCCCTTACAGCCGTCCCTGTCCTCCAAAATGTATTTAAGAATTTTGAAATGTGTTCAAAACTGACTCCAATTTGGGGAGTGGCCGTACACCGAGAAAGAGAAATTGTAAGAAAATGATTCAACTTTTAACCTTTACTGTCTCATAGACGTAGGTTAAAAACAGCCTCCCTTTCACCCCTTACAGCCGTCCCTATCCTCCAAAATGCATTTAAGAATTTTGAAATGTGTTCAAAACTGACTCCAATTTGGGGAGTGGCAGTACACCGAGAAAGAGAAATTGTAAGAAAATGATTCAACTTTTAACCTTTACTGTCTCATAGACGTAGGTTAAAAACGGCCTCCCTTTCACCCCTTACAGCCGTCCCTGTCCTCCAAAATGTATTTAAGAATTTTGAAATGTGTTCAAAACTGACTCCAATTTGGGGAATGGCCGTATACCGAGAAAGAGAAATTGTAAGAAAATGATGCAACTTTTAACCTTTACTGTCTCATAGACGTAGGTTAAAAACGGCCTCCCTTTCACCCCTTACAGCCGTCCCTGTCCTCCAAAATATATTTAAGAATTTTGAAATGTGTTCAAAACTGACTCCAATTTGGGGAGTGGCCATACACCGAGAAAGATGGCAGCAAACTAAGGTCACAAAGTTAATAAACAATTTTAATGCTGGAGCAGAGGCAATAGTGAATGGTCCAATCCTGAATGTCTTACGGCAAATAGCTACGTAAATTCTTTTTTCGATTCTCTGTAGGTCAGGGATGAGAAATTGTAAGAAAATGATTCAACTTTTAACCTTTACTGTCTCATAGACGTAGGTTAAAAACGGCCTCCCTTTCACCCCTTACAGCCGTGTCCCTGTCCTCCAAAATGTATTTAAGAATTTTGAAATGTGTTCAAAACTGACTCCAATTTGGGGAGTGGCCGTACACCGAGAAAGAGAAATTGTAAGAAAATGATTCAACTTTTAACCTTTACTGTCTCATAGACGTAGGTTAAAAACGGCCTCCCTTTCACCCCTTACAGCCGTCCCTGTCCTCCAAAATGTATTTAAGAATTTTGAAATGTGTTCAAAACTGACTCCAATTTGGGGAGTGGCAGTACACCGAGAAAGAGAAATTGTAAGAAAATGATTCAACTTTTAACCTTTACTGTCTCATAGACGTAGGTTAAAAACGGCCTCCCTTTCACCCCTTACAGCCGTCCCTGTCCTCCAAAATGTATTTAAGAATTTTGAAATGTGTTCAAAACTGACTCCAATTTGGGGAGTGGCAGTACACCGAGAAAGAGAAATTGTAAGAAAATGATTCAACTTTTAACCTTTACTGTCTCATAGACGTAGGTTAAAAACGGCCTCCCTTTCACCCCTTACAGCCGTCCCTGTCCTCCAAAATGTATTTAAGAATTTTGAAATGTGTTCAAAACTGACTCCAATTTGGGGAGTGGCCGTACACCGAGAAAGAGAAATTGTAAGAAAATGATTCAACTTTTAACCTTTACTGTCTCATAGACGTAGGTTAAAAACGGCCTCCCTTTCACCCCTTACAGCCGTCCCTATCCTCCAAAATGTATTTAAGAATTTTGAAATGTGTTCAAAACTGACTCCAATTTGGGGAGTGGCCGTACACCGAGAAAGATGGCAGCAAACTAAGGTCACAAAGTTAATAAACAATTTTAATGCTGGCGCAGAGGCAATAGTGTATGGTCCAATCCTGAATGTCTTACGGCAAATAGCTACGTAAATTCTTTTTTCGATTCTCTGTAGGTCAGGGATGAGAAATTGTAAGAAAATGATTCAACTTTTAACCTTTACTGTCTCATAGACGTAGGTTAAAAACGGCCTCCCTTTCACCCCTTACAGCCGTCCCTGTCCTCCAAAATGTATTTAAGAATTTTGAAATGTGTTCAAAACTGACTCCAATTTGGGGAGTGGCCGTACACCGAGAAAGAGAAATTGTAAGAAAATGATTCAACTTTTAACCTTTACGTCTCATAGACGTAGGTTAAAAACGGCCTCCCTTACAGCCGTCCCTGTCCTCCAAAATGTATTTAGGAATTTTGAAATGTGTTCAAAACTGACTCCAATTTGGGGAGTGGCAGTACACAGAGAAAGAGAAATTGTAAGAAAATGATTCAACTTTTAACCTTTACTGTCTCATAGACGTAGTTTAAAAACGGCCTCCCTTTCACCCCTTACAGCCGTCCCTGTCCTCCAAAATGTATTTAAGAATTTTGAAAAGTGTTCAAAACTGACTCCAATTTGGGGAGTGGCAATACACCGAGAAAGAGAAATTGTAAGAAAATGATTCAACTTTTAACCTTTACTGTCTCATAGACGTAGGTTAAAAACTGCCTCCCTTTCACCCCTTACAGCCGTCCCTGTCCTCCAAAATGTATTTAAGAATTTTGAAATGTGTTCAAAACTGACTCCAATTTGGGGAGTGGCCGTACACCGAGAAAGAGAAATTGTAAGAAAATGATTCAACTTTTAACCTTTACTGTCTCATAGACGTAGGTTAAAAACGGCCTCCCTTTCACCCCTTACAGCCGTCCCTATCCTCCAAAATGTATTTAAGAATTTTGAAATGTGTTCAAAACTGACTCCAATTTGGGGAGTGGCAGTACACCGAGAAAGATGGCAGCAAACTAAGGTTACAAAGTTAATAAACAATTTTAATGCTGGCGCAGAGGCAATAGTGTATGGTCCAATCCTGAATGTCTTACGGCAAATAGCTACGTAAATTCTTTTTTCGATTCTCTGTAGGTCAGGGATGAGAAATTATAAGAAAATGATTCAACTTTTAACCTTTACTGTCTCATAGACGTAGGTTAAAAACGGCCTCCCTTTCACCCCTTACAGCCGTCCCTGTCCTCCAAAATGTATTTAAGAATTTTGAAATGTGTTCAAAACTGACTCCAATTTGGGGAGTGGCCGTACACCGAGAAAGAGAAATTGTAAGAAAATGATTCAACTTTTAACCTTTACTGTCTCATAGACGTAGGTTAAAAACGGCCTCCCTTTCACCCCTTACAGCCGTCCCTGTCCTCCAAAATGTATTTAAGAATTTTGAAATGTGTTCAAAACTGACTCCAATTTGGGGAGTGGCAGTACACCGAGAAAGAGAAATTGTAAGAAAATGATTCAACTTTTAACCTTTACTGTCTCATAGACGTAGGTTAAAAACGGCCTCCCTTTCACCCCTTACAGCCGTCCCTGTCCTCCAAAATATATTTAAGAATTTTGAAATGTGTTCAAAACTGACTCCAATTTGGGGAGTGGCAGTACACCGAGAAAAAGAAATTGTAAGAAAATGATTCAACTTTTAACCTTTACTGTCTCATAGACGTAGGTTAAAAACGGCCTCCCTTTCACCCCTTACAGCCGTCCCTGTCCTCCAAAATGTATTTAAGAATTTTGAAATGTGTTCAAAACTGACTCCAATTTGGGGAGTGGCCGTACACCGAGAAAGAGAAATTGTAAGAAAATGATTCAACTTTTAACCTTTACTGTCTCATAGACGTAGGTTAAAAACGGCCTCCCTTTCACCCCTTACAGCCGTCCCTATCCTCCAAAATGTATTTAAGAATTTTGAAATGTGTTCAAAACTGACTCCAATTTGGGGAGTGGCAGTACACCGAGAAAGAGAAATTGTAAGAAAATGATTCAACTTTTAACCTTTACTGTCTCATAGACGTAGGTTAAAAACGGCCTCCCTTTCACCCCTTACAGCCGTCCCTGTCCTCCAAAATATATTTAAGAATTTTGAAATGTGTTCAAAACTGACTCCAATTTGGGGAGTGGCAGTACACCGAGAAAGAGAAATTGTAAGAAAATGATTCAACTTATAACCTTTACTGTCTCATAGACGTAGGTTAAAAACGGCCTCCCTTTCACCCCTTACAGCCGTCCCTGTCCTCCAAAATGTATTTAAGAATTTTGAAATGTGTTCAAAACTGACTCCAATTTGGGGAGTGGCAGTACACCGAGAAAGAGAAATTGTAAGAAAATGATTCAACTTTTAACCTTTACTGTCTCATAGACGTAGGTTAAAAACAGCCTCCCTTTCACCCCTTACAGCCGACCCTGTCCTCCAAAATGTATTTAAGAATTTTGAAATGTGTTCAAAACTGACTCCAATTTGGGGAGTGGCCGTACACCGAGAAAGAGAAATTGTAAGAAAATGATTCAACTTTTAACCTTTACTGTCTCATAGACGTAGGTTAAAAACGGCCTCCCTTTCACCCCTTACAGCCGTCCCTATCCTCCAAAATGCATTTAAGAATTTTGAAATGTGTTCAAAACTGACTCCAATTTGGGGAGTGGCAGTACACCGAGAAAGAGAAATTGTAAGAAAATGATTCAACTTTTAACCTTTACTGTCTCATAGACGTAGGTTAAAAACGGCCTCCCTTTCACCCCTTACAGCCGTCCCTGTCCTCCAAAATGTATTTAAGAATTTTGAAATGTGTTCAAAACTGACTCCAATTTGGGGAGTGGCCGTACACCGAGAAAGATGGCAGCAAACTAAGGTCACAAAGTTAATAAACAATTTTAATGCTGGCGCAGAGGCAATAGTGTATGGTCCAATCCTGAATGTCTTACGGCAAATAGCTACGTAAATTCTTTTTTCGATTCTCTGTAGGTCAGGGATGAGAAATTGTAAGAAAATGATTCAACTTTTAACCTTTACTGTCTCATAGACGTAGGTTAAAAACGGCCTCCCTTTCACCCCTTACAGCCGTCCCTGTCCTCTAAAATGTATTTAAGAATTTTGAAATGTGTTCAAAACTGACTCCAATTTGGGGAGTGGCCGTACACCAAGAAAGAGAAATTGTAAGAAAATGATTCAACTTTTAACCTTTACTGTCTCATAGACATAGGTTAAAAACGGCCTCCCTTTCACCCCTTACAGCCATCCCTGTCCTCCAAAATGTATTTAAGAATTTTGAAATGTGTTCAAAACTGACTCCAATTTGGGGAGTGGCAGTACACCGAGAAAGAGAAATTGTAAGAAAATGATTCAACTTTTAACCTTCACTGTCTCATAGACGTAGGTTAAAAACGGCCTCCCTTTCACCCCTTACAGCCGTCTCTGTCCTCCAAAATGTATTTAAGAATTTTGAAATGTGTTCAAAACTGACTCCAATTTGGGGAGTGGCAGTACACCGAGACAGAGAAATTGTAAGAAAATGATTCAACTTTTAACCTTTACTGTCTCATAGACGTAGGTTAAAAACGGCCTCCCTTTCACCCCTTACAGCCGTCCCTGTCTTCCAAAATGTATTTAAGAATTTTGAAATGTGTTCAAAACTGACTCCAATTTGGGGAGTGGCCGTACACCGAGAAAGAGAAATTGTAAGAAAATGATTCAACTTTTAACCTTTACTGTCTCATAGACGTAGGTTAAAAACGGCCTCCCTTTCACCCCTTACAGCCGTCCCTATCCTCCAAAATGTATTTAAGAATTTTTAAATGTGTTCAAAACTGACTCCAATTTGGGGAGTGGCAGTACACCGAGAAAGATGGAAGCAAACTAAGGTTACAAAGTTAATAAACAATTTTAATGCTGGCGCAGAGGCAATAGTGTATGGTCCAATCCTGAATGTCTTACGGCAAATAGCTACGTAAATTCTTTTTTCGATTCTCTGTAGGTCAGGGATGAGAAATTATAAGAAAATGATTCAACTTTTAACCTTTACTGTCTCATAGACGTAGGTTAAAAACGGCCTCCCTTTCACCCCTTACAGCCGTCCCTGTCCTCCAAAATGTATTTAAGAATTTTGAAATGTGTTCAAAACTGACTCCAATTTGGGGAGTGGCCGTACACCGAGAAAGAGAAATTGTAAGAAAATGATTCAACTTTTAACCTTTACTGTCTCATAGACGTAGGTTAAAAACGGCCTCCCTTTCACCCCTTACAGCCGTCCCTGTCCTCCAAAATGTATTTAAGAATTTTGAAATGTGTTCAAAACTGACTCCAATTTGGGGAGTGGCAGTACACCGAGAAAGAGAAATTGTAAGAAAATGATTCAACTTTTAACCTTTACTGTCTCATAGACGTAGGTTAAAAACAGCCTCCCTTTCACCCCTTACAGCCGACCCTGTCCTCCAAAATGTATTTAAGAATTTTGAAATGTGTTCAAAACTGACTCCAATTTGGGGAGTGGCCGTACACCGAGAAAGAGAAATTGTAAGAAAATGATTCAACTTTTAACCTTTACTGTCTCATAGACGTAGGTTAAAAACGGCCTCCCTTTCACCCCTTACAGCCGTCCCTATCCTCCAAAATGCATTTAAGAATTTTGAAATGTGTTCAAAACTGACTCCAATTTGGGGAGTGGCAGTACACCGAGAAAGAGAAATTGTAAGAAAATGATTCAACTTTTAACCTTTACTGTCTCATAGACGTAGGTTAAAAACGGCCTCCCTTTCACCCCTTACAGCCGTCCCTGTCCTCCAAAATGTATTTAAGAATTTTGAAATGTGTTCAAAACTGACTCCAATTTGGGGAGGGGCCGTACACCGAGAAAGATGGCAGCAAACTAAGGTCACAAAGTTAATAAACAATTTTAATGCTGGCGCAGAGGCAATAGTGTATGGTCCAATCCTGAATGTCTTACGGCAAATAGCTACGTAAATTCTTTTTTCGATTCTCTGTAGGTCAGGGATGAGAAATTGTAAGAAAATGATTCAACTTTTAACCTTTACTGTCTCATAGACGTAGGTTAAAAACGGCCTCCCTTTCACCCCTTACAGCCGTCCCTGTCCTCTAAAATGTATTTAAGAATTTTGAAATGTGTTCAAAACTGACTCCAATTTGGGGAGTGGCCGTACACCAAGAAAGAGAAATTGTAAGAAAATGATTCAACTTTTAACCTTTACTGTCTCATAGACATAGGTTAAAAACGGCCTCCCTTTCACCCCTTACAGCCATCCCTGTCCTCCAAAATGTATTTAAGAATTTTGAAATGTGTTCAAAACTGACTCCAATTTGGGGAGTGGCAGTACACCGAGAAAGAGAAATTGTAAGAAAATGATTCAACTTTTAACCTTCACTGTCTCATAGACGTAGGTTAAAAACGGCCTCCCTTTCACCCCTTACAGCCGTCTCTGTCCTCCAAAATGTATTTAAGAATTTTGAAATGTGTTCAAAACTGACTCCAATTTGGGGAGTGGCAGTACACCGAGACAGAGAAATTGTAAGAAAATGATTCAACTTTTAACCTTTACTGTCTCATAGACGTAGGTTAAAAACGGCCTCCCTTTCACCCCTTACAGCCGTCCCTGTCTTCCAAAATGTATTTAAGAATTTTGAAATGTGTTCAAAACTGACTCCAATTTGGGGAGTGGCCGTACACCGAGAAAGAGAAATTGTAAGAAAATGATTCAACTTTTAACCTTTACTGTCTCATAGACGTAGGTTAAAAACGGCCTCCCTTTCACCCCTTACAGCCGTCCCTATCCTCCAAAATGTATTTAAGAATTTTTAAATGTGTTCAAAACTGACTCCAATTTGGGGAGTGGCAGTACACCGAGAAAGATGGAAGCAAACTAAGGTTACAAAGTTAATAAACAATTTTAATGCTGGCGCAGAGGCAATAGTGTATGGTCCAATCCTGAATGTCTTACGGCAAATAGCTACGTAAATTCTTTTTTCGATTCTCTGTAGGTCAGGGATGAGAAATTATAAGAAAATGATTCAACTTTTAACCTTTACTGTCTCATAGACGTAGGTTAAAAACGGCCTCCCTTTCACCCCTTACAGCCGTCCCTGTCCTCCAAAATGTATTTAAGAATTTTGAAATGTGTTCAAAACTGACTCCAATTTGGGGAGTGGCCGTACACCGAGAAAGAGAAATTGTAAGAAAATGATTCAACTTTTAACCTTTACTGTCTCATAGACGTAGGTTAAAAACGGCCTCCCTTTCACCCCTTACAGCCGTCCCTGTCCTCCAAAATGTATTTAAGAATTTTGAAATGTGTTCAAAACTGACTCCAATTTGGGGAGTGGCAGTACACCGAGAAAGAGAAATTGTAAGAAAATGATTCAACTTTTAACCTTTACTGTCTCATAGACGTAGGTTAAAAACGGCCTCCCTTTCACCCCTTACAGCCGTCCCTGTCCTCCAAAATGTATTTAAGAATTTTGAAATGTGTTCAAAACTGACTCCAATTTGGGGAGTGGCAGTACACCGAGAAAAAGAAATTGTAAGAAAATGATTCAACTTTTAACCTTTACTGTCTCATAGACGTAGGTTAAAAACGGCCTCCCTTTCACCCCTTACAGCCGTCCCTGTCCTCCAAAATGTATTTAAGAATTTTGAAATGTGTTCAAAACTGACTCCAATTTGGGGAGTGGCCGTACACCGAGAAAGAGAAATTGTAAGAAAATGATTCAACTTTTAACCTTTACTGTCTCATAGACGTAGGTTAAAAACGGCCTCCCTTTCACCCCTTACAGCCGTCCCTATCCTCCAAAATGTATTTAAGAATTTTGAAATGTGTTCAAAACTGACTCCAATTTGGGGAGTGGCAGTACACCGAGAAAGAGAAATTGTAAGAAAATGATTCAACTTTTAACCTTTACTGTCTCATAGACGTAGGTTAAAAACGGCCTCCCTTTCACCCCTTACAGCCGTCCCTGTCCTCCAAAATATATTTAAGAATTTTGAAATGTGTTCAAAACTGACTCCAATTTGGGGAGTGGCAGTACACCGAGAAAGAGAAATTGTAAGAAAATGATTCAACTTATAACCTTTACTGTCTCATAGACGTAGGTTAAAAACGGCCTCCCTTTCACCCCTTACAGCCGTCCCTGTCCTCCAAAATGTATTTAAGAATTTTGAAATGTGTTCAAAACTGACTCCAATTTGGGGAGTAGCAGTACACCGAGAAAGAGAAATTGTAAGAAAATGATCCAACTTTTAACCTTTACTGTCTCATAGACGTAGGTTAAAAACAGCCTCCCTTTCACCCCTTACAGCCGACCCTGTCCTCCAAAATGTATTTAAGAATTTTGAAATGTGTTCAAAACTGACTCCAATTTGGGGAGTGGCCGTACACCGAGAAAGAGAAATTGTAAGAAAATGATTCAACTTTTAACCTTTACTGTCTCATAGACGTAGGTTAAAAACGGCCTCCCTTTCACCCCTTACAGCCGTCCCTATCCTCCAAAATGCATTTAAGAATTTTGAAATGTGTTCAAAACTGACTCCAATTTGGGGAGTGGCAGTACACCGAGAAAGAGAAATTGTAAGAAAATGATTCAACTTTTAACCTTTACTGTCTCATAGACGTAGGTTAAAAACGGCCTCCCTTTCACCCCTTACAGCCGTCCCTGTCCTCCAAAATGTATTTAAGAATTTTGAAATGTGTTCAAAACTGACTCCAATTTGGGGAGTGGCAGTACACCGAGAAAGAGAAATTGTAAGAAAATGATTCAACTTTTAACCTTTACTGTCTCATAGACGTAGGTTAAAAACGGCCTCCCTTTCACCCCTTACAGCCGTCCCTGTCCTCCAAAATGTATTTAAGAATTTTGAAATGTGTTCAAAACTGACTCCAATTTGGGGAGTGGCAGTACACCGAGAAAGAGATATTGTAAGAAAATGATGCAACTTTTAACCTTTACTGTCTCATAGACGTAGGTTAAAAACGGCCTCCCTTTCACCCCTTACAGCCGTCCCTGTCCTCCAAAATATATTTAAGAATTTTGAAATGTGTTCAAAACTGACTCCAATTTGGGGAGTGGCCATACACCGAGAAAGATGGCAGCAAACTAAGGTCACAAAGTTAATAAACAATTTTAATGCTGGAGCAGAGGCAATAGTGTATGGTCCAATCCTGAATGTCTTACGGCAAATAGCTACGTAAATTCTTTTTTCGATTCTCTGTAGGTCAGGGATGAGAAATTGTAAGAAAATGATTCAACTTTTAACCTTTACTGTCTCATAGACGTAGGTTAAAAACGGCCTCCCTTTCACCCCTTACAGCCGTCCCTGTCCTCCAAAATGTATTTAGGAATTTTGAAATGTGTTCAAAACTGACTCCAATTTGGAGAGTGGCCGTACACCGAGAAAGAGAAATTGTAAGAAAATGATTCAACTTTTAACCTTTACTGTCTCATAGACGTAGGTTAAAAACGGCCTCCCTTTCACCCCTTACAGCCGTCCCTGTCCTCCAAAATGTATTTAAGAATTTTGAAATGTGTTCAAAACTGACTCCAATTTGGGGAGTGGCCGTACACCGAGAAAGAGAAATTGTAAGAAAATGATTCAACTTTTAACCTTTACTGTCTCATAGACGTAGGTTAAAAACAGCCTCCCTTTCACCCCTTACAGCCGTCCCTATCCTCCAAAATGCATTTAAGAATTTTGAAATGTGTTCAAAACTGACTCCAATTTGGGGAGTGGCAGTACACCGAGAAAGAGAAATTGTAAGAAAATGATTCAACTTTTAACCTTTACTGTCTCATAGACGTAGGTTAAAAACGGCCTCCCTTTCACCCCTTACAGCCGTCCCTGTCCTCCAAAATGTATTTAAGAATTTTGAAATGTGTTCAAAACTGACTCCAATTTGGGGAATGGCCGTATACCGAGAAAGAGAAATTGTAAGAAAATGATGCAACTTTTAACCTTTACTGTCTCATAGACGTAGGTTAAAAACGGCCTCCCTTTCACCCCTTACAGCCGTCCCTGTCCTCCAAAATATATTTAAGAATTTTGAAATGTGTTCAAAACTGACTCCAATTTGGGGAGTGGCCATACACCGAGAAAGATGGCAGCAAACTAAGGTCACAAAGTTAATAAACAATTTTAATGCTGGAGCAGAGGCAATAGTGAATGGTCCAATCCTGAATGTCTTACGGCAAATAGCTACGTAAATTCTTTTTTCGATTCTCTGTAGGTCAGGGATGAGAAATTGTAAGAAAATGATTCAACTTTTAACCTTTACTGTCTCATAGACGTAGGTTAAAAACGGCCTCCCTTTCACCCCTTACAGCCGTGTCCCTGTCCTCCAAAATGTATTTAAGAATTTTGAAATGTGTTCAAAACTGACTCCAATTTGGGGAGTGGCCGTACACCGAGAAAGAGAAATTGTAAGAAAATGATTCAACTTTTAACCTTTACTGTCTCATAGACGTAGGTTAAAAACGGCCTCCCTTTCACCCCTTACAGCCGTCCCTGTCCTCCAAAATGTATTTAAGAATTTTGAAATGTGTTCAAAACTGACTCCAATTTGGGGAGTGGCAGTACACCGAGAAAGAGAAATTGTAAGAAAATGATTCAACTTTTAACCTTTACTGTCTCATAGACGTAGGTTAAAAACGGCCTCCCTTTCACCCCTTACAGCCGTCCCTGTCCTCCAAAATGTATTTAAGAATTTTGAAATGTGTTCAAAACTGACTCCAATTTGGGGAGTGGCAGTACACCGAGAAAGAGAAATTGTAAGAAAATGATTCAACTTTTAACCTTTACTGTCTCATAGACGTAGGTTAAAAACGGCCTCCCTTTCACCCCTTACAGCCGTCCCTGTCCTCCAAAATGTATTTAAGAATTTTGAAATGTGTTCAAAACTGACTCCAATTTGGGGAGTGGCCGTACACCGAGAAAGAGAAATTGTAAGAAAATGATTCAACTTTTAACCTTTACTGTCTCATAGACGTAGGTTAAAAACGGCCTCCCTTTCACCCCTTACAGCCGTCCCTATCCTCCAAAATGTATTTAAGAATTTTGAAATGTGTTCAAAACTGACTCCAATTTGGGGAGTGGCCGTACACCGAGAAAGATGGCAGCAAACTAAGGTCACAAAGTTAATAAACAATTTTAATGCTGGCGCAGAGGCAATAGTGTATGGTCCAATCCTGAATGTCTTACGGCAAATAGCTACGTAAATTCTTTTTTCGATTCTCTGTAGGTCAGGGATGAGAAATTGTAAGAAAATGATTCAACTTTTAACCTTTACTGTCTCATAGACGTAGGTTAAAAACGGCCTCCCTTTCACCCCTTACAGCCGTCCCTGTCCTCCAAAATGTATTTAAGAATTTTGAAATGTGTTCAAAACTGACTCCAATTTGGGGAGTGGCCGTACACCGAGAAAGAGAAATTGTAAGAAAATGATTCAACTTTTAACCTTTACGTCTCATAGACGTAGGTTAAAAACGGCCTCCCTTACAGCCGTCCCTGTCCTCCAAAATGTATTTAGGAATTTTGAAATGTGTTCAAAACTGACTCCAATTTGGGGAGTGGCAGTACACAGAGAAAGAGAAATTGTAAGAAAATGATTCAACTTTTAACCTTTACTGTCTCATAGACGTAGTTTAAAAACGGCCTCCCTTTCACCCCTTACAGCCGTCCCTGTCCTCCAAAATGTATTTAAGAATTTTGAAAAGTGTTCAAAACTGACTCCAATTTGGGGAGTGGCAATACACCGAGAAAGAGAAATTGTAAGAAAATGATTCAACTTTTAACCTTTACTGTCTCATAGACGTAGGTTAAAAACTGCCTCCCTTTCACCCCCTTACAGCCGTCCTGTCCTCCAAAATGTATTTAAGAATTTTGAAATGTGTTCAAAACTGACTCCAATTTGGGGAGTGGCCGTACACCGAGAAAGAGAAATTGTAAGAAAATGATTCAACTTTTAACCTTTACTGTCTCATAGACGTAGGTTAAAAACGGCCTCCCTTTCACCCCTACAGCCGTCCCTATCCTCCAAAATGTATTTAAGAATTTTGAAATGTGTTCAAAACTGACTCCAATTTGGGGAGTGGCAGTACACCGAGAAAGATGGCAGCAAACTAAGGTTACAAAGTTAATAAACAATTTTAATGCTGGCGCAGAGGCAATAGTGTATGGTCCAATCCTGAATGTCTTACGGCAAATAGCTACGTAAATTCTTTTTTCGATTCTCTGTAGGTCAGGGATGAGAAATTATAAGAAAATGATTCAACTTTTAACCTTTACTGTCTCATAGACGTAGGTTAAAAACGGCCTCCCTTTCACCCCTTACAGCCGTCCCTGTCCTCCAAAATGTATTTAAGAATTTTTGAAATGTGTTCAAAACTGACTCCAATTTGGGGAGTGGCCGTACACCGAGAAAGAGAAATTGTAAGAAAATGATTCAACTTTTAACCTTTACTGTCTCATAGACGTAGGTTAAAAACGGCCTCCCTTTCACCCCTTACAGCCGTCCCTGTCCTCCAAAATGTATTTAAGAATTTTGAAATGTGTTCAAAACTGACTCCAATTTGGGGAGTGGCAGTACACCGAGAAAGAGAAATTGTAAGAAAATGATTCAACTTTTAACCTTTACTGTCTCATAGACGTAGGTTAAAAACGGCCTCCCTTTCACCCCTTACAGCCGTCCCTGTCCTCCAAAATATATTTAAGAATTTTGAAATGTGTTCAAAACTGACTCCAATTTGGGAGTGGCAGTACACCGAGAAAAAGAAATTGTAAGAAAAATGATTCAACTTTTAACCTTTACTGTCTCATAGACGTAGGTTAAAAACGGCCTCCCTTTCACCCCTTACAGCCGTCCCTGTCCTCCAAAATGTATTTAAGAATTTTGAAATGTGTTCAAAACTGACTCCAATTTGGGAGTGGCCGTACACCGAGGAAAGAGAAATTGTAAGAAAATGATTCAACTTTTAACCTTTACTGTCTCATAGACGTAGGTTAAAAACGGCCTCCCTTTCACCCCTTACAGCCGTCCCTATCCTCCAAAAATGTATTTAAGAATTTTGAAATGTGTTCAAAACTGACTCCATTTGGGGAGTGGCAGTACACCGAGAAAGAGAAATTGTAAGAAATGATTCAACTTTTAACCTTTACTGTCTCATAGACGTAGGTTAAAAACGGCCTCCCTTTCACCCCTTACAGCCGTCCCTGTCCTCCAAAATATATTTAAGAATTTTGAAATGTGTTCAAAACTGACTCCAATTTGGGGAGTGGCAGTACACCGAGAAAGAGAAATTGTAAGAAAATGATTCAACTTATAACCTTTACTGTCTCATAGACGTAGGTTAAAAACGGCCTCCCTTTCACCCCTTACAGCCGTCCCTGTCCTCCAAAAATGTATTTAAGAATTTTGAAATGTGTTCAAAACTGACTCCAATTTGGGGAGTGGCAGTACACCGAGAAAGAGAAATTGTAAGAAAATGATTCAACTTTTAACCTTCACTGTCTCATAGACGTAGGTTAAAAACAGCCTCCCTTTCACCCCTTACAGCCGACCCTGTCCTCCAAAATGTATTTAAGAATTTTGAAATGTGTTCAAAACTGACTCCAATTTGGGGAGTGGCCGTACACCGAGAAAGAGAAATTGTAAGAAAATGATTCAACTTTTAACCTTTACTGTCTCATAGACGTAGGTTAAAAACGGCCTCCCTTTCACCCCTTACAGCCGTCCCTATCCTCCAAAATGCATTTAAGAATTTTGAAATGTGTTCAAAACTGACTCCAATTTGGGGAGTGGCAGTACACCGAGAAAGAGAAATTGTAAGAAAATGATTCAACTTTTAACCTTTACTGTCTCATAGACGTAGGTTAAAAACGGCCTCCCTTTCACCCCTTACAGCCGTCCCTGTCCTCCAAAATGTATTTAAGAATTTTGAATGTGTTCAAAACTGACTCCAAATTTGGGGAGTGGCCGTACACCGAGAAAGATGGCAGCAAACTAAGGTCACAAAGTTAATAAACAATTTTAATGCTGGCGCAGAGGCAATAGTGTATGGTCCAATCCTGAATGTCTTACGGCAAATAGCTACGTAAATTCTTTTTTCGATTCTCTGTAGGTCAGGGATGAGAAATTGTAAGAAAATGATTCAACTTTTAACCTTTACTGTCTCATAGACGTAGGTTAAAAACGGCCTCCCTTTCACCCCTTACAGCCGTCCCTGTCCTCCAAAATGTATTTAAGAATTTTGAAATGTGTTCAAAACTGACTCCAATTTGGGGAGTGGCCGTACACCAAGAAAGAGAAATTGTAAGAAAATGATTCAACTTTTAACCTTTACTGTCTCATAGACATAGGTTAAAAACGGCCTCCCTTTCACCCCTTACAGCCATCCCTGTCCTCCAAAATGTATTTAAGAATTTTGAAATGTGTTCAAAACTGACTCCAATTTGGGGAGTGGCAGTACACCGAGAAAGAGAAATTGTAAGAAAATGATTCAACTTTTAACCTTCACTGTCTCATAGACGTAGGTTAAAAACGGCCTCCCTTTCACCCCTTACAGCCGTCTCTGTCCTCCAAAATGTATTTAAGAATTTTGAAATGTGTTCAAAACTGACTCCAATTTGGGGAGTGGCAGTACACCGAGACAGAGAAATTGTAAGAAAATGATTCAACTTTTAACCTTTACTGTCTCATAGACGTAGGTTAAAAACGGCCTCCCTTTCACCCCTTACAGCCGTCCCTGTCTTCCAAAATGTATTTAAGAATTTTGAAATGTGTTCAAAACTGACTCCAATTTGGGGAGTGGCCGTACACCGAGAAAGAGAAATTGTAAGAAAATGATTCAACTTTTAACCTTTACTGTCTCATAGACGTAGGTTAAAAACGGCCTCCCTTTCACCCCTTACAGCCGTCCCTATCCTCCAAAATGTATTTAAGAATTTTTAAATGTGTTCAAAACTGACTCCAATTTGGGGAGTGGCCGTACACCGAGAAAGATGGCAGCAAACTAAGGTCACAAAGTTAATAAACAATTTTAATGCTGGCGCAGAGGCAATAGTGTATGGTCCAATCCTGAATGTCTTACGGCAAATAGCTACGTAAATTGTTTTTTTTGATTCTCTGTAGGTCAGGGATGAGAAATTGTAAGAAAATGATTCAACTTTTAACCTTTACTGTCTCATAGACGTAGGTTAAAAACGGCCTCCCTTTCACCCCTTACAGCCGTCCCTGTCCTCCAAAATGTATTTAAGAATTTTGAAATGTGTTCAAAACTGACTCCAATTTGGGGTTTGGCAGTACACCGAGAAAGAGAAATTGTAAGAAAATGATTCAACTTTTAACCTTTACTGTCTCATAGACGTAGGTTAAAAACGGCCTCCCTTTCACCCCTTACAGCCGTCCCTGTCCTCCAAAATGTATTTAAGAATTTTGAAATGTGTTCAAAACTGACTCCAATTTGGGGAGTGGCAGTACACCGAGAAAGAGAAATTGTAAGAAAATGATTCAACTTTTAACCTTTACTGTCTCATAGACGTAGGTTAAAAACGGCCTCCCTTTCACCCCTTACAGCCGTCCCTATCCTCCAAAATGCATTTAAGAATTTTGAAATGTGTTCAAAACTGACTCCAATTTGGGGAGTGGCAGTACACCGAGAAAGAGAAATTGTAAGAAAATGATTCAACTTTTAACCTTTACTGTCTCATAGACGTAGGTTAAAAACGGCCTCCCTTTCACCCCTTACAGCCGTCCCTGTCCTCCAAAATGTATTTAAGAATTTTGAAATGTGTTCAAAACTGACTCCAATTTGGGGAGTGGCCGTACACCGAGAAAGATGGCAGCAAACTAAGGTCACAAAGTTAATAAACAATTTTAATGCTGGCGCAGAGGCAATAGTGTATGGTCCAATCCTGAATGTCTTACGGCAAATAGCTACGTAAATTCTTTTTTCGATTCTCTGTAGGTCAGGGATGAGAAATTGTAAGAAAATGATTCAACTTTTAACCTTTACTGTCTCATAGACGTAGGTTAAAAACGGCCTCCTTTCACCCCTTACAGCCGTCCCTGTCCTCCAAAATGTATTTAAGAATTTTGAAATGTGTTCAAAACTGACTCCAATTTGGGGAGTGGCCGTACACCAAGAAAGAGAAATTGTAAGAAAATGATTCAACTTTTAACCTTTACTGTCTCATAGACATAGGTTAAAAACGGCCTCCCTTTTACCCCTTACAGCCATCCCTGTCCTCCAAAATGTATTTAAGAATTTTGAAATGTGTTCAAAACTGACTCCAATTTGGGGAGTGGCAGTACACCGAGAAAGAGAAATTGTAAGAAAATGATTCAACTTTTAACCTTCACTGTCTCATAGACGTAGGTTAAAAACGGCCTCCCTTTCACCCCTTACAGCCGTCCCTGTCCTCCAAAATGTATTTAAGAATTTTGAAATGTGTTCAAAACTGACTCCAATTTGGGGAGTGGCAGTACACCGAGACAGAGAAATTGTAAGAAAATGATTCAACTTTTAACCTTTACTGTCTCATAGACGTAGGTTAAAAACGGCCTCCCTTTCACCCCTTACAGCCGTCCCTGTCTTCCAAAATGTATTTAAGAATTTTGAAATGTGTTCAAAACTGACTCCAATTTGGGGAGTGGCCGTACACCGAGAAAGAGAAATTGTAAGAAAATGATTCAACTTTTAACCTTTACTGTCTCATAGACGTAGGTTAAAAACGGCCTCCCTTTCACCCCTTACAGCCGTCCCTATCCTCCAAAATGTATTTAAGAATTTTGAAATGTGTTCAAAACTGACTCCAATTTGGGGAGTGGCCGTACACCGAGAAAGATGGCAGCAAACTAAGGTCAAAAAGTTAATAAACTATTTTAATGCTGGCGCAGAGGCAATAGTGTATGGTCCAATCCTGAATGTCTTACGGCAAATAGCTACGTAAATTGTTTTTTCGATTCTCTGTAGGTCAGGGATGAGAAATTGTAAGAAAATGATTCAACTTTTAACCTTTACTGTCTCATAGACGTAGGTTAAAAACGGCCTCCCTTTCACCACTTACAGCCGTCCCTGTCCTCCAAAATGTATTTAAGAATTTTGAAATGTGTTCAAAACTGACTCCAATTTGGGGAGTGGCAGTACACCGAGAAAGAGAAATTGTAAGAAAATGATTCAACTTTTAACCTTTACTGTCTCATAGACGTAGGTTAAAAACGGCCTCCCTTTCACCCCTTACAGCCGTCCCTGTCCTCCAAAATGTATTTAAGAATTTTGAAATGTGTTCAAAACTGACTCCAATTTGGGGAGTGGCAGTACACCGAGAAAGAGAAATTGTAAGAAAATGATTCAACTTTTAACCTTTACTGTCTCATAGACGTAGGTTAAAAACGGCCTCCCTTTCACCCCTTACAGCCGTCCCTGTCCTCCAAAATGTATTTAAGAATTTTGAAATGTGTTCAAAACTGACTCCAATTTGGGGAGTGGCAGTACACCGAGAAAGAGATATTGTAAGAAAATGATGCAACTTTTAACCTTTACTGTCTCATAGACGTAGGTTAAAAACGGCCTCCCTTTCACCCCTTACAGCCGTCCCTGTCCTCCAAAATATATTTAAGAATTTTGAAATGTGTTCAAAACTGACTCCAATTTGGGGAGTGGCCATACACCGAGAAAGATGGCAGCAAACTAAGGTCACAAAGTTAATAAACAATTTTAATGCTGGAGCAGAGGCAATAGTGTATGGTCCAATCCTGAATGTCTTACGGCAAATAGCTACGTAAATTCTTTTTTCGATTCTCTGTAGGTCAGGGATGAGAAATTGTAAGAAAATGATTCAACTTTTAACCTTTACTGTCTCATAGACGTAGGTTAAAAACGGCCTCCCTTTCACCCCTTACAGCCGCCCCTGTCCTCCAAAATGTATTTAGGAATTTTGAAATGTGTTCAAAACTGACTCCAATTTGGAGAGTGGCCGTACACCGAGAAAGAGAAATTGTAAGAAAATGATTCAACTTTTAACCTTTACTGTCTCATAGACGTAGGTTAAAAACGGCCTCCCTTTCACCCCTTACAGCCGTCCCTGTCCTCCAAAATGTATTTAAGAATTTTGAAATGTGTTCAAAACTGACTCCAATTTGGGGAGTGGCCGTACACCGAGAAAGAGAAATTGTAAGAAAATGATTCAACTTTTAACCTTTACTGTCTCATAGACGTAGGTTAAAAACAGCCTCCCTTTCACCCCTTACAGCCGTCCCTATCCTCCAAAATGCATTTAAGAATTTTGAAATGTGTTCAAAACTGACTCCAATTTGGGGAGTGGCAGTACACCGAGAAAGAGAAATTGTAAGAAAATGATTCAACTTTTAACCTTTACTGTCTCATAGACGTAGGTTAAAAACGGCCTCCCTTTCACCCCTTACAGCCGTCCCTGTCCTCCAAAATGTATTTAAGAATTTTGAAATGTGTTCAAAACTGACTCCAATTTGGGGAATGGCCGTATACCGAGAAAGAGAAATTGTAAGAAAATGATGCAACTTTTAACCTTTACTGTCTCATAGACGTAGGTTAAAAACGGCCTCCCTTTCACCCCTTACAGCCGTCCCTGTCCTCCAAAATATATTTAAGAATTTTGAAATGTGTTCAAAACTGACTCCAATTTGGGGAGTGGCCATACACCGAGAAAGATGGCAGCAAACTAAGGTCACAAAGTTAATAAACAATTTTAATGCTGGAGCAGAGGCAATAGTGAATGGTCCAATCCTGAATGTCTTACGGCAAATAGCTACGTAAATTCTTTTTTCGATTCTCTGTAGGTCAGGGATGAGAAATTGTAAGAAAATGATTCAACTTTTAACCTTTACTGTCTCATAGACGTAGGTTAAAAACGGCCTCCCTTTCACCCCTTACAGCCGTGTCCCTGTCCTCCAAAATGTATTTAAGAATTTTGAAATGTGTTCAAAACTGACTCCAATTTGGGGAGTGGCCGTACACCGAGAAAGAGAAATTGTAAGAAAATGATTCAACTTTTAACCTTTACTGTCTCATAGACGTAGGTTAAAAACGGCCTCCCTTTCACCCCTTACAGCCGTCCCTGTCCTCCAAAATGTATTTAAGAATTTTGAAATGTGTTCAAAACTGACTCCAATTTGGGGAGTGGCAGTACACCGAGAAAGAGAAATTGTAAGAAAATGATTCAACTTTTAACCTTTACTGTCTCATAGACGTAGGTTAAAAACGGCCTCCCTTTCACCCCTTACAGCCGTCCCTGTCCTCCAAAATGTATTTAAGAATTTTGAAATGTGTTCAAAACTGACTCCAATTTGGGGAGTGGCAGTACACCGAGAAAGAGAAATTGTAAGAAAATGATTCAACTTTTAACCTTTACTGTCTCATAGACGTAGGTTAAAAACGGCCTCCCTTTCACCCCTTACAGCCGTCCCTGTCCTCCAAAATGTATTGAAGAATTTTGAAATGTGTTCAAAACTGACTCCAATTTGGGGAGTGGCCGTACACCGAGAAAGAGAAATTGTAAGAAAATGATTCAACTTTTAACCTTTACTGTCTCATAGACGTAGGTTAAAAACGGCCTCCCTTTCACCCCTTACAGCCGTCCCTATCCTCCAAAATGTATTTAAGAATTTTGAAATGTGTTCAAAACTGACTCCAATTTGGGGAGTGGCCGTACACCGAGAAAGATGGCAGCAAACTAAGGTCACAAAGTTAATAAACAATTTTAATGCTGGCGCAGAGGCAATAGTGTATGGTCCAATCCTGAATGTCTTACGGCAAATAGCTACGTAAATTGTTTTTTCGATTCTCTGTAGGTCAGGGATGAGAAATTGTAAGAAAATGATTCAACTTTTAACCTTTACTGTCTCATAGACGTAGGTTAAAAACGGCCTCCCTTTCACCCCTTACAGCCGTCCCTGTCCTCCAAAATGTATTTAAGAATTTTGAAATGTGTTCAAAACTGACTCCAATTTGGGGAGTGGCAGTACACCGAGAAAGAGAAATTGTAAGAAAATGATTCAACTTTTAAACTTTACTGTCTCATAGACGTAGGTTAAAAACGGCCTCCCTTTCACCCCTTACAGCCGTCCCTGTCCTCCAAAATGTATTTAAGAATTTTGAAATGTGTTCAAAACTGACTCCAATTTGGGGAGTGGCAGTACACCGAGAAAGAGAAATTGTAAGAAAATGATTCAACTTTTAACCTTTACTGTCTCATAGACGTAGGTTAAAAACGGCCTCCCTTTCACCCCTTACAGCCGTCCCTGTCCTCCAAAATGTATTTAAGAATTTTGAAATGTGTTCAAAACTGACTCCAATTTGGGGAGTGGCAGTACACCGAGAAAGAGATATTGTAAGAAAATGATTCAACTTTTAACCTTTACTGTCTCATAGACGTAGGTTAAAAACGGCCTCCCTTTCACCCCTTACAGCCGTCCCTGTCCTCCAAAATATATTTAAGAATTTTGAAATGTGTTCAAAACTGACTCCAATTTGGGGAGTGGCCATACACCGAGAAAGATGGCAGCAAACTAAGGTCACAAAGTTAATAAACAATTTTAATGCTGGAGCAGAGGCAATAGTGTATGGTCCAATCCTGAATGTCTTACGGCAAATAGCTACGTAAATTGTTTTTTCGATTCTCTGTAGGTCAGGGATGAGAAATTGTAAGAAAATTATTCAACTTTTAACCTTTACTGTCTCATAGACGTAGGTTAAAAACGGCCTCCCTTTCACCCCTTACAGCCGTCCCTGTCCTCCAAAATGTATTTAAGAATTTTGAAATGTGTTCAAAACTGACTCCAATTTGGGGAGTGGCAGTACACCGAGAAAGAGAAATTGTAAGAAAATGATTCAACTTTTAACCTTTACTGTCTCATAGACGTAGGTTACAAACGGCCTCCCTTTCACCCCTTACAGCCGTCCCTGTCCTCCAAAATGTATTTAAGAATTTTGAAATGTGTTCAAAACTGACTCCAATTTGGGGAGTGGCAGTACACCGAGAAAGAGAAATTGTAAGAAAATGATTCAACTTTTAACCTTTACTGTCTCATAGACGTAGGTTAAAAACGGCCTCCCTTTCACCCCTTACAGCCGTCCCTGTCCTCCAAAATGTATTTAAGAATTTTGAAATGTGTTCAAAACTGACTCCAATTTGGGGAGTGGCAGTACACCGAGAAAGAGATATTGTAAGAAAATGATTCAACTTTTAACCTTTACTGTCTCATAGACGTAGGTTAAAAACGGCCTCCCTTTCACCCCTTACAGCCGTCCCTGTCCTCCAAAATATATTTAAGAATTTTGAAATGTGTTCAAAACTGACTCCAATTTGGGGAGTGGCCATACACCGAGAAAGATGGCAGCAAACTAAGGTCACAAAGTTAATAAACAATTTTAATGCTGGAGCAGAGGCAATAGTGTATGGTCCAATCCTGAATGTCTTACGGCAAATAGCTACGTAAATTCTTTTTTCGATTCTCTGTAGGTCAGGGATGAGAAATTGTAAGAAAATGATTCAACTTTTAACCTTTACTGTCTCATAGACGTAGGTTAAAAACGGCCTCCCTTTCACCCCTTACAGCCGTGTCCCTGTCCTCCAAAATGTATTTAAGAATTTTGAAATGTGTTCAAAACTGACTCCAATTTGGGGAGTGGCCGTACACCGAGAAAGAGAAATTGTAAGAAAATGATTCAACTTTTAACCTTTACTGTCTCATAGACGTAGGTTAAAAACGGCCTCCCTTTCACCCCTTACAGCCGTCCCTGTCCTCCAAAATGTATTTAAGAATTTTGAAATGTGTTCAAAACTGACTCCAATTTGGGGAGTGGCCGTACACCGAGAAAGAGAAATTGTAAGAAAATGATTCAACTTTTAACCTTTACTGTCTCATAGACGTAGGTTAAAAACGGCCTCCCTTTCACCCCTTACAGCCGTCCCTATCCTCCAAAATGTATTTAAGAATTTTGAAATGTGTTCAAAACTGACTCCAATTTGGGGAGTGGCCGTACACCGAGAAAGATGGCAGCAAACTAAGGTCACAAAGTTAATAAACAATTTTAATGCTGGCGCAGAGGCAATAGTGTATGGTCCAATCCTGAATGTCTTACGGCAAATAGCTACGTAAATTCTTTTTTCGATTCTCTGTAGGTCAGGGATGAGAAATTGTAAGAAAATGATTCAACTTTTAACCTTTACTGTCTCATAGACGTAGGTTAAAAACGGCCTCCCTTTCACCCCTTACAGCCGTCCCTGTCCTCCAAAATGTATTTAAGAATTTTGAAATGTGTTCAAAACTGACTCCAATTTGGGGAGTGGCCGTACACCGAGAAAGAGAAATTGTAAGAAAATGATTCAACTTTTAACCTTTACGTCTCATAGACGTAGGTTAAAAACGGCCTCCCTTACAGCCGTCCCTGTCCTCCAAAATGTATTTAGGAATTTTGAAATGTGTTCAAAACTGACTCCAATTTGGGGAGTGGCAGTACACCGAGAAAGAGAAATTGTAAGAAAATGATTCAACTTTTAACCTTTACTGTCTCATAGACGTAGTTTAAAAACGGCCTCCCTTTCACCCCTTACAGCCGTCCCTGTCCTCCAAAATGTATTTAAGAATTTTGAAATGTGTTCAAAACTGACTCCAATTTGGGGAGTGGCAATACACCGAGAAAGAGAAATTGTAAGAAAATGATTCAACTTTTAACCTTTACTGTCTCATAGACGTAGGTTAAAAACGGCCTCCCTTTCACCCCTTACAGCCGTCCCTGTCCTCCAAAATGTATTTAAGAATTTTGAAATGTGTTCAAAACTGACTCCAATTTGGGGAGTGGCCGTACACCGAGAAAGAGAAATTGTAAGAAAATGATTCAACTTTTAACCTTTACTGTCTCATAGACGTAGGTTAAAAACGGCCTCCCTTTCACCCCTTACAGCCGTCCCTATCCTCCAAAATGTATTTAAGAATTTTGAAATGTGTTCAAAACTGACTCCAATTTGGGGAGTGGCAGTACACCGAGAAAGATGGCAGCAAACTAAGGTCACAAAGTTAATAAACAATTTTAATGCTGGCGCAGAGGCAATAGTGTATGGTCCAATCCTGAATGTCTTACGGCAAATAGCTACGTAAATTCTTTTTTTGATTCTCTGTAGGTCAGGGATGAGAAATTATAAGAAAATGATTCAACTTTTAACCTTTACTGTCTCATAGACGTAGGTTAAAAACGGCCTCCCTTTCATCCCTTACAGCCGTCCCTGTCCTCCAAAATGTATTTAAGAATTTTGAAATGTGTTCAAAACTGACTCCAATTTGGGGAGTGGCCGTACACCGAGAAAGAGAAATTGTAAGAAAATGATTCAACTTTTAACCTTTACTGTCTCATAGACGTAGGTTAAAAACGGCCTCCCTTTCACCCCTTACAGCCGTCCCTATCCTCCAAAATGTATTTAAGAATTTTGAAATGTGTTCAAAACTGACTCCAATTTGGGGAGTGGCAGTACACCGAGAAAGAGAAATTGTAAGAAAATGATTCAACTTTTAACCTTTACTGTCTCATAGACGTAGGTTAAAAACGGCCTCCCTTTCACCCCTTACAGCCGTCCCTGTCCTCCAAAATATATTTAAGAATTTTGAAATGTGTTCAAAACTGACTCCAATTTGGGGAGTGGCAGTACACCGAGAAAGAGAAATTGTAAGAAAATGATTCAACTTATAACCTTTACTGTCTCATAGACGTAGGTTAAAAACGGCCTCCCTTTCACCCCTTACAGCCGTCCCTGTCCTCCAAAATGTATTTAAGAATTTTGAAATGTGTTCAAAACTGACTCCAATTTGGGGAGTGGCAGTACACCGAGAAAGAGAAATTGTAAGAAAATGATTCAACTTTTAACCTTTACTGTCTCATAGACGTAGGTTAAAAACAGCCTCCCTTTCACCCCTTACAGCCGTCCCTGTCCTCCAAAATGTATTTAAGAATTTTGAAATGTGTTCAAAACTGACTCCAATTTGGGGAGTGGCAGTACACCGAGAAAGAGAAATTGTAAGAAAATGATTCAACTTTTAACCTTTACTGTCTCATAGACGTAGGTTAAAAACGGCCTCCCTTTCACCCCTTACAGCCGTCCCTATCCTCCAAAATGCATTTAAGAATTTTGAAATGTGTTCAAAACTGACTCCAATTTGGGGAGTGGCAGTACACCGAGAAAGAGAAATTGTAAGAAAATGATTCAACTTTTAACCTTTACTGTCTCATAGACGTAGGTTAAAAACGGCCTCCCTTTCACCCCTTACAGCCGTCCCTGTCCTCCAAAATGTATTTAAGAATTTTGAAATGTGTTCAAAACTGACTCCAATTTGGGGAGTG
The DNA here is from genome assembly GCF_964261635.1 of Lissotriton helveticus. Taxonomy (NCBI): domain Eukaryota; kingdom Metazoa; phylum Chordata; class Amphibia; order Caudata; family Salamandridae; genus Lissotriton; species Lissotriton helveticus. The sequence continues at coordinate 878,692,131 of NC_136073.1, forward strand.
GCCGTACACCGAGAAAGATGGCAGCAAACTAAGGTCACAAAGTTAATAAACAATTTTAATGCTGGCGCAGAGGCAATAGTGTATGGTCCAATCCTGAATGTCTTACGGCAAATAGCTACGTAAATTCTTTTTTCGATTCTCTGTAGGTCAGGGATGAGAAATTGTAAGAAAATGATTCAACTTTTAACCTTTACTGTCTCATAGACGTAGGTTAAAAACGGCCTCCCTTTCACCCCTTACAGCCGTCCCTGTCCTCCAAAATGTATTTAAGAATTTTGAAATGTGTTCAAAACTGACTCCAATTTGGGGAGTGGCCGTACACCAAGAAAGAGAAATTGTAAGAAAATGATTCAACTTTTAACCTTTACTGTCTCATAGACATAGGTTAAAAACGGCCTCCCTTTCACCCCTTACAGCCATCCTTGTCCTCCAAAATGTATTTAAGAATTTTGAAATGTGTTCAAAACTGACTCCAATTTGGGGAGTGGCAGTACACCGAGAAAGAGAAATTGTAAGAAAATGATTCAACTTTTAACCTTCACTGTCTCATAGACGTAGGTTAAAAACGGCCTCCCTTTCACCCCTTACAGCCGTCCCTGTCCTCCAAAATGTATTTAAGAATTTTGAAATGTGTTCAAAACTGACTCCAATTTGGGGAGTGGCAGTACACCGAGAAAGAGAAATTGTAAGAAAATGATTCAACTTATAACCTTTACTGTCTCATAGACGTAGGTTAAAAACGGCCTCCCTTTCACCCCTTACAGCCGTCCCTGTCCTCCAAAATGTATTTAAGAATTTTGAAATGTGTTCAAAACTGACTCCAATTTGGGGAGTGGCAGTACACCGAGAAAGAGAAATTGTAAGAAAATGATTCAACTTTTAACCTTTACTGTCTCATAGACGTAGGTTAAAAACAGCCTCCCTTTCACCCCTTACAGCCGACCCTGTCCTCCAAAATGTATTTAAGAATTTTGAAATGTGTTCAAAACTGACTCCAATTTGGGGAGTGGCCGTACACCGAGAAAGAGAAATTGTAAGAAAATGATTCAACTTTTAACCTTTACTGTCTCATAGACGTAGGTTAAAAACGGCCTCCCTTTCACCCCTTACAGCCGTCCCTATCCTCCAAAATGCATTTAAGAATTTTGAAATGTGTTCAAAACTGACTCCAATTTGGGGAGTGGCAGTACACCGAGAAAGAGAAATTGTAAGAAAATGATTCAACTTTTAACCTTTACTGTCTCATAGACGTAGGTTAAAAACGGCCTCCCTTTCACCCCTTACAGCCGTCCCTGTCCTCCAAAATGTATTTAAGAATTTTGAAATGTGTTCAAAACTGACTCCAATTTGGGGAGTGGCAGTACACCGAGAAAGAGAAATTGTAAGAAAATGATTCAACTTTTAACCTTTACTGTCTCATAGACGTAGGTTAAAAACGGCCTCCCTTTCACCCCTTACAGCCGTCCCTGTCCTCCAAAATGTATTTAAGAATTTTGAAATGTGTTCAAAACTGACTCCAATTTGGGGAGTGGCAGTACACCGAGAAAGAGATATTGTAAGAAAATGATTCAACTTTTAACCTTTACTGTCTCATAGACGTAGGTTAAAAACGGCCTCCCTTTCACCCCTTACAGCCGTCCCTGTCCTCCAAAATATATTTAAGAATTTTGAAATGTGTTCAAAACTGACTCCAATTTGGGGAGTGGCCATACACCGAGAAAGATGGCAGCAAACTAAGGTCACAAAGTTAATAAACAATTTTAATGCTGGAGCAGAGGCAATAGTGTATGGTCCAATCCTGAATGTCTTACGGCAAATAGCTACGTAAATTCTTTTTTCGATTCTCTGTAGGTCAGGGATGAGAAATTGTAAGAAAATGATTCAACTTTTAACCTTTACTGTCTCATAGACGTAGGTTAAAAACGGCCTCCCTTTCACCCCTTACAGCCGTGTCCCTGTCCTCCAAAATGTATTTAAGAATTTTGAAATGTGTTCAAAACTGACTCCAATTTGGGGAGTGGCCGTACACCGAGAAAGAGAAATTGTAAGAAAATGATTCAACTTTTAACCTTTACTGTCTCATAGACGTAGGTTAAAAATGGCCTCCCTTTCACCCCTTACAGCCGTCCCTGTCCTCCAAAATGTATTTAAGAATTTTGAAATGTGTTCAAAACTGACTCCAATTTGGGGAGTGGCAGTACACCGAGAAAGAGAAATTGTAAGAAAATGATTCAACTTTTAACCTTTACTGTCTCATAGACGTAGGTTAAAAACGGCCTCCCTTTCACCCCTTACAGCCGTCCCTGTCCTCCAAAATGTATTTAAGAATTTTGAAATGTGTTCAAAACTGACTCCAATTTGGGGAGTGGCAGTACACCGAGAAAGAGAAATTGTAAGAAAATGATTCAACTTTTAACCTTTACTGTCTCATAGACGTAGGTTAAAAACGGCCTCCCTTTCACCCCTTACAGCCGTCCCTGTCCTCCAAAATGTATTTAAGAATTTTGAAATGTGTTCAAAACTGACTCCAATTTGGGGAGTGGCCGTACACCGAGAAAGAGAAATTGTAAGAAAATGATTCAACTTTTAACCTTTACTGTCTCATAGACGTAGGTTAAAAACGGCCTCCCTTTCACCCCTTACAGCCGTCCCTATCCTCCAAAATGTATTTAAGAATTTTGAAATGTGTTCAAAACTGACTCCAATTTGGGGAGTGGCCGTACACCGAGAAAGATGGCAGCAAACTAAGGTCACAAAGTTAATAAACAATTTTAATGCTGGCGCAGAGGCAATAGTGTATGGTCCAATCCTGAAAGTCTTACGGCAAATAGCTACGTAAATTCTTTTTTCGATTCTCTGTAGGTCAGGGATGAGAAATTGTAAGAAAATGATTCAACTTTTAACCTTTACTGTCTCATAGACGTAGGTTAAAAACGGCCTCCCTTTCACCCCTTACAGCCGTCCCTGTCCTCCAAAATGTATTTAAGAATTTTGAAATGTGTTCAAAACTGACTCCAATTTGGGGAGTGGCCGTACACCGAGAAAGAGAAATTGTAAGAAAATGATTCAACTTTTAACCTTTACGTCTCATAGACGTAGGTTAAAAACGGCCTCCCTTACAGCCGTCCCTGTCCTCCAAAATGTATTTAGGAATTTTGAAATGTGTTCAAAACTGACTCCAATTTGGGGAGTGGCAGTACACCGAGAAAGAGAAATTGTAAGAAAATGATTCAACTTTTAACCTTTACTGTCTCATAGACGTAGTTTAAAAACGGCCTCCCTTTCACCCCTTACAGCCGTCCCTGTCCTCCAAAATGTATTTAAGAATTTTGAAATGTGTTCAAAACTGACTCCAATTTGGGGAGTGGCAATACACCGAGAAAGAGAAATTGTAAGAAAATGATTCAACTTTTAACCTTTACTGTCTCATAGACGTAGGTTAAAAACGGCCTCCCTTTCACCCCTTACAGCCGTCCCTGTCCTCCAAAATGTATTTAAGAATTTTGAAATGTGTTCAAAACTGACTCCAATTTGGGGAGTGGCCGTACACCGAGAAAGAGAAATTGTAAGAAAATGATTCAACTTTTAACCTTTACTGTCTCATAGACGTAGGTTAAAAACGGCCTCCCTTTCACCCCTTACAGCCGTCCCTATCCTCCAAAATGTATTTAAGAATTTTGAAATGTGTTCAAAACTGACTCCAATTTGGGGAGTGGCAGTACACCGAGAAAGATGGCAGCAAACTAAGGTCACAAAGTTAATAAACAATTTTAATGCTGGCGCAGAGGCAATAGTGTATGGTCCAATCCTGAATGTCTTACGGCAAATAGCTACGTAAATTCTTTTTTTGATTCTCTGTAGGTCAGGGATGAGAAATTATAAGAAAATGATTCAACTTTTAACCTTTACTGTCTCATAGACGTAGGTTAAAAACGGCCTCCCTTTCATCCCTTACAGCCGTCCCTGTCCTCCAAAATGTATTTAAGAATTTTGAAATGTGTTCAAAACTGACTCCAATTTGGGGAGTGGCCGTACACCGAGAAAGAGAAATTGTAAGAAAATGATTCAACTTTTAACCTTTACTGTCTCATAGACGTAGGTTAAAAACGGCCTCCCTTTCACCCCTTACAGCCGTCCCTATCCTCCAAAATGTATTTAAGAATTTTGAAATGTGTTCAAAACTGACTCCAATTTGGGGAGTGGCAGTACACCGAGAAAGAGAAATTGTAAGAAAATGATTCAACTTTTAACCTTTACTGTCTCATAGACGTAGGTTAAAAACGGCCTCCCTTTCACCCCTTACAGCCGTCCCTGTCCTCCAAAATATATTTAAGAATTTTGAAATGTGTTCAAAACTGACTCCAATTTGGGGAGTGGCAGTACACCGAGAAAGAGAAATTGTAAGAAAATGATTCAACTTATAACCTTTACTGTCTCATAGACGTAGGTTAAAAACGGCCTCCCTTTCACCCCTTACAGCCGTCCCTGTCCTCCAAAATGTATTTAAGAATTTTGAAATGTGTTCAAAACTGACTCCAATTTGGGGAGTGGCAGTACACCGAGAAAGAGAAATTGTAAGAAAATGATTCAACTTTTAACCTTTACTGTCTCATAGACGTAGGTTAAAAACAGCCTCCCTTTCACCCCTTACAGCCGACCCTGTCCTCCAAAATGTATTTAAGAATTTTGAAATGTGTTCAAAACTGACTCCAATTTGGGGAGTGGCCGTACACCGAGAAAGAGAAATTGTAAGAAAATGATTCAACTTTTAACCTTTACTGTCTCATAGACGTAGGTTAAAAACGGCCTCCCTTTCACCCCTTACAGCCGTCCCTATCCTCCAAAATGCATTTAAGAATTTTGAAATGTGTTCAAAACTGACTCCAATTTGGGGAGTGGCAGTACACCGAGAAAGAGAAATTGTAAGAAAATGATTCAACTTTTAACCTTTACTGTCTCATAGACGTAGGTTAAAAACGGCCTCCCTTTCACCCCTTACAGCCGTCCCTGTCCTCCAAAATGTATTTAAGAATTTTGAAATGTGTTCAAAACTGACTCCAATTTGGGGAGTGGCCGTACACCGAGAAAGATGGCAGCAAACTAAGGTCACAAAGTTAATAAACAATTTTAATGCTGGCGCAGAGGCAATAGTGTATGGTCCAATCCTGAATGTCTTACGGCAAATAGCTACGTAAATTCTTTTTTCGATTCTCTGTAGGTCAGGGATGAGAAATTGTAAGAAAATGATTCAACTTTTAACCTTTACTGTCTCATAGACGTAGGTTAAAAACGGCCTCCCTTTCACCCCTTACAGCCGTCCCTGTCCTCCAAAATGTATTTAAGAATTTTGAAATGTGTTCAAAACTGACTCCAATTTGGGGAGTGGCCGTACACCAAGAAAGAGAAATTGTAAGAAAATGATTCAACTTTTAACCTTTACTGTCTCATAGACTTAGTTTAAAAACGGCCTCCCTTTCACCCCTTACAGCCGTCCCTGTCCTCCAAAATGTATTTAAGAATTTTGAAATGTGTTCAAAACTGACTCTAATTTGGGGAGTGGCAGTACACCGAGAAAGAGAAATTGTAAGAAAATGATTCAACTTTTAACCTTTACTGTCTCATAGACGTAGGTTAAAAACGGCCTCCCTTTCACCCCTTACAGCCGTCCCTGTCCTCCAAAATGTATTTAAGAATTTTGAAATGTGTTCAAAACTGACTCCAATTTGGGGAGTGGCAGTACACCGAGAAAGAGAAATTGTAAGAAAATGATTCAACTTTTAACCTTTACTGTCTCATAGACGTAGGTTAAAAACGGCCTCCCTTTCACCCCTTACAGCCGTCCCTGTCCTCCAAAATGTATTTAAGAATTTTGAAATGTGTTCAAAACTGACTCCAATTTGGGGAGTGGCCGTACACCGAGAAAGAGAAATTGTAAGAAAATGATTCAACTTTTAACCTTTACTGTCTCATAGACGTAGGTTAAAAACGGCCTCCCTTTCACCCCTTACAGCCGTCCCTATCCTCCAAAATGTATTTAAGAATTTTGAAATGTGTTCAAAACTGACTCCAATTTGGGGAGTGGCCGTACACCGAGAAAGATGGCAGCAAACTAAGGTCACAAAGTTAATAAACAATTTTAATGCTGGCGCAGAGGCAATAGTGTATGGTCCAATCCTGAAAGTCTTACGGCAAATAGCTACGTAAATTCTTTTTTCGATTCTCTGTAGGTCAGGGATGAGAAATTGTAAGAAAATGATTCAACTTTTAACCTTTACTGTCTCATAGACGTAGGTTAAAAACGGCCTCCCTTTCACCCCTTACAGCCGTCCCTGTCCTCCAAAATGTATTTAAGAATTTTGAAATGTGTTCAAAACTGACTCCAATTTGGGGAGTGGCCGTACACCGAGAAAGAGAAATTGTAAGAAAATGATTCAACTTTTAACCTTTACGTCTCATAGACGTAGGTTAAAAACGGCCTCCCTTACAGCCGTCCCTGTCCTCCAAAATGTATTTAGGAATTTTGAAATGTGTTCAAAACTGACTCCAATTTGGGGAGTGGCAGTACACCGAGAAAGAGAAATTGTAAGAAAATGATTCAACTTTTAACCTTTACTGTCTCATAGACGTAGTTTAAAAACGGCCTCCCTTTCACCCCTTACAGCCGTCCCTGTCCTCCAAAATGTATTTAAGAATTTTGAAATGTGTTCAAAACTGACTCCAATTTGGGGAGTGGCAATACACCGAGAAAGAGAAATTGTAAGAAAATGATTCAACTTTTAACCTTTACTGTCTCATAGACGTAGGTTAAAAACGGCCTCCCTTTCACCCCTTACAGCCGTCCCTGTCCTCCAAAATGTATTTAAGAATTTTGAAATGTGTTCAAAACTGACTCCAATTTGGGGAGTGGCCGTACACCGAGAAAGAGAAATTGTAAGAAAATGATTCAACTTTTAACCTTTACTGTCTCATAGACGTAGGTTAAAAACGGCCTCCCTTTCACCCCTTACAGCCGTCCCTATCCTCCAAAATGTATTTAAGAATTTTGAAATGTGTTCAAAACTGACTCCAATTTGGGGAGTGGCAGTACACCGAGAAAGATGGCAGCAAACTAAGGTCACAAAGTTAATAAACAATTTTAATGCTGGCGCAGAGGCAATAGTGTATGGTCCAATCCTGAATGTCTTACGGCAAATAGCTACGTAAATTCTTTTTTTGATTCTCTGTAGGTCAGGGATGAGAAATTATAAGAAAATGATTCAACTTTTAACCTTTACTGTCTCATAGACGTAGGTTAAAAACGGCCTCCCTTTCATCCCTTACAGCCGTCCCTGTCCTCCAAAATGTATTTAAGAATTTTGAAATGTGTTCAAAACTGACTCCAATTTGGGGAGTGGCCGTACACCGAGAAAGAGAAATTGTAAGAAAATGATTCAACTTTTAACCTTTACTGTCTCATAGACGTAGGTTAAAAACGGCCTCCCTTTCACCCCTTACAGCCGTCCCTATCCTCCAAAATGTATTTAAGAATTTTGAAATGTGTTCAAAACTGACTCCAATTTGGGGAGTGGCAGTACACCGAGAAAGAGAAATTGTAAGAAAATGATTCAACTTTTAACCTTTACTGTCTCATAGACGTAGGTTAAAAACGGCCTCCCTTTCACCCCTTACAGCCGTCCCTGTCCTCCAAAATATATTTAAGAATTTTGAAATGTGTTCAAAACTGACTCCAATTTGGGGAGTGGCAGTACACCGAGAAAGAGAAATTGTAAGAAAATGATTCAACTTATAACCTTTACTGTCTCATAGACGTAGGTTAAAAACGGCCTCCCTTTCACCCCTTACAGCCGTCCCTGTCCTCCAAAATGTATTTAAGAATTTTGAAATGTGTTCAAAACTGACTCCAATTTGGGGAGTGGCAGTACACCGAGAAAGAGAAATTGTAAGAAAATGATTCAACTTTTAACCTTTACTGTCTCATAGACGTAGGTTAAAAACAGCCTCCCTTTCACCCCTTACAGCCGACCCTGTCCTCCAAAATGTATTTAAGAATTTTGAAATGTGTTCAAAACTGACTCCAATTTGGGGAGTGGCCGTACACCGAGAAAGAGAAATTGTAAGAAAATGATTCAACTTTTAACCTTTACTGTCTCATAGACGTAGGTTAAAAACGGCCTCCCTTTCACCCCTTACAGCCGTCCCTATCCTCCAAAATGCATTTAAGAATTTTGAAATGTGTTCAAAACTGACTCCAATTTGGGGAGTGGCAGTACACCGAGAAAGAGAAATTGTAAGAAAATGATTCAACTTTTAACCTTTACTGTCTCATAGACGTAGGTTAAAAACGGCCTCCCTTTCACCCCTTACAGCCGTCCCTGTCCTCCAAAATGTATTTAAGAATTTTGAAATGTGTTCAAAACTGACTCCAATTTGGGGAGTGGCCGTACACCGAGAAAGATGGCAGCAAACTAAGGTCACAAAGTTAATAAACAATTTTAATGCTGGCGCAGAGGCAATAGTGTATGGTCCAATCCTGAATGTCTTACGGCAAATAGCTACGTAAATTCTTTTTTCGATTCTCTGTAGGTCAGGGATGAGAAATTGTAAGAAAATGATTCAACTTTTAACCTTTACTGTCTCATAGACGTAGGTTAAAAACGGCCTCCCTTTCACCCCTTACAGCCGTCCCTGTCCTCCAAAATGTATTTAAGAATTTTGAAATGTGTTCAAAACTGACTCCAATTTGGGGAGTGGCCGTACACCAAGAAAGAGAAATTGTAAGAAAATGATTCAACTTTTAACCTTTACTGTCTCATAGACATAGGTTAAAAACGGCCTCCCTTTCACCCCTTACAGCCATCCTTGTCCTCCAAAATGTATTTAAGAATTTTGAAATGTGTTCAAAACTGACTCCAATTTGGGGAGTGGCAGTACACCGAGAAAGAGAAATTGTAAGAAAATGATTCAACTTTTAACCTTCACTGTCTCATAGACGTAGGTTAAAAACGGCCTCCCTTTCACCCCTTACAGCCGTCCCTGTCCTCCAAAATGTATTTAAGAATTTTGAAATGTGTTCAAAACTGACTCCAATTTGGGGAGTGGCAGTACACCGAGAAAGAGAAATTGTAAGAAAATGATTCAACTTATAACCTTTACTGTCTCATAGACGTAGGTTAAAAACGGCCTCCCTTTCACCCCTTACAGCCGTCCCTGTCCTCCAAAATGTATTTAAGAATTTTGAAATGTGTTCAAAACTGACTCCAATTTGGGGAGTGGCAGTACACCGAGAAAGAGAAATTGTAAGAAAATGATTCAACTTTTAACCTTTACTGTCTCATAGACGTAGGTTAAAAACAGCCTCCCTTTCACCCCTTACAGCCGACCCTGTCCTCCAAAATGTATTTAAGAATTTTGAAATGTGTTCAAAACTGACTCCAATTTGGGGAGTGGCCGTACACCGAGAAAGAGAAATTGTAAGAAAATGATTCAACTTTTAACCTTTACTGTCTCATAGACGTAGGTTAAAAACGGCCTCCCTTTCACCCCTTACAGCCGTCCCTATCCTCCAAAATGCATTTAAGAATTTTGAAATGTGTTCAAAACTGACTCCAATTTGGGGAGTGGCAGTACACCGAGAAAGAGAAATTGTAAGAAAATGATTCAACTTTTAACCTTTACTGTCTCATAGACGTAGGTTAAAAACGGCCTCCCTTTCACCCCTTACAGCCGTCCCTGTCCTCCAAAATGTATTTAAGAATTTTGAAATGTGTTCAAAACTGACTCCAATTTGGGGAGTGGCCGTACACCGAGAAAGATGGCAGCAAACTAAGGTCACAAAGTTAATAAACAATTTTAATGCTGGCGCAGAGGCAATAGTGTATGGTCCAATCCTGAATGTCTTACGGCAAATAGCTACGTAAATTCTTTTTTCGATTCTCTGTAGGTCAGGGATGAGAAATTGTAAGAAAATGATTCAACTTTTAACCTTTACTGTCTCATAGACGTAGGTTAAAAACGGCCTCCCTTTCACCCCTTACAGCCGTCCCTGTCCTCCAAAATGTATTTAAGAATTTTGAAATGTGTTCAAAACTGACTCCAATTTGGGGAGTGGCCGTACACCAAGAAAGAGAAATTGTAAGAAAATGATTCAACTTTTAACCTTTACTGTCTCATAGACATAGGTTAAAAACGGCCTCCCTTTCACCCCTTACAGCCATCCCTGTCCTCCAAAATGTATTTAAGAATTTTGAAATGTGTTCAAAACTGACTCCAATTTGGGGAGTGGCAGTACACCGAGAAAGAGAAATTGTAAGAAAATGATTCAACTTTTAACCTTCACTGTCTCATAGACGTAGGTTAAAAACGGCCTCCCTTTCACCCCTTACAGCCGTCCCTGTCCTCCAAAATGTATTTAAGAATTTTGAAATGTGTTCAAAACTGACTCCAATTTGGGGAGTGGCAGTACACCGAGACAGAGAAATTGTAAGAAAATGATTCAACTTTTAACCTTTACTGTCTCATAGACGTAGGTTAAAAACGGCCTCCCTTTCACCCCTTACAGCCGTCCCTGTCTTCCAAAATGTATTTAAGAATTTTGAAATGTGTTCAAAACTGACTCCAATTTGGGGAGTGGCCGTACACCGAGAAAGAGAAATTGTAAGAAAATGATTCAACTTTTAACCTTTACTGTCTCATAGACGTAGGTTAAAAACGGCCTCTCTTTCACCCTTTACAGCCGTCCCTATCCTCCAAAATGTATTTAAGAATTTTTAAATGTGTTCAAAACTGACTCCAATTTGGGGAGTGGCCGTACACCGAGAAAGATGGCAGCAAACTAAGGTCACAAAGTTAATAAACAATTTTAATGCTGGCGCAGAGGCAATAGTGTATGGTCCAATCCTGAATGTCTTACGGCAAATAGCTACGTAAATTGTTTTTTCGATTCTCTGTAGGTCAGGGATGAGAAATTGTAAGAAAATGATTCAACTTTTAACCTTTACTGTCTCATAGACGTAGGTTAAAAACGGCCTCCCTTTCACCCCTTACAGCCGTCCCTGTCCTCCAAAATGTATTAAGTATTTTGAAATGTGTTCAAAACTGACTCCAATTTGGGGAGTGGCAGTACACCGAGAAAGAGAAATTGTAAGAAAATGATTCAACTTTTAACCTTTACTGTCTCATAGACGTAGGTTAAAAACGGCCTCCCTTTCACCCCTTACAGCCGTCCCTGTCCTCCAAAATGTATTTAAGAATTTTGAAATGTGTTCAAAACTGACTCCAATTTGGGGAGTGGCAGTACACCGAGAAAGAGAAATTGTAAGAAAATGATTCAACTTTTAACCTTTACTGTCTCATAGACGTAGGTTAAAAACGGCCTCCCTTTCACCCCTTACAGCCGTCCCTATCCTCCAAAATGTATTTAAGAATTTTGAAATGTGTTCAAAACTGACTCCAATTTGGGGAGTGGCAGTACACCGAGAAAGAGAAATTGTAAGAAAATGATTCAACTTTTAACCTTTACTGTCTCATAGACGTAGGTTAAAAACGGCCTCCCTTTCACCCCTTACAGCCGTCCCTGTCCTCCAAAATATATTTAAGAATTTTGAAATGTGTTCAAAACTGACTCCAATTTGGGGAGTGGCAGTACACCGAGAAAGAGAAATTGTAAGAAAATGATTCAACTTATAACCTTTACTGTCTCATAGACGTAGGTTAAAAACGGCCTCCCTTTCACCCCTTACAGCCGTCCCTGTCCTCCAAAATGTATTTAAGAATTTTGAAATGTGTTCAAAACTGACTCCAATTTGGGGAGTGGCAGTACACCGAGAAAGAGAAATTGTAAGAAAATGATTCAACTTTTAACCTTTACTGTCTCATAGACGTAGGTTAAAAACAGCCTCCCTTTCACCCCTTACAGCCGACCCTGTCCTCCAAAATGTATTTAAGAATTTTGAAATGTGTTCAAAACTGACTCCAATTTGGGGAGTGGCCGTACACCGAGAAAGATGGCAGCAAACTAAGGTCACAAAGTTAATAAACAATTTTAATGCTGGCGCAGAGGCAATAGTGTATGGTCCAATCCTGAATGTCTTACGGCAAATAGCTACGTAAATTCTTTTTTCGATTCTCTGTAGGTCAGGGATGAGAAATTGTAAGAAAATGATTCAACTTTTAACCTTTACTGTCTCATAGACGTAGGTTAAAAACGGCCTCCCTTTCACCCCTTACAGCCGTCCCTGTCCTCCAAAATGTATTTAAGAATTTTGAAATGTGTTCAAAACTGACTCCAATTTGGGGAGTGGCCGTACACCAAGAAAGAGAAATTGTAAGAAAATGATTCAACTTTTAACCTTTACTGTCTCATAGACATAGGTTAAAAACGGCCTCCCTTTCACCCCTTACAGCCATCCCTGTCCTCCAAAATGTATTTAAGAATTTTGAAATGTGTTCAAAACTGACTCCAATTTGGGGAGTGGCAGTACACCGAGAAAGAGAAATTGTAAGAAAATGATTCAACTTTTAACCTTCACTGTCTCATAGACGTAGGTTAAAAACGGCCTCCCTTTCACCCCTTACAGCCGTCCCTGTCCTCCAAAATGTATTTAAGAATTTTGAAATGTGTTCAAAACTGACTCCAATTTGGGGAGTGGCAGTACACCGAGACAGAGAAATTGTAAGAAAATGATTCAACTTTTAACCTTTACTGTCTCATAGACGTAGGTTAAAAACGGCCTCCCTTTCACCCCTTACAGCCGTCCCTGTCTTCCAAAATGTATTTAAGAATTTTGAAATGTGTTCAAAACTGACTCCAATTTGGGGAGTGGCCGTACACCGAGAAAGAGAAATTGTAAGAAAATGATTCAACTTTTAACCTTTACTGTCTCATAGACGTAGGTTAAAAACGGCCTCTCTTTCACCCTTTACAGCCGTCCCTATCCTCCAAAATGTATTTAAGAATTTTTAAATGTGTTCAAAACTGACTCCAATTTGGGGAGTGGCCGTACACCGAGAAAGATGGCAGCAAACTAAGGTCACAAAGTTAATAAACAATTTTAATGCTGGCGCAGAGGCAATAGTGTATGGTCCAATCCTGAATGTCTTACGGCAAATAGCTACGTAAATTGTTTTTTCGATTCTCTGTAGGTCAGGGATGAGAAATTGTAAGAAAATGATTCAACTTTTAACCTTTACTGTCTCATAGACGTAGGTTAAAAACGGCCTCCCTTTCACCCCTTACAGCCGTCCCTGTCCTCCAAAATGTATTAAGTATTTTGAAATGTGTTCAAAACTGACTCCAATTTGGGGAGTGGCAGTACACCGAGAAAGAGAAATTGTAAGAAAATGATTCAACTTTTAACCTTTACTGTCTCATAGACGTAGGTTAAAAACGGCCTCCCTTTCACCCCTTACAGCCGTCCCTGTCCTCCAAAATGTATTTAAGAATTTTGAAATGTGTTCAAAACTGACTCCAATTTGGGGAGTGGCAGTACACCGAGAAAGAGAAATTGTAAGAAAATGATTCAACTTTTAACCTTTACTGTCTCATAGACGTAGGTTAAAAACGGCCTCCCTTTCACCCCTTACAGCCGTCCCTATCCTCCAAAATGTATTTAAGAATTTTGAAATGTGTTCAAAACTGACTCCAATTTGGGGAGTGGCAGTACACCGAGAAAGAGAAATTGTAAGAAAATGATTCAACTTTTAACCTTTACTGTCTCATAGACGTAGGTTAAAAACGGCCTCCCTTTCACCCCTTACAGCCGTCCCTGTCCTCCAAAATATATTTAAGAATTTTGAAATGTGTTCAAAACTGACTCCAATTTGGGGAGTGGCAGTACACCGAGAAAGAGAAATTGTAAGAAAATGATTCAACTTATAACCTTTACTGTCTCATAGACGTAGGTTAAAAACGGCCTCCCTTTCACCCCTTACAGCCGTCCCTGTCCTCCAAAATGTATTTAAGAATTTTGAAATGTGTTCAAAACTGACTCCAATTTGGGGAGTGGCAGTACACCGAGAAAGAGAAATTGTAAGAAAATGATTCAACTTTTAACCTTTACTGTCTCATAGACGTAGGTTAAAAACAGCCTCCCTTTCACCCCTTACAGCCGACCCTGTCCTCCAAAATGTATTTAAGAATTTTGAAATGTGTTCAAAACTGACTCCAATTTGGGGAGTGGCCGTACACCGAGAAAGAGAAATTGTAAGAAAATGATTCAACTTTTAACCTTTACTGTCTCATAGACGTAGGTTAAAAATGGCCTCCCTTTCACCCCTTACAGCCGTCCCTATCCTCCAAAATGCATTTAAGAATTTTGAAATGTGTTCAAAACTGACTCCAATTTGGGGAGTGGCAGTACACCGAGAAAGAGAAATTGTAAGAAAATGATTCAACTTTTAACCTTTACTGTCTCATAGACGTAGGTTAAAATCGGCCTCCCTTTCACCCCTTACAGCCGTCCCTGTCCTCCAAAATGTATTTAAGAATTTTGAAATGTGTTCAAAACTGACTCCAATTTGGGGAGTGGCCGTACACCGAGAAAGATGGCAGCAAACTAAGGTCACAAAGTTAATAAACAATTTTAATGCTGGCGCAGAGGCAATAGTGTATGGTCCAATCCTGAATGTCTTACGGCAAATAGCTACGTAAATTCTTTTTTCGATTCTCTGTAGGTCAGGGATGAGAAATTGTAAGAAAATGATTCAACTTTTAACCTTTACTGTCTCATAGACGTAGGTTAAAAACGGCCTCCCTTTCACCCCTTACAGCCGTCCCTGTCCTCCAAAATGTATTTAAGAATTTTGAAATGTGTTCAAAACTGACTCCAATTTGGGGAGTGGCCGTACACCAAGAAAGAGAAATTGTAAGAAAATGATTCAACTTTTAACCTTTACTGTCTCATAGACATAGGTTAAAAACGGCCTCCCTTTTACCCCTTACAGCCATCCCTGTCCTCCAAAATGTATTTAAGAATTTTGAAATGTGTTCAAAACTGACTCCAATTTGGGGAGTGGCAGTACACCGAGAAAGAGAAATTGTAAGAAAATGATTCAACTTTTAACCTTCACTGTCTCATAGACGTAGGTTAAAAACGGCCTCCCTTTCACCCCTTACAGCCGTCCCTGTCCTCCAAAATGTATTTAAGAATTTTGAAATGTGTTCAAAACTGACTCCAATTTGGGGAGTGGCAGTACACCGAGACAGAGAAATTGTAAGAAAATGATTCAACTTTTAACCTTTACTGTCTCATAGACGTAGGTTAAAAACGGCCTCCCTTTCACCCCTTACAGCCGTCCCTGTCTTCCAAAATGTATTTAAGAATTTTGAAATGTGTTCAAAACTGACTCCAATTTGGGGAGTGGCCGTACACCGAGAAAGAGAAATTGTAAGAAAATGATTCAACTTTTAACCTTTACTGTCTCATAGACGTAGGTTAAAAACGGCCTCCCTTTCACCCCTTACAGCCGTCCCTATCCTCCAAAATGTATTTAAGAATTTTGAAATGTGTTCAAAACTGACTCCAATTTGGGGAGTGGCCGTACACCGAGAAAGATGGCAGCAAACTAAGGTCACAAAGTTAATAAACAATTTTAATGCTGGCGCAGAGGCAATAGTGTATGGTCCAATCCTGAATGTCTTACGGCAAATAGCTACGTAAATTGTTTTTTCGATTCTCTGTAGGTCAGGGATGAGAAATTGTAAGAAAATGATTCAACTTTTAACCTTTACTGTCTCATAGACGTAGGTTAAAAACGGCCTCCCTTTCACCACTTACAGCCGTCCCTGTCCTCCAAAATGTATTTAAGAATTTTGAAATGTGTTCAAAACTGACTCCAATTTGGGGAGTGGCAGTACACCGAGAAAGAGAAATTGTAAGAAAATGATTCAACTTTTAACCTTTACTGTCTCATAGACGTAGGTTAAAAACGGCCTCCCTTTCACCCCTTACAGCCGTCCCTGTCCTCCAAAATGTATTTAAGAATTTTGAAATGTGTTCAAAACTGACTCCAATTTGGGGAGTGGCAGTACACCGAGAAAGAGAAATTGTAAGAAAATGATTCAACTTTTAACCTTTACTGTCTCATAGACGTAGGTTAAAATCGGCCTCCCTTTCACCCCTTACAGCCGTCCCTGTCCTCCAAAATGTATTTAAGAATTTTGAAATGTGTTCAAAACTGACTCCAATTTGGGGAGTGGCCGTACACCGAGAAAGATGGCAGCAAACTAAGGTCACAAAGTTAATAAACAATTTTAATGCTGGCGCAGAGGCAATAGTGTATGGTCCAATCCTGAATGTCTTACGGCAAATAGCTGCGTAAATTCTTTTTTCGATTCTCTGTAGGTCAGGGATGAGAAATTGTAAGAAAATGATTCAACTTTTAACCTTTACTGTCTCATAGACGTAGGTTAAAAACGGCCTCCCTTTCACCCCTTACAGCCGTCCCTGTCCTCCAAAATGTATTTAAGAATTTTGAAATGTGTTCAAAACTGACTCCAATTTGGGGAGTGGCCGTACACCAAGAAAGAGAAATTGTAAGAAAATGATTCAACTTTTAACCTTTACTGTCTCATAGACATAGGTTAAAAACGGCCTCCCTTTTACCCCTTACAGCCATCCCTGTCCTCCAAAATGTATTTAAGAATTTTGAAATGTGTTCAAAACTGACTCCAATTTGGGGAGTGGCAGTACACCGAGAAAGAGAAATTGTAAGAAAATGATTCAACTTTTAACCTTCACTGTCTCATAGACGTAGGTTAAAAACGGCCTCCCTTTCACCCCTTACAGCCGTCCCTGTCCTCCAAAATGTATTTAAGAATTTTGAAATGTGTTCAAAACTGACTCCAATTTGGGGAGTGGCAGTACACCGAGACAGAGAAATTGTAAGAAAATGATTCAACTTTTAACCTTTACTGTCTCATAGACGTAGGTTAAAAACGGCCTCCCTTTCACCCCTTACAGCCGTCCCTGTCTTCCAAAATGTATTTAAGAATTTTGAAATGTGTTCAAAACTGACTCCAATTTGGGGAGTGGCCGTACACCGAGAAAGAGAAATTGTAAGAAAATGATTCAACTTTTAACCTTTACTGTCTCATAGACGTAGGTTAAAAACGGCCTCCCTTTCACCCCTTACAGCCGTCCCTATCCTCCAAAATGTATTTAAGAATTTTGAAATGTGTTCAAAACTGACTCCAATTTGGGGAGTGGCCGTACACCGAGAAAGATGGCAGCAAACTAAGGTCACAAAGTTAATAAACAATTTTAATGCTGGCGCAGAGGCAATAGTGTATGGTCCAATCCTGAATGTCTTACGGCAAATAGCTACGTAAATTGTTTTTTCGATTCTCTGTAGGTCAGGGATGAGAAATTGTAAGAAAATGATTCAACTTTTAACCTTTACTGTCTCATAGACGTAGGTTAAAAACGGCCTCCCTTTCACCACTTACAGCCGTCCCTGTCCTCCAAAATGTATTTAAGAATTTTGAAATGTGTTCAAAACTGACTCCAATTTGGGGAGTGGCAGTACACCGAGAAAGAGAAATTGTAAGAAAATGATTCAACTTTTAACCTTTACTGTCTCATAGACGTAGGTTAAAAACGGCCTCCCTTTCACCCCTTACAGCCGTCCCTGTCCTCCAAAATGTATTTAAGAATTTTGAAATGTGTTCAAAACTGACTCCAATTTGGGGAGTGGCAGTACACCGAGAAAGAGAAATTGTAAGAAAATGATTCAACTTTTAACCTTTACTGTCTCATAGACGTAGGTTAAAAACGGCCTCCCTTTCACCCCTTACAGCCGTCCCTGTCCTCCAAAATGTATTTAAGAATTTTGAAATGTGTTCAAAACTGACTCCAATTTGGGGAGTGGCAGTACACCGAGAAAGAGATATTGTAAGAAAATGATGCAACTTTTAACCTTTACTGTCTCATAGACGTAGGTTAAAAACGGCCTCCCTTTCACCCCTTACAGCCGTCCCTGTCCTCCAAAATATATTTAAGAATTTTGAAATGTGTTCAAAACTGACTCCAATTTGGGGAGTGGCCATACACCGAGAAAGATGGCAGCAAACTAAGGTCACAAAGTTAATAAACAATTTTAATGCTGGAGCAGAGGCAATAGTGTATGGTCCAATCCTGAATGTCTTACGGCAAATAGCTACGTAAATTCTTTTTTCGATTCTCTGTAGGTCAGGGATGAGAAATTGTAAGAAAATGATTCAACTTTTAACCTTTACTGTCTCATAGACGTAGGTTAAAAACGGCCTCCCTTTCACCCCTTACAGCCGTCCCTGTCCTCCAAAATGTATTTAGGAATTTTGAAATGTGTTCAAAACTGACTCCAATTTGGAGAGTGGCCGTACACCGAGAAAGAGAAATTGTAAGAAAATGATTCAACTTTTAACCTTTACTGTCTCATAGACGTAGGTTAAAAACGGCCTCCCTTTCACCCCTTACAGCCGTCCCTGTCCTCCAAAATGTATTTAAGAATTTTGAAATGTGTTCAAAACTGACTCCAATTTGGGGAGTGGCCGTACACCGAGAAAGAGAAATTGTAAGAAAATGATTCAACTTTTAACCTTTACTGTCTCATAGACGTAGGTTAAAAACAGCCTCCCTTTCACCCCTTACAGCCGTCCCTATCCTCCAAAATGCATTTAAGAATTTTGAAATGTGTTCAAAACTGACTCCAATTTGGGGAGTGGCAGTACACCGAGAAAGAGAAATTGTAAGAAAATGATTCAACTTTTAACCTTTACTGTCTCATAGACGTAGGTTAAAAACGGCCTCCCTTTCACCCCTTACAGCCGTCCCTGTCCTCCAAAATGTATTTAAGAATTTTGAAATGTGTTCAAAACTGACTCCAATTTGGGGAATGGCCGTATACAGAGAAAGAGAAATTGTAAGAAAATGATGCAACTTTTAACCTTTACTGTCTCATAGACGTAGGTTAAAAACAGCCTCCCTTTCACCCCTTACAGCCGTCCCTGTCCTCCAAAATATATTTAAGAATTTTGAAATGTGTTCAAAACTGACTCCAATTTGGGGAGTGGCCATACACCGAGAAAGATGGCAGCAAACTAAGGTCACAAAGTTAATTAACAATTTTAATGCTGGAGCAGAGGCAATAGTGTATGGTCCAATCCTGAATGTCTTACGGCAAATAGCTACGTAAATTCTTTTTTCGATTCTCTGTAGGTCAGGGATGAGAAATTGTAAGAAAATGATTCAACTTTTAACCTTTACTGTCTCATAGACGTAGGTTAAAAACGGCCTCCCTTTCACCCCTTACAGCCGTCCCTGTCCTCCAAAATGTATTTAAGAATTTTGAAATGTGTTCAAAACTGACTCCAATTTGGAGAGTGGCCGTACACCGAGAAAGAGAAATTGTAAGAAAATGATTCAACTTTTAACCTTTACTGTCTCATAGACGTAGGTTAAAAACGGCCTCCCTTTCACCCCTTACAGCCGTCCCTGTCCTCCAAAATGTATTTAAGAATTTTGAAATGTGTTCAAAACTGACTCCAATTTGGGGAGTGGCCGTACACCGAGAAAGAGAAATTGTAAGAAAATGATTCAACTTTTAACCTTTACTGTCTCATAGACGTAGGTTAAAAACAGCCTCCCTTTCACCCCTTACAGCCGTCCCTATCCTCCAAAATGCATTTAAGAATTTTGAAATGTGTTCAAAACTGACTCCAATTTGGGGAGTGGCAGTACACCGAGAAAGAGAAATTGTAAGAAAATGATTCAACTTTTAACCTTTACTGTCTCATAGACGTAGGTTAAAAACGGCCTCCCTTTCACCCCTTACAGCCGTCCCTGTCCTCCAAAATGTATTTAAGAATTTTGAAATGTGTTCAAAACTGACTCCAATTTGGGGAGTGGCAGTACACCGAGAAAGAGAAATTGTAAGAAAATGATTCAACTTTTAACCTTTACTGTCTCATAGACGTAGGTTAAAAACGGCCTCCCTTTCACCCCTTACAGCCGTCCCTGTCCTCCAAAATGTATTCAAGAATTTTGAAATGTGTTCAAAACTGACTCCAATTTAGGGAGTGGCAGTACACCGAGAAAGAGAAATTGTAAGAAAATGATTCAACTTTTAACCTTTACTGTCTCATAGACGTAGGTTAAAAACGGCCTCCCTTTCACCCCTTACAGCCGTCCCTGTCCTCCAAAATGTATTTAAGAATTTTGAAATGTGTTCAAAACTGACTCCAATTTGGGGAATGGCCGTACACCGAGAAAGAGAAATTGTAAGAAAATGATTCAACTTTTAACCTTTACTGTCTCATAGACGTAGGTTAAAAACGGCCTCCCTTTCACCCCTTACAGCCGTCCCTATCCTCCAAAATGTATTTAAGAATTTTGAAATGTGTTCAAAACTGACTCCAATTTGGGGAGTGGCCGTACACCGAGAAAGATGGCAGCAAACTAAGGTCACAAAGTTAATAAACAATTTTAATGCTGGCGCAGAGGCAATAGTGTATGGTCCAATCCTGAATGTCTTACGGCAAAGAGCTACGTAAATTCTTTTTTCGATTCTCTGTAGGTCGGGGATGAGAAATTGTAAGAAAATGATTCAACTTTTAACCTTTACTGTCTCATAGACGTAGGTTAAAAACGGCCTCCCTTTCACCCCTTACAGCCGTCCCTGTCCTCCAAAATGTATTTAAGAATTTTGAAATGTGTTCAAAACTGACTCCAATTTGGGGAGTGGCCGTACACCGAGAAAGAGAAATTGTAAGAAAATGATTCAACTTTTAACCTTTACTGTCTCATAGACGTAGGTTAAAAACGGCCTCCCTTTCACCCCTTACAGCCGTCCCTGTCCTCCAAAATGTATTTAAGAATTTTGAAATGTGTTCAAAACTGACTCCAATTTGGGGAGTGGCCGTACACCGAGAAAGAGAAATTGTAAGAAAATGATTCAACTTTTAACCTTTACTGTCTCATAGACGTAGGTTAAAAACGGCCTCCCTTTCACCCCTTACAGCCGTCCCTGTCCTCCAAAATGTATTTAAGAATTTTGAAATGTGTTCAAAACTAACTCCAATTTGGGGAGTGGCAGTACACCGAGAAAGAGAAATTGTAAGAAAATGATTCAACTTTTAACCTTTACTGCCTCATAGACGTAGGTTAAAAACGGCCTCCCTTTCACCCCTTACAGCCGTCCCTGTCCTCCAAAATGTATTTAAGAATTTTGAAATGTGTTCAAAACTGACTCCAATTTGGGGAGTGGCAGTACACCGAGAAAGAGAAATTGTAAGAAAATGATTCAACTTTTAACCTTTACTGTCTCATAGACGTAGGTTAAAAACGGCCTCCCTTTCACCCCTTACAGCCGTCCCTGTCCTCCAAAATGTATTTAAGAATTTTGAAATGTGTTCAAAACTGACTCCAATTTGGGGAGTGGCCGTACACCGAGAAAGATGGCAGCAAACTAAGGTCACAAAGTTAATAAACAATTTTAATGCTGGCGCAGAGGCAATAGTGTATGGTCCAATCCTGAATGTCTTACGGCAAATAGCTACGTAAATTCTTTTTTCGATTCTCTGTAGGTCAGGGATGAGAAATTGTAAGAAAATGATTCAACTTTTAACCTTTACTGTCTCATAGACGTAGGTTAAAAACGGCCTCCCTTTCACCCCTTACAGCCGTCCCTGTCCTCCAAAATGTATTTAAGAATTTTGAAATGTGTTCAAAACTGACTCCAATTTGGGGAGTGGCCGTACACCAAGAAAGAGAAATTGTAAGAAAATGATTCAACTTTTAACCTTTACTGTCTCATAGACATAGGTTAAAAACGGCCTCCCTTTCACCCCTTACAGCCATCCCTGTCCTCCAAAATGTATTTAAGAATTTTGAAATGTGTTCAAAACTGACTCCAATTTGGGGAGTGGCAGTACACCGAGAAAGAGAAATTGTAAGAAAATGATTCAACTTTTAACCTTCACTGTCTCATAGACGTAGGTTAAAAACGGCCTCCCTTTCACCCCTTACAGCCGTCCCTGTCCTCCAAAATGTATTTAAGAATTTTGAAATGTGTTCAAAACTGACTCCAATTTGGGGAGTGGCAGTACACCGAGACAGAGAAATTGTAAGAAAATGATTCAACTTTTAACCTTTACTGTCTCATAGACGTAGGTTAAAAACGGCCTCCCTTTCACCCCTTACAGCCGTCCCTGTCTTCCAAAATGTATTTAAGAATTTTGAAATGTGTTCAAAACTGACTCCAATTTGGGGAGTGGCCGTACACCGAGAAAGAGAAATTGTAAGAAAATGATTCAACTTTTAACCTTTACTGTCTCATAGACGTAGGTTAAAAACGGCCTCTCTTTCACCCCTTACAGCCGTCCCTATCCTCCAAAATGTATTTAAGAATTTTTAAATGTGTTCAAAACTGACTCCAATTTGGGGAGTGGCCGTACACCGAGAAAGATGGCAGCAAACTAAGGTCACAAAGTTAATAAACAATTTTAATGCTGGCGCAGAGGCAATAGTGTATGGTCCAATCCTGAATGTCTTACGGCAAATAGCTACGTAAATTGTTTTTTCGATTCTCTGTAGGTCAGGGATGAGAAATTGTAAGAAAATGATTCAACTTTTAACCTTTACTGTCTCATAGACGTAGGTTAAAAACGGCCTCCCTTTCACCCCTTACAGCCGTCCCTGTCCTTCAAAATGTATTAAGAATTTTGAAATGTGTTCAAAACTGACTCCAATTTGGGGAGTGGCAGTACACCGAGAAAGAGAAATTGTAAGAAAATGATTCAACTTTTAACCTTTACTGTCTCATAGACGTAGGTTAAAAACGGCCTCCCTTTCACCCCTTACAGCCGTCCCTGTCCTCCAAAATGTATTTAAGAATTTTGAAATGTGTTCAAAACTGACTCCAATTTGGGGAGTGGCAGTACACCGAGAAAGAGAAATTGTAAGAAAATGATTCAACTTTTAACCTTTACTGTCTCATAGACGTAGGTTAAAAACGGCCTCCCTTTCACCCCTTACAGCCGTCCCTATCCTCCAAAATGTATTTAAGAATTTTGAAATGTGTTCAAAACTGACTCCAATTTGGGGAGTGGCAGTACACCGAGAAAGAGAAATTGTAAGAAAATGATTCAACTTTTAACCTTTACTGTCTCATAGACGTAGGTTAAAAACGGCCTCCCTTTCACCCCTTACAGCCGTCCCTGTCCTCCAAAATATATTTAAGAATTTTGAAATGTGTTCAAAACTGACTCCAATTTGGGGAGTGGCAGTACACCGAGAAAGAGAAATTGTAAGAAAATGATTCAACTTATAACCTTTACTGTCTCATAGACGTAGGTTAAAAACGGCCTCCCTTTCACCCCTTACAGCCGTCCCTGTCCTCCAAAATGTATTTAAGAATTTTGAAATGTGTTCAAAACTGACTCCAATTTGGGGAGTGGCAGTACACCGAGAAAGAGAAATTGTAAGAAAATGATTCAACTTTTAACCTTTACTGTCTCATAGACGTAGGTTAAAATCGGCCTCCCTTTCACCCCTTACAGCCGTCCCTGTCCTCCAAAATGTATTTAAGAATTTTGAAATGTGTTCAAAACTGACTCCAATTTGGGGAGTGGCCGTACACCGAGAAAGATGGCAGCAAACTAAGGTCACAAAGTTAATAAACAATTTTAATGCTGGCGCAGAGGCAATAGTGTATGGTCCAATCCTGAATGTCTTACGGCAAATAGCTACGTAAATTCTTTTTTCGATTCTCTGTAGGTCAGGGATGAGAAATTGTAAGAAAATGATTCAACTTTTAACCTTTACTGTCTCATAGACGTAGGTTAAAAACGGCCTCCCTTTCACCCCTTACAGCCGTCCCTGTCCTCCAAAATGTATTTAAGAATTTTGAAATGTGTTCAAAACTGACTCCAATTTGGGGAGTGGCCGTACACCAAGAAAGAGAAATTGTAAGAAAATGATTCAACTTTTAACCTTTACTGTCTCATAGACATAGGTTAAAAACGGCCTCCCTTTTACCCCTTACAGCCATCCCTGTCCTCCAAAATGTATTTAAGAATTTTGAAATGTGTTCAAAACTGACTCCAATTTGGGGAGTGGCAGTACACCGAGAAAGAGAAATTGTAAGAAAATGATTCAACTTTTAACCTTCACTGTCTCATAGACGTAGGTTAAAAACGGCCTCCCTTTCACCCCTTACAGCCGTCCCTGTCCTCCAAAATGTATTTAAGAATTTTGAAATGTGTTCAAAACTGACTCCAATTTGGGGAGTGGCAGTACACCGAGACAGAGAAATTGTAAGAAAATGATTCAACTTTTAACCTTTACTGTCTCATAGACGTAGGTTAAAAACGGCCTCCCTTTCACCCCTTACAGCCGTCCCTGTCTTCCAAAATGTATTTAAGAATTTTGAAATGTGTTCAAAACTGACTCCAATTTGGGGAGTGGCCGTACACCGAGAAAGAGAAATTGTAAGAAAATGATTCAACTTTTAACCTTTACTGTCTCATAGACGTAGGTTAAAAACGGCCTCCCTTTCACCCCTTACAGCCGTCCCTATCCTCCAAAATGTATTTAAGAATTTTGAAATGTGTTCAAAACTGACTCCAATTTGGGGAGTGGCCGTACACCGAGAAAGATGGCAGCAAACTAAGGTCACAAAGTTAATAAACAATTTTAATGCTGGCGCAGAGGCAATAGTGTATGGTCCAATCCTGAATGTCTTACGGCAAATAGCTACGTAAATTGTTTTTTCGATTCTCTGTAGGTCAGGGATGAGAAATTGTAAGAAAATGATTCAACTTTTAACCTTTACTGTCTCATAGACGTAGGTTAAAAACGGCCTCCCTTTCACCACTTACAGCCGTCCCTGTCCTCCAAAATGTATTTAAGAATTTTGAAATGTGTTCAAAACTGACTCCAATTTGGGGAGTGGCAGTACACCGAGAAAGAGAAATTGTAAGAAAATGATTCAACTTTTAACCTTTACTGTCTCATAGACGTAGGTTAAAAACGGCCTCCCTTTCACCCCTTACAGCCGTCCCTGTCCTCCAAAATGTATTTAAGAATTTTGAAATGTGTTCAAAACTGACTCCAATTTGGGGAGTGGCAGTACACCGAGAAAGAGAAATTGTAAGAAAATGATTCAACTTTTAACCTTTACTGTCTCATAGACGTAGGTTAAAAACGGCCTCCCTTTCACCCCTTACAGCCGTCCCTGTCCTCCAAAATGTATTTAAGAATTTTGAAATGTGTTCAAAACTGACTCCAATTTGGGGAGTGGCAGTACACCGAGAAAGAGATATTGTAAGAAAATGATGCAACTTTTAACCTTTACTGTCTCATAGACGTAGGTTAAAAACGGCCTCCCTTTCACCCCTTACAGCCGTCCCTGTCCTCCAAAATATATTTAAGAATTTTGAAATGTGTTCAAAACTGACTCCAATTTGGGGAGTGGCCATACACCGAGAAAGATGGCAGCAAACTAAGGTCACAAAGTTAATAAACAATTTTAATGCTGGAGCAGAGGCAATAGTGTATGGTCCAATCCTGAATGTCTTACGGCAAATAGCTACGTAAATTCTTTTTTCGATTCTC
Source organism: Lissotriton helveticus (assembly GCF_964261635.1). Taxonomy (NCBI): domain Eukaryota; kingdom Metazoa; phylum Chordata; class Amphibia; order Caudata; family Salamandridae; genus Lissotriton; species Lissotriton helveticus. The sequence continues at coordinate 878,717,720 of NC_136073.1, forward strand.
TGTAGGTCAGGGATGAGAAATTGTAAGAAAATGATTCAACTTTTAACCTTTACTGTCTCATAGACGTAGGTTAAAAACGGCCTCCCTTTCACCCCTTACAGCCGTCCCTGTCCTCCAAAATGTATTTAGGAATTTTGAAATGTGTTCAAAACTGACTCCAATTTGGAGAGTGGCCGTACACCGAGAAAGAGAAATTGTAAGAAAATGATTCAACTTTTAACCTTTACTGTCTCATAGACGTAGGTTAAAAACGGCCTCCCTTTCACCCCTTACAGCCGTCCCTGTCCTCCAAAATGTATTTAAGAATTTTGAAATGTGTTCAAAACTGACTCCAATTTGGGGAGTGGCCGTACACCGAGAAAGAGAAATTGTAAGAAAATGATTCAACTTTTAACCTTTACTGTCTCATAGACGTAGGTTAAAAACAGCCTCCCTTTCACCCCTTACAGCCGTCCCTATCCTCCAAAATGCATTTAAGAATTTTGAAATGTGTTCAAAACTGACTCCAATTTGGGGAGTGGCAGTACACCGAGAAAGAGAAATTGTAAGAAAATGATTCAACTTTTAACCTTTACTGTCTCATAGACGTAGGTTAAAAACGGCCTCCCTTTCACCCCTTACAGCCGTCCCTGTCCTCCAAAATGTATTTAAGAATTTTGAAATGTGTTCAAAACTGACTCCAATTTGGGGAATGGCCGTATACCGAGAAAGAGAAATTGTAAGAAAATGATGCAACTTTTAACCTTTACTGTCTCATAGACGTAGGTTAAAAACAGCCTCCCTTTCACCCCTTACAGCCGTCCCTGTCCTCCAAAATATATTTAAGAATTTTGAAATGTGTTCAAAACTGACTCCAATTTGGGGAGTGGCCATACACCGAGAAAGATGGCAGCAAACTAAGGTCACAAAGTTAATAAACAATTTTAATGCTGGAGCAGAGGCAATAGTGTATGGTCCAATCCTGAATGTCTTACGGCAAATAGCTACGTAAATTCTTTTTTCGATTCTCTGTAGGTCAGGGATGAGAAATTGTAAGAAAATGATTCAACTTTTAACCTTTACTGTCTCATAGACGTAGGTTAAAAACGGCCTCCCTTTCACCCCTTACAGCCGTCCCTGTCCTCCAAAATGTATTTAAGAATTTTGAAATGTGTTCAAAACTGACTCCAATTTGGAGAGTGGCCGTACACCGAGAAAGAGAAATTGTAAGAAAATGATTCAACTTTTAACCTTTACTGTCTCATAGACGTAGGTTAAAAACGGCCTCCCTTTCACCCCTTACAGCCGTCCCTGTCCTCCAAAATGTATTTAAGAATTTTGAAATGTGTTCAAAACTGACTCCAATTTGGGGAGTGGCCGTACACCGAGAAAGAGAAATTGTAAGAAAATGATTCAACTTTTAACCTTTACTGTCTCATAGACGTAGGTTAAAAACAGCCTCCCTTTCACCCCTTACAGCCGTCCCTATCCTCCAAAATGCATTTAAGAATTTTGAAATGTGTTCAAAACTGACTCCAATTTGGGGAGTGGCAGTACACCGAGAAAGAGAAATTGTAAGAAAATGATTCAACTTTTAACCTTTACTGTCTCATAGACGTAGGTTAAAAACGGCCTCCCTTTCACCCCTTACAGCCGTCCCTGTCCTCCAAAATGTATTTAAGAATTTTGAAATGTGTTCAAAACTGACTCCAATTTGGGGAGTGGCAGTACACCGAGAAAGAGAAATTGTAAGAAAATGATTCAACTTTTAACCTTTACTGTCTCATAGACGTAGGTTAAAAACGGCCTCCCTTTCACCCCTTACAGCCGTCCCTGTCCTCCAAAATGTATTCAAGAATTTTGAAATGTGTTCAAAACTGACTCCAATTTAGGGAGTGGCAGTACACCGAGAAAGAGAAATTGTAAGAAAATGATTCAACTTTTAACCTTTACTGTCTCATAGACGTAGGTTAAAAACGGCCTCCCTTTCACCCCTTACAGCCGTCCCTGTCCTCCAAAATGTATTTAAGAATTTTGAAATGTGTTCAAAACTGACTCCAATTTGGGGAATGGCCGTACACCGAGAAAGAGAAATTGTAAGAAAATGATTCAACTTTTAACCTTTACTGTCTCATAGACGTAGGTTAAAAACGGCCTCCCTTTCACCCCTTACAGCCGTCCCTATCCTCCAAAATGTATTTAAGAATTTTGAAATGTGTTCAAAACTGACTCCAATTTGGGGAGTGGCCGTACACCGAGAAAGATGGCAGCAAACTAAGGTCACAAAGTTAATAAACAATTTTAATGCTGGCGCAGAGGCAATAGTGTATGGTCCAATCCTGAATGTCTTACGGCAAAGAGCTACGTAAATTCTTTTTTCGATTCTCTGTAGGTCAGGGATGAGAAATTGTAAGAAAATGATTCAACTTTTAACCTTTACTGTCTCATAGACGTAGGTTAAAAACGGCCTCCCTTTCACCCCTTACAGCCGTCCCTGTCCTCCAAAATGTATTTAAGAATTTTGAAATGTGTTCAAAACTGACTCCAATTTGGGGAGTGGCCGTACACCGAGAAAGAGAAATTGTAAGAAAATGATTCAACTTTTAACCTTTACTGTCTCATAGACGTAGGTTAAAAACGGCCTCCCTTTCACCCCTTACAGCCGTCCCTGTCCTCCAAAATGTATTTAAGAATTTTGAAATGTGTTCAAAACTGACTCCAATTTGGGGAGTGGCCGTACACCGAGAAAGAGAAATTGTAAGAAAATGATTCAACTTTTAACCTTTACTGTCTCATAGACGTAGGTTAAAAACGGCCTCCCTTTCACCCCTTACAGCCGTCCCTGTCCTCCAAAATGTATTTAGGAATTTTGAAATGTGTTCAAAACTAACTCCAATTTGGGGAGTGGCAGTACACCGAGAAAGAGAAATTGTAAGAAAATGATTCAACTTTTAACCTTTACTGCCTCATAGACGTAGGTTAAAAAAGGCCTCCCTTTCACCCCTTACAGCCGTCCCTGTCCTCCAAAATGTATTTAAGAATTTTGAAATGTGTTCAAAACTGACTCCAATTTGGGGAGTGGCAGTACACCGAGAAAGAGAAATTGTAAGAAAATGATTCAACTTTTAACCTTTACTGTCTCATAGACGTAGGTTAAAAACGGCCTCCCTTTCACCCCTTACAGCCGTCCCTGTCCTCCAAAATGTATTTAAGAATTTTGAAATGTGTTCAAAACTGACTCCAATTTGGGGAGTGGCCGTACACCGAGAAAGAGAAATTGTAAGAAAATGATTCAACTTTTAACCTTTACTGTCTCATAGACGTAGGTTAAAAACGGCCTCCCTTTCACCCCTTACAGCCGTCCCTGTCCTCCAAAATGTATGTAAGAATTTTGAAATGTGTTCAAAACTGACTCCAATTTGGGGAGTGGCCATACACCGAGAAAGAGAAATTGTAAGAAAATGATTCAACTTTTAACCTTTACTGTCTCATAGACGTAGGTTAAAAACGGCCTCCCTTTTACCCCTTACAGCCGTCCCTGTCCTCCAAAATGTATTTAAGAATTTTGAAATGTGTTCAAAACTGACTTCAATTTGGGGAGTGGCCGTACACCGAGAAAGAGAAATTGTAAGAAAATGATTCAACTTTTAACCTTTACTGTCTCATAGACGTAGGTTAAAAACGGCCTCCCTTTCACCCCTTACAGCCGTCCCTGTCCTCCAAAATGTATTTAAGAATTTTGAAATGTGTTCAAAACTGACTCCAATTTGGGGAGTGGCCGTACACCGAGAAAGAGAAATTGTAAGAAAATGATTCAACTTTTAACCTTTACTGTCTCATAGACGTAGGTTAAAAACGGCCTCCCTTTCACCCCTTACAGCCGTCCCTGTCCTCCAAAATGTATTTAAGAATTTTGAAATGTGTTCAAAACTGACTCCAATTTGGGGAGTGGCAGTACACCAAGAAAGAGAAATTGTAAGAAAATGATTCAACTTTTAACCTTTACTGTCTCATAGACGTAGGTTAAAAACGGCCTCCCTTTTACCCCTTACAGCCGTCCCTATCCTCCAAAATGTATTTAAGAATTTTGAAATGTGTTCAAAACTGACTCCAATTTGGGGAGTGGCAGTACACCGAGAAAGAGAAATTGTAAGAAAATGATTCAACTTTTAACCTTTACTGTCTCATAGACGTAGGTTAAAAACGGCCTCCCTTTCACCCCTTACAGCCGTCCCTGTCCTCCAAAATGTATTTAAGAATTTTGAAATGTGTTCAAAACTGACTCCAATTTGGGGAGTGGCCGTACACCGAGAAAGAGAAATTGTAAGAAAATGATTCAACTTTTAACCTTTACTGTCTCATAGACGTAGGTTAAAAACGGCCTCCCTTTCACCCCTTACAGCCGTCCCTATCCTCCAAAATGTATTTAAGAATTTTGAAATGTGTTCAAAACTGACTCCAATTTGGGGAGTGGCCGTACACCGAGAAAGATGGCAGCAAACTAAGGTCACAAAGTTAATAAACAATTTTAATGCTGGCGCAGAGGCAATAGTGTATGGTCCAATCCTGAATGTCTTACGGCAAATAGCTACGTAAATTCTTTTTTCGATTCTCTGTAGGTCAGGGATGAGAAATTGTAAGAAAATGATTCAACTTTTAACCTTTACTGTCTCATAGACGTAGGTTAAAAACGGCCTCCCTTTCACCCCTTACAGCCGTCCCTGTCCTCCAAAATGTATTTAAGAATTTTGAAATGTGTTCAAAACTGACTCCAATTTGGGGAGTGGCCGTACACCGAGAAAGAGAAATTGTAAGAAAATGATTCAACTTTTAACCTTTACTGTCTCATAGACGTAGGTTAAAAACGGCCTCCCTTTCACCCCTTACAGCCGTCCCTGTCCTCCAAAATGTATTTAAGAATTTTGAAATGTGTTCAAAACTGACTCCAATTTGGGGAGTGGCAATACACCGAGAAAGAGAAATTGTAAGAAAATGATTCAACTTTTAACCTTTACTGTCTCATAGATGTAGGTTAAAAACGGCCTCCCTTTCACCCCTTACAGCCGTCCCTGTCCTCCAAAATGTATTTAAGAATTTTGAAATGTGTTCAAAACTGACTCCAATTTGGGGAGTGGCCATACACCGAGAAAGATGGCAGCAAACTAAGGTCACAAAGTTAATAAACTATTTTAACCACTTGGATGCTAAGGGGTGTGCTAGTAGGTCCATGTAATTTCCATTGAAATCAATGGAAACTCCAGACGAGTTACCCTTGTCATTAGCAGCGAAGGGGTTAATGCTGGAGCAGAGGCAATAGTGTATGGTCCAATCCTGAATCTCTTACGGCAAATAGCTACGTAAATTCTTTTTTCGATTCTCTGTAGGTCAGGGATGAGAAATTGTAAGAAAATGATTCAACTTTTAACCTTTACTGTCTCATAGACGTAGGTTAAAAACGGCCTCCCTTTCACCCCTTACAGCCGTCCCTGTCCTCCAAAATGTATGTAAGAATTTTGAAATGTGTTCAAAACTGACTCCAATTTGGGGAGTGGCCGTACACCGAGAAAGAGAAATTGTAAGAAAATGATTCAACTTTTAACCTTTACTGTCTCATAGACGTAGGTTAAAAACGGCCTCCCTTTCACCCCTTACAGCCGTCCCTGTCCTCCAAAATGTATTTAAGAATTTTGAAATGTGTTCAAAACTGACTTCAATTTGGGGAGTGGCCGTACACCGAGAAAGAGAAATTGTAAGAAAATGATTCAACTTTTAACCTTTACTGTCTCATAGACTTAGGTTAAAAACGGCCTCCCTTTCACCCCTTACAGCCGTCCCTGTCCTCCAAAATGTATTTAAGAATTTTGAAATGTGTTCAAAACTGACTCCAATTTGGGGAGTGGCACTACACCGAGAAAGAGAAATTGTAAGAAAATGATTCAACTTTTAACCTTTACTGTCTCATAGACGTAGGTTAAAAACGGCCTCCCTTTCACCCCTTACAGCCGTCCCTGTCCTCCAAAATGTATTTAAGAATTTTGAAATGTGTTCAAAACTGACTCCAATTTGGGGAGTGGCAGTACACCGAGAAAGAGAAATTGTAAGAAAATGATTCAACTTTTAACCTTTACTGTCTCATAGACGTAGGTTAAAAACGGCCTCCCTTTCACCCCTTACAGCCGTCCCTGTCCTCCAAAATGTATTTAAGAATTTTGAAATGTGTTCAAAACTGACTCCAATTTGGGGAGTGGCCGTACACCGAGAAAGAGAAATTGTAAGAAAATGATTCAACTTTTAACCTTTACTGTCTCATAGACGTAGGTTAAAAACGGCCTCCCTTTCACCCCTTACAGCCGTCCCTATCCTCCAAAATGTATTTAAGAATTTTGAAATGTGTTCAAAACTGACTCCAATTTGGGGAGTGGCCGTACACCGAGAAAGATGGCAGCATACTAAGGTCACAAAGTTAATAAACAATTTTAATGCTGGCGCAGAGGCAATAGTGTATGGTCCAATCCTGAATGTCTTACGGCAAATAGCTACGTAAATTCTTTTTTCGATTCTCTGTAGGTCAGGGATGAGAAATTGTAAGAAAATGATTCAACTTTTAACCTTTACTGTCTCATAGACGTAGGTTAAAAACGGCCTCCCTTTCACCCCTTACAGCCGTCCCTGTCCTCCAAAATGTATTTAAGAATTTTGAAATGTGTTCAAAACTGACTCCAATTTGGGGAGTGGCCGTACACCGAGAAAGAGAAATTGTAAGAAAATGATTCAACTTTTAACCTTTACTGTCTCATAGACGTAGGTTAAAAACGGCCTCCCTTTCACCCCTTACAGCCGTCCCTATCCTCCAAAATGTATTTAAGAATTTTGAAATGTGTTTAAAACTGACTCCAATTTGGGGAGTGGCCGTACACCGAGAAAGATGGCAGCAAACTAAGGTCACAAAGTTAATAAACAATTTTAATGCTGGCGCAGAGGCAATAGTGTATGGTCCAATCCTGAATGTCTTACGGCAAATAGCTACGTAAATTCTTTTTTCGATTCTCTGTAGGTCAGGGATGAGAAATTGTAAGAAAATGATTCAACTTTTAACCTTTACTGTCTCATAGACGTAGGTTAAAAACGGCCTCCCTTTCACCCCTTACAGCCGTCCCTGTCCTCCAAAATGTATTTAAGAATTTTGAAATGTGTTCAAAACTGACTCCAATTTGGGGAGTGGCCGTACACCGAGAAAGAGAAATTGTAAGAAAATGATTCAACTTTTAACCTTTACTGTCTCATAGACGTAGGTTAAAAACGGCCTCCCTTTCACCCCTTACAGCCGTCCCTGTCCTCCAAAATGTATTTAAGAATTTTGAAATGTGTTCAAAACTGACTCCAATTTGGGGAGTGGCAGTACACCGAGAAAGAGAAATTGTAAGAAAATGATTCAACTTTTAACCTTTACTGTCTCATAGACGTAGGTTAAAAACGGCCTCCCTTTTACCCCTTACAGCCGTCCCTGTCCTCCAAAATGTATTTAAGAATTTTGAAATGTGTTCAAAACTGACTCCAATTTGGGGAGTGGCAGTACACCGAGAAAGAGAAATTGTAAGAAAATGATTCAACTTTTAACCTTTGCTGTCTCATAGACGTAGGTTAAAAACGGCCTCCCTTTCACCCCTTACAGCTGTCCCTGTCCTCCAAAATGTATTTAAGAATTTTGAAATGTGTTTAAAACTGACTCCAATTTGGGGAGTGGCCGTACACCGAGAAAGAGAAATTGTAAGAAAATTATTCAACTTTTAACCTTTACTGTCTCATAGACGTAGGTTAAAAACGGCCTCCCTTTCACCCCTTACAGCCGTCCCTATCCTCCAAAATGTATTTAAGAATTTTGAAATGTGTTCAAAACTGACTCCAATTTGGGGAGTGGCCGTACACCGAGAAAGAGAAATTGTAAGAAAATGATTCAACTTTTAACCTTTACTGTCTCATAGATGTAGGTTAAAAACGGCCTCCCTTTCACCCCTTACAGCCGTCCCTGTCCTCCAAAATGTATTTAAGAATTTTGAAATGTGTTCAAAACTGACTCCAATTTGGGGAGTGGCAGTACACCGAGAAAGAGAAATTGTAAGAAAATGATTAAACTTTTAACCTTTACTGTCTCATAGACGTAGGTTAAAAACGGCCTCCCTTTCACCCCTTACAGCCGTCCCTATCCTCCAAAATGTATTTAAGAATTTTGAAATGTGTTCAAAACTGACTCCAATTTGGGGAGTGGCCGTACACCGAGAAAGATGGCAGCAAACTAAGGTCACAAAGTTAATAAACAATTTTAATGCTGGCGCAGAGGCAATAGTGTATGGTCCAATACTGAATGTCTTACGGCAAATAGCTACGTAAATTCTTTTTTCGATTCTCTGTAGGTCAGGGATGAGAAATTGTAAGAAAATGATTCAACTTTTAACCTTTACTGTCTCATAGACGTAGGTTAAAAACGGCCTCCCTTTCACCCCTTACAGCCGTCCCTGTCCTCCAAAATGTATTTAAGAATTTTGAAATGTGTTCAAAACTGACTCCAATTTGGGGAGTGGCCGTACACCGAGAAAGAGAAATTGTAAGAAAATTATTCAACTTTTTACCTTCACTGTCTCATAGACGTAGGTTAAAAACGGCCTCCCTTTCACCCCTTACAACCGTCCCTGTCCTCCAAAATGTATTTAAGAATTTTGAAATGTGTTCAAAACTGACTCCAATTTGGGGAGTGGCAGTACACCGAGAAAGAGAAATTGTAAGAAAATGATTCAACTTTTAACCTTTACTGTCTCATAGACGTAGGTTAAAAACGGCCTCCCTTTCACCCCTTACAGCCGTCTCTGTCCTCCAAAATGTATTTAAGAATTTTGAAATGTGTTCAAAACTGACTCCAATTTGGGGAGTGGCAGTACACCGAGAAAGAGAAATTGTAAGAAAATGATTCAACTTTTAACCTTTACTGTCTCATAGACGTAGGTTAAAAACGGCCTCCCTTTCACCCCTTACAGCCGTCCCTGTCCTCCAAAATGCATTTAAGAATTTTGAAATGTGTTCAAAACTGACTCCAATTTGGGGAGTGGCCGTACACCGAGAAAGATGGCAGCAAACTAAGGTCACAAAGTTAATAAACAATTTTAATGCTGGCGCAGAGGCAATAGTGTATGGTCCAATCCTGAATGTCTTACGGCAAATAGCTACGTAAATTCTTTTTTCGATTCTCTGTAGGTCAGGGATGAGAAATTGTAAGAAAATGATTCAACTTTTAACCTTTACTGTCTCATAGACGTAGGTTAAAAACGGCCTCCCTTTCACCCCTTACAGCCGTCCCTGTCCTCCAAAATGTATTTAAGAATTTTGAAATGTGTTCAAAACTGACTCCAATTTGGGGAGTGGCCGTACACCGAGAAAGAGAAATTGTAAGAAAATGATTCAACTTTTAACCTTTACGTCTCATAGACGTAGGTTAAAAACGGCCTCCCTTACAGCCGTCCCTGTCCTCCAAAATGTATTTAGGAATTTTGAAATGTGTTCAAAACTGACTCCAATTTGGGGAGTGGCAGTACACCGAGAAAGAGAAATTGTAAGAAAATGATTCAACTTTTAACCTTTACTGTCTCATAGACGTAGTTTAAAAACGGCCTCCCTTTCACCCCTTACAGCCGTCCCTGTCCTCCAAAATGTATTTAAGAATTTTGAAATGTGTTCAAAACTGACTCCAATTTGGGGAGTGGCAGTACACCGAGAAAGAGAAATTGTAAGAAAATGATTCAACTTTTAACCTTTACTGTCTCATAGACGTAGGTTAAAAACGGCCTCCCTTTCACCCCTTACAGCCGTCCCTGTCCTCCAAAATGTATTTAAGAATTTTGAAATGTGTTCAAAACTGACTCCAATTTGGGGAGTGGCCGTACACCAAGAAAGAGAAATTGTAAGAAAATGATTCAACTTTTAACCTTTACTGTCTCATAGACGTAGGTTAAAAACGGCCTCCCTTTCACCCCTTACAGCCGTCCCTATCCTCCAAAATGTATTTAAGAATTTTGAAATGTGTTCAAAACTGACTCCAATTTGGGGAGTGGCAGTACACCGAGAAAGATGGCAGCAAACTGAGGTCACAAAGTTAATAAACAATTTTAATGCTGGCGCAGAGGCAATAGTGTATGGTCCAATCCTGAATGTCTTACGGCAAATAGCTACGTAAATTCTTTTTTCGATTCTCTGTAGGTCAGGGATGAGAAATTGTAAGAAAATGATTCAACTTTTAACCTTTACTGTCTCATAGACGTAGGTTAAAAACGGCCTCCCTTTCACCCCTTACAGCCGTCCCTGTCCTCCAAAATGTATTTAAGAATTTTGAAATGTGTTCAAAACTGACTCCAATTTGGGGAGTGGCCGTACACCGAGAAAGAGAAATTGTAAGAAAATGATTCAACTTTTAACCTTTACTGTCTCATAGACGTAGGTTAAAAACGGCCTCCCTTTCACCCCTTACAGCCGTCCCTGTCCTCCAAAATGTATTTAAGAATTTTGAAATGTGTTCAAAACTGACTCCAATTTGGGGAGTGGCCGTACACCGAGAAAGAGAAATTGTAAGAAAATGGTTCAACTTTTAACCTTTACTGTCTCATAGACGTAGGTTAAAAACAGCCTCCCTTTCACCCCTTACAGCCGTCCCTATCCTCCAAAATGTATTTAAGAATTTTGAAATGTGTTCAAAACTGACTCCAATTTGGGGAGTGGCAGTACACCGAGAAAGAGAAATTGTAAGAAAATGATTCAACTTTTAACCTTTACTGTCTCATAGACGTAGGTTAAAAACGGCCTCCCTTTCACCCCTTACAGCCGTCCCTGTCCTCCAAAATGTATTTAAGAATTTTGAAATGTGTTCAAAACTGACTCCAATTTGGGGAGTGGCAGTACACCGAGAAAGAGAAATTGTAAGAAAATGATTCAACTTATAACCTTTACTGTCTCATAGACGTAGGTTAAAAACGGCCTCCCTTTCACCCCTTACAGCCGTCCCTGTCCTCCAAAATGTATTTAAGAATTTTGAAATGTGTTCAAAACTGACTCCAATTTGGGGAGTGGCAGTACACCGAGAAAGAGAAATTGTAAGAAAATGATTCAACTTTTAACCTTTACTGTTTCAAAGACGTAGGTTAAAAACGGCCTCCCTTTCACCCCTTACAGCCGTCCCTGTCCTCCAAAATGTATTTAAGAATTTTGAAATGTGTTCAAAACTGACTCCAATTTGGGGAGTGGCCGTACACCGAGAAAGAGAAATTGTAAGAAAATGATTCAACTTTTAACCTTTACTGTCTCATAGACGTAGGTTAAAAACGGCCTCCCTTTCACCCCTTACAGCCGTCCCTGTCCTCCAAAATGTATTTAAGAATTTTGAAATGTGTTCAAAACTGACTCCAATTTGGGGAGTGGCCGTACACCGAGAAAGAGAAATTGTAAGAAAATGATTCAACTTTTAACCTTTACGTCTCATAGACGTAGGTTAAAAACGGCCTCCCTTACAGCCGTCCCTGTCCTCCAAAATGTATTTAGGAATTTTGAAATGTGTTCAAAACTGACTCCAATTTGGGGAGTGGCAGTACACCGAGAAAGAGAAATTGTAAGAAAATGATTCAACTTTTAACCTTTACTGTCTCATAGACGTAGTTTAAAAACGGCCTCCCTTTCACCCCTTACAGCCGTCCCTGTCCTCCAAAATGTATTTAAGAATTTTGAAATGTGTTCAAAACTGACTCCAATTTGGGGAGTGGCAGTACACCGAGAAAGAGAAATTGTAAGAAAATGATTCAACTTTTAACCTTTACTGTCTCATAGACGTAGGTTAAAAACGGCCTCCCTTTCACCCCTTACAGCCGTCCCTGTCCTCCAAAATGTATTTAAGAATTTTGAAATGTGTTCAAAACTGACTCCAATTTGGGGAGTGGCCGTACACCAAGAAAGAGAAATTGTAAGAAAATGATTCAACTTTTAACCTTTACTGTCTCATAGACGTAGGTTAAAAACGGCCTCCCTTTCACCCCTTACAGCCGTCCCTATCCTCCAAAATGTATTTAAGAATTTTGAAATGTGTTCAAAACTGACTCCAATTTGGGGAGTGGCAGTACACCGAGAAAGATGGCAGCAAACTGAGGTCACAAAGTTAATAAACAATTTTAATGCTGGCGCAGAGGCAATAGTGTATGGTCCAATCCTGAATGTCTTACGGCAAATAGCTACGTAAATTCTTTTTTCGATTCTCTGTAGGTCAGGGATGAGAAATTGTAAGAAAATGATTCAACTTTTAACCTTTACTGTCTCATAGACGTAGGTTAAAAACGGCCTCCCTTTCACCCCTTACAGCCGTCCCTGTCCTCCAAAATGTATTTAAGAATTTTGAAATGTGTTCAAAACTGACTCCAATTTGGGGAGTGGCCGTACACCGAGAAAGAGAAATTGTAAGAAAATGATTCAACTTTTAACCTTTACTGTCTCATAGACGTAGGTTAAAAACGGCCTCCCTTTCACCCCTTACAGCCGTCCCTGTCCTCCAAAATGTATTTAAGAATTTTGAAATGTGTTCAAAACTGACTCCAATTTGGGGAGTGGCCGTACACCGAGAAAGAGAAATTGTAAGAAAATGGTTCAACTTTTAACCTTTACTGTCTCATAGACGTAGGTTAAAAACAGCCTCCCTTTCACCCCTTACAGCCGTCCCTATCCTCCAAAATGTATTTAAGAATTTTGAAATGTGTTCAAAACTGACTCCAATTTGGGGAGTGGCAGTACACCGAGAAAGAGAAATTGTAAGAAAATGATTCAACTTTTAACCTTTACTGTCTCATAGACGTAGGTTAAAAACGGCCTCCCTTTCACCCCTTACAGCCGTCCCTGTCCTCCAAAATGTATTTAAGAATTTTGAAATGTGTTCAAAACTGACTCCAATTTGGGGAGTGGCAGTACACCGAGAAAGAGAAATTGTAAGAAAATGATTCAACTTATAACCTTTACTGTCTCATAGACGTAGGTTAAAAACGGCCTCCCTTTCACCCCTTACAGCCGTCCCTGTCCTCCAAAATGTATTTAAGAATTTTGAAATGTGTTCAAAACTGACTCCAATTTGGGGAGTGGCAGTACACCGAGAAAGAGAAATTGTAAGAAAATGATTCAACTTTTAACCTTTACTGTTTCAAAGACGTAGGTTAAAAACGGCCTCCCTTTCACCCCTTACAGCCGTCCCTGTCCTCCAAAATGTATTTAAGAATTTTGAAATGTGTTCAAAACTGACTCCAATTTGGCGAGTGGCCGTACACCGAGAAAGAGAAATTGTAAGAAAATGATTCAACTTTTAACCTTTACTGTCTCATAGACGTAGGTTAAAACGGCCTCCCTTTCACCCCTTACAGCCGTCCCTATCCTCCAAAATGCATTTAAGAATTTTGAAATGTGTTCAAAACTGACTCCAATTTGGGGAGTGGCAGTACACCGAGAAAGAGAAATTGTAAGAAAATGATTCAACTTTTAACCTTTACTGTCTCATAGACGTAGGTTAAAAACGGCCTCCCTTTCACCCCTTACAGCCGTCCCTGTCCTCCAAAATGTATTTAAGAATTCTGAAATGTGTTCAAAACTGACTCCAATTTGGGGAGTGGCAGTACACCGAGAAAGAGAAATTGTAAGAAAATGATTCAACTTTTAACCTTTACTGTCTCATAGACGTAGGTTAAAAACGGCCTCCCTTTCACCCCTTACAGCCGTCCCTGTCCTCCAAAATGTATTTAAGAATTTTGAAATGTGTTCAAAACTGACTCCAATTTGGGGAGTGGCCGTACACCGAGAAAGAGAAATTGTAAGAAAATGATTCAACTTTTAACCTTTACTGTCTCATAGACGTAGGTTAAAAACGGCCTCCCTTTCACCCCTTACAGCCGTCCCTATCCTCCAAAATGTATTTAAGAATTTTGAAATGTGTTCAAAACTGACTCCAATTTGGGGAGTGGCCGTACACCGAGAAAGAGAAATTGTAAGAAAATGGTTCAACTTTTAACCTTTACTGTCTCATAGACGTAGGTTAAAAACAGCCTCCCTTTCACCCCTTACAGCCGTCCCTATCCTCCAAAATGTATTTAAGAATTTTGAAATGTGTTCAAAACTGACTCCAATTTGGGGAGTGGCAGTACACCGAGAAAGAGAAATTGTAAGAAAATGATTCAACTTTTAACCTTTACTGTCTCATAGACGTAGGTTAAAAACGGCCTCCCTTTCACCCCTTACAGCCGTCCCTGTCCTCCAAAATGTATTTAAGAATTTTGAAATGTGTTCAAAACTGACTCCAATTTGGGGAGTGGCAGTACACCGAGAAAGAGAAATTGTAAGAAAATGATTCAACTTATAACCTTTACTGTCTCATAGACGTAGGTTAAAAACGGCCTCCCTTTCACCCCTTACAGCCGTCCCTGTCCTCCAAAATGTATTTAAGAATTTTGAAATGTGTTCAAAACTGACTCCAATTTGGGGAGTGGCAGTACACCGAGAAAGAGAAATTGTAAGAAAATGATTCAACTTTTAACCTTTACTGTTTCAAAGACGTAGGTTAAAAACGGCCTCCCTTTCACCCCTTACAGCCGTCCCTGTCCTCCAAAATGTATTTAAGAATTTTGAAATGTGTTCAAAACTGACTCCAATTTGGGGAGTGGCCGTACACCGAGAAAGAGAAATTGTAAGAAAGTGATTCAACTTTTAACCTTTACTGTCTCATAGACGTAGGTTAAAAACGGCCTCCCTTTCACCCCTTACAGCCGTCCCTATCCTCCAAAATGCATTTAAGAATTTTGAAATGTGTTCAAAACTGACTCCAATTTGGGGAGTGGCAGTACACCGAGAAAGAGAAATTGTAAGAAAATGATTCAACTTTTAACCTTTACTGTCTCATAGACGTAGGTTAAAAACGGCCTCCCTTTCACCCCTTACAGCCGTCCCTGTCCTCCAAAATGTATTTAAGAATTCTGAAATGTGTTCAAAACTGACTCCAATTTGGGGAGTGGCAGTACACCGAGAAAGAGAAATTGTAAGAAAATGATTCAACTTTTAACCTTTACTATCTCATAGACGTAGGTTAAAAACGGACTCCCTTTCACCCCTTACAGCCGTCCCTGTCCTCCAAAATGTATTTAAGAATTTTGAAATGTGTTCAAAACTGACTCCAATTTGGGGAGTGGCAGTACACCGAGAAAGAGAAATTGTAAGAAAATGATTTAAATTTTAACCTTTACTGTCTCATAGACGTAGGTTAAAAACGGCCTCCCTTTCACCCCTTACAGCCGTCCCTGTCCTCCAAAATGTATTCAAGAATTTTGAAATGTGTTCAAAACTGACTCCAATTTAGGGAGTGGCAGTACACCGAGAAAGAGAAATTGTAAGAAAATGATTCAACTTTTAACCTTTACTGTCTCATAGACGTAGGTTAAAAACGGCCTCCCTTTCACCCCTTACAGCCGTCCCTGTCCTCCAAAATGTATTTAAGAATTTTGAAATGTGTTCAAAACTGACTCCAATTTGGGGAGTGGCCGTACACCGAGAAAGAGAAATTGTAAGAAAATGATTCAACTTTTAACCTTTACTGTCTCATAGACGTAGGTTAAAAACGGCCTCCCTTTCACCCCTTACAGCCGTCCCTGTCCTCCAAAATGTATTTAAGAATTTTGAAATGTGTTCAAAACTGACTCCAATTTGGGGAGTGGCAGTACACCGAGAAAGAGAAATTGTAAGAAAATGATTCAACTTTTAACCTTTACTGTCTCATAGACGTAGGTTAAAAACGGCCTCCCTTTCACCCCTTACAGCCGTCCCTGTCCTCCAAAATGTATTTAAGAATTTTGAAATGTGTTCAAAACTGACTCCAATTTGGGGAGTGGCCGTACACCGAGAAAGAGAAATTGTAAGAAAATGATTCAACTTTTAACCTTTACTGTCTCATAGACGTAGGTTAAAAACGGCCTCCCTTTCACCCCTTACAGCCGTCCCTATCCTCCAAAATGTATTTAAGAATTTTGAAATGTGTTCAAAACTGACTCCAATTTGGGGAGTGGCAGTACACCGAGAAAGATGGCAGCAAACTAAGGTCACAAAGTTAATAAACAATTTTAATGCTGGCGCAGAGGCAATAGTGTATGGTCCAATCCTGAATGTCTTACGGCAAATAGCTACGTAAATTCTTTTTTCGATTCTCTGTAGGTCAGGGATGAGAAATTGTAAGAAAATGATTCAACTTTTAACCTTTACTGTCTCATAGACGTAGGTTAAAAACGGCCTCCCTTTCACCCCTTACAGCCGTCCCTGTCCTCCAAAATGTATTTAAGAATTTTGAAATGTGTTCAAAACTGACTCCAATTTGGGGAGTGGCCGTACACCGAGAAAGAGAAATTGTAAGAAAATGATTCAACTTTTAACCTTTACTGTCTCATAGACGTAGGTTAAAAACGGCCTCCCTTTCACCCCTTACAGCCGTCCCTGTCCTCCAAAATGTATTTAAGAATTTTGAAATGTGTTCAAAACTGACTCCAATTTGGGGAGTGGCAGTACACCGAGAAAGAGAAATTGTAAGAAAATGATTCAACTTTTAACCTTTACTGTCTCATAGACGTAGGTTAAAAACGGCCTCCCTTTCACCCCTTACAGCCGTCCCTGTCCTCCAAAATGTATTTAAGAATTTTGAAATGTGTTCAAAACTGACTCCAATTCGGGGAGTGGCAGTACACCGAGAAAAAGAAATTGTAAGAAAATGATTCAACTTTTAACCTTTACTGTCTCATAGACGTAGGTTAAAAACGGCCTCCCTTTCACCCCTTACAGCCGTCCCTGTCCTCCAAAATGTATTTAAGAATTTTGAAATGTGTTCAAAACTGACTCCAATTTGGGGAGTGGCCGTACACCGAGAAAGAGAAATTGTAAGAAAATGATTCAACTTTTAACCTTTACTGTCTCATAGACGTAGGTTAAAAACGGCCTCCCTTTCACCCCTTACAGCCGTCCCTGTCCTCCAAAATGTATTTAAGAATTTTGAAATGTGTTCAAAACTGACTCCAATTTGGGGAGTGGCAGTACACCGAGAAAGAGAAATTGTAAGAAAATGATTCAACTTTTAACCTTTACTGTCTCATAGACGTAGGTTAAAAACGGCCTCCCTTTCACCCCTTACAGCCGTCCCTGTCCTCCAAAATGTATTTAAGAATTTTGAAATGTGTTCAAAACTGACTCCAATTTGGGGAGTGGCAGTACACCGAGAAAAAGAAATTGTAAGAAAATGATTCAACTTTTAACCTTTACTGTCTCATAGACGTAGGTTAAAAACGGCCTCCCTTTCACCCCTTACAGCCGTCCCTGTCCTCCAAAATGTATTTAAGAATTTTGAAATGTGTTCAAAACTGACTCCAATTTGGGGAGTGGCCGTACACCGAGAAAGAGAAATCGTAAGAAAATGATTCAACTTTTAACCTTTACTGTCTCATAGACGTAGGTTAAAAACGGCCTCCCTTTCACCCCTTACAGCCGTCCCTATCCTCCAAAATGTATTTAAGAATTTTGAAATGTGTTCAAAACTGACTCCAATTTGGGGAGTGGCAGTACACCGAGAAAGAGAAATTGTAAGAAAATGATTCAACTTTTAACCTTTACTGTCTCATAGACGTAGGTTAAAAACGGCCTCCCTTTCACCCCTTACAGCCGTCCCTGTCCTCCAAAATGTATTTAAGAATTTTGAAATGTATTCAAAACTGACTCCAATTTGGGGAGTGGCAGTACACCGAGAAAGAGAAATTGTAAGAAAATGATTCAACTTATAACCTTTACTGTCTCATAGACGTAGGTTAAAAACGGCCTCCCTTTCACCCCTTACAGCCGTCCCTGTCCTCCAAAATGTATTTAAGAATTTTGAAATGTGTTCAAAACTGACTCCAATTTGGGGAGTGGCAGTACACCGAGAAAGAGAAATTGTAAGAAAATGATTCAACTTTTAACCTTTACTGTCTCATAGACGTAGGATAAAAACGGCCTCCCTTTCACCCCTTACAGCCGACCCTGTCCTCCAAAATGTATTTAAGAATTTTGAAATGTGTTCAAAACTGACTCCAATTTGGGGAGTGGCAGTACACCGAGAAAGAGAAATTGTAAGAAAATGATTCAACTTTTAACCTTTACTGTTTCAAAGACGTAGGTTAAAAACGGCCTCCCTTTCACCCCTTACAGCCGTCCCTGTCCTCCAAAATGTATTTAAGAATTTTGAAATGTGTTCAAAACTGACTCCAATTTGGGGAGTGGCCGTACACCGAGAAAGAGAAATTGTAAGAAAATGATTCAACTTTTAACCTTTACTGTCTCATAGACGTAGGTTAAAAACGGCCTCCCTTTCACCCCTTACAGCCGTCCCTATCCTCCAAAATGCATTTAAGAATTTTGAAATGTGTTCAAAACTGACTCCAATTTGGGGAGTGGCAGTACACCGAGAAAGAGAAATTGTAAGAAAATGATTCAACTTTTAACCTTTACTGTCTCATAGACGTAGGTTAAAAACGGCCTCCCTTTCACCCCTTACAGCCGTCCCTATCCTCCAAAATGCATTTAAGAATTTTGAAATGTGTTCAAAACTGACTCCAATTTGGGGAGTGGCAGTACACCGAGAAAGAGAAATTGTAAGAAAATGATTCAACTTTTAACCTTTACTGTCTCATAGACGTAGGTTAAAAACGGCCTCCCTTTCACCCCTTACAGCCGTCCCTGTCCTCCAAAATGTATTTAAGAATTCTGAAATGTGTTCAAAACTGACTCCAATTTGGGGAGTGGCAGTACACCGAGAAAGAGAAATTGTAAGAAAATGATTCAACTTTTAACCTTTACTGTCTCATAGACGTAGGTTAAAAACGGACTCCCTTTCACCCCTTACAGCCGTCCCTGTCCTCCAAAATGTATTTAAGAATTTTGAAATGTGTTCAAAACTGACTTCAATTTGGGGAGTGGCAGTACACCGAGAAAGAGAAATTGTAAGGAAATGATTCAACTTTTAACCTTTACTGTCTCATAGACGTAGGTTAAAAACGGCCTCCCTTTCACCCCTTACAGCCGTCCCTGTCCTCCAAAATGTATTCAAGAATTTTGAAATGTGTTCAAAACTGACTCCAATTTAGGGAGTGGCAGTACACCGAGAAAGAGAAATTGTAAGAAAATGATTCAACTTTTAACCTTTACTGTCTCATAGACGTAGGTTAAAAACGGCCTCCCTTTCACCCCTTACAGCCGTCCCTGTCCTCCAAAATGTATTTAAGAATTTTGAAATGTGTTCAAAACTGACTCCAATTTGGGGAGTGGCCGTACACCGAGAAAGAGAAATTGTAAGAAAATGATTCAACTTTTAACCTTTACTGTCTCATAGACGTAGGTTAAAAACGGCCTCCCTTTCACCCCTTACAGCCGTCCCTGTCCTCCAAAATGTATTTAAGAATTTTGAAATGTGTTCAAAACTGACTCCAATTTGGGGAGTGGCAGTACACCGAGAAAGAGAAATTGTAAGAAAATGATTCAACTTTTAACCTTTACTGTCTCATAGACGTAGGTTAAAAACGGCCTCCCTTTCACCCCTTACAGCCGTCCCTGTCCTCCAAAATGTATTTAAGAATTTTGAAATGTGTTCAAAACTGACTCCAATTTGGGGAGTGGCCGTACACCGAGAAAGAGAAATTGTAAGAAAATGATTCAACTTTTAACCTTTACTGTCTCATAGACGTAGGTTAAAAACGGCCTCCCTTTCACCCCTTACAGCCGTCCCTATCCTCCAAAATATATTTAAGAATTTTGAAATGTGTTCAAAACTGACTCCAATTTGGGGAGTGGCAGTACACCGAGAAAGATGGCAGCAAACTAAGGTCACAAAGTTAATAAACAATTTTAATGCTGGCGCAGAGGCAATAGTGTATGGTCCAATCCTGAATGTCTTACGGCAAATAGCTACGTAAATTCTTTTTTCGATTCTCTGTAGGTCAGGGATGAGAAATTGTAAGAAAATGATTCAACTTTTAACCTTTACTGTCTCATAGACGTAGGTTAAAAACGGCCTCCCTTTCACCCCTTACAGCCGTCCCTGTCCTCCAAAATGTATTTAAGAATTTTGAAATGTGTTCAAAACTGACTCCAATTTGGGGAGTGGCCGTACACCGAGAAAGAGAAATTGTAAGAAAATGATTCAACTTTTAACCTTTACGGTCTCATAGACGTAGGTTAAAAACGGCCTCCCTTTCACCCCTTACAGCCGTCCCTGTCCTCCAAAATGTATTTAAGAATTTTGAAATGTGTTCAAAACTGACTCCAATTTGGGGAGTGGCAGTACACCGAGAAAGAGAAATTGTAAGAAAATGATTCAACTTTTAACCTTTACTGTCTCATAGATGTAGGTTAAAAACGGCCTCCCTTTCACCCCTTACAGCCGTCCCTGTCCTCCAAAATGTATTTAAGAATTTTGAAATGTGTTCAAAACTGACTCCAATTTGGGGAGTGGCAGTACACCGAGAAAAAGAAATTGTAAGAAAATGATTCAACTTTTAACCTTTACTGTCTCATAGACGTAGGTTAAAAACGGCCTCCCTTTCACCCCTTACAGCCGTCCCTGTCCTCCAAAATGTATTTAAGAATTTTGAAATGTGTTCAAAACTGACTCCAATTTGGGGAGTGGCCGTACACCGAGAAAGAGAAATTGTAAGAAAATGATTCAACTTTTAACCTTTACTGTCTCATAGACGTAGGTTAAAAACGGCCTCCCTTTCACCCCTTACAGCCGTCCCTGTCCTCCAAAATGTATTTAAGAATTTTGAAATGTGTTCAAAACTGACTCCAATTTGGGGAGTGGCAGTACACCGAGAAAGAGAAATTGTAAGAAAATGATTCAACTTTTAACCTTTACTGTCTCATAGACGTAGGTTAAAAACGGCCTCCCTTTCACCCCTTACAGCCGTCCCTGTCCTCCAAAATGTATTTAAGAATTTTGAAATGTATTCAAAACTGACTCCAATTTGGGGAGTGGCAGTACACCGAGAAAGAGAAATTGTAAGAAAATGATTCAACTTATAACCTTTACTGTCTCATAGACGTAGGTTAAAAACGGCCTCCCTTTCACCCCTTACAGCCGTCCCTGTCCTCCAAAATGTATTTAAGAATTTTGAAATGTGTTCAAAACTGACTCCAATTTGGGGAGTGGCAGTACACCGAGAAAGAGAAATTGTAAGAAAATGATTCAACTTTTAACCTTTACTGTCTCATAGACGTAGGATAAAAACGGCCTCCCTTTCACCCCTTACAGCCGACCCTGTCCTCCAAAATGTATTTAAGAATTTTGAAATGTGTTCAAAACTGACTCCAATTTGGGGAGTGGCAGTACACCGAGAAAGAGAAATTGTAAGAAAATGATTCAACTTTTAACCTTTACTGTTTCAAAGACGTAGGTTAAAAACGGCCTCCCTTTCACCCCTTACAGCCGTCCCTGTCCTCCAAAATGTATTTAAGAATTTTGAAATGTGTTCAAAACTGACTCCAATTTGGGGAGTGGCCGTACACCGAGAAAGAGAAATTGTAAGAAAATGATTCAACTTTTAACCTTTACTGTCTCATAGACGTAGGTTAAAAACGGCCTCCCTTTCACCCCTTACAGCCGTCCCTATCCTCCAAAATGCATTTAAGAATTTTGAAATGTGTTCAAAACTGACTCCAATTTGGGGAGTGGCAGTACACCGAGAAAGAGAAATTGTAAGAAAATGATTCAACTTTTAACCTTTACTGTCTCATAGACGTAGGTTAAAAACGGCCTCCCTTTCACCCCTTACAGCCGTCCCTGTCCTCCAAAATGTATTTAAGAATTCTGAAATGTGTTCAAAACTGACTCCAATTTGGGGAGTGGCAGTACACCGAGAAAGAGAAATTGTAAGAAAATGATTCAACTTTTAACCTTTACTGTCTCATAGACGTAGGTTAAAAACGGACTCCCTTTCACCCCTTACAGCCGTCCCTGTCCTCCAAAATGTATTTAAGAATTTTGAAATGTGTTCAAAACTGACTTCAATTTGGGGAGTGGCAGTACACCGAGAAAGAGAAATTGTAAGGAAATGATTCAACTTTTAACCTTTACTGTCTCATAGACGTAGGTTAAAAACTGCCTCCCTTTCACCCCTTACAGCCGTCCCTGTCCTCCAAAATGTATTCAAGAATTTTGAAATGTGTTCAAAACTGACTCCAATTTAGGGAGTGGCAGTACACCGAGAAAGAGAAATTGTAAGAAAATGATTCAACTTTTAACCTTTACTGTCTCATAGACGTAGGTTAAAAACGGCCTCCCTTTCACCCCTTACAGCCGTCCCTGTCCTCCAAAATGTATTTAAGAATTTTGAAATGTGTTCAAAACTGACTCCAATTTGGGGAGTGGCCGTACACCGAGAAAGAGAAATTGTAAGAAAATGATTCAACTTTTAACCTTTACTGTCTCATAGACGTAGGTTAAAAACGGCCTCCCTTTCACCCCTTACAGCCGTCCCTGTCCTCCAAAATGTATTTAAGAATTTTGAAATGTGTTCAAAACTGACTCCAATTTGGGGAGTGGCAGTACACCGAGAAAGAGAAATTGTAAGAAAATGATTCAACTTTTAACCTTTACTGTCTCATAGACGTAGGTTAAAAACGGCCTCCCTTTCACCCCTTACAGCCGTCCCTGTCCTCCAAAATGTATTTAAGAATTTTGAAATGTGTTCAAAACTGACTCCAATTTGGGGAGTGGCCGTACACCGAGAAAGAGAAATTGTAAGAAAATGATTCAACTTTTAACCTTTACTGTCTCATAGACGTAGGTTAAAAACGGCCTCCCTTTCACCCCTTACAGCCGTCCCTATCCTCCAAAATATATTTAAGAATTTTGAAATGTGTTCAAAACTGACTCCAATTTGGGGAGTGGCAGTACACCGAGAAAGATGGCAGCAAACTAAGGTCACAAAGTTAATAAACAATTTTAATGCTGGCGCAGAGGCAATAGTGTATGGTCCAATCCTGAATGTCTTACGGCAAATAGCTACGTAAATTCTTTTTTCGATTCTCTGTAGGTCAGGGATGAGAAATTGTAAGAAAATGATTCAACTTTTAACCTTTACTGTCTCATAGACGTAGGTTAAAAACGGCCTCCCTTTCACCCCTTACAGCCGTCCCTGTCCTCCAAAATGTATTTAAGAATTTTGAAATGTGTTCAAAACTGACTCCAATTTGGGGAGTGGCCGTACACCGAGAAAGAGAAATTGTAAGAAAATGATTCAACTTTTAACCTTTACGGTCTCATAGACGTAGGTTAAAAACGGCCTCCCTTTCACCCCTTACAGCCGTCCCTGTCCTCCAAAATGTATTTAAGAATTTTGAAATGTGTTCAAAACTGACTCCAATTTGGGGAGTGGCAGTACACCGAGAAAGAGAAATTGTAAGAAAATGATTCAACTTTTAACCTTTACTGTCTCATAGATGTAGGTTAAAAACGGCCTCCCTTTCACCCCTTACAGCCGTCCCTGTCCTCCAAAATGTATTTAAGAATTTTGAAATGTGTTCAAAACTGACTCCAATTTGGGGAGTGGCAGTACACCGAGAAAAAGAAATTGTAAGAAAATGATTCAACTTTTAACCTTTACTGTCTCATAGACGTAGGTTAAAAACGGCCTCCCTTTCACCCCTTACAGCCGTCCCTGTCCTCCAAAATGTATTTAAGAATTTTGAAATGTGTTCAAAACTGACTCCAATTTGGGGAGTGGCCGTACACCGAGAAAGAGAAATTGTAAGAAAATGATTCAACTTTTAACCTTTACTGTCTCATAGACGTAGGTTAAAAACGGCCTCCCTTTCACCCCTTACAGCCGTCCCTGTCCTCCAAAATGTATTTAAGAATTTTGAAATGTGTTCAAAACTGACTCCAATTTGGGGAGTGGCAGTACACCGAGAAAGAGAAATTGTAAGAAAATGATTCAACTTTTAACCTTTACTGTCTCATAGACGTAGGTTAAAAACGGCCTCCCTTTCACCCCTTACAGCCGTCCCTGTCCTCCAAAATGTATTTAAGAATTTTGAAATGTATTCAAAACTGACTCCAATTTGGGGAGTGGCAGTACACCGAGAAAGAGAAATTGTAAGAAAATGATTCAACTTATAACCTTTACTGTCTCATAGACGTAGGTTAAAAACGGCCTCCCTTTCACCCCTTACAGCCGTCCCTGTCCTCCAAAATGTATTTAAGAATTTTGAAATGTGTTCAAAACTGACTCCAATTTGGGGAGTGGCAGTACACCGAGAAAGAGAAATTGTAAGAAAATGATTCAACTTTTAACCTTTACTGTCTCATAGACGTAGGATAAAAACGGCCTCCCTTTCACCCCTTACAGCCGACCCTGTCCTCCAAAATGTATTTAAGAATTTTGAAATGTGTTCAAAACTGACTCCAATTTGGGGAGTGGCAGTACACCGAGAAAGAGAAATTGTAAGAAAATGATTCAACTTTTAACCTTTACTGTTTCAAAGACGTAGGTTAAAAACGGCCTCCCTTTCACCCCTTACAGCCGTCCCTGTCCTCCAAAATGTATTTAAGAATTTTGAAATGTGTTCAAAACTGACTCCAATTTGGGGAGTGGCCGTACACCGAGAAAGAGAAATTGTAAGAAAATGATTCAACTTTTAACCTTTACTGTCTCATAGACGTAGGTTAAAAACGGCCTCCCTTTCACCCCTTACAGCCGTCCCTATCCTCCAAAATGCATTTAAGAATTTTGAAATGTGTTCAAAACTGACTCCAATTTGGGGAGTGGCAGTACACCGAGAAAGAGAAATTGTAAGAAAATGATTCAACTTTTAACCTTTACTGTCTCATAGACGTAGGTTAAAAACGGCCTCCCTTTCACCCCTTACAGCCGTCCCTGTCCTCCAAAATGTATTTAAGAATTCTGAAATGTGTTCAAAACTGACTCCAATTTGGGGAGTGGCAGTACACCGAGAAAGAGAAATTGTAAGAAAATGATTCAACTTTTAACCTTTACTGTCTCATAGACGTAGGTTAAAAACGGACTCCCTTTCACCCCTTACAGCCGTCCCTGTCCTCCAAAATGTATTTAAGAATTTTGAAATGTGTTCAAAACTGACTTCAATTTGGGGAGTGGCAGTACACCGAGAAAGAGAAATTGTAAGGAAATGATTCAACTTTTAACCTTTACTGTCTCATAGACGTAGGTTAAAAACGGCCTCCCTTTCACCCCTTACAGCCGTCCCTGTCCTCCAAAATGTATTCAAGAATTTTGAAATGTGTTCAAAACTGACTCCAATTTAGGGAGTGGCAGTACACCGAGAAAGAGAAATTGTAAGAAAATGATTCAACTTTTAACCTTTACTGTCTCATAGACGTAGGTTAAAAACGGCCTCCCTTTCACCCCTTACAGCCGTCCCTGTCCTCCAAAATGTATTTAAGAATTTTGAAATGTGTTCAAAACTGACTCCAATTTGGGGAGTGGCCGTACACCGAGAAAGAGAAATTGTAAGAAAATGATTCAACTTTTAACCTTTACTGTCTCATAGACGTAGGTTAAAAACGGCCTCCCTTTCACCCCTTACAGCCGTCCCTGTCCTCCAAAATGTATTTAAGAATTTTGAAATGTGTTCAAAACTGACTCCAATTTGGGGAGTGGCAGTACACCGAGAAAGAGAAATTGTAAGAAAATGATTCAACTTTTAACCTTTACTGTCTCATAGACGTAGGTTAAAAACGGCCTCCCTTTCACCCCTTACAGCCGTCCCTGTCCTCCAAAATGTATTTAAGAATTTTGAAATGTGTTCAAAACTGACTCCAATTTGGGGAGTGGCCGTACACCGAGAAAGAGAAATTGTAAGAAAATGATTCAACTTTTAACCTTTACTGTCTCATAGACGTAGGTTAAAAACGGCCTCCCTTTCACCCCTTACAGCCGTCCCTATCCTCCAAAATATATTTAAGAATTTTGAAATGTGTTCAAAACTGACTCCAATTTGGGGAGTGGCAGTACACCGAGAAAGATGGCAGCAAACTAAGGTCACAAAGTTAATAAACAATTTTAATGCTGGCGCAGAGGCAATAGTGTATGGTCCAATCCTGAATGTCTTACGGCAAATAGCTACGTAAATTCTTTTTTCGATTCTCTGTAGGTCAGGGATGAGAAATTGTAAGAAAATGATTCAACTTTTAACCTTTACTGTCTCATAGACGTAGGTTAAAAACGGCCTCCCTTTCACCCCTTACAGCCGTCCCTGTCCTCCAAAATGTATTTAAGAATTTTGAAATGTGTTCAAAACTGACTCCAATTTGGGGAGTGGCCGTACACCGAGAAAGAGAAATTGTAAGAAAATGATTCAACTTTTAACCTTTACGGTCTCATAGACGTAGGTTAAAAACGGCCTCCCTTTCACCCCTTACAGCCGTCCCTGTCCTCCAAAATGTATTTAAGAATTTTGAAATGTGTTCAAAACTGACTCCAATTTGGGGAGTGGCAGTACACCGAGAAAGAGAAATTGTAAGAAAATGATTCAACTTTTAACCTTTACTGTCTCATAGATGTAGGTTAAAAACGGCCTCCCTTTCACCCCTTACAGCCGTCCCTGTCCTCCAAAATGTATTTAAGAATTTTGAAATGTGTTCAAAACTGACTCCAATTTGGGGAGTGGCAGTACACCGAGAAAAAGAAATTGTAAGAAAATGATTCAACTTTTAACCTTTACTGTCTCATAGACGTAGGTTAAAAACGGCCTCCCTTTCACCCCTTACAGCCGTCCCTGTCCTCCAAAATGTATTTAAGAATTTTGAAATGTGTTCAAAACTGACTCCAATTTGGGGAGTGGCCGTACACCGAGAAAGAGAAATTGTAAGAAAATGATTCAACTTTTAACCTTTACTGTCTCATAGACGTAGGTTAAAAACAGCCTCCATTTCACCCCTTACAGCCGTCCCTATCCTCCAAAATGTATTTAAGAATTTTGAAATGTGTTCAAAACTGACTCCAATTTGGGGAGTGGCAGTACACCGAGAAAGATGGCAGCAAACTAAGGTCACAAAGTTAATAAACAATTTTAATGCTGGCGCAGAGGCAATAGTGTATGGTCCAATCCTGAATGTCTTACGGCAAATAGCTACGTAAATTCTTTTTTCGATTCTCTGTAGGTCAGGGATGAGAAATTGTAAGAAAATGATTCAACTTTTAACCTTTACTGTCTCATAGACGTAGGTTAAAAACGGCCTCCCTTTCACCCCTTACAGCCGTCTAGATTTCCAGATCGCCATTTACGTCTAGAACCCAAGTCTATTTTTCATCATCCAGCACCAGAACAAGGTTCTCTAGAACAAGTATTTCAAGCTACCGATCACATTCTGAAATCACGAATCGGTTACAGTGAGTTAAGTACCATGCATGAACAAGAACTAGCCCGATCAGCAGTCCGATGGATTACTGATTCTACCACTTTTCCAGACGAAATAGTGGCACAAATGTTTCTGAAATTGCCCCCAGCCGAGCAGCGACTGGTGGGTATGTATATGACCCAGTACCTCATTACTCTGTATGAGGGTCAACATTCTGATCCAGGTCCGTTGCATGATATTCTGAACGAGTTACTCCAGTATAGATGGAGAGGTCTAGGTACCGATTTAATTAGTGTCATTCTAGAACAGCGCCACAAATACAGAACGTTTCTGAACCCGCATTTTGTTCATGTCTCACCCCCAGAAAGTAAATCATTCTACATAGACAGACAGAATCCGTTACGAGAAGTCCACCCAGTCCAAGGGGCGGGTGGCGTAATGCAACGAGTGTTTGTATACACTCCGATTTCAAAGATGGAACTTCTTGAAATGAAGAAATTAATTCCCTGTCATGACAAAGATCCAGCAGGGTTCCATAGAGAATTAAAAGACATGCTCCGTATGGGAGAATACACTTACCCAGACATCATTAAAATGTTAAAGGTCCTGTTACCCGCAGGGGTGTATGAAAAGCTAAAGGAAAAAGAATGGGAGGTGGGAGAGAAAAAGATCGATTGGACAGCTCTAGAAGCTGAAGACAAGGCACGAGTACCAGGTACCGGTCTTGGAGATAAATGTAAAGAATTACCAGAATTACTGATTCAAGTTTTACCCAGATTATTGACAACTAGGAAGGAAGACTGGGATGCAATCTCAGCCTGTAAACAGAAACAAGATGAAGATATTAGTGATTTTTATTCTAGATTTGAAAAATGTTTCAGTATTAATAGTGGTCTCAAGACAAGTAGTGAGTCATACCCTCATCTTTTTGTTACTAAATTAGTCGAGAATTCAAGTCCACAAATTAAAAACCGAGTTTTGAAAGTCGAAAGCACCTGGCAAGCAAATACCCCGTCCCAGATGCTCCAGATGCTCCAGTATCACCAGAATAGAATCAGGGAAGAGCAAGAACACGAGAGAAAACGTATGAAAGACACGAAAATGAAAGTACTAGTTGCACAATCTGTTCCTCAAGACAGTCAGAAGAGGGGTCCGAATCAAGCCAGTCATCCTGCAGCTCCCGTTAAAGGGAACTGCAATTATTGTAAACAGCCAGGTCATTTTATAAACGAGTGTGCAGTTCTGAAACATAATATAGCTACTGGTAAGACTAAAGAAAGACCACGTCCGCCTAGACAAGAACAAGTTTCACAGACTCCGCAGTCACAGAATGCACAACAGACAGTTTCCGCACCGCAGCCTATTGTTGCAACACAGCATGTCACATCACAGATGTACCAGTATGCACAGTCCGAGTATCCAGAGTACCAGTCATATTCATGAAACAGCCTAGAGAGGGAGGTAGGCTTGCCTCTCATCGAGATACCTGTAGATCAAGAAGGTCCCTATGTTCACAGTCAAGTATTAGGGAAAGACAGAAAGTTTTTGATCGATACAGGGGCAAGTAGGACCACAATTAGTCATGCCGAAGTTCCAGGGGCTCCGCTCTCAGGCTCAAGAAATGTTTCCCTTGGATTTTCAGGAAAGCCAATAGTTAATGAGATATCTAAGCCAGTTACTCTAGAAGTAGGTCCATTGTCCCGCACTACTGATCTGTTACTCACTAAGTCATGTCCAGAAAATCTGTTAGGCATTAAGACACTGAAAGAATTAGGTGCAGTTATATGCTGTTCCCCAGAGGGAATACGTCTGTTCCTACGTGACTTTAAGGGTCACTATGTATTACGAGATTTTGATTCAAGATTGTCTAATGTTCCACAGCACTTATGGGCGCAAGGTCCAACTGATGTAGGTTACATGCAAATCACACCCCATCGTGTGACTCTCAAACCAGGTGTAGTGTTACCACGAATCAGACAGTACAGATTGCCACCTGAGGCTGTAACAGCCTTATCCAAAATTATTGACGAGCTCATGGCTCAAGGAGTAGTTGTAGAAACTGACTCCAATGTATGTAATTCTCCGATTATTCCAGTCATGAAACGTACTGATCCAAATGCACCCCCAGTATATCGATTAGTGATTGATTTACGAGAGCTTAATAAATGTATTATTCCTCAGTACCCAGTTGTCCCAGATATCTCTTCCCTGTTAACTGCCATTGATTCCGAAGCCATGTTCTTCACTGTCATTGACCTCAAGAATGCATTTTTTAGTGTTCCAATTCATCCAGACAGCCAGTTTCTTTTCGGATTTTGTTTAAATGGAAGGAGCTATATGTTTACACGCGCTCCTCAAGGTTTCACAGAAAGTCCTAGTATTTACAGTCAAGCACTTAAGAGACAACTAGACAATATTCACATGCCAACTGACACTGCCCTGCTCCAGTATGTCGATGATCTACTGATCACAGCCCGTTCTGAACGTGACTGCGAGCGAGCGTCACTGACAGTTTTGTATTTCCTTGCCGAGATGGGGCACAAGGTGTCACCTTCGAAGCTTCAATTCTGTGTCCAGCAAGTGGTATACTTAGGACACTTGCTGTCCAAGAGGGGTAGGCAGTTGACACCCGACCGTATCCAGTTAATAGCGAGTCTTCCCCAGCCCAGAACCCAGAAGGAGGTACGTGCCTTTATCGGCCTTACTTCTTATTGTAGACAATGGATTCCTCAGTATGCATTTCTAGCCAAGCCACTGATACAGTTAACGACACAGGAGGCAGCCGTATCGACTGTCCTCCCTTGGACATCTGAACATACACTTAGTTTCAATGAGTTAAAGAAAGCCCTATGTCAAGCTCCAGTTCTAGCTACACCGAACTACAGTAAGCCTTTTACACTTTTCGTTACTGAACGTGAAGGTACAGCATTATCTGTTCTCACACAAGATCAAGCAGGACAATACAAACCCTGTGCTTATTTTTCGAGCACACTAGATCCAGTCGCCCAGGCGTTGCCTGCGTGCCTCAAGTCAGTTGCAGCCACAGCACTAGCTATCAGACAAAGTGATTCCATAGTTTTAGGGCATTCCCTGACAGTACAAGTTCCACACTCCGTAGAAGTTCTTTTAAACCGAACACAAACACAGCACTTGACAATTGCACGTTTAACAGGTTATGAATTGACACTGTTCCAGCCACACATAGAAATTAGACGCTGCAACGTCCTGAATCCTGCTACACTGTTACCATCAGTTAATTCAAATCCAGACACACATGACTGTGTGGAAGTAGTTAACATTACGACAAAGCCAAGACAAGACCTGACAGACATTCCGTTACCAGATCCTGACCTGACACTTTATGTGGATGGTTCATGTATGAGAACTAGTACAGGAGAACTAGTCGCCGCGTATGCAGTGACTACTGACACTGAAGTTATTGAAACCCACCGTATTGATACCCTGTCCGCTCAAGCAGCAGAGCTAGTCGCTCTGACACGAGCCTGTATACATGCCAAGAACCTGAAAGTTAATGTTTACACAGATTCACGTTACGCATTTGGAGTTGTACACGACTTCGGAGTGCTCTGGCAGGAGAGAGGTTTCATGACTTCTCATGGAACCAAGATTCAGCATGGTCTCCTTATTCAAGCCCTGTTAGATGCCATACATTTACCGACATCCATTGCTATCATGAAATGCAAAGCACATACGAAAGTTACAGACATTATTTCCCAAGGTAATGATCTAGCAGACCGCACAGCCAAGCTTACAGCACAGACTCCAGACATTCCAGTTAATCAGACACATACTCCAGATCCGATTACATGCATGACAGTTAAGGACCCTACACAAGATGTCATAGATATCCAGTTACATGCTACTCCCGATGAAATCAAGAAATGGTCTGAACAAGGAGGGGTCCAGACAGATCAAGGATGGTTAACGAAGGGTAGAGCCACATGGTTTCTCCCCGATTCTATGGTTCAAGTCATTATCAATACCGCACATAGTCCAGCACATTTAGGAGAAAAAGCTATGTTAGACAGTATCCAGAACATTTGGTTCAACAAGCATTTACGAGCTGCAGCCAAGCAGAAAGTCCGTACCTGTATGATATGTTGTCAGTTTAACCCAGGTAAAAGTGTCCCAGTGGAACAAGGTGGTTTCCAGCCCCCTGACCACCCTTTTGAGGTCCTCCAGATGGATTATATTCAGATGGAGCGATGTCGAGGTTTCAAGTATGTCCTTGTAATTGTATGCGCTTTGTCCAGGTGGACAGAAGCATATCCAGTCCCAGATTACACAGCCGCGACCACTGCCAAGCAGTTGGTTCGTGAATTTTTCCCTAGATATGGACTCCCTAGAGTCGTATATTCCGATAACGGCCAGCCATTCTCATCTGAACTGATGAAGCACGTTTCCCTTTTGTTAGGGTACCAGTGGAAGTTCCATTGTGTACGCCATCCTGAAGCAGCCGGTCTAGTCGAAAGACATAATCAGACCCTGAAAATCCGTATTGCCAAAGTCTGTAAAGAAAAAGGTGTGGACTGGCTAGTAGCTCTGCCAGTCGCTTTGTTTTATATGCGCATGGTCGCACATTCCAGATCAGGTCTGTCCCCGTATGAGGTCGTATTCGGCCGCCCCCCTAACATGTGGGGTACTCCTAGACCCCGAAGTATTACCGATGTTTCATGTAATATGCTGACAGATTACCTAGCTTCCTTGATGTCTGCCCTCAACTCATGTCGTTCACAGGTTGCTGCCGCATTTCCAGACAATACCGAGGTGGCACCGCATGAAATCGTTCCAGGCTCCCTAGTGATGGTCCGGAATTTCGACAGATCAAGTCCGCTGGAACCACGTTGGAAGGAGCCACGTCAGGTCCTCTTGACCACTCGTACTGCCGTCAAGTTAGAAGGCAGAAAAGGATGGATCCACCTGTCTCATGTTAAACTTTTTAAAGGACTGAAATCCGTTTCTAAAAACATTTCCCAGGATTTGAAGGACTGCCAGAATATTGCTCTTAAGGACTGTCCCGCACAAGACATTATTACAACCCCTCCCTTGTTAGAGAAAACTCCGCAGCAGGAGTATAAGTTAAAGCTCAGGTCTAGTAAAATAAGTCAGTCAGTTTGATTGTATAAGTCCTCCCCTAGGTGAAACGGTTAGACTGTTTCTGACATGTATAAAATAGACCCCCATAGTGAGAGAGTCAGTAATAACTCAATTCAATGTATCGTTTTTCTGAGTTTCGTATTATTCATCAGCATAATGATTTCCTGCACCAGCTATGCGTTCTATCTGTATTTTCCAGTTCCTCATGTAAATATGTCTGCTAATGCTACAGTAGAGCACACGTTTAGTGATCTGCCTCCTCACGAATATTCATACCGCCTCGCTATGCGCAACAACACATTTATCCGTATGTTACATTATTCACACCAGACCAGCAATGCCACTAATTGTTGGGTGTGTGGTCGACTCCCCCCTTTTCAGACACCGAAGGGAGTTCTGCCACTGTTTCCTTATCCATTTTCACATAATGGTTCATGTGGAGCATGGTCCACGTTAACGTCATCCTCAACAGATATGTCTTTTCTTAACAGTACATGTTTTCCAGACAAGCAAGGTCTCCCCCACAGAACAGGTTTAGATCTAGAAAATGAAGTTTATAATTTAGGTAATTATTCGTCGAATTTCATGGTCCTGAATGTTCAGTCTGATACTACTCCAGACTTACCTGCTATTTCAGTACTACCTGTCAAAGGCGAATTATGTGTCCCTAGTTATGGTTCCGTACACGTAGGACATAGTGAATGTACTACTGTTATCCAGTATAGTGACAGTGGGAAATCTGTTTTCAAAGCTTCACGTCATTCTTATTTTATTTGTGGTCAGACTGCATATGTCCGTCTGCCCCTCGATTGGGAGGGAACCTGTTACATTGCCTTCCTACTGCCACCTGTTTTCCTAGCCCCATCTGATTATCACAGAAACACACATCTAGTACACATTAGACATAGAAGGGAGTCCCCAATTGTCGATTATACTGAAACTACTCTAGAACAGTATACAGATTTCAATAAAGGTTTCTTCTTCTTTGTAGGACCTGTCCAGAATAGTAAACTGATCCGTAGGTTAACAAGAACCCTTGAAGCTGTAGTAAATGAGACTGCCTCTGCTCTAGGTAACCTAACCGAAGAACAATCTGCTATGAGATTTGTCATTTTGCAAAATCGTCTCGTCCTTGACGTCATACTGGCCGATAGGGGCGGGGCCTGTAGAGTCATCGGATCTAGTTGCTGCATTTTCATTCCAAATAACGCGCCGTCTGTTTATTCCGCTATAACCAGACTCCATAAAATTGCCCATCTGTTACATCAAGATCCAGGCACCTGGACATGGTCAGGTTGGTTCTGGAATATAATTTCCGCCTGGGGATGGGAAGTCCTGTCCTTTCTAGGTATTGCAGTAGCGATCATATTTAGCTGCTGCCTCTGTATACAATGTGGCCCTGCGATTTGCAGCATGTGTGCTACCTCTTGTATTCCTAGTCCCAAGCCCCGTTCTAAATCCCGTTCCAAGACAATTCGAGACGAACAAATGGTACTGTATGAAATGATAGATGGTATCATGAAAATTGATGTTTCCTGATGGAAACGTAGTGACAAGGAGGGAATGTGGAAAAGTAAATTTTGCCATGTTCTGTGTCCCTACGCCTCATCCATCATATGTTATGTGTGCATGACCAATATGCATATGTTATTCCCCATGTCCGATTAATGACGCAATTCCAGTTGTGTCCACCTCTAGTATGCTATTTTCCAGTCCTCGTGAATACTACGAATATCAGGCCTAGGTAAAGTTATGTTGCCACGTTTCTTAGTGTGCACGTTATTCCATTATAAAGTCCCCGTTTCCAGGCCTCAAAAGGGCCCGGACCCTGGATTCAGCTCCTGTCTCCTGAAAGCCTCGCTGAGGAGCGATACAGCCCCCACCTGTATCCTCGACCCTTCACTTACTTCCTGTCTCGCAGTGCCCGGTGCAGCTTGGCTCTGCCTCTGAGTCTGCCAAAAGTATGTTATGATTCCAGCTATCAGTTCAGTCCTCCTTCTCTGCATTCCTAAAGCTACTGAACTGCATCAATAGTTTCCGTCATTGTCTAGCCTTCTCGTCTCCATGTTAGAGAAATACTGTATTTAATGGTCATTTAATATTCTTCATCACGCACTACATGTAGAATAATGCATGGTCCAGTCTTAGAATCAAGTTAGCTTTTCCCCTCATGACTTCTAGTTTATATCAACATGTTCCCTAAACATCAGATACCAGATAGGGTTTAGGTACATGTCGCTCCGACCCTCCAGACTCTAGTCTCTGCTCCTAGCACAGAGTTCGTAGCCCCAGCTTCTCCTAGTGATACGTCATTGCCAGTTTTCGCGCACCATTAGGTTAGAGGTCCCGGCTCCTTAGGTAGCCCCCTCCTATGTTTCCGCCCATTCATGACATATTCTGTTACGTTTGCACCACATGTCTATGTATACTCCCAGTTACACCTCTTTTTACTGTTATCTTTCGCGACTGCTACGCGTCACGCCCTCTGCTCCACCCACTGCTACGCCTACTGCAATGTAATGCTATGTGTTTGCGCTATGTATATAAGTTGATGTATTGTTATTAAAAGTTAGCGCGCTCATCCCAGACCAAGCCCCAGCAGCTGCTGGGTCATCCTATGCAGGTTGTCCTGATCCTGTCCTTATGCTGTAATAAACCTGCAGAAACTCCTACTACCTCGAATCTTGACTCTTATTTATTGAGCTATCTGTTATGCTATATGCTTAGTCAAAAATAGGGTATTATTTATTTATTTACCACACCTGTCCTCCAAAATGTATTTAAGAATTTTGAAATGTGTTCAAAACTGACTCCAATTTGGGGAGTGGCAGTACACCGAGAAAGAGAAATTGTAAGAAAATGATTCAACTTTTAACCTTTACTGTCTCATAGACGTAGGTTAAAAACGGCCTCCCTTTCACCCCTTACAGCCGTCCCTGTCCTCCAAAATGTATTCAAGAATTTTGAAATGTGTTCAAAACTGACTCCAATTTAGGGAGTGGCAGTACACCGAGAAAGAGAAATTGTAAGAAAATGATTCAACTTTTAACCTTTACTGTCTCATAGACGTAGGTTAAAAACGGCCTCCCTTTCACCCCTTACAGCCGTCCCTGTCCTCCAAAATGTATTTAAGAATTTTGAAATGTGTTCAAAACTGACTCCAATTTGGGGAGTGGCCGTACACCGAGAAAGAGAAATTGTAAGAAAATGATTCAACTTTTAACCTTTACGGTCTCATAGACGTAGGTTAAAAACGGCCTCCCTTTCACCCCTTACAGCCGTCCCTGTCCTCCAAAATGTATTTAAGAATTTTGAAATGTGTTCAAAACTGACTCCAATTTGGGGAGTGGCAGTACACCGAGAAAGAGAAATTGTAAAAAAATGATTCAACTTTTAACCTTTACTGTCTCATAGATGTAGGTTAAAAACGGCCTCCCTTTCACCCCTTACAGCCGTCCCTGTCCTCCAAAATGTATTTAAGAATTTTGAAATGTGTTCAAAACTGACTCCAATTTGGGGAGTGGCAGTACACCGAGAAAAAGAAATTGTAAGAAAATGATTCAACTTTTAACCTTTACTGTCTCATAGACGTAGGTTAAAAACGGCCTCCCTTTCACCCCTTACAGCCGTCCCTGTCCTCCAAAATGTATTTAAGAATTTTGAAATGTGTTCAAAACTGACTCCAATTTGGGGAGTGGCCGTACACCGAGAAAGAGAAATTGTAAGAAAATGATTCAACTTTTAACCTTTACTGTCTCATAGACGTAGGTTAAAAACGGCCTCCCTTTCACCCCTTACAGCCGTCCCTATCCTCCAAAATGTATTTAAGAATTTTGAAATGTGTTCAAAACTGACTCCAATTTGGGGAGTGGCAGTACACCGAGAAAGATGGCAGCAAACTAAGGTCACAAAGTTAATAAACAATTTTAATGCTGGCGCAGAGGCAATAGTGTA
Source organism: Lissotriton helveticus (assembly GCF_964261635.1). Classification (NCBI taxonomy): domain Eukaryota; kingdom Metazoa; phylum Chordata; class Amphibia; order Caudata; family Salamandridae; genus Lissotriton; species Lissotriton helveticus. The sequence continues at coordinate 878,754,219 of NC_136073.1, forward strand.
TGGTCCAATCCTGAATGTCTTACGGCAAATAGCTACGTAAATTCTTTTTTCGATTCTCTGTAGGTCAGGGATGAGAAATTGTAAGAAAATGATTCAACTTTTAACCTTTACTGTCTCATAGACGTAGGTTAAAAACGGCCTCCCTTTCACCCCTTACAGCCGTCCCTGTCCTCCAAAATGTATTTAAGAATTTTGAAATGTGTTCAAAACTGACTCCAATTTGGGGAGTGGCCGTACACCGAGAAAGAGAAATTGTAAGAAAATGATTCAACTTTTAACCTTTACTGTCTCATAGACGTAGGTTAAAAACTGCCTCCCTTTCACCCCTTACAGCCGTCCCTGTCCTCCAAAATGTATTTAAGAATTTTGAAATGTGTTCAAAACTGACTCCAATTTGGGGAGTGGCAGTACACCGAGAAAGAGAAATTGTAAGAAAATGATTCAACTTTTAACCTTTACTGTCTCATAGACGTAGGTTAAAAACGGCCTCCCTTTCACCCCTTACAGCCGTCCCTGTCCTCCAAAATGTATTTAAGAATTTTGAAATGTGTTCAAAACTGACTCCAATTTGGGGAGTGGCAGTACACCGAGAAAAAGAAATTGTAAGAAAATGATTCAACTTTTAACCTTTACTGTCTCATAGACGTGGGTTAAAAACGGCCTCCCTTTCACCCCTTACAGCCGTCCCTGTCCTCCAAAATGTATTTAAGAATTTTGAAATGTGTTCAAAACTGACTCCAATTTGGGGAGTGGCCGTACACCGAGAAAGAGAAATTGTAAGAAAATGATTCAACTTTTAACCTTTACTGTCTCATAGACGTAGGTTAAAAACGGCCTCCCTTTCACCCCTTACAGCCGTCCCTATCCTCCAAAATGTATTTAAGAATTTTGAAATGTGTTCAAAACTGACTCCAATTTGGGGAGTGGCAGTACACCGAGAAAGAGAAATTGTAAGAAAATGATTCAACTTTTAACCTTTACTGTCTCATAGACGTAGGTTAAAAACGGCCTCCCTTTCACCCCTTACAGCCGTCCCTGTCCTCCAAAATGTATTTAAGAATTTTGAAATGTGTTCAAAACTGACTCCAATTTGGGGAGTGGCAGTACACCGAGAAAGAGAAATTGTAAGAAAATGATTCAACTTATAACCTTTACTGTCTCATAGACGTAGGTTAAAAACGGCCTCCCTTTCACCCCTTACAGCCGTCCCTGTCCTCTAAAATGTATTTAAGAATTTTGAAATGTGTTCAAAACTGACTCCAATTTGGGGAGTGGCAGTACACCGAGAAAGAGAAATTGTAAGAAAATGATTCAACTTTTAACCTTTACTGTCTCATAGACGTAGGATAAAAACGGCCTCCCTTTCACCCCTTACAGCCGACCCTGTCCTCCAAAATGTATTTAAGAATTTTGAAATGTGTTCAAAACTGACTCCAATTTGGGGAGTGGCAGTACACCGAGAAAGAGAAATTGTAAGATAATGATTCAACTTTTAACCTTTACTGTTTCAAAGACGTAGGTTAAAAACGGCCTCCCTTTCACCCCTTACAGCCGTCCCTGTCCTCCAAAATGTATTTAAGAATTTTGAAATGTGTTCAAAACTGACTCCAATTTGGGGAGTGGCCGTACACCGAGAAAGAGAAATTGTAAGAAAATGATTCAACTTTTAACCTTTACTGTCTCATAGACGTAGGTTAAAAACAGCCTCCCTTTCACCCCTTACAGCCGTCCCTATCCTCCAAAATGCATTTAAGAATTTTGAAATGTGTTCAAAACTGACTCCAATTTGGGGAGTGGCAGTACAACGAGAAAGAGAAATTGTAAGAAAATGATTCAACTTTTAACCTTTACTGTCTCATAGACGTAGGTTAAAAACGGCCTCCCTTTCACCCCTTACAGCCGTCCCTGTCCTCCAAAATGTATTTAAGAATTTTGAAATGTGTTCAAAACTGACTCCAATTTGGGGAGTGGCAGTACACCGAGAAAGAGAAATTGTAAGAAAATGATTCAACTTTTAACCTTTACTGTCTCATAGACGTAGGTTAAAAACGGACTCCCTTTCACCCCTTACAGCCGTCCCTGTCCTCCAAAATGTATTTAAGAATTTTGAAATGTGTTCAAAACTGACTCCAATTTGGGGAGTGGCAGTACACCGAGAAAGAGAAATTGTAAGAAAATGATTCAACTTTTAACCTTTACTGTCTCATAGACGTAGGTTAAAAACGGCCTCCCTTTCACCCCTTACAGCCGTCCCTGTCCTCCAAAATGTATTCAAGAATTTTGAAATGTGTTCAAAACTGACTCCAATTTAGGGAGTGGCAGTACACCGAGAAAGAGAAATTGTAAGAAAATGATTCAACTTTTAACCTTTACTGTCTCATAGACGTAGGTTAAAAACGGCCTCCCTTTCACCCCTTACAGCCGTCCCTGTCCTCCAAAATGTATTTAAGAATTTTGAAATGTGTTCAAAACTGACTCCAATTTGGGGAGTGGCCGTACACCGAGAAAGAGAAATTGTAAGAAAATGATTCAACTTTTAACCTTTACTGTCTCATAGACGTAGGTTAAAAACGGCCTCCCTTTCACCCCTTACAGCCGTCCCTATCCTCCAAAATGTATTTAAGAATTTTGAAATGTGTTCAAAACTGACTCCAATTTGGGGAGTGGCCGTACACCGACAAAGATGGCAGCAAACTAAGGTCACAAAGTTAATAAACAATTTTAATGCTGGCGCAGAGGCAATAGTGTATGGTCCAATCCTGAATGTCTTACGGCAAATAGCTACGTAAATTCTTTTTTCGATTCTCTGTAGGTCAGGGATGAGAAATTGTAAGAAAATGATTCAACTTTTAACCTTTACTGTCTCATAGACGTAGGTTAAAAACGGCCTCCCTTTCACCCCTTACAGCCGTCCCTGTCCTCCAAAATGTATTTAAGAATTTTGAAATGTGTTCAAAACTGACTCCAATTTGGGGAGTGGCCGTACACCAAGAAAGAGAAATTGTAAGAAAATGATTCAACTTTTAACCTTTACTGTCTCATAGACGTAGGTTAAAAACGGCCTCCCTTTCACCCCTTACAGCCGTCCCTGTCCTCCAAAATGTATTTAAGAATTTTGAAATGTGTTCAAAACTGACTCCAATTTGGGGAGTGGCAGTACACCGAGAAAGAGAAATTGTAAGAAAATGATTCAACTTTTAACCTTTACTGTCTCATAGACGTAGGTTAAAAACGGCCTCCCTTTCACCCCTTACAGCCGTCCCTGTCCTCCAAAATGTATTTAAGAATTTTGAAATGTGTTCAAAACTGACTCCAATTTGGGGAGTGGCAGTACACCGAGAAAGAGAAATTGTAAGAAAATGATTCAACTTTTAACCTTTACTGTCTCATAGACGTAGGTTAAAAACGGCCTCCCTTTCACCCCTTACAGCCGTCCCTATCCTCCAAAATGTAATTAAGAATTTTGAAATGTGTTCAAAACTGACTCCAATTTGGGGAGTGGCCGTACACCGAGAAAGATGGCAGCAAACTAAGGTCACAAAGTTAATAAACAATTTTAATGCTGGCGCAGAGGCAATAGTGTATGGTCCAATCCTGAATGTCTTACGGCAAATAGCTACGTAAATTGTTTTTTTGATTCTCTGTAGGTCAGGGATGAGAAATTGTAAGAAAATGATTCAACTTTTAACCTTTACTGTCTCATAGACGTAGGTTAAAAACGGCCTCCCTTTCACCCCTTACAGCCGTCCCTGTCCTCCAAAATGTATTTAAGAATTTTGAAATGTGTTCAAAACTGACTCCAATTTGGGGAGTGGCAGTACACCGAGAAAGAGAAATTGTAAGAAAATGATTCAACTTTTAACCTTTACTGTCTCATAGACGTAGGTTAAAAACGGCCTCCCTTTCACCCCTTACAGCCGTCCCTGTCCTCCAAAATGTATTTAAGAATTTTGAAATGTGTTCAAAACTGACTCCAATTTGGGGAGTGGCAGTACACCGAGAAAGAGAAATTGTAAGAAAATGATTCAACTTGTAACCTTTACTGTCTCATAGACGTAGGTTAAAAACGGCCTCCCTTTCACCCCTTACAGCCGTCCCTGTCCTCCAAAATGTATTTAAGAATTTTGAAATGTGTTCAAAACTGACTCCAATTTGGGGAGTGGCAGTACACCGAGAAAGAGATATTGTAAGAAAATGATTCAACTTTTAACCTTTACTGTCTCATAGACGTAGGTTAAAAACGGCCTCCCTTTCACCCTGTCCTCCAAAATATATTTAAGAATTTTGAAATGTGTTCAAAACTGACTCCAATTTGGGGAGTGGCCATACACCGAGAAAGATGGCAGCAAACTAAGGTCACAAAGTTAATAAACAATTTTAATGCTGGAGCAGAGGCAATAGTGTATGGTCCAATCCTGAATGTCTTACGGCAAATAGCTACGTAAATTCTTTTTTCGATTCTCTGTAGGTCAGGGATGAGAAATTGTAAGAAAATGATTCAACTTTTAACCTTTACTGTCTCATAGACGTAGGTTAAAAACGGCCTCCCTTTCACCCCTTACAGCCGTGTCCCTGTCCTCCAAAATGTATTTAAGAATTTTGAAATGTGTTCAAAACTGACTCCAATTTGGGGAGTGGCCGTACACCGAGAAAGAGAAATTGTAAGAAAATGATTCAACTTTTAACCTTTACTGTCTCATAGACGTAGGTTAAAAACGGCCTCCCTTTCACCCCTTACAGCCGTCCCTGTCCTCCAAAATGTATTTAAGAATTTTGAAATGTGTTCAAAACTGACTCCAATTTGGGGAGTGGCAGTACACCGAGAAAGAGAAATTGTAAGAAAATGATTCAACTTTTAACCTTTACTGTCTCATAGACGTAGGTTAAAAACGGCCTCCCTTTCACCCCTTACAGCCGTCCCTGTCCTCCAAAATGTATTTAAGAATTTTGAAATGTGTTCAAAACTGACTCCAATTTGGGGAGTGGCCGTACACCGAGAAAGAGAAATTGTAAGAAAATGATTCAACTTTTAACCTTTACTGTCTCATAGACGTAGGTTAAAAACGGCCTCCCTTTCACCCCTTACAGCCGTCCCTATCCTCCAAAATGTATTTAAGAATTTTGAAATGTGTTCAAAACTGACTCCAATTTGGGGAGTGGCAGTACACCGAGAAAGATGGCAGCAAACTGAGGTCACAAAGTTAATAAACAATTTTAATGCTGGCGCAGAGGCAATAGTGTATGGTCCAATCCTGAATGTCTTACGGCAAATAGCTACGTAAATTCTTTTTTCGATTCTCTGTAGGTCAGGGATGAGAAATTGTAAGAAAATGATTCAACTTTTAACCTTTACTGTCTCATAGACGTAGGTTAAAAACGGCCTCCCTTTCACCCCTTACAGCCGTCCCTGTCCTCCAAAATGTATTTAAGAATTTTGAAATGTGTTCAAAACTGACTCCAATTTGGGGAGTGGCCGTACACCGAGAAAGAGAAATTGTAAGAAAATGATTCAACTTTTAACCTTTACTGTCTCATAGACGTAGGTTAAAAACGGCCTCCCTTTCACCCCTTACAGCCGTCCCTGTCCTCCAAAATGTATTTAAGAATTTTGAAATGTGTTCAAAACTGACTCCAATTTGGGGAGTGGCAGTACACCGAGAAAGAGAAATTGTAAGAAAATGATTCAACTTTTAACCTTTACTGTCTCATAGACGTAGGTTAAAAACGGCCTCCCTTTCACCCCTTACAGCCGTCCCTGTCCTCCAAAATGTATTTAAGAATTTTGAAATGTGTTCAAAACTGACTCCAATTTGGGGAGTGGCCGTACACCGAGAAAGAGAAATTGTAAGAAAATGGTTCAACTTTTAACCTTTACTGTCTCATAGACGTAGGTTAAAAACGGCCTCCCTTTCACCCCTTACAGCCGTCCCTGTCCTCCAAAATGTATTTAAGAATTTTGAAATGTGTTCAAAACTGACTCCAATTTGGGGAGTGGCCGTACACCGAGAAAGAGAAATTGTAAGAAAATGGTTCAACTTTTAACCTTTACTGTCTCATAGACGTAGGTTAAAAACGGCCTCCCTTTCACCCCTTACAGCCGTCCCTGTCCTCCAAAATGTATTTAAGAATTTTGAAATGTGTTCAAAACTGACTCCAATTTGGGGAGTGGCAGTACACCGAGAAAGAGAAATTGTAAGAAAATGATTCAACTTTTAACCTTTACTGTCTCATAGACGTAGGTTAAAAACGGCCTCCCTTTCACCCCTTACAGCCGTCCCTGTCCTCCAAAATGTATTTAAGAATTTTGAAATGTGTTCAAAACTGACTCCAATTTGGGGAGTGGCAGTACACCGAGAAAGAGAAATTGTAAGAAAATGATTCAACTTTTAACCTTTACTGTTTCAAAGACGTAGGTTAAAAACGGCCTCCCTTTCACCCCTTACAGCCGTCCCTGTCCTCCAAAATGTATTTAAGAATTTTGAAATGTGTTCAAAACTGACTCCAATTTGGGGAGTGGCCGTACACCGAGAAAGAGAAATTGTAAGAAAGTGATTCAACTTTTAACCTTTACTGTCTCATAGACGTAGGTTAAAAACGGCCTCCCTTTCACCCCTTACAGCCGTCCCTATCCTCCAAAATGCATTTAAGAATTTTGAAATGTGTTCAAAACTGACTCCAATTTGGGGAGTGGCAGTACACCGAGAAAGAGAAATTGTAAGAAAATGATTCAACTTTTAACCTTTACTGTCTCATAGACGTAGGTTAAAAACGGCCTCCCTTTCACCCCTTACAGCCGTCCCTGTCCTCCAAAATGTATTTAAGAATTCTGAAATGTGTTCAAAACTGACTCCAATTTGGGGAGTGGCAGTACACCGAGAAAGAGAAATTGTAAGAAAATGATTCAACTTTTAACCTTTACTGTCTCATAGACGTAGGTTAAAAACGGACTCCCTTTCACCCCTTACAGCCGTCCCTGTCCTCCAAAATGTATTTAAGAATTTTGAAATGTGTTCAAAACTGATTCCAATTTGGGGAGTGGCAGTACACCGAGAAAGAGAAATTGTAAGAAAATGATTCAACTTTTAACCTTTACTGTCTCATAGACGTAGGTTAAAAACGGCCTCCCTTTCACCCCTTACAGCCGTCCCTGTCCTCCAAAATGTATTCAAGAATTTTGAAATGTGTTCAAAACTGACTCCAATTTAGGGAGTGGCAGTACACCGAGAAAGAGAAATTGTAAGAAAATGATTCAACTTTTAACCTTTACTGTCTCATAGACGTAGGTTAAAAACGGCCTCCCTTTCACCCCTTACAGCCGTCCCTGTCCTCCAAAATGTATTTAAGAATTTTGAAATGTGTTCAAAACTGACTCCAATTTGGGGAGTGGCCGTACACCGAGAAAGAGAAATTGTAAGAAAATGATTCAACTTTTAACCTTTACTGTCTCATAGACGTAGGTTAAAAACGGCCTCCCTTTCACCCCTTACAGCCGTCCCTGTCCTCCAAAATGTATTTAAGAATTTTGAAATGTGTTCAAAATTGACTCCAATTTGGGGAGTGGCAGTACACCGAGAAAGAGAAACTGTAAGAAAATGATTCAACTTTTAACCTTTACTGTCTCATAGACGTAGGTTAAAAACGGCCTCCCTTTCACCCCTTACAGCCGTCCCTGTCCTCCAAAATGTATTTAAGAATTTTGAAATGTGTTCAAAACTGACTCCAATTTGGGGAGTGGCCGTACACCGAGAAAGAGAAATTGTAAGAAAATGATTCAACTTTTAACCTTTACTGTCTCATAGACGTAGGTTAAAAACGGCCTCCCTTTCACCCCTTACAGCCGTCCCTATCCTCCAAAATGTATTTAAGAATTTTGAAATGTGTTCAAAACTGACTCCAATTTGGGGAGTGGCAGTACACCGAGAAAGATGGCAGCAAACTAAGGTCACAAAGTTAATAAACAATTTTAATGCTGGCGCAGAGGCAATAGTGTATGGTCCAATCCTGAATGTCTTACGGCAAATAGCTACGTAAATTCTTTTTTCGATTCTCTGTAGGTCAGGGATGAGAAATTGTAAGAAAATGATTCAACTTTTAACCTTTACTGTCTCATAGACGTAGGTTAAAAACGGCCTCCCTTTCACCCCTTACAGCCGTCCCTGTCCTCCAAAATGTATTTAAGAATTTTGAAATGTGTTCAAAACTGACTCCAATTTGGGGAGTGGCCGTACACCGAGAAAGAGAAATTGTAAGAAAATGATTCAACTTTTAACCTTTACGGTCTCATAGACGTAGGTTAAAAACGGCCTCCCTTTCACCCCTTACAGCCGTCCCTGTCCTCCAAAATGTATTTAAGAATTTTGAAATGTGTTCAAAACTGACTCCAATTTGGGGAGTGGCAGTACACCGAGAAAGAGAAATTGTAAGAAAATGATTCAACTTTTAACCTTTACTGTCTCATAGACGTAGGTTAAAAACGGCCTCCCTTTCACCCCTTACAGCCGTCCCTGTCCTCCAAAATGTATTTAAGAATTTTGAAATGTGTTCAAAACTGACTCCAATTTGGGGAGTGGCAGTGCACCGAGAAAAAGAAATTGTAAGAAAATGATTCAACTTTTAACCTTTACTGTCTCATAGACGTAGGTTAAAAACGGCCTCCCTTTCACCCCTTACAGCCGTCCCTGTCCTCCAAAATGTATTTAAGAATTTTGAAATGTGTTCAAAACTGACTCCAATTTGGGGAGTGGCCGTACACCGAGAAAGAGAAATTGTAAGAAAATGATTCAACTTTTAACCTTTACTGTCTCATAGACGTAGGTTAAAAACGGCCTCCCTTTCACCCCTTACATCCGTCCCTGTCCTCCAAAATGTATTTAAGAATTTTGAAATGTGTTCAAAACTGACTCCAATTTGGGGAGTGGCAGTACACCGAGAAAGAGAAATTGTAAGAAAATGATTCAACTTTTAACCTTTACTGTCTCATAGACGTAGGTTAAAAACGGCCTCCCTTTCACCCCTTACAGCCGTCCCTGTCCTCCAAAATGTATTTAAGAATTTTGAAATGTGTTCAAAACTGACTCCAATTTGGGGAGTGGCAGTACACCGAGAAAAAGAAATTGTAAGAAAATGATTCAACTTTTAACCTTTACTGTCTCATAGACGTAGGTTAAAAACGGCCTCCCTTTCACCCCTTACAGCCGTCCCTGTCCTCCAAAATGTATTTAAGAATTTTGAAATGTGTTCAAAACTGACTCCAATTTGGGGAGTGGGCGTACACCGAGAAAGAGAAATTGTAAGAAAATGATTCAACTTTTAACCTTTACTGTCTCATAGACGTAGGTTAAAAACGGCCTCCCTTTCACCCCTTACAGCCGTCCCTATCCTCCAAAATGTATTTAAGAATTTTGAAATGTGTTCAAAACTGACTCCAATTTGGGGAGTGGCAGTACACCGAGAAAGAGAAATTGTAAGAAAATGATTCAACTTTTAACCTTTACTGTCTCATAGACGTAGGTTAAAAACGGCCTCCCTTTCACCCCTTACAGCCGTCCCTGTCCTCCAAAATGTATTTAAGAATTTTGAAATGTATTCAAAACTGACTCCAATTTGGGGAGTGGCAGTACACCGAGAAAGAGAAATTGTAAGAAAATGATTCAACTTATAACCTTTACTGTCTCATAGACGTAGGTTAAAAACGGCCTCCCTTTCACCCCTTACAGCCGTCCCTGTCCTCCAAAATGTATTTAAGAATTTTGAAATGTGTTCAAAACTGACTCCAATTTGGGGAGTGGCAGTACACCGAGAAAGAGAAATTGTAAGAAAATGATTCAACTTTTAACCTTTACTGTCTCATAGACGTAGGATAAAAACGGCCTCCCTTTCACCCCTTACAGCCGACCCTGTCCTCCAAAATGTATTTAAGAATTTTGAAATGTGTTCAAAACTGACTCCAATTTGGGGAGTGGCAGTACACCGAGAAAGAGAAATTGTAAGAAAATGATTCAACTTTTAACCTTTACTGTTTCAAAGACGTAGGTTAAAAACGGCCTCCCTTTCACCCCTTACAGCCGTCCCTGTCCTCCAAAATGTATTTAAGAATTTTGAAATGTGTTCAAAACTGACTCCAATTTGGGGAGTGGCCGTACACCGAGAAAGAGAAATTGTAAAAAAATGATTCAACTTTTAACCTTTACTGTCTCATAGACGTAGGTTAAAAACGGCCTCCCTTTCACCCCTTACAGCCGTCCCTATCCTCCAAAATGCATTTAAGAATTTTGAAATGTGTTCAAAACTGACTCCAATTTGGGGAGTGGCAGTACACCGAGAAAGAGAAATTGTAAGAAAATGATTCAACTTTTAACCTTTACTGTCTCATAGACGTAGGTTAAAAACGGCCTCCCTTTCACCCCTTACAGCCGTCCCTGTCCTCCAAAATGTATTTAAGAATTTTGAAATGTGTTCAAAACTGACTCCAATTTGGGGAGTGGCAGTACACCGAGAAAGAGAAATTGTAAGAAAATGATTCAACTTTTAACCTTTACTGTCTCATAGACGTAGGTTAAAAACGGACTCCCTTTCACCCCTTACAGCCGTCCCTGTCCTCCAAAATGTATTTAAGAATTTTGAAATGTGTTCAAAACTGACTCCAATTTGGGGAGTGGCAGTACACCGAGAAAGAGAAATTGTAAGAAAATGATTCAACTTTTAACCTTTACTGTCTCATAGACGTAGGTTAAAAACGGCCTCCCTTTCACCCCTTACAGCCGTCCCTGTCCTCCAAAATGTATTCAAGAATTTTGAAATGTGTTCAAAACTGACTCCAATTTAGGGAGTGGCAGTACACCGAGAAAGAGAAATTGTAAGAAAATGATTCAACTTTTAACCTTTACTGTCTCATAGACGTAGGTTAAAAACGGCCTCCCTTTCACCCCTTACAGCCGTCCCTGTCCTCCAAAATGTATTTAAGAATTTTGAAATGTGTTCAAAACTGACTCCAATTTGGGGAGTGGCCGTACACCAAGAAAGAGAAATTGTAAGAAAATGATTCAACTTTTAACCTTTACTGTCTCATAGACGTAGGTTAAAAACGGCCTCCCTTTCACCCCTTACAGCCGTCCCTGTCCTCCAAAATGTATTTAAGAATTTTGAAATGTGTTCAAAACTGACTCCAATTTGGGGAGTGGCCGTACACCGAGAAAGAGAAATTGTAAGAAAATGATTCAACTTTTAACCTTTACTGTCTCATAGACGTAGGTTAAAAACGGCCTCCCTTTCACCCCTTACAGCCGTCCCTGTCCTCCAAAATGTATTTAAGAATTTTGAAATGTGTTCAAAACTGACTCCAATTTGGGGAGTGGCAGTACACCGAGAAAGAGAAATTGTAAGAAAATGATTCAACTTTTAACCTTTACTGTCTCATAGACGTAGGTTAAAAACGGCCTCCCTTTCACCCCTTACAGCCGTCCCTGTCCTCCAAAATGTATTTAAGAATTTTGAAATGTGTTCAAAACTGAATCCAATTTGGGGAGTGGCCGTACACCGAGAAAGAGAAATTGTAAGAAAATGATTCAACTTTTAACCTTTACTGTCTCATAGACGTAGGTTAAAAACGGCCTCCCTTTCACCCCTTACAGCCGTCCCTATCCTCCAAAATGTATTTAAGAATTTTGAAATGTGTTCAAAACTGACTCCAATTTGGGGAGTGGCAGTACACCGAGAAAGATGGCAGCAAACTAAGGTCACAAAGTTAATAAACAATTTTAATGCTGGCGCAGAGGCAATAGTGTATGGTCCAATCCTGAATGTCTTACGGCAAATAGCTACGTAAATTCTTTTTTCGATTCTCTGTAGGTCAGGGATGAGAAATTGTAAGAAAATGATTCAACTTTTAACCTTTACTGTCTCATAGACGTAGGTTAAAAACGGCCTCCCTTTCACCCCTTACAGCCGTCCCTGTCCTCCAAAATGTATTTAAGAATTTTGAAATGTGTTCAAAACTGACTCCAATTTGGGGAGTGGCCGTACACCGAGAAAGAGAAATTGTAAGAAAATGATTCAACTTTTAACCTTTACGGTCTCATAGACGTAGGTTAAAAACGGCCTCCCTTTCACCCCTTACAGCCGTCCCTGTCCTCCAAAATGTATTTAAGAATTTTGAAATGTGTTCAAAACTGACTCCAATTTGGGGAGTGGCAGTACACCGAGAAAGAGAAATTGTAAGAAAATGATTCAACTTTTAACCTTTACTGTCTCATAGACGTGGGTTAAAAACGGCCTCCCTTTCACCCCTTAGAGCCGTCCCTGTCCTCCAAAATGTATTTAAGAATTTTGAAATGTGTTCAAAACTGACTCCAATTTGGGGAGTGGCAGTACACCGAGAAAAAGAAATTGTAAGAAAATGATTCAACTTTTAACCTTTACTGTCTCATAGACGTGGGTTAAAAACGGCCTCCCTTTCACCCCTTACAGCCGTCCCTGTCCTCCAAAATGTATTTAAGAATTTTGAAATGTGTTCAAAACTGACTCCAATTTGGGGAGTGGCCGTACACCGAGAAAGAGAAATTGTAAGAAAATGATTCAACTTTTAACCTTTACTGTCTCATAGACGTAGGTTAAAAACGGCCTCCCTTTCACCCCTTACAGCCGTCCCTGTCCTCCAAAATTTATTTAAGAATTTTGAAATGTGTTCAAAACTGACTCCAATTTGGGGAGTGGCAGTACACCGAGAAAGAGAAATTGTAAGAAAATGATTCAACTTTTAACCATTACTTTCTCATCAGACGAAGGTAAAAATGGCCTTCCTTTCACCCTTACAGCCGTCCCTGTCCTCCAAAATGTATTTAAGAATTTTGAAATGTGTTCAAAACTGACTCCAATTTGGGGAGTGGCAGTACACCGAGAAAGAGAAATTGTAAGAAAATGATTCAACTTATAACCTTTACTGTCTCATAGACGTAGGTTAAAAACGGCCTCCCTTTCACCCCTTACAGCCGTCCCTGTCCTCCAAAATGTATTTAAGAATTTTGAAATGTGTTCAAAACTGACTCCAATTTGGGGAGTGGCAGTACACCGAGAAAGAGAAATTGTAAGAAAATGATTCAACTTTTAACCTTTACTGTCTCATAGACGTAGGATAAAAACGGCCTCCCTTTCACCCCTTACAGCCGACCCTGTCCTCCAAAATGTATGTAAGAATTTTGAAATGTGTTCAAAACTGACTCCAATTTGGGGAGTGGCAGTACACCGAGAAAGAGAAATTGTAAGAAAATGATTCAACTTTTAACCTTTACTGTTTCAAAGACGTAGGTTAAAAACGGCCTCCCTTTCACCCCTTACAGCCGTCCCTGTCCTCCAAAATGTATTTAAGAATTTTGAAATGTGTTCAAAACTGACTCCAATTTGGGGAGTGGCCGTACACCGAGAAAGAGAAATTGTAAGAAAATGATTTAACTTTTAACCTTTACTGTCTCATAGACGTAGGTTAAAAACGGCCTCCCTTTCACCCCTTACAGCCGTCCCTGTCCTCCAAAATGTATTTAAGAATTTTGAAATGTGTTCAAAACTGACTCCAATTTGGGGAGTGGCAGTACACCGAGAAAGAGAAATTGTAAGAAAATGATTCAACTTTTAACCTTTACTGTCTCATAGACGTAGGTTAAAAACGGACTCCCTTTCACCCCTTACAGCCGTCCCTGTCCTCCAAAATGTATTTAAGAATTTTGAAATGTGTTCAAAACTGACTCCAATTTGGGGAGTGGCAGTACACCGAGAAAGAGAAATTGTAAGAAAATGATTCAACTTTTAACCTTTACTGTCTCATAGACGTAGGTTAAAAACGGCCTCCCTTTCACCCCTTACAGCCGTCCCTGTCCTCCAAAATGTATTCAAGAATTTTGAAATGTGTTCAAAACTGACTCCAATTTAGGGAGTGGCAGTACACCGAGAAAGAGAAATTGTAAGAAAATGATTCAACTTTTAACCTTTACTGTCTCATAGACGTAGGTTAAAAACGGCCTCCCTTTCACCCCTTACAGCCGTCCCTGTCCTCCAAAATGTATTTAAGAATTTTGAAATGTGTTCAAAACTGACTCCAATTTGGGGAGTGGCCGTACACTGAGAAAGATGGCAGCAAACTAAGGTCACAAAGTTAATAAACAATTTTAATGCTGGCGCAGAGGCAATAGTGTATGGTCCAATCCTGAATGTCTTACGGCAAATAGCTACGTAAATTCTTTTTTCGATTCTCTGTAGGTCAGGGATGAGAAATTGTAAGAAAATGATTCAACTTTTAACCTTTACTGTCTCATAGACGTAGGTTAAAAACGGCCTCCCTTTCACCCCTTACAGCCGTCCCTGTCCTCCAAAATGTATTTAAGAATTTTGAAATGTGTTCAAAACTGACTCCAATTTGGGGAGTGGCCGTACACCAAGAAAGAGAAATTGTAAGAAAATGATTCAACTTTTAACCTTTACTGTCTCATAGACGTAGGTTAAAAACGGCCTCCCTTTCACCCCTTACAGCCGTCCCTGTCCTCCAAAATGTATTTAAGAATTTTGAAATGTGTTCAAAACTGACTCCAATTTGGGGAGTGGCAGTACACCGAGAAAGAGAAATTGTAAGAAAATGATTCAACTTTTAACCTTTACTGTCTAATAGACGTAGGTTAAAAACGGCCTCCCTTTCACCCCTTACAGCCGTCCCTGTCCTCCAAAATGTATTTAAGAATTTTGAAATGTGTTCAAAACTGACTCCAATTTGGGGAGTGGCAGTACACCGAGAAAGAGAAATTGTAAGAAAATGATTCAACTTTTAACCTTTACTGTCTCATAGACGTAGGTTAAAAACGGCCTCCCTTTCACCCCTTACAGCCGTCCCTATCCTCCAAAATGTAATTAAGAATTTTGAAATGTGTTCAAAACTGACTCCAATTTGGGGAGTGGCCGTACACCGAGAAAGATGGCAGCAAACTAAGGTCACAAAGTTAATAAACAATTTTAATGCTGGCGCAGAGGCAATAGTGTATGGTCCAATCCTGAATGTCTTACGGCAAATAGCTACGTAAATTGTTTTTTTGATTCTCTGTAGGTCAGGGATGAGAAATTGTAAGAAAATGATTCAACTTTTAACCTTTACTGTCTCATAGACGTAGGTTAAAAACGGCCTCCATTTCACCCCTTACAGCCGTCCCTGTCCTCCAAAATGTATTTAAGAATTTTGAAATGTGTTCAAAACTGACTCCAATTTGGGGAGTGGCAGTACACCGAGAAAGAGAAATTGTAAGAAAATGATTCAACTTTTAACCTTTACTGTCTCATAGACGTAGGTTAAAAACGGCCTCCCTTTCACCCCTTACAGCCGTCCCTATCCTCCAAAATGTATTTAAGAATTTTGAAATGTGTTCAAAACTGACTCCAATTTGGGGAGTGGCCGTACACCGAGAAAGATGGCAGCAAACTAAGGTCACAAAGTTAATAAACAATTTTAATGCTGGCGCAGAGGCAATAGTGTATGGTCCAATCCTGAATGTCTTACGGCAAATAGCTACGTAAATTCTTTTTTCGATTCTCTGTAGGTCAGGGATGAGAAATTGTAAGAAAATGATTCAACTTTTAACCTTTACTGTCTCATAGACGTAGGTTAAAAACGGCCTCCCTTTCACCCCTTACAGCCGTCCCTGTCCTCCAAAATGTATTTAAGAATTTTGAAATGTGTTCAAAACTGACTCCAATTTGGGGAGTGGCCGTACACCAAGAAAGAGAAATTGTAAGAAAATGATTCAACTTTTAACCTTTACTGTCTCATAGACGTAGGTTAAAAACGGCCTCCCTTTCACCCCTTACAGCCGTCCCTGTCCTCCAAAATGTATTTAGGAATTTTGAAATGTGTTCAAAACTGACTCCAATTTGGGGAGTGGCAGTACACCGAGAAAGAGAAATTGTAAGAAAATGATTCAACTTTTAACCTTTACTGTGTCATAGACGTAGGTTAAAAACGGCCTCCCTTTCACCCCTTACAGCCGTCCCTGTCCTCCAAAATGTATTTAAGAATTTTGAAATGTGTTCAAAACTGACTCCAATTTGGGGAGTGGCAGTACACCGAGAAAGAGAAATTGTAAGAAAATGATTCAACTTTTAACCTTTACTGTCTCATAGACGTAGGTTAAAAACGGCCTCCCTTTCACCCCTTACAGCCGTCCCTATCCTCCAAAATGTAATTAAGAATTTTGAAATGTGTTCAAAACTGACTCCAATTTGAGGAGTGGCCGTACACCGAGAAAGATGGCAGCAAACTAAGGTCACAAAGTTAATAAACAATTTTAATGCTGGCGCAGAGGCAATAGTGTATGGTCCAATCCTGAATGTCTTACGGCAAATAGCTACGTAAATTGTTTTTTTGATTCTCTGTAGGTCAGGGATGAGAAATTGTAAGAAAATGATTCAACTTTTAACCTTTACTGTCTCATAGACGTAGGTTAAAAACGGCCTCCCTTTCACCCCTTACAGCCGTCCCTGTCCTCCAAAATGTATTTAAGAATTTTGAAATGTGTTCAAAACTGACTCCAATTTGGGGAGTGGCAGTACACCGAGAAAGAGAAATTGTAAGAAAATGATTCAACTTGTAACCTTTACTGTCTCATAGACGTAGGTTAAAAACGGCCTCCCTTTCACCCCTTACAGCCGTCCCTGTCCTCCAAAATGTATTTAAGAATTTTGAAATGTGTTCAAAACTGACTCCAATTTGGGGAGTGGCAGTACACCGAGAAAGAGATATTATAAGAAAATGATTCAACTTTTAACCTTTACTGTCTCATAGACGTAGGTTAAAAACGGCCTCCCTTTCACCCTGTCCTCCAAAATATATTTAAGAATTTTGAAATGTGTTCAAAACTGACTCCAATTTGGGGAGTGGCCATACACTGAGAAAGATGGCAGCAAACTAAGGTCACAAAGTTAATAAACAATTTTAATGCTGGAGCAGAGGCAATAGTGTATGGTCCAATCCTGAATGTCTTACGGCAAATAGCTACGTAAATTCTTTTTTCGATTCTCTGTAGGTCAGGGATGAGAAATTGTAAGAAAATGATTCAACTTTTAACCTTTACTGTCTCATAGACGTAGGTTAAAAACGGCCTCCCTTTCACCCCTTACAGCCGTCCCTGTCCTCCAAAATGTATTTAAGAATTTTGAAATGTGTTCAAAACTGACTCCAATTTGGGGAGTGGCAGTACACCGAGAAAGAGAAATTGTAAGAAAATGATTCAACTTTTAACCTTTACTGTCTCATAGACATAGGTTATAAACGGCCTCCCTTTCACCCCTTACAGCCGTCCCTGTCCTCCAAAATGTATTTAAGAATTTTGAAATGTGTTCAAAACTGACTCCAATTTGGGGAGTGGCCGTACACCGAGAAAGAGAAATTGTAAGAAAATGATTCAACTTTTAACCTTTACTGTCTCATAGACGTAGGTTAAAAACGGCCTCCCTTTCACCCCTTACAGCCGTCCCTATCCTCCAAAATGTATTTAAGAATTTTGAAATGTGTTCAAAACTGACTCCAATTTGGGGAGTGGCCGTACACCGAGAAAGATGGCAGCAAACTAAGGTCACAAAGTTAATAAACAATTTTAATGCTGGCGCAGAGGCAATAGTGTATGGTCCAATCCTGAATGTCTTACGGCAAATAGCTACGTAAATTCTTTTTTCGATTCTCTGTAGGTCAGGGATGAGAAATTGTAAGAAAATGATTCAACTTTTAACCTTTACTGTCTCATAGACGTAGGTTAAAAACGGCCTCCCTTTCACCCCTTACAGCCGTCCCTGTCCTCCAAAATGTATTTAAGAATTTTGAAATGTGTTCAAAACTGACTCCAATTTGGGGAGTGGCCGAGCACCGAGAAAGAGAAATTGTAAGAAAATGATTCAACTTTTAACCTTTACGTCTCATAGACGTAGGTTAAAAACGGCCTCCCTTACAGCCGTCCCTGTCCTCCAAAATGTATTTAGGAATTTTGAAATGTGTTCAAAACTGACTCCAATTTGGGGAGTGGCAGTACACCGAGAAAGAGAAATTGTAAGAAAATGATTCAACTTTTAACCTTTACTGTCTCATAGACGTAGGTTAAAAACGGCCTCCCTTTCACCCCTTACAGCCGTCCCTATCCTCCAAAATGTATTTAAGAATTTTGAAATGTGTTCAAAACTGACTCCAATTTGGGGAGTGGCCGTACACCGAGAAAGATGGCAGCAAACTAAGGTCACAAAGTTAATAAACAATTTTAATGCTGGCGCAGAGGCAATAGTGTATGGTCCAATCCTGAATGTCTAACGGCAAATAGCTACGTAAATTGTTTTTTCGATTCTCTGTAGGTCAGGGATGAGAAATTGTAAGAAAATGATTCAACTTTTAACCTTTACTGTCTCATAGACGTAGGTTAAAAATGGCCTCCCTTTCACCCCTTACAGCCGTCCCTGTCCTCCAAAATGTATTTAAGAATTTTGAAATGTGTTCAAAACTGACTCCAATTTGGGGAGTGGCAGTACACCGAGAAAGAGAAATTGTAAGAAAATGATTCAACTTTTAAACTTTACTGTCTCATAGACGTAGGTTAAAAACGGACTCCCTTTCACCCCTTACAGCCGTCCCTGTCCTCCAAAATGTATTTAAGAATTTTGAAATGTGTTCAAAACTGACTCCAATTTGGGGAGTGGCAGTACACCGAGAAAGAGAAATTGTAAGAAAATGATTCAACTTTTAACCTTTACTGTCTCATAGACGTAGGTTAAAAACGGCCTCCCTTTCACCCCTTACAGCCGTCCCTGTCCTCCAAAATGTATTTAAGAATTTTGAAATGTGTTCAAAACTGACTCCAATTTGGGGAGTGGCAGTACACCGAGAAAGAGATATTGTAAGAAAATGATTCAACTTTTAACCTTTACTGTCTCATAGACGTAGGTTAAAAACGGCCTCCCTTTCACCCCTTACAGCCGTCCCTGTCCTCCAAAATATATTTAAGAATTTTGAAATGTGTTCAAAACTGACTCCAATTTGGGGAGTGGCAGTACACCGAGAAAGAGAAATTGTAAGAAAATGATTCAACTTTTAACCTTTACTGTCTCATAGACATAGGTTATAAACGGCCTCCCTTTCACCCCTTACAGCCGTCCCTGTCCTCCAAAATGTATTTAAGAATTTTGAAATGTGTTCAAAACTGACTCCAATTTGGGGAGTGGCCGTACACCGAGAAAGAGAAATTGTAAGAAAATGATTCAACTTTTAACCTTTACTGTCTCATAGACGTAGGTTAAAAACGGCCTCCCTTTCACCCCTTACAGCCGTCCCTATCCTCCAAAATGTATTTAAGAATTTTGAAATGTGTTCAAAACTGACTCCAATTTGGGGAGTGGCCGTACACCGAGAAAGATGGCAGCAAACTAAGGTCACAAAGTTAATAAACAATTTTAATGCTGGCGCAGAGGCAATAGTGTATGGTCCAATCCTGAATGTCTTACGGCAAATAGCTACGTAAATTCTTTTTTCGATTCTCTGTAGGTCAGGGATGAGAAATTGTAAGAAAATGATTCAACTTTTAACCTTTACTGTCTCATAGACGTAGGTTAAAAACGGCCTCCCTTTCACCCCTTACAGCCGTCCCTGTCCTCCAAAATGTATTTAAGAATTTTGAAATGTGTTCAAAACTGACTCCAATTTGGGGAGTGGCCGTACACCGAGAAAGAGAAATTGTAAGAAAATGATTCAACTTTTAACCTTTACGTCTCATAGACGTAGGTTAAAAACGGCCTCCCTTACAGCCGTCCCTGTCCTCCAAAATGTATTTAGGAATTTTGAAATGTGTTCAAAACTGACTCCAATTTGGGGAGTGGCAGTACACCGAGAAAGAGAAATTGTAAGAAAATGATTCAACTTTTAACCTTTACTGTCTCATAGACGTAGGTTAAAAACGGCCTCCCTTTCACCCCTTACAGCCGTCCCTATCCTCCAAAATGTATTTAAGAATTTTGAAATGTGTTCAAAACTGACTCCAATTTGGGGAGTGGCCGTACACCGAGAAAGATGGCAGCAAACTAAGGTCACAAAGTTAATAAACAATTTTAATGCTGGCGCAGAGGCAATAGTGTATGGTCCAATCCTGAATGTCTAACGGCAAATAGCTACGTAAATTGTTTTTTCGATTCTCTGTAGGTCAGGGATGAGAAATTGTAAGAAAATGATTCAACTTTTAACCTTTACTGTCTCATAGACGTAGGTTAAAAACGGCCTCCCTTTCACCCCTTACAGCCGTCCCTGTCCTCCAAAATGTATTTAAGAATTTTGAAATGTGTTCAAAACTGACTCCAATTTGGGGAGTGGCAGTACACCGAGAAAGAGAAATTGTAAGAAAATGATTCAACTTTTAAACTTTACTGTCTCATAGACGTAGGTTAAAAACGGACTCCCTTTCACCCCTTACAGCCGTCCCTGTCCTCCAAAATGTATTTAAGAATTTTGAAATGTGTTCAAAACTGACTCCAATTTGGGGAGTGGCAGTACACCGAGAAAGAGAAATTGTAAGAAAATGATTCAACTTTTAACCTTTACTGTCTCATAGACGTAGGTTAAAAACGGCCTCCCTTTCACCCCTTACAGCCGTCCCTGTCCTCCAAAATGTATTTAAGAATTTTGAAATGTGTTCAAAACTGACTCCAATTTGGGGAGTGGCAGTACACCGAGAAAGAGATATTGTAAGAAAATGATTCAACTTTTAACCTTTACTGTCTCATAGACGTAGGTTAAAAACGGCCTCCCTTTCACCCCTTACAGCCGTCCCTGTCCTCCAAAATATATTTAAGAATTTTGAAATGTGTTCAAAACTGACTCCAATTTGGGGAGTGGCCATACACCGAGAAAGATGGCAGCAAACTAAGGTCACAAAGTTAATAAACAATTTTAATGCTGGAGCAGAGGCAATAGTGTATGGTCCAATCCTGAATGTCTTACGGCAAATAGCTACGTAAATTGTTTTTTCGATTCTCTGTAGGTCAGGGATGAGAAATTGTAAGAAAATGATTCAACTTTTAACCTTTACTGTCTCATAGACGTAGGTTAAAAACGGCCTCCCTTTCACCCCTTACAGCCGTCCCTGTCCTCCAAAATGTATTTAAGAATTTTGAAATGCGTTCAAAACTGACTCCAATTTGGGGAGTGGCAGTACACCGAGAAAGAGAAATTGTAAGAAAATGATTCAACTTTTAACCTTTACTGTCTCATAGACGTAGGTTAAAAACGGCCTCCCTTTCACCCCTTACAGCCGTCCCTGTCCTCCAAAATGTATTTAAGAATTTTGAAATGTGTTCAAAACTGACTCCAATTTGGGGAGTGACAGTACACCGAGAAAGAGAAATTGTAAGAAAATGATTCAACTTTTAACCTTTACTGTCTCATAGACGTAGATTAAAAACTGCCTCCCTTTCACCCCTTACAGCCGTCCCTGTCCTCCAAAATGTATTTAAGAATTTTGAAATGTGTTCAAAACTGACTCCAATTTGGGGAGTGGCAGTACACCGAGAAAGAGATATTGTAAGAAAATGATTCAACTTTTAACCTTTACTGTCTCATAGACGTGGGTTAAAAACGGCCTCCCTTTCACCCCTTACAGCCGTCCCTGTCCTCCAAAATATATTTAAGAATTTTGAAATGTGTTCAAAACTGACTCCAATTTGGGGAGTGGCCATACACCGAGAAAGATGGCAGCAAACTAAGGTCACAAAGTTAATAAACAATTTTAATGCTGGAGCAGAGGCAATAGTGTATGGTCCAATCCTGAATGTCTTACGGCAAATAGCTACGTAAATTCTTTTTTCGATTCTCTGTAGGTCAGGGATGAGAAATTGTAAGAAAATGATTCAACTTTTAACCTTTACTGTCTCATAGACGTAGGTTAAAAACGGCCTCCCTTTCACCCCTTACAGCCGTGTCCCTGTCCTCCAAAATGTATTTAAGAATTTTGAAATGTGTTCACAACTGACTCCAATTTGGGGAGTGGCCGTACACCGAGAAAGAGAAATTGTAAGAAAATGATTCAACTTTTAACCTTTACTGTCTCATAGACGTAGGTTAAAAACGGCCTCCCTTTCACCCCTTACAGCCGTCCCTGTCCTCCAAAATGTATTTAAGAATTTTGAAATGTGTTCAAAACTGACTCCAATTTGGGGAGTGGCAGTACACCGAGAAAGAGAAATTGTAAGAAAATGATTCAACTTTTAACCTTTACTGTCTCATAGACGTAGGTTAAAAACGGCCTCCCTTTCACCCCTTACAGCCGTCCCTGTCCTCCAAAATGTATTTAAGAATTTTGAAATGTGTTCAAAACTGACTCCAATTTGGGGAGTGGCAGTACACCGAGAAAGAGAAATTGTAAGAAAATGATTCAACTTTTAACCTTTACTGTCTCATAGACGTAGGTTAAAAACGGCCTCCCTTTCACCCCTTACAGCCGTCCCTGTCCTCCAAAATGTATTTAAGAATTTTGAAATGTGTTCAAAACTGACTCCAATTTGGGGAGTGGCCGTACACCGAGAAAGAGAAATTGTAAGAAAATGATTCAACTTTTAACCTTTACTGTCTCATAGACGTAGGTTAAAAACGGCCTCCCTTTCACCCCTTACAGCCGTCCCTATCCTCCAAAATGTATTTAAGAATTTTGAAATGTGTTCAAAACTGACTCCAATTTGGGGAGTGGCCGTACACCGAGAAAGATGGCAGCAAACTAAGGTCACAAAGTTAATAAACAATTTTAATGCTGGCGCAGAGGCAATAGTGTATGGTCCAATCCTGAATGTCTTACGGCAAATAGCTACGTAAATTCTTTTTTCGATTCTCTGTAGGTCAGGGATGAGAAATTGTAAGAAAATGATTCAACTTTTAACCTTTACTGTCTCATAGACGTAGGTTAAAAACGGCCTCCCTTTCACCCCTTACAGCCGTCCCTGTCCTCCAAAATGTATTTAAGAATTTTGAAATGTGTTCAAAACTGACTCCAATTTGGGGAGTGGCCGTACACCGAGAAAGAGAAATTGTAAGAAAATGATTCAACTTTTAACCTTTACGTCTCATAGACGTAGGTTAAAATTGGCCTCCCTTACAGCCGTCCCTGTCCTCCAAAATGTATTTAGGAATTTTGAAATTTGTTCAAAACTGACTCCAATTTGGGGAGTGGCAGTACACCGAGAAAGAGAAATTGTAAGAAAATGATTCAACTTTTAACCTTTACTGTCTCATAGACGTAGGTTAAAAACGGCCTCCCTTTCACCCCTTACAGCCGTCCCTGTCCTCCAAAATGTATTTAAGAATTTTGAAATGTGTTCAAAACTGACTCCAATTTGGGGAGTGGCAGTACACCGAGAAAGAGAAATTGTAAGAAAATGATTCAACTTTTAACCTTTACTGTCTCATAGACGTAGGTTAAAAACGGCCTCCCTTTCACCCCTTACAGCCGTCCCTGTCCTCCAAAATGTATTTAAGAATTTTGAAATGTGTTCAAAACTGACTCCAATTTGGGGAGTGGCCGTACACCGAGAAAGAGAAATTGTAAGAAAATGATTCAACTTTTAACCTTTACTGTCTCATAGACGTAGGTTAAAAACGGCCTCCCTTTCACCCCTTACAGCCGTCCCTATCCTCCAAAATGTATTTAAGAATTTTGAAATGTGTTCAAAACTGACTCCAATTTGGGGAGTGGCCGTACACCGAGAAAGATGGCAGCAAACTAAGGTCACAAAGTTAATAAACAATTTTAATGCTGGCGCAGAGGCAATAGTGTATGGTCCAATCCTGAATGTCTTACGGCAAATAGCTACGTAAATTCTTTTTTCGATTCTCTGTAGGTCAGGGATGAGAAATTGTAAGAAAATGATTCAACTTTTAACCTTTACTGTCTCATAGACGTAGGTTAAAAACGGCCTCCCTTTCACCCCTTACAGCCGTCCCTGTCCTCCAAAATGTATTTAAGAATTTTGAAATGTGTTCAAAACTGACTCCAATTTGGGGAGTGGCCGAGCACCGAGAAAGAGAAATTGTAAGAAAATGATTCAACTTTTAACCTTTACGTCTCATAGACGTAGGTTAAAAACGGCCTCCCTTACAGCCGTCCCTGTCCTCCAAAATGTATTTAGGAATTTTGAAATGTGTTCAAAACTGACTCCAATTTGGGGAGTGGCAGTACACCGAGAAAGAGAAATTGTAAGAAAATGATTCAACTTTTAACCTTTACTGTCTCATAGACGTAGGTTAAAAACGGCCTCCCTTTCACCCCTTACAGCCGTCCCTATCCTCCAAAATGTATTTAAGAATTTTGAAATGTGTTCAAAACTGACTCCAATTTGGGGAGTGGCCGTACACCGAGAAAGATGGCAGCAAACTAAGGTCACAAAGTTAATAAACAATTTTAATGCTGGCGCAGAGGCAATAGTGTATGGTCCAATCCTGAATGTCTAACGGCAAATAGCTACGTAAATTGTTTTTTCGATTCTCTGTAGGTCAGGGATGAGAAATTGTAAGAAAATGATTCAACTTTTAACCTTTACTGTCTCATAGACGTAGGTTAAAAATGGCCTCCCTTTCACCCCTTACAGCCGTCCCTGTCCTCCAAAATGTATTTAAGAATTTTGAAATGTGTTCAAAACTGACTCCAATTTGGGGAGTGGCAGTACACCGAGAAAGAGAAATTGTAAGAAAATGATTCAACTTTTA
The DNA here is from genome assembly GCF_964261635.1 of Lissotriton helveticus. NCBI lineage: Eukaryota > Metazoa > Chordata > Amphibia > Caudata > Salamandridae > Lissotriton > Lissotriton helveticus. The sequence goes on from NC_136073.1 coordinate 878,778,961, forward strand.
AACTTTACTGTCTCATAGACGTAGGTTAAAAACGGACTCCCTTTCACCCCTTACAGCCGTCCCTGTCCTCCAAAATGTATTTAAGAATTTTGAAATGTGTTCAAAACTGACTCCAATTTGGGGAGTGGCAGTACACCGAGAAAGAGAAATTGTAAGAAAATGATTCAACTTTTAACCTTTACTGTCTCATAGACGTAGGTTAAAAACGGCCTCCCTTTCACCCCTTACAGCCGTCCCTGTCCTCCAAAATGTATTTAAGAATTTTGAAATGTGTTCAAAACTGACTCCAATTTGGGGAGTGGCAGTACACCGAGAAAGAGATATTGTAAGAAAATGATTCAACTTTTAACCTTTACTGTCTCATAGACGTAGGTTAAAAACGGCCTCCCTTTCACCCCTTACAGCCGTCCCTGTCCTCCAAAATATATTTAAGAATTTTGAAATGTGTTCAAAACTGACTCCAATTTGGGGAGTGGCAGTACACCGAGAAAGAGAAATTGTAAGAAAATGATTCAACTTTTAACCTTTACTGTCTCATAGACATAGGTTATAAACGGCCTCCCTTTCACCCCTTACAGCCGTCCCTGTCCTCCAAAATGTATTTAAGAATTTTGAAATGTGTTCAAAACTGACTCCAATTTGGGGAGTGGCCGTACACCGAGAAAGAGAAATTGTAAGAAAATGATTCAACTTTTAACCTTTACTGTCTCATAGACGTAGGTTAAAAACGGCCTCCCTTTCACCCCTTACAGCCGTCCCTATCCTCCAAAATGTATTTAAGAATTTTGAAATGTGTTCAAAACTGACTCCAATTTGGGGAGTGGCCGTACACCGAGAAAGATGGCAGCAAACTAAGGTCACAAAGTTAATAAACAATTTTAATGCTGGCGCAGAGGCAATAGTGTATGGTCCAATCCTGAATGTCTTACGGCAAATAGCTACGTAAATTCTTTTTTCGATTCTCTGTAGGTCAGGGATGAGAAATTGTAAGAAAATGATTCAACTTTTAACCTTTACTGTCTCATAGACGTAGGTTAAAAACGGCCTCCCTTTCACCCCTTACAGCCGTCCCTGTCCTCCAAAATGTATTTAAGAATTTTGAAATGTGTTCAAAACTGACTCCAATTTGGGGAGTGGCCGTACACCGAGAAAGAGAAATTGTAAGAAAATGATTCAACTTTTAACCTTTACGTCTCATAGACGTAGGTTAAAAACGGCCTCCCTTACAGCCGTCCCTGTCCTCCAAAATGTATTTAGGAATTTTGAAATGTGTTCAAAACTGACTCCAATTTGGGGAGTGGCAGTACACCGAGAAAGAGAAATTGTAAGAAAATGATTCAACTTTTAACCTTTACTGTCTCATAGACGTAGGTTAAAAACGGCCTCCCTTTCACCCCTTACAGCCGTCCCTATCCTCCAAAATGTATTTAAGAATTTTGAAATGTGTTCAAAACTGACTCCAATTTGGGGAGTGGCCGTACACCGAGAAAGATGGCAGCAAACTAAGGTCACAAAGTTAATAAACAATTTTAATGCTGGCGCAGAGGCAATAGTGTATGGTCCAATCCTGAATGTCTAACGGCAAATAGCTACGTAAATTGTTTTTTCGATTCTCTGTAGGTCAGGGATGAGAAATTGTAAGAAAATGATTCAACTTTTAACCTTTACTGTCTCATAGACGTAGGTTAAAAACGGCCTCCCTTTCACCCCTTACAGCCGTCCCTGTCCTCCAAAATGTATTTAAGAATTTTGAAATGTGTTCAAAACTGACTCCAATTTGGGGAGTGGCAGTACACCGAGAAAGAGAAATTGTAAGAAAATGATTCAACTTTTAAACTTTACTGTCTCATAGACGTAGGTTAAAAACGGACTCCCTTTCACCCCTTACAGCCGTCCCTGTCCTCCAAAATGTATTTAAGAATTTTGAAATGTGTTCAAAACTGACTCCAATTTGGGGAGTGGCAGTACACCGAGAAAGAGAAATTGTAAGAAAATGATTCAACTTTTAACCTTTACTGTCTCATAGACGTAGGTTAAAAACGGCCTCCCTTTCACCCCTTACAGCCGTCCCTGTCCTCCAAAATGTATTTAAGAATTTTGAAATGTGTTCAAAACTGACTCCAATTTGGGGAGTGGCAGTACACCGAGAAAGAGATATTGTAAGAAAATGATTCAACTTTTAACCTTTACTGTCTCATAGACGTAGGTTAAAAACGGCCTCCCTTTCACCCCTTACAGCCGTCCCTGTCCTCCAAAATATATTTAAGAATTTTGAAATGTGTTCAAAACTGACTCCAATTTGGGGAGTGGCCATACACCGAGAAAGATGGCAGCAAACTAAGGTCACAAAGTTAATAAACAATTTTAATGCTGGAGCAGAGGCAATAGTGTATGGTCCAATCCTGAATGTCTTACGGCAAATAGCTACGTAAATTGTTTTTTCGATTCTCTGTAGGTCAGGGATGAGAAATTGTAAGAAAATGATTCAACTTTTAACCTTTACTGTCTCATAGACGTAGGTTAAAAACGGCCTCCCTTTCACCCCTTACAGCCGTCCCTGTCCTCCAAAATGTATTTAAGAATTTTGAAATGCGTTCAAAACTGACTCCAATTTGGGGAGTGGCAGTACACCGAGAAAGAGAAATTGTAAGAAAATGATTCAACTTTTAACCTTTACTGTCTCATAGACGTAGGTTAAAAACGGCCTCCCTTTCACCCCTTACAGCCGTCCCTGTCCTCCAAAATGTATTTAAGAATTTTGAAATGTGTTCAAAACTGACTCCAATTTGGGGAGTGACAGTACACCGAGAAAGAGAAATTGTAAGAAAATGATTCAACTTTTAACCTTTACTGTCTCATAGACGTAGATTAAAAACTGCCTCCCTTTCACCCCTTACAGCCGTCCCTGTCCTCCAAAATGTATTTAAGAATTTTGAAATGTGTTCAAAACTGACTCCAATTTGGGGAGTGGCAGTACACCGAGAAAGAGATATTGTAAGAAAATGATTCAACTTTTAACCTTTACTGTCTCATAGACGTGGGTTAAAAACGGCCTCCCTTTCACCCCTTACAGCCGTCCCTGTCCTCCAAAATATATTTAAGAATTTTGAAATGTGTTCAAAACTGACTCCAATTTGGGGAGTGGCCATACACCGAGAAAGATGGCAGCAAACTAAGGTCACAAAGTTAATAAACAATTTTAATGCTGGAGCAGAGGCAATAGTGTATGGTCCAATCCTGAATGTCTTACGGCAAATAGCTACGTAAATTCTTTTTTCGATTCTCTGTAGGTCAGGGATGAGAAATTGTAAGAAAATGATTCAACTTTTAACCTTTACTGTCTCATAGACGTAGGTTAAAAACGGCCTCCCTTTCACCCCTTACAGCCGTGTCCCTGTCCTCCAAAATGTATTTAAGAATTTTGAAATGTGTTCACAACTGACTCCAATTTGGGGAGTGGCCGTACACCGAGAAAGAGAAATTGTAAGAAAATGATTCAACTTTTAACCTTTACTGTCTCATAGACGTAGGTTAAAAACGGCCTCCCTTTCACCCCTTACAGCCGTCCCTGTCCTCCAAAATGTATTTAAGAATTTTGAAATGTGTTCAAAACTGACTCCAATTTGGGGAGTGGCAGTACACCGAGAAAGAGAAATTGTAAGAAAATGATTCAACTTTTAACCTTTACTGTCTCATAGACGTAGGTTAAAAACGGCCTCCCTTTCACCCCTTACAGCCGTCCCTGTCCTCCAAAATGTATTTAAGAATTTTGAAATGTGTTCAAAACTGACTCCAATTTGGGGAGTGGCAGTACACCGAGAAAGAGAAATTGTAAGAAAATGATTCAACTTTTAACCTTTACTGTCTCATAGACGTAGGTTAAAAACGGCCTCCCTTTCACCCCTTACAGCCGTCCCTGTCCTCCAAAATGTATTTAAGAATTTTGAAATGTGTTCAAAACTGACTCCAATTTGGGGAGTGGCCGTACACCGAGAAAGAGAAATTGTAAGAAAATGATTCAACTTTTAACCTTTACTGTCTCATAGACGTAGGTTAAAAACGGCCTCCCTTTCACCCCTTACAGCCGTCCCTATCCTCCAAAATGTATTTAAGAATTTTGAAATGTGTTCAAAACTGACTCCAATTTGGGGAGTGGCCGTACACCGAGAAAGATGGCAGCAAACTAAGGTCACAAAGTTAATAAACAATTTTAATGCTGGCGCAGAGGCAATAGTGTATGGTCCAATCCTGAATGTCTTACGGCAAATAGCTACGTAAATTCTTTTTTCGATTCTCTGTAGGTCAGGGATGAGAAATTGTAAGAAAATGATTCAACTTTTAACCTTTACTGTCTCATAGACGTAGGTTAAAAACGGCCTCCCTTTCACCCCTTACAGCCGTCCCTGTCCTCCAAAATGTATTTAAGAATTTTGAAATGTGTTCAAAACTGACTCCAATTTGGGGAGTGGCCGTACACCGAGAAAGAGAAATTGTAAGAAAATGATTCAACTTTTAACCTTTACGTCTCATAGACGTAGGTTAAAATTGGCCTCCCTTACAGCCGTCCCTGTCCTCCAAAATGTATTTAGGAATTTTGAAATTTGTTCAAAACTGACTCCAATTTGGGGAGTGGCAGTACACCGAGAAAGAGAAATTGTAAGAAAATGATTCAACTTTTAACCTTTACTGTCTCATAGACGTAGTTTAAAAACGTCCTCCCTTTCACCCCTTACAGCCGTCCCTGTCCTCCAAAATGTATTTAAGAATTTTGAAATGTGTTCAAAACTGACTCCAATTTGGGGAGTGGCAGTACACCGAGAAAGAGAAATTGTAAGAAAATGATTCAACTTTTAACCTTTACTGTCTCATAGACGTAGGTTAAAAACGGCCTCCCTTTCACCCCTTACAGCTGTCCCTGTCCTCCAAAATGTATTTAAGAATTTTGAAATGTGTTCAAAACTGACTCCAATTTGGGGAGTGGCCGTACACCGAGAAAGAGAAATTGTAAGAAAATGATTCAACTTTTAACCTTTACTGTCTCATAGACGTAGGTTAAAAACGGCCTCCCTTTCACCCCTTACAGCCGTCCCTATCCTCCGAAATTTATTTAAGAATTTTGAAATGTGTTCAAAACTGACTCCAATTTGGGGAGTGGCAGTACACCGAGAAAGATGGCAGCAAACTAAGGTCACAAAGTTAATAAACAATTTTAATGCTGGCGCAGAGGCAATAGTGTATGGTCCAATCCTGAATGTCTTACGGCAAATAGCTACGTAAATTCTTTTTTCGATTCTCTGTAGGTCAGGGATGAGAAATTGTAAGAAAATGATTCAACTTTTAACCTTTACTGTCTCATAGACGTAGGTTAAAAACGGCCTCCCTTTCACCCCTTACAGCCGTCCCTGTCCTCCAAAATGTATTTAAGAATTTTGAAATGTGTTCAAAACTGACTCCAATTTGGGGAGTGGCAGTACACCGAGAAAGAGAAATTGTAAGAAAATGATTCAACTTTTAACCTTTACTGTCTCATAGACGTAGGTTAAAAACGGCCTCCCTTTCACCCCTTACAGCCGTCCCTGTCCTCCAAAATGTATTTAAGAATTTTGAAATGTGTTCAAAACTGACTCCAATTTGGGGAGTGGCAGTACACCGAGAAAGAGAAATTGTAAGAAAATGATTCAACTTTTAACCTTTACTGTCTCATAGACGTAGGTTAAAAACGGCCTCCCTTTCACCCCTTACAGCCGTCCCTGTCCTCCAAAATGTATTTAAGAATTTTGAAATGTGTTCAAAACTGACTCCAATTTGGGGAGTGGCCGTACACCGAGAAAGAGAAATTGTAAGAAAATGATTCAACTTTTAACCTTTACTGTCTCATAGACGTAGGTTAAAAACGGCCTCCCTTTCACCCCTTACAGCCGTCCCTATCCTCCAAAATGTATTTAAGAATTTTGAAATGTGTTCAAAACTGACTCCAATTTGGGGAGTGGCCGTACACCGAGAAAGATGGCAGCAAACTAAGGTCACAAAGTTAATAAACAATTTTAATGCTGGCGCAGAGGCAATAGTGTATGGTCCAATCCTGAATGTCTTACGGCAAATAGCTACGTAAATTCTTTTTTCGATTCTCTTAAGGTCAGGGATGAGAAATTGTAAGAAAATGATTCAACTTTTAACCTTTACTGTCTCATAGACGTAGGTTAAAAACGGCCTCCCTTTCACCCCTTACAGCCGTCCCTGTCCTCCAAAATGTATTTAAGAATTTTGAAATGTGTTCAAAACTGACTCCAATTTGGGGAGTGGCAGTACACCGAGAAAGATGGCAGCAAACTAAGGTCACAAAGTTAATAAACAATTTTAATGCTGGCGCAGAGGCAATAGTGTATGGTCCAATCCTGAATGTCTTACGGCAAATAGCTACGTAAATTCTTTTTTCGATTCTCTGTAGGTCAGGGATGAGAAATTGTAAGAAAATGATTCAACTTTTAACCTTTACTGTCTCATAGACGTAGGTTAAAAACGGCCTCCCTTTCACCCCTTACAGCCGTCCCTGTCCTCCAAAATGTATTTAAGAATTTTGAAATGTGTTCAAAACTGACTCCAATTTGGGGAGTGGCCGTACACCGAGAAAGAGAAATTGTAAGAAAATGGATTCAACTTTTAACCTTTACTGTCTCATAGACGTAGGTTAAAAACGGCCTCCCTTTCACCCCTTACAGCCGTCCCTGTCCTCCAAAATGTATTTAAGAATTTTGAAATGTGTTCAAAACTGACTCCAATTTGGGGAGTGGCAGTACACCGAGAAAGAGAAATTGTAAGAAAATGATTCAACTTTTAACCTTTACTGTCTCATAGACGTAGGTTAAAAACGGCCTCCCTTTCACCCCTTACAGCCGTCCCTGTCCTCCAAAATGTATTTAAGAATTTTGAAATGTGTTCAAAACTGACTCCAATTTGGGGAGTGGCAGTACACCGAGAAAAAGAAATTGTAAGAAAATGATTCAACTTTTAACCTTTACTGTCTCATAGACGTAGGTTAAAAACGGCCTCCCTTTCACCCCTTACAGCCGTCCCTGTCCTCCAAAATGTATTTAAGAATTTTGAAATGTGTTCAAACCTGACTCCAATTTGGGGAGTGGCCGTACACCGAGAAAGAGAAATTGTAAGAAAATGATTCAACTTTTAACCTTTACTGTCTCATAGACGTAGGTTAAAAACGGCCTCCCTTTCACCCCTTACAGCCGTCCCTATCCTCCAAAATGTATTTAAGAATTTTGAAATGTGTTCAAAACTGACTCCAATTTGGGGAGTGGCAGTACACCGAGAAAGTGAAATTGTAAGAAAATGATTCAACTTTTAACCTTTACTGTCTCATAGACGTAGGTTAAAAACGGCCTCCCTTTCACCCCTTACAGCCGTCCCTGTCCTCCAAAATGTATTTAAGAATTTTGAAATGTGTTCAAAACTGACTCCAATTTGGGGAGTGGCAGTACACCGAGAAAGAGAAATTGTAAGAAAATGATTCAACTTATAACCTTTACTGTCTCATAGACGTAGGTTAAAAACGGCCTCCCTTTCACCCCTTACAGCCGTCCCTGTCCTCCAAAATGTATTTAAGAATTTTGAAATGTGTTCAAAACTGACTCCAATTTGGGGAGTGGCAGTACACCGAGAAAGAGAAATTGTAAGAAAATGATTCAACTTTTAACCTTTACTGTCTCATAGACGTAGGTTAAAAACGGCCTCCCTTTCACCCCTTACAGCCGACCCTGTCCTCCAAAATGTATTTAAGAATTTTGAAATGTGTTCAAAACTGACTCCAATTTGAGGAGTGGCAGTACACCGAGAAAGAGAAATTGTAAGAAAATGATTCAACTTTTAACCTTTATTGTTTCAAAGACGTAGGTTAAAAACGGCCTCCCTTTCACCCCTTACAGCCGTCCCTGTCCTCCAAAATGTATTTAAGAATTTTGAAATGTGTTCAAAACTGACTCCAATTTGGGGAGTGGCCATACACCGAGAAAGAGAAATTGTAAGAAAATGATTCAACTTTTAACCTTTACTGTCTCATAGACGTAGGTTAAAAACGGCCTCCCTTTCACCCCTTACAGCCGTCCCTGTCCTCCAAAATGTATTTAAGAATTTTGAAATGTGTTCAAAACTGACTCCAATTTGGGGAGTGGCAGTACACCGAGAAAGAGAAATTGTAAGAAAATGATTCAACTTTTAACCTTTACTGTCTCATAGACGTAGGTTAAAAACGGCCTCCCTTTCACCCCTTACAGCCGTCCCTGTCCTCCAAAATGTATTTAAGAATTTTGAAATGTGTTCAAAACTGACTCCAATTTGGGGAGTGGCAGTACACCGAGAAAGAGAAATTGTAAGAAAATGATTCAACTTTTAACCTTTACTGTCTCATAGACGTAGGTTAAAAACGGCCTCCCTTTCACCCCTTACAGCCGTCCCTGTCCTCCAAAATGTATTTAAGAATTTTGAAATGTGTTCAAAACTGACTCCAATTTGGGGAGTGGCCGTACACCGAGAAAGAGAAATTGTAAGAAAATGATTCAACTTTTAACCTTTACTGTCTCATAGACGTAGGTTAAAAACGGCCTCCCTTTCACCCCTTACAGCCGTCCCTATCCTCCAAAATGTATTTAAGAATTTTGAAATGTGTTCAAAACTGACTCCAATTTGGGGAGTGGCAGTACACCGAGAAAGATGGCAGCAAACTAAGGTCACAAAGTTAATAAACAATTTTAATGCTGGCGCAGAGGCAATAGTGTATGGTCCAATCCTGAATGTCTTACGGCAAATAGCTACGTAAATTCTTTTTTCGATTCTCTGTAGGTCAGGGATGAGAAATTGTAAGAAAATGATTCAACTTTTAACCTTTACTGTCTCATAGATGTAGGTTAAAAACGGCCTCCCTTTCACCCCTTACAGCCGTCCCTGTCCTCCAAAATGTATTTAAGAATTTTGAAATGTGTTCAAAACTGACTCCAATTTGGGGAGTGGCCGTACACCGAGAAAGAGAAATTGTAAGAAAATGATTCAACTTTTAACCTTTACTGTCTCATAGACGTAGGTTAAAAACGGCCTCCCTTTCACCCCTTACAGCCGTCCCTGTCCTCCAAAATGTATTTAAGAATTTTGAAATGTGTTCAAAACTGACTCCAATTTGGGGAGTGGCAGTACACCGAGAAAGAGAAATTGTAAGAAAATGATTCAACTTTTAACCTTTACTGTCTCATAGACGTAGGTTAAAAACGGCCTCCCTTTCACCCCTTACAGCCGTCCCTGTCCTCCAAAATGTATTTAAGAATTTTGAAATGTGTTCAAAACTGACTCCAATTTGGGGAGTGGCAGTACACCGAGAAAGAGAAATTGTAAGAAAATGATTCAACTTTTAACCTTTACTGTCTCATAGACGTAGGTTAAAAACGGCCTCCCTTTCACCCCTTACAGCCGTCCCTGTCCTCCAAAATGTATTTAAGAATTTTGAAATGTGTTCAAAACTGACTCCAATTTGGGGAGTGGCCGTACACCGAGAAAGAGAAATTGTAAGAAAATGATTCAACTTTTAACCTTTACTGTCTCATAGACGTAGGTTAAAAACGGCCTCCCTTTCACCCCTTACAGCCGTCCCTGTCCTCCAAAATGTATTTAAGAATTTTGAAATGTGTTCAAAACTGACTCCAATTTGGGGAGTGGCAGTACACCGAGAAAGAGAAATTGTAAGAAAATGATTCAACTTTTAACCTTTACTGTCTCATAGACGTAGGTTAAAAACGGCCTCCCTTTCACCCCTTACAGCCGTCCCTATCCTCCAAAATGTATTTAAGAATTTTGAAATGTGTTCAAAACTGACTCCAATTTGGGGAGTGGCCGTACACCGAGAAAGATGGCAGCAAACTAAGGTCACAAAGTTAATAAACAATTTTAATGCTGGCGCAGAGGCAATAGTGTATGGTCCAATCCTGAATGTCTTACGGCAAATAGCTACGTAAATTCTTATTTCGATTCTCTGTAGGTCAGGGATGAGAAATTGTAAGAAAATAATTCAACTTTTAACCTTTACTGTCTCATAGACGTAGGTTAAAAACGGCCTCCCTTTCACCCCTTACAGCCATCCCTGTCCTCCAAAATGTATTTAAGAATTTTGAAATGTGTTCAAAACTGACTCCAATTTGGGGAGTGGCCGTACACCGAGAAAGAGAAATTGTAAGAAAATTATTCAACTTTTAACCTTTACGTCTCATAGACGTAGGTTAAAAACGGCCTCCCTTACAGCCGTCCCTGTCCTCCAAAATGTATTTAGGAATTTTGAAATTTGTTCAAAACTGACTCCAATTTGGGGAGTGGCAGTACACCGAGAAAGAGAAATTGTAAGAAAATGATTCAACTTTTAACCTTTACTGTCTCATAGACGTAGTTTAAAAATGTCCTCCCTTTCACCCCTTACAGCCGTCCCTGTCCTCCAAAATGTATTTAAGAATTTTGAAATGTGTTCAAAACTGACTCCAATTTGGGGAGTGGCAGTACACCGAGAAAGAGAAATTGTAAGAAAATGATTCAACTTTTAACCTTTACTGTCTCATAGACGTAGGTTAAAAACGGCCTCCCTTTCACCCCTTACAGCCGTCCCTGTCCTCCAAAATGTATTTAAGAATTTTGAAATGTGTTCAAAACTGACTCCAATTTGGGGAGTGGCCGTACACAGAGAAAGAGAAATTGTAAGAAAATGATTCAACTTTTAACCTTTACTGTCTCATAGACGTAGGTTAAAAACGGCCTCCCTTTCACCCCTTACAGCCGTCCCTATCCTCCAAAATGTATTTAAGAATTTTGAAATGTGTTCAAAACTGACTCCAATTTGGGGAGTGGCAGTACACCGAGAAAGATGGCAGCAAACTAAGGTCACAAAGTTAATAAACAATTTTAATGCTGGCGCAGAGGCAATAGTGTATGGTCCAATCCTGAATGTCTTACGGCAAATAGCTACGTAAATTCTTTTTTCGATTCTCTGTAGGTCAGGGATGAGAAATTGTAAGAAAATGATTCAACTTTTAACCTTTACTGTCTCATAGACGTAGGTTAAAAACGGCCTCCCTTTCACCCCTTACAGCCGTCCCTGTCCTCCAAAATGTATTTAAGAATTTTGAAATGTGTTCAAAACTGACTCCAATTTGGGGAGTGGCCGTACACCGAGAAAGAGAAATTGTAAGAAAATGATTCAACTTTTAACCTTTACTGTCTCATAGACGTAGGTTAAAAACGGCCTCCCTTTCACCCCTTACAGCCGTCCCTGTCCTCCAAAATGTATTTAAGAATTTTGAAATGTGTTCAAAACTGACTCCAATTTGGGGAGTGGCAGTACACCGAGAAAGAGAAATTGTAAGAAAATGATTCAACTTTTAACCTTTACTGTCTCATAGACGTAGGTTAAAAACGGCCTCCCTTTCACCCCTTACAGCCGTCCCTGTCCTCCAAAATGTATTTAAGAATTTTGAAATGTGTTCAAAACTGACTCCAATTTGGGGAGTGGCAGTACACCGAGAAAAAGAAATTGTAAGAAAATGATTCAACTTTTAACCTTTACTGTCTCATAGACGTAGGTTAAAAACGGCCTCCCTTTCACCCCTTACAGCCGTCCCTGTCCTCCAAAATGTATTTAAGAATTTTGAAATGTGTTCAAACCTGACTCCAATTTGGGGAGTTGCCGTACACCGAGAAAGAGAAATTGTAAGAAAATGATTCAACTTTTAACCTTTACTGTCTCATAGACGTAGGTTAAAAACGGCCTCCCTTTCACCCCTTACAGCCGTCCCTATCCTCCAAAATGTATTTAAGAATTTTGAAATGTGTTCAAAACTGACTCCAATTTGGGGAGTGGCAGTACACCGAGAAAGAGAAATTGTAAGAAAATGATTCAACTTTTAACCTTTACTGTCTCATAGACGTAGGTTAAAAACGGCCTCCCTTTCACCCCTTACAGCCGTCCCTGTCCTCCAAAATGTATTTAAGAATTTTGAAATGTGTTCAAAACTGACTCCAATTTGGGGAGTGGCAGTACACCGAGAAAGAGAAATTGTAAGAAAATGATTCAACTTATAACCTTTACTGTCTCATAGACGTAGGTTAAAAACGGCCTCCCTTTCACCCCTTACAGCCGTCCCTGTCCTCCAAAATGTATTTAAGAATTTTGAAATGTGCTCAAAACTGACTCCAATTTGGGGAGTGGCAGTACACCGAGAAAGAGAAATTGTAAGAAAATGATTCAACTTTTAACCTTTACTGTTTCAAAGACGTAGGTTAAAAACGGCCTCCCTTTCACCCCTTACAGCCGTCCCTGTCCTCCAAAATGTATTTAAGAATTTTGAAATGTGTTCAAAACTGACTCCAATTTGGGGAGTGGCCGTACACCGAGAAAGAGAAATTGTAAGAAAATGATTCAACTTTTAACCTTTACTGTCTCATAGACGTAGGTTAAAAACGGCCTCCCTTTCACCCCTTACAGCCGTCCCTATCCTCCAAAATGCATTTAAGAATTTTGAAATGTGTTCAAAACTGACTCCAATTTGGGGAGTGGCAGTACACCGAGAAAGAGAAATTGTAAGAAAATGATTCAACTTTTAACCTTTACTGTCTCATAGACGTAGGTTAAAAACGGCCTCCCTTTCACCCCTTACAGCCGTCCCTGTCCTCCAAAATGTATTTAAGAATTTTGAAATGTGTTCAAAACTGACTCCAATTTGGGGAGTGGCAGTACACCGAGAAAGAGAAATTGTAAGAAAATGATTCAACTTTTAACCTTTACTGTCTCATAGACGTAGGTTAAAAACGGACTCCCTTTCACCCCTTACAGCCGTCCCTGTCCTCCAAAATGTATTTAAGAATTTTGAAATGTGTTCAAAACTGACTCCAATTTGGGGAGTGGCAGTACACCGAGAAAGAGAAATTGTAAGAAAATGATTCAACTTTTAACCTTTACTGTCTCATAGACGTAGGTTAAAAACGGCCTCCCTTTCACCCCTTACAGCCGTCCCTGTCCTCCAAAATGTATTCAAGAATTTTGAAATGTGTTCAAAACTGACTCCAATTTGGGGAGTGGCAGTACACCGAGAAAGAGAAATTGTAAGAAAATGATTCAACTTTTAACCTTTACTGTCTCATAGACGTAGGTTAAAAACGGCCTCCCTTTCCCCCCTTACAGCCGTCCCTGTCCTCCAAAATGTATTTAAGAATTTTGAAATGTGTTCAAAACTGACTCCAATTTGGGGAGTGGCAGTACACCGAGAAAGAGAAATTGTAAGAAAATGATTCAACTTTTAACCTTTACTGTCTCATAGACGTAGGTTAAAAACGGCCTCCCTTTCACCCCTTACAGCCATCCCTGTCCTCCAAAATGTATTTAAGAATTTTGAAATGTGTTCAAAACTGACTCCAATTTGGGGAGTGGCAGTACACCGAGAAAGAGAAATTATAAGAAAATGATTCAACTTTTAACCTTTACTGTCTCATAGACGTAGGTTATAAACGGCCTCCCTTTCACCCCTTACAGCCGTCCCTGTCCTCCAAAATGTATTTAAGAATTTTGAAATGTGTTCAAAACTGACTCCAATTTGGGGAGTGGCCGTACACCGAGAAAGAGAAATTGTAAGAAAATGATTCAACTTTTAACCTTTACTGTCTCATAGACGTAGGTTAAAAACGGCCTCCCTTTCACCCCTTACAGCCGTCCCTATCCTCCAAAATGTATTTAAGAATTTTGAAATGTGTTCAAAACTGACTCCAATTTGGGGAGTGGCCGTACACCGAGAAAGATGGCAGCAAACTAAGGTCACAAAGTTAATAAACAATTTTAATGCTGGCGCAGAGGCAATAGTGTATGGTCCAATCCTGAATGTCTTACGGCAAATAGCTACGTAAATTCTTTTTTCGATTCTCTGTAGGTCAGGGATGAGAAATTGTAAGAAAATGATTCAACTTTTAACCTTTACTGTCTCATAGACGTAGGTTAAAAACGGCCTCCCTTTCACCCCTTACAGCCGTCCCTGTCCTCCAAAATGTATTTAAGAATTTTGAAATGTGTTCAAAACTGACTCCAATTTGGGGAGTGGCCGTACACCGAGAAAGAGAAATTGTAAGAAAATGATTCAACTTTTAACCTTTACGTCTCATAGACGTAGGTTAAAAACGGCCTCCCTTACAGCCGTCCCTGTCCTCCAAAATGTATTTAGGAATTTTGAAATGTGTTCAAAACTGACTCCAATTTGGGGAGTGGCAGTACACCTAGAAAGAGAAATTGTAAGAAAATGATTCAACTTTTAACCTTTACTGTCTCATAGACGTAGGTTAAAAACGGCCTCCCTTTCACCCCTTACAGCCGTCCCTATCCTCCAAAATGTATTTAAGAATTTTGAAATGTGTTCAAAACTGACTCCAATTTGGGGAGTGGCCGTACACCGAGAAAGAGAAATTGTAAGAAAATGATTCAACTTTTAACCTTTACTGTCTCATAGACGTAGGTTAAAAACGGCCTCCCTTTCACCCCTTACAGCCGTCCCTGTCCTCCAAAATGTATTTAAGAATTTTGAAATGTGTTCAAAACTGACTCCAATTTGGGGAGTGGCAGTACACCGAGAAAGAGAAATTGTAAGAAAATGATTCAACTTTTAACCTTTACTGTCTCATAGACGTAGGTTAAAAACGGCCTCCCTTTCACCCCTTACAGCCGTCCCTGTCCTCCAAAATGTATTTAAGAATTTTGAAATGTGTTCAAAACTGACTCCAATTTGGGGAGTGGCAGTACACCGAGAAAGAGAAATTGTAAGAAAATGATTCAACTTTTAACCTTTACTGTCTCATAGACGTAGGTTAAAAACGGCCTCCCTTTCACCCCTTACAGCCGTCCCTGTCCTCCAAAATGTATTTAAGAATTTTGAAATGTGTTCAAAACTGACTCCAATTTGGGGAGTGGCCGTACACCGAGAAAGAGAAATTGTAAGAAAATGATTCAACTTTTAACCTTTACTGTCTCATAGACGTAGGTTAAAAACGGCCTCCCTTTCACCCCTTACAGCCGTCCCTGTCCTCCAAAATGTATTTAAGAATTTTGAAATGTGTTCAAAACTGACTCCAATTTGGGGAGTGGCAGTACACCGAGAAAGAGAAATTGTAAGAAAATGATTCAACTTTTAACCTTTACTGTCTCATAGACGTAGGTTAAAAACGGCCTCCCTTTCACCCCTTACAGCCGTCCCTATCCTCCAAAATGTATTTAAGAATTTTGAAATGTGTTCAAAACTGACTCCAATTTGGGGAGTGGCCGTACACCGAGAAAGATGGCAGCAAACTAAGGTCACAAAGTTAATAAACAATTTTAATGCTGGCGCAGAGGCAATAGTGTATGGTCCAATCCTGAATGTCTTACGGCAAATAGCTACGTAAATTCTTATTTCGATTCTCTGTAGGTCAGGGATGAGAAATTGTAAGAAAATGATTCAACTTTTAACCTTTACTGTCTCATAGACGTAGGTTAAAAACGGCCTCCCTTTCACCCCTTACAGCCGTCCCTGTCCTCCAAAATGTATTTAAGAATTTTGAAATGTGTTCAAAACTGACTCCAATTTGGGGAGTGGCCGTACACCGAGAAAGAGAAATTGTAAGAAAATTATTCAACTTTTAACCTTTACGTCTCATAGACGTAGGTTAAAAACGGCCTCCCTTACAGCCGTCCCTGTCCTCCAAAATGTATTTAGGAATTTTGAAATTTGTTCAAAACTGACTCCAATTTGGGGAGTGGCAGTACACCGAGAAAGAGAAATTGTAAGAAAATGATTCAACTTTTAACCTTTACTGTCTCATAGACGTAGTTTAAAAATGTCCTCCCTTTCACCCCTTACAGCCGTCCCTGTCCTCCAAAATGTATTTAAGAATTTTGAAATGTGTTAAAAACTGACTCCAATTTGGGGAGTGGCAGTACACCGAGAAAGAGAAATTGTAAGAAAATGATTCAACTTTTAACCTTTACTGTCTCATAGACGTAGGTTAAAAACGGCCTCCCTTTCACCCCTTACAGCCGTCCCTGTCCTCCAAAATGTATTTAAGAATTTTGAAATGTGTTCAAAACTGACTCCAATTTGGGGAGTGGCCGTACACAGAGAAAGAGAAATTGTAAGAAAATGATTCAACTTTTAACCTTTACTGTCTCATAGACGTAGGTTAAAAACGGCCTCCCTTTCACCCCTTACAGCCGTCCCTATCCTCCAAAATGTATTTAAGAATTTTGAAATGTGTTCAAAACTGACTCCAATTTGGGGAGTGGCAGTACACCGAGAAAGATGGCAGCAAACTAAGGTCACAAAGTTAATAAACAATTTTAATGCTGGCGCAGAGGCAATAGTGTATGGTCCAATCCTGAATGTCTTACGGCAAATAGCTACGTAAATTCTTTTTTCGATTCTCTGTAGGTCAGGGATGAGAAATTGTAAGAAAATGATTCAACTTTTAACCTTTACTGTCTCATAGACGTAGGTTAAAAACGGCCTCCCTTTCACCCCTTACAGCCGTCCCTGTCCTCCAAAATGTATTTAAGAATTTTGAAATGTGTTCAAAACTGACTCCAATTTGGGGAGTGGCCGTACACCGAGAAAGAGAAATTGTAAGAAAATGATTCAACTTTTAACCTTTACTGTCTCATAGACGTAGGTTAAAAACGGCCTCCCTTTCACCCCTTACAGCCGTCCCTGTCCTCCAAAATGTATTTAAGAATTTTGAAATGTGTTCAAAACTGACTCCAATTTGGGGAGTGGCAGTACACCGAGAAAGAGAAATTGTAAGAAAATGATTCAACTTTTAACCTTTACTGTCTCATAGACGTAGGTTAAAAACGGCCTCCCTTTCACCCCTTACAGCCGTCCCTGTCCTCCAAAATGTATTTAAGAATTTTGAAATGTGTTCAAAACTGACTCCAATTTGGGGAGTGGCAGTACACCGAGAAAAAGAAATTGTAAGAAAATGATTCAACTTTTAACCTTTACTGTCTCATAGACGTAGGTTAAAAACGGCCTCCCTTTCACCCCTTACAGCCGTCCCTGTCCTCCAAAATGTATTTAAGAATTTTGAAATGTGTTCAAACCTGACTCCAATTTGGGGAGTGGCCGTACACCGAGAAAGAGAAATTGTAAGAAAATGATTCAACTTTTAACCTTTACTGTCTCATAGACGTAGGTTAAAAACGGCCTCCCTTTCACCCCTTACAGCCGTCCCTATCCTCCAAAATGTATTTAAGAATTTTGAAATGTGTTCAAAACTGACTCCAATTTGGGGAGTGGCAGTACACCGAGAAAGAGAAATTGTAAGAAAATGATTCAACTTTTAACCTTTACTGTCTCATAGACGTAGGTTAAAAACGGCCTCCCTTTCACCCCTTACAGCCGTCCCTGTCCTCCAAAATGTATTTAAGAATTTTGAAATGTGTTCAAAACTGACTCCAATTTGGGGAGTGGCAGTACACCGAGAAAGAGAAATTGTAAGAAAATGATTCAACTTATAACCTTTACTGTCTCATAGACGTAGGTTAAAAAC
This sequence comes from Lissotriton helveticus, assembly GCF_964261635.1. Classification (NCBI taxonomy): domain Eukaryota; kingdom Metazoa; phylum Chordata; class Amphibia; order Caudata; family Salamandridae; genus Lissotriton; species Lissotriton helveticus. The sequence goes on from NC_136073.1 coordinate 878,796,553, forward strand.
GGCCTCCCTTTCACCCCTTACAGCCGTCCCTGTCCTCCAAAATGTATTTAAGAATTTTGAAATGTGTTCAAAACTGACTCCAATTTGGGGAGTGGCAGTACACCGAGAAAGAGAAATTGTAAGAAAATGATTCAACTTTTAACCTTTACTGTCTCATAGACGTAGGTTAAAAACGGCCTCCCTTTCACCCCTTACAGCCGACCCTGTCCTCCAAAATGTATTTAAGAATTTTGAAATGTGTTCAAAACTGACTCCAATTTGGGGAGTGGCAGTACACCGAGAAAGAGAAATTGTAAGAAAATGATTCAACTTTTAACCTTTACTGTTTCAAAGACGTAGGTTAAAAACGGCCTCCCTTTCACCCCTTACAGCCGTCCCTGTCCTCCAAAATGTATTTAAGAATTTTGAAATGTGTTCAAAACTGACTCCAATTTGGGGAGTGGCCGTACACCGAGAAAGAGAAATTGTAAGAAAATGATTCAACTTTTAACCTTTACTGTCTCATAGACGTAGGTTAAAAACGGCCTCCCTTTCACCCCTTACAGCCGTCCCTATCCTCCAAAATGCATTTAAGAATTTTGAAATGTGTTCAAAACTGACTCCAATTTGGGGAGTGGCAGTACACCGAGAAAGAGAAATTGTAAGAAAATGATTCAACTTTTAACCTTTACTGTCTCATAGACGTAGGTTAAAAACGGCCTCCCTTTCACCCCTTACAGCCGTCCCTGTCCTCCAAAATGTATTTAAGAATTTTGAAATGTGTTCAAAACTGACTCCAATTTGGGGAGTGGCAGTACACCGAGAAAGAGAAATTGTAAGAAAATGATTCAACTTTTAACCTTTACTGTCTCATAGACGTAGGTTAAAAACGGACTCCCTTTCACCCCTTACAGCCGTCCCTGTCCTCCAAAATGTATTTAAGAATTTTGAAATGTGTTCAAAACTGACTCCAATTTGGGGAGTGGCAGTACACCGAGAAAGAGAAATTGTAAGAAAATGATTCAACTTTTAACCTTTACTGTCTCATAGACGTAGGTTAAAAACGGCCTCCCTTTCACCCCTTACAGCCGTCCCTGTCCTCCAAAATGTATTCAAGAATTTTGAAATGTGTTCAAAACTGACTCCAATTTGGGGAGTGGCAGTACACCGAGAAAGAGAAATTGTAAGAAAATGATTCAACTTTTAACCTTTACTGTCTCATAGACGTAGGTTAAAAACGGCCTCCCTTTCACCCCTTACAGCCGTCCCTGTCCTCCAAAATGTATTTAAGAATTTTGAAATGTGTTCAAAACTGACTCCAATTTGGGGAGTGGCAGTACACCGAGAAAGAGAAATTGTAAGAAAATGATTCAACTTTTAACCTTTACTGTCTCATAGACGTAGGTTAAAAACGGCCTCCCTTTCACCCCTTACAGCCGTCCCTGTCCTCCAAAATGTATTTAAGAATTTTGAAATGTGTTCAAAACCGACTCCAATTTGGGGAGTGGCAGTACACCGAGAAAGAGAAATTATAAGAAAATGATTCAACTTTTAACCTTTACTGTCTCATAGACGTAGGTTATAAACAGCCTCCCTTTCACCCCTTACAGCCGTCCCTGTCCTCCAAAATGTATTTAAGAATTTTGAAATGTGTTCAAAACTGACTCCAATTTGGGGAGTGGCCGTACACCGAGAAAGAGAAATTGTAAGAAAATGATTCAACTTTTAACCTTTACTGTCTCATAGACGTAGGTTAAAAACGGCCTCCCTTTCACCCCTTACAGCCGTCCCTATCCTCCAAAATGTATTTAAGAATTTTGAAATGTGTTCAAAACTGACTCCAATTTGGGGAGTGGCCGTACACCGTGAAAGATGGCAGCAAACTAAGGTCACAAAGTTAATAAACAATTTTAATGCTGGCGCAGAGGCAATAGTGTATGGTCCAATCCTGAATGTCTTACGGCAAATAGCTACGTAAATTCTTTTTTCGATTCTCTGTAGGTCAGGGATGAGAAATTGTAAGAAAATGATTCAACTTTTAACCTTTACTGTCTCATAGACGTAGGTTAAAAACGGCCTCCCTTTCACCCCTTACAGCCGTCCCTGTCCTCCAAAATGTATTTAAGAATTTTGAAATGTGTTCAAAACTGACTCCAATTTGGGGAGTGGCCGTACACCGAGAAAGAGAAATTGTAAGAAAATGATTCAACTTTTAACCTTTACGTCTCATAGACGTAGGTTAAAAACGGCCTCCCTTACAGCTGTCCCTGTCCTCCAAAATGTATTTAGGAATTTTGAAATGTGTTCAAAACTGACTCCAATTTGGGGAGTGGCAGTACACCTAGAAAGAGAAATTGTAAGAAAATGATTCAACTTTTAACCTTTACTGTCTCATAGACGTAGGTTAAAAACGGCCTCCCTTTCACCCCTTACAGCCGTCCCTATCCTCCAAAATGTATTTAAGAATTTTGAAATGTGTTCAAAACTGACTCCAATTTGGGGAGTGGCCGTACACCGAGAAAGATGGCAGCAAACTAAGGTCACAAAGTTAATAAACAATTTTAATGCTGGCGCAGAGGCAATAGTGTATGGTCCAATCCTGAATGTCTTACGGCAAATAGCTACGTAAATTGTTTTTTTCGATTCTCTGTAGGTCAGGGATGAGAAATTGTAAGAAAATGATTCAACTTTTAACCTTTACTGTCTCATAGACGTAGGTTAAAAACGGCCTCCCTTTCACCCCTTACAGCCATCCCTGTCCTCCAAAATGTATTTAAGAATTTTGAAATGTGTTCAAAACTGACTCCAATTTGGGGAGTGGCAGTACACCGAGAAAGAGAAATTGTAAGAAAATGATTCAACTTTTAAACTTTACTGTCTCATAGACGTAGGTTAAAAACGGACTCCCTTTCACCCCTTACAGCCGTCCCTGTCCTCCAAAATGTATTTAAGAATTTTGAAATGTGTTCAAAACTGACTCCAATTTGGGGAGTGGCAGTACACCGAGAAAGAGAAATTGTAAGAAAATGATTCAACTTTTAACCTTTACTGTCTCATAGACGTAGGTTAAAAACGGCCTCCCTTTCACCCCTTACAGCCGTCCCTGTCCTCCAAAATGTATTTAAGAATTTTGAAATGTGTTCAAAACTGACTCCAATTTGGGGAGTGGCAGTACACCGAGAAAGAGATATTGTAAGAAAATGATTCAACTTTTAACCTTTACTGTCTCATAGACGTAGGTTAAAAACGGCCTCCCTTTCACCCCTTACAGCCGTCCCTGTCCTCCAAAATATACTTAAGAATTTTGAAATGTGTTCAAAACTGACTCCAATTTGGGGAGTGGCCATACACCGAGAAAGATGGCAGCAAACTAAGGTCACAAAGTTAATAAACAATTTTAATGCTGGAGCAGAGGCAATAGTGTATGGTCCAATCCTGAATGTCTTACGGCAAATAGCTACGTAAATTGTTTTTTCGATTCTCTGTAGGTCAGGGATGAGAAATTGTAAGAAAATGATTCAACTTTTAACCTTTACTGTCTCATAGACGTAGGTTAAAAACGGCCTCCCTTTCACCCCTTACAGCCGTCCCTGTCCTCCAAAATGTATTTAAGAATTTTGAAATGTGTTCAAAACTGACTCCAATTTGGGGAGTGGCAGTACACCGAGAAAGAGAAATTGTAAGAAAATGATTCAACTTTTAACCTTTACTGTCTCATAGACGTAGGTTAAAAACGGCCTCCCTTTCACCCCTTACAGCCGTCCCTGTCCTCCAAAATGTATTTAAGAATTTTGAAATGTGTTCAAAACTGACTCCAATTTGGGGAGTGGCAGTACACCGAGAAAGAGAAATTGTAAGAAAATGATTCAACTTTTAACCTTTACTGTCTCATAGACGTAGATTAAAAACGGCCTCCCTTTCACTCCTTACAGCCGTCCCTGTCCTCCAAAATGTATTTAAGAATTTTGAAATGTGTTCAAAACTGACTCCAATTTGGGGAGTGGCAGTACACCGAGAAAGAGATATTGTAGGAAAATGATTCAACTTTTAACCTTTACTGTCTCATAGACGTAGGTTAAAAACGGCCTCCCTTTCACCCCTTACAGCCGTCCCTGTTCTCCAAAATATATTTAAGAATTTTGAAATGTGTTCAAAACTGACTCCAATTTGGGGAGTGGCCATACACCGAGAAAGATGGCAGCAAACTAAGGTCACAAAGTTAATAAACAATTTTAATGCTGGAGCAGAGGCAATAGTGTATGGTCCAATCCTGAATGTCTTACGGCAAATAGCTACGTAAATTCTTTTTTCGATTCTCTGTAGGTCAGGGATGAGAAATTGTAAGAAAATGATTCAACTTTTAACCTTTACTGTCTCATAGACGTAGGTTAAAAACGGCCTCCCTTTCACCCCTTACAGCCGTGTCCCTGTCCTCCAAAATGTATTTAAGAATTTTGAAATGTGTTCAAAACTGACTCCAATTTGGGGAGTGGCCGTACACCGAGAAAGAGAAATTGTAAGAAAATGATTCAACTTTTAACCTTTACTGTCTCATAGACGTAGGTTAAAAACGGCCTCCCTTTCACCCCTTACAGCCGTCCCTGTCCTCCAAAATGTATTTAAGAATTTTGAAATGTGTTCAAAACTGACTCCAATTTGGGGAGTGGCAGTACACCGAGAAAGAGAAATTGTAAGAAAATGATTCAACTTTTAACCTTTACTGTCTCATAGACGTAGGTTAAAAACGGCCTCCCTTTCACCCCTTACAGCCGTCCCTGTCCTCCAAAATGTATTTAAGAATTTTGAAATGTGTTCAAAACTGACTCCAATTTGGGGAGTGGCAGTACACCGAGAAAGAGAAATTGTAAGAAAATGATTCAACTTTTAACCTTTACTGTCTCATAGACGTAGGTTAAAAACGGCCTCCCTTTCACCCCTTACAGCCATCCCTGTCCTCCAAAATGTATTTAAGAATTTTGAAATGTGTTCAAAACTGACTCCAATTTGGGGAGTGGCCGTACACCGAGAAAGAGAAATTGTAAGAAAATGATTCAACTTTTAACCTTTACTGTCTCATAGACGTAGGTTAAAAACGGCCTCCCTTTCACCCCTTACAGCCGTCCCTATCCTCCAAAATGTATTTAAGAATTTTGAAATGTGTTCAAAACTGACTCCAATTTGGGGAGTGGCCGTACACCGAGAAAGATGGTAGCAAACTAAGGTCACAAAGTTAATAAACAATTTTAATGCTGGCGCAGAGGCAATAGTGTATGGTCCAATCCTGAATGTCTTACGGCAAATAGCTACGTAAATTCTTTTTTCGATTCTCTGTAGGTCAGGGATGAGAAATTGTAAGAAAATGATTCAACTTTTAACCTTTACTGTCTCATAGACGTAGGTTAAAAACGGCCTCCCTTTCACCCCTTACAGCCGTCCCTGTCCTCCAAAATGTATTTAAGAATTTTGAAATGTGTTCAAAACTGACTCCAATTTGGGGAGTGGCCGTACACCGAGAAAGAGAAATTGTAAGAAAATGATTCAACTTTTAACCTTTACGTCTCATAGACGTAGGTTAAAAACGGCCTCCCTTACAGCCATCCCTGTCCTCCAAAATGTATTTAGGAATTTTGAAATTTGTTCAAAACTGACTCCAATTTGGGGAGTGGCAGTACACCGAGAAAGAGAAATTGTAAGAAAATGATTCAACTTTTAACCTTTACTGTCTCATAGACGTAGTTTAAAAACGTCCTCCCTTTCACCCCTTACAGCCGTCCCTGTCCTCCAAAATGTATTTAAGAATTTTGAAATGTGTTCAAAACTGACTCCAATTTGGGGAGTGGCAGTACACCGAGAAAGAGAAATTGTAAGAAAATGATTCAACTTTTAACCTTTACTGTCTCATAGACGTAGGTTAAAAACGGCCTCCCTTTCACCCCTTACAGCCGTCCCTGTCCTCCAAAATGTATTTAAGAATTTTGAAATGTGTTCAAAACTGACTCCAATTTGGGGAGTGGCCGTACACCGAGAAAGAGAAATTGTAAGAAAATGATTCAACTTTTAACCTTTACTGTCTCATAGACGTAGGTTAAAAACGGCCTCCCTTTCACCCCTTACAGCCGTCCCTATCCTCCAAAATGTATTTAAGAATTTTGAAATGTGTTCAAAACTGACTCCAATTTGGGGAGTGGCAGTACACCGAGAAAGATGGCAGCAAACTAAGGTCACAAAGTTAATAAACAATTTTAATGCTGGCGCAGAGGCAATAGTGTATGGTCCAATCCTGAATGTCTTACGGCAAATAGCTACGTAAATTCTTTTTTCGATTCTCTGTAGGTCAGGGATGAGAAATTGTAAGAAAATGATTCAACTTTTAACCTTTACTGTCTCATAGACGTAGGTTAAAAACGGCCTCCCTTTCACCCCTTACAGCCGTCCCTGTCCTCCAAAATGTATTTAAGAATTTTGAAATGTGTTCAAAACTGACTCCAATTTGGGGAGTGGCAGTACACCGAGAAAGAGAAATTGTAAGAAAATGATTCAACTTTTAACCTTTACTGTCTCATAGACGTAGATTAAAAACGGCCTCCCTTTCACCCCTTACAGCCGTCCCTGTCCTCCAAAATGTATTTAAGAATTTTGAAATGTGTTCAAAACTGACTCCAATTTGGGGAGTGGCAGTACACCGAGAAAGAGATATTGTAAGAAAATGATTCAACTTTTAACCTTTACTGTCTCATAGACGTAGGTTAAAAACGGCCTCCCTTTCACCCCTTACAGCCGTCCCTGTCCTCCAAAATATATTTAAGAATTTTGAAATGTGTTCAAAACTGACTCCAATTTGGGGAGTGGCCATACACCGAGAAAGATGGCAGCAAACTAAGGTCACAAAGTTAATAAACAATTTTAATGCTGGAGCAGAGGCAATAGTATATGGTCCAATCCTGAATGTCTTACGGCAAATAGCTACGTAAATTCTTTTTTCGATTCTCTGTAGGTCAGGGATGAGAAATTGTAAGAAAATGATTCAACTTTTAACCTTTACTGTCTCATAGACGTAGGTTAAAAACGGCCTCCCTTTCACCCCTTACAGCCGTGTCTCTGTCCTCCAAAATGTATTTAAGAATTTTGAAATGTGTTCAAAACTGACTCCAATTTGGGGAGTGGCCGTACACCGAGAAAGAGAAATTGTAAGAAAATGATTCAACTTTTAACCTTTACTGTCTCATAGACGTAGGTTAAAAACGGCCTCCCTTTCACCCCTTACAGCCGTCCCTGTCCTCCAAAATGTATTTAAGAATTTTGAAATGTGTTCAAAACTGACTCCAATTTGGGGAGTGGCAGTACACCGAGAAAGAGAAATTGTAAGAAAATGATTCAACTTTTAACCTTTACTGTCTCATAGACGTAGGTTAAAAACGGCCTCCCTTTCACCCCTTACAGCCGTCCCTGTCCTCCAAAATGTATTTAAGAATTTTGAAATGTGTTCAAAACTGACTCCAATTTGGGGAGTGGCAGTACACCGAGAAAGAGAAATTGTAAGAAAATGATTCAACTTTTAACCTTTACTGTCTCATAGACGTAGGTTAAAAACGGCCTCCCTTTCACCCCTTACAGCCGTCCCTGTCCTCCAAAATGTATTTAAGAATTTTGAAATATGTTCAAAACTGACTCCAATTTGGGGAGTGGCCGTACACCGAGAAAGAGAAATTGTAAGAAAATGATTCAACTTTTAACCTTTACTGTCTCATAGACGTAGGTTAAAAACGGCCTCCCTTTCACCCCTTACAGCCGTCCCTATCCTCCAAAATGTATTTAAGAATTTTGAAATGTGTTCAAAACTGACTCCAATTTGGGGAGTGGCCGTACACCGAGAAAGATGGCAGCAAACTAAGGTCACAAAGTTAATAAACAATTTTAATGCTGGCGCAGAGGCAATAGTGTATGGTCCAATCCTGAATGTCTTACGGCAAATAGCTACGTAAATTCTTTTTTCGATTCTCTGTAGGTCAGGGATGAGAAATTGTAAGAAAATGATTCAACTTTTAACCTTTACTGTCTCATAGACGTAGGTTAAAAACGGCCTCCCTTTCACCCCTTACAGCCGTCCCTGTCCTCCAAAATGTATTTAAGAATTTTGAAATGTGTTCAAAACTGACTCCAATTTGGGGAGTGGCCGTACACCGAGAAAGAGAAATTGTAAGAAAATGATTCAACTTTTAACCTTTACGTCTCATAGACGTAGGTTAAAAACGGCCTCCCTTACAGCCGTCCCTGTCCTCCAAAATGTATTTAGGAATTTTGAAATTTGTTCAAAATTGACTCCAATTTGGGGAGTGGCAGTACACCGAGAAAGAGAAATTGTAAGAAAATGATTCAACTTTTAACCTTTACTGTCTCATAGACGTAGTTTAAAAACGTCCTCCCTTTCACCCCTTACAGCCGTCCCTGTCCTCCAAAATGTATTTAAGAATTTTGAAATGTGTTCAAAACTGACTCCAATTTGGGGAGTGGCAGTACACCGAGAAAGAGAAATTGTAAGAAAATGATTCAACTTTTAACCTTTACTGTCTCATAGACGTAGGTTAAAAACGGCCTCCCTTTCACCCCTTACAGCCGTCCCTGTCCTCCAAAATGTATTTAAGAATTTTGGAATGTGTTCAAAACTGACTCCAATTTGGGGAGTGGCCGTACACCGAGAAAGAGAAATTGTAAGAAAATGATTCAACTTTTAACCTTTACTGTCTCATAGACGTAGGTTAAAAACGGCCTCCCTTTCACCCCTTACAGCCGTCCCTATCCTCCAAAATGTATTTAAGAATTTTGAAATGTGTTCAAAACTGACTCCAATTTGGGGAGTGGCAGTACACCGAGAAAGATGGCAGCAAACTAAGGTCACAAAGTTAATAAACAATTTTAATGCTGGCGCAGAGGCAATAGTGTATGGTCCAATCCTGAATGTCTTACGGCAAATAGCTACGTAAATTCTTTTTTCGATTCTCTGTAGATCAGGGATGAGAAATTGTAAGAAAATGATTCAACTTTTAACCTTTACTGTCTCATAGACGTAGGTTAAAAACGGCCTCCCTTTCACCCCTTACAGCCGTCCCTGTCCTCCAAAATGTATTTAAGAATTTTGAAATGTGTTCAAAACTGACTCCAATTTGGGGAGTGGCCGTACACCGAGAAAGAGAAATTGTAAGAAAATGATTCAACTTTTAACCTTTACTGTCTCATAGACGTAGGTTAAAAACGGCCTCCCTTTCACCCCTTACAGCCGTCCCTGTCCTCCAAAATGTATTTAAGAATTTTGAAATGTGTTCAAAACTGACTCCAATTTGGGGAGTGGCAGTACACCGAGAAAGAGAAATTGTAAGAAAATGATTCAACTTTTAACCTTTACTGTCTCATAGACGTAGGTTAAAAACGGCCTCCCTTTCACCCCTTACAGCCGTCCCTGTCCTCCAAAATGTATTTAAGAATTTTGAAATGTGTTCAAAACTGACTCCAATTTGGGGAGTGGCAGTACACCGAGAAAAAGAAATTGTAAGAAAATGATTCAACTTTTAACCTTTACTGTCTCATAGACGTAGGTTAAAAACGGCCTCCCTTTCACCCCTTACAGCCGTCCCTGTCCTCCAAAATGTATTTAAGAATTTTGAAATGTGTTCAAACCTGACTCCAATTTGGGGAGTGGCCGTACACCGAGAAAGAGAAATTGTAAGAAAATGATTCAACTTTTAACCTTTACTGTCTCATAGACGTAGGTTAAAAACGGCCTCCCTTTCACCCCTTACAGCCGTCCCTATCCTCCAAAATGTATTTAAGAATTTTGAAATGTGTTCAAAACTGACTCCAATTTGGGGAGTGGCAGTACACCGAGAAAGAGAAATTGTAAGAAAATGATTCAACTTTTAACCTTTACTGTCTCATAGACGTAGGTTAAAAACGGCCTCCCTTTCACCCCTTACAGCCGTCCCTGTCCTCCAAAATGTATTTAAGAATTTTGAAATGTGTTCAAAACTGACTCCAATTTGGGGAGTGGCAGTACACCGAGAAAGAGAAATTGTAAGAAAATGATTCAACTTATAACCTTTACTGTCTCATAGACGTAGGTTAAAAACGGCCTCCCTTTCACCCCTTACAGCCGTCCCTGTCCTCCAAAATGTATTTAAGAATTTTGAAATGTGTTCAAAACTGACTCCAATTTGGGGAGTGGCAGTACATCGAGAAAGAGAAATTGTAAGAAAATGATTAAACTTTTAACCTTTACTGTCTCATAGACGTAGGTTAAAAACGGCCTCCCTTTCACCCCTTACAGCCGACCCTGTCCTCCAAAATGTATTTAAGAATTTTGAAATGTGTTCAAAACTGACTCCAATTTGGGGAGTGGCAGTACACCGAGAAAGAGAAATTGTAAGAAAATGATTCAACTTTTAACCTTTACTGTTTCAAAGACGTAGGTTAAAAACGGCCTCCCTTTCACCCCTTACAGCCGTCCCTGTCCTCCAAAATGTATTTAAGAATTTTGAAATGTGTTCAAAACTGACTCCAATTTGGGGAGTGGCCGTACACCGAGAAAGAGAAATTGTAAGAAAATTATTCAACTTTTAACCTTTACTGTCTCATAGACGTAGGTTAAAAACGGCCTCCCTTTCACCCCTTACAGCCGTCCCTATCCTCCAAAATGCATTTAAGAATTTTGAAATGTGTTCAAAACTGACTCCAATTTGGGGAGTGGCAGTACACCGAGAAAGAGAAATTGTAAGAAAATGATTCAACTTTTAACCTTTACTGTCTCATAGACGTAGGTTAAAAACGGCCTCCCTTTCACCCCTTACAGCCGTCCCTGTCCTCCAAAATGTATTTAAGAATTTTGAAATGTGTTCAAAACTGACTCCAATTTGGGGAGTGGCAGTACACCGAGAAAGAGAAATTGTAAGAAAATGATTCAACTTTTAACCTTTACTGTCTCATAAACGTAGGTTAAAAACGGACTCCCTTTCACCCCTTACAGCCGTCCCTGTCCTCCAAAATGTATTTAAGAATTTTGAAATGTGTTCAAAACTGACTCCAATTTGGGGAGTGGCAGTACACCGAGAAAGAGAAATTGTAAGAAAATGATTCAACTTTTAACCTTTACTGTCTCATAGACGTAGGTTAAAAACGGCCTCCCTTTCACCCCTTACAGCCGTCCCTGTCCTCCAAAATGTATTCAAGAATTTTGAAATGTGTTCAAAACTGACTCCAATTTAGGGAGTGGCAGTACACCGAGAAAGAGAAATTGTAAGAAAATGATTCAACTTTTAACCTTTACTGTCTCATAGACGTAGGTTAAAAACGGCCTCCCTTTCACCCCTTACAGCCGTCCCTGTCCTCCAAAATGTATTTAAGAATTTTGAAATGTGTTCAAAACTGACTCCAATTTGGGGAGTGGCCGTACACCGAGAAAGAGAAATTGTAAGAAAATGATTCAACTTTTAACCTTTACTGTCTCATAGACGTAGGTTAAAAACAGCCTCCCTTTCACCCCTTACAGCCGTCCCTATCCTCCAAAATGTATTTAAGAATTTTGAAATGTGTTCAAAACTGACTCCAATTTGGGGAGTGGCCGTACACCGAGAAAGATGGCAGCAAACTAAGGTCACAAAGTTAATAAACAATTTTATTGCTGGCGCAGAGGCAATAGTGTATGGTCCAATCCTGAATGTCTTACGGCAAATAGCTACGTAAATTCTTTTTTCGATTCTCTGTAGGTCAGGGATGAGAAATTGTAAGAAAATGATTCAACTTTTAACCTTTACTGTCTCATAGACGTAGGTTAAAAACGGCCTCCCTTTCACCCCTTACAGCCGTCCCTGTCCTCCAAAATGTATTTAAGAATTTTGAAATGTGTTCAAAACTGACTCCAATTTGGGGAGTGGCCGTACACCAAGAAAGAGAAATTGTAAGAAAATGATTCAACTTTTAACCTTTACTGTCTCATAGACGTAGGTTAAAAACGGCCTCCCTTTTACCCCTTACAGCCATCCCTGTCCTCCAAAATGTATTTAAGAATTTTGAAATGTGTTCAAAACTGACTCCAATTTGGGGAGTGGCAGTACACCGAGAAAGAGAAATTGTAAGGAAATGATTCAACTTTTAACCTTTACTGTCTCATAGACGTAGGTTAAAAACGGCCTCCCTTTCACCCCTTACAGCCGTCCCTGTCCTCCAAAATGTATTTAAGAATTTTGAAATGTGTTCAAAACTGACTCCAATTTGGGGAGTGGCAGTACACCGAGACAGAGAAATTGTAAGAAAATGATTCAACTTTTAACCTTTACTGTCTCATAGACGTAGGTTAAAAACGGCCTCCCTTTCACCCCTTACAGCCGTCCCTGTCTTCCAAAATGTATTTAAGAATTTTGAAATGTGTTCAAAACTGACTCCAATTTGGGGAGTGGCCGTACACCGAGAAAGAGAAATTGTAAGAAAATGATTCAACTTTTAACCTTTACTGTCTCATAGACGTAGGTTAAAAACGGCCTCCCTTTCACCCCTTACAGCCGTCCCTATCCTCCAAAATGTATTTAAGAATTTTGAAATGTGTTCAAAACTGACTCCAATTTGGGGAGTGGCCGTACACCGAGAAAGATGGCAGCAAACTAAGGTCACAAAGTTAATAAACAATTTTAATGCTGGCGCAGAGGCAATAGTGTATGGTCCAATCCTGAATGTCTTACGGCAAATAGCTACGTAAATTGTTTTTTCGATTCTCTGTAGGTCAGGGATGAGAAATTGTAAGAAAATGATTCAACTTTTAACCTTTACTGTCTCATAGACGTAGGTTAAAAACGGCCTCCCTTTCACCCCTTACAGCCGTCCCTGTCCTCCAAAATGTATTCAAGAATTTTGAAATGTGTTCAAAACTGACTCAAATTTGGGGAGTGGCAGTACACCGAGAAAGAGAAATTGTAAGAAAATGATTCAACTTTTAACCTTTACTGTCTCATAGACGTAGGTTAAAAACGGCCTCCCTTTCACCCCTTACAGCCGTCCCTGTCCTCCAAAATGTATTTAAGAATTTTGAAATGTGTTCAAAACTGACTCCAATTTGGGGAGTGGCAGTACACCGAGAAAGAGAAATTGTAAGAAAATGATTCAACTTTTAACCTTTACTGTCTCATAGACGTAGGTTAAAAACGGCCTCCCTTTCACCCCTTACAGCCGTCCCTGTCCTCCAAAATGTATTTAAGAATTTTGAAATGTGTTCAAAACTGACTCCAATTTGGGGAGTGGCAGTACACCGAGAAAGAGATATTGTAAGAAAATGATTCAACTTTTAACCTTTACTGTCTCATAGACGTAGGTTAAAAACGGCCTCCCTTTCACCCCTTACAGCCGTCCCTGTCCTCCAAAATATATTTAAGAATTTTGAAATGTGTTCAAAACTGACTCCAATTTGGGGAGTGGCCATACACCGAGAAAGATGGCAGCAAACTAAGGTCACAAAGTTAATAAACAATTTTAATGCTGGAGCAGAGGCAATAGTGTATGGTCCAATCCTGAATGTCTTACGGCAAATAGCTACGTAAATTCTTTTTTCGATTCTCTGTAGGTCAGGGATGAGAAATTGTAAGAAAATGATTCAACTTTTAACCTTTACTGTCTCATAGACGTAGGTTAAAAACGGCCTCCCTTTCACCCCTTACAGCCGTCCCTGTCCTCCAAAATGTATTTAAGAATTTTGAAATGTGTTCAAAACTGACTCCAATTTGGAGAGTGGCCGTACACCAAGAAAGAGAAATTGTAAGAAAATGATTCAACTTTTAACCTTTACTGTCTCATAGACGTAGGTTAAAAACGGCCTCCCTTTCACCCCTTACAGCCGTCCCTGTCCTCCAAAATGTATTTAAGAATTTTGAAATGTGTTCAAAACTGACTCCAATTTGGGGAGTGGCCGTACACCGAGAAAGGGAAATTGTAAGAAAATGATTCAACTTTTAACCTTTACTGTCTCATAGACGTAGGTTAAAAACAGCCTCCCTTTCACCCCTTACAGCCGTCCCTATCCTCCAAAATGCATTTAAGAATTTTGAAATGTGTTCAAAACTGACTCCAATTTGGGGAGTGGCAGTACACCGAGAAAGAGAAATTGTAAGAAAATGATTCAACTTTTAACCTTTACTGTCTCATAGACGTAGGTTAAAAACGGCCTCCCTTTCACCCCTTACAGCCGTCCCTGTCCTCCAAAATGTATTTAAGAATTTTGAAATGTGTTCAAAACTGACTCCAATTTGGGGAGTGGCAGTACACCGAGAAAGAGAAATTGTAAGAAAATGATTCAACTTTTAACCTTTACTGTCTCATAGACGTAGGTTAAAAACGGACTCCCTTTCACCCCTTACAGCCGTCCCTGTCCTCCAAAATGTATTTAAGAATTTTGAAATGTGTTCAAAACTGACTCCAATTTGGGGAGTGGCAGTACACCGAGAAAGAGAAATTGTAAGAAAATGATTCAACTTTTAACCTTTACTGTCTCATAGACGTAGGTTAAAAACGGCCTCCCTTTCACCCCTTACAGCCATCCCTGTCCTCCAAAATGTATTCAAGAATTTTGAAATGTGTTCAAAACTGACTCCAATTTAGGGAGTGGCAGTACACCGAGAAAGAGAAATTGTAAGAAAATGATTCAACTTTTAACCTTTACTGTCTCATAGACGTAGGTTAAAAACGGCCTCCCTTTCACCCCTTACAGCCGTCCCTGTCCTCCAAAATGTATTTAAGAATTTTGAAATGTGTTCAAAACTGACTCCAATTTGGGGAATGGCCGTACACCGAGAAAGAGAAATTGTAAGAAAATGATTCAACTTTTAACCTTTACTGTCTCATAGACGTAGGTTAAAAACGGCCTCCCTTTCACCCCTTACAGCCGTCCCTATCCTCCAAAATGTATTTAAGAATTTTGAAATGTGTTCAAAACTGACTCCAATTTGGGGAGTGGCCGTACACCGAGAAAGATGGCAGCAAACTAAGGTCACAAAGTTAATAAACAATTTTAATGCTGGCGCAGAGGCAATAGTGTATGGTCCAATCCTGAATGTCTTACGGCAAAGAGCTACGTAAATTCTTTTTTCGATTCTCTGTAGGTCAGGGATGAGAAATTGTAAGAAAATGATTCAACTTTTAACCTTTACTGTCTCATAGACGTAGGTTAAAAACGGCCTCCCTTTCACCCCTTACAGCCGTCCCTGTCCTCCAAAATGTATTTAAGAATTTTGAAATGTGTTCAAAACTGACTCCAATTTGGGGAGTGGCCGTACACCAAGAAAGAGAAATTGTAAGAAAATGATTCAACTTTTAACCTTTACTGTCTCATAGACGTAGGTTAAAAACGGCCTCCCTTTTACCCCTTACAGCCATCCCTGTCCTCCAAAATGTATTTAAGAATTTTGAAATGTGTTCAAAACTGACTCCAATTTGGGGAGTGGCAGTACACCGAGAAAGAGAAATTGTAAGGAAATGATTCAACTTTTAACCTTTACTGTCTCATAGACGTAGGTTAAAAACGGCCTCCCTTTCACCCCTTACAGCCGTCCCTGTCCTCCAAAATGTATTTAAGAATTTTGAAATGTGTTCAAAACTGACTCCAATTTGGGGAGTGGCAGTACACCGAGACAGAGAAATTGTAAGAAAATGATTCAACTTTTAACCTTTACTGTCTCATAGACGTAGGTTAAAAACGGCCTCCCTTTCACCCCTTACAGCCGTCCCTGTCTTCCAAAATGTATTTAAGAATTTTGAAATGTGTTCAAAACTGACTCCAATTTGGGGAGTGGCCGTACACCGAGAAAGAGAAATTGTAAGAAAATGATTCAACTTTTAACCTTTACTGTCTCATAGACGTAGGTTAAAAACGGCCTCCCTTTCACCCCTTACAGCCGTCCCTATCCTCCAAAATGTATTTAAGAATTTTGAAATGTGTTCAAAACTGACTCCAATTTGGGGAGTGGCCGTACACCGAGAAAGATGGCAGCAAACTAAGGTCACAAAGTTAATAAACAATTTTAATGCTGGCGCAGAGGCAATAGTGTATGGTCCAATCCTGAATGTCTTACGGCAAATAGCTACGTAAATTGTTTTTTCGATTCTCTGTAGGTCAGGGATGAGAAATTGTAAGAAAATGATTCAACTTTTAACCTTTACTGTCTCATAGACGTAGGTTAAAAACGGCCTCCCTTTCACCCCTTACAGCCGTCCCTGTCCTCCAAAATGTATTTAAGAATTTTGAAATGTGTTCAAAACTGACTCCAATTTGGGGAGTGGCAGTACACCGAGAAAGAGAAATTGTAAGAAAATGATTCAACTTTTAACCTTTACTGTCTCATAGACGTAGGTTAAAAACGGCCTCCCTTTCACCCCTTACAGCCGTCCCTGTCCTCCAAAATGTATTTAAGAATTTTGAAATGTGTTCAAAACTGACTCCAATTTGGGGAGTGGCAGTACACCGAGAAAGAGAAATTGTAAGAAAATGATTCAACTTTTAACCTTTACTGTCTCATAGACGTAGGTTAAAAACGGCCTCCCTTTCACCCCTTACAGCCGTCCCTGTCCTCCAAAATGTATTTAAGAATTTTGAAATGTGTTCAAAACTGACTCCAATTTGGGGAGTGGCAGTACACCGAGAAAGAGATATTGTAAGAAAATGATTCAACTTTTAACCTTTACTGTCTCATAGACGTAGGTTAAAAACGGCCTCCCTTTCACCCCTTACAGCCGTCCCTGTCCTCCAAAATATATTTAAGAATTTTGAAATGTGTTCAAAACTGACTCCAATTTGGGGAGTGGCCATACACCGAGAAAGATGGCAGCAAACTAAGGTCACAAAGTTAATAAACAATTTTAATGCTGGAGCAGAGGCAATAGTGTATGGTCCAATCCTGAATGTCTTACGGCAAATAGCTACGTAAATTCTTTTTTCGATTCTCTGTAGGTCAGGGATGAGAAATTGTAAGAAAATGATTCAACTTTTAACCTTTACTGTCTCATAGACGTAGGTTAAAAACGGCCTCCCTTTCACCCCTTACAGCCGTCCCTGTCCTCCAAAATGTATTTAAGAATTTTGAAATGTGTTCAAAACTGACTCCAATTTGGAGAGTGGCCGTACACCAAGAAAGAGAAATTGTAAGAAAATGATTCAACTTTTAACCTTTACTGTCTCATAGACGTAGGTTAAAAACGGCCTCCCTTTCACCCCTTACAGCCGTCCCTGTCCTCCAAAATGTATTTAAGAATTTTGAAATGTGTTCAAAACTGACTCCAATTTGGGGAGTGGCCGTACACCGAGAAAGGGAAATTGTAAGAAAATGATTCAACTTTTAACCTTTACTGTCTCATAGACGTAGGTTAAAAACAGCCTCCCTTTCACCCCTTACAGCCGTCCCTATCCTCCAAAATGCATTTAAGAATTTTGAAATGTGTTCAAAACTGACTCCAATTTGGGGAGTGGCAGTACACCGAGAAAGAGAAATTGTAAGAAAATGATTCAACTTTTAACCTTTACTGTCTCATAGACGTAGGTTAAAAACGGCCTCCCTTTCACCCCTTACAGCCGTCCCTGTCCTCCAAAATGTATTTAAGAATTTTGAAATGTGTTCAAAACTGACTCCAATTTGGGGAGTGGCAGTACACCGAGAAAGAGAAATTGTAAGAAAATGATTCAACTTTTAACCTTTACTGTCTCATAGACGTAGGTTAAAAACGGACTCCCTTTCACCCCTTACAGCCGTCCCTGTCCTCCAAAATGTATTTAAGAATTTTGAAATGTGTTCAAAACTGACTCCAATTTGGGGAGTGGCAGTACACCGAGAAAGAGAAATTGTAAGAAAATGATTCAACTTTTAACCTTTACTGTCTCATAGACGTAGGTTAAAAACGGCCTCCCTTTCACCCCTTACAGCCATCCCTGTCCTCCAAAATGTATTCAAGAATTTTGAAATGTGTTCAAAACTGACTCCAATTTAGGGAGTGGCAGTACACCGAGAAAGAGAAATTGTAAGAAAATGATTCAACTTTTAACCTTTACTGTCTCATAGACGTAGGTTAAAAACGGCCTCCCTTTCACCCCTTACAGCCGTCCCTGTCCTCCAAAATGTATTTAAGAATTTTGAAATGTGTTCAAAACTGACTCCAATTTGGGGAATGGCCGTACACCGAGAAAGAGAAATTGTAAGAAAATGATTCAACTTTTAACCTTTACTGTCTCATAGACGTAGGTTAAAAACGGCCTCCCTTTCACCCCTTACAGCCGTCCCTATCCTCCAAAATGTATTTAAGAATTTTGAAATGTGTTCAAAACTGACTCCAATTTGGGGAGTGGCCGTACACCGAGAAAGATGGCAGCAAACTAAGGTCACAAAGTTAATAAACAATTTTAATGCTGGCGCAGAGGCAATAGTGTATGGTCCAATCCTGAATGTCTTACGGCAAAGAGCTACGTAAATTCTTTTTTCGATTCTCTGTAGGTCAGGGATGAGAAATTGTAAGAAAATGATTCAACTTTTAACCTTTACTGTCTCATAGACGTAGGTTAAAAACGGCCTCCCTTTCACCCCTTACAGCCGTCCCTGTCCTCCAAAATGTATTTAAGAATTTTGAAATGTGTTCAAAACTGACTCCAATCGGGGGAGTGGCCGTACACCGAGAAAGAGAAATTGTAAGAAAATGATTCAACTTTTAACCTTTACTGTCTCATAGACATAGGTTAAAAACGGCCTCCCTTTCACCCCTTACAGCCGTCCCTGTCCTCCAAAATGTATTTAAGAATTTTGAAATGTGTTCAAAACTGACTCCAATTTGGGGAGTGGCCGTACACCGAGAAAGAGAAATTGTAAGAAAATGATTCAACTTTTAACCTTTACTGTCTCATAGACGTAGGTTAAAAACGGCCTCCCTTTCACCCCTTACAGCCGTCCCTGTCCTCCAAAATGTATTTAAGAATTTTGAAATGTGTTCAAAACTGACTCCAATTTGGGGAGTGGCAGTACACCGAGAAAGAGAAATTGTAAGAAAATGATTCAACTTTTAACCTTTACTGTCTCATAGACGTAGGTTAAAAACGGCCTCCCTTTCACCCCTTACAGCCGTCCCTGTCCTCCAAAATGTATTTAAGAATTTTGAAATGTGTTCAAAACTGACTCCAATTTGGGGAGTGGCAGTACACCGAGAAAGAGAAATTGTAAGAAAATGATTCAACTTTTAACCTTTACTGTCTCATAGACGTAGGTTAAAAACGGCCTCCCTTTCACCCCTTACAGCCGTCCCTGTCCTCCAAAATGTATTTAAGAATTTTGAAATGTGTTCAAAACTGACTCCAATTTGGGGAGTGGCCGTACACCGAGAAAGAGAAATTGTAAGAAAATGATTCAACTTTTAACCTTTACTGTCTCATAGACGTAGGTTAAAATCGGCCTCCCTTTCACCCCTTACAGCCGTCCCTGTCCTCCAAAATGTATTTAAGAATTTTGAAATGTGTTCAAAACTGACTCCAATTTGGGGAGTGGCCGTACACCGAGAAAGAGAAATTGTAAGAAAATGATTCAACTTTTAACCTTTACTGTCTCATAGACGTAGGTTAAAAACGGCCTCCCATTCACCCCTTACAGCCGTCCCTGTCCTCCAAAATGTATTTAAGAATTTTGAAATGTGTTCAAAACTGACTCCAATTTGGGGAGTGGCAGTACACCAAGAAAGAGAAATTGTAAGAAAATGATTCAACTTTTAACCTTTACTGTCTCATAGACGTAGGTTAAAAACGGCCTCCCTTTCACCCATTACAGCCGTCCCTGTCCTCCAAAATGTATTTAAGAATTTTGAAATGTGTTCAAAACTGACTCCAATTTGGGGAGTGGCAGTACACCGAGAAAGAGAAATTGTAAGAAAATGATTCAACTTTTAACCTTTACTGTCTCATAGACGTAGGTTAAAAACGGCCTCCCTTTCACCCCTTACAGCCGTCCCTGTCCTCCAAAATGTATTTAAGAATTTTGAAATGTGTTCAAAACTGACTCCAATTTGGGGAGTGGCCGTACACCGAGAAAGAGAAATTGTAAGAAAATGATTCAACTTTTAACCTTTACTGTCTCATAGACGTAGGTTAAAAACGGCCTCCCTTTCACCCCTTACAGCCGTCCCTGTCCTCCAAAATGTATTTAAGAATTTTGAAATGTGTTCAAAACTGACTCCAATTTGGGGAGTGGCAGTACACCGAGAAAGAGAAATTGTAAGAAAATGATTCAACTTTTAACCTTTACTGTCTCATAGACGTAGGTTAAAAACGGCCTCCCTTTCACCCCTTACAGCCGTCCCTGTCCTCCAAAATGTATTTAAGAATTTTGAAATGTGTTCAAAACTGACTCCAATTTGGGGAGTGGCCGTACACCGAGAAAGAGAAATTGTAAGAAAATGATTCAACTTTTAACCTTTACTGTCTCATAGACGTAGGTTAAAAACGGCCTCCCTTTCACCCCTTACAGCCGTCCCTATCCTCCAAAATGTATTTAAGAATTTTGAAATGTGTTCAAAACTGACTCCAATTTGGGGAGTGGCCGTACACCGAGAAAGATGGCAGCAAACTAAGGTCACAAAGTTAATAAACAATTTTAATGCTGGCGCAGAGGCAATAGTGTATGGTCCAATCCTGAATGTCTTACGGCAAATAGCTACGTAAATTCTTTTTTCGATTCTCTGTAGGTCAGGGATGAGAAATTGTAAGAAAATGATTCAACTTTTAACCTTTACTGTCTCATAGACGTAGGTTAAAAACGGCCTCCCTTTCACCCCTTACAGCCGTCCCTGTCCTCCAAAATGTATTTAAGAATTTTGAAATGTGTTCAAAACTGACTCCAATTTGGGGAGTGGCAGTACACCGAGAAAGAGAAATTGTAAGAAAATGATTCAACTTTTAACCTTTACTGTCTCATAGACGTAGGTTAAAAACGGCCTCCCTTTCACCCCTTACAGCCGTCCCTGTCCTCCAAAATGTA
Source organism: Lissotriton helveticus (assembly GCF_964261635.1). Taxonomy (NCBI): domain Eukaryota; kingdom Metazoa; phylum Chordata; class Amphibia; order Caudata; family Salamandridae; genus Lissotriton; species Lissotriton helveticus. The sequence continues at coordinate 878,817,555 of NC_136073.1, forward strand.
TTTAAGAATTTTGAAATGTGTTCAAAACTGACTCCAATTTGGGGAGTGGCAGTACACCGAGAAAGAGAAATTGTAAGAAAATGATTCAACTTTTAACCTTTACTGTCTCATAGACGTAGGTTAAAAACGGCCTCCCTTTCACCCCTTACAGCCGTCCCTGTCCTCCAAAATGTATTTAAGAATTTTGAAATGTGTTCAAAACTGACTCCAATTTGGGGAGTGGCAGTACACCGAGAAAGAGATATTGTAAGAAAATGATTCAACTTTTAACCTTTACTGTCTCATAGACGTAGGTTAAAAACGGCCTCCCTTTCACCCCTTACAGCCGTCCCTGTCCTCCAAAATATATTTAAGAATTTTGAAATGTGTTCAAAACTGACTCCAATTTGGGGAGTGGCCATACACCGAGAAAGATGGCAGCAAACTAAGGTCACAAAGTTAATAAACAATTTTAATGCTGGAGCAGAGGCAATAGTGTATGGTCCAATCCTGAATGTCTTACGGCAAATAGCTACGTAAATTCTTTTTTCGATTCTCTGTAGGTCAGGGATGAGAAATTGTAAGAAAATGATTCAACTTTTAACCTTTACTGTCTCATAGACGTAGGTTAAAAACGGCCTCCCTTTCACCCCTTACAGCCGTCCCTGTCCTCCAAAATGTATTTAAGAATTTTGAAATGTGTTCAAAACTGACTCCAATTTGGAGAGTGGCAGTACACCAAGAAAGAGAAATTGTAAGAAAATGATTCAACTTTTAACCTTTACTGTCTCATAGACGTAGGTTAAAAACGGCCTCCCTTTCACCCCTTACAGCCGTCCCTGTCCTCCAAAATGTATTTAAGAATTTTGAAATGTGTTCAAAACTGACTCCAATTTGGGGAGTGGCCGTACACCGAGAAAGGGAAATTGTAAGAAAATGATTCAACTTTTAACCTTTACTGTCTCATAGACGTAGGTTAAAAACAGCCTCCCTTTCACCCCTTACAGCCGTCCCTATCCTCCAAAATGCATTTAAGAATTTTGAAATGTGTTCAAAACTGACTCCAATTTGGGGAGTGGCAGTACACCGAGAAAGAGAAATTGTAAGAAAATGATTCAACTTTTAACCTTTACTGTCTCATAGACGTAGGTTAAAAACGGCCTCCCTTTCACCCCTTACAGCCGTCCCTGTCCTCCAAAATGTATTTAAGAATTTTGAAATGTGTTCAAAACTGACTCCAATTTGGGGAGTGGCAGTACACCGAGAAAGAGAAATTGTAAGAAAATGATTCAACTTTTAACCTTTACTGTCTCATAGACGTAGGTTAAAAACGGACTCCCTTTCACCCCTTACAGCCGTCCCTGTCCTCCAAAATGTATTTAAGAATTTTGAAATGTGTTCAAAACTGACTCCAATTTGGGGAGTGGCAGTACACCGAGAAAGAGAAATTGTAAGAAAATGATTCAACTTTTAACCTTTACTGTCTCATAGACGTAGGTTAAAAACGGCCTCCCTTTCACCCCTTACAGCCATCCCTGTCCTCCAAAATGTATTCAAGAATTTTGAAATGTGTTCAAAACTGACTCCAATTTAGGGAGTGGCAGTACACCGAGAAAGAGAAATTGTAAGAAAATGATTCAACTTTTAACCTTTACTGTCTCATAGACGTAGGTTAAAAACGGCCTCCCTTTCACCCCTTACAGCCGTCCCTGTCCTCCAAAATGTATTTAAGAATTTTGAAATGTGTTCAAAACTGACTCCAATTTGGGGAATGGCCGTACACCGAGAAAGAGAAATTGTAAGAAAATGATTCAACTTTTAACCTTTACTGTCTCATAGACGTAGGTTAAAAACGGCCTCCCTTTCACCCCTTACAGCCGTCCCTATCCTCCAAAATGTATTTAAGAATTTTGAAATGTGTTCAAAACTGACTCCAATTTGGGGAGTGGCCGTACACCGAGAAAGATGGCAGCAAACTAAGGTCACAAAGTTAATAAACAATTTTAATGCTGGCGCAGAGGCAATAGTGTATGGTCCAATCCTGAATGTCTTACGGCAAAGAGCTACGTAAATTCTTTTTTCGATTCTCTGTAGGTCAGGGATGAGAAATTGTAAGAAAATGATTCAACTTTTAACCTTTACTGTCTCATAGACGTAGGTTAAAAACGGCCTCCCTTTCACCCCTTACAGCCGTCCCTGTCCTCCAAAATGTATTTAAGAATTTTGAAATGTGTTCAAAACTGACTCCAATCGGGGGAGTGGCCGTACACCGAGAAAGAGAAATTGTAAGAAAATGATTCAACTTTTAACCTTTACTGTCTCATAGACATAGGTTAAAAACGGCCTCCCTTTCACCCCTTACAGCCGTCCCTGTCCTCCAAAATGTATTTAAGAATTTTGAAATGTGTTCAAAACTGACTCCAATTTGGGGAGTGGCCGTACACCGAGAAAGAGAAATTGTAAGAAAATGATTCAACTTTTAACCTTTACTGTCTCATAGACGTAGGTTAAAAACGGCCTCCCTTTCACCCCTTACAGCCGTCCCTGTCCTCCAAAATGTATTTAAGAATTTTGAAATGTGTTCAAAACTGACTCCAATTTGGGGAGTGGCAGTACACCGAGAAAGAGAAATTGTAAGAAAATGATTCAACTTTTAACCTTTACTGTCTCATAGACGTAGGTTAAAAACGGCCTCCCTTTCACCCCTTACAGCCGTCCCTGTCCTCCAAAATGTATTTAAGAATTTTGAAATGTGTTCAAAACTGACTCCAATTTGGGGAGTGGCAGTACACCGAGAAAGAGAAATTGTAAGAAAATGATTCAACTTTTAACCTTTACTGTCTCATAGACGTAGGTTAAAAACGGCCTCCCTTTCACCCCTTACAGCCGTCCCTGTCCTCCAAAATGTATTTAAGAATTTTGAAATGTGTTCAAAACTGACTCCAATTTGGGGAGTGGCCGTACACCGAGAAAGAGAAATTGTAAGAAAATGATTCAACTTTTAACCTTTACTGTCTCATAGACGTAGGTTAAAAACGGCCTCCCTTTCACCCCTTACAGCCGTCCCTGTCCTCCAAAATGTATTTAAGAATTTTGAAATGTGTTCAAAACTGACTCCAATTTGGGGAGTGGCCGTACACCGAGAAAGAGAAATTGTAAGAAAATGATTCAACTTTTAACCTTTACTGTCTCATAGACGTAGGTTAAAAACGGCCTCCCATTCACCCCTTACAGCCGTCCCTGTCCTCCAAAATGTATTTAAGAATTTTGAAATGTGTTCAAAACTGACTCCAATTTGGGGAGTGGCAGTACACCAAGAAAGAGAAATTGTAAGAAAATGATTCAACTTTTAACCTTTACTGTCTCATAGACGTAGGTTAAAAACGGCCTCCCTTTCACCCATTACAGCCGTCCCTGTCCTCCAAAATGTATTTAAGAATTTTGAAATGTGTTCAAAACTGACTCCAATTTGGGGAGTGGCAGTACACCGAGAAAGAGAAATTGTAAGAAAATGATTCAACTTTTAACCTTTACTGTCTCATAGACGTAGGTTAAAAACGGCCTCCCTTTCACCCCTTACAGCCGTCCCTGTCCTCCAAAATGTATTTAAGAATTTTGAAATGTGTTCAAAACTGACTCCAATTTGGGGAGTGGCCGTACACCGAGAAAGAGAAATTGTAAGAAAATGATTCAACTTTTAACCTTTACTGTCTCATAGACGTAGGTTAAAAATGGCCTCCCTTTCACCCCTTACAGCCGTCCCTGTCCTCCAAAATGTATTTAAGAATTTTGAAATGTGTTCAAAACTGACTCCAATTTGGGGAGTGGCAGTACACCGAGAAAGAGAAATTGTAAGAAAATGATTCAACTTTTAACCTTTACTGTCTCATAGACGTAGGTTAAAAACGGCCTCCCTTTCACCCCTTACAGCCGTCCCTGTCCTCCAAAATGTATTTAAGAATTTTGAAATGTGTTCAAAACTGACTCCAATTTGGGGAGTGGCCGTACACCGAGAAAGAGAAATTGTAAGAAAATGATTCAACTTTTAACCTTTACTGTCTCATAGACGTAGGTTAAAAACGGCCTCCCTTTCACCCCTTACAGCCGTCCCTATCCTCCAAAATGTATTTAAGAATTTTGAAATGTGTTCAAAACTGACTCCAATTTGGGGAGTGGCCGTACACCGAGAAAGATGGCAGCAAACTAAGGTCACAAAGTTAATAAACAATTTTAATGCTGGCGCAGAGGCAATAGTGTATGGTCCAATCCTGAATGTCTTACGGCAAATAGCTACGTAAATTCTTTTTTCGATTCTCTGTAGGTCAGGGATGAGAAATTGTAAGAAAATGATTCAACTTTTAACCTTTACTGTCTCATAGACGTAGGTTAAAAACGGCCTCCCTTTCACCCCTTACAGCCGTCCCTGTCCTCCAAAATGTATTTAAGAATTTTGAAATGTGTTCAAAACTGACTCCAATTTGGGGAGTGGCCGTACACCGAGAAAGAGAAATTGTAAGAAAATGATTCAACTTTTAACCTTTACTGTCTCATAGACGTAGGTTAAAAACGGCCTCCCTTTCACCCCTTACAGCCGTCCCTGTCCTCCAAAATGTATTTAAGAATTTTGAAATGTGTTCAAAACTGACTCCAATTTGGGGAGTGGCCGTACACCGAGAAAGGGAAATTGTAAGAAAATGATTCAACTTTTAACCTTTACTGTCTCATAGACGTAGGTTAAAAACAGCCTCCCTTTCACCCCTTACAGCCGTCCCTATCCTCCAAAATGCATTTAAGAATTTTGAAATGTGTTCAAAACTGACTCCAATTTGGGGAGTGGCAGTACACCGAGAAAGATGGCAGCAAACTAAGGTCACAAAGTTAATAAACAATTTTAATGCTGGCGCAGAGGCAATAGTGTATGGTCCAATCCTGAATGTCTTACGGCAAATAGCTACGTAAATTCTTTTTTCGATTCTCTGTAGGTCAGGGATGAGAAATTGTAAGAAAATGATTCAACTTTTAACCTTTACTGTCTCATAGACGTAGGTTAAAAACGGCCTCCCTTTCACCCCTTACAGCCGTCCCTGTCCTCCAAAATGTATTTAAGAATTTTGAAATGTGTTCAAAACTGACTCCAATTTGGGGAGTGGCAGTACACCGAGAAAGAGAAATTGTAGGAAAATGATTCAACTTTTAACCTTTACTGTCTCATAGACGTAGGTTAAAAACGGCCTCCCTTTCACCCCTTACAGCCGTCCCTGTCCTCCAAAATGTATTTAAGAATTTTGAAATGTGTTCAAAACTGACTCCAATTTGGGGAGTGGCCATACACCGAGAAAGAGAAATTGTAGGAAAATGATTCAACTTTTAACCTTTACTGTCTCATAGACGTATGTCCTCCAAAATGTATTTAAGAATTTTGAAATGTGTTCAAAACTGACTCCAATTTGGGGAGTGGCCGTACACCGAGAAAGAGAAATTGTAAGAAAATGATTCAACTTTTAACCTTTACTGTCTCATAGACGTAGGTTAAAAACGGCCTCCCATTCACCCCTTACAGCCGTCCCTGTCCTCCAAAATGTATTTAAGAATTTTGAAATGTGTTCAAAACTGACTCCAATTTGGGGAGTGGCAGTACACCAAGAAAGAGAAATTGTAAGAAAATGATTCAACTTTTAACCTTTACTGTCTCATAGACGTAGGTTAAAAACGGCCTCCCTTTCACCCATTACAGCCGTCCCTGTCCTCCAAAATGTATTTAAGAATTTTGAAATGTGTTCAAAACTGACTCCAATTTGGGGAGTGGCAGTACACCGAGAAAGAGAAATTGTAAGAAAATGATTCAACTTTTAACCTTTACTGTCTCATAGACGTAGGTTAAAAACGGCCTCCCTTTCACCCCTTACAGCCGTCCCTGTCCTCCAAAATGTATTTAAGAATTTTGAAATGTGTTCAAAACTGACTCCAATTTGGGGAGTGGCCGTACACCGAGAAAGAGAAATTGTAAGAAAATGATTCAACTTTTAACCTTTACTGTCTCATAGACGTAGGTTAAAAATGGCCTCCCTTTCACCCCTTACAGCCGTCCCTGTCCTCCAAAATGTATTTAAGAATTTTGAAATGTGTTCAAAACTGACTCCAATTTGGGGAGTGGCAGTACACCGAGAAAGAGAAATTGTAAGAAAATGATTCAACTTTTAACCTTTACTGTCTCATAGACGTAGGTTAAAAACGGCCTCCCTTTCACCCCTTACAGCCGTCCCTGTCCTCCAAAATGTATTTAAGAATTTTGAAATGTGTTCAAAACTGACTCCAATTTGGGGAGTGGCCGTACACCGAGAAAGAGAAATTGTAAGAAAATGATTCAACTTTTAACCTTTACTGTCTCATAGACGTAGGTTAAAAACGGCCTCCCTTTCACCCCTTACAGCCGTCCCTATCCTCCAAAATGTATTTAAGAATTTTGAAATGTGTTCAAAACTGACTCCAATTTGGGGAGTGGCCGTACACCGAGAAAGATGGCAGCAAACTAAGGTCACAAAGTTAATAAACAATTTTAATGCTGGCGCAGAGGCAATAGTGTATGGTCCAATCCTGAATGTCTTACGGCAAATAGCTACGTAAATTCTTTTTTCGATTCTCTGTAGGTCAGGGATGAGAAATTGTAAGAAAATGATTCAACTTTTAACCTTTACTGTCTCATAGACGTAGGTTAAAAACGGCCTCCCTTTCACCCCTTACAGCCGTCCCTGTCCTCCAAAATGTATTTAAGAATTTTGAAATGTGTTCAAAACTGACTCCAATTTGGGGAGTGGCCGTACACCGAGAAAGAGAAATTGTAAGAAAATGATTCAACTTTTAACCTTTACTGTCTCATAGACGTAGGTTAAAAACGGCCTCCCTTTCACCCCTTACAGCCGTCCCTGTCCTCCAAAATGTATTTAAGAATTTTGAAATGTGTTCAAAACTGACTCCAATTTGGGGAGTGGCCGTACACCGAGAAAGGGAAATTGTAAGAAAATGATTCAACTTTTAACCTTTACTGTCTCATAGACGTAGGTTAAAAACAGCCTCCCTTTCACCCCTTACAGCCGTCCCTATCCTCCAAAATGCATTTAAGAATTTTGAAATGTGTTCAAAACTGACTCCAATTTGGGGAGTGGCAGTACACCGAGAAAGATGGCAGCAAACTAAGGTCACAAAGTTAATAAACAATTTTAATGCTGGCGCAGAGGCAATAGTGTATGGTCCAATCCTGAATGTCTTACGGCAAATAGCTACGTAAATTCTTTTTTCGATTCTCTGTAGGTCAGGGATGAGAAATTGTAAGAAAATGATTCAACTTTTAACCTTTACTGTCTCATAGACGTAGGTTAAAAACGGCCTCCCTTTCACCCCTTACAGCCGTCCCTGTCCTCCAAAATGTATTTAAGAATTTTGAAATGTGTTCAAAACTGACTCCAATTTGGGGAGTGGCCGTACACCGAGAAAGAGAAATTGTAAGAAAATGATTCAACTTTTAACCTTTACTGTCTCATAGACGTAGGTTAAAAACGGCCTCCCTTTCACCCCTTACAGCCGTCCCTGTCCTCCAAAATGTATTTAAGAATTTTGAAATGTGTTCAAAACTGACTCCAATTTGGGGAGTGGCAGTACACCGAGAAAGAGAAATTGTAGGAAAATGATTCAACTTTTAACCTTTACTGTCTCATAGACGTAGGTTAAAAACGGCCTCCCTTTCACCCCTTACAGCCGTCCCTGTCCTCCAAAATGTATTTAAGAATTTTGAAATGTGTTCAAAACTGACTCCAATTTGGGGAGTGGCCATACACCGAGAAAGATGGCAGCAAACTAAGGTCACAAAGTTAATAAACAATTTTAACCACTTGGATGCTAAGGGGTGTGCTAGTAGGTCCATGTAATTTCCATTGAAATCAATGGAAACTCCATGACGAGTTACCCTTGTCATTAGCAGCGAAGGGGTTAATGCTGGAGCAGAGGCAATAGTGTATGGTCCAATCCTGAATCTCTTACGGCAAATAGCTACGTAAATTCTTTTTTCGATTCTCTGTAGGTCAGGGATGAGAAATTGTAAGAAAATGATTCAACTTTTAACCTTTACTGTCTCATAGACGTAAGTTAAAAACGGCCTCCCTTTCACCCCTTACAGCCGTCCCTGTCCTCCAAAATGTATGTAAGAATTTTGAAATGTGTTCAAAACTGACTCCAATTTGGGGAGTGGCCGTACACCGAGAAAGAGAAATTGTAAGACAATGATTCAACTTTTAACCTTTACTGTCTCATAGACGTAGGTTAAAAACGGCCTCCCTTTCACCCCTTACAGCCGTCCCTGTCCTCCAAAATGTATTTAAGAATTTTGAAATGTGTTCAAAACTGACTTCAATTTGGGGAGTGGCCGTACACCGAGAAAGAGAAATTGTAAGAAAATGATTCAACTTTTAACCTTTACTGTCTCATAGACTTAGGTTAAAAACGGCCTCCCTTTCACCCCTTACAGCCGTCCCTGTCCTCCAAAATGTATTTAAGAATTTTGAAATGTGTTCAAAACTGACTCCAATTTGGGGAGTGGCACTACACCGAGAAAGAGAAATTGTAAGAAAATGATTCAACTTTTAACCTTTACTGTCTCATAGACGTAGGTTAAAAACGGCCTCCCTTTCACCCCTTACAGCCGTCCCTGTCCTCCAAAATGTATTTAAGAATTTTGAAATGTGTTCAAAACTGACTCCAATTTGGGGAGTGGCAGTACACCGAGAAAGAGAAATTGTAAGAAAATGATTCAACTTTTAACCTTTACTGTCTCATAGACGTAGGTTAAAAACGGCCTCCCTTTCACCCCTTACAGCCGTCCCTGTCCTCCAAAATGTATTTAAGAATTTTGAAATGTGTTCAAAACTGACTCCAATTTGGGGAGTGGCAGTACACCGAGAAAGAGATATTGTAAGAAAATGATTCAACTTTTAACCTTTACTGTCTCATAGACGTAGGTTAAAAACGGCCTCCCTTTCACCCCTTACAGCCGTCCCTGTCCTCCAAAATATATTTAAGAATTTTGAAATGTGTTCAAAACTGACTCCAATTTGGGGAGTGGCCATACACCGAGAAAGATGGCAGCAAACTAAGGTCACAAAGTTAATAAACAATTTTAATGCTGGAGCAGAGGCAATAGTGTATGGTCCAATCCTGAATGTCTTACGGCAAATAGCTACGTAAATTCTTTTTTCGATTCTCTGTAGGTCAGGGATGAGAAATTGTAAGAAAATGATTCAACTTTTAACCTTTACTGTCTCATAGACGTAGGTTAAAAACGGCCTCCCTTTCACCCCTTACAGCCGTCCCTGTCCTCCAAAATGTATTTAAGAATTTTGAAATGTGTTCAAAACTGACTCCAATTTGGAGAGTGGCCGTACACCAAGAAAGAGAAATTGTAAGAAAATGATTCAACTTTTAACCTTTACTGTCTCATAGACGTAGGTTAAAAACGGCCTCCCTTTCACCCCTTACAGCCGTCCCTGTCCTCCAAAATGTATTTAAGAATTTTGAAATGTGTTCAAAACTGACTCCAATTTGGGGAGTGGCCGTACACCGAGAAAGGGAAATTGTAAGAAAATGATTCAACTTTTAACCTTTACTGTCTCATAGACGTAGGTTAAAAACAGCCTCCCTTTCACCCCTTACAGCCGTCCCTATCCTCCAAAATGCATTTAAGAATTTTGAAATGTGTTCAAAACTGACTCCAATTTGGGGAGTGGCAGTACACCGAGAAAGAGAAATTGTAAGAAAATGATTCAACTTTTAACCTTTACTGTCTCATAGACGTAGGTTAAAAACGGCCTCCCTTTCACCCCTTACAGCCGTCCCTGTCCTCCAAAATGTATTTAAGAATTTTGAAATGTGTTCAAAACTGACTCCAATTTGGGGAGTGGCAGTACACCGAGAAAGAGAAATTGTAAGAAAATGATTCAACTTTTAACCTTTACTGTCTCATAGACGTAGGTTAAAAACGGACTCCCTTTCACCCCTTACAGCCGTCCCTGTCCTCCAAAATGTATTTAAGAATTTTGAAATGTGTTCAAAACTGACTCCAATTTGGGGAGTGGCAGTACACCGAGAAAGAGAAATTGTAAGAAAATGATTCAACTTTTAACCTTTACTGTCTCATAGACGTAGGTTAAAAACGGCCTCCCTTTCACCCCTTACAGCCATCCCTGTCCTCCAAAATGTATTCAAGAATTTTGAAATGTGTTCAAAACTGACTCCAATTTAGGGAGTGGCAGTACACCGAGAAAGAGAAATTGTAAGAAAATGATTCAACTTTTAACCTTTACTGTCTCATAGACGTAGGTTAAAAACGGCCTCCCTTTCACCCCTTACAGCCGTCCCTGTCCTCCAAAATGTATTTAAGAATTTTGAAATGTGTTCAAAACTGACTCCAATTTGGGGAATGGCCGTACACCGAGAAAGAGAAATTGTAAGAAAATGATTCAACTTTTAACCTTTACTGTCTCATAGACGTAGGTTAAAAACGGCCTCCCTTTCACCCCTTACAGCCGTCCCTATCCTCCAAAATGTATTTAAGAATTTTGAAATGTGTTCAAAACTGACTCCAATTTGGGGAGTGGCCGTACACCGAGAAAGATGGCAGCAAACTAAGGTCACAAAGTTAATAAACAATTTTAATGCTGGCGCAGAGGCAATAGTGTATGGTCCAATCCTGAATGTCTTACGGCAAAGAGCTACGTAAATTCTTTTTTCGATTCTCTGTAGGTCAGGGATGAGAAATTGTAAGAAAATGATTCAACTTTTAACCTTTACTGTCTCATAGACGTAGGTTAAAAACGGCCTCCCTTTCACCCCTTACAGCCGTCCCTGTCCTCCAAAATGTATTTAAGAATTTTGAAATGTGTTCAAAACTGACTCCAATCGGGGGAGTGGCCGTACACCGAGAAAGAGAAATTGTAAGAAAATGATTCAACTTTTAACCTTTACTGTCTCATAGACATAGGTTAAAAACGGCCTCCCTTTCACCCCTTACAGCCGTCCCTGTCCTCCAAAATGTATTTAAGAATTTTGAAATGTGTTCAAAACTGACTCCAATTTGGGGAGTGGCCGTACACCGAGAAAGAGAAATTGTAAGAAAATGATTCAACTTTTAACCTTTACTGTCTCATAGACGTAGGTTAAAAACGGCCTCCCTTTCACCCCTTACAGCCGTCCCTGTCCTCCAAAATGTATTTAAGAATTTTGAAATGTGTTCAAAACTGACTCCAATTTGGGGAGTGGCAGTACACCGAGAAAGAGAAATTGTAAGAAAATGATTCAACTTTTAACCTTTACTGTCTCATAGACGTAGGTTAAAAACGGCCTCCCTTTCACCCCTTACAGCCGTCCCTGTCCTCCAAAATGTATTTAAGAATTTTGAAATGTGTTCAAAACTGACTCCAATTTGGGGAGTGGCAGTACACCGAGAAAGAGAAATTGTAAGAAAATGATTCAACTTTTAACCTTTACTGTCTCATAGACGTAGGTTAAAAACGGCCTCCCTTTCACCCCTTACAGCCGTCCCTGTCCTCCAAAATGTATTTAAGAATTTTGAAATGTGTTCAAAACTGACTCCAATTTGGGGAGTGGCCGTACACCGAGAAAGAGAAATTGTAAGAAAATGATTCAACTTTTAACCTTTACTGTCTCATAGACGTAGGTTAAAAACGGCCTCCCTTTCACCCCTTACAGCCGTCCCTGTCCTCCAAAATGTATTTAAGAATTTTGAAATGTGTTCAAAACTGACTCCAATTTGGGGAGTGGCCGTACACCGAGAAAGAGAAATTGTAAGAAAATGATTCAACTTTTAACCTTTACTGTCTCATAGACGTAGGTTAAAAACGGCCTCCCATTCACCCCTTACAGCCGTCCCTGTCCTCCAAAATGTATTTAAGAATTTTGAAATGTGTTCAAAACTGACTCCAATTTGGGGAGTGGCAGTACACCAAGAAAGAGAAATTGTAAGAAAATGATTCAACTTTTAACCTTTACTGTCTCATAGACGTAGGTTAAAAACGGCCTCCCTTTCACCCATTACAGCCGTCCCTGTCCTCCAAAATGTATTTAAGAATTTTGAAATGTGTTCAAAACTGACTCCAATTTGGGGAGTGGCAGTACACCGAGAAAGAGAAATTGTAAGAAAATGATTCAACTTTTAACCTTTACTGTCTCATAGACGTAGGTTAAAAACGGCCTCCCTTTCACCCCTTACAGCCGTCCCTGTCCTCCAAAATGTATTTAAGAATTTTGAAATGTGTTCAAAACTGACTCCAATTTGGGGAGTGGCCGTACACCGAGAAAGAGAAATTGTAAGAAAATGATTCAACTTTTAACCTTTACTGTCTCATAGACGTAGGTTAAAAACGGCCTCCCTTTCACCCCTTACAGCCGTCCCTGTCCTCCAAAATGTATTTAAGAATTTTGAAATGTGTTCAAAACTGACTCCAATTTGGGGAGTGGCAGTACACCGAGAAAGAGAAATTGTAAGAAAATGATTCAACTTTTAACCTTTACTGTCTCATAGACGTAGGTTAAAAACGGCCTCCCTTTCACCCCTTACAGCCGTCCCTGTCCTCCAAAATGTATTTAAGAATTTTGAAATGTGTTCAAAACTGACTCCAATTTGGGGAGTGGCCGTACACCGAGAAAGAGAAATTGTAAGAAAATGATTCAACTTTTAACCTTTACTGTCTCATAGACGTAGGTTAAAAACGGCCTCCCTTTCACCCCTTACAGCCGTCCCTATCCTCCAAAATGTATTTAAGAATTTTGAAATGTGTTCAAAACTGACTCCAATTTGGGGAGTGGCCGTACACCGAGAAAGATGGCAGCAAACTAAGGTCACAAAGTTAATAAACAATTTTAATGCTGGCGCAGAGGCAATAGTGTATGGTCCAATCCTGAATGTCTTACGGCAAATAGCTACGTAAATTCTTTTTTCGATTCTCTGTAGGTCAGGGATGAGAAATTGTAAGAAAATGATTCAACTTTTAACCTTTACTGTCTCATAGACGTAGGTTAAAAACGGCCTCCCTTTCACCCCTTACAGCCGTCCCTGTCCTCCAAAATGTATTTAAGAATTTTGAAATGTGTTCAAAACTGACTCCAATTTGGGGAGTGGCAGTACACCGAGAAAGAGAAATTGTAAGAAAATGATTCAACTTTTAACCTTTACTGTCTCATAGACGTAGGTTAAAAACGGCCTCCCTTTCACCCCTTACAGCCGTCCCTGTCCTCCAAAATGTATTTAAGAATTTTGAAATGTGTTCAAAACTGACTCCAATTTGGGGAGTGGCAGTACACCGAGAAAGAGAAATTGTAAGAAAATGATTCAACTTTTAACCTTTACTGTCTCATAGACGTAGGTTAAAAACGGCCTCCCTTTCACCCCTTACAGCCGTCCCTGTCCTCCAAAATGTATTTAAGAATTTTGAAATGTGTTCAAAACTGACTCCAATTTGGGGAGTGGCAGTACACCGAGAAAGAGATATTGTAAGAAAATGATTCAACTTTTAACCTTTACTGTCTCATAGACGTAGGTTAAAAACGGCCTCCCTTTCACCCCTTACAGCCGTCCCTGTCCTCCAAAATATATTTAAGAATTTTGAAATGTGTTCAAAACTGACTCCAATTTGGGGAGTGGCCATACACCGAGAAAGATGGCAGCAAACTAAGGTCACAAAGTTAATAAACAATTTTAATGCTGGAGCAGAGGCAATAGTGTATGGTCCAATCCTGAATGTCTTACGGCAAATAGCTACGTAAATTCTTTTTTCGATTCTCTGTAGGTCAGGGATGAGAAATTGTAAGAAAATGATTCAACTTTTAACCTTTACTGTCTCATAGACGTAGGTTAAAAACGGCCTCCCTTTCACCCCTTACAGCCGTCCCTGTCCTCCAAAATGTATTTAAGAATTTTGAAATGTGTTCAAAACTGACTCCAATTTGGAGAGTGGCCGTACACCAAGAAAGAGAAATTGTAAGAAAATGATTCAACTTTTAACCTTTACTGTCTCATAGACGTAGGTTAAAAACGGCCTCCCTTTCACCCCTTACAGCCGTCCCTGTCCTCCAAAATGTATTTAAGAATTTTGAAATGTGTTCAAAACTGACTCCAATTTGGGGAGTGGCCGTACACCGAGAAAGGGAAATTGTAAGAAAATGATTCAACTTTTAACCTTTACTGTCTCATAGACGTAGGTTAAAAACAGCCTCCCTTTCACCCCTTACAGCCGTCCCTATCCTCCAAAATGCATTTAAGAATTTTGAAATGTGTTCAAAACTGACTCCAATTTGGGGAGTGGCAGTACACCGAGAAAGAGAAATTGTAAGAAAATGATTCAACTTTTAACCTTTACTGTCTCATAGACGTAGGTTAAAAACGGCCTCCCTTTCACCCCTTACAGCCGTCCCTGTCCTCCAAAATGTATTTAAGAATTTTGAAATGTGTTCAAAACTGACTCCAATTTGGGGAGTGGCAGTACACCGAGAAAGAGAAATTGTAAGAAAATGATTCAACTTTTAACCTTTACTGTCTCATAGACGTAGGTTAAAAACGGACTCCCTTTCACCCCTTACAGCCGTCCCTGTCCTCCAAAATGTATTTAAGAATTTTGAAATGTGTTCAAAACTGACTCCAATTTGGGGAGTGGCAGTACACCGAGAAAGAGAAATTGTAAGAAAATGATTCAACTTTTAACCTTTACTGTCTCATAGACGTAGGTTAAAAACGGCCTCCCTTTCACCCCTTACAGCCATCCCTGTCCTCCAAAATGTATTCAAGAATTTTGAAATGTGTTCAAAACTGACTCCAATTTAGGGAGTGGCAGTACACCGAGAAAGAGAAATTGTAAGAAAATGATTCAACTTTTAACCTTTACTGTCTCATAGACGTAGGTTAAAAACGGCCTCCCTTTCACCCCTTACAGCCGTCCCTGTCCTCCAAAATGTATTTAAGAATTTTGAAATGTGTTCAAAACTGACTCCAATTTGGGGAATGGCCGTACACCGAGAAAGAGAAATTGTAAGAAAATGATTCAACTTTTAACCTTTACTGTCTCATAGACGTAGGTTAAAAACGGCCTCCCTTTCACCCCTTACAGCCGTCCCTATCCTCCAAAATGTATTTAAGAATTTTGAAATGTGTTCAAAACTGACTCCAATTTGGGGAGTGGCCGTACACCGAGAAAGATGGCAGCAAACTAAGGTCACAAAGTTAATAAACAATTTTAATGCTGGCGCAGAGGCAATAGTGTATGGTCCAATCCTGAATGTCTTACGGCAAAGAGCTACGTAAATTCTTTTTTCGATTCTCTGTAGGTCAGGGATGAGAAATTGTAAGAAAATGATTCAACTTTTAACCTTTACTGTCTCATAGACGTAGGTTAAAAACGGCCTCCCTTTCACCCCTTACAGCCGTCCCTGTCCTCCAAAATGTATTTAAGAATTTTGAAATGTGTTCAAAACTGACTCCAATCGGGGGAGTGGCCGTACACCGAGAAAGAGAAATTGTAAGAAAATGATTCAACTTTTAACCTTTACTGTCTCATAGACATAGGTTAAAAACGGCCTCCCTTTCACCCCTTACAGCCGTCCCTGTCCTCCAAAATGTATTTAAGAATTTTGAAATGTGTTCAAAACTGACTCCAATTTGGGGAGTGGCCGTACACCGAGAAAGAGAAATTGTAAGAAAATGATTCAACTTTTAACCTTTACTGTCTCATAGACGTAGGTTAAAAACGGCCTCCCTTTCACCCCTTACAGCCGTCCCTGTCCTCCAAAATGTATTTAAGAATTTTGAAATGTGTTCAAAACTGACTCCAATTTGGGGAGTGGCAGTACACCGAGAAAGAGAAATTGTAAGAAAATGATTCAACTTTTAACCTTTACTGTCTCATAGACGTAGGTTAAAAACGGCCTCCCTTTCACCCCTTACAGCCGTCCCTGTCCTCCAAAATGTATTTAAGAATTTTGAAATGTGTTCAAAACTGACTCCAATTTGGGGAGTGGCAGTACACCGAGAAAGAGAAATTGTAAGAAAATGATTCAACTTTTAACCTTTACTGTCTCATAGACGTAGGTTAAAAACGGCCTCCCTTTCACCCCTTACAGCCGTCCCTGTCCTCCAAAATGTATTTAAGAATTTTGAAATGTGTTCAAAACTGACTCCAATTTGGGGAGTGGCCGTACACCGAGAAAGAGAAATTGTAAGAAAATGATTCAACTTTTAACCTTTACTGTCTCATAGACGTAGGTTAAAAACGGCCTCCCTTTCACCCCTTACAGCCGTCCCTGTCCTCCAAAATGTATTTAAGAATTTTGAAATGTGTTCAAAACTGACTCCAATTTGGGGAGTGGCCGTACACCGAGAAAGAGAAATTGTAAGAAAATGATTCAACTTTTAACCTTTACTGTCTCATAGACGTAGGTTAAAAACGGCCTCCCATTCACCCCTTACAGCCGTCCCTGTCCTCCAAAATGTATTTAAGAATTTTGAAATGTGTTCAAAACTGACTCCAATTTGGGGAGTGGCAGTACACCAAGAAAGAGAAATTGTAAGAAAATGATTCAACTTTTAACCTTTACTGTCTCATAGACGTAGGTTAAAAACGGCCTCCCTTTCACCCATTACAGCCGTCCCTGTCCTCCAAAATGTATTTAAGAATTTTGAAATGTGTTCAAAACTGACTCCAATTTGGGGAGTGGCAGTACACCGAGAAAGAGAAATTGTAAGAAAATGATTCAACTTTTAACCTTTACTGTCTCATAGACGTAGGTTAAAAACGGCCTCCCTTTCACCCCTTACAGCCGTCCCTGTCCTCCAAAATGTATTTAAGAATTTTGAAATGTGTTCAAAACTGATTCCAATTTGGGGAGTGGCCGTACACCGAGAAAGAGAAATTGTAAGAAAATGATTCAACTTTTAACCTTTACTGTCTCATAGACGTAGGTTAAAAACGGCCTCCCTTTCACCCCTTACAGCCGTCCCTGTCCTCCAAAATGTATTTAAGAATTTTGAAATGTGTTCAAAACTGACTCCAATTTGGGGAGTGGCAGTACACCGAGAAAGAGAAATTGTAAGAAAATGATTCAACTTTTAACCTTTACTGTCTCATAGACGTAGGTTAAAAACGGCCTCCCTTTCACCCCTTACAGCCGTCCCTGTCCTCCAAAATGTATTTAAGAATTTTGAAATGTGTTCAAAACTGACTCCAATTTGGGGAGTGGCCGTACACCGAGAAAGAGAAATTGTAAGAAAATGATTCAACTTTTAACCTTTACTGTCTCATAGACGTAGGTTAAAAACGGCCTCCCTTTCACCCCTTACAGCCGTCCCTATCCTCCAAAATGTATTTAAGAATTTTGAAATGTGTTCAAAACTGACTCCAATTTGGGGAGTGGCCGTACACCGAGAAAGATGGCAGCAAACTAAGGTCACAAAGTTAATAAACAATTTTAATGCTGGCGCAGAGGCAATAGTGTATGGTCCAATCCTGAATGTCTTACGGCAAATAGCTACGTAAATTCTTTTTTCGATTCTCTGTAGGTCAGGGATGAGAAATTGTAAGAAAATGATTCAACTTTTAACCTTTACTGTCTCATAGACGTAGGTTAAAAACGGCCTCCCTTTCACCCCTTACAGCCGTCCCTGTCCTCCAAAATGTATTTAAGAATTTTGAAATGTGTTCAAAACTGACTCCAATTTGGGGAGTGGCCGTACACCGAGAAAGAGAAATTGTAAGAAAATGATTCAACTTTTAACCTTTACTGTCTCATAGACGTAGGTTAAAAACGGCCTCCCTTTCACCCCTTACAGCCGTCCCTGTCCTCCAAAATGTATTTAAGAATTTTGAAATGTGTTCAAAACTGACTCCAATTTGGGGAGTGGCCGTACACCGAGAAAGGGAAATTGTAAGAAAATGATTCAACTTTTAACCTTTACTGTCTCATAGACGTAGGTTAAAAACAGCCTCCCTTTCACCCCTTACAGCCGTCCCTATCCTCCAAAATGCATTTAAGAATTTTGAAATGTGTTCAAAACTGACTCCAATTTGGGGAGTGGCAGTACACCGAGAAAGATGGCAGCAAACTAAGGTCACAAAGTTAATAAACAATTTTAATGCTGGCGCAGAGGCAATAGTGTATGGTCCAATCCTGAATGTCTTACGGCAAATAGCTACGTAAATTCTTTTTTCGATTCTCTGTAGGTCAGGGATGAGAAATTGTAAGAAAATGATTCAACTTTTAACCTTTACTGTCTCATAGACGTAGGTTAAAAACGGCCTCCCTTTCACCCCTTACAGCCGTCCCTGTCCTCCAAAATGTATTTAAGAATTTTGAAATGTGTTCAAAACTGACTCCAATTTGGGGAGTGGCCGTACACCGAGAAAGAGAAATTGTAAGAAAATGATTCAACTTTTAACCTTTACTGTCTCATAGACGTAGGTTAAAAACGGCCTCCCTTTCACCCCTTACAGCCGTCCCTGTCCTCCAAAATGTATTTAAGAATTTTGAAATGTGTTCAAAACTGACTCCAATTTGGGGAGTGGCAGTACACCGAGAAAGAGAAATTGTAGGAAAATGATTCAACTTTTAACCTTTACTGTCTCATAGACGTAGGTTAAAAACGGCCTCCCTTTCACCCCTTACAGCCGTCCCTGTCCTCCAAAATGTATTTAAGAATTTTGAAATGTGTTCAAAACTGACTCCAATTTGGGGAGTGGCCATACACCGAGAAAGATGGCAGCAAACTAAGGTCACAAAGTTAATAAACAATTTTAACCACTTGGATGCTAAGGGGTGTGCTAGTAGGTCCATGTAATTTCCATTGAAATCAATGGAAACTCCATGACGAGTTACCCTTGTCATTAGCAGCGAAGGGGTTAATGCTGGAGCAGAGGCAATAGTGTATGGTCCAATCCTGAATCTCTTACGGCAAATAGCTACGTAAATTCTTTTTTCGATTCTCTGTAGGTCAGGGATGAGAAATTGTAAGAAAATGATTCAACTTTTAACCTTTACTGTCTCATAGACGTAAGTTAAAAACGGCCTCCCTTTCACCCCTTACAGCCGTCCCTGTCCTCCAAAATGTATGTAAGAATTTTGAAATGTGTTCAAAACTGACTCCAATTTGGGGAGTGGCCGTACACCGAGAAAGAGAAATTGTAAGACAATGATTCAACTTTTAACCTTTACTGTCTCATAGACGTAGGTTAAAAACGGCCTCCCTTTCACCCCTTACAGCCGTCCCTGTCCTCCAAAATGTATTTAAGAATTTTGAAATGTGTTCAAAACTGACTTCAATTTGGGGAGTGGCCGTACACCGAGAAAGAGAAATTGTAAGAAAATGATTCAACTTTTAACCTTTACTGTCTCATAGACTTAGGTTAAAAACGGCCTCCCTTTCACCCCTTACAGCCGTCCCTGTCCTCCAAAATGTATTTAAGAATTTTGAAATGTGTTCAAAACTGACTCCAATTTGGGGAGTGGCACTACACCGAGAAAGAGAAATTGTAAGAAAATGATTCAACTTTTAACCTTTACTGTCTCATAGACGTAGGTTAAAAACGGCCTCCCTTTCACCCCTTACAGCCGTCCCTGTCCTCCAAAATGTATTTAAGAATTTTGAAATGTGTTCAAAACTGACTCCAATTTGGGGAGTGGCAGTACACCGAGAAAGAGAAATTGTAAGAAAATGATTCAACTTTTAACCTTTACTGTCTCATAGACGTAGGTTAAAAACGGCCTCCCTTTCACCCCTTACAGCCGTCCCTGTCCTCCAAAATGTATTTAAGAATTTTGAAATGTGTTCAAAACTGACTCCAATTTGGGGAGTGGCAGTACACCGAGAAAGAGATATTGTAAGAAAATGATTCAACTTTTAACCTTTACTGTCTCATAGACGTAGGTTAAAAACGGCCTCCCTTTCACCCCTTACAGCCGTCCCTGTCCTCCAAAATATATTTAAGAATTTTGAAATGTGTTCAAAACTGACTCCAATTTGGGGAGTGGCCATACACCGAGAAAGATGGCAGCAAACTAAGGTCACAAAATTAATAAACAATTTTAATGCTGGAGCAGAGGCAATAGTGTATGGTCCAATCCTGAATGTCTTACGGCAAATAGCTACGTAAATTCTTTTTTCGTTTCTCTGTAGGTTAGGGATGAGAAATTGTAAGAAAATGATTCAACTTTTAACCTTTACTGTCTCATAGACGTAGGTTAAAAACGGCCTCCCTTTCACCCCTTACAGCCGTCCCTGTCCTCCAAAATGTATTTAAGAATTTTGAAATGTGTTCAAAACTGACTCCAATTTGGAGAGTGGCCGTACACCAAGAAAGAGAAATTGTAAGAAAATGATTCAACTTTTAACCTTTACTGTCTCATAGACGTAGGTTAAAAACGGCCTCCCTTTCACCCCTTACAGCCGTCCCTGTCTTTCAAAATGTATTTAAGAATTTTGAAATGTGTTCAAAACTGACTCCAATTGGGGAGTGGCCGTACACCGAGAAAGGGAAATTGTAAGAAAATGATTCAACTTTTAACCTTTACTGTCTCATAGACGTAGGTTAAAAACAGCCTCCCTTTCACCCCTTACAGCCGTCCCTATCCTCCAAAATGCATTTAAGAATTTTGAAATGTGTTCAAAACTGACTCCAATTTGGGGAGTGGCAGTACACCGAGAAAGAGAAATTGTAAGAAAATGATTCAACTTTTAACCTTTACTGTCTCATAGACGTAGGTTAAAAATGGCCTCCCTTTCACCCCTTACAGCCGTCCCTGTCCTCCAAAATGTATTTAAGAATTTTGAAATGTGTTCAAAACTGACTCCAATTTGGGGAGTGGCAGTACACCGAGAAAGAGAAATTGTAAGAAAATGATTCAACTTTTAACCTTTACTGTCTCATAGACGTAGGTTAAAAACGGACTCCCTTTCACCCCTTACAGCCGTCCCTGTCCTCCAAAATGTATTTAAGAATTTTGAAATGTGTTCAAAACTGACTCCAATTTGGGGAGTGGCAGTACACCGAGAAAGAGAAATTGTAAGAAAATGATTCAACTTTTAACCTTTACTGTCTCATAGACGTAGGTTAAAAACGGCCTCCCTTTCACCCCTTACAGCCGTCCCTGTCCTCCAAAATGTATTCAAGAATTTTGAAATGTGTTCAAAACTGACTCCAATTTAGGGAGTGGCAGTACACCGAGAAAGAGAAATTGTAAGAAAATGATTAAACTTTTAAGCTTTACTGTCTCATAGACGTAGGTTAAAAACGGCCTCCCTTTCACCCCTTACAGCCGTCCCTGTCCTCCAAAATGTATTTAAGAATTTTGAAATGTGTTCAAAACTGACTCCAATTTGGGGAATGGCCGTACACCGAGAAAGAGAAATTGTAAGAAAATGATTCAACTTTTAACCTTTACTGTCTCATAGACGTAGGTTAAAAACGGCCTCCCTTTCACCCCTTACAGCCGTCCCTATCCTCCAAAATGTATTTAAGAATTTTGAAATGTGTTCAAAACTGACTCCAATTTGGGGAGTGGCCGTACACCGAGAAAGATGGCAGCAAACTAAGGTCACAAAGTTAATAAACAATTTTAATGCTGGCGCAGAGGCAATAGTGTATGGTCCAATCCTGAATGTCTTACGGCAAAGAGCTACATAAATTCTTTTTTCGATTCTCTGTAGGTCAGGGATGAGAAATTGTAAGAAAATGATTCAACTTTTAACCTTTACTGTCTCATAGACGTAGGTTAAAAACGGCCTCCCTTTCACCCCTTACAGCCGTCCCTGTCCTCCAAAATGTATTTAAGAATTTTGAAATGTGTTCAAAACTGACTCCAATTTGGGGAGTGGCCGTACACCGAGAAAGAGAAATTGTAAGAAAATGATTCAACTTTTAACCTTTACTGTCTCATAGACATAGGTTAAAAACGGCCTCCCTTTCACCCCTTACAGCCGTCCCTGTCCTCCAAAATGTATTTAAGAATTTTGAAATGTGTTCAAAACTGACTCCAATTTGGGGAGTGGCCGTACACCGAGAAAGAGAAATTGTAAGAAAATGATTCAACTTTTAACCTTTACTGTCTCATAGACGTAGGTTAAAAACGGCCTCCCTTTCACCCCTTACAGCCGTCCCTGTCCTCCAAAATGTATTTAAGAATTTTGAAATGTGTTCAAAACTGACTCCAATTTGGGGAGTGGCAGTACACCGAGAAAGAGAAATTGTAAGAAAATGATTCAACTTTTAACCTTTACTGTCTCATAGACGTAGGTTAAAAACGGCCTCCCTTTCACCCCTTACAGCCGTCCCTGTCCTCCAAAATGTATTTAAGAATTTTGAAATGTGTTCAAAACTGACTCCAATTTGGGGAGTGGCAGTACACCGAGAAAGAGAAATTGTAAGAAAATGATTCAACTTTTAACCTTTACTGTCTCATAGACGTAGGTTAAAAACGGCCTCCCTTTCACCCCTTACAGCCGTCCCTGTCCTCCAAAATGTATTTAAGAATTTTGAAATGTGTTCAAAACTGACTCCAATTTGGGGAGTGGCCGTACACCGAGAAAGAGAAATTGTAAGAAAATGATTCAACTTTTAACCTTTACTGTCTCATAGACGTAGGTTAAAAACGGCCTCCCTTTCACCCCTTACAGCCGTCCCTGTCCTCCAAAATGTATTTAAGAATTTTGAAATGTGTTCAAAACTGACTCCAATTTGGGGAGTGGCCGTACACCGAGAAAGAGAAATTGTAAGAAAATAATTCAACTTTTAACCTTTACTGTCTCATAGACGTAGGTTAAAAACGGCCTCCCTTTCACCCCTTACAGCCGTCCCTGTCCTCCAAAATGTATTTAAGAATTTTGAAATGTGTTCAAAACTGACTCCAATTTGGGGAGTGGCAGTACACCGAGAAAGAGAAATTGTAAGAAAATGATTCAACTTTTAACCTTTACTGTCTCATAGACGTAGGTTAAAAACGGCCTCCCTTTCACCCATTACAGCCGTCCCTGTCCTCCAAAATGTATTTAAGAATTTTGAAATGTGTTCAAAACTGACTCCAATTTGGGGAGTGGCAGTACACCGAGAAAGAGAAATTGTAAGAAAATGATTCAACTTTTAACCTTTACTGTCTCATAGACGTAGGTTAAAAACGGCCTCCCTTTCACCCCTTACAGCCGTCCCTGTCCTCCAAAATGTATTTAAGAATTTTGAAATGTGTTCAAAACTGACTCCAATTTGGGGAGTGGCCGTACACCGAGAAAGAGAAATTGTAAGAAAATGATTCAACTTTTAACCTTTACTGTCTCATAGACGTAGGTTAAAAACGGCCTCCCTTTCACCCCTTACAGCCGTCCCTATCCTCCAAAATGTATTTAAGAATTTTGAAATGTGTTCAAAACTGACTCCAATTTGGGGAGTGGCCGTACACCGAGAAAGATGGCAGCAAACTAAGGTCACAAAGTTAATAAACAATTTTAATGCTGGCGCAGAGGCAATAGTGTATGGTCCAATCCTGAATGTCTTACGGCAAATAGCTACGTAAATTCTTTTTTCGATTCTCTGTAGGTCAGGGATGAGAAATTGTAAGAAAATGATTCAACTTTTAACCTTTACTGTCTCATAGACGTAGGTTAAAAACGGCCTCCCTTTCACCCCTTATAGCCGTCCCTGTCCTCCAAAATGTATTTAAGAATTTTGAAATGTGTTCAAAACTGACTCCAATTTGGGGAGTGGCCGTACACCGAGAAAGAGAAATTGTAAGAAAATGATTCAACTTTTAACCTTTACTGTCTCATAGACGTAGGTTAAAAACGGCCTCCCTTTCACCCCTTACAGCCGTCCCTGTCCTCCAAAATGTATTTAAGAATTTTGAAATGTGTTCAAAACTGACTCCAATTTGGGGAGTGGCAGTACACCGAGAAAGAGAAATTGTAAGAAAATGATTCAACTTTTAACCTTTACTGTCTCATAGACGTAGGTTAAAAACGGCCTCCCTTTCACCCCTTACAGCCGTCCCTGTCCTCCAAAATGTATTTAAGAATTTTGAAATGTGTTCAAAACTGACTCCAATTTGGGGAGTGGCCATACACCGAGAAAGATGGCAGCAAACTAAGGTCACAAAGTTAATAAACAATTTTAACCACTTGGATGCTAAGGGGTGTGCTAGTAGGTCCATGTAATTTCCATTGAAATCAATGGAAACTCCATGACGAGTTACCCTTGTCATTAGCAGCGAAGGGGTTAATGCTGGAGCAGAGGCAATAGTGTATGGTCCAATCCTGAATCTCTTACGGCAAATAGCTACGTAAATTCTTTTTTCGATTCTCTGTAGGTCAGGGATGAGAAATTGTAAGAAAATGATTCAACTTTTAACCTTTACTGTCTCATAGACGTAAGTTAAAAACGGCCTCCCTTTCACCCCTTACAGCCGTCCCTGTCCTCCAAAATGTATGTAAGAATTTTGAAATGTGTTCAAAACTGACTCCAATTTGGGGAGTGGCCATACACCGAGAAAGAGAAATTGTAAGAAAATGATTCAACTTTTAACCTTTACTGTCTCATAGACGTAGGTTAAAAACGGCCTCCCTTTCACCCCTTACAGCCGTCCCTGTCCTCCAAAATGTATTTAAGAATTTTGAAATGTGTTCAAAACTGACTTCAATTTGGGGAGTGGCCGTACACCGAGAAAGAGAAATTGTAAGAAAATGATTCAAATTTTAACCTTTACTGTCTCATAGACTTAGGTTAAAAACGGCCTCCCTTTCACCCTTTACAGCCGTCCCTGTCCTCCAAAATGTATTTAAGAATTTTGAAATGTGTTCAAAACTGACTTCAATTTGGGGAGTGGCCGTACACCGAGAAAGAGAAATTGTAAGAAAATGATTCAACTTTTAACCTTTACTGTCTCATAGACGTAGGTTAAAAACGGCCTCCCTTTCACCCCTTACAGCCGTCCCTGTCCTCCAAAATGTATTTAAGAATTTTGAAATGTGTTCAAAACTGACTCCAATTTGGGGAGTGGCCGTACACCGAGAAAGAGAAATTGTAAGAAAATGATTCAACTTTTAACCTTTACTGTCTCATAGACGTAGGTTAAAAACGGCCTCCCTTTCACCCCTTACAGCCGTCCCTATCCTCCAAAATGTATTTAAGAATTTTGAAATGTGTTCAAAACTGACTCCAATTTGGGGAGTGGCCGTACACCGAGAAAGATGGCAGCAAACTAAGGTCACAAAGTTAATAAACAATTTTAATGCTGGCGCAGAGGCAATAGTGTATGGTCCAATCCTGAATGTCTTACGGCAAATAGCTACGTAAATTCTTTTTTCGATTCTCTGTAGGTCAGGGATGAGAAATTGTAAGAAAATGATTCAACTTTTAACCTTTACTGTCTCATAGACGTAGGTTAAAAACGGCCTCCCTTTCACCCCTTATAGCCGTCCCTGTCCTCCAAAATGTATTTAAGAATTTTGAAATGTGTTCAAAACTGACTCCAATTTGGGGAGTGGCCGTACACCGAGAAAGAGAAATTGTAAGAAAATGATTCAACTTTTAACCTTTACTGTCTCATAGACGTAGGTTAAAAACGGCCTCCCTTTCACCCCTTACAGCCGTCCCTGTCCTCCAAAATGTATTTAAGAATTTTGAAATGTGTTCAAAACTGACTCCAATTTGGGGAGTGGCAGTACACCGAGAAAGAGAAATTGTAAGAAAATGATTCAACTTTTAACCTTTACTGTCTCATAGACGTAGGTTAAAAACGGCCTCCCTTTCACCCCTTACAGCCGTCCCTGTCCTCCAAAATGTATTTAAGAATTTTGAAATGTGTTCAAAACTGACTCCAATTTGGGGAGTGGCCATACACCGAGAAAGATGGCAGCAAACTAAGGTCACAAAGTTAATAAACAATTTTAACCACTTGGATGCTAAGGGGTGTGCTAGTAGGTCCATGTAATTTCCATTGAAATCAATGGAAACTCCATGACGAGTTACCCTTGTCATTAGCAGCGAAGGGGTTAATGCTGGAGCAGAGGCAATAGTGTATGGTCCAATCCTGAATCTCTTACGGCAAATAGCTACGTAAATTCTTTTTTCGATTCTCTGTAGGTCAGGGATGAGAAATTGTAAGAAAATGATTCAACTTTTAACCTTTACTGTCTCATAGACGTAAGTTAAAAACGGCCTCCCTTTCACCCCTTACAGCCGTCCCTGTCCTCCAAAATGTATGTAAGAATTTTGAAATGTGTTCAAAACTGACTCCAATTTGGGGAGTGGCCGTACACCGAGAAAGAGAAATTGTAAGAAAATGATTCAACTTTTAACCTTTACTGTCTCATAGACGTAGGTTAAAAACGGCCTCCCTTTCACCCCTTACAGCCGTCCCTGTCCTCCAAAATGTATTTAAGAATTTTGAAATGTGTTCAAAACTGACTTCAATTTGGGGAGTGGCCGTACACCGAGAAAGAGAAATTGTAAGAAAATGATTCAAATTTTAACCTTTACTGTCTCATAGACTTAGGTTAAAAACGGCCTCCCTTTCACCCCTTACAGCCGTCCCTGTCCTCCAAAATGTATTTAAGAATTTTGAAATGTGTTCAAAACTGACTTCAATTTGGGGAGTGGCCGTACACCGAGAAAGAGAAATTGTAAGAAAATGATTCAAATTTTAACCTTTACTGTCTCATAGACTTAGGTTAAAAACGGCCTCCCTTTCACCCCTTACAGCCGTCCCTGTCCTCCAAAATGTATTTAAGAATTTTGAAATGTGTTCAAAACTGACTCCAATTTGGGGAGTGGCAGTACACCGAGAAAGAGAAATTGTAAGAAAATGATTCAACTTTTAACCTTTACTGTCTCATAGACGTAGGTTAAAAACGGCCTCCCTTTCACCCCTTACAGCCGTCCCTGTCCTCCAAAATGTATTTAAGAATTTTGAAATGTGTTCAAAACTGACTCCAATTTGGGGAGTGGCAGTACACCGAGAAAGAGAAATTGTAAGAAAATGATTCAACTTTTAACCTTTACTGTCTCATAGACGTAGGTTAAAAACGGCCTCCCTTTCACCCCTTACAGCCGTCCCTGTCCTCCAAAATGTATTTAAGAATTTTGAAATGTGTTCAAAACTGACTCCAATTTGGGGAGTGGCCGTACACCGAGAAAGAGAAATTGTAAGAAAATGATTCAACTTTTAACCTTTACTGTCTCATAGACGTAGGTTAAAAACGGCCTCCCTTTCACCCCTTACAGCCGTCCCTGTCCTCCAAAATGTATTTAAGAATTTTGAAATGTGTTCAAAACTGACTCCAATTTGGGGAGTGGCAGTACACCGAGAAAGAGAAATTGTAAGAAAATGATTCAACTTTTAACCTTTACTGTCTCATAGACGTAGGTTAAAAACGGCCTCCCTTTCACCCATTACAGCCGTCCCTGTCCTCCAAAATGTATTTAAGAATTTTGAAATGTGTTCAAAACTGACTCCAATTTGGGGAGTGGCAGTACACCGAGAAAGAGAAATTGTAAGAAAATGATTCAACTTTTAACCTTTACTGTCTCATAGACGTAGGTTAAAAACGGCCTCCCTTTCACCCCTTACAGCCGTCCCTGTCCTCCAAAATGTATTTAAGAATTTTGAAATGTGTTCAAAACTGACTCCAATTTGGGGAGTGGCCGTACACTGAGAAAGAGAAATTGTAAGAAAATGATTCAACTTTTAACCTTTACTGTCTCATAGACGTAGGTTAAAAACGGCCTCCCTTTCACCCCTTACAGCCGTCCCTATCCTCCAAAATGTATTTAAGAATTTTGAAATGTGTTCAAAACTGACTCCAATTTGGGGAGTGGCCGTACACCGAGAAAGATGGCAGCAAACTAAGGTCACAAAGTTAATAAACAATTTTAATGCTGGCACAGAGGCAATAGTGTATGGTCCAATCCTGAATGTCTTACGGCAAATAGCTACGTAAATTCTTTTTTCGATTCTCTGTAGGTCAGGGATGAGAAATTGTAAGAAAATGATTCAACTTTTAACCTTTACTGTCTCATAGACGTAGGTTAAAAACGGCCTCCCTTTCATCCCTTACAGCCGTCCCTGTCCTCCAAAATGTATTTAAGAATTTTGAAATGTGTTCAAAACTGACTCCAATTTGGGGAGTGGCCGTACACCGAGAAAGAGAAATTGTAAGAAAATGATTCAACTTTTAACCTTTACTGTCTCATAGACGTAGGTTAAAAACGGCCTCCTTTTCACCCCTTACAGCCGTCCCTGTCCTCCAAAATGTATTTAAGAATTTTGAAATGTGTTCAAAACTGACTCCAATTTGGGGAGTGGCAGTACACCGAGAAAGAGAAATTGTAAGAAAATGATTCAACTTTTAACCTTTACTGTCTCATAGACGTAGGTTAAAAACGGCCTCCCTTTCACCCCTTACAGCCGTCCCTGTCCTCCAAAATGTATTTAAGAATTTTGAAATGTGTTCAAAACTGACTCCAATTTGGGGAGTGGCCATACACCGAGAAAGATGGCAGCAAACTAAGGTCACAAAGTTAATAAACAATTTTAACCACTTGGATGCTAAGGGGTGTGCTAGTAGGTCCATGTAATTTCCATTGAAATCAATGGAAACTCCATGACGAGTTACCCTTGTCATTAGCAGCGAAGGGGTTAATGCTGGAGCAGAGGCAATAGTGTATGGTCCAATCCTGAATCTCTTACGGCAAATAGCTACGTAAATTCTTTTTTCGATTCTCTGTAGGTCAGGGATGAGAAATTGTAAGAAAATGATTCAACTTTTAACCTTTACTGTCTCATAGACGTAGGTTAAAAACGGCCTCCCTTTCACCCCTTACAGCCGTCCCTGTCCTCCAAAATGTATGTAAGAATTTTGAAATGTGTTCAAAACTGACTCCAATTTGGGGAGTGGCCGTACACCGAGAAAGAGAAATTGTAAGAAAATTATTCAACTTTTAACCTTTACTGTCTCATAGACGTAGGTTAAAAACGGCCTCCCTTTCACCCCTTACAGCCGTCCCTGTCCTCCAAAATGTATTTAAGAATTTTGAAATGTGTTCAAAACTGACTTCAATTTGGGGAGTGGCCGTACACCGAGAAAGAGAAATTGTAAGAAAATGATTCAACTTTTAACCTTTACTGTCTCATAGACTTAGTTTAAAAACGGCCTCCCTTTCACCCCTTACAGCCGTCCCTGTCCTCCAAAATGTATTTAAGAATTTTGAAATGTGTTCAAAACTGACTCTAATTTGGGGAGTGGCACTACACCGAGAAAGAGAAATTGTAAGAAAATGATTCAACTTTTAACCTTTACTGTCTCATAGACGTAGGTTAAAAACGGCCTCCCTTTCACCCCTTACAGCCGTCCCTGTCCTCCAAAATGTATTTAAGAATTTTGAAATGTGTTCAAAACTGACTCCAATTTGGGGAGTGGCAGTACACCGAGAAAGAGAAATTGTAAGAAAATGATTCAACTTTTAACCTTTACTGTCTCATAGACGTAGGTTAAAAACGGCCTCCCTTTCACCCCTTACAGCCGTCCCTGTCCTCCAAAATGTATTTAAGAATTTTGAAATGTGTTCAAAACTGACTCCAATTTGGGGAGTGGCCGTACACCGAGAAAGAGAAATTGTAAGAAAATGATTCAACTTTTAACCTTTACTGTCTCATAGACGTAGGTTAAAAACGGCCTCCCTTTCACCCCTTACAGCCGTCCCTATCCTCCAAAATGTATTTAAGAATTTTGAAATGTGTTCAAAACTGACTCCAATTTGGGGAGTGGCCGTACACCGAGAAAGATGGCAGCAAACTAAGGTCACAAAGTTAATAAACAATTTTAATGCTGGCGCAGAGGCAATAGTGTATGGTCCAATCCTGAATGTCTTACGGCAAATAGCTACGTAAATTCTTTTTTCGATTCTCTGTAGGTCAGGGATGAGAAATTGTAAGAAAATGATTCAACTTTTAACCTTTACTGTCTCATAGACGTAGGTTAAAAACGGCCTCCCTTTCACCCCTTACAGCCGTCCCTGTCCTCCAAAATGTATTTAAGAATTTTGAAATGTGTTCAAAACTGACTCCAATTTGGGGAGTGGCCGTACACCGAGAAAGAGAAATTGTAAGAAAATGATTCAACTTTTAACCTTTACTGTCTCATAGACGTAGGTTAAAAACGGCCTCCCTTTCACCCCTTACAGCCGTCCCTATCCTCCAAAATGTATTTAAGAATTTTGAAATGTGTTTAAAACTGACTCCAATTTGGGGAGTGGCCGTACACCGAGAAAGATGGCAGCAAACTAAGGTCACAAAGTTAATAAACAATTTTAATGCTGGCGCAGAGGCAATAGTGTATGGTCCAATCCTGAATGTCTTACGGCAAATAGCTACGCAAATTGTTTTTTCGATTCTCTGTAGGTCAGGGATGAGAAATTGTAAGAAAATGATTCAACTTTTAACCTTTACTGTCTCATAGACGTAGGTTAAAAACGGCCTCCCTTTCACCCCTTACAGCCGTCCCTGTCCTCCAAAATGTATTTAAGAATTTTGAAATGTGTTCAAAACTGACTCCAATTTGGGGAGTGGCAGTACACCGAGAAAGAGAAATTGTAAGAAAATGATTCAACTTTTAACCTTTACTGTCTCATAGACGTAGGTTAAAAACGGCCTCCCTTTCACCCCTTACAGCCGTCCCTGTCCTCCAAAATGTATTTAAGAATTTTAAAATGTGTTCAAAACTGACTCCAATTTGGGGAGTGGCCATACACCGAGAAAGATGGCAGCAAACTAAGGTCACAAAGTTAATAAACAATTTTAATGCTGGAGCAGAGGCAATAGTGTATGGTCCAATCCTGAATCTCTTACGGCAAATAGCTACGTAAATTCTTTTTTCGATTCTCTGTAGGTCAGGGATGAGAAATTGTAAGAAAATGATTCAACTTTTAACCTTTACTGTCTCATAGACGTAAGTTAAAAACGGCCTCCCTTTCACCCCTTACAGCCGTCCCTGTCCTCCAAAATGTATGTAAGAATTTTGAAATGTGTTCAAAACTGACTCCAATTTGGGGAGTGGCCGTACACCGAGAAAGAGAAATTGTAAGAAAATGATTCAAATTTTAACCTTTACTGTCTCATAGACTTAGGTTAAAAACGGCCTCCCTTTCACCCCTTACAGCCGTCCCTGTCCTCCAAAATGTATTTAAGAATTTTGAAATGTGTTCAAAACTGACTTCAATTTGGGGAGTGGCCGTACACCGAGAAAGAGAAATTGTAAGAAAATGATTCAAATTTTAACCTTTACTGTCTCATAGACTTAGGTTAAAAACGGCCTCCCTTTCACCCCTTACAGCCGTCCCTGTCCTCCAAAATGTATTTAAGAATTTTGAAATGTGTTCAAAACTGACTCCAATTTGGGGAGTGGCACTACACCGAGAAAGAGAAATTGTAAGAAAATGATTCAACTTTTAACCTTTACTGTCTCATAGACGTAGGTTAAAAACGGCCTCCCTTTCACCCCTTACAGCCGTCCCTGTCCTCCAAAATGTATTTAAGAATTTTGAAATGTGTTCAAAACTGACTCCAATTTGGGGAGTGGCAGTACACCGAGAAAGAGAAATTGTAAGAAAATGATTCAACTTTTAACCTTTACTGTCTCATAGACGTAGGTTAAAAACGGCCTCCCTTTCACCCCTTACAGCCGTCCCTGTCCTCCAAAATGTATTTAAGAATTTTGAAATGTGTTCAAAACTGACTCCAATTTGGGAGTGGCCGTACACCGAGAAAGAGAAATTGTAAGAAAATGATTCAACTTTTAACCTTTACTGTCTCATAGACGTAGGTTAAAAACGGCCTCCCTTTCACCCCTTACAGCCGTCCCTGTCCTCCAAAATGTATTTAAGAATTTTGAAATGTGTTCAAAACTGACTCCAATTTGGGGAGTGGCAGTACACCGAGAAAGAGAAATTGTAAGAAAATGATTCAACTTTTAACCTTTACTGTCTCATAGACGTAGGTTAAAAACGGCCTCCCTTTCACCCATTACAGCCGTCCCTGTCCTCCAAAATGTATTTAAGAATTTTGAAATGTGTTCAAAACTGACTCCAATTTGGGGAGTGGCAGTACACCGAGAAAGAGAAATTGTAAGAAAATGATTCAACTTTTAACCTTTACTGTCTCATAGACGTAGGTTAAAAACGGCCTCCCTTTCACCCCTTACAGCCGTCCCTGTCCTCCAAAATGTATTTAAGAATTTTGAAATGTGTTCAAAACTGACTCCAATTTGGGGAGTGGCCGTACACTGAGAAAGAGAAATTGTAAGAAAATGATTCAACTTTTAACCTTTACTGTCTCATAGACGTAGGTTAAAAACGGCCTCCCTTTCACCCCTTACAGCCGTGCCTATCCTCCAAAATGTATTTAAGAATTTTGAAATGTGTTCAAAACTTACTCCAATTTGGGGAGTGGCCGTACACCGAGAAAGATGGCAGCAAACTAAGGTCACAAAGTTAATAAACAATTTTAATGCTGGCGCAGAGGCAATAGTGTATGGTCCAATCCTGAATGTCTTACGGCAAATAGCTACGTAAATTCTTTTTTCGATTCTCTGTAGGTCAGGGATGAGAAATTGTAAGAAAATGATTCAACTTTTAACCTTTACTGTCTCATAGACGTAGGTTAAAAACGGCCTCCCTTTCACCCCTTACAGCCGTCCCTGTCCTCCAAAATGTATTTAAGAATTTTGAAATGTGTTCAAAACTGACTCCAATTTGGGGAGTGGCCGTACACCGAGAAAGAGAAATTGTAAGAAAATGATTCAACTTTTAACCTTTACTGTCTCATAGACGTAGGTTAAAAACGGCCTCCCTTTCACCCCTTACAGCCGTCCCTGTCCTCCAAAATGTATTTAAGAATTTTGAAATGTGTTCAAAACTGACTCCAATTTGGGGAGTGGCAGTACACAGAGAAAGAGAAATTGTAAGAAAATGATTCAACTTTTAACCTTTACTGTCTCATAGACGTAGGTTAAAAACGGCCTCCCTTTCACCCCTTACAGCCGTCCCTGTCCTCCAAAATGTATTTAAGAATTTTGAAATGTGTTCAAAACTGACTGCAATTTGGGGAGTGGCCATACACCGAGAAAGATGGCAGCAAACTAAGGTCACAAAGTTAATAAACAATTTTAACCACTTGGATGCTAAGGGGTGTGCTAGTAGGTCCATGTAATTTCCATTGAAATCAATGGAAACTCCATGACGAGTTACCCTTGTCATTAGCAGCGGAGGGGTTAATGCTGGAGCAGAGGCAATAGTGTATGGTCCAATCCTGAATCTCTTACGGCAAATAGCTACGTAAATTCTTTTTTCGATTCTCTGTAGGTCAGGGATGAGAAATTGTAAGAAAATGATTCAACTTTTAACCTTTACTGTCTCATAGACGTAGGTTAAAAACGGCCTCCCTTTCACCCCTTACAGCCGTCCCTGTCCTCCAAAATGTATGTAAGAATTTTGAAATGTGTTCAAAACTGACTCCAATTTGGGGAGTGGCCGTACACCGAGAAAGAGAAATTGTAAGAAAATGATTCAACTTTTAACCTTTACTGTCTCATAGACGTAGGTTAAAAACGGCCTCCCTTTCACCCCTTACAGCCGTCCCTGTCCTCCAAAATGTATTTAAGAATTTTGAAATGTGTTCAAAACTGACTTCAATTTGGGGAGTGGCCGTACACCGAGAAAGAGAAATTGTAAGAAAATGATTCAACTTTTAACCTTTACTGTCTCATAGACTTAGTTTAAAAACGGCCTCCCTTTCACCCCTTACAGCCGTCCCTGTCCTCCAAAATGTATTTAAGAATTTTGAAATGTGTTCAAAACTGACTCCAATTTGGGGAGTGGCACTACACCGAGAAAGAGAAATTGTAAGAAAATGATTCAACTTTTAACCTTTACTGTCTCATAGACGTAGGTTAAAAACGGCCTCCCTTTCACCCCTTACAGCCGTCCCTGTCCTCCAAAATGTATTTAAGAATTTTGAAATGTGTTCAAAACTGACTCCAATTTGGGGAGTGGCAGTACACCGAGAAAGAGAAATTGTAAGAAAATGATTCAACTTTTAACCTTTACTGTCTCATAGACGTAGGTTAAAAACGGCCTCCCTTTCACCCCTTACAGCCGTCCCTGTCCTCCAAAATGTATTTAAGAATTTTGAAATGTGTTCAAAACTGACTCCAATTTGGGGAGTGGCCGTACACCGAGAAAGAGAAATTGTAAGAAAATGATTCAACTTTTAACCTTTACTGTCTCATAGACGTAGGTTAAAAACGGCCTCCCTTTCACCCCTTACAGCCGTCCCTATCCTCCAAAATGTATTTAAGAATTTTGAAATGTGTTCAAAACTGACTCCAATTTGGGGAGTGGCCGTACACCGAGAAAGAGAAA
Organism: Lissotriton helveticus; assembly: GCF_964261635.1. Taxonomy (NCBI): domain Eukaryota; kingdom Metazoa; phylum Chordata; class Amphibia; order Caudata; family Salamandridae; genus Lissotriton; species Lissotriton helveticus. The sequence continues at coordinate 878,852,033 of NC_136073.1, forward strand.
TTGTAAGAAAATGATTCAACTTTTAACCTTTACGTCTCATAGACGTAGGTTAAAAACGGCCTCCCTTACAGCCGTCCCTGTCCTCCAAAATGTATTTAGGAATTTTGAAATGTGTTCAAAACTGACTCCAATTTGGGGAGTGGCCGTACACCGAGAAAGATGGCAGCAAACTAAGGTCACAAAGTTAATAAACAATTTTAATGCTGGCGCAGAGGCAATAGTGTATGGTCCAATCCTGAATGTCTTACGGCAAATAGCTACGCAAATTGTTTTTTCGATTCTCTGTAGGTCAGGGATGAGAAATTGTAAGAAAATGATTCAACTTTTAACCTTTACTGTCTCATAGACGTAGGTTAAAAACGGCCTCCCTTTCACCCCTTACAGCCGTCCCTGTCCTCCAAAATGTATTTAAGAATTTTGAAATGTGTTCAAAACTGACTCCAATTTGGGGAGTGGCCGTACACCGAGAAAGAGAAATTGTAAGAAAATGATTCAACTTTTAACCTTTACTGTCTCATAGACGTAGGTTAAAAACGGCCTCCCTTTCACCCCTTACAGCCGTCCCTGTCCTCCAAAATGTATTTAAGAATTTTGAAATGTGTTCAAAACTGACTTCAATTTGGGGAGTGGCCGTACACCGAGAAAGAGAAATTGTAAGAAAATGATTCAACTTTTAACCTTTACTGTCTCATAGACTTAGGTTAAAAACGGCCTCCCTTTCACCCCTTACAGCCGTCCCTGTCCTCCAAAATGTATTTAAGAATTTTGAAATGTGTTCAAAACTGACTCCAATTTGGGGAGTGGCACTACACCGAGAAAGAGAAATTGTAAGAAAATGATTCAACTTTTAACCTTTACTGTCTCATAGACGTAGGTTAAAAACGGCCTCCCTTTCACCCCTTACAGCCGTCCCTGTCCTCCAAAATGTATTTAAGAATTTTGAAATGTGTTCAAAACTGACTCCAATTTGGGGAGTGGCAGTACACCGAGAAAGAGAAATTGTAAGAAAATGATTCAACTTTTAACCTTTACTGTCTCATAGACGTAGGTTAAAAACGGCCTCCCTTTCACCCCTTACAGCCGTCCCTGTCCTCCAAAATGTATTTAAGAATTTTGAAATGTGTTCAAAACTGACTCCAATTTGGGGAGTGGCCGTACACCGAGAAAGAGAAATTGTAAGAAAATGATTCAACTTTTAACCTTTACTGTCTCATAGACGTAGGTTAAAAACGGCCTCCCTTTCACCCCTTACAGCCGTCCCTATCCTCCAAAATGTATTTAAGAATTTTGAAATGTGTTCAAAACTGACTCCAATTTGGGGAGTGGCCGTACACCGAGAAAGATGGCAGCAAACTAAGGTCACAAAGTTAATAAACAATTTTAATGCTGGCGCAGAGGCAATAGTGTATGGTCCAATCCTGAATGTCTTACGGCAAATAGCTACGTAAATTCTTTTTTCGATTCTCTGTAGGTCAGGGATGAGAAATTGTAAGAAAATGATTCAACTTTTAACCTTTACTGTCTCATAGACGTAGGTTAAAAACGGCCTCCCTTTCACCCCTTACAGCCGTCCCTGTCCTCCAAAATGTATTTAAGAATTTTGAAATGTGTTCAAAACTGACTCCAATTTGGGGAGTGGCCGTACACCGAGAAAGAGAAATTGTAAGAAAATGATTCAACTTTTAACCTTTACTGTCTCATAGACGTAGGTTAAAAACAGCCTCCCTTTCACCCCTTACAGCCGTCCCTATCCTCCAAAATGTATTTAAGAATTTTGAAATGTGTTTAAAACTGACTCCAATTTGGGGAGTGGCCGTACACCGAGAAAGATGGCAGCAAACTAAGGTCACAAAGTTAATAAACAATTTTAAAACTGGCGCAGAGGCAATAGTGTATGGTCCAATCCTGAATGTCTTACGGCAAATAGCTACGTAAATTCTTTTTTCGATTCTCTGTAGGTCAGGGATGAGAAATTGTAAGAAAATGATTCAACTTTTAACCTTTACTGTCTCATAGACGTAGGTTAAAAACGGCCTCCCTTTCACCCCTTACAGCCGTCCCTGTCCTCCAAAATGTATTTAAGAATTTTGAAATGTGTTCAAAACTGACTCCAATTTGGGGAGTGGCCGTACACCGAGAAAGAGAAATTGTAAGAAAATGATTCAACTTTTAACCTTTACTGTCTCATAGACGTAGGTTAAAAACGGCCTCCCTTTCACCCCTTACAGCCGTCCCTGTCCTCCAAAATGTATTTGAGAATTTTGAAATGTGTTCAAAACTGACTCCAATTTGGGGAGTGGCAGTACACCGAGAAAGAGAAATTGTAAGAAAATGATTCAACTTTTAACCTTTACTGTCTCATAGACGTAGGTTAAAAACGGCCTCCCTTTCACCCCTTACAGCCGTCCCTGTCCTCCAAAATGTATTTAAGAATTTTGAAATGTGTTCAAAACTGACTCCAATTTGGGGAGTGGCAGTGCACCGAGAAAGAGAAATTGTAAGAAAATGATTCAACTTTTAACCTTTACTGTCTCATAGACGTAGGTTAAAAACGGCCTCCCTTTCACCCCTTACAGCTGTCCCTGTCCTCCAAAATGTATATAAGAATTTTGAAATGTGTTTAAAACTGACTCCAATTTGGGGAGTGGCCGTACACCGAGAAAGAGAAATTGTAAGAAAATTATTCAACTTTTAACCTTTACTGTCTCATAGACGTAGGTTAAAAACGGCCTCCCTTTCACCCCTTACAGCCGTCCCTATCCTCCAAAATGTATTTAAGAATTTTGAAATGTGTTCAAAACTGACTCCAATTTGGGGAGTGGCCGTACACCGAGAAAGATGGCAGCAAACTAAGGTCACAAAGTTAATAAACAATTTTAATGCTGGCGCAGAGGCAATAGTGTATGGTCCAATCCTGAATGTCTTACGGCAAATAGCTACGTAAATTCTTTTTTCGATTCTCTGTAGGTCAGGGATGAGAAATTGTAAGAAAATTATTCAAATTTTAACCTTTACTGTCTCATAGACGTAGGTTAAAAACGGCCTCCTTTTCACCCCTTACAGCCGTCCCTGTCCTCCAAAATGTATTTAAGAATTTTGAAATGTGTTCAAAACTGACTCCAATTTGGGGAGTGGCCGTACACCGAGAAAGAGAAATTGTAAGAAAATGATTCAACTTTTAACCTTTACTGTCTCATAGATGTAGGTTAAAAACGGCCTCCCTTTCACCCCTTACAGCCGTCCCTGTCCTCCAAAATGTATTTAAGAATTTTGAAATGTGTTCAAAACTGACTCCAATTTGGGGAGTGGCAGTACACCGAGAAAGAGAAATTGTAAGAAAATGATTCAACTTTTAACCTTTACTGTCTCATAGACGTAGGTTAAAAACGGCCTCCCTTTCACCCCTTACAGCCATCCCTGTCCTCCAAAATGTAATTAAGAATTTTGAAATGTGTTCAAAACTGACTCCAATTTGGGGAGTGGCAGTACACCGAGAAAGAGAAATTGTAAGAAAATGATTCAACTTTTAACCTTTACTGTCTCATAGACGTAGGTTAAAAACGGCCTCCCTTTCACCCCTTACAGCCGTCCCTGTCCTCCAAAATGTATTTAAGAATTTTGAAATGTGTTCAAAACTGACTCCAATTTGGGGAGTGGCCGTACACCGAGAAAGAGAAATTGTAAGAAAATGATTCAACTTTTAACCTTTACTGTCTCATAGACGTAGGGTAAAAACGGCCTCCCTTTCACCCCTTACAGCCGTCCCTGTCCTCCAAAATGTATTTAAGAATTTTGAAACGTGTTCAAAACTGACTCTAATTTGGGGAGTGGCAGTACACCGAGAAAGAGAAATTGTAAGAAAATGATTCAACTTTTAACCTTTACTGTCTCATAGACGTAGGTTAAAAACGGCCTCCCTTTCACCCCTTACAGCCGTCCCTGTCATCCAAAATGTATTTAAGAATTTTGAAATGTGTTCAAAACTGACTCCAATTTGGGGAGTGGCAGTACACCGAGAAAGAGAAATTGTAAGAAAATGATTCAACTTTTAACCTTTACTGTCTCATAGACGTAGGTTAAAAACGGCCTCCCTTTCACCCCTTACAGCCGTCCCTGTCCTCCAAAATGTATTTAAGAATTTTGAAATGTGTTTAAAACTGACTCCAATTTGGGGAGTGGCAGTACACCGAGAAAGAGAAATTGTAAGAAAATGATTCAACTTTTAACCTTTACTGTCTCATAGACGTAGGTTAAAAACGGCCTCCCTTTCACCCCTTACAGCCATCCCTGTCCTCCAAAATGTAATTAAGAATTTTGAAATGTGTTCAAAACTGACTCCAATTTGGGGAGTGGCAGTACACCGAGAAAGAGAAATTGTAAGAAAATGATTCAACTTTTAACCTTTACTGTCTCATAGACGTAGGTTAAAAACGGCCTCCCTTTCACCCCTTACAGCCGTCCCTGTCCTCCAAAATGTATTTAAGAATTTTGAAATGTGTTCAAAACTGACTCCAATTTGGGGAGTGGCCGTACACCGAGAAAGAGAAATTGTAAGAAAATGATTCAACTTTTAACCTTTACTGTCTCATAGACGTAGGTTAAAAACGGCCTCCCTTTCACCCCTTACAGCCGTCCCTGTCCTCCAAAATGTATTTAAGAATTTTGAAATGTGTTCAAAACTGACTCCAATTTGGGGAGTGGCCGTACACCGAGAAAGAGAAATTGTAAGAAAATGATTCAACTTTTAACCTTTACTGTCTCATAGACGTAGGTTAAAAACGGCCTCCCTTTCACCCCTTACAGCCGTCCCTATCCTCCAAAATGTATTTAAGAATTTTGAAATGTGTTTAAAACTGACTCCAATTTGGGGAGTGGCCGTACACCGAGAAAGATGGCAGCAAACTAAGGTCACAAAGTTAATAAACATTTTTAATGCTGGCGCAGAGGCAATAGTGTATGGTCCAATCCTGAATGTCTTACGGCAAATAGCTACGTAAATTCTTTTTTCGATTCTCTGTAGGTCAGGGATGAGAAATTGTAAGAAAATGATTCAACTTTTAACCTTTACTGTCTCATAGACGTAGGTTAAAAACGGCCTCCCTTTCACCCCTTACAGCCGTCCCTGTCCTCCAAAATGTATTTAAGAATTTTGAAATGTGTTCAAAACTGACTCCAATTTGGGGAGTGGCCGTACACCGAGAAAGAGAAATTGTAAGAAAATGATTCAACTTTTAACCTTTACTGTCTCATAGACGTAGGGTAAAACCGGCCTCCCTTTCACCCCTTACAGCCGTCCCTGTCCTCCAAAATGTATTTAAGAATTTTGAAACGTGTTCAAAACTGACTCTAATTTGGGGAGTGGCAGTACACCGAGAAAGAGAAATTGTAAGAAAATGATTCAACTTTTAACCTTTACTGTCTCATAGACGTAGGTTAAAAACGGCCTCCCTTTCACCCCTTACAGCCGTCCCTGTCATCCAAAATGTATTTAAGAATTTTGAAATGTGTTCAAAACTGACTCCAATTTGGGGAGTGGCAGTACACCGAGAAAGAGAAATTGTAAGAAAATGATTCAACTTTTAACCTTTACTGTCTCATAGACGTAGGTTAAAAACGGCCTCCCTTTCACCCCTTACAGCCGTCCCTGTCCTCCAAAATGTATTTAAGAATTTTGAAATGTGTTTAAAACTGACTCCAATTTGGGGAGTGGCCGTACACCGAGAAAGAGAAATTGTAAGAAAATGATTCAACTTTTAACCTTTACTGTCTCATAGACGTAGGTTAAAAACGGCCTCCCTTTCACCCCTTACAGCCGTCCCTATCCTCCAAAATGTATTTAAGAATTTTGAAATGTGTTCAAAACTGACTCCAATTTGGGGAGTGGCCGTACACCGAGAAAGATGGCAGCAAACTAAGGTCACAAAGTTAATAAACAATTTTAATGCTGGCGCAGAGGCAATAGTGTATGGTCCAATCCTGAATGTCTTACGGCAAATAGCTACGTAAATTCTTTTTTCGATTCTCTGTAGGTCAGGGATGAGAAATTGTAAGAAAATGATTCAACTTTTAACCTTTACTGTCTCATAGACGTAGGTTAAAAACGGCCTCCCTTTCACCCCTTACAGCCGTCCCTGTCCTCCAAAATGTATTTAAGAATTTTGAAATGTGTTCAAAACTGACTCCAATTTGGGGAGTGGCCGTACACCGAGAAAGAGAAATTGTAAGAAAATGATTCAACTTTTAACCTTTACTGTCTCATAGACGTAGGTTAAAAACGGCCTCCCTTTCACCCCTTACAGCCGTCCCTGTCCTCCAAAATGTATTTAAGAATTTTGAAATGTGTTCAAAACTGACTCCAATTTGGGGAGTGGCCATACACCGAGAAAGATGGCAGCAAACTAAGGTCACAAAGTTAATAAACAATATTAATGCTGGAGCAGAGGCAATAGTGTATGGTCCAATCCTGAATCTCCTACGGCAAATAGCTACGTAAATTCTTTTTTCGATTCTCTGTAGGTCAGGGATGAGAAACTGTAAGAAAATGATTCAACTTTTAACCTTTACTGTCTCATAGACGTAGGTTAAAAACGGCCTCCCTTTCACCCCTTACAGCCGTCCCTGTCCTCCAAAATGTATTTAAGAATTTTGAAATGTGTTCAAAACTGACTCCAATTTGGGGAGTGGCAGTACACCGAGAAAGAGAAATTGTAAGAAAATTATTCAACTTTTAACCTTTACTGTCTCATAGACGTAGGTTAAAAACGGCCTCCCTTTCACCCCTTACAGCCGTCCCTGTCCTCCAAAATGTATTTAAGAATTTTGAAATGTGTTCAAAACTGACTCCAATTTGGGGAGTGGCCGTACACCGAGAAAGAGAAATTGTAAGAAAATGATTCAACTTTTAACCTTTACTGTCTCATAGACGTAGGTTAAAAACGGCCTCCCTTTCACCCCTTACAGCCGTCCCTGTCCTCCAAAATGTATTTAAGAATTTTGAAATGTGTTCAAAACTGACTCCAATTTGGGGAATGGCAGTACACCGAGAAAGAGAAATTGTAAGAAAATGATTCAACTTTTAACCTTTACTGTCTCATAGACGTAGGTTAAAAACGGCCTCCCTTTCACCCCTTACAGCCGTCCCTGTCCTCCAAAATGTATTTAAGAATTTTGAAATGTGTTCAAAACTGACTCCAATTTGGGGAGTGGCAGTACACCGAGAAAGAGAAATTGTAAGAAAATGATTCAACTTTTAACCTTTACTGTCTCATAGACGTAGCTTAAAAACGGCCTCCCTATCACCCCTTACAGCCGTCCCTGTCCTCCAAAATGTATTTAAGAATTTTTAAATGTGTTCAAAACTGACTCCAATTTGGGGAGTGGCCATACACCGAGAAAGATGGCAGCAAACTAAGGTCACAAAGTTAATAAACAATTTTAATGCTGGAGCAGAAGCAATAGTGTATGGTCCAATCCTGAATCTCTTACGGCAAATAGCTACGTAAATTCTTTTTTCGATTCTCTGTAGGTCAGGGATGAGAAATTGTAAGAAAATGATTCAACTTTTAACCTTTACTGTCTCATAGACGTAGGTTAAAAACGGCCTCCCTTTCACCCCTTACAGCCGTCCCTGTCCTCCAAAATGTATTTAAGAATTTTGAAATGTGTTCAAAACTGACTCCAATTTGGGGAGTGGCCGTACACCGAGAAAGATAAATTGTAAGAATATGATTAAACTTTTAACCTTTACTGTCTCATAGACGTAGGTTAAAAACGGCCTCCCTTTCACCCCTTACAGCCGTCCCTATCCTCCAAAATGTATTTAAGAATTTTGAAATGTGTTCAAAACTGACTCCAATTTGGGGAGTGGCCGTACACCGAGAAAGATGGCAGCAAACTAAGGTCACAAAGTTAATAAACAATTTTAATGCTGGCGCAGAGGCAATAGTGTATGGTCCAATCCTGAATGTCTTACGGCAAATAGCTACGTAAATTCTTTTTTCGATTCTCTGTAGGTCAGGGATGAGAAATTGTAAGAAAATTATTCAAATTTTAACCTTTACTGTCTCATAGACGTAGGTTAAAAACGGCCTCCCTTTCACCCCTAACAGCCGTCCCTGTCCTCCAAAATGTATTTAAGAATTTTGAAATGTGTTCAAAACTGACTCCAATTTGGGGAGTGGCAGTACACCGAGAAAGAGAAATTGTAAGAAAATGATTCAACTTGTAACCTTTACTGTCTCATAGACGTAGGTTAAAAACGGCCTCCCTTTCACCCCTTACAGCCGTCCCTGTCCTCCAAAATGTATTTAAGAATTTTTAAATGTGTTCAAAACTGACTTCAATTTGGGGAGTGGCCATACACCGAGAAAGATGGCAGCAAACTAAGGTCACAAAGTTAATAAACAATTTTAATGCTGGAGCAGAGGCAATAGTGTATGGTCCAATCCTGAATGTCTTACGGCAAATAGCTACGTAAATTCTTTTTTCGATTCTCTGTAGGTCAGGGATGAGAAATTGTAAGAAAATGATTCAACTTTTAACCTTTACTGTCTCATAGACGTAGGTTAAAAACGGCCTCCCTTTCACCCCTTACAGCCGTCCCTGTCCTCCAAAATGTATTTAAGAATTTTGAAATGTGTTCAAAACTGACTCCAATTTGGGGAGTGGCAGTACACCGAGAAAGAGAAATTGTAAGAAAATGATTCAACTTTTAACCTTTACTGTCTCATAGACGTAGGTTAAAAACGGCCTCCCTTTCACCCCTTACAGCCATCCCTGTCCTCCAAAATGTAATTAAGAATTTTGAAATGTGTTCAAAACTGACTCCAATTTGGGGAGTGGCAGTACACCGAGAAAGAGAAATTGTAAGAAAATGATTCAACTTTTAACCTTTACTGTCTCATAGACGTAGGTTAAAAACGGCCTCCCTTTCACCCCTTACAGCCGTCCCTGTCCTCCAAAATGTATTTAAGAATTTTGAAATGTGTTCAAAACTGACTCCAATTTGGGGAGTTGCCGTACACCGAGAAAGAGAAATTGTAAGAAAATGATTCAACTTTTAACCTTTACTGTCTCATAGACGTAGGTTAAAAACGGCCTCCCTTTCACCCCTTACAGCCGTCCCTGTCCTCCAAAATGTATTTAAGAATTTTGAAATGTGTTCAAAACTGACTCCAATTTGGGGAGTGGCCGTACACCGAGAAAGAGAAATTGTAAGAAAATGATTCAACTTTTAACCTTTACTGTCTCATAGACGTAGGTTAAAAACGGCCTCCCTTTCACCCCGTACAGCCGTCCCTATCCTCCAAAATGTATTTAAGAATTTTGAAATGTGTTTAAAACTGACTCCAATTTGGGGAGTGGCCGTACACCGAGAAAGATGGCAGCAAACTAAGGTCACAAAGTTAATAAACATTTTTAATGCTGGCGCAGAGGCAATAGTGTATGGTCCAATCCTGAATGTCTTACGGCAAATAGCTACGTAAATTCTTTTTTCGATTCTCTGTAGGTCAGGGATGAGAAATTGTAAGAAAATGATTCAACTTTTAACCTTTACTGTCTCATAGACGTAGGTTAAAAACGGCCTCCCTTTCACCCCTTACAGCCGTCCCTGTCCTCCAAAATGTATTTAAGAATTTTGAAATGTGTTCAAAACTGACTCCAATTTGGGGAGTGGCCGTACACCGAGAAAGAGAAATTGTAAGAAAATGATTCAACTTTTAACCTTTACTGTCTCATAGACGTAGGTTAAAAATGGCCTCCCTTTCACCCCTTACAGCCGTCCCTGTCCTCCAAAATGTATTTAAGAATTTTGAAACGTGTTCAAAACTGACTCTAATTTGGGGAGTGGCAGTACACCGAGAAAGAGAAATTGTAAGAAAATGATTCAACTTTTAACCTTTACTGTCTCATAGACGTAGGTTAAAAACGGCCTCCCTTTCACCCCTTACAGCCGTCCCTGTCATCCAAAATGTATTTAAGAATTTTGAAATGTGTTCAAAACTGACTCCAATTTGGGGAGTGGCAGTACACCGAGAAAGAGAAATTGTAAGAAAATGATTCAACTTTTAACCTTTACTGTCTCATAGACGTAGGTTAAAAACGGCCTCCCTTTCACCCCTTACAGCCGTCCCTGTCCTCCAAAATGTATTTAAGAATTTTGAAATGTGTTTAAAACTGACTCCAATTTGGGGAGTGGCCGTACACCGAGAAAGAGAAATTGTAAGAAAATGATTCAACTTTTAACCTTTACTGTCTCATAGACGTAGGTTAAAAACGGCCTCCCTTTCACCCCTTACAGCCGTCCCTATCCTCCAAAATGTATTTAAGAATTTTGAAATGTGTTCAAAACTGACTCCAATTTGGGGAGTGGCCGTACACCGAGAAAGATGGCAGCAAACTAAGGTCACAAAGTTAATAAACAATTTTAATGCTGGCGCAGAGGCAATAGTGTATGGTCCAATCCTGAATGTCTTACGGCAAATAGCTACGTAAATTCTTTTTTCGATTCTCTGTAGGTCAGGGATGAGAAATTGTAAGAAAATGATTCAACTTTTAACCTTTACTGTCTCATAGACGTAGGTTAAAAACGGCCTCCCTTTCACCCCTTACAGCCGTCCCTGTCCTCCAAAATGTATTTAAGAATTTTGAAATGTGTTCAAAACTTACTCCAATTTGGGGAGTGGCCGTACACCGAGAAAGAGAAATTGTAAGAAAATGATTCAACTTTTAACCTTTACTGTCTCATAGATGTAGGTTAAAAACGGCCTCCCTTTCACCCCTTACAGCCGTCCCTGTCCTCCAAAATGTATTTAAGAATTTTGAAATGTGTTCAAAACTGACTCCAATTTGGGGAGTGGCAGAACACCGAGAAAGAGAAATTGTAAGAAAATGATTCAACTTTTAACCTTTACTGTCTCATAGACGTAGGTTAAAAACGGCCTCCCTTTCACCCCTTACAGCCGTCCCTGTCCTCCAAAATGTATTTAGGAATTTTGAAATGTGTTCAAAACTGACTCCAATTTGGGGAGTGGCAGTACACCGAGAAAGAGAAATTGTAAGAAAATGATTCAACTTTTAACCTTTACTGTCTCATAGACGTAGGTTAAAAACGGCCTCCCTTTCACCCCTTACAGCCGTCCCTGTCCTCCAAAATGTATTTAAGAATTTTGAAATGTGTTCAAAACTGACTCCAATTTGGGGAGTGGCCGTACACCGAGAAAGAGAAATTGTAAGAAAATGATTCAACTTTTAACCTTTACTGTCTCATAGACGTAGGTTAAAAACGGCCTCCCTTTCACCCCTTACAGACGTCCCTGTCCTCCAAAATGTATTTAAGAATTTTGAAATGTGTTCAAAACTGACTCCAATTTGGGGAGTTGCCGTACACCGAGAAAGAGAAATTGTAAGAAAATGATTCAACTTTTAACCTTTACTGTCTCATAGACGTAGGTTAAAAACGGCCTCCCTTTCACCCATTACAGCCGTCCCTGTCCTCCAAAATGTATTTAAGAATTTTGAAATGTGTTCAAAACTGACTCCAATTTGGGGAGTGGCAGTACACCGAGAAAGATGGCAGCAAACTAAGGTCACAAAGTTAATAAACAATTTTAATGCTGGCGCAGAGGCAATAGTGTATGGTCCAATCCTGAATGTCTTACGGCAAATAGCTACGTAAATTCTTTTTTCGATTCTCTGTAGGTCAGGGATGAGAAATTATAAGAAAATGATTAAACTTTTAACCTTTACTGTCTCATAGACGTAGGTTAAAAACGGCCTCCCTTTCACCCCTTACAGCCGTCCCTGTCCTCCAAAATGTATTTAAGAATTTTGAAATGTGTTCAAAAGTGACTCCAATTTGGGGAGTGGCCGTACACCGAGAAAGAGAAATTGTAAGAAAATGATTCAACTTTTAACCTTTACTGTCTCATAGACGTAGGTTAAAAACAGCCTCCCTTTCACCCCTTACAGCCGTCCCTGTCCTCCAAAATGTATTTAAGAATTTTGAAATGTGTTCAAAACTGACTCCAATTTGGGGAGTGGCAGTACACCGAGAAAGAGAAATTGTAAGAAAATGATTCAACTTTTAACCTTTACTGTCTCATAGACGTAGGTTAAAAACGGCCTCCCTTTCACCCCTTACAGCCGTCCCTGTCCTCCAAAATGTATTTAAGAATTTTGAAATGTGTTCAAAACTGACTCCAATTTGGGGAGTGGCCATACACCGAGAAAGATGGCAGCAAACTAAGGTCACAAAGTTAATAAACAATATTAATGCTGGAGCAGAGGCAATAGTGTATGGTCCAATCCTGAATCTCCTACGGCAAATAGCTACGTAAATTCTTTTTTCGATTCTCTGTAGGTCAGGGATGAGAAACTGTAAGAAAATGATTCAACTTTTAACCTTTACTGTCTCATAGACGTAGGTTAAAAACGGCCTCCCTTTCACCCCTTACAGCCGTCCCTGTCCTCCAAAATGTATTTAAGAATTTTGAAATGTGTTCAAAACTGACTCCAATTTGGGGAGTGGCAGTACACCGAGAAAGAGAAATTGTAAGAAAATTATTCAACTTTTAACCTTTACTGTCTCATAGACGTAGGTTAAAAACGGCCTCCCTTTCACCCCTTACAGCCGTCCCTGTCCTCCAAAATGTATTTAAGAATTTTGAAATGTGTTCAAAACTGACTCCAATTCGGGGAGTGGCCGTACACCGAGAAAGAGAAATTGTAAGAAAATGATTCAACTTTTAACCTTTACTGTCTCATAGACGTAGGTTAAAAACGGCCTCCCTTTCACCCCTTACAGCCGTCCCTGTCCTCCAAAATGTATTTAAGAATTTTGAAATGTGTTCAAAACTGACTCCAATTTGGGGAGTGGCAGTACACCGAGAAAGAGAAATTGTAAGAAAATTATTCAACTTTTAACCTTTACTGTCTCATAGACGTAGGTTAAAAACGGCCTCCCTTTCACCCCTTACAGCCGTCCCTGTCCTCCAAAATGTATTTAAGAATTTTGAAATGTGTTCAAAACTGACTCCAATTTGGGGAGTGGCAGTACACCGAGAAAGAGAAATTGTAAGAAAATGATTCAACTTTTAACCTTTACATAGACGTAGGTTAAAAACGGCCTCCCTATCACCACTTACAGCCGTCCCTGTCCTCCAAAATGTATTTAAGAATTTTGAAATGTGTTCAAAACTGACTCCAATTTGGGGAGTGGCCATACACCGAGAAAGATGGCAGCAAACTAAGGTCACAAAGTTAATAAACAATTTTAATGCTGGAGCAGAAGCAATAGTGTATGGTCCAATCCTGAATCTCTTACGGCAAATAGCTACGTAAATTCTTTTTTCGATTCTCTGTAGGTCAGGGATGAGAAATTGTAAGAAAATGATTCAACTTTTAACCTTTACTGTCTCATAGACGTAGGTTAAAAACGGCCTCCCTTTCACCCCTTACAGCCGTCCCTGTCCTCCAAAATGTATTTAAGAATTTTGAAATGTGTTCAAAACTGACTCCAATTTGGGGAGTGGCCGTACACCGAGAAAGAGAAATTGTAAGAATATGATTAAACTTTTAACCTTTACTGTCTTATAGACGTAGGTTAAAAACGGCCTCCCTTTCACCCCTTACAGCCGTCCCTATCCTCCAAAATGTATTTAAGAATTTTGAAATGTGTTCAAAACTGACTCCAATTTGGGGAGTGGCCGTACACCGAGAAAGATGGCAGCAAACTAAGGTCACAAAGTTAATAAACAATTTTAATGCTGGAGCAGAGGCAATAGTGTATGGTCCAATCCTGAATGTCTTACGGCAAATAGCTACGTAAATTCTTTTTTCGATTCTCTGTAGGTCAGGGATGAGAAATTGTAAGAAAATGATTCAACTTTTAACCTTTACTGTCTCATAGACGTAGGTTAAAAACGGCCTCACTTTCACCCCTTACAGCCGTCCCTGTCCTCCAAAATGTATTTAAGAATTTTGAAATGTGTTCAAAACTGACTCCAATTTGGGGAGTGGCCGTACACCGAGAAAGATGGCAGCAAACTAAGGTCACAAAGTTAATAAACAATTTTAATGCTGGCGCAGAGGCAATAGTGTATGGTCCAATCCTGAATGTCTTATGGCAAATAGCTACGTAAATTCTTTTTTCGATTCTCTGTAGGTCAGGGATGAGAAATTGTAATAAAATGATTCAACTTTTAACCTTTACTGTCTCATAGACGTAGGTTAAAAACGGCCTCCCTTTCACCCCTTACAGCCGTCCCTATCCTCCAAAATGTATTTAAGAATTTTGAAATGTGTTCAAAACTGACTCCAATTTGGGGAGTGGCCGTACACCGAGAAAGATGGCAGCAAACTAAGGTCACAAAGTTATTAAACAATTTTAATGCTGGAGCAGAGGCAATAGTGTATGGTCCAATCCTGAATGTCTTACGGCAAATAGCTACGTAAAATTCTTTTTTCGATTCTCTGTAGGTCAGGGATGAGAAATTGTAAGAAAATGATTCAACTTTTAACCTTTACTGTCTCATAGACGTAGGTTAAAAACGGCCTCCCTTTCACCCCTTACAGCCGTCCCTGTCCTCCAAAATGTATTTAAGAATTTTGAAATGTGTTCAAAACTGACTCCAATTTGGGGAGTGGCCGTACACCGAGAAAGAGAAATTGTAAGAAAATGATTCAACTTTTAACCTTTACTGTCTCATAGACGTAGGTTAAAAACGGCCTCCCTTTCACCCCTTACAGCCGTCCCTATCCTCCAAAATGTATTTAAGAATTTTGAAATGTGTTCAAAACTGACTCCAATTTGGGGAGTGGCCGTACACCGAGAAAGATGGCAGCAAACTAAGGTCACAAAGTTAATAAACAATTTTAATGCTGGCGCAGAGGCAATAGTGTATGGTCCAATCCTGAATGTCTTACGGCAAATAGCTACGTAAATTCTTTTTTCGATTCTCTGTAGGTCAGGGATGAGAAATTGTAAGAAAATGATTCAACTTTTTACCTTTACTGTCTCATAGACGTAGGTTAAAAACGTCCTCCCTTTCACCCCTTACAGCCGTCCCTGTCCTCCAAAATGTATTTAAGAATTTTGAAATGTGTTCAAAACTGACTCCAATTTGGGGAGTGGCCGTACACCGAGAAAGAGAAATTGTAAGAAAATGATTCAACTTTTAACCTTTACTGTCTCATAGACGTAGGTTAAAAACGGCCTCCCTTTCACCCCTTACAGCCGTCCCTGTCCTCCAAAATGTATTTAAGAATTTTGAAATGTGTTAAAACTGACTCCAATTTGGGGAGTGGCCGTACACCGAGAAAGATGGCAGCAAACTAAGGTCACAAAGTTAATAAACAATTTTAATGCTGGAGCGGAGGCAATAGTGTATGGTCCAATCCTGAATCTCTTACGGCAAATAGCTACGTAAATTCTTTTTTCGATTCTCTGTAGGTCAGGGATGAGAAATTGTAAGAAAATGATTCAACTTTTAACCTTTACTGTCTCATAGACGTAGGTTAAAAACGGCCTCCCTTTCACCCCTTACAGCCGTCCCTGTCCTCCAAAATGTATTTAAGAATTTTGAAATGTGTTCAAAACTGACTCCAATTTGGGGAGTGGCAGTACACCGAGAAAGAGAAATTGTAAGAAAATGATTCAACTTTTAACCTTTACATAGACGTAGGTTAAAAACGGCCTCCCTATCACCCCTTACAGCCGTCCCTGTCCTCCAAAATGTATTTAAGAATTTTGAAATGTGTTCAAAACTGACTCCAATTTGGGGAGTGGCCATACACCGAGAAAGATGGCAGCAAACTAAGGTCACAAAGTTAATAAACAATTTTAATGCTGGAGCAGAAGCAATAGTGTATGGTCCAATCCTGAATCTCTTACGGCAAATAGCTACGTAAATTCTTTTTTCGATTCTCTGTAGGTCAGGGATGAGAAATTGTAAGAAAATGATTCAACTTTTAACCTTTACTGTCTCATAGACGTAGGTTAAAAACGGCCTCCCTTTCACCCCTTACAGCCGTCCCTGTCCTCCAAAATGTATTTAAGAATTTTGAAATGTGTTCAAAACTGACTCCAATTTGGGGAGTGGCCGTACACCGAGAAAGAGAAATTGTAAGAATATGATTAAACTTTTAACCTTTACTGTCTCATAGACGTAGGTTAAAAACGGCCTCCCTTTCACCCCTTACAGCCGTCCCTATCCTCCAAAATGTATTTAAGAATTTTGAAATGTGTTCAAAACTGACTCCAATTTGGGGAGTGGCCGTACACCGAGAAAGATGGCAGCAAACTAAGGTCACAAAGTTAATAAACAATTTTAATGCTGGAGCAGAGGCAATAGTGTATGGTCCAATCCTGAATGTCTTACGGCAAATAGCTACGTAAATTCTTTTTTTGATTCTCTGTAGGTTGTGGTATATAAATAAATAATACCGGATCTATTTTTGAATGAATGAATGAATAACAGATAGCTCAATAAAATAAGAGTCAAGATTCGAGGTAGTAGGAGTTTCTGCAGGTTTATTACAGCATAAGGACAGGATCAGGACAACCTGCATAGGATGACCCAGCAGCTGCTGGGGCTTGGTCTGGGATGAGCGCGCTAACTTTTAATAACAATACATTGACTTATATACATAGCGCAAACACATAGCATTACATTGCAGTAGGCGTAGCAGTGGGTGGAGCAGAAGGCGTGACGCGTAGCAGTCGCGAAAGATAACAGTAAAAAGAGGTGTAACTGGGAGTATACTTAGACATGTGATGCAAACGTAACAGAATATGTCATGAATGGGCGGAAACATAGGAGGGGGCTACCTAAGGAGCCGGGACCTCTAACCTAATGGTGCGCGAAAACTGGCAATGACGTGTTACTAGGAGAAACTGGGGGCTACGAACTCTGTGCTAGGAGCAGAGACTAGAGTCTGGAGGGTCGGAGCGACATGTACCTAAACCCTATCTGGTATCTGATGTTTAGGGAACATGTTGATATAAACTAGGAGTCATGAGGGGAAAAGCTAACTTGACTCTAAGACTGGACCATACATTATTCTACATGTAGTGCGTGATGAAGAATATTAAATGACCATTAAATACAGTATTTCTCTAACATGGAGACGAGAAGGCTAGACAATGACGGAAACTATTGATGCAGTTCAGTAGCTCAGGAATGCAGAGAAGGAGGACTGAACTGATAACTGGAACTATAACATACTTTTGGCAGACTCAGAGGCAGAGCCAAGCTGCACCGGGCACTGCGAAGCAGGAAGTAAGTGAAGGGTCGAGGATACAGGTGGGGGCTGTATCGCTCCTCAGCGAGGCTTTCAGGAGACAGGAGCTGAATCTGATGTCCGGGCCCTTTTGAGGCCTGGAAACGGGGACTTTATACTGGAATAACGTGCACACTAAGAAACGTGGCAACATAACTTTACCTAGGCCTGATATTCGTAGTATTCACGAGGACTGGAAAATGACATACTAGAGGTGGACACAACTGGAATTGCGTCATTAATCGGACATGGGGAATAACATATGCATATTGGTCATGCACACATAACATATGATGGATGAGGCGTAGGGACACAGAACATGGCAAAATTTACTTTTCCACATTCCCTCCTTGTCACTACGTTTCCATCAGGAAACATCAATTTTCATGATACCATCTATCATTTCATACAGTACCATTTGCTCGTCTCGAATTGTCTTGGAACGGGATTTAGAACGGGGCTTGGGACTAGGAATACAAGAGGTAGCACACATGCTGCAAATCGCAGGGCCACATTGTATACAGAGGCAGCAGCTAAATATGATCGCTACTGCAATACCTAAAAAGGACAGGACTTTCCATCCCCATGCGGAAATTATATTCCAGAACCAACCTGACCATGTCCAGGTGCCTGGATCTTGATGTAACAGATGGGCAATTTTATGGAGTCTGGTTATAGCTGAATAAACAGACGGCGCGTTATTTGGAATGAAAATGCAGCAACTAGATCCGATGACTCTACAGGCCCCGCCCCTATCGGCCAGTATGACGTCAAGGACGAGACGATTTTGCAAAACGACAAATCTCATAGCAGATTGTTCTTCGGTTAGGTTACCTAGAGCAGAGGCAGTCTCATTTACTACAGCTTCAAGGGTTCTTGTTAACCTACGGATCAGTTTACTATTCTGGACAGGTCCTACAAAGAAGAAGAAACCTTTATTGAAATCTGTATACTGTTCTAGAGTAGTTTCAGTATAATCGACAATTGGGGACTCCCTTCTATGTCTAATGTGTACTAGATGTGTGTTTCTGTGATAATCAGATGGGGCTAGGAAAACAGGTGGCAGTAAGAAAGCAATGTAACAGGTTCCCTCCCAATCGAGGGGCAGACGGACATATGCAGTTTGACCACAAATAAAATAAGAATGACGTGAAGCTTTGAAAACAGATTTCCCACTGTCACTATACTGGATAACAGTAGTACAATCACTATGTCCTACGTGTACGGAACCATAACTACGGACACATAATTCGCCTTTGACAGGTAGTACTGAAATAGCAGGTAAGTCTGGAGTAGTATCAGACTGAACATTCAGGACCATGAAATTCGACGAATAATTACCTAAATTATAAACTTCATTTTCTAGATCTAAACCTGTTCTGTGGGGAAGACCTTGCTTGTCTGGAAAACATGTACTGTTAAGAAAAGACATATCTGTTGAGGATGACGTTAACGTGGACCATGCTCCACACGAACCATTATGTGAGAATGGATAAGGAAACAGTGGCAGAACTCCCTTCGGTGTCTGAAAAGGGGGGAGTCGACCACACACCCAACAATTAGTGGCATTGCTGGTCTGGTGTGAATAATGTAACATACGGATAAATGTGTTGTTGCGCATAGCGAGGCGGTATGAATATTCGTGAGGAGGCAGATCACTAAACGTGTGCTCTACTGTAGCATTAGCAGACATATTAGCATGAGGAACTGGAAAATACAGATAGAACGCATAGCTGGTGCAGGAAATCAAAATGCTGATGAATAATACGAAACTCAGAAAAACGATACATTGAATTGAGTTATTACTGACTTTCTCACTATGGGGGTCTATTTTATACATGTCAGAAACAATCTAACCGTTTCACCTAGGGGAGGACTTATACAATCAAACTGACTGACTTATTTTACTAGACCTGAGCTTTAACTTATACTCCTGTTGCGGAGTTTTCTCTAACAAGGGAGGGGTTGTAATAATGTCTTGTGCGGGACAGTCCTTAAGAGCAATATTCTGGCAGTCCTTCAAATCCTGGGAAATGTTTTTAGAAACGGATTTCAGTCCTTTAAAAAGTTTAACATGAGACAGGTGGATCCATCCTTTTCTGCCTTCCAACTTGACGGCAGTACGAGTGGTCAAGAGGACCTGACGTGGCTCCTTCCAACGTGGTTCCAGCGGACTTGATCTGTCGAAATTCCGGACCATCACTAGGGAGCCTGGAACGATTTCATGTGGTGCCACCTCGGTATTGTCTGGAAAGGCGGCAGCAACCTGTGAACGACATGAGTTGAGGGCAGACATCAAGGAAGCTAGGTAATCTGTCAGCATATTACATGAAACATCGGTAATACTTCGGGGTCTAGGAGTACCCCACATGTTAGGGGGGCGGCCGAATACGACCTCATACGGGGACAGACCTGATCTGGAATGTGCGACCATGCGCATATAAAACAAAGCGACTGGCAGAGCTACTAACCAGTCCACACCTTTTTCTTTACAAACTTTGGCAATGCGGATTTTCAGAGTCTGATTATGTCTCTCTACGAGACCGGCTGCTTCAGGATGGCGTACACAATGGAACTTCCACTGGTACCCTAACAAAAGGGAAACGTGCTTCATTAACTCTGAGGAGAATGGCTGACCGTTATCGGAATATACGACTCTAGGGAGTCCGTATCTAGGGAAAAATTCACGAACCAACTGCTTGGCAGTGGTCGCGGCTGTGTAATCTGGGACTGGATATGCTTCTGTCCACCTGGACAAAGCGCATACAACTACAAGGACATACTTGAAACCTCGACATCGCTCCATCTGAATATAATCCATCTGGAGGACCTCAAAAGGGTGGTCAGGGGGCTGGAAACCACCTTGTTCCACCGGGACACTTTTACCTGGATTAAACTGACAACATATCATACAGGTACGGACTTTCTGCTTGGCTGCAGCTCGTAAATGCTTGTTGAACCAAATGTTCTGGATACTGTCTAACATAGCTTTTTCTCCTAAATGTGCTGGACTATGTGCGGTATTGATAGTGACTTGAACCATAGAATCGGGGAGAAACCATGTGGCTCTACCCTTCGTTAACCATCCTTGATCTGTCTGGACCCCTCCTTGTTCAGACCATTTCTTGATTTCATCGGGAGTAGCGTGTAACTGTATATCTATGACGTCTTGAGTAGGGTCCTTAACTGTCATGCATGTAGTCGGATCTGGAGTATGTGTCTGATTAACTGGAATGTCTGGAGTCTGTGCTGTAAGCTTGGCTGTGCGGTCTGCTAGATCATTACCTTGGGAAATGATGTCAGTAACTTTCGTATGTGCTTTGCATTTCATGATAGCAATAGATGTCGGTAAATGTATGGCATCTAACAGGGCTTGAATAAGGAGACCGTGCTGAATCTTGGTTCCATGAGAAGTCATGAAACCTCTCTCCTGCCAGAGCACTCCGAAGTCGTGTACAACTCCGAATGCGTAACGTGAATCTGTGTAAACATTAACTTTCAGGTTCTTGGCGTGTATACAGGCTTGTGTCAGAGCGACTAGCTCTGCTGCTTGAGCGGACAGGGTGTCAATACGGTGTGTTTCAATAACTTCGGTGTCAGTAGTTACTGCATATGCTGCGACTAGTTCTCCTGTACTAGTTCTCATACATGAACCATCCACATAAAGTGTCAGGTCGGGATCTGGTAACGGAATGTCTGTCAGGTCTTGTCTTGGCTTTGTCGTAATATTAACTACTTCCACACAGTCATGTGTGTCTGGATTTGAATTAACTGATGGTAACAGTGTAGCAGGATTCAGAACGTTGCAGCGTCTAATTTCTATGTGTGGCTGGAACAGTGTCAATTCATAACCTGTTAAACGTGCAATTGTCAAGTGCTGTGTTTGTGTTCGGTTTAAAAGAACTTCTACTGAATGTGGAACTTGTACTGTCAGGGAGTGCCCTAAAACTATGGAATCACTTTGTCTGATAGCTAGTGCTGTGGCTGCAACTGACTTGAGGCACGCAGGCAACGCCTGGGCGACTGGATCTAATGTGCTCGAAAAATAAGCACAGGGCTTGTATTGTCCTGCTTGATCTTGTGTGAGAACAGATAATGCTGTACCTTCACGTTCAGTAACGAAAAGTGTAAAAGGCTTACTGTAGTTCGGTGTAGCTAGAACTGGAGCTTGACATAGGGCTTTCTTTAACTCATTGAAACTAAGTGTATGTTCAGATGTCCAAGGGAGGACAGTCGATACGGCTGCCTCCTGTGTCGTTAACTGTATCAGTGGCTTGGCTAGAAATGCATACTGGGAAATCCATTGTCTACAATAAGAAGTAAGGCCGATAAAAGCACGTACCTCCTTCTGGGTTCTGGGCTGGGGAAGACTCGCTATTAACTGGATACGGTCTGGTGTCAACTGCCTACCCCTCTTGGACAGCAAGTGTCCCAAGTATACCACTTGCTGGACACAGAATTGAAGCTTCGAAGGTGACACTTTGTGCCCCATCTCGGCTAGAAAATACAAAACTGTAAGTGATGCTCGCTCGCAGTCACGTTCAGAACGGGCTGTGATCAGTAGATCATCGACATACTGGAGTAGGGCAGTGTCAGTTGGCATGTGAATGTTGTCTAGTTGTCTCTTGAGTGCCTGACTGTAAATACTAGGACTTTCTGTGAAACCTTGAGGAGCGCGTGTAAACATATAGCTCCTTCCATTTAAACAAAATCCGAAAAGAAACTGGCTGTCTGGATGAATTGGAACACTAAAAAATGCATTCTTGAGGTCAATGACAGTGAAAAACGTGGCTTCGGAATCAATAGCTGTTAATAGGGAAGAAATGTCTGGGACAACTGGGTACTGAGGAATAATACATTTGTTAAGCTCTCGTAAATCAATCACTAATCGATATACTGGGGGTGCATTTGGATCAGTACGTTTCATGACTGGAATGATCGGAGAATTACATACATTGGAGTCAGTTTCTACAACTACTCCTTGAGCCATGAGCTCGTCAATAATTTTGGATAAGGCTGCTACAGCCTCAGGTGGCAATCTGTACTGTCTGATTCGGGGTAACACTACGCCTGGTTTGAGAGTCACACGATGGGGTGTGATTTGCATGTAACCTACATCAGTTGGACCTTGCGCCCATAAGTGCTGCGGAACATTAGACAATCTTGAATCAAAATCTCGTAATACATAGTGACCCTTAAAGTCACGTAGGAACAGACGTATTCCCTCTGGGGAACAGCATATGACTGCACCTAATTCTTTCAATGTCTTAATACCTAATAGGTTTTCTGGACATGACTTAGTAAGTAACAGATCAGTAGTACGGGACAATGGACCTACTTCTAGAGTGACTGGCTTTGATATCTCATTAACTATTGGCTTTCCTGAAAATCCAAGGGAAACATTTCTTGAGCCTGAGAGCGGAGCCCCTGGAACTTCGGCATGACTAATTGTGGTCCTACTTGCCCCTGTATCGATCAAAAACTTTCTGTCTTTCCCTAATACTTGACTGTGAACATAGGGACCTTCTTGATCTACAGGTATCTCGATGAGAGGCAAGCCTACCTCCCTCTCTAGGCTGTTTCATGAATATGACTGGTACTGTGGATACTCGGACTGTGCATACTGATACATCTGTGATGTAACGTGCTGTGTTGCAGCAATAGGCTGCGGAGCTGTAACTGTCTGTTGTGCATTCTGTGGCTGAGGAATCTGTGAAACTTGTTCTTGTCTAGGCGGACGTGGTCTTTCTTTAGTCTTACCAGTAGCTATGTTGTGTTTCAGAACTGCACACTCGTTTATAAAATGACCTGGCTGTTTACAATAATTGCAGTTCCCTTTAACGGGAGCTGCAGGATGACTGGCTTGATTCGGACCCCTCTTCTGACTGTCTTGAGGAACAGATTGTGCAACTAGCACTTTCATTTTCGTGTCTTTCATACGTTTTCTCTCGTGTTCTTGCTCTTCCCTGATTCTATTCTGGTGATACTGGAGCATCTGGAGCATCTGGGACGGGGTATTTGCTTGCCAGGTGCTTTCGACTTTCAAAACTCGGTTTTTAATTGGTGGACTTGAATTCTCGACTAATTTAGTAACGAAAAGATGAGGGTATGACTCACTACTTGTCTTGAGACCACTGTTAATACTAAAACATTTTTCAAATCTAGAATAAAAATCACTAATATCTTCGTCTTGTTTCTGTTTACAGGCTGAGATTGCATCCCAGTCTTCCTTCCTAGTTGTCAATAATCTGGGTAAAACTTGAATCAGTAATTCTGGTAATTCTTTACATTTATCTCCAAGACCGGTACCTGGTACTCGTGCCTTGTCTTCAGCTTCTAGAGCTGCCCAATCGATCTTTTTCTCTCCCACCTCCCATTCTTTTTCCTTTAGCTTTTCATACACCCCTGCGGGTAGCAGGACCTTTAACATTTTAATGATATCTGGGTAAGTGTATTCTCCCATACGGAGCATGTCTTTTAATTCTCTATGGAACCCTGCTGGATCTTTGTCATGACAGGGAATTAATTTCTTCATTTCAAGAAGTTCCATCTTTGAAATCGGAGTGTATACAAACACTCGTTGCATTACGCCACCCGCCCCTTGGACTGGGTGGACTTCTCGTAACGGATTCTGTCTGTCTATGTAAAACGGTTTACTTTCTGGGGGTGAGACATGAACAAAATGCGGGTTCAGGAACGTTCTATACTTGTGACGCTGTTCTAGAATGACACTAATTAAATCGGTACCTAGACCTCTCCATCTATACTGGAGTAACTCGTTCAGAATATCATGCAACGGACCTGGATCAGAATGTTGACCCTCATACGGAGTAATGAGGTGCTGGATCATATACATACCCACCAGTCGTTGCTCGGCTGGGGGCAGTTTCAGAAACATTTGTGCCACTATTTCGTCTGGAAAAGTGGTAGAATCAGTAATCCATCGGACTGCTGATCGGGCTAGTTCTTGTTCATGCATGGTACTTAATTCACTGTAACCGACTCGTGATTTCAGAATGTGATCGGTAGCTTGAAATACTTGTTCTAGAGAACCTAGTTCTGGTGCTGGATGATGAAAAACAGACTTGTGTTCTAGACGTAAAGGACGATCTGGAAATCTAGATTTTCCTACATACGCTATTCTGGCGGAATTCTCGTCTTCCTCTTCAGGATCAGAGATACTTTCTTTCTCGCTTACTTGTGCTGCTTTACGCTGGTCGTGTAACCTTATTATTTCTTTACGAATTTTCTTGTACATACTCTCCATAGCACTAATGGTCTTGTGCTTACCCTCGGCTATATTATCACTCCACCTTGTCAGGATTCTCATTTCGGCCGAATCTTTAGACGGGTAATCTTGTTCTCTTATTAGACAATTGATCAGGAACTTTAATATCATGAGCTGGATCTCGGCTTTCCTTTGAGACATAATCTCGCCAATACTTTCTGGATCATCCCCTGTACGGATGAAACGATATATTCTGTCTAGATCTTCTTTCATATTCGGCAAGGTGACTAGATACTCGGTCACTCTCCTTACACGTAAGGAATATAAAACCATATTATATTCGCCTGGAACTGGATCATAGACACATTCGTTAAGGGTTTGCCTGATTTCTGTAACAGACTGATGTTTGGGCGTGCGCTGTAACGCTTGAGCATGTAATTCGAGTAATGTTAAACGCTTGTGTGGCGGCGGGGTTTGAGGAAGACCTCCTCCTGCGGCCCCTAGACTAGAATCGTCGACTGACATTCTTCGTCCTGGCAGGGTCGGTAATTGTAACGTGGGCTGGACTTGTATGACGGACTGGGCCGGGGGAGCTGTTAAGGGCACCCCGGTGTCTGGAGGAGCATGAATTACCTGGTTTACAGGGACTGGCGGAGCGCGAACAGGATTTGCATATTCGGGGACTGTGTCGTCCAAATAGGACGAAATAAAAATATCAGCTGCGGTCGGTTTGTGACGTAGCTTGGTCGGAACTAATGGCGGCGGGAAATTACTGGATGCCTCTGGGGTCGCTTTTGGCAAACCTTCGGAAAGGAGAGGATACATACCCTTAATGAGGGCATGCCTCTGTCTGTCTGACTGTTCGGCTTTGACTTGTTCACCTATCTCGATTAATTCTCTTTCTTGGGCTCGTTCTTGGGATTCTCTACTTAACTCTGACTTTCTGACTTCCTTTTCCGTTCTTCTATGCGCTTCTTTACGCCATAACTCGATGGCATCTTTCTGTGACTGTCTGGCTTTCTTTTTCCATAATGCTTCTTCTACTCGCATGATACATTCGGCATCCCATGTACCCGATACGGGCCATCTATACTTTTCTTCTAACTGTTTGGTATACTCTACCCATAAATCTAGATACATTATGGCGCTTATGCCATGTTTCTGATACATAAAGTGACCTGGACTGTCCCTAGGCGGGACAGGAACCGCTTCCTCTAACAGACCCTTTCTAGTTTTTAACTGACGTAACTTGGAAAATATAGGCATGACTGAACTGTAATCTGGACACAATACAATACACAATAAAAACACGAAATCACATCGCACTCATACCACAACAGTAAAATACATGAAGAACATTATAAATAACAGTTCGAACAGAATATTACCTGGAATACTGAGAACAGAAATAGAACAGAATTTCTCGAGAACGGAACAGACTAGAGTTACTGGATGCACTGCTGTAACAGTACGGAACATACCGGTCCCATAAAGGGACGCATCAAGACCCGTATCCACCTAGGTGAACACTTCGTTTGTGAGTCTGGGCACCACCAACCCACGGACCAGGAGTCAATTTAGATTGGTCCTGTCTAGATACTACCCCAGCAATGGTACTCACCGGGCAGCACGGAATGGAAGGCCTCGGACTGGACTGGACGACGGACGACGAACTTCGGACTTCAGTTACAGGTGGGCCTCCGGATACCTCGGACCTTGGACTCTCGGCTTGGGCTCTGGTCGGGACTCGCCGCGTTCCTCCACCGTCTCGTTCGGATGCTGGACCGCCTCCTCCGTCTCCTCCGTGGGCCTGAGGGATACTTGGAGCAGAAATATCTGCCAGTGCACGGTATGGTTCCGTCACGACTGCAGAGGGTCAGGGGGTCGGCGTGGCTTCACCGACGCGTGGGGAAAGGGCAAGTCCCTGTTCGGGCGCCATTATGTGGTATATAAATAAATAATACCGGATCTATTTTTGAATGAATGAATGAATAACAGATAGCTCAATAAAATAAGAGTCAAGATTCGAGGTAGTAGGAGTTTCTGCAGGTTTATTACAGCATAAGGACAGGATCAGGACAACCTGCATAGGATGACCCAGCAGCTGCTGGGGCTTGGTCTGGGATGAGCGCGCTAACTTTTAATAACAATACATTGACTTATATACATAGCGCAAACACATAGCATTACATTGCAGTAGGCGTAGCAGTGGGTGGAGCAGAAGGCGTGACGCGTAGCAGTCGCGAAAGATAACAGTAAAAAGAGGTGTAACTGGGAGTATACTTAGACATGTGATGCAAACGTAACAGAATATGTCATGAATGGGCGGAAACATAGGAGGGGGCTACCTAAGGAGCCGGGACCTCTAACCTAATGGTGCGCGAAAACTGGCAATGACGTGTTACTAGGAGAAACTGGGGGCTACGAACTCTGTGCTAGGAGCAGAGACTAGAGTCTGGAGGGTCGGAGCGACATGTACCTAAACCCTATCTGGTATCTGATGTTTAGGGAACATGTTGATATAAACTAGGAGTCATGAGGGGAAAAGCTAACTTGACTCTAAGACTGGACCATACATTATTCTACATGTAGTGCGTGATGAAGAATATTAAATGACCATTAAATACAGTATTTCTCTAACATGGAGACGAGAAGGCTAGACAATGACGGAAACTATTGATGCAGTTCAGTAGCTCAGGAATGCAGAGAAGGAGGACTGAACTGATAACTGGAACTATAACATACTTTTGGCAGACTCAGAGGCAGAGCCAAGCTGCACCGGGCACTGCGAAGCAGGAAGTAAGTGAAGGGTCGAGGATACAGGTGGGGGCTGTATCGCTCCTCAGCGAGGCTTTCAGGAGACAGGAGCTGAATCTGATGTCCAGGCCCTTTTGAGGCCTGGAAACGGGGACTTTATACTGGAATAACGTGCACACTAAGAAACGTGGCAACATAACTTTACCTAGGCCTGATATTCGTAGTATTCACGAGGACTGGAAAATGACATACTAGAGGTGGACACAACTGGAATTGCGTCATTAATCGGACATGGGGAATAACATATGCATATTGGTCATGCACACATAACATATGATGGATGAGGCGTAGGGACACAGAACATGGCAAAATTTACTTTTCCACAAGGTCAGGGATGAGAAATTGTAAGAAAATGATTCAACTTTTAACCTTTACTGTCTCATAGACGTAGGTTAAAAGCGGCCTCACTTTCACCCCTTACAGCCGTCCCTGTCCTCCAAAATGTATTTAAGAATTTTGAAATGTGTTCAAAACTGACTCCAATTTGGGGAGTGGCCGTACACCGAGAAAGATGGCAGCAAACTAAGGTCACAAAGTTAATAAACAATTTTAATGCTGGCGCAGAGGCAATAGTGTATGGTCCAATCCTGAATGTCTTATGGCAAATAGCTACGTAAATTCTTTTTTCGATTCTCTGTAGGTCAGGGATGAGAAATTGTAATAAAATGATTCAACTTTTAACCTTTACTGTCTCATAGACGTAGGTTAAAAACGGCCTCCCTTTCACCCCTTACAGCCGTCCCTATCCTCCAAAATGTATTTAAGAATTTTGAAATGTGTTCAAAACTGACTCCAATTTGGGGAGTGGCCGTACACCGAGAAAGATGGCAGCAAACTAAGGTCACAAAGTTATTAAACAATTTTAATGCTGGAGCAGAGGCAATAGTGTATGGTCCAATCCTGAATGTCTTACGGCAAATAGCTACGTAAAATTCTTTTTTCGATTCTCTGTAGGTCAGGGATGAGAAATTGTAAGAAAATGATTCAACTTTTAACCTTTACTGTCTCATAGACGTAGGTTAAAAACGGCCTCCCTTTCACCCCTTACAGCCGTCCCTGTCCTCCAAAATGTATTTAAGAATTTTGAAATGTGTTCAAAACTGACTCCAATTTGGGGAGTGGCCGTACACCGAGAAAGAGAAATTGTAAGAAAATGATTCAACTTTTAACCTTTACTGTCTCATAGACGTAGGTTAAAAACGGCCTCCCTTTCACCCCTTACAGCCGTCCCTATCCTCCAAAATGTATTTAAGAATTTTGAAATGTGTTCAAAACTGACTCCAATTTGGGGAGTGGCCGTACACCGAGAAAGATGGCAGCAAACTAAGGTCACAAAGTTAATAAACAATTTTAATGCTGGCGCAGAGGCAATAGTGTATGGTCCAATCCTGAATGTCTTACGGCAAATAGCTACGTAAATTCTTTTTTCGATTCTCTGTAGGTCAGGGATGAGAAATTGTAAGAAAATGATTCAACTTTTAACCTTTACTGTCTCATAGACGTAGGTTAAAAACGTCCTCCCTTTCACCCCTTACAGCCGTCCCTGTCCTCCAAAATGTATTTAAGAATTTTGAAATGTGTTCAAAACTGACTCCAATTTGGGGAGTGGCCGTACACCGAGAAAGAGAAATTGTAAGAAAATGATTCAACTTTTAACCTTTACTGTCTCATAGACGTAGGTTAAAAACGGCCTCCCTTTCACCCCTTACAGCCGTCCCTGTCCTCCAAAATGTATTTAAGAATTTTGAAATGTGTTAAAACTGACTCCAATTTGGGGAGTGGCCGTACACCGAGAAAGATGGCAGCAAACTAAGGTCACAAAGTTAATAAACAATTTTAATGCTGGAGCGGAGGCAATAGTGTATGGTCCAATCCTGAATCTCTTACGGCAAATAGCTACGTAAATTCTTTTTTCGATTCTCTGTAGGTCAGGGATGAGAAATTGTAAGAAAATGATTCAACTTTTAACCTTTACTGTCTCATAGACGTAGGTTAAAAACGGCCTCCCTTTCACCCCTTACAGCCGTCCCTGTCCTCCAAAATGTATTTAAGAATTTTGAAATGTGTTCAAAACTGACTCCAATTTGGGGAGTGGCCGTACACCGAGAAAGAGAAATTGTAAGAAAATGATTCAACTTTTAACCTTTACTGTCTCATAGACGTAGGTTAAAAACGGCCTCCCTTTCACCCCTTACAGCCGTCCCTGTCCTCCAAAATGTATTTAAGAATTTTGAAATGTGTTCAAAACTGACTCCAATTTGGGGAGTGGCAGTACACCGAGAAAGAGAAATTGTAAGAAAATGATTCAACTTTTAACCTTTACTGTCTCATAGACGTAGGTTAAAAACGGCCTCCCTTTCACCCATTAAAGCCGTCCCTGTCCTCCAAAATGTATTTAAGAATTTTGAAATGTGTTCAAAACTGACTCCAATTTGGGGAGTGGCAGTACACCGAGAAAGAGAAATTGTAAGAAAATGATTCAACTTTTAACCTTTACTGTCTTATAGACGTAGGTTAAAAACGGCCTCCCTTTCACCCCTTACAGCCGTCCCTGTCCTCCAAAATGTATTTAAGAATTTTGAAATGTGTTCAAAACTGACTCAAATTTGGGGAGTGGCCGTACACCGAGAAAGAGAAATTGTAAGAAAATGATTCAACTTTTAACCTTTACTGTCTCATAGACGTAGGTTAAAAACGGCCTCCCTTTCACCCCTTACAGCCGTCCCTGTCCTCCAAAATGAATTTAAGAATTTTGAAATGTGTTCAAAACTGACTCCAATTTGGGGAGTGGACATACACCGAGAAAGATGGCAGCAAACTAAGGTCACAAAGTTAATAAACAATATTAATGCTGGAGCAGAGGCAATAGTGTATGGTCCAATCCTGAATCTCTTACGGCAAATAGCTACGTAAATTCTTTTTTCGATTCTCTGTAGGTCAGGGATGAGAAATTGTAAGAAAATGATTCAACTTTTAACCTTTATTGTCTCATAGACGTAGGTTAAAAACGGCCTCCCTTTCACCCCTTACAGCCGTCCCTGTCCTCCAAAATGGATTTAAGAATTTTGAAATGTGTTCAAAACTGACTCCAATTTGGGGAGTGGCAGTACACCGAGAAAGAGAAATTGTAAGAAAATTATTCAACTTTTAACCTTTACTGTCTCATAGACGTAGGTTAAAAACGGCCTCCCTTTCACCCCTTACAGCCGTCCCTGTCCTCCAAAATGTATTTAAGAATTTTGAAATGTGTTCAAAACTGACTCCAATTTGGGGAGTGGCCGTACACCGAGAAAGAGAAATTGTAAGAAAATGATTCAACTTTTAACCTTTACTGTCTCATAGACGTAGGTTAAAAACGGCCTCCCTTTCACCCCTTACAGCCGTCCCTGTCCTCCAAAATGTATTTAAGAATTTTGAAATGTGTTCAAAACTGACTCCAATTTGGGGAGTGGCAGTACACCGAGAAAGAGAAATTGTAAGAAAATGATTCAACTTTTAACCTTTACTGTCTCATAGACGTAGGTTAAAAACGGCCTCCCTTTCACCCCTTACAGCCGTCCCTGTCCTCCAAAATGTATTTAAGAATTTTGAAATGTGTTCAAAACTGACTCCAATTTGGGGAGTGGCAGTACACCGAGAAAGAGAAATTGTAAGAAAATGATTCAACTTTTAACCTTTACTGTCTCATAGACGTAGGTTAAAAACGGCCTCCCTATCACCCCTTACAGCCGTCCCTGTCCTCCAAAATGTATTTAAGAATTTTGAAATGTGTTCAAAACTGACTCCAATTTGGGGAGTGGCCATACACCGAGAAAGATGGCAGCAAACTAAGGTCACAAAGTTAATAAACAATTTTAATGCTGGAGCAGAAGCAATAGTGTATGGTCCAATCCTGAATCTCTTACGGCAAATAGCTACGTAAATTCTTTTTTCGATTCTCTGTAGGTCAGGGATGAGAAATTGTAAGAAAATGATTCAACTTTTAACCTTTACTGTCTCATAGACGTAGGTTAAAAACGGCCTCCCTTTCACCCCTTACAGCCGTCCCTGTCCTCCAAAATGTATTTAAGAATTTTGAAATGTGTTCAAAACTGACTCCAATTTGGGGAGTGGCCGTACACCGAGAAAGAGAAATTGTAAGAATATGATTAAACTTTTAACCTTTACTGTCTCATAGACGTAGGTTAAAAACGGCCTCCCTTTCACCCCTTACAGCCGTCCCTATCCTCCAAAATGTATTTAAGAATTTTGAAATGTGTTCAAAACTGACTCCAATTTGGGGAGTGGCCGTACACCGAGAAAGATGGCAGCAAACTAAGGTCACAAAGTTAATAAACAATTT
Organism: Lissotriton helveticus; assembly: GCF_964261635.1. NCBI lineage: Eukaryota > Metazoa > Chordata > Amphibia > Caudata > Salamandridae > Lissotriton > Lissotriton helveticus. The sequence continues at coordinate 878,883,700 of NC_136073.1, forward strand.
TAATGCTGGAGCAGAGGCAATAGTGTATGGTCCAATCCTGAATGTCTTACGGCAAATAGCTACGTAAATTCTTTTTTCGATTCTCTGTAGGTCAGGGATGAGAAATTGTAAGAAAATGATTCAACTTTTAACCTTTACTGTCTCATAGACATAGGTTAAAAACGGCCTCCCTTTCACCCCTTACAGCCGTCCCTGTCCTCCAAAATGTATTTAAGAATTTTGAAATGTGTTCAAAACTGACTCCAATTTGGGGAGTGGCCGTACACCGAGAAAGATGGCAGCAAACTAAGGTCACAAAGTTAATAAACAATTTTAATGCTGGCGCAGAGGCAATAGTGTATGGTCCAATCCTGAATGTCTTATGGCAAATAGCTACGTAAATTCTTTTTTCGATTCTCTGTAGGTCAGGGATGAGAAATTGTAAGAAAATGATTCAACTTTTAACCTTTACTGTCTCATAGACGTAGGTTAAAAACGGCCTCCCTTTCACCCCTTACAGCCGTCCCTGTCCTCCAAAATGTATTTAAGAATTTTGAAATGTGTTCAAAACTGACTCCAATTTGGGGAGTGGCCGTACACCGAGAAAGATGGCAGCAAACTAAGGTCACAAAGTTAATAAACAATTTTAATGCTGGCGCAGAGGCAATAGTGTATGGTCCAATCCTGAATGTCTTATGGCAAATAGCTACGTAAATTCTTTTTTCGATTCTCTGTAGGTCAGGGATGAGAAATTGTAATAAAATGATTCAACTTTTAACCTTTACTGTCTCATAGACGTAGGTTAAAAACGGCCTCCCTTTCACCCCTTACAGCCGTCCCTGTCCTCCAAAATGTATTTAAGAATTTTGAAATGTGTTCAAAACTGACTCCAATTTGGGGAGTGGCCGTACACCGAGAAAGAGAAATTGTAAGAATATGATTAAACTTTTAACCTTTACTGTCTCAGACGTAGGTTAAAAACGGCCTCGCTTTCACCCCTTACAGCCGTCCCTATCCTCCAAAATGTATTTAAGAATTTTGAAATGTGTTCAAAACTGACTCCAATTTGGGGAGTGGCAGTACACCGAGAAAGAGAAATTGTAAGAAAATGATTCAACTTTTAACCTTTACTGTCTCATAGACGTAGGTTAAAAACGGCCTCCCTTTCACCCCTTACAGCCGTCCCTGTCCTCCAAAATGTATTTAAGAATTTTGAAATGTGTTCAAAACTGACTCCAATTTGGGGAGTGGCCATACACCGAGAAAGATGGCAGCAAACTAAGGTCACAAAGTTAATAAACAATTTTAATGCTGGAGCAGAGGCAATAGTGTATGGTCCAATCCTGAATCTCTTACGGCAAATAGCTACGTAAATTCTTTTTTCGATTCTCTGTAGGTCAGGGATGAGAAACTGTAAGAAAATGATTCAACTTTTAACCTTTACTGTCTCATAGACGTAGGTTAAAAACGGCCTCCCTTTCACCCCTTACAGCCGTCCCTGTCCTCCAAAATGTATTTAAGAATTTTGAAATGTGTTCAAAACTGACTCCAATTTGGGGAGTGGCAGTACACCGAGAAAGAGAAATTGTAAGAAAATTATTCAACTTTTAACCTTTACTGTCTCATAGACGTAGGTTAAAAACGGCCTCCCTTTCACCCCTTACAGCCGTCCCTGTCCTCCAAAATGTATTTAAGAATTTTGAAATGTGTTCAAAACTGACTCCAATTTGGGGAGTGGCCGTACACCGAGAAAGAGAAATTGTAAGAAAATGATTCAACTTTTAACCTTTACTGTCTCATAGACGTAGGTTAAAAACGGCCTCCCTTTCACCCCTTACAGCCGTCCCTGTCCTCCAAAATGTATTTAAGAATTTTGAAATGTGTTCAAAACTGACTCCAATTTGGGGAGTGGCAGTACACCGAGAAAGAGAAATTGTAAGAAAATGATTCAACTTTTAACCTTTACTGTCTCATAGACGTAGGTTAAAAACGGCCTCCCTTTCACCCCTTACAGCCGTCCCTGTCCTCCAAAATGTATTTAAGAATTTTGAAATGTGTTCAAAACTGACTCCAATTTGGGGAGTGGCCGTACACCGAGAAAGATGGCAGCAAACTAAGGTCACAAAGTTAATAAACAATTTTAATGCTGGCGCAGAGGCAATAGTGTATGGTCCAATCCTGAATGTCTTACGGCAAATAGCTACGTAAATTCTTTTTTCGATTCTCTGTAGGTCAGGGATGAGAAATTGTAAGAAAATGATTCAACTTTTAACCTTTACTGTCTCATAGACGTAGGTTAAAAACGTCCTCCCTTTCACCCCTTACAGCCGTCCCTGTCCTCCAAAATGTATTTAAGAATTTTGAAATGTGTTCAAAACTGACTCCAATTTGGGGAGTGGCCGTACACCGAGAAAGAGAAATTGTAAGAAAATGATTCAACTTTTAACCTTTACTGTCTCATAGACGTAGGTTAAAAACGGCCTCCCTTTCACCCCTTACAGCCGTCCCTGTCCTCCAAAATGTATTTAAGAATTTTGAAATGTGTTAAAACTGACTCCAATTTGGGGAGTGGCCGTACACCGAGAAAGATGGCAGCAAACTAAGGTCACAAAGTTAATAAACAATTTTAATGCTGGAGCGGAGGCAATAGTGTATGGTCCAATCCTGAATCTCTTACGGCAAATAGCTACGTAAATTCTTTTTTCGATTCTCTGTAGGTCAGGGATGAGAAATTGTAAGAAAATGATTCAACTTTTAACCTTTACTGTCTCATAGACGTAGGTTAAAAACGGCCTCCCTTTCACCCCTTACAGCCGTCCCTGTCCTCCAAAATGTATTTAAGAATTTTGAAATGTGTTCAAAACTGACTCCAATTTGGGGAGTGGCCGTACACCGAGAAAGAGAAATTGTAAGAAAATGATTCAACTTTTAACCTTTACTGTCTCATAGACGTAGGTTAAAAATGGCCTCCCTTTCACCCCTTACAGCCGTCCCTGTCCTCCAAAATGTATTTAAGAATTTTGAAATGTGTTCAAAACTGATTCCAATTTGGGGAGTGGCAGTACACCGAGAAAGAGAAATTGTAAGAAAATGATTCAACTTTTAACCTTTACTGTCTCATAGACGTAGGTTAAAAACGGCCTCCCTTTCACCCATTACAGCCGTCCCTGTCCTCCAAAATGTATTTAAGAATTTTGAAATGTGTTCAAAACTGACTCCAATTTGGGGAGTGGCAGTACACCGAGAAAGAGAAATTGTAAGAAAATGATTCAACTTTTAACCTTTACTGTCTCATAGACGTAGGTTAAAAACGGCCTCCCTTTCACCCCTTACAGCCGTCCCTGTCCTCCAAAATGTATTTAAGAATTTTGAAATGTGTTCAAAACTGACTCCAATTTGGGGAGTGGCCGTACACCGAGAAAGAGAAATTGTAAGAAAATGATTCAACTTTTAACCTTTACTGTCTCATAGACGTAGGTTAAAAACAGCCTCCCTTTCACCCCTTACAGCCGTCCCTGTCCTCCAAAATGTATTTAAGAATTTTGAAATGTGTTCAAAACTGACTCCAATTTGGGGAGTGGCAGTACACCGAGAAAGAGAAATTGTAAGAAAATGATTCAACTTTTAACCTTTACTGTCTCATAGACGTAGGTTAAAAACGGCCTCCCTTTCACCCCTTACAGCCGTCCCTGTCCTCCAAAATGAATTTAAGAATTTTGAAATGTGTTCAAAACTGACTCCAATTTGGGGAGTGGACATACACCGAGAAAGATGGCAGCAAACTAAGGTCACAAAGTTAATAAACAATATTAATGCTGGAGCAGAGGCAATAGTGTATGGTCCAATCCTGAATCTCTTACGGCAAATAGCTACGTAAATTCTTTTTTCGATTCTCTGTAGGTCAGGGATGAGAAATTGTAAGAAAATGATTCAACTTTTAACCTTTATTGTCTCATAGACGTAGGTTAAAAACGGCCTCCCTTTCACCCCTTACAGCCGTCCCTGTCCTCCAAAATGGATTTAAGAATTTTGAAATGTGTTCAAAACTGACTCCAATTTGGGGAGTGGCAGTACACCGAGAAAGAGAAATTGTAAGAAAATTATTCAACTTTTAACCTTTACTGTCTCATAGACGTAGGTTAAAAACGGCCTCCCTTTCACCCCTTACAGCCGTCCCTGTCCTCCAAAATGTATTTAAGAATTTTGAAATGTGTTCAAAACAGACTCCAATTTGGGGAGTGGCCGTACACCGAGAAAGAGAAATTGTAAGAAAATGATTCAACTTTTAACCTTTACTGTCTCATAGACGTAGGTTAAAAACGGCCTCCCTTTCACCCCTTACAGCCGTCCCTGTCCTCCAAAATGTATTTAAGTATTTTGAAATGTGTTCAAAACTGACTCCAATTTGGGGAGTGGCAGTACACCGAGAAAGAGAAATTGTAAGAAAATGATTCAACTTTTAACCTTTACTGTCTCATAGACGTAGGTTAAAAACGGCCTCCCTTTCACCCCTTACAGCCGTCCCTGTCCTCCAAAATGTATTTAAGTATTTTGAAATGTGTTCAAAACTGACTCCAATTTGGGGAGTGGCAGTACACCGAGAAAGAGAAATTGTAAGAAAATGATTCAACTTTTAACCTTTACTGTCTCATAGACGTAGGTTAAAAACGGCCTCCCTTTCACCCCTTACAGCCGTCCCTGTCCTCCAAAATGTATTTAAGAATTTTGAAATGTGTTCAAAACTGACTCCAATTTGGGGAGTGGCCGTACACCGAGAAAGATGGCAGCAAACTAAGGTCACAAAGTTAATAAACAATTTTAATGCTGGCGCAGAGGCAATAGTGTATGGTCCAATCCTGAATGTCTTATGGCAAATAGCTACGTAAATTCTTTTTTCGATTCTCTGTAGGTCAGGGATGAGAAATTGTAATAAAATGATTCAACTTTTAACCTTTACTGTCTCATAGACGTAGGTTAAAAACGGCCTCCCTTTCACCCTTTACAGCCGTCCCTGTCCTCCAAAATGTATTTAAGAATTTTGAAATGTGTTCAAAACTGACTCCAATTTGGGGAGTGGCCGTACACCGAGAAAGAGAAATTGTAAGAATATGATTAAACTTTTAACCTTTACTGTCTCAGACGTAGGTTAAAAACGGCCTCGCTTTCACCCCTTACAGCCGTCCCTATCCTCCAAAATGTATTTAAGAATTTTGAAATGTGTTCAAAACTGACTCCAATTTGGGGAGTGGCCGTACACCGAGAAAGAGAAATTGTAAGAAAATGATTCTACTTTTAACCTTTACTGTTTCATAGACGTAGGTTAAAAACGGCCTCCCTTTCACCCCTTACAGCCGTCCCTGTCCTCCAAAATGTATTTAAGAATTTTGAAATGTGTTCAAAACTGACTCCAATTTGGGGAGTGGCAGTACACCGAGAAAGAGAAATTGTAAGAAAATGATTCAACTTTTAACCTTTACTGTCTCATAGACGTAGGTTAAAAACGGCCTCCCTTTCACCCCTTACAGCCGTCCCTGTCCTCCAAAATGTATTTAAGAATTTTGAAATGTGTTCAAAACTGACTCCAATTTGGGGAGTGGCCATACACCGAGAAAGATGGCAGCAAACTAAGGTCACAAAGTTAATAAACAATTTTAATGCTGGAGCAGAGGCAATAGTGTATGGTCCAATCCTGAATCTCTTACGGCAAATAGCTACGTAAATTCTTTTTTCGATTCTCTGTAGGTCAGGGATGAGAAACTGTAAGAAAATGATTCAACTTTTAACCTTTACTGTCTCATAGACGTAGGTTAAAAACGGCCTCCCTTTCACCCCTTACAGCCGTCCCTGTCCTCCAAAATGTATTTAAGAATTTTGAAATGTGTTCAAAACTGACTCCAATTTGGGGAGTGGCAGTACACCGAGAAAGAGAAATTGTAAGAAAATTATTCAACTTTTAACCTTTACTGTCTCATAGACGTAGGTTAAAAACGGCCTCCCTTTCACCCCTTACAGCCGTCCCTGTCCTCCAAAATGTATTTAAGAATTTTGAAATGTGTTCAAAACTGACTCCAATTTGGGGAGTGGCCGTACACCGAGAAAGAGAAATTGTAAGAAAATGATTCAACTTTTAACCTTTACTGTCTCATAGACGTAGGTTAAAAACGGCCTCCCTTTCACCCCTTACAGCCGTCCCTGTCCTCCAAAATGTATTTAAGAATTTTGAAATGTGTTCAAAACTGACTCCAATTTGGGGAGTGGCAGTACACCGAGAAAGAGAAATTGTAAGAAAATGATTCAACTTTTAACCTTTACTGTCTCATAGACGTAGGTTAAAAACGGCCTCCCTTTCACCCCTTACAGCCGTCCCTGTCCTCCAAAATGTATTTAAGAATTTTGAAATGTGTTCAAAACTGACTCCAATTTGGGGAGTGGCCGTACACCGAGAAAGATGGCAGCAAACTAAGGTCACAAAGTTATTAAACAATTTTAATGCTGGAGCAGAGGCAATAGTGTATGGTCCAATCCTGAATGTCTTACGGCAAATAGCTACGTAAAATTATTTTTTCGATTCTCTGTAGGTCAGGGATGAGAAATTGTAAGAAAATGATTCAACTTTTAACCTTTACTGTCTCACAGACGTAGGTTAAAAACGGCCTCCCTTTCACCCCTTACAGCCGTCCCTGTCCTCCAAAATGTATTTAAGAATTTTGAAATGTGTTCAAAACTGACTCCAATTTGGGGAGTGGCCGTACACCGAGAAAGAGAAATTGTAAGAAAATGATTCAACTTTTAACCTTTACTGTCTCATAGACGTAGGTTAAAAACGGCCTCCCTTTCACCCCTTACAGCCGTCCCTATCCTCCAAAATGTATTTAAGAATTTTGAAATGTGTTCAAAACTGACTCCAATTTGGGGAGTGGCCGTACACCGAGAAAGATGGCAGCAAACTAAGGTCACAAAGTTAATAAACAATTTTAATGCTGGCGCAGAGGCAATAGTGTATGGTCCAATCCTGAATGTCTTACGGCAAATAGCTACGTAAATTCTTTTTTCGATTCTCTGTAGGTCAGGGATGAGAAATTGTAAGAAAATGATTCAACTTTTAACCTTTACTGTCTCATAGACGTAGGTTAAAAACGTCCTCCCTTTCACCCCTTACAGCCGTCCCTGTCCTCCAAAATGTATTTAAGAATTTTGAAATGTGTTCAAAACTGACTCCAATTTGGGGAGTGGCCGTACACCGAGAAAGAGAAATTGTAAGAAAATGATTCAACTTTTAACCTTTACTGTCTCATAGACGTAGGTTAAAAACGGCCTCCCTTTCACCCCTTACAGCCGTCCCTGTCCTCCAAAATGTATTTAAGAATTTTGAAATGTGTTAAAACTGACTCCAATTTGGGGAGTGGCCGTACACCGAGAAAGATGGCAGCAAACTAAGGTCACAAAGTTAATAAACAATTTTAATGCTGGAGCGGAGGCAATAGTGTATGGTCCAATCCTGAATCTCTTACGGCAAATAGCTACGTAAATTCTTTTTTCGATTCTCTGTAGGTCAGGGATGAGAAATTGTAAGAAAATGATTCAACTTTTAACCTTTACTGTCTCATAGACGTAGGTTAAAAACGGCCTCCCTTTCACCCCTTACAGCCGTCCCTGTCCTCCAAAATGTATTTAAGAATTTTGAAATGTGTTCAAAACTGACTCCAATTTGGGGAGTGGCCGTACACCGAGAAAGAGAAATTGTAAGAAAATGATTCAACTTTTAACCTTTACTGTCTCATAGACGTAGGTTAAAAACGGCCTCCCTTTCACCCCTTACAGCCGTCCCTGTCCTCCAAAATGTATTTAAGAATTTTGAAATGTGTTCAAAACTGATTCCAATTTGGGGAGTGGCAGTACACCGAGAAAGAGAAATTGTAAGAAAATGATTCAACTTTTAACCTTTACTGTCTCATAGACGTAGGTTAAAAACGGCCTCCCTTTCACCCATTACAGCCGTCCCTGTCCTCCAAAATGTATTTAAGAATTTTGAAATGTGTTCAAAACTGACTCCAATTTGGGGAGTGGCAGTACACCGAGAAAGAGAAATTGTAAGAAAATGATTCAACTTTTAACCTTTACTGTCTCATAGACGTAGGTTAAAAACGGCCTCCCTTTCACCCCTTACAGCCGTCCCTGTCCTCCAAAATGTATTTAAGAATTTTGAAATGTGTTCAAAACTGACTCCAATTTGGGGAGTGGCCGTACACCGAGAAAGAGAAATTGTAAGAAAATGATTCAACTTTTAACCTTTACTGTCTCATAGACGTAGGTTAAAAACGGCCTCCCTTTCACCCCTTACAGCCGTCCCTGTCCTCCAAAATGTATTTAAGAATTTTGAAATGTGTTCAAAACTGACTCCAATTTGGGGAGTGGCAGTACACCGAGAAAGAGAAATTGTAAGAAAATGATTCAACTTTTAACCTTTACTGTCTCATAGACGTAGGTTAAAAACGGCCTCCCTTTCACCCCTTACAGCCGTCCCTGTCCTCCAAAATGAATTTAAGAATTTTGAAATGTGTTCAAAACTGACTCCAATTTGGGGAGTGGACATACACCGAGAAAGATGGCAGCAAACTAAGGTCACAAAGTTAATAAACAATATTAATGCTGGAGCAGAGGCAATAGTGTATGGTCCAATCCTGAATCTCTTACGGCAAATAGCTACGTAAATTCTTTTTTCGATTCTCTGTAGGTCAGGGATGAGAAATTGTAAGAAAATGATTCAACTTTTAACCTTTATTGTCTCATAGACGTAGGTTAAAAACGGCCTCCCTTTCACCCCTTACAGCCGTCCCTGTCCTCCAAAATGGATTTAAGAATTTTGAAATGTGTTCAAAACTGACTCCAATTTGGGGAGTGGCAGTACACCGAGAAAGAGAAATTGTAAGAAAATTATTCAACTTTTAACCTTTACTGTCTCATAGACGTAGGTTAAAAACGGCCTCCCTTTCACCCCTTACAGCCGTCCCTGTCCTCCAAAATGTATTTAAGAATTTTGAAATGTGTTCAAAACAGACTCCAATTTGGGGAGTGGCCGTACACCGAGAAAGAGAAATTGTAAGAAAATGATTCAACTTTTAACCTTTACTGTCTCATAGACGTAGGTTAAAAACGGCCTCCCTTTCACCCCTTACAGCCGTCCCTGTCCTCCAAAATGTATTTAAGTATTTTGAAATGTGTTCAAAACTGACTCCAATTTGGGGAGTGGCAGTACACCGAGAAAGAGAAATTGTAAGAAAATGATTCAACTTTTAACCTTTACTGTCTCATAGACGTAGGTTAAAAACGGCCTCCCTTTCACCCCTTACAGCCGTCCCTGTCCTCCAAAATGTATTTAAGAATTTTGAAATGTGTTCAAAACTGACTCCAATTTGGGGAGTGGCAGTACACCGAGAAAGAGAAATTGTAAGAAAATGATTCAACTTTTAACCTTTACTGTCTCATAGACGTAGGTTAAAAACGGCCTCCCTATCACCCCTTACAGCCGTCCCTGTCCTCCAAAATGTATTTAAGAATTTTGAAATGTGTTCAAAACTGACTCCAATTTGGGGAGTGGCCATACACCGAGAAAGATGGCAGCAAACTAAGGTCACAAAGTTAATAAACAATTTTAATGCTGGAGCAGAAGCAATAGTGTATGGTCCAATCCTGAATCTCTTACGGCAAATAGCTACGTAAATTCTTTTTTCGATTCTCTGTAGGTCAGGGATGAGAAATTGTAAGAAAATGATTCAACTTTTAACCTTTACTGTCTCATAGACGTAGGTTAAAAACGGCCTCCCTTTCACCCCTTACAGCCGTCCCTGTCCTCCAAAATGTATTTAAGAATTTTGAAATGTGTTCAAAACTGACTCCAATTTGGGGAGTGGCCGTACACCGAGAAAGAGAAATTGTAAGAATATGATTAAACTTTTAACCTTTACTGTCTCATAGACGTAGGTTAAAAACGGCCTCCCTTTCACCCCTTACAGCCGTCCCTATCCTCCAAAATGTATTTAAGAATTTTGAAATGTGTTCAAAACTGACTCCAATTTGGGGAGTGGCCGTACACCGAGAAAGATGGCAGCAAACTAAGGTCACAAAGTTAATAAACAATTTTAATGCTGGAGCAGAGGCAATAGTGTATGGTCCAATCCTGAATGTCTTACGGCAAATAGCTACGTAAATTCTTTTTTCGATTCTCTGTAGGTCAGGGATGAGAAATTGTAAGAAAATGATTCAACTTTTAACCTTTACTGTCTCATAGACATAGGTTAAAAACGGCCTCCCTTTCACCCCTTACAGCCGTCCCTGTCCTCCAAAATGTATTTAAGAATTTTGAAATGTGTTCAAAACTGACTCCAATTTGGGGAGTGGCCGTACACCGAGAAAGATGGCAGCAAACTAAGGTCACAAAGTTAATAAACAATTTTAATGCTGGCGCAGAGGCAATAGTGTATGGTCCAATCCTGAATGTCTTATGGCAAATAGCTACGTAAATTCTTTTTTCGATTCTCTGTAGGTCAGGGATGAGAAATTGTAAGAAAATGATTCAACTTTTAACCTTTACTGTCTCATAGACGTAGGTTAAAAACGGCCTCCCTTTCACCCCTTACAGCCGTCCCTGTCCTCCAAAATGTATTTAAGAATTTTGAAATGTGTTCAAAACTGACTCCAATTTGGGGAGTGGCCGTACACCGAGAAAGATGGCAGCAAACTAAGGTCACAAAGTTAATAAACAATTTTAATGCTGGCGCAGAGGCAATAGTGTATGGTCCAATCCTGAATGTCTTATGGCAAATAGCTACGTAAATTCTTTTTTCGATTCTCTGTAGGTCAGGGATGAGAAATTGTAATAAAATGATTCAACTTTTAACCTTTACTGTCTCATAGACGTAGGTTAAAAACGGCCTCCCTTTCACCCCTTACAGCCGTCCCTGTCCTCCAAAATGTATTTAAGAATTTTGAAATGTGTTCAAAACTGACTCCAATTTGGGGAGTGGCCGTACACCGAGAAAGAGAAATTGTAAGAATATGATTAAACTTTTAACCTTTACTGTCTCAGACGTAGGTTAAAAACGGCCTCGCTTTCACCCCTTACAGCCATCCCTATCCTCCAAAATGTATTTAAGAATTTTGAAATGTGTTCAAAACTGACTCCAATTTGGGGAGTGGCCGTACACCGAGAAAGAGAAATTGTAAGAAAATGATTCAACTTTTAACCTTTACTGTTTCATAGACGTAGGTTAAAAACTGCCTCCCTTTCACCCCTTACAGCCGTCCCTGTCCTCCAAAATGTATTTAAGAATTTTGAAATGTGTTCAAAACTGACTCCAATTTGGGGAGTGGCAGTACACCGAGAAAGAGAAATTGTAAGAAAATGATTCAACTTTTAACCTTTACTGTCTCATAGACGTAGGTTAAAAACGGCCTCCTTTTCACCCCTTACAGCCGTCCCTGTCCTCCAAAATGTATTTAAGAATTTTGAAATGTGTTCAAAACTGACTCCAATTTGGGGAGTGGCCATACACCGAGAAAGATGGCAGCAAACTAAGGTCACAAAGTTAATAAACAATTTTAATGCTGGAGCAGAGGCAATAGTGTATGGTCCAATCCTGAATCTCTTACGGCAAATAGCTACGTAAATTCTTTTTTCGATTCTCTGTAGGTCAGGGAAGAGAAATTGTAAGAAAATGATTCAACTTTTAACCTTTACTGTCTCATAGACGTAGGTTAAAAACGGCCTCCCTTTCACCCCTTACAGCCGTCCCTGTCCTCCAAAATGTATTTAAGAATTTTGAAATGTGTTCAAAACTGACTCCAATTTGGGGAGTGGCCATACACCGAGAAAGATGGCAGCAAACTAAGGTCACAAAGTTAATAAACAATTTTAATGCTGGCGCAGAGGCAATAGTGTATGGTCCAATCCTGAATGTCTTATGGCAAATAGCTACGTAAATTCTGTTTTCGATTCTCTGTAGGTCAGGGATGAGAAATTGTAAGAAAATGATTCAACTTTTAACCTTTACTGTCTCATAGACGTAGGTTAAAAACGGCCTCCCTTTCACCCCTTACAGCCGTCCCTGTCCTCCAAAATGTATTTAAGAATTTTGAAATGTGTTCAAAACTGACTCCAATTTGGGGAGTGGCCGTACACCGAGAAAGATGGCAGCAAACTAAGGTCACAAAGTTAATAAACAATTTTAATGCTGGCGCAGAGGCAATAGTGTATGGTCCAATCCTGAATGTCTTATGGCAAATAGCTACGTAAATTCTTTTTTCGATTCTCTGTAGGTCAGGGATGAGAAATTGTAATAAAATGATTCAACTTTTAACCTTTACTGTCTCATAGACGTAGGTTAAAAACGGCCTCCCTTTCACCCCTTACAGCCGTCCCTGTCCTCCAAAATGTATTTAAGAATTTTGAAATGTGTTCAAAACTGACTCCAATTTGGGGAGTGGCCGTACACCGAGAAAGAGAAATTGTAAGAATATGATTAAACTTTTAACCTTTACTGTCTCATAGACGTAGGTTAAAAACGGCCTCGCTTTCACCCCTTACAGCCGTCCCTATCCTCCAAAATGTATTTAAGAATTTTGAAATGTGTTCAAAACTGACTCCAATTTGGGGAGTGGCCATACACCGAGAAAGATGGCAGCAAACTAAGGTCACAAAGTTAATAAACAATTTTAATGCTGGCGCAGAGGCAATAGTGTATGGTCCAATCCTGAATGTCTTACGGCAAATAGCTACGTAAATTCTTTTTTCGATTCTCTGTAGGTCAGGGATGAGAAATTGTAAGAAAATGATTCAACTTTTAACCTTTACTGTCTCATAGACGTAGGTTAAAAACGGCCTCCCTTTCACCCCTTACAGCCGTCCCTGTCCTCCAAAATGTATTTAAGAATTTTGAAATGTGTTCAAAACTGACTCCAATTTGGGGAGTGGCCGTACACCGAGAAAGATGGCAGCAAACTAAGGTCACAAAGTTAATAAACAATTTTAATGCTGGCGCAGAGGCAATAGTGTATGGTCCAATCCTAAATGTCTTATGGCAAATATCTACGTAAATTCTTTTTTCGATTCTCTGTAGGTCAGGGATGAGAAATTGTAAGAAAATGATTAAACTTTTAACCTTTACGGTCTCATAGACGTAGGTTAAAAACGGCCTCCCTTTCACCCCTTACAGCCGTCCCTGTCCTCCAAAATGTATTTAAGAATTTTGAAATGTGTTCAAAACTGACTCCAATTTGGGGAGTGGCCGTACACCGAGAAAGAGAAATTGTAAGAAAATGATTCAACTTTTAACCTTTACTGTCTCATAGACGTAGGTTAAAAACGGCCTCCCTTTCACCCCTTACAGCCGTCCCTATCCTCCAAAATGTATTTAAGAATTTTGAAATGTGTTCAAAACTGACTCCAATTTGGGGAGTGGCCGTACACCGAGAAAGAGAAATTGTAAGAAAATGATTCAATTTTTAACCTTTACTGTCTCATAGACGTAGGTTAAAAACGGCCTCCCTTTCACCCCTTACAGCCGTCCCTGTCCTCCAAAATGTATTTAAGAATTTTGAAATGTGTTCAAAACTGACTCCAATTTGGGGAGTGGCCGTACACCGAGAAAGAGAAATTGTAAGAAAATTATTCAACTTTTAAAATTTACTGTTTCATAGACGTAGGTTAAAAACGGCCTCCCTTTCACCCCTTACAGCCGTCCCTGTCCTCCAAAATGTATTTAAGAATTTTGAAATGTGTTCAAAACTGACTCCAATTTAGGGAGTGGCAGTACACCGAGAAAGAGAAATTGTAAGAAAATGATTCAACTTTTAACCTTTACTGTCTCATAGACGTAGGTTAAAAACGGCCTCCCTTTCACCCCTTACAGCCGTCCCTGTCCTCCAAAATGTATTTAAGAATTTTGAAATGTGTTCAAAACCGACTCCAATTTGGGGAGTGGCCATACACCGAGAAAGATGGCAGCAAACTAAGGTCACAAAGTTAATAAACAATTTTAATGCTGGAGCAGAGGCAATAGTGTATGGTCCAATCCTGAATCTCTTACGGCAAATAGCTACGTAAATTCTTTTTTCGATTCTCTGTAGGTCAGGGAAGAGAAATTGTAAGAAAATGATTCAACTTTTAACCTTTACTGTCTCATAGACGTAGGTTAAAAACGGCCTCCCTTTCACCCCTTACAGCCGTCCCTGTCCTCCAAAATGTATTTAAGAATTTTGAAATGTGTTCAAAACTGACTCCAATTTGGGGAGTGGCCGTACACCGAGAAAGAGAAATTGTAAGAATATGATTAAACTTTTAACCTTTACTGTCTCATAGACGTAGGTTAAAAACTGCCTCCCTTTCACCCCTTACAGCCGTCCCTATCCTCCAAAATGTATTTAAGAATTTTGAAATGTGTTCAAAACTGACTCCAATTTGGGGAGTGGCCATACACCGAGAAAGATGGCAGCAAACTAAGGTCACAAAGTTAATAAACAATTTTAATGCTGGCGCAGAGGCAATAGTGTATGGTCCAATCCTGAATGTCTTATGGCAAATAGCTACGTAAATTCTTTTTTCGATTCTCTGTAGGTCAGGGATGAGAAATTGTAAGAAAATGATTCAACTTTTAACCTTTACTGTCTCATAGACGTAGGTTAAAAACGGCCTCCCTTTCACCCCTTACAGCCGTCCCTGTCCTCCAAAATGTATTTAAGAATTTTGAAATGTGTTCAAAACTGACTCCAATTTGGGGAGTGGCCGTACACCGAGAAAGATGGCAGCAAACTAAGGTCACAAAGTTAATAAACAATTTTAATGCTGGCGCAGAGGCAATAGTGTATGGTCCAATCCTGAATGTCTTATGGCAAATAGCTACGTAAATTCTTTTTTCGATTCTCTGTAGGTCAGGGATGAGAAATTGTAATAAAATGATTCAACTTTTAACCTTTACTGTCTCATAGACGTAGGTTAAAAACGGCCTCCCTTTCACCCCTTACAGCCGTCCCTGTCCTCCAAAATGTATTTAAGAATTTTGAAATGTGTTCAAAACTGACTCCAATTTGGGGAGTGGCCGTACACCGAGAAAGAGAAATTGTAAGAATATGATTAAACTTTTAACCTTTACTGTCTCATAGACGTAGGTTAAAAACGGCCTCGCTTTCACCCCTTACAGCCGTCCCTATCCTCCAAAATGTATTTAAGAATTTTGAAATGTGTTCAAAACTGACTCCAATTTGGGGAGTGGCCATACACCGAGAAAGATGGCAGCAAACTAAGGTCACAAAGTTAATAAACAATTTTAATGCTGGCGCAGAGGGAATAGTGTATGGTCCAATCCTGAATGTCTTATGGCAAATAGCTACGTAAATTCTTTTTTCGATTCTCTGTAGGTCAGGGATGAGAAATTGTAATAAAATGATTCAACTTTTAACCTTTACTGTCTCATAGACGTAGGTTAAAAACGGCCTCCCTTTCACCCCTTACAGCCGTCCCTGTCCTCCAAAATGTATTTAAGAATTTTGAAATGTGTTCAAAACTGACTCCAATTTGGGGAGTGGCAGTACACCGAGAAAGAGAAATTGTAAGAAAATGATTCAACTTTTAACCTTTACTGTCTCATAGACGTAGGTTAAAAACGGCCTCCCTTTCACCCCTTACAGCCGTCCCTGTCCTCCAAAATGTATTTAAGAATTTTGAAATGTGTTCAAAACTGACTCCAATTTGGGGAGTGGCAGTACACCGAGAAAGAGAAATTGTAAGAAAATGATTCAACTTTTAACCTTTACTGTCTCATAGACGTAGGTTAAAAACGGCCTCCCTATCACCCCTTACAGCCGTCCCTGTCCTCCAAAATGTATTTAAGAATTTTGAAATGTGTTCAAAACTGACTCCAATTTGGGGAGTGGCCATACACCGAGAAAGATGGCAGCAAACTAAGGTCACAAAGTTAATAAACAATTTTAATGCTGGAGCAGAAGCAATAGTGTATGGTCCAATCCTGAATCTCTTACGGCAAATAGCTACGTAAATTCTTTTTTCGATTCTCTGTAGGTCAGGGATGAGAAATTGTAAGAAAATTATTCAACTTTTAACCTTTACTGTCTCATAGACGTAGGTTAAAAACGGCCTCCCTTTCACCCCTTACAGCCGTCCCTGTCCTCCAAAATGTATTTAAGAATTTTGAAATGTGTTCAAAACTGACTCCAATTTGGGGAGTGGCCGTACACCGAGAAAGAGAAATTGTAAGAATATGATTAAACTTTTAACCTTTACTGTCTCATAGACGTAGGTTAAAAACGGCCTCCCTTTCACCCCTTACAGCCGTCCCTATCCTCCAAAATGTATTTAAGAATTTTGAAATGTGTTCAAAACTGACTCCAATTTGGGGAGTGGCCGTACACCGAGAAAGATGGCAGCAAACTAAGGTCACAAAGTTAATAAACAATTTTAATGCTGGAGCAGAGGCAATAGTGTATAGTCCAATCCTGAATGTCTTACGGCAAATAGCTACGTAAATTCTTTTTTCGATTCTCTGTAGGTCAGGGATGAGAAATTGTAAGAAAATGATTCAACTTTTAACCTTTACTGTCTCATAGACGTAGGTTAAAAACGGCCTCCCTTTCACCCCTTACAGCCGTCCCTGTCCTCCAAAATGTATTTAAGAATTTTGAAATGTGTTCAAAACTGACTCCAATTTGGGGAGTGGCCGTACACCGAGAAAGATGGCAGCAAACTAAGGTCACAAAGTTAATAAACAATTTTAATGCTGGCGCAGAGGCAATAGTGTATGGTCCAATCCTGAATGTCTTATGGCAAATAGCTACGTAAATTCTTTTTTCGATTCTCTGTAGGTCAGGGATGAGAAATTGTAATAAAATGATTCAACTTTTAACCTTTACTGTCTCATAGACGTAGGTTAAAAACGGCCTCCCTTTCACCCCTTACAGCCGTCCCTGTCCTCCAAAATGTATTTAAGAATTTTGAAATGTGTTCAAAACTGACTCCAATTTGGGGAGTGGCCGTACACCGAGAAAGATGGCAGCAAACTAAGGTCACAAAGTTATTAAACAATTTTAATGCTGGAGCAGAGGCAATAGTGTATGGTCCAATCCTGAATGTCTTACGGCAAATAGCTACGTAAATTCTTTTTTCGATTCTCTGTAGGTCAGGGATGAGAAATTGTAAGAAAATGATTCAACTTTTAACCTTTACTGTCTCATAGACGTAGGTTAAAAACGGCCTCCCTTTCACCCCTTACAGCCGTCCCTGTCCTCCAAAATGTATTTAAGAATTTTGAAATGTGTTCAAAACTGACTCCAATTTGGGGAGTGGCCGTACACCGAGAAAGAGAAATTGTAAGAAAATGATTCAACTTTTAACCTTTACTGTCTCATAGACGTAGGTTAAAAACGGCCTCCCTTTCACCCCTTACAGCCGTCCCTATCCTCCAAAATGTATTTAAGAATTTTGAAATGTGTTCAAAACTGACTCCAATTTGGGGAGTGGCCGTACACCGAGAAAGATGGCAGCAAACTAAGGTCACAAAGTTAATAAACAATTTTAATGCTGGCGCAGAGGCATTGTGTATGGTCCAATCCTGAATGTCTTACGGCAAATAGCTACGTAAATTCTTTTTTCGATTCTCTGTAGGTCAGGGATGAGAAATTGTAAGAAAATGATTCAACTTTTAACCTTTACTGTCTCATAGACGTAGGTTAAAAACGGCCTCCCTTTCACCCCTTACAGCCGTCCCTGTCCTCCAAAATGTATTTAAGAATTTTGAAATATGTTCAAAACTGACTCCAATTTGGGGAATGGCCGTACACAGAGAAAGAGAAATTGTAAGAAAATGATTCAACTTTTAACCTTTACTGTTTCATAGACGTAGGTTAAAAACGGCCTCCCTTTCACCCCTTACAGCCGTCCCTGTCCTCCAAAATGTATTTAAGAATTTTGAAATGTGTTCAAAACTGACTCCAATTTGGGGAGTGGCAGTACACCGAGAAAGAGAAATTGTAAGAAAATGATTCAACTTTTAACCTTTACTGTCTCATAGACGTAGGTTAAAAATGGCCTCCCTTTCACCCCTTACAGCCGTCCCTGTCCTCCAAAATGTATTTAAGAATTTTGAAATGTGTTCAAAACTGACTCCAATTTGGGGAGTGGCCATACACCGAGAAAGATGGCAGCAAACTAAGGTCACAAAGTTAATAAACAATTTTAATGCTGGAGCAGAGGCAATAGTGTATGGTCCAATCCTGAATCTCTTACGGCAAATAGCTACGTAAATTCTTTTTTCGATTCTCTGTAGGTCAGGGATGAGAAATTGTAAGAAAATGATTCAACTTTTAACCTTTACTGTCTCATAGACGTAGGTTAAAAACGGCCTCCCTTTCACCCCTTACAGCCGTCCCTGTCCTCCAAAATGTATTTAAGAATTTTGAAATGTGTTCAAAACTGACTCCAATTTGGGGAGTGGCCGTACACCGAGAAAGATGGCAGCAAACTAAGGTCACAAAGTTAATAAACAATTTTAATGCTGGCGCAGAGGCAATAGTGTATGGTCCAATCCTGAATGTCTTATGGCAAATAGCTACGTAAATTCTTTTTCGATTCTCTGTAGGTCAGGGATGAGAAATTGTAATAAAATGATTCAACTTTTAACCTTTACTGTCTCATAGACGTAGGTTAAAAACGGCCTCCCTTTCACCCCTTACAGCCGTCCCTGTCCTCCAAAATGTATTTAAGAATTTTGAAATGTGTTCAAAACTGACTCCAATTTGGGGAGTGGCCGTACACCGAGAAAGAGAAATTGTAAGAATATGATTAAACTTTTAACCTTTACTGTCTCATAGACGTAGGTTAAAAACGGCCTCCCTTTCACCCCTTACAGCCGTCCCTGTCCTCCAAAATGTATTTAAGAATTTTGAAATGTGTTCAAAACTGACTCCAATTTGGGGAGTGGCCATACACCGAGAAAGATGGCAGCAAACTAAGGTCACAAAGTTAATAAACAATTTTAATGCTGGAGCAGAGGCAATAGTGTATGGTCCAATCCTGAATCTCTTACGGCAAATAGCTACGTAAATTCTTTTTTCGATTCTCTGTAGGTCAGGGATGAGAAATTGTAAGAAAATGATTCAACTTTTAACCTTTACTGTCTCATAGACGTAGGTTAAAAACGGCCTCCCTTTCACCCCTTACAGCCGTCCCTGTCCTCCAAAATGTATTTAAGAATTTTGAAATGTGTTCAAAACTGACTCCAATTTGGGGAGTGGCCGTACACCGAGAAAGAGAAATTGTAAGAAAATGATTCAACTTTTAACCTTTACTGTCTCATAGACGTAGGTTAAAAACGGCCTCCCTTTCACCCCTTACAGCCGTCCCTGTCCTCCAAAATGTATTTAAGAATTTTGAAATGTGTTAAAACTGACTCCAATTTGGGGAGTGGCCGTACACCGAGAAAGATGGCAGCAAACTAAGGTCACAAAGTTAATAAACAATTTTAATGCTGGAGCGGAGGCAATAGTGTATGGTCCAATCCTGAATCTCTTACGGCAAATAGCTACGTAAATTCTTTTTTCGATTCTCTGTAGGTCAGGGATGAGAAATTGTAAGAAAATGATTCAACTTTTAACCTTTACTGTCTCATAGACGTAGGTTAAAAACGGCCTCCCTTTCACCCCTTACAGCCGTCCCTGTCCTCCAAAATGTATTTAAGAATTTTGAAATGTGTTCAAAACTGACTCCAATTTGGGGAGTGGCCGTACACCGAGAAAGAGAAATTGTAAGAAAATGATTCAACTTTTAACCTTTACTGTCTCATAGACGTAGGTTAAAAACGGCCTCCCTTTCACCCCTTACAACCGTCCCTGTCCTCCAAAATGTATTTAAGAATTTTGAAATGTGTTCAAAACTGACTC
This sequence comes from Lissotriton helveticus, assembly GCF_964261635.1. Lineage (NCBI taxonomy): Eukaryota > Metazoa > Chordata > Amphibia > Caudata > Salamandridae > Lissotriton > Lissotriton helveticus. The sequence goes on from NC_136073.1 coordinate 878,903,623, forward strand.
CAATTTGGGGAGTGGCAGTACACCGAGAAAGAGAAATTGTAAGAAAATGATTCAACTTTTAACCTTTACTGTCTCATAGACGTAGGTTAAAAACGGCCTCCCTTTCACCCATTACAGCCGTCCCTGTCCTCCAAAATGTATTTAAGAATTTTGAAATGTGTTCAAAACTGACTCCAATTTGGGGAGTGGCAGTACACCGAGAAAGAGAAATTGTAAGAAAATGATTCAACTTTTAACCTTTACTGTCTCATAGACGTAGGTTAAAAACGGCCTCCCTTTCACCCCTTACAGCCGTCCCTGTCCTCCAAAATGTATTTAAGAATTTTGAAATGTGTTTAAAACTGACTCCAATTTGGGGAGTGGCCGTACACCGAGAAAGAGAAATTGTAAGAAAATGATTCAACTTTTAACCTTTACTGTCTCATAGACGTAGGTTAAAAACGGCCTCCCTTTCACCCCTTACAGCCGTCCCTATCCTCCAAAATGTATTTAAGAATTTTGAAATGTGTTCAAAACTGACTCCAATTTGGGGAGTGGCCGTACACCGAGAAAGATGGCAGCAAACTAAGGTCACAAAGTTAATAAACAATTTTAATGCTGGCGCAGAGGCAATAGTGTATGGTCCAATCCTGAATGTCTTACGGCAAATAGCTACGTAAATTCTTTTTTCGATTCTCTGTAGGTCAGGGATGAGAAATTGTAAGAAAATGATTCAACTTTTAACCTTTACTGTCTCATAGACGTAGGTTAAAAACAGCCTCCCTTTCACCCCTTACAGCCGTCCCTGTCCTCCAAAATGTATTTAAGAATTTTGAAATGTGTTCAAAACTGACTCCAATTTGGGGAGTGGCCGTACAGCGAGAAAGAGAAATTGTAAGAAAATGATTCAACTTTTAACCTTTACTGTCTCATAGACGTAGGTTAAAAACAGCCTCCCTTTCACCCCTTACAGCCGTCCCTGTCCTCCAAAATGTATTTAAGAATTTTGAAATGTGTTCAAAACTGACTCCAATTTGGGGAGTGGCAGTACACCGAGAAAGAGAAATTGTAAGAAAATGATTCAACTTTTAACCTTTACTGTCTCATAGACGTAGGTTAAAAACGGCCTCCCTTTCACCCCTTACAGCCGTCCCTGTCCTCCAAAATGTATTTAAGAATTTTGAAATGTGTTCAAAACTGACTCCAATTTGGGGAGTGGCAATACACCGAGAAAGAGAAATTGTAAGAAAATGATTCAACTTTTAACCTTTACTGTCTCATAGACGTAGGTTAAAAACGGCCTCCCTTTCACCCCTTACAGCCGTCCCTGTCCTCTAAAATGTATTTAAGAATTTTGAAATGTGTTCAAAACTGACTCCAATTTGGGGAGTGGCAGTACACCGAGAAAGAGAAATTGTAAGAAAATGATTCAACTTTTAACCTTTACTGTCTCATAGACGTAGGTTAAAAACGGCCTCCCTATCACCCCTTACAGCCGTCCCTGTCCTCCAAAATGTATTTAAGAATTTTGAAATGTGTTCAAAACTGACTCCAATTTGGGGAGTGGCCATACACCGAGAAAGATGGCAGCAAACTAAGGTCACAAAGTTAATAAACAATTTTAATGCTGGAGCAGAAGCAATAGTGTATGGTCCAATCCTGAATCTCTTACGGCAAATAGCTACGTAAATTCTTTTTTCGATTCTCTGTAGGTCAGGGATGAGAAATTGTAAGAAAATGATTCAACTTTTAACCTTTACTGTCTCATAGACGTAGGTTAAAACGGCCTCCCTTTCACCCCTTACAGCCGTCCCTGTCCTCCAAAATGTATTTAAGAATTTTGAAATGTGTTCAAAACTGACTCCAATTTGGGGAGTGGCCGTACACCGAGAAAGAGAAATTGTAAGAATATGATTAAACTTTTAACCTTTACTGTCTCATAGACGTAGGTTAAAAACGGCCTCCCTTTCACCCCTTACAGCCGTCCCTATCCTCCAAAATGTATTTAAGAATTTTGAAATGTGTTCAAAACTGACTCCAATTTGGGGAGTGGCCGTACACCGAGAAAGATGGCAGCAAACTAAGGTCACAAAGTTAATAAACAATTTTAATGCTGGAGCAGAGGCAATAGTGTATGGTCCAATCCTGAATGTCTTACGGCAAATAGCTACGTAAATTCTTTTTCCGATTCTCTGTAGGTCAGGGATGAGAAATTGTAAGAAAATGATTCAACTTTTAACCTTTACTGTCTCATAGACGTAGGTTAAAAACGGCCTCCCTTTCACCCCTTACAGCCGTCCCTGTCCTCCAAAATGTATTTAAGAATTTTGAAATGTGTTCAAAACTGACTCCAATTTGGGGAGTGGCCGTACACCGAGAAAGATGGCAGCAAACTAAGGTCACAAAGTTAATAAACAATTTTAATGCTGGCGCAGAGGCAATAGTGTATGGTCCAATCCTGAATGCTTATGGCAAATAGCTACGTAAATTCTTTTTTCGATTCTCTGTAGGTCAGGGATGAGAAATTGTAATAAAATGATTCAACTTTTAACCATTAGTGTCTCATAGACGTAGGTTAAAAACGGCCTCCCTTTCACCCCTTACAGCCGTCCCTGTCCTCCAAAATGTATTTAAGAATTTTGAAATGTGTTCAAAACTGACTCCAATTTGGGGAGTGGCCGTACACCGAGAAAGATGGCAGCAAACTAAGGTCACAAAGTTATTAAACAATTTTAATGCTGGAGCAGAGGCAATAGTGTATGGTCCAATCCTGAATGTCTTACGGCAAATAGCTACGTAAATTCTTTTTTCGATTCTCTGTAGGTCAGGGATGAGAAATTGTAAGAAAATGATTCAACTTTTAACCTTTACTGTCTCATAGACGTAGGTTAAAAACGGCCTCCCTTTCACCCCTTACAGCCGTCCCTGTCCTCCAAAATGTATTTAAGAATTTTGAAATGTGTTAAAACTGACTCCAATTTGGGGAGTGGCCGTACACCGAGAAAGATGGCAGCAAACTAAGGTCACAAAGTTAATAAACAATTTTAATGCTGGAGCGGAGGCAATAGTGTATGGTCCAATCCTGAATCTCTTACGGCAAATAGCTACGTAAATTCTTTTTTCGATTCTCTGTAGGTCAGGGATGAGAAATTGTAAGAAAATGATTCAACTTTTAACCTTTACTGTCTCATAGACGTAGGTTAAAAACGGCCTCCCTTTCACCCCTTACAGCCGTCCCTGTCCTCCAAAATGTATTTAAGAATTTTGAAATGTGTTCAAAACTGACTCCAATTTGGGGAGTGGCCGTACACCGAGAAAGAGAAATTGTAAGAAAATGATTCAACTTTTAACCTTTACTGTCTCATAGACGTAGGTTAAAAACGGCCTCCCTTTCACCCCTTACAACCGTCCCTGTCCTCCAAAATGTATTTAAGAATTTTGAAATGTGTTCAAAACTGACTCCAATTTGGGGAGTGGCAGTACACCGAGAAAGAGAAATTGTAAGAAAATGATTCAACTTTTAACCTTTACTGTCTCATAGACGTAGGTTAAAAACGGCCTCCCTTTCACCCATTACAGCCGTCCCTGTCCTCCAAAATGTATTTAAGAATTTTGAAATGTGTTCAAAACTGACTCCAATTTGGGGAGTGGCAGTACACCGAGAAAGAGAAATTGTAAGAAAATGATTCAACTTTTAACCTTTACTGTCTCATAGACGTAGGTTAAAAACGGCCTCCCTTTCACCCCTTACAGCCGTCCCTGTCCTCCAAAATGTATTTAAGAATTTTGAAATGTGTTTAAAACTGACTCCAATTTGGGGAGTGGCCGTACACCGAGAAAGAGAAATTGTAAGAAAATGATTCAACTTTTAACCTTTACTGTCTCATAGACGTAGGTTAAAAACGGCCTCCCTTTCACCCCTTACAGCCGTCCCTATCCTCCAAAATGTATTTAAGAATTTTGAAATGTGTTCAAAACTGACTCCAATTTGGGGAGTGGCCGTACACCGAGAAAGATGGCAGCAAACTAAGGTCACAAAGTTAATAAACAATTTTAATGCTGGCGCAGAGGCAATAGTGTATGGTCCAATCCTGAATGTCTTACGGCAAATAGCTACGTAAATTCTTTTTTCGATTCTCTGTAGGTCAGGGATGAGAAATTGTAAGAAAATGATTCAACTTTTAACCTTTACTGTCTCATAGACGTAGGTTAAAAACAGCCTCCCTTTCACCCCTTACAGCCGTCCCTGTCCTCCAAAATGTATTTAAGAATTTTGAAATGTGTTCAAAACTGACTCCAATTTGGGGAGTGGCCGTACAGCGAGAAAGAGAAATTGTAAGAAAATGATTCAACTTTTAACCTTTACTGTCTCATAGACGTAGGTTAAAAACAGCCTCCCTTTCACCCCTTACAGCCGTCCCTGTCCTCCAAAATGTATTTAAGAATTTTGAAATGTGTTCAAAACTGACTCCAATTTGGGGAGTGGCAGTACACCGAGAAAGAGAAATTGTAAGAAAATGATTCAACTTTTAACCTTTACTGTCTCATAGACGTAGGTTAAAAACGGCCTCCCTTTCACCCCTTACAGCCGTCCCTGTCCTCCAAAATGTATTTAAGAATTTTGAAATGTGTTCAAAACTGACTCCAATTTGGGGAGTGGCAATACACCGAGAAAGAGAAATTGTAAGAAAATGATTCAACTTTTAACCTTTACTGTCTCATAGACGTAGGTTAAAAACGGCCTCCCTTTCACCCCTTACAGCCGTCCCTGTCCTCCAAAATGTATTTAAGAATTTTGAAATGTGTTCAAAACTGACTCCAATTTGGGGAGTGGCAGTACACCGAGAAAGAGAAATTGTAAGAAAATGATTCAACTTTTAACCTTTACTGTCTCATAGACGTAGGTTAAAAACGGCCTCCCTATCACCCCTTACAGCCGTCCCTGTCCTCCAAAATGTATTTAAGAATTTTGAAATGTGTTCAAAACTGACTCCAATTTGGGGAGTGGCCATACACCGAAAAAGATGGCAGCAAACTAAGGTCACAAAGTTAATAAACAATTTTAATGCTGGAGCAGAAGCAATAGTGTATGGTCCAATCCTGAATCTCTTACGGCAAATAGCTACGTAAATTCTTTTTTCGATTCTCTGTAGGTCAGGGATGAGAAATTGTAAGAAAATGATTCAACTTTTAACCTTTACTGTCTCATAGACGTAGGTTAAAACGGCCTCCCTTTCACCCCTTACAGCCGTCCCTGTCCTCCAAAATGTATTTAAGAATTTTGAAATGTGTTCAAAACTGACTCCAATTTGGGGAGTGGCCGTACACCGAGAAAGAGAAATTGTAAGAATATGATTAAACTTTTAACCTTTACTGTCTCATAGACGTAGGTTAAAAACGGCCTCCCTTTCACCCCTTACAGCCGTCCCTATCCTCCAAAATGTATTTAAGAATTTTGAAATGTGTTCAAAACTGACTCCAATTTGGGGAGTGGCCGTACACCGAGAAAGATGGCAGCAAACTAAGGTCACAAAGTTAATAAACAATTTTAATGCTGGAGCAGAGGCAATAGTGTATGGTCCAATCCTGAATGTCTTACGGCAAATAGCTACGTAAATTCTTTTTCCGATTCTCTGTAGGTCAGGGATGAGAAATTGTAAGAAAATGATTCAACTTTTAACCTTTACTGTCTCATAGACGTAGGTTAAAAACGGCCTCCCTTTCACCCCTTACAGCCGTCCCTGTCCTCCAAAATGTATTTAAGAATTTTGAAATGTGTTCAAAACTGACTCCAATTTGGGGAGTGGCCGTACACCGAGAAAGATGGCAGCAAACTAAGGTCACAAAGTTAATAAACAATTTTAATGCTGGCGCAGAGGCAATAGTGTATGGTCCAATCCTGAATGCTTATGGCAAATAGCTACGTAAATTCTTTTTTCGATTCTCTGTAGGTCAGGGATGAGAAATTGTAATAAAATGATTCAACTTTTAACCATTAGTGTCTCATAGACGTAGGTTAAAAACGGCCTCCCTTTCACCCCTTACAGCCGTCCCTGTCCTCCAAAATGTATTTAAGAATTTTGAAATGTGTTCAAAACTGACTCCAATTTGGGGAGTGGCCGTACACCGAGAAAGATGGCAGCAAACTAAGGTCACAAAGTTATTAAACAATTTTAATGCTGGAGCAGAGGCAATAGTGTATGGTCCAATCCTGAATGTCTTACGGCAAATAGCTACGTAAATTCTTTTTTCGATTCTCTGTAGGTCAGGGATGAGAAATTGTAAGAAAATGATTCAACTTTTAACCTTTACTGTCTCATAGACGTAGGTTAAAAACGGCCTCCCTTTCACCCCTTACAGCCGTCCCTGTCCTCCAAAATGTATTTAAGAATTTTGAAATGTGTTCAAAACTGACTCCAATTTGGGGAGTGGCCGTACACCGAGAAAGAGAAATTGTAAGAAAATGATTCAACTTTTAACCTTTACTGTCTAATAGACGTAGGTTAAAAATGGCCTCCCTTTCACCCCTTACAGCCGTCCCTATCCTCCAAAATGTATTTAAGAATTTTGAAATGTGTTTAAAACTGACTCCAATTTGGGGAGTGGCCGTACACCGAGAAAGATGGCAGCAAACTAAGGTCACAAAGTTAATAAACAATTTTAATGCTGGCGCAGAGGCAATAGTGTATGGTCCAATCCTGAATGTCTTACGGCAAATAGCTACGTAAATTCTTTTTTCGATTCTCTGTAGGTCAGGGATGAGAAATTGTAAGAAAATGATTCAACTTTTAACCTTTACTGTCTCATAGACGTAGGTTAAAAACGGCCTCCCTTTCACCCCTTACAGCCGTCCCTGTCCTCCAAAATGTATTTAAGAATTTTGAAATGTGTTCAAAACTGACTCCAATTTGGGGAGTGGCCGTACACCGAGAAAGAGAAATTGTAAGAAAATGATTCAACTTTTAAAATTTACTGTTTCATAGACGTAGGTTAAAAACGGCCTCCCTTTCACCCCTTACAGCCGTCCCTGTCCTCCAAAATGTATTTAAGAATTTTGAAATGTGTTCAAAACTGACTCCAATTTAGGGAGTGGCAGTACACCGAGAAAGAGAAATTGTAAGAAAATGATTCAACTTTTAACCTTTACTGTCTCATAGACGTAGGTTAAAAACGGCCTCCCTTTCACCCCTTACAGCCGTCCCTGTCCTCCAAAATGTATTTAAGAATTTTGAAATGTGTTCAAAACTGACTCCAATTTGGGGAGTGGCCATACACCGAGAAAGATGGCAGCAAACTAAGGTCACAAAGTTAATAAACAATTTTAATGCTGGAGCAGAGGCAATAGTGTATGGTCCAATCCTGAATCTCTTACGGCAAATAGCTACGTAAATTCTTTTTTCGATTCTCTGTAGGTCAGGGATGAAAAAATTGTAAGAAAATGATTCAACTTTTAACCTTTACTGTCTCATAGACGTAGGTTAAAAACGGCCTCCCTTTCACCCCTTACAGCCGTCCCTGTCCTCCAAAATGTATTTAAGAATTTTGAAATGTGTTCAAAACTGACTCCAATTTGGGGAGTGGCCGTACACCGAGAAAGATGGCAGCAAACTAAGGTCACAAAGTTAATAAACAATTTTAATGCTGGCGCAGAGGCAAAAGTGTATGGTCCAATCCTGAATGTCTTATGGCAAATAGCTACGTAAATTCTTTTTTCGATTCTCTGTAGGTCAGGGATGAGAAATTGTAAGAAAATGATTCAACTTTTAACCTTTACTGTCTCATAGACGTAGGTTAAAAACGGCCTCCCTTTCACCCCTTACAGCCGTCCCTGTCCTCCAAAATGTATTTAAGAATTTTGAAATGTGTTCAAAACTGACTCCAATTTGGGGAGTGGCCGTACACCGAGAAAGAGAAATTGTAAGAATATGATTAAACTTTTAACCTTTACTGTCTCATAGACGTAGGTTAAAAACGGCCTCCCTTTCACCCCTTACAGCCGTCCCTATCCTCCAAAATGTATTTAAGAATTTTGAAATGTGTTCAAAACTGACTCCAATTTGGGGAGTGGCCGTACACCGAGAAAGATGGCAGCAAACTAAGGTCACAAAGTTAATAAACAATTTTAATGCTGGAGCAGAGGCAATAGTGTATGGTCCAATCCTGAATGTCTTACGGCAAATAGCTACGTAAATTCTTTTTTCGATTCTCTGTAGGTCAGGGATGAGAAATTGTAAGAAAATGATTCAACTTTTAACCTTTACTGTCTCACAGACGTAGGTTAAAAACGGCCTCCCTTTCACCCCTTACAGCCGTCCCTGTCCTCCAAAATGTATTTAAGAATTTTGAAATGTGTTCAAAACTGACTCCAATTTGGAGAGTGGCCGTACACCGAGAAAGAGAAATTGTAAGAAAATGATTCAACTTTTAACCTTTACTGTCTCATAGACGTAGGTTAAAAACGGCCTCCCTTTCACCCCTTACAGCCGTCCCTATCCTCCAAAATGTATTTAAGAATTTTGAAATGTGTTCAAAACTGACTCCAATTTGGGGAGTGGCCGTACACCGAGAAAGATGGCAGCAAACTAAGGTCACAAAGTTAATAAACAATTTTAATGCTGGAGCAGAGGCAATAGTGTATGGTCCAATCCTGAATGTCTTACGGCAAATAGCTACGTAAATTCTTTTTCCGATTCTCTGTAGGTCAGGGATGAGAAATTGTAAGAAAATGATTCAACTTTTAACCTTTACTGTCTCATAGACGTAGGTTAAAAACGGCCTCCCTTTCACCCCTTACAGCCGTCCCTGTCCTCCAAAATGTATTTAAGAATTTTGAAATGTGTTCAAAACTGACTCCAATTTGGGGAGTGGCCGTACACCGAGAAAGATGGCAGCAAACTAAGGTCACAAAGTTAATAAACAATTTTAATGCTGGCGCAGAGGCAATAGTGTATGGTCCAATCCTGAATGCTTATGGCAAATAGCTACGTAAATTCTTTTTTCGATTCTCTGTAGGTCAGGGATGAGAAATTGTAATAAAATGATTCAACTTTTAACCATTACTGTCTCATAGACGTAGGTTAAAAACGGCCTCCCTTTCACCCCTTACAGCCGTCCCTGTCCTCCAAAATGTATTTAAGAATTTTGAAATGTGTTCAAAACTGACTCCAATTTGGGGAGTGGCCGTACACCGAGAAAGATGGCAGCAAACTAAGGTCACAAAGTTATTAAACAATTTTAATGCTGGAGCAGAGGCAATAGTGTATGGTCCAATCCTGAATGTCTTACGGCAAATAGCTACGTAAATTCTTTTTTCGATTCTCTGTAGGTCAGGGATGAGAAATTGTAAGAAAATGATTCAACTTTTAGCCTTTACTGTCTCATAGACGTAGGTTAAAAACGGCCTCCCTTTCACCCCTTACAGCCGTCCCTGTCCTCCAAAATGTATTTAAGAATTTTGAAATGTGTTCAAAACTGACTCCAATTTGGGGAGTGGCCGTACACCGAGAAAGATGGCAGCAAACTAAGGTCACAAAGTTAATAAACAATTTTAATGCTGGAGCAGAGGCAATAGTGTATGGTCCAATCCTGAATGTCTTACGGCAAATAGCTACGTAAATTCTTTTTTCGATTCTCTGTAGGTCAGGGATGAGAAATTGTAAGAAAATGATTCAACTTTTAACCTTTACTGTCTCATAGACGTAGGTTAAAAACGGCCTCCCTTTCACCCCTTACAGCCGTCCCTGTCCTCCAAAATGTATTTAAGAATTTTGAAATGTGTTCAAAACTGACTCCAATTTGGAGAGTGGCCGTACACCGAGAAAGAGAAATTGTAAGAAAATGATTCAACTTTTAACCTTTACTGTCTCATAGACGTAGGTTAAAAACGGCCTCCCTTTCACCCCTTACAGCCGTCCCTATCCTCCAAAATGTATTTAAGAATTTTGAAATGTGTTCAAAACTGACTCCAATTTGGGGAGTGGCCGTACACCGAGAAAGATGGCAGCAAACTAAGGTCACAAAGTTAATAAACAATTTTAATGCTGGAGCAGAGGCAATAGTGTATGGTCCAATCCTGAATGTCTTACGGCAAATAGCTACGTAAATTCTTTTTCCGATTCTCTGTAGGTCAGGGATGAGAAATTGTAAGAAAATGATTCAACTTTTAACCTTTACTGTCTCATAGACGTAGGTTAAAAACGGCCTCCCTTTCACCCCTTACAGCCGTCCCTGTCCTCCAAAATGTATTTAAGAATTTTGAAATGTGTTCAAAACTGACTCCAATTTGGGGAGTGGCCGTACACCGAGAAAGATGGCAGCAAACTAAGGTCACAAAGTTAATAAACAATTTTAATGCTGGCGCAGAGGCAATAGTGTATGGTCCAATCCTGAATGCTTATGGCAAATAGCTACGTAAATTCTTTTTTCGATTCTCTGTAGGTCAGGGATGAGAAATTGTAATAAAATGATTCAACTTTTAACCATTACCGTCTCATAGACGTAGGTTAAAAACGGCCTCCCTTTCACCCCTTACAGCCGTCCCTGTCCTCCAAAATGTATTTAAGAATTTTGAAATGTGTTCAAAACTGACTCCAATTTGGGGAGTGGCCGTACACCGAGAAAGATGGCAGCAAACTAAGGTCACAAAGTTATTAAACAATTTTAATGCTGGAGCAGAGGCAATAGTGTATGGTCCAATCCTGAATGTCTTACGGCAAATAGCTACGTAAATTCTTTTTTCGATTCTCTGTAGGTCAGGGATGAGAAATTGTAAGAAAATGATTCAACTTTTAGCCTTTACTGTCTCATAGACGTAGGTTAAAAACGGCCTCCCTTTCACCCCTTACAGCCGTCCCTGTCCTCCAAAATGTATTTAAGAATTTTGAAATGTGTTCAAAACTGACTCCAATTTGGGGAGTGGCAGTACACCGAGAAAGAGAAATTGTAAGAAAATGATTCAACTTTTAACCTTTACTGTCTCATAGACGTAGGTTAAAAACGGCCTCCCTTTCACCCCTTACAGCCGTCCCTGTCCTCCAAAATGTATTTAAGAATTTTGAAATGTGTTCAAAACTGACTCCAATTTGGGGAGTGGCAATACACCGAGAAAGAGAAATTGTAAGAAAATGATTCAACTTTTAACCTTTACTGTCTCATAGACGTAGGTTAAAAACGGCCTCCCTTTCACCCCTTACAGCCGTCCCTGTCCTCCAAAATGTATTTAAGAATTTTGAAATGTGTTCAAAACTGACTCCAATTTGGGGAGTGGCAGTACACCGAGAAAGAGAAATTGTAAGAAAATGATTCAACTTTTAACCTTTACTGTCTCATAGACGTAGGTTAAAAACGGCCTCCCTATCACCCCTTACAGCCGTCCCTGTCCTCCAAAATGTATTTAAGAATTTTGAAATGTGTTCAAAACTGACTCCAATTTGGGGAGTGGCCATACACCGAAAAAGATGGCAGCAAACTAAGGTCACAAAGTTAATAAACAATTTTAATGCTGGAGCAGAAGCAATAGTGTATGGTCCAATCCTGAATCTCTTACGGCAAATAGCTACGTAAATTCTTTTTTCGATTCTCTGTAGGTCAGGGATGAGAAATTGTAAGAAAATGATTCAACTTTTAACCTTTACTGTCTCATAGACGTAGGTTAAAACGGCCTCCCTTTCACCCCTTACAGCCGTCCCTGTCCTCCAAAATGTATTTAAGAATTTTGAAATGTGTTCAAAACTGACTCCAATTTGGGGAGTGGCCGTACACCGAGAAAGAGAAATTGTAAGAATATGATTAAACTTTTAACCTTTACTGTCTCATAGACGTAGGTTAAAAACGGCCTCCCTTTCACCCCTTACAGCCGTCCCTATCCTCCAAAATGTATTTAAGAATTTTGAAATGTGTTCAAAACTGACTCCAATTTGGGGAGTGGCCGTACACCGAGAAAGATGGCAGCAAACTAAGGTCACAAAGTTAATAAACAATTTTAATGCTGGAGCAGAGGCAATAGTGTATGGTCCAATCCTGAATGTCTTACGGCAAATAGCTACGTAAATTCTTTTTCCGATTCTCTGTAGGTCAGGGATGAGAAATTGTAAGAAAATGATTCAACTTTTAACCTTTACTGTCTCATAGACGTAGGTTAAAAACGGCCTCCCTTTCACCCCTTACAGCCGTCCCTGTCCTCCAAAATGTATTTAAGAATTTTGAAATGTGTTCAAAACTGACTCCAATTTGGGGAGTGGCCGTACACCGAGAAAGATGGCAGCAAACTAAGGTCACAAAGTTAATAAACAATTTTAATGCTGGCGCAGAGGCAATAGTGTATGGTCCAATCCTGAATGCTTATGGCAAATAGCTACGTAAATTCTTTTTTCGATTCTCTGTAGGTCAGGGATGAGAAATTGTAATAAAATGATTCAACTTTTAACCATTAGTGTCTCATAGACGTAGGTTAAAAACGGCCTCCCTTTCACCCCTTACAGCCGTCCCTGTCCTCCAAAATGTATTTAAGAATTTTGAAATGTGTTCAAAACTGACTCCAATTTGGGGAGTGGCCGTACACCGAGAAAGATGGCAGCAAACTAAGGTCACAAAGTTATTAAACAATTTTAATGCTGGAGCAGAGGCAATAGTGTATGGTCCAATCCTGAATGTCTTACGGCAAATAGCTACGTAAATTCTTTTTTCGATTCTCTGTAGGTCAGGGATGAGAAATTGTAAGAAAATGATTCAACTTTTAACCTTTACTGTCTCATAGACGTAGGTTAAAAACGGCCTCCCTTTCACCCCTTACAGCCGTCCCTGTCCTCCAAAATGTATTTAAGAATTTTGAAATGTGTTCAAAACTGACTCCAATTTGGGGAGTGGCCGTACACCGAGAAAGAGAAATTGTAAGAAAATGATTCAACTTTTAACCTTTACTGTCTAATAGACGTAGGTTAAAAATGGCCTCCCTTTCACCCCTTACAGCCGTCCCTATCCTCCAAAATGTATTTAAGAATTTTGAAATGTGTTTAAAACTGACTCCAATTTGGGGAGTGGCCGTACACCGAGAAAGATGGCAGCAAACTAAGGTCACAAAGTTAATAAACAATTTTAATGCTGGCGCAGAGGCAATAGTGTATGGTCCAATCCTGAATGTCTTACGGCAAATAGCTACGTAAATTCTTTTTTCGATTCTCTGTAGGTCAGGGATGAGAAATTGTAAGAAAATGATTCAACTTTTAACCTTTACTGTCTCATAGACGTAGGTTAAAAACGGCCTCCCTTTCACCCCTTACAGCCGTCCCTGTCCTCCAAAATGTATTTAAGAATTTTGAAATGTGTTCAAAACTGACTCCAATTTGGGGAGTGGCCGTACACCGAGAAAGAGAAATTGTAAGAAAATGATTCAACTTTTAAAATTTACTGTTTCATAGACGTAGGTTAAAAACGGCCTCCCTTTCACCCCTTACAGCCGTCCCTGTCCTCCAAAATGTATTTAAGAATTTTGAAATGTGTTCAAAACTGACTCCAATTTAGGGAGTGGCAGTACACCGAGAAAGAGAAATTGTAAGAAAATGATTCAACTTTTAACCTTTACTGTCTCATAGACGTAGGTTAAAAACGGCCTCCCTTTCACCCCTTACAGCCGTCCCTGTCCTCCAAAATGTATTTAAGAATTTTGAAATGTGTTCAAAACTGACTCCAATTTGGGGAGTGGCCATACACCGAGAAAGATGGCAGCAAACTAAGGTCACAAAGTTAATAAACAATTTTAATGCTGGAGCAGAGGCAATAGTGTATGGTCCAATCCTGAATCTCTTACGGCAAATAGCTACGTAAATTCTTTTTTCGATTCTCTGTAGGTCAGGGATGAAAAAATTGTAAGAAAATGATTCAACTTTTAACCTTTACTGTCTCATAGACGTAGGTTAAAAACGGCCTCCCTTTCACCCCTTACAGCCGTCCCTGTCCTCCAAAATGTATTTAAGAATTTTGAAATGTGTTCAAAACTGACTCCAATTTGGGGAGTGGCCGTACACCGAGAAAGATGGCAGCAAACTAAGGTCACAAAGTTAATAAACAATTTTAATGCTGGCGCAGAGGCAAAAGTGTATGGTCCAATCCTGAATGTCTTATGGCAAATAGCTACGTAAATTCTTTTTTCGATTCTCTGTAGGTCAGGGATGAGAAATTGTAAGAAAATGATTCAACTTTTAACCTTTACTGTCTCATAGACGTAGGTTAAAAACGGCCTCCCTTTCACCCCTTACAGCCGTCCCTGTCCTCCAAAATGTATTTAAGAATTTTGAAATGTGTTCAAAACTGACTCCAATTTGGGGAGTGGCCGTACACCGAGAAAGAGAAATTGTAAGAATATGATTAAACTTTTAACCTTTACTGTCTCATAGACGTAGGTTAAAAACGGCCTCCCTTTCACCCCTTACAGCCGTCCCTATCCTCCAAAATGTATTTAAGAATTTTGAAATGTGTTCAAAACTGACTCCAATTTGGGGAGTGGCCGTACACCGAGAAAGATGGCAGCAAACTAAGGTCACAAAGTTAATAAACAATTTTAATGCTGGAGCAGAGGCAATAGTGTATGGTCCAATCCTGAATGTCTTACGGCAAATAGCTACGTAAATTCTTTTTTCGATTCTCTGTAGGTCAGGGATGAGAAATTGTAAGAAAATGATTCAACTTTTAACCTTTACTGTCTCATAGACGTAGGTTAAAAACGGCCTCCCTTTCACCCCTTACAGCCGTCCCTGTCCTCCAAAATGTATTTAAGAATTTTGAAATGTGTTCAAAACTGACTCCAATTTGGAGAGTGGCCGTACACCGAGAAAGAGAAATTGTAAGAAAATGATTCAACTTTTAACCTTTACTGTCTCATAGACGTAGGTTAAAAACGGCCTCCCTTTCACCCCTTACAGCCGTCCCTATCCTCCAAAATGTATTTAAGAATTTTGAAATGTGTTCAAAACTGACTCCAATTTGGGGAGTGGCCGTACACCGAGAAAGATGGCAGCAAACTAAGGTCACAAAGTTAATAAACAATTTTAATGCTGGAGCAGAGGCAATAGTGTATGGTCCAATCCTGAATGTCTTACGGCAAATAGCTACGTAAATTCTTTTTCCGATTCTCTGTAGGTCAGGGATGAGAAATTGTAAGAAAATGATTCAACTTTTAACCTTTACTGTCTCATAGACGTAGGTTAAAAACGGCCTCCCTTTCACCCCTTACAGCCGTCCCTGTCCTCCAAAATGTATTTAAGAATTTTGAAATGTGTTCAAAACTGACTCCAATTTGGGGAGTGGCCGTACACCGAGAAAGATGGCAGCAAACTAAGGTCACAAAGTTAATAAACAATTTTAATGCTGGCGCAGAGGCAATAGTGTATGGTCCAATCCTGAATGCTTATGGCAAATAGCTACGTAAATTCTTTTTTCGATTCTCTGTAGGTCAGGGATGAGAAATTGTAATAAAATGATTCAACTTTTAACCATTACTGTCTCATAGACGTAGGTTAAAAACGGCCTCCCTTTCACCCCTTACAGCCGTCCCTGTCCTCCAAAATGTATTTAAGAATTTTGAAATGTGTTCAAAACTGACTCCAATTTGGGGAGTGGCCGTACACCGAGAAAGATGGCAGCAAACTAAGGTCACAAAGTTATTAAACAATTTTAATGCTGGAGCAGAGGCAATAGTGTATGGTCCAATCCTGAATGTCTTACGGCAAATAGCTACGTAAATTCTTTTTTCGATTCTCTGTAGGTCAGGGATGAGAAATTGTAAGAAAATGATTCAACTTTTAGCCTTTACTGTCTCATAGACGTAGGTTAAAAACGGCCTCCCTTTCACCCCTTACAGCCGTCCCTGTCCTCCAAAATGTATTTAAGAATTTTGAAATGTGTTCAAAACTGACTCCAATTTGGGGAGTGGCCGTACACCGAGAAAGAGAAATTGTAAGAAAATGATTCAACTTTTAACCTTTACTGTCTCATAGACGTAGGTTAAAAACGGCCTCCCTTTCACCCCTTACAGCCGTCCCTATCCTCCAAAATGTATTTAAGAATTTTGAAATGTGTTTAAAACTGACTCCAATTTGGGGAGTGGCCGTACACCGAGAAAGATGGCAGCAAACTAAGGTCACAAAGTTAATAAACAATTTTAATGCTGGCGCAGAGGCAATAGTGTATGGTCCAATCCTGAATGTCTTACGGCAAATAGCTACGTAAATTCTTTTTTCGATTCTCTGTAGGTCAGGGATGAGAAATTGTAAGAAAATGATTCAACTTTTAACCTTTACTGTCTCATAGACGTAGGTTAAAAACGGCCTCCCTTTCACCCCTTACAGCCGTCCCTGTCCTCCAAAATGTATTTAAGAATTTTGAAATGTGTTCAAAACTGACTCCAATTTGGGGAGTGGCCGTACACCGAGAAAGAGAAATTGTAAGAAAATGATTCAACTTTTAAAATTTACTGTTTCATAGACGTAGGTTAAAAACGGCCTCCCTTTCACCCCTTACAGCCGTCCCTGTCCTCCAAAATGTATTTAAGAATTTTGAAATGTGTTCAAAACTGACTCCAATTTAGGGAGTGGCAGTACACCGAGAAAGAGAAATTGTAAGAAAATGATTCAATTTTTAACCTTTACTGTCTCACGGCCTCCCTTTCACCCCTTACAGCCGTCCCTGTCCTCCAAAATGTATTTAAGAATTTTGAAATGTGTTCAAAACTGACTCCAATTTGGGGAGTGGCCATACACCGAGAAAGATGGCAGCAAACTAAGGTCACAAAGTTAATAAACAATTTTAATGCTGGAGCAGAGGCAATAGTGTATGGTCCAATCCTGAATCTCTTACGGCAAATAGCTACGTAAATTCTTTTTTCGATTCTCTGTAGGTCAGGGATGAAAAAATTGTAAGAAAATGATTCAACTTTTAACCTTTACTGTCTCATAGACGTAGGTTAAAAACGGCCTCCCTTTCACCCCTTACAGCCGTCCCTGTCCTCCAAAATGTATTTAAGAATTTTGAAATGTGTTCAAAACTGACTCCAATTTGGGGAGTGGCCGTACACCGAGAAAGATGGCAGCAAACTAAGGTCACAAAGTTAATAAACAATTTTAATGCTGGCGCAGAGGCAAAAGTGTATGGTCCAATCCTGAATGTCTTATGGCAAATAGCTACGTAAATTCTTTTTTCGATTCTCTGTAGGTCAGGGATGAGAAATTGTAAGAAAATGATTCAACTTTTAACCTTTACTGTCTCATAGACGTAGGTTAAAAACGGCCTCCCTTTCACCCCTTACAGCCGTCCCTGTCCTCCAAAATGTATTTAAGAATTTTGAAATGTGTTCAAAACTGACTCCAATTTGGGGAGTGGCCGTACACCGAGAAAGAGAAATTGTAAGAATATGATTAAACTTTTAACCTTTACTGTCTCATAGACGTAGGTTAAAAACGGCCTCCCTTTCACCCCTTACAGCCGTCCCTATCCTCCAAAATGTATTTAAGAATTTTGAAATGTGTTCAAAACTGACTCCAATTTGGGGAGTGGCCGTACACCGAGAAAGATGGCAGCAAACTAAGGTCACAAAGTTAATAAACAATTTTAATGCTGGAGCAGAGGCAATAGTGTATGGTCCAATCCTGAATGTCTTACGGCAAATAGCTACGTAAATTCTTTTTTCGATTCTCTGTAGGTCAGGGATGAGAAATTGTAAGAAAATGATTCAACTTTTAACCTTTACTGTCTCATAGACGTAGGTTAAAAACGGCCTCCCTTTCACCCCTTACAGCCGTCCCTGTCCTCCAAAATGTATTTAAGAATTTTGAAATGTGTTCAAAACTGACTCCAATTTGGAGAGTGGCCGTACACCGAGAAAGAGAAATTGTAAGAAAATGATTCAACTTTTAACCTTTACTGTCTCATAGACGTAGGTTAAAAACGGCCTCCCTTTCACCCCTTACAGCCGTCCCTGTCCTCCAAAATGTATTTAAGAATTTTGAAATGTGTTCAAAACTGACTCCAATTTGGGGAGTGGCCGTACACCGAGAAAGAGAAATTGTAAGAAAATGATTCAACTTTTAAAATTTACTGTTTCATAGACGTAGGTTAAAAACGGCCTCCCTTTCACCCCTTACAGCCGTCCCTGTCCTCCAAAATGTATTTAAGAATTTTGAAATGTGTTCAAAACTGACTCCAATTTAGGGAGTGGCAGTACACCGAGAAAGAGAAATTGTAAGAAAATGATTCAACTTTTAAAATTTACTGTTTCATAGACGTAGGTTAAAAACGGCCTCCCTTTCACCCCTTACAGCCGTCCCTGTCCTCCAAAATGTATTTAAGAATTTTGAAATGTGTTCAAAACTGACTCCAATTTAGGGAGTGGCAGTACACCGAGAAAGAGAAATTGTAAGAAAATGATTCAACTTTTAACCTTTACTGTCTCACGGCCTCCCTTTCACCCCTTACAGCCGTCCCTGTCCTCCAAAATGTATTTAAGAATTTTGAAATGTGTTCAAAACTGACTCCAATTTGGGGAGTGGCCATACACCGAGAAAGATGGCAGCAAACTAAGGTCACAAAGTTAATAAACAATTTTAATGCTGGAGCAGAGGCAATAGTGTATGGTCCAATCCTGAATGTCTTACGGCAAATAGCTACGTAAATTCTTTTTTCGATTCTCTGTAGGTCAGGGATGAGAAATTGTAAGAAAATGATTCAACTTTTAACCTTTACTGTCTCATAGACGTAGGTTAAAAACGGCCTCCCTTTCACCCCTTACAGCCGTCCCTGTCCTCCAAAATGTATTTAAGAATTTTGAAATGTGTTCAAAACTGACTCCAATTTGGAGAGTGGCCGTACACCGAGAAAGAGAAATTGTAAGAAAATGATTCAACTTTTAAAATTTACTGTTTCATAGACGTAGGTTAAAAACGGCCTCCCTTTCACCCCTTACAGCCGTCCCTGTCCTCCAAAATGTATTTAAGAATTTTGAAATGTGTTCAAAACTGACTCCAATTTAGGGAGTGGCAGTACACCGAGAAAGAGAAATTGTAAGAAAATGATTCAACTTTTAACCTTTACTGTCTCACGGCCTCCCTTTCACCCCTTACAGCCATCCCTGTCCTCCAAAATGTATTTAAGAATTTTGAAATGTGTTCAAAACTGACTCCAATTTGGGGAGTGGCCATACACCGAGAAAGATGGCAGCAAACTAAGGTCACAAAGTTAATAAACAATTTTAATGCTGGAGCAGAGGCAATAGTGTATGGTCCAATCCTGAATGTCTTACGGCAAATAGCTACGTAAATTCTTTTTTCGATTCTCTGTAGGTCAGGGATGAAAAAATTGTAAGAAAATGATTCAACTTTTAACCTTTACTGTCTCATAGACGTAGGTTAAAAACGGCCTCCCTTTCACCCCTTACAGCCGTCCCTGTCCTCCAAAATGTATTTAAGAATTTTGAAATGTGTTCAAAACTGACTCCAATTTGGGGAGTGGCCGTACACCGAGAAAGATGGCAGCAAACTAAGGTCACAAAGTTAATAAACAATTTTAATGCTGGCGCAGAGGCAAAAGTGTATGGTCCAATCCTGAATGTCTTATGGCAAATAGCTACGTAAATTCTTTTTTCGATTCTCTGTAGGTCAGGGATGAGAAATTGTAAGAAAATGATTCAACTTTTAACCTTTACTGTCTCATAGACGTAGGTTAAAAACGGCCTCCCTTTCACCCCTTACAGCCGTCCCTGTCCTCCAAAATGTATTTAAGAATTTTGAAATGTGTTCAAAACTGACTCCAATTTGGGGAGTGGCCGTACACCGAGAAAGAGAAATTGTAAGAATATGATTAAACTTTTAACCTTTACTGTCTCATAGACGTAGGTTAAAAACGGCCTCCCTTTCACCCCTTACAGCCGTCCCTATCCTCCAAAATGTATTTAAGAATTTTGAAATGTGTTCAAAACTGACTCCAATTTGGGGAGTGGCCGTACACCGAGAAAGATGGCAGCAAACTAAGGTCACAAAGTTAATAAACAATTTTAATGCTGGAGCAGAGGCAATAGTGTATGGTCCAATCCTGAATGTCTTACGGCAAATAGCTACGTAAATTCTTTTTTCGATTCTCTGTAGGTCAGGGATGAGAAATTGTAAGAAAATGATTCAACTTTTAACCTTTACTGTCTCATAGACGTAGGTTAAAAACGGCCTCCCTTTCACCCCTTACAGCCGTCCCTGTCCTCCAAAATGTATTTAAGAATTTTGAAATGTGTTCAAAACTGACTCCAATTTGGAGAGTGGCCGTACACCGAGAAAGAGAAATTGTAAGAAAATGATTCAACTTTTAACCTTTACTGTCTCATAGACGTAGGTTAAAAACGGCCTCCCTTTCACCCCTTACAGCCGTCCCTGTCCTCCAAAATGTATTTAAGAATTTTGAAATGTGTTCAAAACTGACTCCAATTTGGGGAGTGGCCGTACAACGAGAAAGAGAAATTGTAAGAAAATGATTCAACTTTTAAAATTTACTGTTTCATAGACGTAGGTTAAAAACGGCCTCCCTTTCACCCCTTACAGCCGTCCCTGTCCTCCAAAATGTATTTAAGAATTTTGAAATGTGTTCAAAACTGACTCCAATTTAGGGAGTGGCAGTACACCGAGAAAGAGAAATTGTAAGAAAATGATTCAACTTTTAACCTTTACTGTCTCATAGACGTAGGTTAAAAACGGCCTCCCTTTCACCCCTTACAGCCGTCCCTGTCCTCCAAAATGTATTTAAGAATTTTGAAATGTGTTCAAAACTGACTCCAATTTGGGGAGTGGCCGTACACCGAGAAAGATGGCAGCAAACTAAGGTCACAAAGTTAATAAACAATTTTAATGCTGGCGCAGAGGCAATAGTGTATGGTCCAATCCTGAATGTCTTATGGCAAATAGCTACGTAAATTCTTTTTTCGATTCTCTGTAGGTCAGGGATGAGAAATTGTAATAAAATGATTCAACTTTTAACCTTTACTGTCTCATAGACGTAGGTTAAAAACGGCCTCCCTTTTACCCCTTACAGCCGTCCCTGTCCTCCAAAATGTATTTAAGAATTTTGAAATGTGTTCAAAACTGACTCCAATTTGGGGAGTGGCCGTACACCGAGAAAGATGGCAGCAAACTAAGGTCACAAAGTTATTAAACAATTTTAATGCTGGAGCAGAGGCAATAGTGTATGGTCCAATCCTGAATGTCTTACGGCAAATAGCTACGTAAATTCTTTTTTCGATTCTCTGTAGGTCAGGGATGAGAAATTGTAAGAAAATGATTCAACTTTTAACCTTTACTGTCTCATAGACGTAGGTTAAAAACGGCCTCCCTTTCACCCCTTACAGCCGTCCCTGTCCTCCAAAATGTATTTAAGAATTTTGAAATGTGTTCAAAACTGACTCCAATTTGGGGAGTGGCCGTACACCGAGAAAGAGAAATTGTAAGAAAATGATTCAACTTTTAACCTTTACTGTCTCATAGACGTAGGTTAAAAACGGCCTCCCTTTCACCCCTTACAGCCGTCCCTATCCTCCAAAATGTATTTAAGAATTTTGAAATGTGTTCAAAACTGACTCCAATTTGGGGAGTGGCCGTACACCGAGAAAGATGGCAGCAAACTAAGGTCACAAAGTTAATAAACAATTTTAATGCTGGCGCAGAGGCAATAGTGTATGGTCCAATCCTGAATGTCTTACGGCAAATAGCTACGTAAATTCTTTTTTCGATTCTCTGTAGGTCAGGGATGAGAAATTGTAAGAAAATGATTCAACTTTTAACCTTTACTGTCTCATAGACGTAGGTTAAAAACGGCCTCCCTTTCACCCCTTACAGCCGTCCCTGTCCTCCAAAATGTATTTAAGAATTTTGAAATGTGTTCAAAACTGACTCCAATTTGGGGAATGGCCGTACACAGAGAAAGAGAAATTGTAAGAAAATGATTCAACTTTTAACCTTTACTGTTTCATAGACGTAGGTTAAAAACGGCCTCCCTTTCACCCCTTACAGCCGTCCCTGTCCTCCAAAATGTATTTAAGAATTTTGAAATGTGTTCAAAACTGACTCCAATTTGGGGAGTGGCAGTACACCGAGAAAGAGAAATTGTAAGAAAATGATTCAACTTTTAACCTTTACTGTCTCATAGACGTAGGTTAAAAATGGCCTCCCTTTCACCCCTTACAGCCGTCCCTGTCCTCCAAAATGTATTTAAGAATTTTGAAATGTGTTCAAAACTGACTCCAATTTGGGGAGTGGCCATACACCGAGAAAGATGGCAGCAAACTAAGGTCACAAAGTTAATAAACAATTTTAATGCTGGAGCAGAGGCAATAGTGTATGGTCCAATCCTGAATCTCTTACGGCAAATAGCTACGTAAATTCTTTTTTCGATTCTCTGTAGGTCAGGGATGAGAAATTGTAAGAAAATGATTCAACTTTTAACCTTTACTGTCTCATAGACGTAGGTTAAAAACGGCCTCCCTTTCACCCCTTACAGCCGTCCCTGTCCTCCAAAATGTATTTAAGAATTTTGAAATGTGTTCAAAACTGACTCCAATTTGGGGAGTGGCCGTACACCGAGAAAGAGAAATTGTAAGAATATGATTAAACTTTTAACCTTTACTGTCTCATAGACGTAGGTTAAAAACGGCCTCCCTTTCACCCCTTACAGCCGTCCCTATCCTCCAAAATGTATTTAAGAATTTTGAAATGTGTTCAAAACTGACTCCAATTTGGGGAGTGGCCGTACACCGAGAAAGATGGCAGCAAACTAAGGTCACAAAGTTAATAAACAATTTTAATGCTGGAGCAGAGGCAATAGTGTATGGTCCAATCCTGAATGTCTTACGGCAAATAGCTACGTAAATTCTTTTTTCGATTCTCTGTAGGTCAGGGATGAGAAATTGTAAGAAAATGATTCAACTTTTAACCTTTACTGTCTCATAGACGTAGGTTAAAAACGGCCTCCCTTTCACCCCTTACAGCCGTCCCTGTCCTCCAAAATGTATTTAAGAATTTTGAAATGTGTTCAAAACTGACTCCAATTTGGGGAGTGGCCGTACACCGAGAAAGATGGCAGCAAACTAAGGTCACAAAGTTAATAAACAATTTTAATGCTGGCGCAGAGGCAATAGTGTATGGTCCAATCCTGAATGTCTTATGGCAAATAGCTACGTAAATTCTTTTTTCGATTCTCTGTAGGTCAGGGATGAGAAATTGTAATAAAATGATTCAACTTTTAACCTTTACTGTCTCATAGACGTAGGTTAAAAACGGCCTCCCTTTCACCCCTTACAGCCGTCCCTGTCCTCCAAAATGTATTTAAGAATTTTGAAATGTGTTCAAAACTGACTCCAATTTGGGGAGTGGCCGTACACCGAGAAAGAGAAATTGTAAGAATATGATTAAACTTTTAACCTTTACTGTCTCAGACGTAGGTTAAAAACGGCCTCGCTTTCACCCCTTACAGCCGTCCCTATCCTCCAAAATGTATTTAAGAATTTTGAAATGTGTTCAAAACTGACTCCAATTTGGGGAGTGGCCGTACACCGAGAAAGAGAAATTGTAAGAAAATGATTCAACTTTTAACCTTTACTGTTTCATAGACGTAGGTTAAAAACGGCCTCCCTTTCACCCCTTACAGCCGTCCCTGTCCTCCAAAATGTATCTAAGAATTTTGAAATGTGTTCAAAACTGACTCCAATTTGGGGAGTGGCAGTACACCGAGAAAGAGAAATTGTAAGAAAATGATTCAACTTTTAACCTTTACTGTCTCATAGACGTAGGTTAAAAACGGCCTCCCTTTCACCCCTTACAGCCGTCCCTGTCCTCCAAAATGTATTTAAGAATTTTGAAATGTGTTAAAACTGACTCCAATTTGGGGAGTGGCCGTACACCGAGAAAGATGGCAGCAAACTAAGGTCACAAAGTTAATAAACAATTTTAATGCTGGAGCGGAGGCAATAGTGTATGGTCCAATCCTGAATCTCTTACGGCAAATAGCTACGTAAATTCTTTTTTCGATTCTCTGTAGGTCAGGGATGAGAAATTGTAAGAAAATGATTCAACTTTTAACCTTTACTGTCTCATAGACGTAGGTTAAAAACGGCCTCCCTTTCACCCCTTACAGCCGTCCCTGTCCTCCAAAATGTATTTAAGAATTTTGAAATGTGTTCAAAACTGACTCCAATTTGGGGAGTGGCCGTACACCGAGAAAGAGAAATTGTAAGAAAATGATTCAACTTTTAACCTTTACTGTCTCATAGACGTAGGTTAAAAACGGCCTCCCTTTCACCCCTTACAGCCGTCCCTGTCCTCCAAAATGTATTTAAGAATTTTGAAATGTGTTCAAAACTGACTCCAATTTGGGGAGTGGCAGTACACCGAGAAAGAGAAATTGTAAGAAAATGATTCAACTTTTAACCTTTACTGTCTCATAGACGTAGGTTAAAAACGGCCTCCCTTTCACCCATTACAGCCGTCCCTGTCCTCCAAAATGTATTTAAGAATTTTGAAATGTGTTCAAAACTGACTCCAATTTGGGGAGTGGCAGTACACAGAGAAAGAGAAATTGTAAGAAAATGATTCAACTTTTAACCTTTACTGTCTCATAGACGTAGGTTAAAAACGGCCTCCCTTTCACCCCTTACAGCCGTCCCTGTCCTCCAAAATGTATTTAAGAATTTTGAAATGTGTTTAAAACTGACTCCAATTTGGGGAGTGGCCGTACACCGAGAAAGAGAAATTGTAAGAAAATGATTCAACTTTTAACCTTTACTGTCTCATAGACGTAGGTTAAAAACGGCCTCCCTTTCACCCCTTACAGCCGTCCCTATCCTCCAAAATGTATTTAAGAATTTTGAAATGTGTTCAAAACTGACTCCAATTTGGGGAGTGGCCGTACACCGAGAAAGATGGCAGCAAACTAAGGTCACAAAGTTAATAAACAATTTTAATGCTGGCGCAGAGGCAATAGTGTATGGTCCAATCCTGAATGTCTTACGGCAAATAGCTACGTAAATTCTTTTTTCGATTCTCTGTAGGTCAGGGATGAGAAATTGTAAGAAAATGATTCAACTTTTAACCTTTACTGTCTCATAGACGTAGGTTAAAAACGGCCTCCCTTTCACCCCTTACAGCCGTCCCTGTCCTCCAAAATGTATTTAAGAATTTTGAAATGTGTTCAAAACTGACTCCAATTTGGGGAGTGGCAGTACACCGAGAAAGAGAAATTGTAAGAAAATGATTCAACTTTTAACCTTTACTGTCTCATAGACGTAGGTTAAAAACGGCCTCCCTTTCACCCATTACAGCCGTCCCTGTCCTCCAAAATGTATTTAAGAATTTTGAAATGTGTTCAAAACTGACTCCAATTTGGGGAGTGGCAGTACACCGAGAAAGAGAAATTGTAAGAAAATGATTCAACTTTTAACCTTTACTGTCTCATAGACGTAGGTTAAAAACGGCCTCCCTTTCACCCCTTACAGCCGTCCCTGTCCTCCAAAATGTATTTAAGAATTTTGAAATGTGTTTAAAACTGACTCCAATTTGGGGAGTGGCCGTACACCGAGAAAGAGAAATTGTAAGAAAATGATTCAACTTTTAACCTTTACTGTCTCATAGACGTAGGTTAAAAACGGCCTCCCTTTCACCCCTTACAGCCGTCCCTGTCCTCCAAAATGTATTTAAGAATTTTGAAATGTGTTCAAAACTGACTCCAATTTAGGGAGTGGCAGTACACCGAGAAAGAGAAATTGTAAGAAAATGATTCAACTTTTAACCTTTACTGTCTCACGGCCTCCCTTTCACCCCTTACAGCCGTCCCTGTCCTCCAAAATGTATTTAAGAATTTTGAAATGTGTTCAAAACTGACTCCAATTTGGGGAGTGGCCATACACCGAGAAAGATGGCAGCAAACTAAGGTCACAAAGTTAATAAACAATTTTAATGCTGGAGCAGAGGCAATAGTGTATGGTCCAATCCTGAATGTCTTACGGCAAATAGCTACGTAAATTCTTTTTTCGATTCTCTGTAGGTCAGGGATGAGAAATTGTAAGAAAATGATTCAACTTTTAACCTTTACTGTCTCATAGACGTAGGTTAAAAACGGCCTCCCTTTCACCCCTTACAGCCGTCCCTGTCCTCCAAAATGTATTTAAGAATTTTGAAATGTGTTCAAAACTGACTCCAATTTGGAGAGTGGCCGTACACCGAGAAAGAGAAATTGTAAGAAAATGATTCAACTTTTAAAATTTACTGTTTCATAGACGTAGGTTAAAAACGGCCTCCCTTTCACCCCTTACAGCCGTCCCTGTCCTCCAAAATGTATTTAAGAATTTTGAAATGTGTTCAAAACTGACTCCAATTTAGGGAGTGGCAGTACACCGAGAAAGAGAAATTGTAAGAAAATGATTCAACTTTTAACCTTTACTGTCTCACGGCCTCCCTTTCACCCCTTACAGCCATCCCTGTCCTCCAAAATGTATTTAAGAATTTTGAAATGTGTTCAAAACTGACTCCAATTTGGGGAGTGGCCATACACCGAGAAAGATGGCAGCAAACTAAGGTCACAAAGTTAATAAACAATTTTAATGCTGGAGCAGAGGCAATAGTGTATGGTCCAATCCTGAATGTCTTACGGCAAATAGCTACGTAAATTCTTTTTTCGATTCTCTGTAGGTCAGGGATGAAAAAATTGTAAGAAAATGATTCAACTTTTAACCTTTACTGTCTCATAGACGTAGGTTAAAAACGGCCTCCCTTTCACCCCTTACAGCCGTCCCTGTCCTCCAAAATGTATTTAAGAATTTTGAAATGTGTTCAAAACTGACTCCAATTTGGGGAGTGGCCGTACACCGAGAAAGATGGCAGCAAACTAAGGTCACAAAGTTAATAAACAATTTTAATGCTGGCGCAGAGGCAAAAGTGTATGGTCCAATCCTGAATGTCTTATGGCAAATAGCTACGTAAATTCTTTTTTCGATTCTCTGTAGGTCAGGGATGAGAAATTGTAAGAAAATGATTCAACTTTTAACCTTTACTGTCTCATAGACGTAGGTTAAAAACGGCCTCCCTTTCACCCCTTACAGCCGTCCCTGTCCTCCAAAATGTATTTAAGAATTTTGAAATGTGTTCAAAACTGACTCCAATTTGGGGAGTGGCCGTACACCGAGAAAGAGAAATTGTAAGAATATGATTAAACTTTTAACCTTTACTGTCTCATAGACGTAGGTTAAAAACGGCCTCCCTTTCACCCCTTACAGCCGTCCCTATCCTCCAAAATGTATTTAAGAATTTTGAAATGTGTTCAAAACTGACTCCAATTTGGGGAGTGGCCGTACACCGAGAAAGATGGCAGCAAACTAAGGTCACAAAGTTAATAAACAATTTTAATGCTGGAGCAGAGGCAATAGTGTATGGTCCAATCCTGAATGTCTTACGGCAAATAGCTACGTAAATTCTTTTTTCGATTCTCTGTAGGTCAGGGATGAGAAATTGTAAGAAAATGATTCAACTTTTAACCTTTACTGTCTCATAGACGTAGGTTAAAAACGGCCTCCCTTTCACCCCTTACAGCCGTCCCTGTCCTCCAAAATGTATTTAAGAATTTTGAAATGTGTTCAAAACTGACTCCAATTTGGAGAGTGGCCGTACACCGAGAAAGAGAAATTGTAAGAAAATGATTCAACTTTTAACCTTTACTGTCTCATAGACGTAGGTTAAAAACGGCCTCCCTTTCACCCCTTACAGCCGTCCCTGTCCTCCAAAATGTATTTAAGAATTTTGAAATGTGTTCAAAACTGACTCCAATTTGGGGAGTGGCCGTACAACGAGAAAGAGAAATTGTAAGAAAATGATTCAACTTTTAAAATTTACTGTTTCATAGACGTAGGTTAAAAACGGCCTCCCTTTCACCCCTTACAGCCGTCCCTGTCCTCCAAAATGTATTTAAGAATTTTGAAATGTGTTCAAAACTGACTCCAATTTAGGGAGTGGCAGTACACCGAGAAAGAGAAATTGTAAGAAAATGATTCAACTTTTAACCTTTACTGTCTCATAGACGTAGGTTAAAAACGGCCTCCCTTTCACCCCTTACAGCCGTCCCTGTCCTCCAAAATGTATTTAAGAATTTTGAAATGTGTTCAAAACTGACTCCAATTTGGGGAGTGGCCGTACACCGAGAAAGATGGCAGCAAACTAAGGTCACAAAGTTAATAAACAATTTTAATGCTGGCGCAGAGGCAATAGTGTATGGTCCAATCCTGAATGTCTTATGGCAAATAGCTACGTAAATTCTTTTTTCGATTCTCTGTAGGTCAGGGATGAGAAATTGTAATAAAATGATTCAACTTTTAACCTTTACTGTCTCATAGACGTAGGTTAAAAACGGCCTCCCTTTTACCCCTTACAGCCGTCCCTGTCCTCCAAAATGTATTTAAGAATTTTGAAATGTGTTCAAAACTGACTCCAATTTGGGGAGTGGCCGTACACCGAGAAAGATGGCAGCAAACTAAGGTCACAAAGTTATTAAACAATTTTAATGCTGGAGCAGAGGCAATAGTGTATGGTCCAATCCTGAATGTCTTACGGCAAATAGCTACGTAAATTCTTTTTTCGATTCTCTGTAGGTCAGGGATGAGAAATTGTAAGAAAATGATTCAACTTTTAACCTTTACTGTCTCATAGACGTAGGTTAAAAACGGCCTCCCTTTCACCCCTTACAGCCGTCCCTGTCCTCCAAAATGTATTTAAGAATTTTGAAATGTGTTCAAAACTGACTCCAATTTGGGGAGTGGCCGTACACCGAGAAAGAGAAATTGTAAGAAAATGATTCAACTTTTAACCTTTACTGTCTCATAGACGTAGGTTAAAAACGGCCTCCCTTTCACCCCTTACAGCCGTCCCTATCCTCCAAAATGTATTTAAGAATTTTGAAATGTGTTCAAAACTGACTCCAATTTGGGGAGTGGCCGTACACCGAGAAAGATGGCAGCAAACTAAGGTCACAAAGTTAATAAACAATTTTAATGCTGGCGCAGAGGCAATAGTGTATGGTCCAATCCTGAATGTCTTACGGCAAATAGCTACGTAAATTCTTTTTTCGATTCTCTGTAGGTCAGGGATGAGAAATTGTAAGAAAATGATTCAACTTTTAACCTTTACTGTCTCATAGACGTAGGTTAAAAACGGCCTCCCTTTCACCCCTTACAGCCGTCCCTGTCCTCCAAAATGTATTTAAGAATTTTGAAATGTGTTCAAAACTGACTCCAATTTGGGGAATGGCCGTACACAGAGAAAGAGAAATTGTAAGAAAATGATTCAACTTTTAACCTTTACTGTTTCATAGACGTAGGTTAAAAACGGCCTCCCTTTCACCCCTTACAGCCGTCCCTGTCCTCCAAAATGTATTTAAGAATTTTGAAATGTGTTCAAAACTGACTCCAATTTGGGGAGTGGCAGTACACCGAGAAAGAGAAATTGTAAGAAAATGATTCAACTTTTAACCTTTACTGTCTCATAGACGTAGGTTAAAAATGGCCTCCCTTTCACCCCTTACAGCCGTCCCTGTCCTCCAAAATGTATTTAAGAATTTTGAAATGTGTTCAAAACTGACTCCAATTTGGGGAGTGGCCATACACCGAGAAAGATGGCAGCAAACTAAGGTCACAAAGTTAATAAACAATTTTAATGCTGGAGCAGAGGCAATAGTGTATGGTCCAATCCTGAATCTCTTACGGCAAATAGCTACGTAAATTCTTTTTTCGATTCTCTGTAGGTCAGGGATGAGAAATTGTAAGAAAATGATTCAACTTTTAACCTTTACTGTCTCATAGACGTAGGTTAAAAACGGCCTCCCTTTCACCCCTTACAGCCGTCCCTGTCCTCCAAAATGTATTTAAGAATTTTGAAATGTGTTCAAAACTGACTCCAATTTGGGGAGTGGCCGTACACCGAGAAAGAGAAATTGTAAGAATATGATTAAACTTTTAACCTTTACTGTCTCATAGACGTAGGTTAAAAACGGCCTCCCTTTCACCCCTTACAGCCGTCCCTATCCTCCAAAATGTATTTAAGAATTTTGAAATGTGTTCAAAACTGACTCCAATTTGGGGAGTGGCCGTACACCGAGAAAGATGGCAGCAAACTAAGGTCACAAAGTTAATAAACAATTTTAATGCTGGAGCAGAGGCAATAGTGTATGGTCCAATCCTGAATGTCTTACGGCAAATAGCTACGTAAATTCTTTTTTCGATTCTCTGTAGGTCAGGGATGAGAAATTGTAAGAAAATGATTCAACTTTTAACCTTTACTGTCTCATAGACGTAGGTTAAAAACGGCCTCCCTTTCACCCCTTACAGCCGTCCCTGTCCTCCAAAATGTATTTAAGAATTTTGAAATGTGTTCAAAACTGACTCCAATTTGGGGAGTGGCCGTACACCGAGAAAGATGGCAGCAAACTAAGGTCACAAAGTTAATAAACAATTTTAATGCTGGCGCAGAGGCAATAGTGTATGGTCCAATCCTGAATGTCTTATGGCAAATAGCTACGTAAATTCTTTTTTCGATTCTCTGTAGGTCAGGGATGAGAAATTGTAATAAAATGATTCAACTTTTAACCTTTACTGTCTCATAGACGTAGGTTAAAAACGGCCTCCCTTTCACCCCTTACAGCCGTCCCTGTCCTCCAAAATGTATTTAAGAATTTTGAAATGTGTTCAAAACTGACTCCAATTTGGGGAGTGGCCGTACACCGAGAAAGAGAAATTGTAAGAATATGATTAAACTTTTAACCTTTACTGTCTCAGACGTAGGTTAAAAACGGCCTCGCTTTCACCCCTTACAGCCGTCCCTATCCTCCAAAATGTATTTAAGAATTTTGAAATGTGTTCAAAACTGACTCCAATTTGGGGAGTGGCCGTACACCGAGAAAGAGAAATTGTAAGAAAATGATTCAACTTTTAACCTTTACTGTTTCATAGACGTAGGTTAAAAACGGCCTCCCTTTCACCCCTTACAGCCGTCCCTGTCCTCCAAAATGTATCTAAGAATTTTGAAATGTGTTCAAAACTGACTCCAATTTGGGGAGTGGCAGTACACCGAGAAAGAGAAATTGTAAGAAAATGATTCAACTTTTAACCTTTACTGTCTCATAGACGTAGGTTAAAAACGGCCTCCCTTTCACCCCTTACAGCCGTCCCTGTCCTCCAAAATGTATTTAAGAATTTTGAAATGTGTTAAAACTGACTCCAATTTGGGGAGTGGCCGTACACCGAGAAAGATGGCAGCAAACTAAGGTCACAAAGTTAATAAACAATTTTAATGCTGGAGCGGAGGCAATAGTGTATGGTCCAATCCTGAATCTCTTACGGCAAATAGCTACGTAAATTCTTTTTTCGATTCTCTGTAGGTCAGGGATGAGAAATTGTAAGAAAATGATTCAACTTTTAACCTTTACTGTCTCATAGACGTAGGTTAAAAACGGCCTCCCTTTCACCCCTTACAGCCGTCCCTGTCCTCCAAAATGTATTTAAGAATTTTGAAATGTGTTCAAAACTGACTCCAATTTGGGGAGTGGCCGTACACCGAGAAAGAGAAATTGTAAGAAAATGATTCAACTTTTAACCTTTACTGTCTCATAGACGTAGGTTAAAAACGGCCTCCCTTTCACCCCTTACAGCCGTCCCTGTCCTCCAAAATGTATTTAAGAATTTTGAAATGTGTTCAAAACTGACTCCAATTTGGGGAGTGGCAGTACACCGAGAAAGAGAAATTGTAAGAAAATGATTCAACTTTTAACCTTTACTGTCTCATAGACGTAGGTTAAAAACGGCCTCCCTTTCACCCATTACAGCCGTCCCTGTCCTCCAAAATGTATTTAAGAATTTTGAAATGTGTTCAAAACTGACTCCAATTTGGGGAGTGGCAGTACACAGAGAAAGAGAAATTGTAAGAAAATGATTCAACTTTTAACCTTTACTGTCTCATAGACGTAGGTTAAAAACGGCCTCCCTTTCACCCCTTACAGCCGTCCCTGTCCTCCAAAATGTATTTAAGAATTTTGAAATGTGTTTAAAACTGACTCCAATTTGGGGAGTGGCCGTACACCGAGAAAGAGAAATTGTAAGAAAATGATTCAACTTTTAACCTTTACTGTCTCATAGACGTAGGTTAAAAACGGCCTCCCTTTCACCCCTTACAGCCGTCCCTATCCTCCAAAATGTATTTAAGAATTTTGAAATGTGTTCAAAACTGACTCCAATTTGGGGAGTGGCCGTACACCGAGAAAGATGGCAGCAAACTAAGGTCACAAAGTTAATAAACAATTTTAATGCTGGCGCAGAGGCAATAGTGTATGGTCCAATCCTGAATGTCTTACGGCAAATAGCTACGTAAATTCTTTTTTCGATTCTCTGTAGGTCAGGGATGAGAAATTGTAAGAAAATGATTCAACTTTTAACCTTTACTGTCTCATAGACGTAGGTTAAAAACGGCCTCCCTTTCACCCCTTACAGCCGTCCCTGTCCTCCAAAATGTATTTAAGAATTTTGAAATGTGTTCAAAACTGACTCCAATTTGGGGAGTGGCAGTACACCGAGAAAGAGAAATTGTAAGAAAATGATTCAACTTTTAACCTTTACTGTCTCATAGACGTAGGTTAAAAACGGCCTCCCTTTCACCCATTACAGCCGTCCCTGTCCTCCAAAATGTATTTAAGAATTTTGAAATGTGTTCAAAACTGACTCCAATTTGGGGAGTGGCAGTACACCGAGAAAGAGAAATTGTAAGAAAATGATTCAACTTTTAACCTTTACTGTCTCATAGACGTAGGTTAAAAACGGCCTCCCTTTCACCCCTTACAGCCGTCCCTGTCCTCCAAAATGTATTTAAGAATTTTGAAATGTGTTTAAAACTGACTCCAATTTGGGGAGTGGCCGTACACCGAGAAAGAGAAATTGTAAGAAAATGATTCAACTTTTAACCTTTACTGTCTCATAGACGTAGGTTAAAAACGGCCTCCCTTTCACCCCTTACAGCCGTCCCTATCCTCCAAAATGTATTTAAGAATTTTGAAATGTGTTCAAAACTGACTCCAATTTGGGGAGTGGCCGTACACCGAGAAAGATGGCAGCAAACTAAGGTCACAAAGTTAATAAACAATTTTAATGCTGGAGCAGAGGCAATAGTGTATGGTCCAATCCTGAATGTCTTACGGCAAATAGCTACGTAAATTCTTTTTTCGATTCTCTGTAGGTCAGGGATGAGAAATTGTAAGAAAATGATTCAACTTTTAACCTTTACTGTCTCATAGACGTAGGTTAAAAACGGCCTCCCTTTCACCCCTTACAGCCGTCCCTGTCCTCCAAAATGTATTTAAGAATTTTGAAATGTGTTCAAAACTGACTCCAATTTGGAGAGTGGCCGTACACCGAGAAAGAGAAATTGTAAGAAAATGATTCAACTTTTAACCTTTACTGTCTCATAGACGTAGGTTAAAAACGGCCTCCCTTTCACCCCTTACAGCCGTCCCTGTCCTCCAAAATGTATTTAAGAATTTTGAAATGTGTTCAAAACTGACTCCAATTTGGGGAGTGGCCGTACACCGAGAAAGAGAAATTGTAAGAAAATGATTCAACTTTTAAAATTTACTGTTTCATAGACGTAGGTTAAAAACGGCCTCCCTTTCACCCCTTACAGCCGTCCCTGTCCTCCAAAATGTATTTAAGAATTTTGAAATGTGTTCAAAACTGACTCCAATTTAGGGAGTGGCAGTACACCGAGAAAGAGAAATTGTAAGAAAATGATTCAACTTTTAAAATTTACTGTTTCATAGACGTAGGTTAAAAACGGCCTCCCTTTCACCCCTTACAGCCGTCCCTGTCCTCCAAAATGTATTTAAGAATTTTGAAATGTGTTCAAAACTGACTCCAATTTAGGGAGTGGCAGTACACCGAGAAAGAGAAATTGTAAGAAAATGATTCAACTTTTAACCTTTACTGTCTCACGGCCTCCCTTTCACCCCTTACAGCCGTCCCTGTCCTCCAAAATGTATTTAAGAATTTTGAAATGTGTTCAAAACTGACTCCAATTTGGGGAGTGGCCATACACCGAGAAAGATGGCAGCAAACTAAGGTCACAAAGTTAATAAACAATTTTAATGCTGGAGCAGAGGCAATAGTGTATGGTCCAATCCTGAATGTCTTACGGCAAATAGCTACGTAAATTCTTTTTTCGATTCTCTGTAGGTCAGGGATGAGAAATTGTAAGAAAATGATTCAACTTTTAACCTTTACTGTCTCATAGACGTAGGTTAAAAACGGCCTCCCTTTCACCCCTTACAGCCGTCCCTGTCCTCCAAAATGTATTTAAGAATTTTGAAATGTGTTCAAAACTGACTCCAATTTGGAGAGTGGCCGTACACCGAGAAAGAGAAATTGTAAGAAAATGATTCAACTTTTAAAATTTACTGTTTCATAGACGTAGGTTAAAAACGGCCTCCCTTTCACCCCTTACAGCCGTCCCTGTCCTCCAAAATGTATTTAAGAATTTTGAAATGTGTTCAAAACTGACTCCAATTTAGGGAGTGGCAGTACACCGAGAAAGAGAAATTGTAAGAAAATGATTCAACTTTTAACCTTTACTGTCTCACGGCCTCCCTTTCACCCCTTACAGCCGTCCCTGTCCTCCAAAATGTATTTAAGAATTTTGAAATGTGTTCAAAACTGACTCCAATTTGGGGAGTGGCCATACACCGAGAAAGATGGCAGCAAACTAAGGTCACAAAGTTAATAAACAATTTTAATGCTGGAGCAGAGGCAATAGTGTATGGTCCAATCCTGAATGTCTTACGGCAAATAGCTACGTAAATTCTTTTTTCGATTCTCTGTAGGTCAGGGATGAAAAAATTGTAAGAAAATGATTCAACTTTTAACCTTTACTGTCTCATAGACGTAGGTTAAAAACGGCCTCCCTTTCACCCCTTACAGCCGTCCCTGTCCTCCAAAATGTATTTAAGAATTTTGAAATGTGTTCAAAACTGACTCCAATTTGGGGAGTGGCCGTACACCGAGAAAGATGGCAGCAAACTAAGGTCACAAAGTTAATAAACAATTTTAATGCTGGCGCAGAGGCAAAAGTGTATGGTCCAATCCTGAATGTCTTATGGCAAATAGCTACGTAAATTCTTTTTTCGATTCTCTGTAGGTCAGGGATGAGAAATTGTAAGAAAATGATTCAACTTTTAACCTTTACTGTCTCATAGACGTAGGTTAAAAACGGCCTCCCTTTCACCCCTTACAGCCGTCCCTGTCCTCCAAAATGTATTTAAGAATTTTGAAATGTGTTCAAAACTGACTCCAATTTGGGGAGTGGCCGTACACCGAGAAAGAGAAATTGTAAGAATATGATTAAACTTTTAACCTTTACTGTCTCATAGACGTAGGTTAAAAACGGCCTCCCTTTCACCCCTTACAGCCGTCCCTATCCTCCAAAATGTATTTAAGAATTTTGAAATGTGTTCAAAACTGACTCCAATTTGGGGAGTGGCCGTACACCGAGAAAGATGGCAGCAAACTAAGGTCACAAAGTTAATAAACAATTTTAATGCTGGAGCAGAGGCAATAGTGTATGGTCCAATCCTGAATGTCTTACGGCAAATAGCTACGTAAATTCTTTTTTCGATTCTCTGTAGGTCAGGGATGAGAAATTGTAAGAAAATGATTCAACTTTTAACCTTTACTGTCTCATAGACGTAGGTTAAAAACGGCCTCCCTTTCACCCCTTACAGCCGTCCCTGTCCTCCAAAATGTATTTAAGAATTTTGAAATGTGTTCAAAACTGACTCCAATTTGGGGAGTGGCCGTACAACGAGAAAGAGAAATTGTAAGAAAATGATTCAACTTTTAAAATTTACTGTTTCATAGACGTAGGTTAAAAACGGCCTCCCTTTCACCCCTTACAGCCGTCCCTGTCCTCCAAAATGTATTTAAGAATTTTGAAATGTGTTCAAAACTGACTCCAATTTAGGGAGTGGCAGTACACCGAGAAAGAGAAATTGTAAGAAAATGATTCAACTTTTAACCTTTACTGTCTCATAGACGTAGGTTAAAAACGGCCTCCCTTTCACCCCTTACAGCCGTCCCTGTCCTCCAAAATGTATTTAAGAATTTTGAAATGTGTTCAAAACTGACTCCAATTTGGGGAGTGGCCGTACACCGAGAAAGATGGCAGCAAACTAAGGTCACAAAGTTAATAAACAATTTTAATGCTGGCGCAGAGGCAATAGTGTATGGTCCAATCCTGAATGTCTTATGGCAAATAGCTACGTAAATTCTTTTTTCGATTCTCTGTAGGTCAGGGATGAGAAATTGTAATAAAATGATTCAACTTTTAACCTTTACTGTCTCATAGACGTAGGTTAAAAACGGCCTCCCTTTTACCCCTTACAGCCGTCCCTGTCCTCCAAAATGTATTTAAGAATTTTGAAATGTGTTCAAAACTGACTCCAATTTGGGGAGTGGCCGTACACCGAGAAAGATGGCAGCAAACTAAGGTCACAAAGTTATTAAACAATTTTAATGCTGGAGCAGAGGCAATAGTGTATGGTCCAATCCTGAATGTCTTACGGCAAATAGCTACGTAAATTCTTTTTTCGATTCTCTGTAGGTCAGGGATGAGAAATTGTAAGAAAATGATTCAACTTTTAACCTTTACTGTCTCATAGACGTAGGTTAAAAACGGCCTCCCTTTCACCCCTTACAGCCGTCCCTGTCCTCCAAAATGTATTTAAGAATTTTGAAATGTGTTCAAAACTGACTCCAATTTGGGGAGTGGCCGTACACCGAGAAAGAGAAATTGTAAGAAAATGATTCAACTTTTAACCTTTACTGTCTCATAGACGTAGGTTAAAAACGGCCTCCCTTTCACCCCTTACAGCCGTCCCTATCCTCCAAAATGTATTTAAGAATTTTGAAATGTGTTCAAAACTGACTCCAATTTGGGGAGTGGCCGTACACCGAGAAAGATGGCAGCAAACTAAGGTCACAAAGTTAATAAACAATTTTAATGCTGGCGCAGAGGCAATAGTGTATGGTCCAATCCTGAATGTCTTACGGCAAATAGCTACGTAAATTCTTTTTTCGATTCTCTGTAGGTCAGGGATGAGAAATTGTAAGAAAATGATTCAACTTTTAACCTTTACTGTCTCATAGACGTAGGTTAAAAACGGCCTCCCTTTCACCCCTTACAGCCGTCCCTGTCCTCCAAAATGTATTTAAGAATTTTGAAATGTGTTCA
The DNA here is from genome assembly GCF_964261635.1 of Lissotriton helveticus. Taxonomy (NCBI): domain Eukaryota; kingdom Metazoa; phylum Chordata; class Amphibia; order Caudata; family Salamandridae; genus Lissotriton; species Lissotriton helveticus. The sequence continues at coordinate 878,940,915 of NC_136073.1, forward strand.
AAACTGACTCCAATTTGGGGAATGGCCGTACACAGAGAAAGAGAAATTGTAAGAAAATGATTCAACTTTTAACCTTTACTGTTTCATAGACGTAGGTTAAAAACGGCCTCCCTTTCACCCCTTACAGCCGTCCCTGTCCTCCAAAATGTATTTAAGAATTTTGAAATGTGTTCAAAACTGACTCCAATTTGGGGAGTGGCAGTACACCGAGAAAGAGAAATTGTAAGAAAATGATTCAACTTTTAACCTTTACTGTCTCATAGACGTAGGTTAAAAATGGCCTCCCTTTCACCCCTTACAGCCGTCCCTGTCCTCCAAAATGTATTTAAGAATTTTGAAATGTGTTCAAAACTGACTCCAATTTGGGGAGTGGCCATACACCGAGAAAGATGGCAGCAAACTAAGGTCACAAAGTTAATAAAGAATTTTAATGCTGGAGCAGAGGCAATAGTGTATGGTCCAATCCTGAATCTCTTACGGCAAATAGCTACGTAAATTCTTTTTTCGATTCTCTGTAGGTCAGGGATGAGAAATTGTAAGAAAATGATTCAACTTTTAACCTTTACTGTCTCATAGACGTAGGTTAAAAACGGCCTCCCTTTCACCCCTTACAGCCGTCCCTGTCCTCCAAAATGTATTTAAGAATTTTGAAATGTGTTCAAAACTGACTCCAATTTGGGGAGTGGCCGTACACCGAGAAAGAGAAATTGTAAGAATATGATTAAACTTTTAACCTTTACTGTCTCATAGACGTAGGTTAAAAACGGCCTCCCTTTCACCCCTTACAGCCGTCCCTATCCTCCAAAATGTATTTAAGAATTTTGAAATGTGTTCAAAACTGACTCCAATTTGGGGAGTGGCCGTACACCGAGAAAGATGGCAGCAAACTAAGGTCACAAAGTTAATAAACAATTTTAATGCTGGAGCAGAGGCAATAGTGTATGGTCCAATCCTGAATGTCTTACGGCAAATAGCTACGTAAATTCTTTTTTCGATTCTCTGTAGGTCAGGGATGAGAAATTGTAAGAAAATGATTCAACTTTTAACCTTTACTGTCTCATAGACGTAGGTTAAAAACGGCCTCCCTTTCACCCCTTACAGCCGTCCCTGTCCTCCAAAATGTATTTAAGAATTTTGAAATGTGTTCAAAACTGACTCCAATTTGGGGAGTGGCCGTACACCGAGAAAGATGGCAGCAAACTAAGGTCACAAAGTTAATAAACAATTTTAATGCTGGCGCAGAGGCAATAGTGTATGGTCCAATCCTGAATGTCTTATGGCAAATAGCTACGTAAATTCTTTTTTCGATTCTCTGTAGGTCAGGGATGAGAAATTGTAATAAAATGATTCAACTTTTAACCTTTACTGTCTCATAGACGTAGGTTAAAAACGGCCTCCCTTTCACCCCTTACAGCCGTCCCTGTCCTCCAAAATGTATTTAAGAATTTTGAAATGTGTTCAAAACTGACTCCAATTTGGGGAGTGGCCGTACACCGAGAAAGAGAAATTGTAAGAATATGATTAAACTTTTAACCTTTACTGTCTCAGACGTAGGTTAAAAACGGCCTCGCTTTCACCCCTTACAGCCGTCCCTATCCTCCAAAATGTATTTAAGAATTTTGAAATGTGTTCAAAACTGACTCCAATTTGGGGAGTGGCCGTACACCGAGAAAGAGAAATTGTAAGAAAATGATTCAACTTTTAACCTTTACTGTTTCATAGACGTAGGTTAAAAACGGCCTCCCTTTCACCCCTTACAGCCGTCCCTGTCCTCCAAAATGTATCTAAGAATTTTGAAATGTGTTCAAAACTGACTCCAATTTGGGGAGTGGCAGTACACCGAGAAAGAGAAATTGTAAGAAAATGATTCAACTTTTAACCTTTACTGTCTCATAGACGTAGGTTAAAAACGGCCTCCCTTTCACCCCTTACAGCCGTCCCTGTCCTCCAAAATGTATTTAAGAATTTTGAAATGTGTTAAAACTGACTCCAATTTGGGGAGTGGCCGTACACCGAGAAAGATGGCAGCAAACTAAGGTCACAAAGTTAATAAACAATTTTAATGCTGGAGCGGAGGCAATAGTGTATGGTCCAATCCTGAATCTCTTACGGCAAATAGCTACGTAAATTCTTTTTTCGATTCTCTGTAGGTCAGGGATGAGAAATTGTAAGAAAATGATTCAACTTTTAACCTTTACTGTCTCATAGACGTAGGTTAAAAACGGCCTCCCTTTCACCCCTTACAGCCGTCCCTGTCCTCCAAAATGTATTTAAGAATTTTGAAATGTGTTCAAAACTGACTCCAATTTGGGGAGTGGCCGTACACCGAGAAAGAGAAATTGTAAGAAAATGATTCAACTTTTAACCTTTACTGTCTCATAGACGTAGGTTAAAAACGGCCTCCCTTTCACCCCTTACAGCCGTCCCTGTCCTCCAAAATGTATTTAAGAATTTTGAAATGTGTTCAAAACTGACTCCAATTTGGGGAGTGGCAGTACACCGAGAAAGAGAAATTGTAAGAAAATGATTCAACTTTTAACCTTTACTGTCTCATAGACGTAGGTTAAAAACGGCCTCCCTTTCACCCATTACAGCCGTCCCTGTCCTCCAAAATGTATTTAAGAATTTTGAAATGTGTTCAAAACTGACTCCAATTTGGGGAGTGGCAGTACACAGAGAAAGAGAAATTGTAAGAAAATGATTCAACTTTTAACCTTTACTGTCTCATAGACGTAGGTTAAAAACGGCCTCCCTTTCACCCCTTACAGCCGTCCCTGTCCTCCAAAATGTATTTAAGAATTTTGAAATGTGTTTAAAACTGACTCCAATTTGGGGAGTGGCCGTACACCGAGAAAGAGAAATTGTAAGAAAATGATTCAACTTTTAACCTTTACTGTCTCATAGACGTAGGTTAAAAACGGCCTCCCTTTCACCCCTTACAGCCGTCCCTATCCTCCAAAATGTATTTAAGAATTTTGAAATGTGTTCAAAACTGACTCCAATTTGGGGAGTGGCCGTACACCGAGAAAGATGGCAGCAAACTAAGGTCACAAAGTTAATAAACAATTTTAATGCTGGCGCAGAGGCAATAGTGTATGGTCCAATCCTGAATGTCTTACGGCAAATAGCTACGTAAATTCTTTTTTCGATTCTCTGTAGGTCAGGGATGAGAAATTGTAAGAAAATGATTCAACTTTTAACCTTTACTGTCTCATAGACGTAGGTTAAAAACGGCCTCCCTTTCACCCCTTACAGCCGTCCCTGTCCTCCAAAATGTATTTAAGAATTTTGAAATGTGTTCAAAACTGACTCCAATTTGGGGAGTGGCAGTACACCGAGAAAGAGAAATTGTAAGAAAATGATTCAACTTTTAACCTTTACTGTCTCATAGACGTAGGTTAAAAACGGCCTCCCTTTCACCCATTACAGCCGTCCCTGTCCTCCAAAATGTATTTAAGAATTTTGAAATGTGTTCAAAACTGACTCCAATTTGGGGAGTGGCAGTACACCGAGAAAGAGAAATTGTAAGAAAATGATTCAACTTTTAACCTTTACTGTCTCATAGACGTAGGTTAAAAACGGCCTCCCTTTCACCCCTTACAGCCGTCCCTGTCCTCCAAAATGTATTTAAGAATTTTGAAATGTGTTTAAAACTGACTCCAATTTGGGGAGTGGCCGTACACCGAGAAAGAGAAATTGTAAGAAAATGATTCAACTTTTAACCTTTACTGTCTCATAGACGTAGGTTAAAAACGGCCTCCCTTTCACCCCTTACAGCCGTCCCTATCCTCCAAAATGTATTTAAGAATTTTGAAATGTGTTCAAAACTGACTCCAATTTGGGGAGTGGCCGTACACCGAGAAAGATGGCAGCAAACTAAGGTCACAAAGTTAATAAACAATTTTAATGCTGGAGCAGAGGCAATAGTGTATGGTCCAATCCTGAATGTCTTACGGCAAATAGCTACGTAAATTCTTTTTTCGATTCTCTGTAGGTCAGGGATGAGAAATTGTAAGAAAATGATTCAACTTTTAACCTTTACTGTCTCATAGACGTAGGTTAAAAACGGCCTCCCTTTCACCCCTTACAGCCGTCCCTGTCCTCCAAAATGTATTTAAGAATTTTGAAATGTGTTCAAAACTGACTCCAATTTGGAGAGTGGCCGTACACCGAGAAAGAGAAATTGTAAGAAAATGATTCAACTTTTAACCTTTACTGTCTCATAGACGTAGGTTAAAAACGGCCTCCCTTTCACCCCTTACAGCCGTCCCTGTCCTCCAAAATGTATTTAAGAATTTTGAAATGTGTTCAAAACTGACTCCAATTTGGGGAGTGGCCGTACACCGAGAAAGAGAAATTGTAAGAAAATGATTCAACTTTTAAAATTTACTGTTTCATAGACGTAGGTTAAAAACGGCCTCCCTTTCACCCCTTACAGCCGTCCCTGTCCTCCAAAATGTATTTAAGAATTTTGAAATGTGTTCAAAACTGACTCCAATTTAGGGAGTGGCAGTACACCGAGAAAGAGAAATTGTAAGAAAATGATTCAACTTTTAAAATTTACTGTTTCATAGACGTAGGTTAAAAACGGCCTCCCTTTCACCCCTTACAGCCGTCCCTGTCCTCCAAAATGTATTTAAGAATTTTGAAATGTGTTCAAAACTGACTCCAATTTAGGGAGTGGCAGTACACCGAGAAAGAGAAATTGTAAGAAAATGATTCAACTTTTAACCTTTACTGTCTCACGGCCTCCCTTTCACCCCTTACAGCCGTCCCTGTCCTCCAAAATGTATTTAAGAATTTTGAAATGTGTTCAAAACTGACTCCAATTTGGGGAGTGGCCATACACCGAGAAAGATGGCAGCAAACTAAGGTCACAAAGTTAATAAACAATTTTAATGCTGGAGCAGAGGCAATAGTGTATGGTCCAATCCTGAATGTCTTACGGCAAATAGCTACGTAAATTCTTTTTTCGATTCTCTGTAGGTCAGGGATGAGAAATTGTAAGAAAATGATTCAACTTTTAACCTTTACTGTCTCATAGACGTAGGTTAAAAACGGCCTCCCTTTCACCCCTTACAGCCGTCCCTGTCCTCCAAAATGTATTTAAGAATTTTGAAATGTGTTCAAAACTGACTCCAATTTGGAGAGTGGCCGTACACCGAGAAAGAGAAATTGTAAGAAAATGATTCAACTTTTAAAATTTACTGTTTCATAGACGTAGGTTAAAAACGGCCTCCCTTTCACCCCTTACAGCCGTCCCTGTCCTCCAAAATGTATTTAAGAATTTTGAAATGTGTTCAAAACTGACTCCAATTTAGGGAGTGGCAGTACACCGAGAAAGAGAAATTGTAAGAAAATGATTCAACTTTTAACCTTTACTGTCTCACGGCCTCCCTTTCACCCCTTACAGCCGTCCCTGTCCTCCAAAATGTATTTAAGAATTTTGAAATGTGTTCAAAACTGACTCCAATTTGGGGAGTGGCCATACACCGAGAAAGATGGCAGCAAACTAAGGTCACAAAGTTAATAAACAATTTTAATGCTGGAGCAGAGGCAATAGTGTATGGTCCAATCCTGAATGTCTTACGGCAAATAGCTACGTAAATTCTTTTTTCGATTCTCTGTAGGTCAGGGATGAAAAAATTGTAAGAAAATGATTCAACTTTTAACCTTTACTGTCTCATAGACGTAGGTTAAAAACGGCCTCCCTTTCACCCCTTACAGCCGTCCCTGTCCTCCAAAATGTATTTAAGAATTTTGAAATGTGTTCAAAACTGACTCCAATTTGGGGAGTGGCCGTACACCGAGAAAGATGGCAGCAAACTAAGGTCACAAAGTTAATAAACAATTTTAATGCTGGCGCAGAGGCAAAAGTGTATGGTCCAATCCTGAATGTCTTATGGCAAATAGCTACGTAAATTCTTTTTTCGATTCTCTGTAGGTCAGGGATGAGAAATTGTAAGAAAATGATTCAACTTTTAACCTTTACTGTCTCATAGACGTAGGTTAAAAACGGCCTCCCTTTCACCCCTTACAGCCGTCCCTGTCCTCCAAAATGTATTTAAGAATTTTGAAATGTGTTCAAAACTGACTCCAATTTGGGGAGTGGCCGTACACCGAGAAAGAGAAATTGTAAGAATATGATTAAACTTTTAACCTTTACTGTCTCATAGACGTAGGTTAAAAACGGCCTCCCTTTCACCCCTTACAGCCGTCCCTATCCTCCAAAATGTATTTAAGAATTTTGAAATGTGTTCAAAACTGACTCCAATTTGGGGAGTGGCCGTACACCGAGAAAGATGGCAGCAAACTAAGGTCACAAAGTTAATAAACAATTTTAATGCTGGAGCAGAGGCAATAGTGTATGGTCCAATCCTGAATGTCTTACGGCAAATAGCTACGTAAATTCTTTTTTCGATTCTCTGTAGGTCAGGGATGAGAAATTGTAAGAAAATGATTCAACTTTTAACCTTTACTGTCTCATAGACGTAGGTTAAAAACGGCCTCCCTTTCACCCCTTACAGCCGTCCCTGTCCTCCAAAATGTATTTAAGAATTTTGAAATGTGTTCAAAACTGACTCCAATTTGGAGAGTGGCCGTACACCGAGAAAGAGAAATTGTAAGAAAATGATTCAACTTTTAACCTTTACTGTCTCATAGACGTAGGTTAAAAACGGCCTCCCTTTCACCCCTTACAGCCGTCCCTGTCCTCCAAAATGTATTTAAGAATTTTGAAATGTGTTCAAAACTGACTCCAATTTGGGGAGTGGCCGTACAACGAGAAAGAGAAATTGTAAGAAAATGATTCAACTTTTAAAATTTACTGTTTCATAGACGTAGGTTAAAAACGGCCTCCCTTTCACCCCTTACAGCCGTCCCTGTCCTCCAAAATGTATTTAAGAATTTTGAAATGTGTTCAAAACTGACTCCAATTTAGGGAGTGGCAGTACACCGAGAAAGAGAAATTGTAAGAAAATGATTCAACTTTTAACCTTTACTGTCTCATAGACGTAGGTTAAAAACGGCCTCCCTTTCACCCCTTACAGCCGTCCCTGTCCTCCAAAATGTATTTAAGAATTTTGAAATGTGTTCAAAACTGACTCCAATTTGGGGAGTGGCCGTACACCGAGAAAGATGGCAGCAAACTAAGGTCACAAAGTTAATAAACAATTTTAATGCTGGCGCAGAGGCAATAGTGTATGGTCCAATCCTGAATGTCTTATGGCAAATAGCTACGTAAATTCTTTTTTCGATTCTCTGTAGGTCAGGGATGAGAAATTGTAATAAAATGATTCAACTTTTAACCTTTACTGTCTCATAGACGTAGGTTAAAAACGGCCTCCCTTTTACCCCTTACAGCCGTCCCTGTCCTCCAAAATGTATTTAAGAATTTTGAAATGTGTTCAAAACTGACTCCAATTTGGGGAGTGGCCGTACACCGAGAAAGATGGCAGCAAACTAAGGTCACAAAGTTATTAAACAATTTTAATGCTGGAGCAGAGGCAATAGTGTATGGTCCAATCCTGAATGTCTTACGGCAAATAGCTACGTAAATTCTTTTTTCGATTCTCTGTAGGTCAGGGATGAGAAATTGTAAGAAAATGATTCAACTTTTAACCTTTACTGTCTCATAGACGTAGGTTAAAAACGGCCTCCCTTTCACCCCTTACAGCCGTCCCTGTCCTCCAAAATGTATTTAAGAATTTTGAAATGTGTTCAAAACTGACTCCAATTTGGGGAGTGGCCGTACACCGAGAAAGAGAAATTGTAAGAAAATGATTCAACTTTTAACCTTTACTGTCTCATAGACGTAGGTTAAAAACGGCCTCCCTTTCACCCCTTACAGCCGTCCCTATCCTCCAAAATGTATTTAAGAATTTTGAAATGTGTTCAAAACTGACTCCAATTTGGGGAGTGGCCGTACACCGAGAAAGATGGCAGCAAACTAAGGTCACAAAGTTAATAAACAATTTTAATGCTGGCGCAGAGGCAATAGTGTATGGTCCAATCCTGAATGTCTTACGGCAAATAGCTACGTAAATTCTTTTTTCGATTCTCTGTAGGTCAGGGATGAGAAATTGTAAGAAAATGATTCAACTTTTAACCTTTACTGTCTCATAGACGTAGGTTAAAAACGGCCTCCCTTTCACCCCTTACAGCCGTCCCTGTCCTCCAAAATGTATTTAAGAATTTTGAAATGTGTTCAAAACTGACTCCAATTTGGGGAATGGCCGTACACAGAGAAAGAGAAATTGTAAGAAAATGATTCAACTTTTAACCTTTACTGTTTCATAGACGTAGGTTAAAAACGGCCTCCCTTTCACCCCTTACAGCCGTCCCTGTCCTCCAAAATGTATTTAAGAATTTTGAAATGTGTTCAAAACTGACTCCAATTTGGGGAGTGGCAGTACACCGAGAAAGAGAAATTGTAAGAAAATGATTCAACTTTTAACCTTTACTGTCTCATAGACGTAGGTTAAAAATGGCCTCCCTTTCACCCCTTACAGCCGTCCCTGTCCTCCAAAATGTATTTAAGAATTTTGAAATGTGTTCAAAACTGACTCCAATTTGGGGAGTGGCCATACACCGAGAAAGATGGCAGCAAACTAAGGTCACAAAGTTAATAAAGAATTTTAATGCTGGAGCAGAGGCAATAGTGTATGGTCCAATCCTGAATCTCTTACGGCAAATAGCTACGTAAATTCTTTTTTCGATTCTCTGTAGGTCAGGGATGAGAAATTGTAAGAAAATGATTCAACTTTTAACCTTTACTGTCTCATAGACGTAGGTTAAAAACGGCCTCCCTTTCACCCCTTACAGCCGTCCCTGTCCTCCAAAATGTATTTAAGAATTTTGAAATGTGTTCAAAACTGACTCCAATTTGGGGAGTGGCCGTACACCGAGAAAGAGAAATTGTAAGAATATGATTAAACTTTTAACCTTTACTGTCTCATAGACGTAGGTTAAAAACGGCCTCCCTTTCACCCCTTACAGCCGTCCCTATCCTCCAAAATGTATTTAAGAATTTTGAAATGTGTTCAAAACTGACTCCAATTTGGGGAGTGGCCGTACACCGAGAAAGATGGCAGCAAACTAAGGTCACAAAGTTAATAAACAATTTTAATGCTGGAGCAGAGGCAATAGTGTATGGTCCAATCCTGAATGTCTTACGGCAAATAGCTACGTAAATTCTTTTTTCGATTCTCTGTAGGTCAGGGATGAGAAATTGTAAGAAAATGATTCAACTTTTAACCTTTACTGTCTCATAGACGTAGGTTAAAAACGGCCTCCCTTTCACCCCTTACAGCCGTCCCTGTCCTCCAAAATGTATTTAAGAATTTTGAAATGTGTTCAAAACTGACTCCAATTTGGGGAGTGGCCGTACACCGAGAAAGATGGCAGCAAACTAAGGTCACAAAGTTAATAAACAATTTTAATGCTGGCGCAGAGGCAATAGTGTATGGTCCAATCCTGAATGTCTTATGGCAAATAGCTACGTAAATTCTTTTTTCGATTCTCTGTAGGTCAGGGATGAGAAATTGTAATAAAATGATTCAACTTTTAACCTTTACTGTCTCATAGACGTAGGTTAAAAACGGCCTCCCTTTCACCCCTTACAGCCGTCCCTGTCCTCCAAAATGTATTTAAGAATTTTGAAATGTGTTCAAAACTGACTCCAATTTGGGGAGTGGCCGTACACCGAGAAAGAGAAATTGTAAGAATATGATTAAACTTTTAACCTTTACTGTCTCAGACGTAGGTTAAAAACGGCCTCGCTTTCACCCCTTACAGCCGTCCCTATCCTCCAAAATGTATTTAAGAATTTTGAAATGTGTTCAAAACTGACTCCAATTTGGGGAGTGGCCGTACACCGAGAAAGAGAAATTGTAAGAAAATGATTCAACTTTTAACCTTTACTGTTTCATAGACGTAGGTTAAAAACGGCCTCCCTTTCACCCCTTACAGCCGTCCCTGTCCTCCAAAATGTATCTAAGAATTTTGAAATGTGTTCAAAACTGACTCCAATTTGGGGAGTGGCAGTACACCGAGAAAGAGAAATTGTAAGAAAATGATTCAACTTTTAACCTTTACTGTCTCATAGACGTAGGTTAAAAACGGCCTCCCTTTCACCCCTTACAGCCGTCCCTGTCCTCCAAAATGTATTTAAGAATTTTGAAATGTGTTAAAACTGACTCCAATTTGGGGAGTGGCCGTACACCGAGAAAGATGGCAGCAAACTAAGGTCACAAAGTTAATAAACAATTTTAATGCTGGAGCGGAGGCAATAGTGTATGGTCCAATCCTGAATCTCTTACGGCAAATAGCTACGTAAATTCTTTTTTCGATTCTCTGTAGGTCAGGGATGAGAAATTGTAAGAAAATGATTCAACTTTTAACCTTTACTGTCTCATAGACGTAGGTTAAAAACGGCCTCCCTTTCACCCCTTACAGCCGTCCCTGTCCTCCAAAATGTATTTAAGAATTTTGAAATGTGTTCAAAACTGACTCCAATTTGGGGAGTGGCCGTACACCGAGAAAGAGAAATTGTAAGAAAATGATTCAACTTTTAACCTTTACTGTCTCATAGACGTAGGTTAAAAACGGCCTCCCTTTCACCCCTTACAGCCGTCCCTGTCCTCCAAAATGTATTTAAGAATTTTGAAATGTGTTCAAAACTGACTCCAATTTGGGGAGTGGCAGTACACCGAGAAAGAGAAATTGTAAGAAAATGATTCAACTTTTAACCTTTACTGTCTCATAGACGTAGGTTAAAAACGGCCTCCCTTTCACCCATTACAGCCGTCCCTGTCCTCCAAAATGTATTTAAGAATTTTGAAATGTGTTCAAAACTGACTCCAATTTGGGGAGTGGCAGTACACAGAGAAAGAGAAATTGTAAGAAAATGATTCAACTTTTAACCTTTACTGTCTCATAGACGTAGGTTAAAAACGGCCTCCCTTTCACCCCTTACAGCCGTCCCTGTCCTCCAAAATGTATTTAAGAATTTTGAAATGTGTTTAAAACTGACTCCAATTTGGGGAGTGGCCGTACACCGAGAAAGAGAAATTGTAAGAAAATGATTCAACTTTTAACCTTTACTGTCTCATAGACGTAGGTTAAAAACGGCCTCCCTTTCACCCCTTACAGCCGTCCCTATCCTCCAAAATGTATTTAAGAATTTTGAAATGTGTTCAAAACTGACTCCAATTTGGGGAGTGGCCGTACACCGAGAAAGATGGCAGCAAACTAAGGTCACAAAGTTAATAAACAATTTTAATGCTGGCGCAGAGGCAATAGTGTATGGTCCAATCCTGAATGTCTTACGGCAAATAGCTACGTAAATTCTTTTTTCGATTCTCTGTAGGTCAGGGATGAGAAATTGTAAGAAAATGATTCAACTTTTAACCTTTACTGTCTCATAGACGTAGGTTAAAAACGGCCTCCCTTTCACCCCTTACAGCCGTCCCTGTCCTCCAAAATGTATTTAAGAATTTTGAAATGTGTTCAAAACTGACTCCAATTTGGGGAGTGGCAGTACACCGAGAAAGAGAAATTGTAAGAAAATGATTCAACTTTTAACCTTTACTGTCTCATAGACGTAGGTTAAAAACGGCCTCCCTTTCACCCATTACAGCCGTCCCTGTCCTCCAAAATGTATTTAAGAATTTTGAAATGTGTTCAAAACTGACTCCAATTTGGGGAGTGGCAGTACACCGAGAAAGAGAAATTGTAAGAAAATGATTCAACTTTTAACCTTTACTGTCTCATAGACGTAGGTTAAAAACGGCCTCCCTTTCACCCCTTACAGCCGTCCCTGTCCTCCAAAATGTATTTAAGAATTTTGAAATGTGTTTAAAACTGACTCCAATTTGGGGAGTGGCCGTACACCGAGAAAGAGAAATTGTAAGAAAATGATTCAACTTTTAACCTTTACTGTCTCATAGACGTAGGTTAAAAACGGCCTCCCTTTCACCCCTTACAGCCGTCCCTATCCTCCAAAATGTATTTAAGAATTTTGAAATGTGTTCAAAACTGACTCCAATTTGGGGAGTGGCCGTACACCGAGAAAGATGGCAGCAAACTAAGGTCACAAAGTTAATAAACAATTTTAATGCTGGCGCAGAGGCAATAGTGTATGGTCCAATCCTGAATGTCTTACGGCAAATAGCTACGTAAATTCTTTTTTCGATTCTCTGTAGGTCAGGGATGAGAAATTGTAAGAAAATGATTCAACTTTTAACCTTTACTGTCTCATAGACGTAGGTTAAAAACTGCCTCCCTTTCACCCCTTACAGCCGTCCCTGTCCTCCAAAATGTATTTAAGAATTTTGAAATGTGTTCAAAACTGACTCCAATTTGGGGAGTGGCAGTACACCGAGAAAGAGAAATTGTAAGAAAATGATTCAACTTTTAACCTTTACTGTCTCATAGACGTAGGTTAAAAACGGCCTCCCTATCACCCCTTACAGCCGTCCCTGTCCTCCAAAATGTATTTAAGAATTTTGAAATGTGTTCAAAACTGACTCCAATTTGGGGAGTGGCCATACACCGAGAAAGATGGCAGCAAACTAAGGTCACAAAGTTAATAAACAATTTTAATGCTGGAGCAGAAGCAATAGTGTATGGTCCAATCCTGAATCTCTTACGGCAAATAGCTACGTAAATTCTTTTTTCGATTCTCTGTAGGTCAGGGATGAGAAATTGTAAGAAAATGATTCAACTTTTAACCTTTACTGTCTCATAGACGTAGGTTAAAAACGGCCTCCCTTTCACCCCTTACAGCCGTCCCTGTCCTCCAAAATGTATTTAAGAATTTTGAAATGTGTTCAAAACTGACTCCAATTTGGGGAGTGGCCGTACACCGAGAAAGATGGCAGCAAACTAAGGTCACAAAGTTAATAAACAATTTTAATGCTGGAGCAGAGGCAATAGTGTATGGTCAAATCCTGAATGTCTTACGGCAAATAGCTACGTAAATTCTTTTTTCGATTCTCTGTAGGTCAGGGATGAGAAATTGTAAGAAAATGATTCAACTTTTAACCTTTACTGTCTCATAGACGTAGGTTAAAAACGGCCTCCCTTTCACCCCTTACAGCTGTCCCTGTCCTCCAAAATGTATTTAAGAATTTTGAAATGTGTTCAAAACTGACTCCAATTTGGGGAGTGGCCGTACACCGAGAAAGATGGCAGCAAACTAAGGTCACAAAGTTAATAAACAATTTTAATGCTGGCGCAGAGGCAATAGTGTATGGTCCAATCCTGAATGTCTTACGGCAAATAGCTACGTAAATTCTTTTTTCGATTCTCTGTAGGTCAGGGATGAGAAATTGTAAGAAAATGATTCAACTTTTAACCTTTACTGTCTCATAGACGTAGGTTAAAAACGGCCTCCCTTTCACCCCTTACAGCCGTCCCTGTCCTCCAAAATGTATTTAAGAATTTTGAAATGTGTTCAAAACTGACTCCAATTTGGGGAATGGCCGTACACAGAGAAAGAGAAATTGTAAGAAAATGATTCAACTTTTAACCTTTACTGTTTCATAGACGTAGGTTAAAAACGGCCTCCCTTTCACCCCTTACAGCCGTCCCTGTCCTCCAAAATGTATTTAAGAATTTTGAAATGTGTTCAAAACTGACTCCAATTTGGGGAGTGGCAGTACACCGAGAAAGAGAAATTGTAAGAAAATGATTCAACTTTTAACCTTTACTGTCTCATAGACGTAGGTTAAAAATGGCCTCCCTTTCACCCCTTACAGCCGTCCCTGTCCTCCAAAATGTATTTAAGAATTTTGAAATGTGTTCAAAACTGACTCCAATTTGGGGAGTGGCCATACACCGAGAAAGATGGCAGCAAACTAAGGTCACAAAGTTAATAAAGAATTTTAATGCTGGAGCAGAGGCAATAGTGTATGGTCCAATCCTGAATCTCTTACGGCAAATAGCTACGTAAATTCTTTTTTCGATTCTCTGTAGGTCAGGGATGAGAAATTGTAAGAAAATGATTCAACTTTTAACCTTTACTGTCTCATAGACGTAGGTTAAAAACGGCCTCCCTTTCACCCCTTACAGCCGTCCCTGTCCTCCAAAATGTATTTAAGAATTTTGAAATGTGTTCAAAACTGACTCCAATTTGGGGAGTGGCCGTACACCGAGAAAGAGAAATTGTAAGAATATGATTAAACTTTTAACCTTTACTGTCTCATAGACGTAGGTTAAAAACGGCCTCCCTTTCACCCCTTACAGCCGTCCCTATCCTCCAAAATGTATTTAAGAATTTTGAAATGTGTTCAAAACTGACTCCAATTTGGGGAGTGGCCGTACACCGAGAAAGATGGCAGCAAACTAAGGTCACAAAGTTAATAAACAATTTTAATGCTGGAGCAGAGGCAATAGTGTATGGTCCAATCCTGAATGTCTTACGGCAAATAGCTACGTAAATTCTTTTTTCGATTCTCTGTAGGTCAGGGATGAGAAATTGTAAGAAACTGATTCAACTTTTAACCTTTACTGTCTCATAGACGTAGGTTAAAAACGGCCTCCCTTTCACCCCTTACAGCTGTCCCTGTCCTCCAAAATGTATTTAAGAATTTTGAAATGTGTTCAAAACTGACTCCAATTTGGGGAGTGGCCGTACACCGAGAAAGATGGCAGCAAACTAAGGTCACAAAGTTAATAAACAATTTTAATGCTGGCGCAGAGGCAATAGTGTATGGTCCAATCCTGAATGTCTTATGGCAAATAGCTACGTAAATTCTTTTTTCGATTCTCTGTAGGTCAGGGATGAGAAATTGTAATAAAATGATTCAACTTTTAACCTTTACTGTCTCATAGACGTAGGTTAAAAACGGCCTCCCTTTCACCCCTTACAGCCGTCCCTGTCCTCCAAAATGTATTTAAGAATTTTGAAATGTGTTCAAAACTGACTCCAATTTGGGGAGTGGCCGTACACCGAGAAAGAGAAATTGTAAGAATATGATTAAACTTTTAACCTTTACTGTCTCAGACGTAGGTTAAAAACGGCCTCGCTTTCACCCCTTACAGCCGTCCCTATCCTCCAAAATGTATTTAAGAATTTTGAAATGTGTTCAAAACTGACTCCAATTTGGGGAGTGGCCGTACACCGAGAAAGAGAAATTGTAAGAAAATGATTCAACTTTTAACCTTTACTGTTTCATAGACGTAGGTTAAAAACGGCCTCCCTTTCACCCCTTACAGCCGTCCCTGTCCTCCAAAATGTATCTAAGAATTTTGAAATGTGTTCAAAACTGACTCCAATTTGGGGAGTGGCAGTACACCGAGAAAGAGAAATTGTAAGAAAATGATTCAACTTTTAACCTTTACTGTCTCATAGACGTAGGTTAAAAACGGCCTCCCTTTCACCCCTTACAGCCGTCCCTGTCCTCCAAAATGTATTTAAGAATTTTGAAATGTGTTAAAACTGACTCCAATTTGGGGAGTGGCCGTACACCGAGAAAGATGGCAGCAAACTAAGGTCACAAAGTTAATAAACAATTTTAATGCTGGAGCGGAGGCAATAGTGTATGGTCCAATCCTGAATCTCTTACGGCAAATAGCTACGTAAATTCTTTTTTCGATTCTCTGTAGGTCAGGGATGAGAAATTGTAAGAAAATGATTCAACTTTTAACCTTTACTGTCTCATAGACGTAGGTTAAAAACGGCCTCCCTTTCACCCCTTACAGCCGTCCCTGTCCTCCAAAATGTATTTAAGAATTTTGAAATGTGTTCAAAACTGACTCCAATTTGGGGAGTGGCCGTACACCGAGAAAGAGAAATTGTAAGAAAATGATTCAACTTTTAACCTTTACTGTCTCATAGACGTAGGTTAAAAACGGCCTCCCTTTCACCCCTTACAGCCGTCCCTGTCCTCCAAAATGTATTTAAGAATTTTGAAATGTGTTCAAAACTGACTCCAATTTGGGGAGTGGCAGTACACCGAGAAAGAGAAATTGTAAGAAAATGATTCAACTTTTAACCTTTACTGTCTCATAGACGTAGGTTAAAAACGGCCTCCCTTTCACCCATTACAGCCGTCCCTGTCCTCCAAAATGTATTTAAGAATTTTGAAATGTGTTCAAAACTGACTCCAATTTGGGGAGTGGCAGTACACAGAGAAAGAGAAATTGTAAGAAAATGATTCAACTTTTAACCTTTACTGTCTCATAGACGTAGGTTAAAAACGGCCTCCCTTTCACCCCTTACAGCCGTCCCTGTCCTCCAAAATGTATTTAAGAATTTTGAAATGTGTTTAAAACTGACTCCAATTTGGGGAGTGGCCGTACACCGAGAAAGAGAAATTGTAAGAAAATGATTCAACTTTTAACCTTTACTGTCTCATAGACGTAGGTTAAAAACGGCCTCCCTTTCACCCCTTACAGCCGTCCCTATCCTCCAAAATGTATTTAAGAATTTTGAAATGTGTTCAAAACTGACTCCAATTTGGGGAGTGGCCGTACACCGAGAAAGATGGCAGCAAACTAAGGTCACAAAGTTAATAAACAATTTTAATGCTGGCGCAGAGGCAATAGTGTATGGTCCAATCCTGAATGTCTTACGGCAAATAGCTACGTAAATTCTTTTTTCGATTCTCTGTAGGTCAGGGATGAGAAATTGTAAGAAAATGATTCAACTTTTAACCTTTACTGTCTCATAGACGTAGGTTAAAAACGGCCTCCCTTTCACCCCTTACAGCCGTCCCTGTCCTCCAAAATGTATTTAAGAATTTTGAAATGTGTTCAAAACTGACTCCAATTTGGGGAGTGGCAGTACACCGAGAAAGAGAAATTGTAAGAAAATGATTCAACTTTTAACCTTTACTGTCTCATAGACGTAGGTTAAAAACGGCCTCCCTTTCACCCATTACAGCCGTCCCTGTCCTCCAAAATGTATTTAAGAATTTTGAAATGTGTTCAAAACTGACTCCAATTTGGGGAGTGGCAGTACACCGAGAAAGAGAAATTGTAAGAAAATGATTCAACTTTTAACCTTTACTGTCTCATAGACGTAGGTTAAAAACGGCCTCCCTTTCACCCCTTACAGCCGTCCCTGTCCTCCAAAATGTATTTAAGAATTTTGAAATGTGTTTAAAACTGACTCCAATTTGGGGAGTGGCCGTACACCGAGAAAGAGAAATTGTAAGAAAATGATTCAACTTTTAACCTTTACTGTCTCATAGACGTAGGTTAAAAACGGCCTCCCTTTCACCCCTTACAGCCGTCCCTATCCTCCAAAATGTATTTAAGAATTTTGAAATGTGTTCAAAACTGACTCCAATTTGGGGAGTGGCCGTACACCGAGAAAGATGGCAGCAAACTAAGGTCACAAAGTTAATAAACAATTTTAATGCTGGCGCAGAGGCAATAGTGTATGGTCCAATCCTGAATGTCTTACGGCAAATAGCTACGTAAATTCTTTTTTCGATTCTCTGTAGGTCAGGGATGAGAAATTGTAAGAAAATGATTCAACTTTTAACCTTTACTGTCTCATAGACGTAGGTTAAAAACTGCCTCCCTTTCACCCCTTACAGCCGTCCCTGTCCTCCAAAATGTATTTAAGAATTTTGAAATGTGTTCAAAACTGACTCCAATTTGGGGAGTGGCAGTACACCGAGAAAGAGAAATTGTAAGAAAATGATTCAACTTTTAACCTTTACTGTCTCATAGACGTAGGTTAAAAACGGCCTCCCTATCACCCCTTACAGCCGTCCCTGTCCTCCAAAATGTATTTAAGAATTTTGAAATGTGTTCAAAACTGACTCCAATTTGGGGAGTGGCCATACACCGAGAAAGATGGCAGCAAACTAAGGTCACAAAGTTAATAAACAATTTTAATGCTGGAGCAGAAGCAATAGTGTATGGTCCAATCCTGAATCTCTTACGGCAAATAGCTACGTAAATTCTTTTTTCGATTCTCTGTAGGTCAGGGATGAGAAATTGTAAGAAAATGATTCAACTTTTAACCTTTACTGTCTCATAGACGTAGGTTAAAAACGGCCTCCCTTTCACCCCTTACAGCCGTCCCTGTCCTCCAAAATGTATTTAAGAATTTTGAAATGTGTTCAAAACTGACTCCAATTTGGGGAGTGGCCGTACACCGAGAAAGATGGCAGCAAACTAAGGTCACAAAGTTAATAAACAATTTTAATGCTGGAGCAGAGGCAATAGTGTATGGTCAAATCCTGAATGTCTTACGGCAAATAGCTACGTAAATTCTTTTTTCGATTCTCTGTAGGTCAGGGATGAGAAATTGTAAGAAAATGATTCAACTTTTAACCTTTACTGTCTCATAGACGTAGGTTAAAAACGGCCTCCCTTTCACCCCTTACAGCTGTCCCTGTCCTCCAAAATGTATTTAAGAATTTTGAAATGTGTTCAAAACTGACTCCAATTTGGGGAGTGGCCGTACACCGAGAAAGATGGCAGCAAACTAAGGTCACAAAGTTAATAAACAATTTTAATGCTGGCGCAGAGGCAATAGTGTATGGTCCAATCCTGAATGTCTTATGGCAAATAGCTACGTAAATTCTTTTTTCGATTCTCTGTAGGTCAGGGATGAGAAATTGTAATAAAATGATTCAACTTTTAACCTTTACTGTCTCATAGACGTAGGTTAAAAACGGCCTCCCTTTCACCCCTTACAGCCGTCCCTGTCCTCCAAAATGTATTTAAGAATTTTGAAATGTGTTCAAAACTGACTCCAATTTGGGGAGTGGCCGTACACCGAGAAAGATGGCAGCAAACTAAGGTCACAAAGTTATTAAACAATTTTAATGCTGGAGCAGAGGCAATAGTGTATGGTCCAATCCTGAATGTCTTACGGCAAATAGCTACGTAAATTCTTTTTTCGATTCTCTGTAGGTCAGGGATGAGAAATTGTAAGAAAATGATTCAACTTTTAACCTTTACTGTCTCATAGACGTAGGTTAAAAACGGCCTCCCTTTCACCCCTTACAGCCGTCCCTGTCCTCCAAAATGTATTTAAGAATTTTGAAATGTGTTCAAAACTGACTCCAATTTGGGGAGTGGCCGTACACCGAGAAAGAGAAATTGTAAGAAAATGATTCAACTTTTAACCTTTACTGTCTCATAGACGTAGGTTAAAAACGGCCTCCCTATCACCCCTTACAGCCGTCCCTGTCCTCCAAAATGTATTTAAGAATTTTGAAATGTGTTCAAAACTGACTCCAATTTGGGGAGTGGCCATACACCAAGAAAGATGGCAGCAAACTAAGGTCACAAAGTTAATAAACAATTTTAATGCTGGAGCAGAAGCAATAGTGTATGGTCCAATCCTGAATCTCTTACGGCAAATAGCTACGTAAATTCTTTTTTCGATTCTCTGTAGGTCAGGGATGAGAAATTGTAAGAAAATGATTCAACTTTTAACCTTTACTGTCTCATAGACGTAGGTTAAAAACGGCCTCCCTTTCACCCCTTACAGCCGTCCCTGTCCTCCAAAATGTATTTAAGAATTTTGAAATGTGTTCAAAACTGACTCCAATTTGGGGAGTGGCCGTACACCGAGAAAGAGAAATTGTAAGAATATGATTAAATTTTTAACCTTTACTGTCTCATAGACGTAGGTTAAAAACGGCCTCCCTTTCACCCCTTACAGCCGTCCCTATCCTCCAAAATGTATTTAAGAATTTTGAAATGTGTTCAAAACTGACTCCAATTTGGGGAGTGGCCGTACACCGAGAAAGATGGCAGCAAACTAAGGTCACAAAGTTAATAAACAATTTTAATGCTGGAGCAGAGGCAATAGTGTATGGTCAAATCCTGAATGTCTTACGGCAAATAGCTACGTAAATTCTTTTTTCGATTCTCTGTAGGTCAGGGATGAGAAATTGTAAGAAAATGATTCAACTTTTAACCTTTACTGTCTCATAGACGTAGGTTAAAAACGGCCTCCCTTTCACCCCTTACAGCTGTCCCTGTCCTCCAAAATGTATTTAAGAATTTTGAAATGTGTTCAAAACTGACTCCAATTTGGGGAGTGGCCGTACACCGAGAAAGATGGCAGCAAACTAAGGTCACAAAGTTAATAAACAATTTTAATGCTGGCGCAGAGGCAATAGTGTATGGTCCAATCCTGAATGTCTTATGGCAAATAGCTACGTAAATTCTTTTTTCGATTCTCTGTAGGTCAGGGATGAGAAATTGTAATAAAATGATTCAACTTTTAACCTTTACTGTCTCATAGACGTAGGTTAAAAACGGCCTCCCTTTCACCCCTTACAGCCGTCCCTGTCCTCCAAAATGTATTTAAGAATTTTGAAATGTGTTCAAAACTGACTCCAATTTGGGGAGTGGCCGTACACCGAGAAAGATGGCAGCAAACTAAGGTCACAAAGTTATTAAACAATTTTAATGCTGGAGCAGGGGCAATAGTGTATGGTCCAATCCTGAATGTCTTACGGCAAATAGCTACGTAAATTCTTTTTTCGATTCTCTGTAGGTCAGGGATGAGAAATTGTAAGAAAATGATTCAACTTTTAACCTTTACTGTCTCATAGACGTAGGTTAAAAACGGCCTCCCTTTCACCCCTTACAGCCGTCCCTGTCCTCCAAAATGTATTTAAGAATTTTGAAATGTGTTCAAAACTGACTCCAATTTGGGGAGTGGCCGTACACCGAGAAAGAGAAATTGTAAGAAAATGATTCAACTTTTAACCTTTACTGTCTCATAGACGTAGGTTAAAAACGGCCTCCCTTTCACCCCTTACAGCCGTCCCTATCCTCCAAAATGTATTTAAGAATTTTGAAATGTGTTCAAAACTGACTCCAATTTGGGGAGTGGCCGTACACCGAGAAAGATGGCAGCAAACTAAGGTCACAAAGTTAATAAACAATTTTAATGCTGGAGCAGAGGCAATAATGTATGGTCCAATCCTGAATGTCTTACGGCAAATAGCTACGTAAATTCTTTTTTCGATTCTCTGTAGGTCAGGGATGAGAAATTGTAAGAAAATGATTCAACTTTTAACCTTTACTGTCTCATAGACGTAGGTTAAAAACGGCCTCCCTTTCACCCCTTACAGCCGTCCCTGTCCTCCAAAATGTATTTAAGAATTTTGAAATGTGTTCAAAACTGACTCCAATTTGGGGAGTGGCCGTACACCGAGAAAGAGAAATTGTAAGAATATGATTAAACTTTTAACCTTTACTGTCTCAGACGTAGGTTAAAAACGGCCTCGCTTTCACCCCTTACAGCCGTCCCTATCCTCCAAAATGTATTTAAGAATTTTGAAATGTGTTCAAAACTGACTCCAATTTGGGGAGTGGCCGTACACCGAGAAAGAGAAATTGTAAGAAAATGATTCAACTTTTAACCTTTACTGTTTCATAGACGTAGGTTAAAAACGGCCTCCCTTTCACCCCTTACAGCCGTCCCTGTCCTCCAAAATGTATTTAAGAATTTTGAAATGTGTTCAAAACTGACTCCAATTTGGGGAGTGGCAGTACACCGAGAAAGAGAAATTGTAAGAAAATGATTCAACTTTTAACCTTTACTGTCTCATAGACGTAGGTTAAAAACGGCCTCCCTTTCACCCCTTACAGCCGTCCCTGTCCTCCAAAATGTATTTAAGAATTTTGAAATGTGTTCAAAACTGACTCCAATTTGGGGAGTGGCCATACACCGAGAAAGATGGCAGCAAACTAAGGTCACAAAGTTAATAAACAATTTTAATGCTGGAGCAGAGGCAATAGTGTATGGTCCAATCCTGAATCTCTTACGGCAAATAGCTACGTAAATTCTTTTTTCGATTCTCTGTAGGTCAGGGATGAGAAATTGTAAGAAAATGATTCAACTTTTAACCTTTACTGTCTCATAGACGTAGGTTAAAAACGGCCTCCCTTTCACCCCTTACAGCCGTCCCTGTCCTCCAAAATGTATTTAAGAAATTTGAAATGTGTTCAAAACTGACTCCAATTTGGGGAGTGGCCGTACACCGAGAAAGAGAAATTGTAAGAAAATGATTCAACTTTTAACCTTTACTGTCTCATAGACGTAGGTTAAAAACGGCCTCCCTTTCACCCCTTACAGCCGTCCCTGTCCTCCAAAATGTATTTAAGAATTTTGAAATGTGTTAAAACTGACTCCAATTTGGGGAGTGGCCGTACACCGAGAAAGATGGCAGCAAACTAAGGTCACAAAGTTAATAAACAATTTTAATGCTGGAGCGGAGGCAATAGTGTATGGTCCAATCCTGAATCTCTTACGGCAAATAGCTACGTAAATTCTTTTTTCGATTCTCTGTAGGTCAGGGATAAGAAATTGTAAGAAAATTATTCAACTTTTAACCTTTACTGTCTCATAGACGTAGGTTAAAAACGGCCTCCCTTTCACCCCTTACAGCCGTCCCTGTCCTCCAAAATGTATTTAAGAATTTTGAAATGTGTTCAAAACTGACTCCAATTTGGGGAGTGGCAGTACACCGAGAAAGAGAAATTGTAAGAAAATGATTCAACTTTTAACCTTTACATAGACGTAGGTTAAAAACGGCCTCCCTATCACCCCTTACAGCCGTCCCTGTCCTCCAAAATGTATTTAAGAATTTTGAAATGTGTTCAAAACTGACTCCAATTTGGGGAGTGGCCGTACACCGAGAAAGAGAAATTGTAAGAAAATGATTCAACTTTTAACCTTTACTGTCTCATAGACATAGGTTAAAAACGGCCTCCCTTTCACCCCTTACAGCCGTCCCTATCCTCCAAAATGTATTTAAGAATTTTCAAATGTGTTCAAAACTGACTCCAATTTGGGGAGTGGCCGTACACCGAGAAAGATGGCAGCAAACTAAGGTCACAAAGTTAATAAACAATTTTAATGCTGGAGCAGAGGCAATAATGTATGGTCCAATCCTGAATGTCTTACGGCAAATAGCTACGTAAATTCTTTTTTCGATTCTCTGTAGGTCAGGGATGAGAAATTGTAAGAAAATGATTCAACTTTTAACCTTTACTGTCTCATAGACGTAGGTTAAAAACGGCCTCCCTTTCACCCCTTACAGCCGTCCCTGTCCTCCAAAATGTATTTAAGAATTTTGAAATGTGTTCAAAACTGACTCCAATTTGGGGAGTGGCCGTACACCGAGAAAGATGGCAGCAAACTAAGGTCACAAAGTTAATAAACAATTTTAATGCTGGCGCAGAGGCAATAGTGTATGGTCCAATCCTGAATGTCTTATGGCAAATAGCTACGTAAATTCTTTTTTCGATTCTCTGTAGGTCAGGGATGAGAAATTGTAATAAAATGATTCAACTTTTAACCTTTACTGTCTCATAGACGTAGGTTAAAAACGGCCTCCCTTTCACCCCTTACAGCCGTCCCTGTCCTCCAAAATGTATTTAAGAAATTTGAAATGTGTTCAAAACTGACTCCAATTTGGGGAGTGGCCGTACACCGAGAAAGAGAAATTGTAAGAAAATGATTCAACTTTTAACCTTTACTGTCTCATAGACGTAGGTTAAAAACGGCCTCCCTTTCACCCCTTACAGCCGTCCCTGTCCTCCAAAATGTATTTAAGAATTTTGAAATGTGTTAAAACTGACTCCAATTTGGGGAGTGGCCGTACACCGAGAAAGATGGCAGCAAACTAAGGTCACAAAGTTAATAAACAATTTTAATGCTGGAGCGGAGGCAATAGTGTATGGTCCAATCCTGAATCTCTTACGGCAAATAGCTACGTAAATTCTTTTTTCGATTCTCTGTAGGTCAGGGATGAGAAATTGTAAGAAAATGATTCAACTTTTAACCTTTACTGTCTCATAGACGTAGGTTAAAAACGGCCTCCCTTTCACCCCTTACAGCCGTCCCTGTCCTCCAAAATGTATTTAAGAATTTTGAAATGTGTTCAAAACTGACTCCAATTTGGGGAGTGGCCGTACACCGAGAAAGAGAAATTGTAAGAAAATGATTCAACTTTTAACCTTTACTGTCTCATAGACGTAGGTTAAAAACGGCCTCCCTTTCACCCCTTACAGCCGTCCCTGTCCTCCAAAATGTATTTAAGAATTTTGAAATGTGTTCAAAACTGACTCCAATTTGGGGAGTGGCAGTACACCGAGAAAGAGAAATTGTAAGAAAATGATTCAACTTTTAACCTTTACTGTCTCATAGACGTAGGTTAAAAACGGCCTCCCTTTCACCCATTACAGCCGTCCCTGTCCTCCAAAATGTATTTAAGAATTTTGAAATGTGTTCAAAACTGACTCCAATTTGGGGAGTGGCAGTACACCGAGAAAGAGAAATTGTAAGAAAATGATTCAACTTTTAACCTTTACTGTCTCATAGACGTAGGTTAAAAACGGCCTCCCTTTCACCCCTTACAGCCGTCCCTGTCCTCCAAAATGTATTTAAGAATTTTGAAATGTGTTTAAAACTGACTCCAATTTGGGGAGTGGCCGTACACCGAGAAAGAGAAATTGTAAGAAAATGATTCAACTTTTAACCTTTACTGTCTCATAGACGTAGGTTAAAAACGGCCTCCCTTTCACCCCTTACAGCCGTCCCTATCCTCCAAAATGTATTTAAGAATTTTGAAATGTGTTCAAAACTGACTCCAATTTGGGGAGTGGCCGTACACCGAGAAAGATGGCAGCAAACTAAGGTCACAAAGTTAATAAACAATTTTAATGCTGGCGCAGAGGCAATAGTGTATGGTCCAATCCTGAATGTCTTACGGCAAATAGCTACGTAAATTCTTTTTTCGATTCTCTGTAGGTCAGGGATGAGAAATTGTAAGAAAATGATTCAACTTTTAACCTTTACTGTCTCATAGACATAGGTTAAAAACGGCCTCCCTTTCACCCCTTACAGCCGTCCCTGTCCTCCAAAATGTATTTAAGAATTTTGAAATGTGTTCAAAACTGACTCCAATTTGGGGAGTGGCCGTACAGCGCGAAAGAGAAATTGTAAGAAAATGATTCAACTTTTAACCTTTACTGTCTCATAGACGTAGGTTAAAAACAGCCTCCCTTTCACCCCTTACAGCCGTCCCTGTCCTCCAAAATGTATTTAAGAATTTTGAAATGTGTTCAAAACTGACTCCAATTTGGGGAGTGGCAGTACACCGAGAAAGAGAAATTGTAAGAAAATGATTCAACTTTTAACCTTTACTGTCTCATAGACGTAGGTTAAAAACGGCCTCCCTTTCACCCCTTACAGCCGTCCCTGTCCTCCAAAATGTATTTAAGAATTTTGAAATGTGTTCAAAACTGACTCCAATTTGGGGAGTGGCAGTACACCGAGAAAGAGAAATTGTAAGAAAATGATTCAACTTTTAACCTTTACTGTCTCATAGACGTAGGTTAAAAACGGCCTCCCTTTCACCCCTTACAGCCGTCCCTGTACTCCAAAATGTATTTAAGAATTTTGAAATGTGTTCAAAACTGACTCCAATTTGGGGAGTGGCAGTACACCGAGAAAGAGAAATTGTAAGAAAATGATTCAACTTTTAACCTTTACTGTCTCATAGACGTAGGTTAAAAACGGCCTCCCTATCACCCCTTACAGACGTCCCTGTCCTCCAAAATGTATTTAAGAATTTTGAAATGTGTTCAAAACTGACTCCAATTTGGGGAGTGGCCATACACCGAGAAAGATGGCAGCAAACTAAGGTCACAAAGTTAATAAACAATTTTAATGCTGGAGCAGAAGCAATAGTGTATGGTCCAATCCTGAATCTCTTACGGCAAATAGCTACGTAAATTCTTTTTTCGATTCTCTGTAGGTCAGGGATGAGAAATTGTAAGAAAATGATTCAACTTTTAACCTTTACTGTCTCATAGACGTAGGTTAAAAACGGCCTCCCTTTCACCCCTTACAGCCGTCCCTGTCCTCCAAAATGTATTTAAGAATTTTGAAATGTGTTCAAAACTGACTCCAATTTGGGGAGTGGCCGTACACCGAGAAAGAGAAATTGTAAGAATATGATTAAACTTTTAACCTTTACTGTCTCATAGACGTAGGTTAAAAACGGCCTCCCTTTCACCCCTTACAGCCGTCCCTATCCTCCAAAATGTATTTAAGAATTTTGAAATGTGTTCAAAACTGACTCCAATTTGGGGAGTGGCCGTACACCGAGAAAGATGGCAGCAAACTAAGGTCACAAAGTTAATAAACAATTTTAATGCTGGAGCAGAGGCAATAGTGTATGCTCCAATCCTGAATGTCTTACGGCAAATAGCTACGTAAATTCTTTTTTCGATTCTCTGTAGGTCAGGGATGAGAAATTGTAAGAAAATGATTCAACTTTTAACCTTTACTGTCTCATAGACGTAGGTTAAAAACGGCCTCCCTTTCACCCCTTACAGCCGTCCCTGTCCTCCAAAATGTATTTAAGAATTTTGAAATGTGTTCAAAACTGACTCCAATTTGGGGAGTGGCCGTACACCGAGAAAGATGGCAGCAAACTAAGGTCACAAAGTTAATAAACAATTTTAATGCTGGCGCAGAAGGAATAGTGTATGGTCCAATCCTGAATGTCTTATGGCAAATAGCTACGTAAATTCTTTTTTCGATTCTCTGTAGGTCAGGGATGAGAAATTGTAATAAAATGATTCAACTTTTAACCTTTACTGTCTCATAGACGTAGGTTAAAAACGGCCTCCCTTTCACCCCTTACAGCCGTCCCTGTCCTCCAAAATGTATTTAAGAATTTTGAAATGTGTTAAAAACTGACTCCAATTTGGGGAGTGGCCGTACACCGAGAAAGATGGCAGCAAACTAAGGTCACAAAGTTATTAAACAATTTTAATGCTGGAGCAGAGGCAATAGTGTATGGTCCAATCCTGAATGTCTTACGGGAAATAGCTACGTAAATTCTTTTTTCGATTCTCTGTAGGTCAGGGATGAGAAATTGTAAGAAAATGATTCAACTTTTAACCTTTACTGTCTCATAGACGTAGGTTAAAAACGGCCTCCCTTTCACCCCTTACAGCCGTCCCTGTCCTCCAAAATGTATTTAAGAATTTTGAAATGTGTTCAAAACTGACTCCAATTTGGGGAGTGGCCGTACACCGAGAAAGAGAAATTGTAAGAAAATGATTCAACTTTTAACCTTTACTGTCTCATAGACGTAGGTTAAAAACGGCCTCCCTTTCACCCCTTACAGCCGTCCCTATCCTCCAAAATGTATTTAAGAATTTTGAAATGTGTTTAAAACTGACTCCAATTTGGGGAGTGGCCGTACACCGAGAAAGATGGCAGCAAACTAAGGTCACAAAGTTAATAAACAATTTTAATGCTGGCGCAGAGGCAATAGTGTATGGTCCAATCCTGAATGTCTTACGGCAAATAGCTACGTAAATTCTTTTTTCGATTCTCTGTAGGTCAGGGATGAGAAATTGTAAGAAAATGATTCAACTTTTAACCTTTACTGTCTCATAGACGTAGGTTAAAAACGGCCTCCCTTTCACCCCTTACAGCCGTCCCTGTCCTCCAAAATGTATTTAAGAATTTTGAAATGTGTTCAAAACTGACTCCAATTTGGGGAGTGGCCGTACACCGAGAAAGAGAAATTGTAAGAAAATGATTCAACTTTTAAAATTTACTGTTTCATAGACGTAGGTTAAAAACGGCCTCCCTTTCACCCCTTACAGCCGTCCCTGTCCTCCAAAATGTATTTAAGAATTTTGAAATGTGTTCAAAACTGACTCCAATTTAGGGAGTGGCAGTACACCGAGAAAGAGAAATTGTAAGAAAATGATTCAACTTTTAACCTTTACTGTCTCATAGACGTAGGTTAAAAACGGCCTCCCTTTCACCCCTTACAGCCGTCCCTGTCCTCCAAAATGTATTTAAGAATTTTGAAATGTGTTCAAAACTGACTCCAATTTGGGGAGTGGCCATACACCGAGAAAGATGGCAGCAAACTAAGGTCACAAAGTTAATAAACAATTTTAATGCTGGAGCAGAGGCAATAGTGTATGGTCCAATCCTGAATCTCTTACGGCAAATAGCTACGTAAATTCTTTTTTCGATTCTCTGTAGGTCAGGGATGAGAAATTGTAAGAAAATGATTCAACTTTTAACCTTTACTGTCTCATAGACGTAGGTTAAAAACGGCCTCCCTTTCACCCCTTACAGCCGTCCCTGTCCTCCAAAATGTATTTAAGAAATTTGAAATGTGTTCAAAACTGACTCCAATTTGGGGAGTGGCCGTACACCGAGAAAGAGAAATTGTAAGAAAATGATTCAACTTTTAACCTTTACTGTCTCATAGACGTAGGTTAAAAACGGCCTCCCTTTCACCCCTTACAGCCGTCCCTGTCCTCCAAAATGTATTTAAGAATTTTGAAATGTGTTAAAACTGACTCCAATTTGGGGAGTGGCCGTACACCGAGAAAGATGGCAGCAAACTAAGGTCACAAAGTTAATAAACAATTTTAATGCTGGAGCGGAGGCAATAGTGTATGGTCCAATCCTGAATCTCTTACGGCAAATAGCTACGTAAATTCTTTTTTCGATTCTCTGTAGGTCAGGGATGAGAAATTGTAAGAAAATGATTCAACTTTTAACCTTTACTGTCTCATAGACGTAGGTTAAAAACGGCCTCCCTTTCACCCCTTACAGCCGTCCCTGTCCTCCAAAATGTATTTAAGAATTTTGAAATGTGTTCAAAACTGACTCCAATTTGGGGAGTGGCAGTACACCGAGAAAGAGAAATTGTAAGAAAATGATTCAACTTTTAACCTTTACATAGACGTAGGTTAAAAACGGCCTCCCTATCACCCCTTACAGCCGTCCCTGTCCTCCAAAATGTATTTGAGAATTTTGAAATGTGTTCAAAACTGACTCCAATTTGGGGAGTGGCCGTACACCGAGAAAGAGAAATTGTAAGAAAATGATTCAACTTTTAACCTTTACTGTCTCATAGACATAGGTTAAAAACGGCCTCCCTTTCACCCCTTACAGCCGTCCCTATCCTCCAAAATGTATTTAAGAATTTTGAAATGTGTTCAAAACTGACTCCAATTTGGGGAGTGGCCGTACACCGAGAAAGATGGCAGCAAACTAAGGTCACAAAGTTAATAAACAATTTTAATGCTGGAGCAGAGGCAATAATGTATGGTCCAATCCTGAATGTCTTACGGCAAATAGCTACGTAAATTCTTTTTTCGATTCTCTGTAGGTCAGGGATGAGAAATTGTAAGAAAATGATTCAACTTTTAACCATTACTGTCTCATAGACGTAGGTTAAAAACGGCCTCCCTTTCACCCCTTACAGCCGTCCCTGTCCTCCAAAATGTATTTAAGAATTTTGAAATGTGTTCAAAACTGACTCCAATTTGGGGAGTGGCCGTACACCGAGAAAGATGGCAGCAAACTAAGGTCACAAAGTTAATAAACAATTTTAATGCTGGCGCAGAGGCAATAGTGTATGGTCCAATCCTGAATGTCTTATGGCAAATAGCTACGTAAATTCTTTTTTCGATTCTCTGTAGGTCAGGGATGAGAAATTGTAATAAAATGATTCAACTTTTAACCTTTACTGTCTCATAGACGTAGGTTAAAAACGGCCTCCCTTTCACCCCTTACAGCCGTCCCTGTCCTCCAAAATGTATTTAAGAAATTTGAAATGTGTTCAAAACTGACTCCAATTTGGGGAGTGGCCGTACACCGAGAAAGAGAAATTGTAAGAAAATGATTCAACTTTTAACCTTTACTGTCTCATAGACGTAGGTTAAAAACGGCCTCCCTTTCACCCCTTACAGCCGTCCCTGTCCTCCAAAATGTATTTAAGAATTTTGAAATGTGTTAAAACTGACTCCAATTTGGGGAGTGGCCGTACACCGAGAAAGATGGCAGCAAACTAAGGTCACAAAGTTAATAAACAATTTTAATGCTGGAGCGGAGGCAATAGTGTATGGTCCAATCCTGAATCTCTTACGGCAAATAGCTACGTAAATTCTTTTTTCGATTCTCTGTAGGTCAGGGATGAGAAATTGTAAGAAAATGATTCAACTTTTAACCTTTACTGTCTCATAGACGTAGGTTAAAAACGGCCTCCCTTTCACCCCTTACAGCCGTCCCTGTCCTCCAAAATGTATTTAAGAATTTTGAAATGTGTTCAAAACTGACTCCAATTTGGGGAGTGGCCGTACACCGAGAAAGAGAAATTGTAAGAAAATGATTCAACTTTTAACCTTTACTGTCTCATAGACGTAGGTTAAAAACGGCCTCCCTTTCACCCCTTACAGCCGTCCCTGTCCTCCAAAATGTATTTAAGAATTTTGAAATGTGTTCAAAACTGACTCCAATTTGGGGAGTGGCAGTACACCGAGAAAGAGAAATTGTAAGAAAATGATTCAACTTTTAACCTTTACTGTCTCATAGACGTAGGTTAAAAACGGCCTCCCTTTCACCCATTACAGCCGTCCCTGTCCTCCAAAATGTATTTAAGAATTTTGAAATGTGTTCAAAACTGACTCCAATTTGGGGAGTGGCAGTACACCGAGAAAGAGAAATTGTAAGAAAATGATTCAACTTTTAACCTTTACTGTCTCATAGACGTAGGTTAAAAACGGCCTCCCTTTCACCCCTTACAGCCGTCCCTGTCCTCCAAAATGTATTTAAGAATTTTGAAATGTGTTTAAAACTGACTCCAATTTGGGGAGTGGCCGTACACCGAGAAAGAGAAATTGTAAGAAAATGATTCAACTTTTAACCTTTACTGTCTCATAGACGTAGGTTAAAAACGGCCTCCCTTTCACCCCTTACAGCCGTCCCTATCCTCCAAAATGTATTTAAGAATTTTGAAATGTGTTCAAAACTGACTCCAATTTGGGGAGTGGCCGTACACCGAGAAAGATGGCAGCAAACTAAGGTCACAAAGTTAATAAACAATT
Organism: Lissotriton helveticus; assembly: GCF_964261635.1. Taxonomy (NCBI): domain Eukaryota; kingdom Metazoa; phylum Chordata; class Amphibia; order Caudata; family Salamandridae; genus Lissotriton; species Lissotriton helveticus. The sequence goes on from NC_136073.1 coordinate 878,971,791, forward strand.
TTAATGCTGGCGCAGAGGCAATAGTGTATGGTCCAATCCTGAATGTCTTACGGCAAATAGCTACGTAAATTCTTTTTTCGATTCTCTGTAGGTCAGGGATGAGAAATTGTAAGAAAATGATTCAACTTTTAACCTTTACTGTCTCATAGACATAGGTTAAAAACGGCCTCCCTTTCACCCCTTACAGCCGTCCCTGTCCTCCAAAATGTATTTAAGAATTTTGAAATGTGTTCAAAACTGACTCCAATTTGGGGAGTGGCCGTACAGCGCGAAAGAGAAATTGTAAGAAAATGATTCAACTTTTAACCTTTACTGTCTCATAGACGTAGGTTAAAAACAGCCTCCCTTTCACCCCTTACAGCCGTCCCTGTCCTCCAAAATGTATTTAAGAATTTTGAAATGTGTTCAAAACTGACTCCAATTTGGGGAGTGGCAGTACACCGAGAAAGAGAAATTGTAAGAAAATGATTCAACTTTTAACCTTTACTGTCTCATAGACGTAGGTTAAAAACGGCCTCCCTTTCACCCCTTACAGCCGTCCCTGTCCTCCAAAATGTATTTAAGAATTTTGAAATGTGTTCAAAACTGACTCCAATTTGGGGAGTGGCAGTACACCGAGAAAGAGAAATTGTAAGAAAATGATTCAACTTTTAACCTTTACTGTCTCATAGACGTAGGTTAAAAACGGCCTCCCTTTCACCCCTTACAGCCGTCCCTGTACTCCAAAATGTATTTAAGAATTTTGAAATGTGTTCAAAACTGACTCCAATTTGGGGAGTGGCAGTACACCGAGAAAGAGAAATTGTAAGAAAATGATTCAACTTTTAACCTTTACTGTCTCATAGACGTAGGTTAAAAACGGCCTCCCTATCACCCCTTACAGCCGTCCCTGTCCTCCAAAATGTATTTAAGAATTTTGAAATGTGTTCAAAACTGACTCCAATTTGGGGAGTGGCCATACACCGAGAAAGATGGCAGCAAACTAAGGTCACAAAGTTAATAAACAATTTTAATGCTGGAGCAGAAGCAATAGTGTATGGTCCAATCCTGAATCTCTTACGGCAAATAGCTACGTAAATTCTTTTTTCGATTCTCTGTAGGTCAGGGATGAGAAATTGTAAGAAAATGATTCAACTTTTAACCTTTACTGTCTCATAGACGTAGGTTAAAAACGGCCTCCCTTTCACCCCTTACAGCCGTCCCTGTCCTCCAAAATGTATTTAAGAATTTTGAAATGTGTTCAAAACTGACTCCAATTTGGGGAGTGGCCGTACACCGAGAAAGAGAAATTGTAAGAATATGATTAAACTTTTAACCTTTACTGTCTCATAGACGTAGGTTAAAAACGGCCTCCCTTTCACCCCTTACAGCCGTCCCTATCCTCCAAAATGTATTTAAGAATTTTGAAATGTGTTCAAAACTGACTCCAATTTGGGGAGTGGCCGTACACCGAGAAAGATGGCAGCAAACTAAGGTCACAAAGTTAATAAACAATTTTAATGCTGGAGCAGAGGCAATAGTGTATGGTCCAATCCTGAATGTCTTACGGCAAATAGCTACGTAAATTCTTTTTTCGATTCTCTGTAGGTCAGGGATGAGAAATTGTAAGAAAATGATTCAACTTTTAACCTTTACTGTCTCATAGACGTAGGTTAAAAACGGCCTCCCTTTCACCCCTTACAGCCGTCCCTGTCCTCCAAAATGTATTTAAGAATTTTGAAATGTGTTCAAAACTGACTCCAATTTGGGGAGTGGCCGTACACCGAGAAAGATGGCAGCAAACTAAGGTCACAAAGTTAATAAACAATTTTAATGCTGGCGCAGAAGGAATAGTGTATGGTCCAATCCTGAATGTCTTATGGCAAATAGCTACGTAAATTCTTTTTTCGATTCTCTGTAGGTCAGGGATGAGAAATTGTAATAAAATGATTCAACTTTTAACCTTTACTGTCTCATAGACGTAGGTTAAAAACGGCCTCCCTTTCACCCCTTACAGCCGTCCCTGTCCTCCAAAATGTATTTAAGAATTTTGAAATGTGTTAAAAACTGACTCCAATTTGGGGAGTGGCCGTACACCGAGAAAGATGGCAGCAAACTAAGGTCACAAAGTTATTAAACAATTTTAATGCTGGAGCAGAGGCAATAGTGTATGGTCCAATCCTGAATGTCTTACGGCAAATAGCTACGTAAATTCTTTTTTCGATTCTCTGTAGGTCAGGGATGAGAAATTGTAAGAAAATGATTCAACTTTTAGCCTTTACTGTCTCATAGACGTAGGTTAAAAACGGCCTCCCTTTCACCCCTTACAGCCGTCCCTGTCCTCCAAAATGTATTTAAGAATTTTGAAATGTGTTCAAAACTGACTCCAATTTGGGGAGTGGCCGTACACCGAGAAAGAGAAATTGTAAGAAAATGATTCAACTTTTAACCTTTACTGTCTCATAGACGTAGGTTAAAAACGGCCTCCCTTTCACCCCTTACAGCCGTCCCTATCCTCCAAAATGTATTTAAGAATTTTGAAATGTGTTCAAAACTGACTCCAATTTGGGGAGTGGCCGTACACCGAGAAAGATGGCAGCAAACTAAGGTCACAAAGTTAATAAACAATTTTAATGCTGGCGCAGAGGCAATAGTGTATGGTCCAATCCTGAATGTCTTACGGCAAATAGCTACGTAAATTCTTTTTTCGATTCTCTGTAGGTCAGGGATGAGAAATTGTAAGAAAATGATTCAACTTTTAACCTTTACTGTCTCATAGACATAGGTTAAAAACGGCCTCCCTTTCACCCCTTACAGCCGTCCCTGTCCTCCAAAATGTATTTAAGAATTTTGAAATGTGTTCAAAACTGACTCCAATTTGGGGAGTGGCCGTACAGCGCGAAAGAGAAATTGTAAGAAAATGATTCAACTTTTAACCTTTACTGTCTCATAGACGTAGGTTAAAAACAGCCTCCCTTTCACCCCTTACAGCCGTCCCTGTCCTCCAAAATGTATTTAAGAATTTTGAAATGTGTTCAAAACTGACTCCAATTTGGGGAGTGGCAGTACACCGAGAAAGAGAAATTGTAAGAAAATGATTCAACTTTTAACCTTTACTGTCTCATAGACGTAGGTTAAAAACGGCCTCCCTTTCACCCCTTACAGCCGTCCCTGTCCTCCAAAATGTATTTAAGAATTTTGAAATGTGTTCAAAACTGACTCCAATTTGGGGAGTGGCAGTACACCGAGAAAGAGAAATTGTAAGAAAATGATTCAACTTTTAACCTTTACTGTCTCATAGACGTAGGTTAAAAACGGCCTCCCTTTCACCCCTTACAGCCGTCCCTGTACTCCAAAATGTATTTAAGAATTTTGAAATGTGTTCAAAACTGACTCCAATTTGGGGAGTGGCAGTACACCGAGAAAGAGAAATTGTAAGAAAATGATTCAACTTTTAACCTTTACTGTCTCATAGACGTAGGTTAAAAACGGCCTCCCTATCACCCCTTACAGCCGTCCCTGTCCTCCAAAATGTATTTAAGAATTTTGAAATGTGTTCAAAACTGACTCCAATTTGGGGAGTGGCCATACACCGAGAAAGATGGCAGCAAACTAAGGTCACAAAGTTAATAAACAATTTTAATGCTGGAGCAGAAGCAATAGTGTATGGTCCAATCCTGAATCTCTTACGGCAAATAGCTACGTAAATTCTTTTTTCGATTCTCTGTAGGTCAGGGATGAGAAATTGTAAGAAAATGATTCAACTTTTAACCTTTACTGTCTCATAGACGTAGGTTAAAAACGGCCTCCCTTTCACCCCTTACAGCCGTCCCTGTCCTCCAAAATGTATTTAAGAATTTTGAAATGTGTTCAAAACTGACTCCAATTTGGGGAGTGGCCGTACACCGAGAAAGAGAAATTGTAAGAATATGATTAAACTTTTAACCTTTACTGTCTCATAGACGTAGGTTAAAAACGGCCTCCCTTTCACCCCTTACAGCCGTCCCTATCCTCCAAAATGTATTTAAGAATTTTGAAATGTGTTCAAAACTGACTCCAATTTGGGGAGTGGCCGTACACCGAGAAAGATGGCAGCAAACTAAGGTCACAAAGTTAATAAACAATTTTAATGCTGGAGCAGAGGCAATAGTGTATGGTCCAATCCTGAATGTCTTACGGCAAATAGCTACGTAAATTCTTTTTTCGATTCTCTGTAGGTCAGGGATGAGAAATTGTAAGAAAATGATTCAACTTTTAACCTTTACTGTCTCATAGACGTAGGTTAAAAACGGCCTCCCTTTCACCCCTTACAGCCGTCCCTGTCCTCCAAAATGTATTTAAGAATTTTGAAATGTGTTCAAAACTGACTCCAATTTGGGGAGTGGCCGTACACCGAGAAAGATGGCAGCAAACTAAGGTCACAAAGTTAATAAACAATTTTAATGCAGGAGCAGAGGCAATAGTGTATGGTCCAATCCTGTATCTCTTACGGCAAATAGCTACGTAAATTCTTTTTTCGATTCTCTGTAGGTCAGGGATGAGAAATTGTAAGAAAATGATTCAACTTTTAACCTTTCCTGTCTCATAGACGTAGGTTAAAAACGGCCTCCCTTTCACCCCTTACAGCCGTCCCTGTCCTCCAAAATGTATTTAAGAATTTTGAAATGTGTTCAAAACTGACTCCAATTTGGGGAGTGGCCGTACACCGAGAAAGAGAAATTGTAAGAATATGATTAAACTTTTAACCTTTACTGTCTCATAGACGTAGGTTAAAAACGGCCTCCCTTTCACCCCTTACAGCCGTCCCTATCCTCCAAAATGTATTTAAGAATTTTGAAATGTGTTCAAAACTGACTCCAATTTGGGGAGTGGCCGTACACCGAGAAAGATGGCAGCAAACTAAGGTCACAAAGTTAATAAACAATTTTAATGCTGGAGCAGAGGCAATAGTGTATGGTCCAATCCTGAATGTCTTACGGCAAATAGCTACGTAAATTCTTTTTTCGATTCTCTGTAGGTCAGGGATGAGAAATTGTAAGAAAATGATTCAACTTTTAACCTTTACTGTCTCATAGACGTAGGTTAAAAACGGCCTCCCTTTCACCCCTTACAGCCGTCCCTGTCCTCCAAAATGTATTTAAGAATTTTGAAATGTGTTCAAAACTGACTCCAATTTGGGGAGTGGCCGTACACCGAGAAAGATGGCAGCAAACTAAGGTCACAAAGTTAATAAATAATTTTAATGCTGGCGCAGAGGCAATAGTGTATGCTCCAATCCTGAATGTCTTATGGCAAATAGCTACGTAAATTCTTTTTTCGATTCTCTGTAGGTCAGGGATGAGAAATTGTAATAAAATGATTCAACTTTTAACCTTTACTGTCTCATAGACGTAGGTTAAAAACGGCCTCCCTTTCACCCCTTACAGCCGTCCCTGTCCTCCAAAATGTATTTAAGAATTTTGAAATGTGTTCAAAACTGACTCCAATTTGGGGAGTGGCCGTACACCGAGAAAGAGAAATTGTAAGAATATGATTAAACTTTTAACCTTTACTGTCTCATAGACGTAGGTTAAAAACGGCCTCGCTTTCACCCCTTACAGCCGTCCCTATCCTCCAAAATGTATTTAAGAATTTTGAAATGTGTTCAAAACTGACTCCAATTTGGGGAGTGGCCATACACCGAGAAAGATGGCAGCAAACTAAGGTCACAAAGTTAATAAACAATTTTAATGCTGGCGCAGAGGCAATAGTGTATGGTCCAATCCTGAATGTCTTATGGCAAATAGCTACGTAAATTCTTTTTTCGATTCTCTGTAGGTCAGGGATGAGAAATTGTAATAAAATGATTCAACTTTTAACCTTTACTGTCTCATAGACGTAGGTTAAAAACGGCCTCCCTTTCACCCCTTACAGCCGTCCCTGTCCTCCAAAATGTATTTAAGAATTTTGAAATGTGTTCAAAACTGACTCCAATTTGGGGAGTGGCAGTACACCAAGAAAGAGAAATTGTAAGAAAATGATTCAACTTTTAACCTTTACTGTCTCATAGACGTAGGTTAAAAACGGCCTCCCTTTCACCCCTTACAGCCGTCCCTGTCCTCCAAAATGTATTTAAGAATTTTGAAATGTGTTCAAAACTGACTCCAATTTGGGGAGTGGCAGTACACCGAGAAAGAGAAATTGTAAGAAAATGATTCAACTTTTAACCTTTACTGTCTCATAGACGTAGGTCAAAAACGGCCTCCCTATCACCCCTTACAGCCGTCCCTGTCCTCCAAAATGTATTTAAGAATTTTGAAATGTGTTCAAAACTGACTCCAATTTGGGGAGTGGCCATACACCGAGAAAGATGGCAGCAAACTAAGGTCACAAAGTTAATAAACAATTTTAATGCTGGAGCAGAAGCAATAGTGTATGGTCCAATCCTGAATCTCTTACGGCAAATAGCTACGTAAATTCTTTTTTCGATTCTCTGTAGGTCAGGGATGAGAAATTGTAAGAAAATGATTCAACTTTTAACCTTTACTGTCTCATAGACGTAGGTTAAAAAGGGCCTCCCTTTCACCCCTTACAGCCGTCCCTGTCCTCCAAAATGTATTTAAGAATTTTGAAATGTGTTCAAAACTGACTCCAATTTGGGGAGTGGCCGTACACCGAGAAAGAGAAATTGTAAGAATATGATTAAACTTTTAACCTTTACTGTCTCATAGACGTAGGTTAAAAACAGCCTCCCTTTCACCCCTTACAGCCGTCCCTATCCTCCAAAATGTATTTAAGAATTTTGAAATGTGTTCAAAACTGACTCCAATTTGGGGAGTGGCCGTACACCGAGAAAGATGGCAGCAAACTAAGGTCACAAAGTTAATAAACAATTTTAATGCTGGAGCAGAGGCAATAGTGTATGGTCCAATCCTGAATGTCTTACGGCAAATAGCTACGTAAATTCTTTTTTCGATTCTCTGTAGGTCAGGGATGAGAAATTGTAAGAAAATGATTCAACTTTTAACCTTTACTGTCTCATAGACGTAGGTTAAAAACGGCCTCCCTTTCACCCCTTACAGCCGTCCCTGTCCTCCAAAATGTATTTAAGAATTTTGAAATGTGTTCAAAACTGACTCCAATTTGGGGAGTGGCCGTACACCGAGAAAGATGGCAGCAAACTAAGGTCACAAAGTTAATAAACAATTTTAATGCTGGCGCAGAGGCAATAGTGTATGGTCCAATCCTGAATGTCTTATGGCAAATAGCTACGTAAATTCTTTTTTCGATTCTCTGTAGGTCAGGGATGAGAAATTGTAATAAAATGATTCAACTTTTAACCTTTACTGTCTCATAGACGTAGGTTAAAAACGGCCTCCCTTTCACCCCTTACAGCCGTCCCTGTCCTCCAAAATGTATTTAAGAATTTTGAAATGTGTTCAAAACTGACTCCAATTTGGGGAGTGGCCGTACACCGAGAAAGATGGCAGCAAACTAAGGTCACAAAGTTATTAAACAATTTTAATGCTGGAGCAGAGGCAATAGTGTATGGTCCAATCCTGAATGTCTTACGGCAAATAGCTACGTAAATTCTTTTTTCGATTCTCTGTAGGTCAGGGATGAGAAATTGTAAGAAAATGATTCAACTTTTAACCTTTACTGTCTCATAGACGTGGGTTAAAAACGGCCTCCCTTTCACCCCTTACAGCCGTCCCTGTCCTCCAAAATGTATTTAAGAATTTTGAAATGTGTTCAAAACTGACTCCAATTTGGGGAGTGGCCGTACACCGAGAAAGAGAAATTGTAAGAAAATGATTCAACTTTTAACCTTTACTGTTTCATAGACGTAGGTTAAAAACGGCCTCCCTTTCACCCCTTACAGCCGTCCCTGTCCTCCAAAATGTATTTAAGAATTTTGAAATGTGTTCAAAACTGACTCCAATTTGTGGAGTGGCAGTACACCGAGAAAGAGAAATTGTAAGAAAATGATTCAACTTTTAACCTTTACTGTCTCATAGACGTAGGTTAAAAATGGCCTCCCTTTCACCCCTTACAGCCGTCCCTGTCCTCCAAAATGTATTTAAGAATTTTGAAATGTGTTCAAAACTGACTCCAATTTGGGGAGTGGCCATACACCGAGAAAGATGGCAGCAAACTAAGGTCACAAAGTTAATAAACAATTTTAATGCTGGAGCAGAGGCAATAGTGTATGGTCCAATCCTGAATCTCTTACGGCAAATAGCTACGTAAATTCTTTTTTCGATTCTCTGTAGGTCAGGGATGAGAAATTGTAAGAAAATGATTCAACTTTTAACCTTTACTGTCTCATAGACGTAGGTTAAAAACGGCCTCCCTTTCACCCCTTACAGCCGTCCCTGTCCTCCAAAATGTATTTAAGAATTTTGAAATGTGTTCAAAACTGACTCCAATTTGGGGAGTGGCCGTACACCGAGAAAGATGGCAGCAAACTAAGGTCACAAAGTTAATAAACAATTTTAATGCTGGCGCAGAGGCAATAGTGTATGGTCCAATCCTGAATGTCTTATGGCAAATAGCTACGTAAATTCTTTTTTCGATTCTCTGTAGGTCAGGGATGAGAAATTGTAATAAAATGATTCAACTTTTAACCTTTACTGTCTCATAGACGTAGGTTAAAAACGGCCTCCCTTTCACCCCTTACAGCCGTCCCTGTCCTCCAAAATGTATTTAAGAATTTTGAAATGTGTTCAAAACTGACTCCAATTTGGGGAGTGGCCGTACACCGAGAAAGATGGCAGCAAACTAAGGTCACAAAGTTATTAAACAATTTTAATGCTGGAGCAGAGGCAATAGTGTATGGTCCAATCCTGAATGTCTTACGGCAAATAGCTACGTAAATTCTTTTTTCGATTCTCTGTAGGTCAGGGATGAGAAATTGTAAGAAAATGATTCAACTTTTAACCTTTACTGTCTCATAGACGTAGGTTAAAAACGGCCTCCCTTTCACCCCTTACAGCCGTCCCTGTCCTCCAAAATGTATTTAAGAATTTTGAAATGTGTTCAAAACTGACTCCAATTTGGGGAGTGGCCGTACACCGAGAAAGAGAAATTGTAAGAATATGATTAAACTTTTAACCTTTACTGTCTCATAGACGTAGGTTAAAAACGGCCTCCCTTTCACCCCTTACAGCCGTCCCTATCCTCCAAAATGTATTTAAGAATTTTGAAATGTGTTCAAAACTGACTCCAATTTGGGGAGTGGCCGTACACCGAGAAAGATGGCAGCAAACTAAGGTCACAAAGTTAATAAACAATTTTAATGCTGGAGCAGAGGCAATAGTGTATGGTCCAATCCTGAATGTCTTACGGCAAATAGCTACGTAAATTCTTTTTTCGATTCTCTGTAGGTCAGGGATGAGAAATTGTAAGAAAATGATTCAACTTTTAACCTTTACTGTCTCATAGACGTAGGTTAAAAACGGCCTCCCTTTCACCCCTTACAGCCGTCCCTGTCCTCCAAAATGTATTTAAGAATTTTGAAATGTGTTCAAAACTGACTCCAATTTGGGGAGTGGCCGTACACCGAGAAAGATGGCAGCAAACTAAGGTCACAAAGTTAATGAACAATTTTAATGCTGGCGCAGAGGCAATAGTGTATGGTCCAATCCTGAATGTCTTATGGCAAATAGCTACGTAAATTCTTTTTTCGATTCTCTGTAGGTCAGGGATGAGAAATTGTAATAAAATGATTCAACTTTTAACCTTTACTGTCTCATAGACGTAGGTTAAAAACGGCCTCCCTTTCACCCCTTACAGCCGTCCCTGTCCTCCAAAATGTATTTAAGAATTTTGAAATGTGTTCAAAACTGACTCCAATTTGGGGAGTGGCCGTACACCGAGAAAGAGAAATTGTAAGAATATGATTAAACTTTTAACCTTTACTGTCTCATAGACGTAGGTTAAAAACGGCCTCCCTTTCACCCCTTACAGCCGTCCCTATCCTCCAAAATGTATTTAAGAATTTTGAAATGTGTTCAAAACTGACTCCAATTTGGGGAGTGGCCGTACACCGAGAAAGATGGCAGCAAACTAAGGTCACAAAGTTAATAAACAATTTTAATGCTGGAGCAGAGGCAATAGTGTATGGTCCAATCCTGAATGTCTTACGGCAAATAGCTACGTAAATTCTTTTTTCGATTCTCTGTAGGTCAGGGATGAGAAATTGTAAGAAAATGATTCAACTTTTAACCTTTACTGTCTCATAGACGTAGGTTAAAAACGGCCTCCCTTTCACCCCTTACAGCCGTCCCTGTCCTCCAAAATGTATTTAAGAATTTTGAAATGTGTTCAAAACTGACTCCAATTTGGGGAGTGGCCGTACACCGAGAAAGATGGCAGCAAACTAAGGTCACAAAGTTAATAAACAATTTTAATGCTGGCGCAGAGGCAATAGTGTATGGTCCAATCCTGAATGTCTTATGGCAAATAGCTACGTAAATTCTTTTTTCGATTCTCTGTAGGTCAGGGATGAGAAATTGTAATAAAATGATTCAACTTTTAACCTTTACTGTCTCATAGACGTAGGTTAAAAACGGCCTCCCTTTCACCCCTTACAGCCGTCCCTGTCCTCCAAAATGTATTTAAGAATTTTGAAATGTGTTCAAAACTGACTCCAATTTGGGGAGTGGCCGTACACCGAGAAAGATGGCAGCAAACTAAGGTCACAAAGTTATTAAACAATTTTAATGCTGGAGCAGAGGCAATAGTGTATGGTCCAATCCTGAATGTCTTACGGCAAATAGCTACGTAAATTCTTTTTTCGATTCTCTGTAGGTCAGGGATGAGAAATTGTAAGAAAATGATTCAACTTTTAACCTTTACTGTCTCATAGACGTGGGTTAAAAACGGCCTCCCTTTCACCCCTTACAGCCGTCCCTGTCCTCCAAAATGTATTTAAGAATTTTGAAATGTGTTCAAAACTGACTCCAATTTGCGGAGTGGCCGTACACCGAGAAAGAGAAATTGTAAGAAAATGATTCAACTTTTAACCTTTACTGTTTCATAGACGTAGGTTAAAAACGGCCTCCCTTTCACCCCTTACAGCCGTCCCTGTCCTCCAAAATGTATTTAAGAATTTTGAAATGTGTTCAAAACTGACTCCAATTTGTGGAGTGGCAGTACACCGAGAAAGAGAAATTGTAAGAAAATGATTCAACTTTTAACCTTTACTGTCTCATAGACGTAGGTTAAAAATGGCCTCCCTTTCACCCCTTACAGCCGTCCCTGTCCTCCAAAATGTATTTAAGAATTTTGAAATGTGTTCAAAACTGACTCCAATTTGGGGAGTGGCCGTACACCGAGAAAGATGGCAGCAAACTAAGGTCACAAAGTTAATAAACAATTTTAATGCTGGCGCAGAGGCAATAGTGTATGGTCCAATCCTGAATGTCTTATGGCAAATAGCTACGTAAATTCTTTTTTCGATTCTCTGTAGGTCAGGGATGAGAAATTGTAATAAAATGATTCAACTTTTAACCTTTACTGTCTCATAGACGTAGGTTAAAAACGGCCTCCCTTTCACCCCTTACAGCCGTCCCTGTCCTCCAAAATGTATTTAAGAATTTTGAAATGTGTTCAAAACTGACTCCAATTTGGGGAGTGGCCGTACACCGAGAAAGATGGCAGCAAACTAAGGTCACAAAGTTATTAAACAATTTTAATGCTGGAGCAGAGGCAATAGTGTATGGTCCAATCCTGAATGTCTTACGGCAAATAGCTACGTAAATTCTTTTTTCGATTCTCTGTAGGTCAGGGATGAGAAATTGTAAGAAAATGATTCAACTTTTAACCTTTACTGTCTCATAGACGTAGGTTAAAAACGGCCTCCCTTTCACCCCTTACAGCCGTCCCTGTCCTCCAAAATGTATTTAAGAATTTTGAAATGTGTTCAAAACTGACTCCAATTTGGGGAGTGGCCGTACACCGAGAAAGAGAAATTGTAAGAATATGATTAAACTTTTAACCTTTACTGTCTCATAGACGTAGGTTAAAAACGGCCTCCCTTTCACCCCTTACAGCCGTCCCTATCCTCCAAAATGTATTTAAGAATTTTGAAATGTGTTCAAAACTGACTCCAATTTGGGGAGTGGCCGTACACCGAGAAAGATGGCAGCAAACTAAGGTCACAAAGTTAATAAACAATTTTAATGCTGGAGCAGAGGCAATAGTGTATGGTCCAATCCTGAATGTCTTACGGCAAATAGCTACGTAAATTCTTTTTTCGATTCTCTGTAGGTCAGGGATGAGAAATTGTAAGAAAATGATTCAACTTTTAACCTTTACTGTCTCATAGACGTAGGTTAAAAACGGCCTCCCTTTCACCCCTTACAGCCGTCCCTGTCCTCCAAAATTTATTTAAGAATTTTGAAATGTGTTCAAAACTGACTCCAATTTGGGGAGTGGCCGTACACCGAGAAAGATGGCAGCAAACTAAGGTCACAAAGTTAATGAACAATTTTAATGCTGGCGCAGAGGCAATAGTGTATGGTCCAATCCTGAATGTCTTATGGCAAATAGCTACGTAAATTCTTTTTTCGATTCTCTGTAGGTCAGGGATGAGAAATTGTAATAAAATGATTCAACTTTTAACCTTTACTGTCTCATAGACGTAGGTTAAAAACGGCCTCCCTTTCACCCCTTACAGCCGTCCCTGTCCTCCAAAATGTATTTAAGAATTTTGAAATGTGTTCAAAACTGACTCCAATTTGGGGAGTGGCCGTACACCGAGAAAGATGGCAGCAAACTAAGGTCACAAAGTTATTAAACAATTTTAATGCTGGAGCAGAGGCAATAGTGTATGGTCCAATCCTGAATGTCTTACGGCAAATAGCTACGTAAATTCTTTTTTCGATTCTCTGTAGGTCAGGGATGAGAAATTGTAAGAAAATGATTCAACTTTTAACCTTTACTGTCTCATAGACGTAGGTTAAAAACGGCCTCCCTTTCACCCCTTACAGCCGTCCCTGTCCTCCAAAATGTATTTAAGAATTTTGAAATGTGTTCAAAACTGACTCCAATTTGGGGAGTGGCCGTACACCGAGAAAGAGAAATTGTAAGAATATGATTAAACTTTTAACCTTTACTGTCTCATAGACGTAGGTTAAAAACGGCCTCCCTTTCACCCCTTACAGCCGTCCCTATCCTCCAAAATGTATTTAAGAATTTTGAAATGTGTTCAAAACTGACTCCAATTTGGGGAGTGGCCGTACACCGAGAAAGATGGCAGCAAACTAAGGTCACAAAGTTAATAAACAATTTTAATGCTGGAGCAGAGGCAATAGTGTATGGTCCAATCCTGAATGTCTTACGGCAAATAGCTACGTAAATTCTTTTTTCGATTCTCTGTAGGTCAGGGATGAGAAATTGTAAGAAAATGATTCAACTTTTAACCTTTACTGTCTCATAGACGTAGGTTAAAAACGGCCTCCCTTTCACCCCTTACAGCCGTCCCTGTCCTCCAAAATGTATTTAAGAATTTTGAAATGTGTTCAAAACTGACTCCAATTTGGGGAGTGGCCGTACACCGAGAAAGATGGCAGCAAACTAAGGTCACAAAGTTAATGAACAATTTTAATGCTGGCGCAGAGGCAATAGTGTATGGTCCAATCCTGAATGTCTTATGGCAAATAGCTACGTAAATTCTTTTTTCGATTCTCTGTAGGTCAGGGATGAGAAATTGTAATAAAATGATTCAACTTTTAACCTTTACTGTCTCATAGACGTAGGTTAAAAACGGCCTCCCTTTCACCCCTTACAGCCGTCCCTGTCCTCCAAAATGTATTTAAGAATTTTGAAATGTGTTCAAAACTGACTCCAATTTGGGGAGTGGCCGTACACCGAGAAAGAGAAATTGTAAGAATATGATTAAACTTTTAACCTTTACTGTCTCATAGACGTAGGTTAAAAACGGCCTCCCTTTCACCCCTTACAGCCGTCCCTATCCTCCAAAATGTATTTAAGAATTTTGAAATGTGTTCAAAACTGACTCCAATTTGGGGAGTGGCCGTACACCGAGAAAGATGGCAGCAAACTAAGGTCACAAAGTTAATAAACAATTTTAATGCTGGAGCAGAGGCAATAGTGTATGGTCCAATCCTGAATGTCTTACGGCAAATAGCTACGTAAATTCTTTTTTCGATTCTCTGTAGGTCAGGGATGAGAAATTGTAAGAAAATGATTCAACTTTTAACCTTTACTGTCTCATAGACGTAGGTTAAAAACGGCCTCCCTTTCACCCCTTACAGCCGTCCCTGTCCTCCAAAATGTATTTAAGAATTTTGAAATGTGTTCAAAACTGACTCCAATTTGGGGAGTGGCCGTACACCGAGAAAGATGGCAGCAAACTAAGGTCACAAAGTTAATAAACAATTTTAATGCTGGCGCAGAGGCAATAGTGTATGGTCCAATCCTGAATGTCTTATGGCAAATAGCTACGTAAATTCTTTTTTCGATTCTCTGTAGGTCAGGGATGAGAAATTGTAATAAAATGATTCAACTTTTAACCTTTACTGTCTCATAGACGTAGGTTAAAAACGGCCTCCCTTTCACCCCTTACAGCCGTCCCTGTCCTCCAAAATGTATTTAAGAATTTTGAAATGTGTTCAAAACTGACTCCAATTTGGGGAGTGGCCGTACACCGAGAAAGATGGCAGCAAACTAAGGTCACAAAGTTATTAAACAATTTTAATGCTGGAGCAGAGGCAATAGTGTATGGTCCAATCCTGAATGTCTTACGGCAAATAGCTACGTAAATTCTTTTTTCGATTCTCTGTAGGTCAGGGATGAGAAATTGTAAGAAAATGATTCAACTTTTAACCTTTACTGTCTCATAGACGTGGGTTAAAAACGGCCTCCCTTTCACCCCTTACAGCCGTCCCTGTCCTCCAAAATGTATTTAAGAATTTTGAAATGTGTTCAAAACTGACTCCAATTTGGGGAGTGGCCGTACACCGAGAAAGAGAAATTGTAAGAAAATGATTCAACTTTTAACCTTTACTGTTTCATAGACGTAGGTTAAAAACGGCCTCCCTTTCACCCCTTACAGCCGTCCCTGTCCTCCAAAATGTATTTCAGAATTTTGAAATGTGTTCAAAACTGACTCCAATTTGTGGAGTGGCAGTACACCGAGAAAGAGAAATTGTAAGAAAATGATTCAACTTTTAACCTTTACTGTCTCATAGACGTAGGTTAAAAATGGCCTCCCTTTCACCCCTTACAGCCGTCCCTGTCCTCCAAAATGTATTTAAGAATTTTGAAATGTGTTCAAAACTGACTCCAATTTGGGGAGTGGCCATACACCGAGAAAGATGGCAGCAAACTAAGGTCACAAAGTTAATAAACAATTTTAATGCTGGAGCAGAGGCAATAGTGTATGGTCCAATCCTGAATCTCTTACGGCAAATAGCTACGTAAATTCTTTTTTCGATTCTCTGTAGGTCAGGGATGAGAAATTGTAAGAAAATGATTCAACTTTTAACCTTTACTGTCTCATAGACGTAGGTTAAAAACGGCCTCCCTTTCACCCCTTACAGCCGTCCCTGTCCTCCAAAATGTATTTAAGAATTTTGAAATGTGTTCAAAACTGACTCCAATTTGGGGAGTGGCCGTACACCGAGAAAGATGGCAGCAAACTAAGGTCACAAAGTTAATAAACAATTTTAATGCTGGCGCAGAGGCAATAGTGTATGGTCCAATCCTGAATGTCTTATGGCAAATAGCTACGTAAATTCTTTTTTCGATTCTCTGTAGGTCAGGGATGAGAAATTGTAATAAAATGATTCAACTTTTAACCTTTACTGTCTCATAGACGTAGGTTAAAAACGGCCTCCCTTTCACCCCTTACAGCCGTCCCTGTCCTCCAAAATGTATTTAAGAATTTTGAAATGTGTTCAAAACTGACTCCAATTTGGGGAGTGGCCGTACACCGAGAAAGATGGCAGCAAACTAAGGTCACAAAGTTATTAAACAATTTTAATGCTGGAGCAGAGGCAATAGTGTATGGTCCAATCCTGAATGTCTTACGGCAAATAGCTACGTAAATTCTTTTTTCGATTCTCTGTAGGTCAGGGATGAGAAATTGTAAGAAAATGATTCAACTTTTAACCTTTACTGTCTCATAGACGTAGGTTAAAAACGGCCTCCCTTTCACCCCTTACAGCCGTCCCTGTCCTCCAAAATGTATTTAAGAATTTTGAAATGTGTTCAAAACTGACTCCAATTTGGGGAGTGGCCGTACACCGAGAAAGAGAAATTGTAAGAATATGATTAAACTTTTAACCTTTACTGTCTCATAGACGTAGGTTAAAAACGGCCTCCCTTTCACCCCTTACAGCCGTCCCTATCCTCCAAAATGTATTTAAGAATTTTGAAATGTGTTCAAAACTGACTCCAATTTGGGGAGTGGCCGTACACCGAGAAAGATGGCAGCAAACTAAGGTCACAAAGTTAATAAACAATTTTAATGCTGGAGCAGAGGCAATAGTGTATGGTCCAATCCTGAATGTCTTACGGCAAATAGCTACGTAAATTCTTTTTTCGATTCTCTGTAGGTCAGGGATGAGAAATTGTAAGAAAATGATTCAACTTTTAACCTTTACTGTCTCATAGACGTAGGTTAAAAACGGCCTCCCTTTCACCCCTTACAGCCGTCCCTGTCCTCCAAAATGTATTTAAGAATTTTGAAATGTGTTCAAAACTGACTCCAATTTGGGGAGTGGCCGTACACCGAGAAAGATGGCAGCAAACTAAGGTCACAAAGTTAATGAACAATTTTAATGCTGGCGCAGAGGCAATAGTGTATGGTCCAATCCTGAATGTCTTATGGCAAATAGCTACGTAAATTCTTTTTTCGATTCTCTGTAGGTCAGGGATGAGAAATTGTAATAAAATGATTCAACTTTTAACCTTTACTGTCTCATAGACGTAGGTTAAAAACGGCCTCCCTTTCACCCCTTACAGCCGTCCCTGTCCTCCAAAATGTATTTAAGAATTTTGAAATGTGTTCAAAACTGACTCCAATTTGGGGAGTGGCCGTACACCGAGAAAGAGAAATTGTAAGAATATGATTAAACTTTTAACCTTTACTGTCTCAGACGTAGGTTAAAAACGGCCTCGCTTTCACCCCTTACAGCCGTCCCTATCCTCCAAAATGTATTTAAGAATTTTGAAATGTGTTCAAAACTGACTCCAATTTGGGGAGTGGCCGTACACCGAGAAAGAGAAATTGTAAGAAAATGATTCAACTTTTAACCTTTACTGTTTCATAGACGTAGGTTAAAAACGGCCTCCCTTTCACCCCTTACAGCCGTCCCTGTCCTCCATAATGTATTTAAGAATTTTGAAATGTGTTCAAAACTGACTCCAATTTGGGGAGTGGCAGTACACCGAGAAAGAGAAATTGTAAGAAAATGATTCAACTTTTAACCTTTACTGTCTCATAGACGTAGGTTAAAAACGGCCTCCCTTTCACCCCTTACAGCCGTCCCTGTCCTCCAAAATGTATTTAAGAATTTTGAAATGTGTTCAAAACTGACTCCAATTTGGGGAGTGGCCATACACCGAGAAAGATGGCAGCAAACTAAGGTCACAAAGTTAATAAACAATTTTAGTGCTGGAGCAGAGGCAATAGTGTATGGTCCAATCCTGAATCTCTTACGGCAAATAGCTACGTAAATTCTTTTTTCGATTCTCTGTAGGTCAGGGATGAGAAATTGTAAGAAAATGATTCAACTTTTAACCTTTACTGTCTCATAGAGGTAGGTTAAAAACGGCCTCCCTTTCACCCCTTACAGCCGTCCCTGTCCTCCAAAATGTATTTAAGAATTTTGAAATGTGTTCAAAACTGACTCCAATTTGGGGAGTGGCCGTACACCGAGAAAGAGAAATTGTAAGAAAATGATTCAACTTTTAACCTTTACTGTCTCATAGACGTAGGTTAAAAACGGCCTCCCTTTCACCCCTTACAGCCGTCCCTGTCCTCCAAAATGTATTTAAGAATTTTGAAATGTGTTAAAACTGACTCCAATTTGGGGAGTGGCCGTACACCGAGAAAGATGGCAGCAAACTAAGGTCACAAAGTTAATAAACAATTTTAATGCTGGAGCGGAGGCAATAGTGTATGGTCCAATCCTGAATCTCTTACGGCAAATAGCTACGTAAATTCTTTTTTCGATTCTCTGTAGGTCAGGGATGAGAAATTGTAAGAAAATGATTCAACTTTTAACCTTTACTGTCTCATAGACGTAGGTTAAAAACGGCCTCCCTTTCACCCCTTACAGCCGTCCCTGTCCTCCAAAATGTATTTAAGAATTTTGAAATGTGTTCAAAACTGACTCCAATTTGGGGAGTGGCCGTACACCGAGAAAGAGAAATTGTAAGAAAATGATTCAACTTTTAACCTTTACTGTCTCATAGACGTAGGTTAAAAACGGCCTCCCTTTCACCCCTTACAGCCGTCCCTGTCCTCCAAAATGTATTTAAGAATTTTGAAATGTGTTCAAAACTGACTCCAATTTGGGGAGTGGCAGTACACCGAGAAAGAGAAATTGTAAGAAAATGATTCAACTTTTAACCTTTACTGTCTCATAGACGTAGGTTAAAAACGGCCTCCCTTTCACCCATTACAGCCGTCCCTGTCCTCCAAAATGTATTTAAGAATTTTGAAATGTGTTCAAAACTGACTCCAATTTGGGGAGTGGCCATACACCGAGAAAGATGGCAGCAAACTAAGGTCACAAAGTTAATAAACAATTTTAATGCTGGCGCAGAGGCAATAGTGTATGGTCCAATCCTGAATGTCTTATGGCAAATAGCTACGTAAATTCTTTTTTCGATTCTCTGTAGGTCAGGGATGAGAAATTGTAATAAAATGATTCAACTTTTAACCTTTACTGTCTCATAGACGTAGGTTAAAAACGGCCTCCCTTTCACCCCTTACAGCCGTCCCTGTCCTCCAAAATGTATTTAAGAATTTTGAAATGTGTTCAAAACTGACTCCAATTTGGGGAGTGGCAGTACACTGAGAAAGAGAAATTGTAAGAAAATGATTCAACTTTTAACCTTTACTGTCTCATAGACGTAGGTTAAAAACGGCCTCCCTTTCACCCCTTACAGCCGTCCCTGTCCTCCAAAATGTATTTAAGAATTTTGAAATGTGTTCAAAACTGACTCCAATTTGGGGAGTGGCAGTACACCGAGAAAGAGAAATTGTAAGAAAATGATTCAACTTTTAACCTTTACTGTCTCATAGACGTAGGTCAAAAATGGCCTCCCTATCACCCCTTACAGCCGTCCCTGTCCTCCAAAATGTATTTAAGAATTTTGAAATGTGTTCAAAACTGACTCCAATTTGGGGAGTGGCCATACACCGAGAAAGATGGCAGCAAACTAAGGTCACAAAGTTAATAAACAATTTTAATGCTGGAGCAGAAGCAATAGTGTATGGTCCAATCCTGAATCTCTTACGGCAAATAGCTACGTTAATTCTTTTTTCGATTCTCTGTAGGTCAGGGATGAGAAATTGTAAGAAAATGATTCAACTTTTAACCTTTACTGTCTCATAGACGTAGGTTAAAAACGGCCTCCCTTTCACCCCTTACAGCCGTCCCTGTCCTCCAAAATGTATTTAAGAATTTTGAAATGTGTTCAAAACTGACTCCAATTTGGGGAGTGGCCGTACACCGAGAAAGAGAAATTGTAAGAATATGATTAAACTTTTAACCTTTACTGTCTCATAGACGTAGGTTAAAAACGGCCTCCCTTTCACCCCTTACAGCCGTCCCTATCCTCCAAAATGTATTTAAGAATTTTGAAATGTGTTCAAAACTGACTCCAATTTGGGGAGTGGCCGTACACCGAGAAAGATGGCAGCAAACTAAGGTCACAAAGTTAATAAACAATTTTAATGCTGGAGCAGAGGCAATAGTGTATGGTCCAATCCTGAATGTCTTACGGCAAATAGCTACGTAAATTCTTTTTTCGATTCTCTGTAGGTCAGGGATGAGAAATTGTAAGAAAATGATTCAACTTTTAACCTTTACTGTCTCATAGACGTAGGTTAAAAACTGCCTCCCTTTCACCCCTTACAGCCGTCCCTGTCCTCCAAAATGTATTTAAGAATTTTGAAATGTGTTCAAAACTGACTCCAATTTGGGGAGTGGCCGTACACCGAGAAAGATGGCAGCAAACTAAGGTCACAAAGTTAATAAACAATTTTAATGCTGGCGCAGAGGCAATAGTGTATGGTCCAATCCTGAATGCCTTATGGCAAATAGCTACGTAAATTCTTTTTTCGATTCTCTGTAGGTCAGGGATGAGAAATTGTAATAAAATGATTCAACTTTTAACCTTTACTGTCTCATAGACGTAGGTTAAAAACGGCCTCCCTTTCACCCCTTACAGCTGTCCCTGTCCTCCAAAATGTATTTAAGAATTTTGAAATGTGTTCAAAACTGACTCCAATTTGGGGAGTGGCCGTACACCGAGAAAGATGGCAGCAAACTAAGGTCACAAAGTTATTAAACAATTTTAATGCTGGAGCAGAGGCAATAGTGTATGGTCCAATCCTGAATGTCTTACGGCAAATAGCTACGTAAATTCTTTTTTCGATTCTCTGTAGGTCAGGGATGAGAAATTGTAAGAAAATGATTCAACTTTTAACCTTTACTGTCTCATAGACGTAGGTTAAAAACGGCCTCCCTTTCACCCCTTACAGCCGTCCCTGTCCTCCAAAATGTATTTAAGAATTTTGAAATGTGTTCAAAACTGACTCCAATTTGGGGAGTGGCCGTACACCGAGAAAGAGAAATTGTAAGAAAATGATTCAACTTTTAACCTTTACTGTCTCATAGACGTAGGTTAAAAACTTCCTCCCTTTCACCCCTTACAGCCGTCCCTATCCTCCAAAATGCATTTAAGAATTTTGAAATGTGTTCAAAACTGACTCCAATTTGGGGAGTGGCCGTACACCGAGAAAGATGGCAGCAAACTAAGGTCACAAAGTTAATAAACAATTTTACTGCTGGCGCAGAGGCAATAGTGTATGGTCCAATCCTGAATGTCTTACGGCAAATAGCTACGTAAATTCTTTTTTCGATTCTCTGTAGGTCAGGGATGAGAAATTGTAAGAAAATGATTCAACTTTTAACCTTTACTGTCTCATAGACGTAGGTTAAAAACGGCCTCCCTTTCACCCCTTACAGCCGTCCCTGTCCTCCAAAATGTATTTAAGAATTTTGAAATGCGTTCAAAACTGACTCCAATTTGGGGAGTGGCCGTACACCGAGAAAGAGAAATTGTAAGAAAATGATTCAACTTTTAACCTTTACTGTTTCATAGACGTAGGTTAAAAACGGCCTCCCTTTCACCCCTTACAGCCGTCCCTGTCCTCCAAAATGTATTTAAGAATTTTGAAATGTGTTCAAAACTGACTCCAATTTGGGGAGTGGCAGTACACCGAGAAAGAGAAATTGTAAGAAAATGATTCAACTTTTAACCTTTACTGTCTCATAGACGTAGGTTAAAAACGGCCTCCCTTTCACCCCTTACAGCCGTCCCTGTCCTCCAAAATGTATTTAAGAATTTTGAAATGTGTTCAAAACTGACTCCAATTTGGGGAGTGGCCGTACACCGAGAAAGATGGCAGCAAACTAAGGTCACAAAGTTAATAAACAATTTTAATGCTGGCGCAGAGGCAATAGTGTATGGTCCAATCCTGAATGCCTTATGGCAAATAGCTACGTAAATTCTTTTTTCGATTCTCTGTAGGTCAGGGATGAGAAATTGTAATAAAATGATTCAACTTTTAACCTTTACTGTCTCATAGACGTAGGTTAAAAACGGCCTCGCTTTCACCCCTTACAGCCGTCCCTGTCCTCCAAAATGTATTTAAGAATTTTGAAATGTGTTCAAAACTGACTCCAATTTGGGGAGTGGCCGTACACCGAGAAAGATGGCAGCAAACTAAGGTCACAAAGTTATTAAACAATTTTAATGCTGGAGCAGAGGCAATAGTGTATGGTCCAATCCTGAATGTCTTACGGCAAATAGCTACGTAAATTCTTTTTTCGATTCTCTGTAGGTCAGGGATGAGAAATTGTAAGAAAATGATTCAACTTTTAACCTTTACTGTCTCATAGACGTAGGTTAAAAACGGCCTCCCTTTCACCCCTTACAGCCGTCCCTGTCCTCCAAAATGTATTTAAGAATTTTGAAATGTGTTCAAAACTGACTCCAATTTGGGGAGTGGCCGTACACCGAGAAAGAGAAATTGTAAGAAAATGATTCAACTTTTAACCTTTACTGTCTCATAGACGTAGGTTAAAAACTTCCTCCCTTTCACCCCTTACAGCCGTCCCTATCCTCCAAAATGCATTTAAGAATTTTGAAATGTGTTCAAAACTGACTCCAATTTGGGGAGTGGCCGTACACCGAGAAAGATGGCAGCAAACTAAGGTCACAAAGTTAATAAACAATTTTAATGCTGGCGCAGAGGCAATAGTGTATGGTCAAATCCTGAATGTCTTACGGCAAATAGCTACGTAAATTCTTTTTTCGATTCTCTGTAGGTCAGGGATGAGAAATTGTAAGAAAATGATTCAACTTTTAACCTTTACTGTCTCATAGACGTAGGTTAAAAACGGCCTCCCTTTCACCCCTTACAGCCGTCCCTGTCCTCCAAAATGTATTTAAGAATTTTGAAATGTGTTCAAAACTGACTCCAATTTGGGGAGTGGCCGTACACCGAGAAAGAGAAATTGTAAGAAAATGATTCAACTTTTAACCTTTACTGTTTCATAGACGTAGGTTAAAAACGGCCTCCCTTTCACCCCTTACAGCCGTCCCTGTCCTCCAAAATGTATTTAAGAATTTTGAAATGTGTTCAAAACTGACTCCAATTTGGGGAGTGGCAGTACACCGAGAAAGAGAAATTGTAAGAAAATGATTCAACTTTTAACCTTTACTGTCTCATAGACGTAGGTTAAAAATGGCCTCCCTTTCACCCCTTACAGCCGTCCCTGTCCTCCAAAATGTATTTAAGAATTTTGAAATGTGTTCAAAACTGACTCCAATTTGGGGAGTGGCCATACACCGAGAAAGATGGCAGCAAACTAAGGTCACAAAGTTAATAAACAATTTTAATGCTGGAGCAGAGGCAATAGTGTATGGTCCAATCCTGAATCTCTTACGGCAAATAGCTACGTAAATTCTTTTTTCGATTCTCTGTAGGTCAGGGATGAGAAATTGTAAGA
The DNA here is from genome assembly GCF_964261635.1 of Lissotriton helveticus. Taxonomy (NCBI): domain Eukaryota; kingdom Metazoa; phylum Chordata; class Amphibia; order Caudata; family Salamandridae; genus Lissotriton; species Lissotriton helveticus. Next base: position 878,995,034 of record NC_136073.1, read on the forward strand.
AAATGATTCAACTTTTAACCTTTACTGTCTCATAGACGTAGGTTAAAAACGGCCTCCCTTTCACCCCTTACAGCCGTCCCTGTCCTCCAAAATGTATTTAAGAATTTTGAAATGTGTTCAAAACTGACTCCAATTTGGGGAGTGGCCGTACACCGAGAAAGATGGCAGCAAACTAAGGTCACAAAGTTAATAAACAATTTTAATGCTGGCGCAGAGGCAATAGTGTATGGTCCAATCCTGAATGTCTTATGGCAAATAGCTACGTAAATTCTTTTTTCGATTCTCTGTAGGTCAGGGATGAGAAATTGTAATAAAATGATTCAACTTTTAACCTTTACTGTCTCATAGACGTAGGTTAAAAACGGCCTCCCTTTCACCCCTTACAGCCGTCCCTGTCCTCCAAAATGTATTTAAGAATTTTGAAATGTGTTCAAAACTGACTCCAATTTGGGGAGTGGCCGTACACCGAGAAAGAGAAATTGTAAGAATATGATTAAACTTTTAACCTTTACTGTCTCATAGACGTAGGTTAAAAACGGCCTCCCTTTCACCCCTTACAGCCGTCCCTATCCTCCAAAATGTATTTAAGAATTTTGAAATGTGTTCAAAACTGACTCCAATTTGGGGAGTGGCCGTACACCGAGAAAGATGGCAGCAAACTAAGGTCACAAAGTTAATAAACAATTTTAATGCTGGAGCAGAGGCAATAGTGTATGGTCCAATCCTGAATGTCTTACGGCAAATAGCTACGTAAATTCTTTTTTCGATTCTCTGTAGGTCAGGGATGAGAAATTGTAAGAAAATGATTCAACTTTTAACCTTTACTGTCTCATAGACGTAGGTTAAAAACGGCCTCCCTTTCACCCCTTAGAGCCGTCCCTGTCCTCCAAAATGTATTTAAGAATTTTGAAATGTGTTCAAAACTGACTCCAATTTGGGGAGTGGCCGTACACCGAGAAAGATGGCAGCAAACTAAGGTCACAAAGTTAATAAACAATTTTAATGCTGGCGCAGAGGCAATAGTGTATGGTCCAATCCTGAATGTCTTATGGCAAATAGCTACGTAAATTCTTTTTTCGATTCTCTGTAGGTCAGGGATGAGAAATTGTAATAAAATGATTCAACTTTTAACCTTTACTGTCTCATAGACGTAGGTTAAAAACTTCCTCCCTTTCACCCCTTACAGCCGTCCCTATCCTCCAAAATGCATTTAAGAATTTTGAAATGTGTTCAAAACTGACTCCAATTTGGGGAGTGGCCGTACACCGAGAAAGATGGCAGCAAACTAAGGTCACAAAGTTAATAAACAATTTTAATGCTGGCGCAGAGGCAATAGTGTATGGTCCAATCCTGAATGTCTTACGGCAAATAGCTACGTAAATTCTTTTTTCGATTCTCTGTAGGTCAGGGATGAGAAATTGTAAGAAAATGATTCAACTTTTAACCTTTACTGTCTCATAGACGTAGGTTAAAAACGGCCTCCCTTTCACCCCTTACAGCCGTCCCTGTCCTCCAAAATGTATTTAAGAATTTTGAAATGCGTTCAAAACTGACTCCAATTTGGGGAGTGGCCGTACACCGAGAAAGAGAAATTGTAAGAAAATGATTCAACTTTTAACCTTTACTGTTTCATAGACGTAGGTTAAAAACGGCCTCCCTTTCACCCCTTACAGCCGTCCCTGTCCTCCAAAATGTATTTAAGAATTTTGAAATGTGTTCAAAACTGACTCCAATTTGGGGAGTGGCAGTACACCGAGAAAGAGAAATTGTAAGAAAATGATTCAACTTTTAACCTTTACTGTCTCATAGACGTAGGTTAAAAATGGCCTCCCTTTCACCCCTTACAGCCGTCCCTGTCCTCCAAAATGTATTTAAGAATTTTGAAATGTGTTCAAAACTGACTCCAATTTGGGGAGTGGCCATACACCGAGAAAGATGGCAGCAAACTAAGGTCACAAAGTTAATAAACAATTTTAATGCTGGAGCAGAGGCAATAGTGTATGGTCCAATCCTGAATCTCTTACGGCAAATAGCTACGTAAATTCTTTTTTCGATTCTCTGTAGGTCAGGGATGAGAAATTGTAAGAAAATGATTCAACTTTTAACCTTTACTGTCTCATAGACGTAGGTTAAAAACGGCCTCCCTTTCACCCCTTACAGCCGTCCCTGTCCTCCAAAATGTATTTAAGAATTTTGAAATGTGTTCAAAACTGACTCCAATTTGGGGAGTGGCCGTACACCGAGAAAGATGGCAGCAAACTAAGGTCACAAAGTTAATAAACAATTTTAATGCTGGCGCAGAGGCAATAGTGTATGGTCCAATCCTGAATGTCTTATGGCAAATAGCTACGTAAATTCTTTTTTCTTTTTTCGATTCTCTGTAGGTCAGGGATGAGAAATTGTAATAAAATGATTCAACTTTTAACCTTTACTGTCTCATAGACGTAGGTTAAAAACGGCCTCCCTTTCACCCCTTACAGCCGTCCCTGTCCTCCAAAATGTATTTAAGAATTTTGAAATGTGTTCAAAACTGACTCCAATTTGGGGAGTGGCCGTACACCGAGAAAGAGAAATTGTAAGAATATGATTAAACTTTTAACCTTTACTGTCTCATAGACGTAGGTTAAAAACGGCCTCCCTTTCACCCCTTACAGCCGTCCCTATCCTCCAAAATGTATTTAAGAATTTTGAAATGTGTTCAAAACTGACTCCAATTTGGGGAGTGGCCGTACACCGAGAAAGATGGCAGCAAACTAAGGTCACAAAGTTAATAAACAATTTTAATGCTGGAGCAGAGGCAATAGTGTATGGTCCAATCCTGAATGTCTTACGGCAAATAGCTACGTAAATTCTTTTTTCGATTCTCTGTAGGTCAGGGATGAGAAATTGTAAGAAAATGATTCAACTTTTAACCTTTACTGTCTCATAGACGTAGGTTAAAAACGGCCTCCCTTTCACCCCTTACAGCCGTCCCTGTCCTCCAAAATGTATTTAAGAATTTTGAAATGTGTTCAAAACTGACTCCAATTTGGGGAGTGGCTGTACACCGAGAAAGATGGCAGCAAACTAAGGTCACAAAGTTAATAAACAATTTTAATGCTGGCGCAGAGGCAATAGTGTATGGTCCAATCCTGAATGTCTTATGGCAAATAGCTACGTAAATTCTTTTTTCGATTCTCTGTAGGTCAGGGATGAGAAATTGTAATAAAATGATTCAACTTTTAACCTTTACTGTCTCATAGACGTAGGTTAAAAACGGCCTCCCTTTCACCCCTTACAGCCGTCCCTGTCCTCCAAAATGTATTTAAGAATTTTGAAATGTGTTCAAAACTGACTCCAATTTGGGGAGTGGCCGTACACCGAGAAAGAGAAATTGTAAGAATATGATTAAACTTTTAACCTTTACTGTCTCAGACGTAGGTTAAAAACGGCATCGCTTTCACCCCTTACAGCCGTCCCTATCCTCCAAAATGTATTTAAGAATTTTGAAATGTGTTCAAAACTGACTCCAATTTGGGGAGTGGCCGTACACCGAGAAAGAGAAATTGTAAGAAAATGATTCAACTTTTAACCTTTACTGTCTCATAGACGTAGGTTAAAAACGGCCTCCCTTTCACCCCTTACAGCCGTCCCTGTCCTCCAAAATGTATTTAAGAATTTTGAAATGTGTTCAAAACTGACTCCAATTTGGGGAGTGGCCATACACCGAGAAAGATGGCAGCAAACTAAGGTCACAAAGTTAATAAACAATTTTAATGCTGGAGCAGAGGCAATAGTGTATGGTCCAATCCTGAATCTCTTACGGCAAATAGCTACGTAAATTCTTTTTTCGATTCTCTGTAGGTCAGGGATGAGAAATTGTAAGAAAATGATTCAACTTTTAACCTTTACTGTCTCATAGAGGTAGGTTAAAAACGGCCTCCCTTTCACCTCTTACAGCCGTCCCTGTCCTCCAAAATGTATTTAAGAATTTTGAAATGTGTTCAAAACTGACTCCAATTTGGGGAGTGGCTGTACACCGAGAAAGAGAAATTGTAAGAAAATGATTCAACTTTTAACCTTTACTGTCTCATAGACGTAGGTTAAAAACGGCCTCCCTTTCACCCCTTACAGCCGTCCCTGTCCTCCAAAATGTATTTAAGAATTTTGAAATGTGTTAAAACTGACTCCAATTTGGGGAGTGGCCGTACACCGAGAAAGATGGCAGCAAACTAAGGTCACAAAGTTAATAAACAATTTTAATGCTGGAGCGGAGGCAATAGTGTATGGTCCAATCCTGAATCTCTTACGGCAAATAGCTACGTAAATTCTTTTTTCGATTCTCTGTAGGTCAGGGATGAGAAATTGTAAGAAAATGATTCAACTTTTAACCTTTACTGTCTCATAGACGTAGGTTAAAAACGGCCTCCCTTTCACCCCTTACAGCCGTCCCTGTCCTCCAAAATGTATTTAAGAATTTTGAAATGTGTTCAAAACTGACTCCAATTTGGGGAGTGGCCGTACACCGAGAAAGAGAAATTGTAAGAAAATGATTCAACTTTTAACCTTTACTGTCTCATAGACGTAGGTTAAAAACGGCCTCCCTTTCACCCCTTACAGCCGTCCCTGTCCTCCAAAATGTATTTAAGAATTTTGAAATGTGTTCAAAACTGACTCCAATTTGGGGAGTGGCAGTACACCGAGAAAGAGAAATTGTAAGAAAATGATTCAACTTTTAACCTTTACTGTCTCATAGACGTAGGTTAAAAACGGCCTCCCTTTCACCCATTCAGCCGTCCCTGTCCTCCAAAATGTATTTAAGAATTTTGAAATGTGTTCAAAACTGACTCCAATTTGGGGAGTGGCAGCACACCGAGAAAGAGAAATTGTAAGAAAATGATTCAACTTTTAACCTTTACTGTCTCATAGACGTAGGTTAAAAACGGCCTCCCTTTCACCCCTTACAGCCGTCCCTGTCCTCCAAAATGTATTTAAGAATTTTGAAAATGTGTTTAAAACTGACTCCAATTTGGGGAGTGGCCGTACACCGAGAAAGAGAAATTGTAAGAAAATGATTCAACTTTTAACCTTTACTGTCTCATAGACGTAGGTTAAAAACGGCCTCCCTTTCACCCCTTACAGCCGTCCCTATCCTCCAAAATGTATTTAAGAATTTTGAAATGTGTTCAAAACTGACTCCAATTTGGGGAGTGGCCGTACACCGAGAAAGATGGCAGCAAACTAAGGTCACAAAGTTAATAAACAATTTTAATGCTGGCGCAGAGGCAATAGTGTATGGTCCAATCCTGAATGTCTTACGGCAAATAGCTACGTAAATTCTTTTTTCGATTCTCTGTAGGTCAGGGATGAGAAATTGTAAGAAAATGATTCAACTTTTAACCTTTACTGTCTCATAGACGTAGGTTAAAAACGGCCTCCCTTTCACCCCTTACAGCCGTCCCTGTCCTCCAAAATGTATTTAAGAATTTTGAAATGTGTTCAAAACTGACTCCAATTTGGGGAGTGGCCGTACAGCGAGAAAGAGAAATTGTAAGAAAATGATTCAACTTTTAACCTTTACTGTCTCATAGACGTAGGTTAAAAACAGCCTCCCTTTCACCCCTTACAGCCGTCCCTGTCCTCCAAAATGTATTTAAGAATTTTGAAATGTGTTCAAAACTGACTCCAATTTGGGGAGTGGCAGTACACCGAGAAAGAGAAATTGTAAGAAAATGATTCAACTTTTAACCTTTACTGTCTCATAGACGTAGGTTAAAAACGGCCTCCCTTTCACCCCTTACAGCCGTCCCTGTCCTCCAAAATGTATTTAAGAATTTTGAAATGTGTTCAAAACTGACTCCAATTTGGGGAGTGGCAGTACACCGAGAAAGAGAAATTGTAAGAAAATGATTCAACTTTTAACCTTTACTGTCTCATAGACGTAGGTTAAAAACGGCCTCCCTTTCACCCCTTACAGCCGTCCCTGTCTTCCAAAATGTATTTAAGAATTTTGAAATGTGTTCAAAACTGACTCCAATTTGGGGAGTGGCAGTACACCGAGAAAGAGAAATTGTAAGAAAATGATTCAACTTTTAACCTTTACTGTCTCATAGACGTAGGTTAAAAACGGCCTCCCTATCACCCCTTACAGCCGTCCCTGTCCTCCAAAATTTATTTAAGAATTTTGAAATGTGTTCAAAACTGACTCCAATTTGGGGAGTGGCCATACACCGAGAAAGATGGCAGCAAACTAAGGTCACAAAGTTAATAAACAATTTTAATGCTGGAGCAGAAGCAATAGTGTATGGTCCAATCCTGAATCTCTTACGGCAAATAGCTACGTAAATTCTTTTTTCGATTCTCTGTAGGTCAGGGATGAGAAATTGTAAGAAAATGATTCAACTTTTAACCTTTACTGTCTCATAGACGTAGGTTAAAAACGGCCTCCCTTTCACCCCTTACAGCCGTCCCTGTCCTCCAAAATGTATTTAAGAATTTTGAAATGTGTTCAAAACTGACTCCAATTTGGGGAGTGGCCGTACACCGAGAAAGAGAAATTGTAAGAATGTGATTAAACTTTTAACCTTTACTGTCTCATAGACGTAGGTTAAAAACGGCCTCCCTTTCACCCCTTACAACCGTCCCTATCCTCCAAAATGTATTTAAGAATTTTGAAATGTGTTCAAAACTGACTCCAATTTGGGGAGTGGCCGTACACCGAGAAAGATGGCAGCAAACTAAGGTCACAAAGTTAATAAACAATTTTAATGCTGGAGCAGAGGCAATAGTGTATGGTCCAATCCTGAATGTCTTACGGCAAATAGCTACGTAAATTCTTTTTTCGATTCTCTGTAGGTCAGGGATGAGAAATTGTAAGAAAATGATTCAACTTTTAACCTTTACTGTCTCATAGACGTAGGTTAAAAACGGCCTCCCTTTCACCCCTTACAGCCGTCCCTGTCCTCCAAAATGTATTTAAGAATTTTGAAATGTGTTCAAAACTGACTCCAATTTGGGGAGTGGCCGTACACCGAGAAAGATGGCAGCAAACTAAGGTCACAAAGTTAATAAACAATTTTAATGCTGGCGCAGAGGCAATAGTGTATGGTCCAATCCTGAATGTCTTATGGCAAATAGCTACGTAAATTCTTTTTTCGATTCTCTGTAGGTCAGGGATGAGAAATTGTAATAAAATGATTCAACTTTTAACCTTTACTGTCTCATAGACGTAGGTTAAAAACGGCCTCCCTTTCACCCCTTACAGCCGTCCCTGTCCTCCAAAATGCATTTAAGAATTTTGAAATGTGTTCAAAACTGACTCCAATTTGGGGAGTGGCCGTACACCGAGAAAGATGGCAGCAAACTAAGGTCACAAAGTTATTAAACAATTTTAATGCTGGAGCAGAGGCAATAGTGTATGGTCCAATCCTGAATGTCTTACGGCAAATAGCTACGTAAATTCTTTTTTCGATTCTCTGTAGGTCAGGGATGAGAAATTGTAAGAAAATGATTCAACTTTTAACCTTTACTGTCTCATAGACGTAGGTTAAAAACGGCCTCCCTTTCACCCCTTACAGCCGTCCCTGTCCTCCAAAATGTATTTAAGAATTTTGAAATGTGTTCAAAACTGACTCCAATTTGGGGAGTGGCCGTACACCGAGAAAGAGAAATTGTAAGAAAATGATTCAACTTTTAACCTTTACTGTCTCATAGACGTAGGTTAAAAACGGCCTCCCTTTCACCCCTTACAGCCGTCCCTATCCTCCAAAATGTATTTAAGAATTTTGAAATGTGTTTAAAACTGACTCCAATTTGGGGAGTGGCCGTACACCGAGAAAGATGGCAGCAAACTAAGGTCACAAAGTTAATAAACAATTTTAATGCTGGCGCAGAGGCAATAGTGTATGGTCCAATCCTGAATGTCTTACGGCAAATAGCTACGTAAATTCTTTTTTCGATTCTCTGTAGGTCAGGGATGAGAAATTGTAAGAAAATGATTCAACTTTTAACCTTTACTGTCTCATAGACGTAGGTTAAAAACGGCCTCCCTTTCACCCCTTACAGCCGTCCCTGTCCTCCAAAATGTATTTAAGAATTTTGAAATGTGTTCAAAACTGACTCCAATTTGGGGAGTGGCCGTACACCGAGAAAGAGAAATTGTAAGAAAATGATTCAACTTTTAAAATTTACTGTTTCATAGACGTAGGTTAAAAACGGCCTCCCTTTCACCCCTTACCGCCGTCCCTGTCCTCCAAAATGTATTTAAGAATTTTGAAATGTGTTCAAAACTGACTCCAATTTAGGGAGTGGCAGTACACCGAGAAAGAGAAATTGTAAGAAAATGATTCAACTTTTAACCTTTACTGTCTCATAGACGTAGGTTAAAAACGGCCTCCCTTTCACCCCTTACAGCCGTCCCTGTCCTCCAAAATGTATTTAAGAATTTTGAAATGTGTTCAAAACTGACTCCAATTTGGGGAGTGGCCATACACCGAGAAAGATGGCAGCAAACTAAGGTCACAAAGTTAATAAACAATTTTAATGCTGGAGCAGAGGCAATAGTGTATGGTCCAATCCTGAATCTCTTACGGCAAATAGCTACGTAAATTCTTTTTTCGATTCTCTGTAGGTCAGGGATGAGAAATTGTAAGAAAATGATTCAACTTTTAACCTTTACTGTCTCATAGACGTAGGTTAAAAACGGCCTCCCTTTCACCCCTTACAGCCGTCCCTGTCCTCCAAAATGTATTTAAGAATTTTGAAATGTGTTCAAAACTGACTCCAATTTGGGGAGTGGCCGTACACCGAGAAAGAGAAATTGTAAGAATATGATTAAACTTTTAACCTTTACTGTCTCATAGACGTAGGTTAAAAACGGCCTCCCTTTCACCCCTTACAGCCGTCCCTATCCTCCAAAATGTATTTAAGAATTTTGAAATGTGTTCAAAACTGACTCCAATTTGGGGAGTGGCCGTACACCGAGAAAGATGGCAGCAAACTAAGGTCACAAAGTTAATAAACAATTTTAATGCTGGAGCAGAGGCAATAGTGTATGGTCCAATCCTGAATGTCTTACGGCAAATAGCTACGTAAATTCTTTTTTCGATTCTCTGTAGGTCAGGGATGAGAAATTGTAAGAAAATGATTCAACTTTTAACCTTTACTGTCTCATAGACGTAGGTTAAAAACGGCCTCCCTTTCACCCCTTACAGCCGTTCCTGTCCTCCAAAATGTATTTAAGAATTTTGAAATGTGTTCAAAACTGACTCCAATTTGGGGAGTGGCCGTACACCGAGAAAGAGAAATTGTAAGAATATGATTAAACTTTTAACCTTTACTGTCTCATAGACGTAGGTTAAAAACGGCCTCGCTTTCACCCCTTACAGCCGTCCCTATCCTCCAAAATGTATTTAAGAATTTTGAAATGTGTTCAAAACTGACTCCAATTTGGGGAGTGGCCATACACCGAGAAAGATGGCAGCAAACTAAGGTCACAAAGTTAATAAACAATTTTAATGCTGGCGCAGAGGCAATAGTGTATGGTCCAATCCTGAATGTCTTATGGCAAATAGCTACGTAAATTCTTTTTTCGATTCTCTGTAGGTCAGGGATGAGAAATTGTAATAAAATGATTCAACTTTTAACCTTTACTGTCTCATAGACGTAGGTTAAAAACGGCCTCCCTTTCACCCCTTACAGCCGTCCCTGTCCTCCAAAATGTATTTAAGAATTTTGAAATGTGTTCAAAACTGACTCCAATTTGGGGAGTGGCAGTACACCGAGAAAGAGAAATTGTAAGAAAATGATTCAACTTTTAACCTTTACTGTCTCATAGACGTAGGTTAAAAACGGCCTCCCTTTCACCCCTTACAGCCGTCCCTGTCCTCCAAAATGTATTTAAGAATTTTGAAATGTGTTCAAAACTGACTCCAATTTGGGGAGTGGCAGTACACCGAGAAAGAGAAATTGTAAGAAAATGATTCAACTTTTAACCTTTACTGTCTCATAGACGTAGGTCAAAAACGGCCTCCCTATCACCCCTTACAGCCGTCCCTGTCCTCCAAAATGTATTTAAGAATTTTGAAATGTGTTCAAAACTGACTCCAATTTGGGGAGTGGCCATACACCGAGAAAGATGGCAGCAAACTAAGGTCACAAAGTTAATAAACAATTTTAATGCTGGAGCAGAAGCAATAGTGTATGGTCCAATCCTGAATCTCTTACGGCAAATAGCTACGTAAATTCTTTTTTCGATTCTCTGTAGGTCAGGGATGAGAAATTGTAAGAAAATGATTCAACTTTTAACCTTTACTGTCTCATAGACGTAGGTTAAAAACGGCCTCCCTTTCACCCCTTACAGCCGTCCCTGTCCTCCAAAATGTATTTAAGAATTTTGAAATGTGTTCAAAACTGACTCCAATTTGGGGAGTGGCCGTACACCGAGAAAGAGAAATTGTAAGAATATGATTAAACTTTTAACCTTTACTGTCTCATAGACGTAGGTTAAAAACGGCCTCCCTTTCACCCCTTACAGCCGTCCCTGTCCTCCAAAATGTATTTAAGAATTTTGAAATGTGTTCAAAACTGACTCCAATTTGGGGAGTGGCAGTACACCGAGAAAGAGAAATTGTAAGAAAATTATTCAACTTTTAACCTTTACTGTCTCATAGACGTAGGTCAAAAACGGCCTCCCTATCACCCCTTACAGCCGTCCCTGTCCTCCAAAATGTATTTAAGAATTTTGAAATGTGTTCAAAACTGACTCCAATTTGGGGAGTGGCCGTACACCGAGAAAGATGGCAGCAAACTAAGGTCACAAAGTTATTAAACAATTTTAATGCTGGAGCAGAGGCAATAGTGTATGGTCCAATCCTGAATGTCTTACGGCAATTAGCTACGTAAATTCTTTTTTCGATTCTCTGTAGGTCAGGGATGAGAAATTGTAAGAAAATGATTCAACTTTTAACCTTTACTGTCTCATAGACGTAGGTTAAAAACGGCCTCCCTTTCACCCCTTACAGCCGTCCCTGTCCTCCAAAATGTATTTAAGAATTTTGAAATGTGTTCAAAACTGACTCCAATTTGGGGAGTGGCCGTACACCGAGAAAGAGAAATTGTAAGAAAATGATTCAACTTTTAACCTTTACTGTCTCATAGACGTAGGTTAAAAACTTCCTGCCTTTCACCCCTTACAGCCGTCCCTATCCTCCAAAATGCATTTAAGAATTTTGAAATGTGTTCAAAACTGACTCCAATTTGGGGAGTGGCCGTACACCGAGAAAGATGGCAGAAAACTAAGGTCACAAAGTTAATAAACAATTTTAATGCTGGCGCAGAGGCAATAGTATGGTCCAATCCTGAATGTCTTACGGCAAATAGCTACGTAAATTCTTTTTTCGATTCTCTGTAGGTCAGGGATGAGAAATTGTAAGAAAATGATTCAACTTTTAACCTTTACTGTCTCATAGACGTAGGTTAAAAACGGCCTCCCTTTCACCCCTTACAGCCGTCCCTGTCCTCCAAAATGTATTTAAGAATTTTGAAATGTGTTCAAAACTGACTCCAATTTGGGGAGTGGCCGTACACCGAGAAAGAGAAATTGTAAGAAAATGATTCAACTTTTAACCTTTACTGTTTCATAGACGTAGGTTAAAAACGGCCTCCCTTTCACCCCTTACAGCCGTCCCTGTCCTCCAAAATGTATTTAAGAATTTTGAAATGTGTTCAAAACTGACTCCAATTTGGGGAGTGGCAGTACACCGAGAAAGAGAAATTGTAAGAAAATGATTCAACTTTTAACCTTTACTGTCTCATAGACGTAGGTTAAAAATGGCCTCCCTTTCACCCCTTACAGCCGTCCCTGTCCTCCAAAATGTATTTAAGAATTTTGAAATGTGTTCAAAACTGACTCCAATTTGGGGAGTGGCCATACACCGAGAAAGATGGCAGCAAACTAAGGTCACAAAGTTAATAAACAATTTTAATGCTGGAGCAGAGGCAATAGTGTATGGTCCAATCCTGAATCTCTTACGGCAAATAGCTACGTAAATTCTTTTTTCGATTCTCTGTAGGTCAGGGATGAGAAATTGTAAGAAAATTATTCAACTTTTAACCTTTACTGTCTCATAGACGTAGGTTAAAAACGGCCTCCCTTTCACCCCTTACAGCCGTCCCTGTCCTCCAAAATGTATTTAAGAATTTTGAAATGTGTTCAAAACTGACTCCAATTTGGGGAGTGGCCGTACACCGAGAAAGATGGCAGCAAACTAAGGTCACAAAGTTAATAAACAATTTTAATGCTGGCTCAGAGGCAATAGTGTATGGTCCAATCCTGAATGTCTTATGGCAAATAGCTACGTAAATTCTTTTTTCGATTCTCTGTAGGTCAGGGATGAGAAATTGTAATAAAATGATTCAACTTTTAACCTTTACTGTCTCATAGACGTAGGTTAAAAACGGCCTCCCTTTCACCCCTTACAGCCGTCCCTGTCCTCCAAAATGTATTTAAGAATTTTGAAATGTGTTCAAAACTGACTCCAATTTGGGGAGTGGCCGTACACCGAGAAAGAGAAATTGTAAGAATATGATTAAACTTTTAACCTTTACTGTCTCAGACGTAGGTTAAAAACGGCCTCGCTTTCACCCCTTACAGCCGTCCCTATCCTCCAAAATGTATTTAAGAATTTTGAAATGTGTTCAAAACTGACTCCAATTTGGGGAGTGGCCGTACACCGAGAAAGAGAAATTGTAAGAAAATGATTCAACTTTTAACCTTTACTGTTTCATAGACGTAGGTTAAAAACGGCCTCCCTTTCACCCCTTACAGCCGTCCCTGTCCTCCAAAATGTATTTAAGAATTTTGAAATGTGTTCAAAACTGACTCCAATTTGGGGAGTGGCAGTACACCGAGAAAGAGAAATTGTAAGAAAATGATTCAACTTTTAACCTTTACTGTCTCATAGACGTAGGTTAAAAACGGCCTCCCTTTCACCCCTTACAGCCGTCCCTGTCCTCCAAAATGTATTTAAGAATTTTGAAATGTGTTCAAAACTGACTCCAGTTTGGGGAGTGGCCATACACCGAGAAAGATGGCAGCAAACTAAGGTCACAAAGTTAATAAACAATTTTAATGCTGGAGCAGAGGCAATAGTGTATGGTCCAATCCTGAATCTCTTACGGCAAATAGCTACGTAAATTCTTTTTTCGATTCTCTGTAGGTCAGGGATGAGAAATTGTAAGAAAATGATTCAACTTTTAACCTTTACTGTCTCATAGACGTAGGTTAAAAACGGCCTCCCTTTCACCCCTTACAGCCGTCCCTGTCCTCCAAAATGTATTTAAGAATTTTGAAATGTGTTCAAAACTGACTCCAATTTGGGGAGTGGCCGTACACCGAGAAAGAGAAATTGTAAGAAAATGATTCAACTTTTAACCTTTACTGTCTCATAGACGTAGGTTAAAAACGGCCTCCCTTTCACCCCTTACAGCCGTCCCTGTCCTCCAAAATGTATTTAAGAATTTTGAAATGTGTTAAAACTGACTCCAATTTGGGGAGTGGCCGTACACCGAGAAAGATGGCAGCAAACTAAGGTCACAAAGTTAATAAACAATTTTAATGCTGGAGCGGAGGCAATAGTGTATGGTCCAATCCTGAATCTCTTACGGCAAATAGCTACGTAAATTCTTTTTTTGATTCTCTGTAGGTCAGGGATGAGAAATTGTAAGAAAATGATTCAACTTTTAACCTTTACTGTCTCATAGACGTAGGTTAAAAACGGCCTCCCTTTCACCCCTTACAGCCGTCCCTGTCCTCCAAAATGTATTTAAGAATTTTGAAATGTGTTCAAAACTGACTCCAATTTGGGGAGTGGCCGTACACCGAGAAAGAGAAATTGTAAGAAAATGATTCAACTTTTAACCTTTACTGTCTCATAGACGTAGGTTAAAAACGGCCTCCCTTTCACCCCTTACAGCCGTCCCTGTCCTCCAAAATGTATTTAAGAATTTTGAAATGTGTTCAAAACTGACTCCAATTTGGGGAATGGCAGTACACCGAGAAAGAGAAATTGTAAGAAAATGATTCAACTTTTAACCTTTACTGTCTCATAGACGTAGGTTAAAAACGGCCTCCCTTTCACCCATTACAGCCGTCCCTGTCCTCCAAAATGTATTTAAGAATTTTGAAATGTGTTCAAAACTGACTCCAATTTGGGGAGTGGCAGTACACCGAGAAAGAGAAATTGTAAGAAAATGATTCAACTTTTAACCTTTACTGTCTCATAGACGTAGGTCAAAAACGGCCTCCCTATCACCCCTTACAGCCGTCCCTGTCCTCCAAAATGTATTTAAGAATTTTGAAATGTGTTCAAAACTGACTCCAATTTGGGGAGTGGCCATACACCGAGAAAGATGGCAGCAAACTAAGGTCACAAAGTTAATAAACAATTTTAATGCTGGAGCAGAAGCAATAGTGTATGGTCCAATCCTGAATCTCTTACGGCAAATAGCTACGTAAATTCTTTTTTCGATTCTCTGTAGGTCAGGGATGAGAAATTGTAAGAAAATGATTCAACTTTTAACCTTTACTGTCTCATAGACGTAGGTTAAAAACGGCCTCCCTTTCACCCCTTACAGCCGTCCCTGTCCTCCAAAATGTATTTAAGAATTTTGAAATGTGTTCAAAACTGACTCCAATTTGGGGAGTGGCCGTACACCGAGAAAGAGAAATTGTAAGAATATGATTAAACTTTTAACCTTTACTGTCTCATAGACGTAGGTTAAAAACGGCCTCCCTTTCACCCCTTACAGCCGTCCCTGTCCTCCAAAATGTATTTAAGAATTTTGAAATGTGTTCAAAACTGACTCCAATTTGGGGAGTGGCAGTACACCGAGAAAGAGAAATTGTAAGAAAATGATTCAACTTTTAACCTTTACTGTCTCATAGACGTAGGTCAAAAACGGCCTCCCTATCACCCCTTACAGCCGTCCCTGTCCTCCAAAATGTATTTAAGAATTTTGAAATGTGTTCAAAACTGACTCCAATTTGGGGAGTGGCCGTACACCGAGAAAGATGGCAGCAAACTAAGGTCACAAAGTTATTAAACAATTTTAATGCTGGAGCAGAGGCAATAGTGTATGGTCCAATACTGAATGTCTTACGGCAATTAGCTACGTAAATTCTTTTTTCGATTCTCTGTAGGTCAGGGATGAGAAATTGTAAGAAAATGATTCAACTTTTAACCTTTACTGTCTCATAGACGTAGGTTAAAAACGGCCTCCCTTTCACCCCTTACAGCCGTCCCTGTCCTCCAAAATGTATTTAAGAATTTTGAAATGTGTTCAAAACTGACTCCAATTTGGGGAGTGGCCGTACACCGAGAAAGAGAAATTGTAAGAAAATGATTCAACTTTTAACCTTTACTGTCTCATAGACGTAGGTTAAAAACTTCCTGCCTTTCACCCCTTACAGCCGTCCCTATCCTCCAAAATGCATTTAAGAATTTTGAAATGTGTTCAAAACTGACTCCAATTTGGGGAGTGGCCGTACACCGAGAAAGATGGCAGAAAACTAAGGTCACAAAGTTAATAAACAATTTTAATGCTGGCGCAGAGGCAATAGTGTATGGTCCAATCCTGAATGTCTTACGGCAAATAGCTACGTAAATTCTTTTTTCGATTCTCTGTAGGTCAGGGATGAGAAATTGTAAGAAAATGATTCAACTTTTAACCTTTACTGTCTCATAGACGTAGGTTAAAAACGGCCTCCCTTTCACCCCTTACAGCCGTCCCTGTCCTCCAAAATGTATTTAAGAATTTTGAAATGTGTTCAAAACTGACTCCAATTTGGGGAGTGGCCGTACACCGAGAAAGAGAAATTGTAAGAAAATGATTCAACTTTTAACCTTTACTGTTTCATAGACGTAGGTTAAAAACGGCCTCCCTTTCACCCCTTACAGCCGTCCCTGTCCTCCAAAATGTATTTAAGAATTTTGAAATGTGTTCAAAACTGACTCCAATTTGGGGAGTGGCAGTACACCGAGAAAGAGAAATTGTAAGAAAATGATTCAACTTTTAACCTTTACTGTCTCATAGACGTAGGTTAAAAATGGCCTCCCTTTCACCCCTTACAGCCGTCCCTGTCCTCCAAAATGTATTTAAGAATTTTGAAATGTGTTCAAAACTGACTCCAATTTGGGGAGTGGCCGTACACCGAGAAAGAGAAATTGTAAGAAAATGATTCAACTTTTAACCTTTACTGTCTCATAGACGTAGGTTAAAAACGGCCTCCCTTTCACCCCTAATAAACAATTTTAATGCCGGAGCTGAGGCAATAGTGTATGGTCCAATCCTGAATGTCTTACGGCAAATAGCTACGTAAATTCTTTTTTTGATTCTCTGTAGGTCAGGGATGAGAAATTGTAAGAAAATGATTCAACTTTTAACCTTTACTGTCTCATAGACGTAGGTTAAAAACGGCCTCCCTTTCACCCCTTACAGCCGTCCCTGTCCTCCAAAATGTATTTAAGAATTTTGAAATGTGTTCAAAACTGACTCCAATTCGGGGAGTGGCCGTACACCGAGAAAGATGGCAGCAAACTAAGGTCACAAAGTTAATAAACAATTTTAATGCTGGCTCAGAGGCAATAGTGTATGGTCCAATCCTGAATGTCTTATGGCAAATAGCTACGTAAATTCTTTTTTCGATTCTCTGTAGGTCAGGGATGAGAAATTGTAATAAAATGATTCAACTTTTAACCTTTACTGTCTCATAGACGTAGGTTAAAAACGGCCTCCCTTTCACCCCTTACAGCCGTCCCTGTCATCCAAAATGTATTTAAGAATTTTGAAATGTGTACAAAACTGACTCCAATTTGGGGAGAGGCCGTACACCGAGAAAGAGAAATTGTAAGAATATGATTAAACTTTTAACCTTTACTGTCTCAGACGTAGGTTAAAAACGGCCTCGCTTTCACCCCTTACAGCCGTCCCTATCCTCCAAAATGTATTTAAGAATTTTGAAATGTGTTCAAAACTGACTCCAATTTGGGGAGTGGCCGTACACCGAGAAAGAGAAATTATAAGAAAATGATTCAACTTTTAACCTTTACTGTTTCATAGACGTAGGTTAAAAACGGCCTCCCTTTCACCCCTTACAGCCGTCCCTGTCCTCCAAAATGTATTTAAGAATTTTGAAATGTGTTCAAAACTGACTCCAATTTGGGGAGTGGCAGTACACCGAGAAAGAGAAATTGTAAGAAAATGATTCAACTTTTAACCTTTACTGTCTCATAGACGTAGGTTAAAAACGGCCTCCCTTTCACCCCTTACAGCCGTCCCTGTCCTCCAAAATGTATTTAAGAATTTTGAAATGTGTTCAAAACTGACTCCAATTTGGGGAGTGGCCATACACCGAGAAAGATGGCAGCAAACTAAGGTCACAAAGTTAATAAACAATTTTAATGCTGGAGCAGAGGCAATAGTGTATGGTCCAATCCTGAATCTCTTACGGCAAATAGCTACGTAAATTCTTTTTTCGATTCTCTGTAGGTCAGGGATGAGAAATTGTAAGAAAATGATTCAACTTTTAACCTTTACTGTCTCATAGACGTAGGTTAAAAACGGCCTCCCTTTCACCCCTTACAGCCGTCCCTGTCCTCCAAAATGTATTTAAGAATTTTGAAATGTGTTCAAAACTGACTCCAATTTGGGGAGTGGCCGTACACCGAGAAAGAGAAATTGTAAGAAAATGATTCAACTTTTAACCTTTACTGTCTCATAGACGTAGGTTAAAAACGGCCTCCCTTTCACCCCTTACAGCCGTCCCTGTCCTCCAAAATGTATTTAAGAATTTTGAAATGTGTTAAAACTGACTCCAATTTGGGGAGTGGCCGTACACCGAGAAAGATGGCAGCAAACTAAGGTCACAAAGTTAATAAACAATTTTAATGCTGGAGCGGAGGCAATAGTGTATGGTCCAATCCTGAATCTCTTACGGCAAATAGCTACGTAAATTCTTTTTTTGATTCTCTGTAGGTCAGGGATGAGAAATTGTAAGAAAATGATTCAACTTTTAACCTTTACTGTCTCATAGACGTAGGTTAAAAACGGCCTCCCTTTCACCCCTTACAGCCGTCCCTGTCCTCCAAAATGTATTTAAGAATTTTGAAATGTGTTCAAAACTGACTCCAATTTGGGGAGTGGCCGTACACCGAGAAAGAGAAATTGTAAGAAAATGATTCAACTTTTAACCTTTACTGTCTCATAGACGAAGGTTAAAAACGGCCTCCCTTTCACCCCTTACAGCCGTCCCTGTCCTCCAAAATGTATTTAAGAATTTTGAAATGTGTTCAAAACTGACTCCAATTTGGGGAATGGCAGTACACCGAGAAAGAGAAATTGTAAGAAAATGATTCAACTTTTAACCTTTACTGTCTCATAGACGTAGGTTAAAAACGGCCTCCCTTTCACCCATTACAGCCGTCCCTGTCCTCCAAAATGTATTTAAGAATTTTGAAATGTGTTCAAAACTGACTCCAATTTGGGGAGTGGCAGTACACCGAGAAAGAGAAATTGTAAGAAAATGATTCAACTTTTAACCTTTACTGTCTCATAGACGTAGGTTAAAAACGGCCTCCCTTTCACCCCTTACAGCCGTCCCTGTCCTCCAAAATGTATTTAAGAATTTTGAAATGTGTTCAAAACTGACTCCAATTTGGGGAGTGGCCGTACACCGAGAAAGAGAAATTGTAAGAAAATGATTCAACTTTTAACCTTTACTGTCTCATAGACGTAGGTTAAAAACGGCCTCCCTTTCACCCCTTACAGCCGTCCCTATCCTCCAAAATGTATTTAAGAATTTTGAAATGTGTTCAAAACTGACTCCAATTTGGGGAGTGGCCGTACACCGAGAAAGATGGCAGCAAACTAAGGTCACAAAGTTAATAAACAATTTTAATGCTGGCGCAGAGGCAATAGTATATGGTCCAATCCTGAATGTCTTACGGCAAATAGCTACGTAAATTCTTTTTTCGATTCTCTGTAGGTCAGGGATGAGAAATTGTAAGAAAATGATTCAACTTTTAACCTTTACTGTCTCATAGACGTAGGTTTAAAACGGCCTCCCTTTCACCCCTTACAGCCGTCCCTGTCCTCCAAAATGTATTTAAGAATTTTGAAATGTGTTCAAAACTGACTCCAATTTGGGGAGTGGCCGTACACCGAGAAAGAGAAATTGTAAGAAAATGATTCAACTTTTAACCTTTACTGTCTCATAGACGTAGGTTAAAAACAGCCTCCCTTTCACCCCTTATAGCCGTCCCTGTCCTCCAAAATGTATTTAAGAATTTTGAAATGTGTTCAAAACTGACTCCAATTTGGGGAGTGGCAGTACACCGAGAAAGAGAAATTGTAAGAAAATGATTCAACTTTTAACCTTTACTGTCTCATAGACGTAGGTTAAAAACGGCCTCCCTTTCACCCCTTACAGCCGTCCCTGTCCTCCAAAATGTATTTAAGAATTTTGAAATGTGTTCAAAACTGACTCCAATTTGGGGAGTGGCAGTACACCGAGAAAGAGAAATTGTAAGAAAATGATTCAACTTTTAACCTTTACTGTCTCATAGACGTAGGTTAAAAACGGCCTCCCTTTCACCCCTTACAGCCGTCCCTGTCCTCCAAAATGTATTTAAGAATTTTGAAATGTGTTCAAAACTGACTCCAATTTGGGGAGTGGCAGTACACCGAGAAAGAGAAATTGTAAGAAAATGATTCAACTTTTAACCTTTACTGTCTCATAGACGTAGGTTAAAAATGGCCTCCCTATCACCCCTTACAGCCGTCCCTGTCCTCCAAAATTTATTTAAGAATTTTGAAATGTGTTCAAAACTGACTCCAATTTGGGGAGTGGCCATACACCGAGAAAGATGGCAGCAAACTAAGGTCACAAAGTTAATAAACAATTTTAATGCTGGAGCAGAAGCAATAGTGTATGGTCCAATCCTGAATCTCTTACGGCAAATAGCTACGTAAATTCTTTTTTCGATTCTCTGTAGGTCAGGGATGAGAAATTGTAAGAAAATGATTCAACTTTTAACCTTTACTGTCTCATAGACGTAGGTTAAAAACGGCCTCCCTTTCACCCCTTACAGCCGTCCCTGTCCTCCAAAATGTATTTAAGAATTTTGAAATGTGTTCAAAACTGACTCCAATTTGGGGAGTGGCCGTACACCGAGAAAGAGAAATTGTAAGAATGTGATTAAACTTTTAACCTTTACTGTCTCATAGACGTAGGTTAAAAACGGCCTCCCTTTCACCCCTTACAACCGTCCCTATCCTCCAAAATGTATTTAAGAATTTTGAAATGTGTTCAAAACTGACTCCAATTTGGGGAGTGGCCGTACACCGAGAAAGATGGCAGCAAACTAAGGTCACAAAGTTAATAAACAATTTTAATGCTGGAGCAGAGGCAATAGTGTATGGTCTAATCCTGAATGTCTTACGGCAAATAGCTACGTAAATTCTTTTTTCGATTCTCTGTAGGTCAGGGATGAGAAATTGTAAGAAAATGATTCAACTTTTAACCTTTACTGTCTCATAGACGTAGGTTAAAAACGGCCTCCCTTTCACCCCTTACAGCCGTCCCTGTCCTCAAAAATGTATTTAAGAATTTTGAAATGTGTTCAAAACTGACTCCAATTTGGGGAGTGGCCGTACACCGAGAAAGATGGCAGCAAACTAAGGTCACAAAGTTAATAAACAATTTTAATGCTGGCGCAGAGGCAATAGTGTATGGTCCAATCCTGAATGTCTTATGGCAAATAGCTACGTAAATTCTTTTTTCGATTCTCTGTAGGTCAGGGATGAGAAATTGTAATAAAATGATTCAACTTTTAACCTTTACTGTCTCATAGACGTAGGTTAAAAACGGCCTCCCTTTCACCCCTTACAGCCGTCCCTGTCCTCCAAAATGCATTTAAGAATTTTGAAATGTGTTCAAAACTGACTCCAATTTGGGGAGTGGCCGTACACCGAGAAAGATGGCAGCAAACTAAGGTCACAAAGTTATTAAACAATTTTAATGCTGGAGCAGAGGCAATAGTGTATGGTCCAATCCTGAATGTCTTACGGCAAATAGCTACGTAAATTCTTTTTTCGATTCTCTGTAGGTCAGGGATGAGAAATTGTAAGAAAATGATTCAACTTTTAACCTTTACTGTCTCATAGACGTAGGTTAAAAACGGCCTCCCTTTCACCCCTTACAGCCGTCCCTGTCCTCCAAAATGTATTTAAGAATTTTGAAATGTGTTCAAAACTGACTCCAATTTGGGGAGTGGCCGTACACCGAGAAAGAGAAATTGTAAGAAAATGATTCAACTTTTAACCTTTACTGTCTCATAGACGTAGGTTAAAAACGGCCTCCCTTTCACCCCTTACAGCCGTCCCTATCCTCCAAAATGTATTTAAGAATTTTGAAATGTGTTTAAAACTGACTCCAATTTGGGGAGTGGCCGTACACCGAGAAAGATGGCAGCAAACTAAGGTCACAAAGTTAATAAACAATTTTAATGCTGGCGCAGAGGCAATAGTGTATGGTCCAATCCTGAATGTCTTACGGCAAATAGCTACGTAAATTCTTTTTTCGATTCTCTGTAGGTCAGGGATGAGAAATTGTAAGAAAATGATTCAACTTTTAACCTTTACTGTCTCATAGACGTAGGTTAAAAACGGCCTCCCTTTCACCCCTTACAGCCGTCCCTGTCCTCCAAAATGTATTTAAGAATTTTGAAATGTGTTCAAAACTGACTCCAATTTGGGGAGTGGCCGTACACCGAGAAAGAGAAATTGTAAGAAAATGATTCAACTTTTAAAATTTACTGTTTCATAGACGTAGGTTAAAAACGGCCTCCCTTTCACCCCTTACAGCCGTCCCTGTCCTCCAAAATGTATTTAAGAATTTTGAAATGTGTTCAAAACTGACTCCAATTTAGGGAGTGGCAGTACACCGAGAAAGAGAAATTGTAAGAAAATGATTCAACTTTTAACCTTTACTGTCTCATAGATGTAGGTTAAAAACGGCCTCCCTTTCACCCCTTACAGCCGTCCCTGTCCTCCAAAATGTATTTAAGAATTTTGAAATGTGTTCAAAACTGACTCCAATTTGGGGAGTGGCCGTACACCGAGAAAGATGGCAGCAAACTAAGGTCACAAAGTTAATAAACAATTTTAATGCTGGAGCAGAGGCAATAGTGTATGGTCCAATCCTGAATGTCTTACGGCAAATAGCTACGTAAATTCTTTTTTCGATTCTCTGTAGGTCAGGGATGAGAAATTGTAAGAAAATGATTCAACTTTTAACCTTTACTGTCTCATAGACGTAGGTTAAAAACGGCCTCCCTTTCACCCCTTACAGCCGTCCCTGTCCTCAAAAATGTATTTAAGAATTTTGAAATGTGTTCAAAACTGACTCCAATTTGGGGAGTGGCCGTACACCGAGAAAGATGGCAGCAAACTAAGGTCACAAAGTTAATAAACAATTTTAATGCTGGAGCAGAGGCAATAGTGTATGGTCCAATCCTGAATGTCTTACGGCAAATAGCTACGTAAATTCTTTTTTCGATTCTCTGTAGGTCAGGGATGAGAAATTGTAATAAAATGATTCAACTTTTAACCTTTACTGTCTCATAGACGTAGGTTAAAAACGGCCTCCCTTTCACCCCTTACAGCCGTCCCTGTCCTCCAAAATGCATTTAAGAATTTTGAAATGTGTTCAAAACTGACTCCAATTTGGGGAGTGGCCGTACACCGAGAAAGATGGCAGCAAACTAAGGTCACAAAGTTATTAAACAATTTTAATGCTGGAGCAGAGGCAATAGTGTATGGTCCAATCCTGAATGTCTTACGGCAAATAGCTACGTAAATTCTTTTTTCGATTCTCTGTAGGTCAGGGATGAGAAATTGTAAGAAAATGATTCAACTTTTAACCTTTACTGTCTCATAGACGTAGGTTAAAAACGGCCTCCCTTTCACCCCTTACAGCCGTCCCTGTCCTCCAAAATGTATTTAAGAATTTTGAAATGTGTTCAAAACTGACTCCAATTTGGGGAGTGGCCGTACACCGAGAAAGAGAAATTGTAAGAAAATGATTCAACTTTTAACCTTTACTGTCTCATAGACGTAGGTTAAAAACGGCCTCCCTTTCACCCCTTACAGCCGTCCCTATCCTCCAAAATGTATTTAAGAATTTTGAAATGTGTTTAAAACTGACTCCAATTTGGGGAGTGGCCGTACACCGAGAAAGATGGCAGCAAACTAAGGTCACAAAGTTAATAAACAATTTTAATGCTGGCGCAGAGGCAATAGTGTATGGTCCAATCCTGAATGTCTTACGGCAAATAGCTACGTAAATTCTTTTTTCGATTCTCTGTAGGTCAGGGATGAGAAATTGTAAGAAAATGATTCAACTTTTAACCTTTACTGTCTCATAGACGTAGGTTAAAAACGGCCTCCCTTTCACCCCTTACAGCCGTCCCTGTCCTCCAAAATGTATTTAAGAATTTTGAAATGTGTTCAAAACTGACTCCAATTTGGGGAGTGGCCGTACACCGAGAAAGAGAAATTGTAAGAAAATGATTCAACTTTTAAAATTTACTGTTTCATAGACGTAGGTTAAAAACGGCCTCCCTTTCACCCCTTACAGCCGTCCCTGTCCTCCAAAATGTATTTAAGAATTTTGAAATGTGTTCAAAACTGACTCCAATTTAGGGAGTGGCAGTACACCGAGAAAGAGAAATTGTAAGAAAATGATTCAACTTTTAACCTTTACTGTCTCATAGATGTAGGTTAAAAACGGCCTCCCTTTCACCCCTTACAGCCGTCCCTGTCCTCCAAAATGTATTTAAGAATTTTGAAATGTGTTCAAAACTGACTCCAATTTGGGGAGTGGCCATACACCGAGAAAGATGGCAGCAAACTAAGGTCACAAAGTTAATAAACAATTTTAATGCTGGAGCAGAGGCAATAGTGTATGGTCCAATCCTGAATCTCTTACGGCAAATAGCTACGTAAATTCTTTTTTCGATTCTCTGTAGGTCAGGGATGAGAAATTGTAAGAAAATGATTCAACTTTTAACCTTTACTGTCTCATAGACGTAGGTTAAAAATGGCCTCCCTTTCACCCCTTACAGCCGTCCCTGTCCTCCAAAATGTATTTAAGAATTTTGAAATGTGTTCAAAACTGACACCAATTTGGGGAGTGGCCGTACACCGAGAAAGAGAAATTGTAAGAATATGATTAAACTTTTAACCTTTACTGTCTCATAGACGTAGGTTAAAAACGGCCTCCCTTTCACCCCTTACAGCCGTCCCTATCCTCCAAAATGTATTTAAGAATTTTGAAATGTGTTCAAAACTGACTCCAATTTGGGGAGTGGCCGTACACCGAGAAAGATGGCAGCAAACTAAGGTCACAAAGTTAATAAACAATTTTAATGCTGGAGCAGAGGCAATAGTGTATGGTCCAATCCTGAATGTCTTACGGCAAATAGCTACGT
The DNA here is from genome assembly GCF_964261635.1 of Lissotriton helveticus. Taxonomy (NCBI): domain Eukaryota; kingdom Metazoa; phylum Chordata; class Amphibia; order Caudata; family Salamandridae; genus Lissotriton; species Lissotriton helveticus. The sequence continues at coordinate 879,019,561 of NC_136073.1, forward strand.
AAATTCTTTTTTCGATTCTCTGTAGGTCAGGGATGAGAAATTGTAAGAAAATGATTCAACTTTTAACCTTTACTGTCTCATAGACGTAGGTTAAAAACGGCCTCCCTTTCACCCCTTACAGCCGTTCCTGTCCTCCAAAATGTATTTAAGAATTTTGAAATGTGTTCAAAACTGACTCCAATTTGGGGAGTGGCCGTACACCGAGAAAGAGAAATTGTAAGAATATGATTAAACTTTTAACCTTTACTGTCTCATAGACGTAGGTTAAAAACGGCCTCGCTTTCACCCCTTACAGCCGTCCCTATCCTCCAAAATGTATTTAAGAATTTTGAAATGTGTTCAAAACTGACTCCAATTTGGGGAGTGGCCATACACCGAGAAAGATGGCAGCAAACTAAGGTCACAAAGTTAATAAACAATTTTAATGCTGGCGCAGAGGCAATAGTGTATGGTCCAATCCTGAATGTCTTATGGCAAATAGCTACGTAAATTCTTTTTTCGATTCTCTGTAGGTCAGGGATGAGAAATTGTAATAAAATGATTCAACTTTTAACCTTTACTGTCTCATAGACGTAGGTTAAAAACTGCCTCCCTTTCACCCCTTACAGCCGTCCCTGTCCTCCAAAATGTATTTAAGAATTTTGAAATGTGTTCAAAACTGACTCCAATTTGGGGAGTGGCAGTACACCGAGAAAGAGAAATTGTAAGAAAATGATTCAACTTTTAACCTTTACTGTCTCATAGATGTAGGTTAAAAACGGCCTCCCTTTCACCCCTTACAGCCGTCCCTGTCCTCCAAAATGTATTTAAGAATTTTGAAATGTGTTCAAAACTGACTCCAATTTGGGGAGTGGCAGTACACCGAGAAAGAGAAATTGTAAGAAAATGATTCAACTTTTAACCTTTACTGTCTCATAGACGTAGGTCAAAAACGGCCTCCCTATCACCCCTTACAGCCGTCCCTGTCCTCCAAAATGTATTTAAGAATTTTGAAATGTGTTCAAAACTGACTCCAATTTGGGGAGTGGCCATACACCGAGAAAGATGGCAGCAAACTAAGGTCACAAAGTTAATAAACAATTTTAATGCTGGAGCAGAAGCAATAGTGTATGGTCCAATCCTGAATCTCTTACGGCAAATAGCTACGTAAATTCTTTTTTCGATTCTCTGTAGGTCAGGGATGAGAAATTGTAAGAAAATGATTCAACTTTTAACCTTTACTGTCTCATAGACGTAGGTTAAAAACGGCCTCCCTTTCACCCCTTACAGCCGTCCCTGTCCTCCAAAATGTATTTAAGAATTTTGAAATGTGTTCAAAACTGACTCCAATTTGGGGAGTGGCCGTACACCGAGAAAGAGAAGTTGTAAGAATATGATTAAACTTTTAACCTTTACTGTCTCATAGACGTAGGTTAAAAACGGCCTCCCTTTCACCCCTTACAGCCGTCCCTGTCCTCCAAAATGTATTTAAGAATTTTGAAATGTGTTCAAAACTGACTCCAATTTGGGGAGTGGCAGTACACCAAGAAAGAGAAATTGTAAGAAAATGATTCAACTTTTAACCTTTACTGTCTCATAGACGTAGGTCAAAAACTGCCTCCCTATCACCCCTTACAGCCGTCCCTGTCCTCCAAAATGTATTTAAGAATTTTGAAATGTGTTCAAAACTGACTCCAATTTGGGGAGTGGCCGTACACCGAGAAAGATGGCAGCAAACTAAGGTCACAAAGTTATTAAACAATTTTAATGCTGGAGCAGAGGCAATAGTGTATGGTCCAATCCTGAATGTCTTACGGCAATTAGCTACGTAAATTCTTTTTTCGATTCTCTGTAGGTCAGGGATGAGAAATTGTAAGAAAATGATTCAACTTTTAACCTTTACTGTCTCATAGACGTAGGTTAAAAACGGCCTCCCTTTCACCCCTTACAGCCGTCCCTGTCCTCCAAAATGTATTTAAGAATTTTGAAATGTGTTCAAAACTGACTCCAATTTGGGGAGTGGCCGTACACCGAGAAAGAGAAATTGTAAGAAAATGATTCAACTTTTAACCTTTACTGTCTCATAGACGTAGGTTAAAAACTTCCTGCCTTTCACCCCTTACAGCCGTCCCTATCCTCCAAAATGCATTTAAGAATTTTGAAATGTGTTCAAAACTGACTCCAATTTGGGGAGTGGCCGTACACCGAGAAAGAGAAATTGTAAGAAAATGATTCAACTTTTAACCTTTACTGTCTCATAGACGTAGGTTAAAAATGGCCTCCCTTTCACCCCTTACAGCCGTCCCTGTCCTCCAAAATGTATTTAAGAATTTTGAAATGTGTTCAAAACTGACTCCAATTTGGGGAGTGGCCATACACCAAGAAAGATGGCAGCAAACTAAGGTCACAAAGTTAATAAACAATTTTAATGCTGGAGCAGAGGCAATAGTGTATGGTCCAATCCTGAATCTCTTACGGCAAATAGCTACGTAAATTCTTTTTTCGATTCTCTGTAGGTCAGGGATGAGAAATTGTAAGAAAATGATTCAACTTTTAACCTTTACTGTCTCATAGACGTAGGTTAAAAACGGCCTCCCTTTCACCCCTTACAGCCGTCCCTGTCCTCCAAAATGTATTTAAGAATTTTGAAATGTGTTCAAAACTGACTCCAATTTGGGGAGTGGCCGTACACCGAGAAAGAGAAATTGTAAGAATATGATTAAACTTTTAACCTTTACTGTCTCATAGACGTAGGTTAAAAACGGCCTCCCTTTCACCCCTTACAGCCGTCCCTATCCTCCAAAATGTATTTAAGAATTTTGAAATGTGTTCAAAACTGACTCCAATTTGGGGAGTGGCCGTACACCGAGAAAGATGGCAGCAAACTAAGGTCACAAAGTTAATAAACAATTTTAATGCCGGAGCAGAGGCAATAGTGTATGGTCCAATCCTGAATGTCTTACGGCAAATAGCTACGTAAATTCTTTTTTCGATTCTCTGTAGGTCAGGGATGAGAAATTGTAAGAAAATGATTCAACTTTTAACCTTTACTGTCTCATAGACGTAGGTTAAAAACGGCCTCCCTTTCACCCCTTACAGCCGTCCCTGTCCTCCAAAATGTATTTAAGAATTTTGAAATGTGTTCAAAACTGACTCCAATTTGGGGAGTGGCCGTACACCGAGAAAGAGAAATTGTAAGAATATGATTAAACTTTTAACCTTTACTGTCTCAGACGTAGGTTAAAAACGGCCTCGCTTTCACCCCTTACAGCCGTCCCTATCCTCCAAAATGTATTTAAGAATTTTGAAATGTGTTCAAAACTGACTCCAATTTGGGGAGTGGCCGTACACCGAGAAAGAGAAATTGTAAGAAAATGATTCAACTTTTAACCTTTACTGTTTCATAGACGTAGGTTAAAAACGGCCTCCCTTTCACCCCTTACAGCCGTCCCTGTCCTCCAAAATGTATTTAAGAATTTTGAAATGTGTTCAAAACTGACTCCAATTTGGGGAGTGGCAGTACACCGAGAAAGAGAAATTGTAAGAAAATGATTCAACTTTTAACCTTTACTGTCTCATAGACGTAGGTTAAAAACGGCCTCCCTTTCACCCCTTACAGCCGTCCCTGTCCTCCAAAATGTATTTAAGAATTTGGAAATGTGTTCAAAACTGACTCCAATTTGGGGAGTGGCCATACACCGAGAAAGATGGCAGCAAACTAAGGTCACAAAGTTAATAAACAATTTTAATGCTGGAGCAGAGGCAATAGTGTATGGTCCAATCCTGAATCTCTTACGGCAAATAGCTACGTAAATTCTTTTTTCGATTCTCTGTAGGTCAGGGATGAGAAATTGTAAGAAAATGATTCAACTTTTAACCTTTACTGTCTCATAGACGTAGGTTAAAAACGGCCTCCCTTTCACCCCTTACAGCCGTCCCTGTCCTCCAAAATGTATTTAAGAATTTTGAAATGTGTTCAAAACTGACTCCAATTTGGGGAGTGGCCGTACACCGAGAAAGAGAAATTGTAAGAAAATGATTCAACTTTTAACCTTTACTGTCTCATAGACGTAGGTTAAAAACGGCCTCCCTTTCACCCCTTACAGCCGTCCCTGTCCTCCAAAATGTATTTAAGAATTTTGAAATGTGTTCAAAACTGACTCCAATTTGGGGAGTGGCCATACACCGAGAAAGATGGCAGCAAACTAAGGTCACAAAGTTAATAAACAATTTTAATGCTGGAGCAGAAGCAATAGTGTATGGTCCAATCCTGAATCTCTTACGGCAAATAGCTACGTAAATTCTTTTTTCGATTCTCTGTAGGTCAGGGATGAGAAATTGTAAGAAAATGATTCAACTTTTAACCTTTACTGTCTCATAGACGTAGGTTAAAAACGGCCTCCCTTTCACCCCTTACAGCCGTCCCTGTCCTCCAAAATGTATTTAAGAATTTTGAAATGTGTTCAAAACTGACTCCAATTTGGGGAGTGGCCGTACACCGAGAAAGAGAAATTGTAAGAATATGATTAAACTTTTAACCTTTACTGTCTCATAGACGTAGGTTAAAAACGGCCTCCCTTTCACCCCTTACAGCCGTCCCTGTCCTCCAAAATGTATTTAAGAATTTTGAAATGTGTTCAAAACTGACTCCAATTTGGGGAGTGGCAGTACACCGAGAAAGAGAAATTGTAAGAAAATGATTCAACTTTTAACCTTTACTGTCTCATAGACGTAGGTCAAAAACTGCCTCCCTATCACCCCTTACAGCCGTCCCTGTCCTCCAAAATGTATTTAAGAATTTTGAAATGTGTTCAAAACTGACTCCAATTTGGGGAGTGGCCGTACACCGAGAAAGATGGCAGCAAACTAAGGTCACAAAGTTATTAAACAATTTTAATGCTGGAGCAGAGGCAATAGTGTATGGTCCAATCCTGAATGTCTTACGGCAATTAGCTACGTAAATTCTTTTTTCGATTCTCTGTAGGTCAGGGATGAGAAATTGTAAGAAAATGATTCAACTTTTAACCTTTACTGTCTCATAGACGTAGGTTAAAAACGGCCTCCCTTTCATCCCTTACAGCCGTCCCTGTCCTCCAAAATGTATTTAAGAATTTTGAAATGTGTTCAAAACTGACTCCAATTTGGGGAGTGGCCGTACACCGAGAAAGAGAAATTGTAAGAAAATGATTCAACTTTTAACCTTTACTGTCTCATAGACGTAGGTTAAAAACTTCCTGCCTTTCACCCCTTACAGCCGTCCCTATCCTCCAAAATGCATTTAAGAATTTTGAAATGTGTTCAAAACTGACTCCAATTTGGGGAGTGGCCGTACACCAAGAAAGAGAAATTGTAAGAAAATGATTCAACTTTTAACCTTTACTGTCTCATAGACGTAGGTTAAAAATGGCCTCCCTTTCACCCCTTACAGCCGTCCCTGTCCTCCAAAATGTATTTAAGAATTTTGAAATGTGTTCAAAACTGACTCCAATTTGGGGAGTGGCCATACACCGAGAAAGATGGCAGCAAACTAAGGTCACAAAGTTAATAAACAATTTTAATGCTGGAGCAGAGGCAATAGTGTATGGTCCAATCCTGAATCTCTTACGGCAAATAGCTACGTAAATTCTTTTTTCGATTCTCTGTAGGTCAGGGATGAGAAATTGTAAGAAAATGATTCAACTTTTAACCTTTACTGTCTCATAGACGTAGGTTAAAAACGGCCTCCCTTTCACCCCTTACAGCCGTCCCTGTCCTCCAAAATGTATTTAAGAATTTTGAAATGTGTTCAAAACTGACTCCAATTTGGGGAGTGGCCGTACACCGAGAAAGAGAAATTGTAAGAATATGATTAAACTTTTAACCTTTACTGTCTCATAGACGTAGGTTAAAAACGGCCTCCCTTTCACCCCTTACAGCCGTCCCTATCCTCCAAAATGTATTTAAGAATTTTGAAATGTGTTCAAAACTGACTCCAATTTGGGGAGTGGCCGTACACCGAGAAAGATGGCAGCAAACTAAGGTCACAAAGTTAATAAACAATTTTAATGCCGGAGCAGAGGCAATAGTGTATGGTCCAATCCTGAATGTCTTACGGCAAATAGCTACGTAAATTCTTTTTTCGATTCTCTGTAGGTCAGGGATGAGAAATTGTAAGAAAATGATTCAACTTTTAACCTTTACTGTCTCATAGACGTAGGTTAAAAACGGCCTCCCTTTCACCCCTTACAGCCGTCCCTGTCCTCCAAAATGTATTTAAGAATTTTGAAATGTGTTCAAAACTGACTCCAATTTGGGGAGTGGCCGTACACCGAGAAAGATGGCAGCAAACTAAGGTCACAAAGTTAATAAACAATTTTAATGCTGGCTCAGAGGCAATAGTGTATGGTCCAATCCTGAATGTCTTATGGCAAATAGCTACGTAAATTCTTTTTTCGATTCTCTGTAGGTCAGGGATGAGAAATTGTAATAAAATGATTCAACTTTTAACCTTTACTGTCTCATAGACGTAGGTTAAAAACGGCCTCCCTTTCACCCCTTACAGCCGTCCCTGTCCTCCAAAATGTATTTAAGAATTTTGAAATGTGTTCAAAACTGACTCCAATTTGGGGAGTGGCCGTACACCGAGAAAGAGAAATTGTAAGAATATGATTAAACTTTTAACCTTTACTGTCTCAGACGTAGGTTAAAAACGGCCTCGCTTTCACCCCTTGCAGCCGTCCCTATCCTCCAAAATGTATTTAAGAATTTTGAAATGTGTTCAAAACTGACTCCAATTTGGGGAGTGGCCGTACACCGAGAAAGAGAAATTGTAAGAAAATGATTCAACTTTTAACCTTTACTGTTTCATAGACGTAGGTTAAAAACGGCCTCCCTTTCACCCCTTACAGCCGTCCCTGTCCTCCAAAATGTATTTAAGAATTTTGAAATGTGTTCAAAACTGACTCCAATTTGGGGAGTGGCAGTACACCGAGAAAGAGAAATTGTAAGAAAATGATTCAACTTTTAACCTTTACTGTCTCATAGACGTAGGTTAAAAACGGCCTCCCTTTCACCCCTTACAGCCGTCCCTGTCCTCCAAAATGTATTTAAGAATTTTGAAATGTGTTCAAAACTGACTCCAATTTGGGGAGTGGCCATACACCGAGAAAGATGGCAGCAAACTAAGGTCACAAAGTTAATAAACAATTTTAATGCTGGAGCAGAGGCAATAGTGTATGGTCCAATCCTGAATCTCTTACGGCAAATAGCTACGTAAATTCTTTTTTCGATTCTCTGTAGGTCAGGGATGAGAAATTGTAAGAAAATGATTCAACTTTTAACCTTTACTGTCTCATAGACGTAGGTTAAAAACGGCCTCCCTTTCACCCATTACAGCCGTCCCTGTCCTCCAAAATGTATTTAAGAATTTTGAAATGTGTTCAAAACTGACTCCAATTTGGGGAGTGGCAGTACACCGAGAAAGAGAAATTGTAAGAAAATGATTCAACTTTTAACCTTTACTGTCTCATAGACGTAGGTTAAAAACGGCCTCCCTTTCACCCCTTACAGCCGTCCCTGTCCTCCAAAATGTATTTAAGAATTTTGAAATGTGTTCAAAACTGACTCCAATTTGGGGAGTGGCCGTACACCGAGAAAGAGAAATTGTAAGAAAATGATTCAACTTTTAACCTTTACTGTCTCATAGACGTAGGTTAAAAACGGCCTCCCTTTCACCCCTTACAGCCGTCCCTATCCTCCAAAATGTATTTAAGAATTTTGAAATGTGTTCAAAACTGACTCCAATTTGGGGAGTGGCCGTACACCGAGAAAGATGGCAGCAAACTAAGGTCACAAAGTTAATAAACAATTTTAATGCTGGCGCAGAGGCAATAGTGTATGGTCCAATCCTGAATGTCTTACGGCAAATAGTTACGTAAATTCTTTTTTCGATTCTCTGTAGGTCAGGGATGAGAAATTGTAAGAAAATGATTCAACTTTTAACCTTTACTGTCTCATAGACGTAGGTTTAAAACGGCCTCCCTTTCACCCCTTACAGCCGTCCCTGTCCTCCAAAATGTATTTAAGAATTTTGAAATGTGTTCAAAACTGACTCCAATTTGGGGAGTGGCCGTACACCGAGAAAGAGAAATTGTAAGAAAATGATTCAACTTTTAACCTTTACTGTCTCATAGACGTAGGTTAAAAACAGCCTCCCTTTCACCCCTTACAGCCGTCCCTGTCCTCCAAAATGTATTTAAGAATTTTGAAATGTGTTCAAAACTGACTCCAATTTGGGGAGTGGCAGTACACCGAGAAAGAGAAATTGTAAGAAAATGATTCAACTTTTAACCTTTACTGTCTCATAGACGTAGGTTAAAAACGGCCTGCCTTTCACCCCTTACAGCCGTCCCTGTCCTCCAAAATGTATTTAAGAATTTTGAAATGTGTTCAAAACTGACTCCAATTTGGGGAGTGGCAGTACACCGAGAAAGAGAAATTGTAAGAAAATGATTCAACTTTTAACCTTTACTGTCTCATAGACGTAGGTTAAAAACGGCCTCCCTTTCACCCCTTACAGCCGTCCCTGTCCTCCAAAATGTATTTAAGAATTTTGAAATGTGTTCAAAACTGACTCCAATTTGGGGAGTGGCAGTACACCGAGAAAGAGAAATTGTAAGAAAATGATTCAACTTTTAACCTTTACTGTCTCATAGACGTAGGTTAAAAACGGCCTCCCTATCACCCCTTACAGCCGTCCCTGTCCTCCAAAATGTATTTAAGAATTTTGAAATGTGTTCAAAACTGACTCCAATTTGGGGAGTGGCCATACACCGAGAAAGATGGCAGCAAACTAAGGTCACAAAGTTAATAAACAATTTTAATGCTGGAGCAGAAGCAATAGTGTATGGTCCAATCCTGAATCTCTTACGGCAAATAGCTACGTAAATTCTTTTTTCGATTCTCTGTAGGTCAGGGATGAGAAATTGTAAGAAAATGATTCAACTTTTAACCTTTACTGTCTCATAGACGTAGGTTAAAAACGGCCTCCCTTTCACCCCTTACAGCCGTCCCTGTCCTCCAAAATGTATTTAAGAATTTTGAAATGTGTTCAAAACTGACTCCAATTTGGGGAGTTGCCGTACACCGAGAAAGAGAAATTGTAAGAATATGATTAAACTTTTAACCTTTACTGTCTCATAGACGTAGGTTAAAAACGGCCTCCCTTTCACCCCTTACAGCCGTCCCTATCCTCCAAAATGTATTTAAGAATTTTGAAATGTGTTCAAAACTGACTCCAATTTGGGGAGTGGCCGTACACCGAGAAAGATGGCAGCAAACTAAGGTCACAAAGTTAATAAACAATTTTAATGCTGGAGCAGAGGCAATAGTGTATGGTCCAATCCTGAATGTCTTACGGCAAATAGCTACGTAAATTCTTTTTTCGATTCTCTGTAGGTCAGGGATGAGAAATTGTAAGAAAATGATTCAACTTTTAACCTTTACTGTCTCATAGACGTAGGTTAAAAACGGCCTCCCTTTCACCCCTTACAGCCGTCCCTATCCTCCAAAATGTATTTAAGAATTTTGAAATGTGTTCAAAACTGACTCCAATTTGGGGAGTGGCCGTACACCGAGAAAGATGGCAGCAAACTAAGGTCACAAAGTTAATAAACAATTTTAATGCTGGCGCAGAGGCAATAGTGTATGGTCCAATCCTGAATGTCTTACGGCAAATAGCTACGTAAATTCTTTTTTCGATTCTCTGTAGGTCAGGGATGAGAAATTGTAAGAAAATGATTCAACTTTTAACCTTTACTGTCTCATAGACATAGGTTAAAAACGGCCTCCCTTTCACCCCTTACAGCCGTCCCTATCCTCCAAAATGTATTTAAGAATTTTGAAATGTGTTCAAAACTGACTCCAATTTGGGGAGTGGCCGTACACCGAGAAAGATGGCAGCAAACTAAGGTCACAAAGTTAATAAACAATTTTAATGCTGGCGCAGAGGCAATAGTGTATGGTCCAATCCTGAATGTCTTACGGCAAATAGCTACGTAAATTCTTTTTTCGATTCTCTGTAGGTCAGGGATGAGAAATTGTAAGAAAATGATTCAACTTTTAACCTTTACTGTCTCATAGACGTAGGTTAAAAACGGCCTCCCTTTCACCCCTTACAGCCGTCCCTGTCCTCCAAAATGTATTTAAGAATTTTGAAATGTGTTCAAAACTGACTCCAATTTGGGGAGTGGCCGTACACCGAGAAAGAGAAATTGTAAGAAAATGATTCAACTTTTAAAATTTACTGTTTCATAGACGTAGGTTAAAAACGGCCTCCCTTTCACCCCTTACAGCCGTCCCTGTCCTCCAAAATGTATTTAAGAATTTTGAAATGTGTTCAAAACTGACTCCAATTTAGGGAGTGGCAGTACACCGAGAAAGAGAAATTGTAAGAAAATGATTCAACTTTTAACCTTTACTGTCTCATAGACGTAGGTTAAAAACGGCCTCCCTTTCACCCCTTACAGCCGTCCCTGTCCTCCAAAATGTATTTAAGAATTTTGAAATGTGTTCAAAACTGACTCCAATTTAGGGAGTGGCAGTACACCGAGAAAGAGAAATTGTAAGAAAATGATTCAACTTTTAACCTTTACTGTCTCATAGACGTAGGTTAAAAACGGCCTCCCTTTCACCCCTTACAGCCGTCCCTGTCCTCCAAAATGTATTTAAGAATTTTGAAATGTGTTCAAAACTGACTCCAATTTAGGGAGTGGCAGTACACCGAGAAAGAGAAATTGTAAGAAAATGATTCAACTTTTAACCTTTACTGTCTCATAGACGTAGGTTAAAAACGGCCTCCCTTTCACCCCTTACAGCCGTCCCTGTCCTCCAAAATGTATTTAAGAATTTTGAAATGTGTTCAAAACTGACTCCAATTTGGGGAGTGGCCATACACCGAGAAAGATGGCAGCAAACTAAGGTCACAAAGTTAATAAACAATTTTAATACTGGAGCTGAGGCAATAGTGTATGGTCCAATCCTGAATCTCTTACGGCAAATAGCTACGTAAATTCTTTTTTCGATTCTCTGTAGGTCAGGGATGAGAAATTGTAAGAAAATGATTCAACTTTTAACCTTTACTGTCTCATAGACGTAGGTTAAAAACGGCCTCCCTTTCACCCCTTACAGCCGTCCCTGTCCTCCAAAATGTTTTTAAGAATTTTGAAATGTGTTCAAAACTGACTCCAATTTGGGGAGTGGCCGTACACCGAGAAAGAGAAATTGTAAGAATATGATTAAACTTTTAACCTTTACTGTCTCATAGACGTAGGTTAAAAACGGCCTCCCTTTCACCCCTTACAGCCGTCCCTATCCTCCAAAATGTATTTAAGAATTTTGAAATGTGTTCAAAACTGACTCCAATTTGGGGAGTGGCCGTACACCGAGAAAGATGGCAGCAAACTAAGGTCACAAAGTTAATAAACAATTTTAATGCTGGAGCAGAGGCAATAGTGTATGGTCCAATCCTGAATGTCTTACGGCAAATAGCTACGTAAATTCTTTTTTCGATTCTCTGTAGGTCAGGGATGAGAAATTGTAAGAAAATGATTCAACTTTTAACCTTTACTGTCTCATAGACGTAGGTTAAAAACGGCCTCCCTTTCACCCCTTACAGCCGTCCCTGTCCTCCAAAATGTATTTAAGAATTTTGAAATGTGTTCAAAACTGACTCCAATTTGGGGAGTGGCCGTACACCGAGAAAGATGGCAGCAAACTAAGGTCACAAAGTTAATAAACAATTTTAATGCTGGCGCAGAGGCAATAGTGTATGGTCCAATCCTGAATGTCTTATGGCAAATAGCTACGTAAATTCTTTTTTCGATTCTCTGTAGGTCAGGGATGAGAAATTGTAATAAAATGATTCAACTTTTAACCTTTACTGTCTCATAGACGTAGGTTAAAAACGGCCTCCCTTTCACCCCTTACAGCCGTCCCTGTCCTCCAAAATGTTTTTAAGAATTTTGAAATGTGTTCAAAACTGACTCCAATTTGGGGAGTGGCCGTACACCGAGAAAGAGAAATTGTAAGAATATGATTAAACTTTTAACCTTTACTGTCTCATAGACGTAGGTTAAAAACGGCCTCCCTTTCACCCCTTACAGCCGTCCCTATCCTCCAAAATGTATTTAAGAATTTTGAAATGTGTTCAAAACTGACTCCAATTTGGGGAGTGGCCGTACACCGAGAAAGATGGCAGCAAACTAAGGTCACAAAGTTAATAAACAATTTTAATGCTGGAGCAGAGGCAATAGTGTATGGTCCAATCCTGAATGTCTTACGGCAAATAGCTACGTAAATTCTTTTTTCGATTCTCTGTAGGTCAGGGATGAGAAATTGTAAGAAAATGATTCAACTTTTAACCTTTACTGTCTCATAGACGTAGGTTAAAAACGGCCTCCCTTTCACCCCTTACAGCCGTCCCTGTCCTCCAAAATGTATTTAAGAATTTTGAAATGTGTTCAAAACTGACTCCAATTTGGGGAGTGGCCGTACACCGAGAAAGATGGCAGCAAACTAAGGTCACAAAGTTAATAAACAATTTTAATGCTGGCGCAGAGGCAATAGTGTATGGTCCAATCCTGAATGTCTTATGGCAAATAGCTACGTAAATTCTTTTTTCGATTCTCTGTAGGTCAGGGATGAGAAATTGTAATAAAATGATTCAACTTTTAACCTTTACTGTCTCATAGACGTAGGTTAAAAACGGCCTCCCTATCACCCCTTACAGCCGTCCCTGTCCTCCAAAATGTATTTAAGAATTTTGAAATGTGTTCAAAACTGACTCCAATTTGGGGAGTGGCCATACACCGAGAAAGATGGCAGCAAACTAAGGTCACAAAGTTAATAAACAATTTTAATGCTGGAGCAGAAGCAATAGTGTATGGTCCAATCCTGAATCTCTTACGGCAAATAGCTACGTAAATTCTTTTTTCGATTCTCTGTAGGTCAGGGATGAGAAATTGTAAGAAAATGATTCAACTTTTAACCTTTACTGTCTCATAGACGTAGGTTAAAAACGGCCTCCCTTTCACCCCTTACAGCCGTCCCTGTCCTCCAAAATGTATTTAAGAATTTTGAAATGTGTTCAAAACTGACTCCAATTTGGGGAGTGGCCGTACACCGAGAAAGAGAAATTGTAAGAATATGATTAAACTTTTAACCTTTACTGTCTCATAGACGTAGGTTAAAAACGGCCTCCCTTTCACCCCTTACAGCCGTCCCTATCCTCCAAAATGTATTTAAGAATTTTGAAATGTGTTCAAAACTGACTCCAATTTGGGGAGTGGCCGTACACCGAGAAAGATGGCAGCAAACTAAGGTCACAAAGTTAATAAACAATTTTAATGCTGGAGCAGAGGCAATAGTGTATGGTCCAATCCTGAATGTCTTACGGCAAATAGCTACGTAAATTCTTTTTTCGATTCTCTGTAGGTCAGGGATGAGAAATTGTAAGAAAATGATTCAACTTTTAACCTTTACTGTCTCATAGACGTAGGTTAAAAACGGCCTCCCTTTCACCCCTTACAGCCGTCCCTGTCCTCCAAAATGTATTTAAGAATTTTGAAATGTGTTCAAAACTGACTCCAATTTGGGGAGTGGCCGTACACCGAGAAAGATGGCAGCAAACTAAGGTCACAAAGTTAATAAACAATTTTAATGCTGGCGCAGAGGCAATAGTGTATGGTCCAATCCTGAATGTCTTATGGCAAATAGCTACGTAAATTCTTTTTTCGATTCTCTGTAGGTCAGGGATGAGAAATTGTAATAAAATGATTCAACTTTTAACCTTTACTGTCTCATAGACGTAGGTTAAAAACGGCCTCCCTTTCACCCCTTACAGCCGTCCCTGTCCTCCAAAATGTATTTAAGAATTTTGAAATGTGTTCAAAACTGACTCCAATTTGGGGAGTGGCCGTACACCGAGAAAGATGGCAGCAAACTAAGGTCACAAAGTTATTAAACAATTTTAATGCTGGAGCAGAGGCAATAGTGTATGGTCCAATCCTGAATGTCTTACGGCAAATAGCTACGTAAATTCTTTTTTCGATTCTCTGTAGGTCAGGGATGAGAAATTGTAAGAAAATGATTCAACTTTTAACCTTTACTGTCTCATAGACGTAGGTTAAAAACGGCCTCCCTTTCACCCCTTACAGCCGTCCCTGTCCTCCAAAATGTATTTAAGAATTTTGAAATGTGTTCAAAACTGACTCCAATTTGGGGAGTGGCCGTACACCGAGAAAGAGAAATTGTAAGAAAATGATTCAACTTTTAACCTTTACTGTCTCATAGACGTAGGTTAAAAACGGCCTCCCTTTCACCCCTTACAGCCGTCCCTATCCTCCAAAATGTATTTAAGAATTTTGAAATGTGTTCAAAACTGACTCCAATTTGGGGAGTGGCCGTACACCGAGAAAGATGGCAGCAAACTAAGGTCACAAAGTTAATAAACAATTTTAATGCTGGCGCAGAGGCAATAGTGTATGGTCCAATCCTGAATGTCTTACGGCAAATAGCTACGTAAATTCTTTTTTCGATTCTCTGTAGGTCAGGGATGAGAAATTGTAAGAAAATGATTCAACTTTTACCCTTTACTGTCTCATAGACGTAGGTTAAAAACGGCCTCCCTTTCACCCCTTACAGCCGTCCCTATCCTCCAAAATGTATTTAAGAATTTTGAAATGTGTTCAAAACTGACTCCAATTTGGGGAGTGGCCGTACACCGAGAAAGATGGCAGCAAACTAAGGTCACAAAGTTAATAAACAATTTTAATGCTGGCGCAGAGGCAATAGTGTATGGTCCAATCCTGAATGTCTTACGGCAAATAGCTACGTAAATTCTTTTTTCGATTCTCTGTAGGTCAGGGATGAGAAATTGTAAGAAAATGATTCAACTTTTAACCTTTACTGTCTCATAGACGTAGGTTAAAAACGGCCTCCCTTTCACCCCTTACAGCCGTCCCTGTCCTCCAAAATGTATTTAAGAATTTTGAAATGTGTTCAAAACTGACTCCAATTTGGGGAGTGGCCGTACACCGAGAAAGAGAAATTGTAAGAAAATGATTCAACTTTTAAAATTTACTGTTTCATAGACGTAGGTTAAAAACGGCCTCCCTTTCACCCCTTACAGCCGTCCCTGTCCTCCAAAATGTATTTAAGAATTTTGAAATGTGTTCAAAACTGACTCCAATTTGGGGAGTGGCAGTACACCGAGAAAGAGAAATTGTAAGAAAATGATTCAACTTTTAACCTTTACTGTCTCATAGACGTAGGTCAAAAACGGCCTCCCTATCACCCCTTACAGCCGTCCCTGTCCTCCAAAATGTATTTAAGAATTTTGAAATGTGTTCAAAACTGACTCCAATTTGGGGAGTGGCCATACACCGAGAAAGATGGCAGCAAACTAAGGTCACAAAGTTAATAAACAATTTTAATGCTGGAGCAGAAGCAATAGTGTATGGTCCAATCCTGAATCTCTTACGGCAAATAGCTACGTAAATTCTTTTTTCGATTCTCTGTAGGTCAGGGATGAGAAATTGTAAGAAAATGATTCAACTTTTAACCTTTACTGTCTCATAGACGTAGGTTAAAACGGCCTCCCTTTCACCCCTTACAGCCGTCCCTGTCCTCCAAAATGTATTTAAGAATTTTGAAATGTGTTCAAAACTGACTCCAATTTGGGGAGTGGCCGTACACCGAGAAAGAGAAATTGTAAGAATATGATTAAACTTTTAACCTTTACTGTCTCATAGACGTAGGTTAAAAACGGCCTCCCTTTCACCCCTTACAGCCGTCCCTATCCTCCAAAATGTATTTAAGAATTTTGAAATGTGTTCAAAACTGACTCCAATTTGGGGAGTGGCCGTACACCGAGAAAGATGGCAGCAAACTAAGGTCACAAAGTTAATAAACAATTTTAATGCTGGAGCAGAGGCAATAGTGTATGGTCCAATCCTGAATGTCTTACGGCAAATAGCTACGTAAATTCTTTTTTCGATTCTCTGTAGGTCAGGGATGAGAAATTGTAAGAAAATGATTCAACTTTTAACCTTTACTGTCTCATAGACGTAGGTTAAAAACGGCCTCCCTTTCACCCCTTACAGCCGTCCCTGTCCTCCAAAATGTATTTAAGAATTTTGAAATGTGTTCAAAACTGACTCCAATTTGGGGAGTGGCCGTACACCGAGAAAGATGGCAGCAAACTAAGGTCACAAAGTTAATAAACAATTTTAATGCTGGCGCAGAGGCAATAGTGTATGGTCCAATCCTGAATGTCTTATGGCAAATAGCTACGTAAATTCTTTTTTCGATTCTCTGTAGGTCAGGGATGAGAAATTGTAATAAAATGATTCAACTTTTAACCTTTACTGTCTCATAGACGTAGGTTAAAAACGGCCTCCCTTTCACCCCTTACAGCCGTCCCTGTCCTCCAAAATGTATTTAAGAATTTTGAAATGTGTTCAAAACTGACTCCAATTTGGGGAGTGGCCGTACACCGAGAAAGATGGCAGCAAACTAAGGTCACAAAGTTATTAAACAATTTTAATGCTGGAGCAGAGGCAATAGTGTATGGTCCAATCCTGAATGTCTTACGGCAAATAGCTACGTAAATTCTTTTTTCGATTCTCTGTAGGTCAGGGATGAGAAATTGTAAGAAAATGATTCAACTTTTAACCTTTACTGTCTCATAGACGTAGGTTAAAAACGGCCTCCCTTTCAACCCTTACAGCCGTCCCTGTCCTCCAAAATGTATTTAAGAATTTTGAAATGTGTTCAAAACTGACTCCAATTTGGGGAGTGGGCGTACACCGAGAAAGAGAAATTGTAAGAAAATGATTCAACTTTTAACCTTTACTGTCTCATAGACGTAGGTTAAAAACGGCCTCCCTTTCACCCCTTACAGCCGTCCCTATCCTCCAAAATGTATTTAAGAATTTTGAAATGTGTTCAAAACTGACTCCAATTTGGGGAGTGGCCATACACCGAGAAAGATGGCAGCAAACTAAGGTCACAAAGTTAATAAACAATTTTAATGCTGGCGCAGAGGCAATAGTGTATGGTCCAATCCTGAATGTCTTACGGCAAATAGCTACGTAAATTCTTTTTTCGATTCTCTGTACGTCAGGGATGAGAAATTGTAAGAAAATGATTCAACTTTTAACCTTTACTGTCTCATAGACGTAGGTTAAAAACGGCCTCCCTTTCACCCCTTACAGCCGTCCCTATCCTCCAAAATGTATTTAAGAATTTTGAAATGTGTTCAAAACTGACTCCAATTTGGGGAGTGGCCGTACACCGAGAAAGATGGCAGCAAACTAAGGTCACAAAGTTAATAAACAATTTTAATGCTGGCGCAGAGGCAATAGTGTATGGTCCAATCCTGAATGTCTTACGGCAAATAGCTACGTAAATTCTTTTTTCGATTCTCTGTAGGTCAGGGATGAGAAATTGTAAGAAAATGATTCAACTTTTAACCTTTACTGTCTCATAGACGTAGGTTAAAAACGGCCTCCCTTTCACCCCTTACAGCCGTCCCTGTCCTCCAAAATGTATTTAAGAATTTTGAAATGTGTTCAAAACTGACTCCAATTTGGGGAGTGGCCGTACACCGAGAAAGAGAAATTGTAAGAAAATGATTCAACTTTTAAAATTTACTGTTTCATAGACGTAGGTTAAAAACGGCCTCCCTTTCACCCCTTACAGCCGTCCCTGTCCTCCAAAATGTATTTAAGAATTTTGAAATGTGTTCAAAACTGACTCCAATTTAGGGAATGGCAGTACACCGAGAAAGAGAAATTGTAAGAAAATGATTCAACTTTTAACCTTTACTGTCTCATAGACGTAGGTTAAAAACGGCCTCCCTTTCACCCCTTACAGCCGTCCCTGTCCTCCAAAATGTATTTAAGAATTTTGAAATGTGTTCAAAACTGACTCCAATTTGGGGAGTGGCCATACACCGAGAAAGATGGCAGCAAACTAAGGTCACAAAGTTAATAAACAATTTTAATACTGGAGCTGAGGCAATAGTGTATGGTCCAATCCTGAATCTCTTACGGCAAATAGCTACGTAAATTCTTTTTTCGATTCTCTGTAGGTCAGGGATGAGAAATTGTAAGAAAATGATTCAACTTTTAACCTTTACTGTCTCATAGACGTAGGTTAAAAACGGCCTCCCTTTCACCCCTTACAGCCGTGTCCCTGTCCTCCAAAATGTATTTAAGAATTTTGAAATGTGTTCAAAACTGACTCCAATTTGGGGAGTGGCCGTACACCGAGAAAGAGAAATTGTAAGAAAATGATTCAACTTTTAACCTTTACTGTCTCATAGACGTAGGTTAAAAACGGCCTCCCTTTCACCCCTTACAGCCGTCCCTGTCCTCCAAAATGTATTTAAGAATTTTGAAATGTGTTCAAAACTGACTCCAATTTGGGGAGTGGCAGTACACCGAGAAAGAGAAATTGTAAGAAAATGATTCAACTTTTAACCTTTACTGTCTCATAGACGTAGGTTAAAAACGGCCTCCCTTTCACTCCTTACAGCCGTCCCTGTCCTCCAAAATGTATTTAAGAATTTTGAAATGTGTTCAAAACTGACTCCAATTTGGGGAGTGGCAGTACACCGAGAAAGAGAAATTGTAAGAAAATGATTCAACTTTTAACCTTTACTGTCTCATAGACGTAGGTTAAAAACGGCCTCCCTTTCACCCCTTACAGCCGTCCCTGTCCTCCAAAATGTATTTAAGAATTTTGAAATGTGTTCAAAACTGACTCCAATTTGGGGAGTGGCCGTACACCGAGAAAGAGAAATTGTAAGAAAATGATTCAACTTTTAACCTTTACTGTCTCATAGACGTAGGTTAAAAACGGCCTCCCTTTCACCCCTTACAGCCGTCCCTATCCTCCAAAATGTATTTAAGAATTTTGAAATGTGTTCAAAACTGACTCCAATTTGGGGAGTGGCCGTACACCGAGAAAGATGGCAGCAAACTAAGGTCACAAAGTTAATAAACAATTTTAATGCTGGCGCAGAGGCAATAGTGTATGGTCCAATCCTGAATGTCTTACGGCAAATAGCTACGTAAATTCTTTTTTCGATTCTCTGTAGGTCAGGGATGAGAAATTGTAAGAAAATGATTCAACTTTTAACCTTTACTGTCTCATAGACGTAGGTTAAAAACGGCCTCCCTTTCACCCCTTACAGCCGTCCCTGTCCTCCAAAATGTATTTAAGAATTTTGAAATGTGTTCAAAACTGACTCCAATTTGGGGAGTGGCCGTACACCGAGAAAGAGAAATTGTAAGAAAATGATTCAACTTTTAACCTTTACGTCTCATAGACGTAGGTTAAAAACGGCCTCCCTTACAGCCGTCCCTGTCCTCCAAAATGTATTTAGGAATTTTGAAATGTGTTCAAAACTGACTCCAATTTGGGGAGTGGCAGTACACCGAGAAAGAGAAATTGTAAGAAAATGATTCAACTTTTAACCTTTACTGTCTCATAGACGTAGTTTAAAAACGGCCTCCCTTTCACCCCTTACAGCCGTCCCTGTCCTCCAAAATGTATTTAAGAATTTTGAAATGTGTTCAAAACTGACTCCAATTTGGGGAGTGGCAATACACCGAGAAAGAGAAATTGTAAGAAAATGATTCAACTTTTAACCTTTACTGTCTCATAGATGTAGGTTAAAAACTGCCTCCCTTTCACCCCTTACAGCCGTCCCTGTCCTCCAAAATGTATTTAAGAATTTTGAAATGTGTTCAAAACTGACTCCAATTTGGGGAGTGGCCGTACACCGAGAAAGAGAAATTGTAAGAAAATGATTCAACTTTTAACCTTTACTGTCTCATAGACGTAGGTTAAAAACGGCCTCCCTTTCACCCCTTACAGCCGTCCCTATCCTCCAAAATGTATTTAAGAATTTTGAAATGTGTTCAAAACTGACTCCAATTTGGGGAGTGGCAGTACACCGAGAAAGATGGCAGCAAACTAAGGTCACAAAGTTAATAAACAATTTTAATGCTGGCGCAGAGGCAATAGTGTATGGTCCAATCCTGAATGTCTTACGGCAAATAGCTACGTAAATTCTTTTTTCGATTCTCTGTAGGTCAGGGATGAGAAATTATAAGAAAATGATTCAACTTTTAACCTTTACTGTCTCATAGACGTAGGTTAAAAACGGCCTCCCTTTCACCCCTTACAGCCGTCCCTGTCCTCCAAAATGTATTTAAGAATTTTGAAATGTGTTCAAAACTGACTCCAATTTGGGGAGTGGCCGTACACCGAGAAAGAGAAATTGTAAGAAAATGATTCAACTTTTAACCTTTACTGTCTCATAGACGTAGGTTAAAAACGGCCTCCCTTTCACCCCTTACAGCCGTCCCTGTCCTCCAAAATGTATTTAAGAATTTTGAAATGTGTTCAAAACTGACTCCAATTTGGGGAGTGGCAGTACACCGAGAAAGAGAAATTGTAAGAAAATGATTCAACTTTTAACCTTTACTGTCTCATAGACGTAGGTTAAAAACGGCCTCCCTTTCACCCCTTACAGCCGTCCCTGTCCTCCAAAATGTATTTAAGAATTTTGAAATGTGTTCAAAACTGACTCCAATTTGGGGAGTGGCAGTACACCGAGAAAAAGAAATTGTAAGAAAATGATTCAACTTTTAACCTTTACTGTCTCATAGACGTAGGTTAAAAACGGCCTCCCTTTCACCCCTTACAGCCGTCCCTGTCCTCCAAAATGTATTTAAGAATTTTGAAATGTGTTCAAAACTGACTCCAATTTGGGGAGTGGCCGTACACCGAGAAAGAGAAATTGTAAGAAAATGATTCAACTTTTAACCTTTACTGTCTCATAGACGTAGGTTAAAAACGGCCTCCCTTTCACCCCTTACAGCCGTCCCTATCCTCCAAAATGTATTTAAGAATTTTGAAATGTGTTCAAAACTGACTCCAATTTGGGGAGTGGCAGTACACCGAGAAAGAGAAATTGTAAGAAAATGATTCAACTTTTAACCTTTACTGTCTCATAGACGTAGGTTAAAAACGGCCTCCCTTTCACCCCTTACAGCCGTCCCTGTCCTCCAAAATATATTTAAGAATTTTGAAATGTGTTCAAAACTGACTCCAATTTGGGGAGTGGCAGTACACCGAGAAAGAGAAATTGTAAGAAAATGATTCAACTTATAACCTTTACTGTCTCATAGACGTAGGTTAAAAACGGCCTCCCTTTCACCCCTTACAGCCGTCCCTGTCCTCCAAAATGTATTTAAGAATTTTGAAATGTGTTCAAAACTGACTCCAATTTGGGGAGTGGCAGTACACCGAGAAAGAGAAATTGTAAGAAAATGATTCAACTTTTAACCTTTACTGTCTCATAGACGTAGGTTAAAAACAGCCTCCCTTTCACCCCTTACAGCCGACCCTGTCCTCCAAAATGTATTTAAGAATTTTGAAATGTGTTCAAAACTGACTCCAATTTGGGGAGTGGCCGTACACCGAGAAAGAGAAATTGTAAGAAAATGATTCAACTTTTAACCTTTACTGTCTCATAGACGTAGGTTAAAAACGGCCTCCCTTTCACCCCTTACAGCCGTCCCTATCCTCCAAAATGCATTTAAGAATTTTGAAATGTGTTCAAAACTGACTCCAATTTGGGGAGTGGCAGTACACCGAGAAAGAGAAATTGTAAGAAAATGATTCAACTTTTAACCTTTACTGTCTCATAGACGTAGGTTAAAAACGGCCTCCCTTTCACCCCTTACAGCCGTCCCTGTCCTCCAAAATGTATTTAAGAATTTTGAAATGTGTTCAAAACTGACTCCAATTTGGGGAGTGGCCGTACACCGAGAAAGATGGCAGCAAACTAAGGTCACAAAGTTAATAAACAATTTTAATGCTGGCGCAGAGGCAATAGTGTATGGTCCAATCCTGAATGTCTTACGGCAAATAGCTACGTAAATTCTTTTTTCGATTCTCTGTAGGTCAGGGATGAGAAATTGTAAGAAAATGATTCAACTTTTAACCTTTACTGTCTCATAGACGTAGGTTAAAAACGGCCTCCCTTTCACCCCTTACAGCCGTCCCTGTCCTCCAAAATGTATTTAAGAATTTTGAAATGTGTTCAAAACTGACTCCAATTTGGGGAGTGGCCGTACACCAAGAAAGAGAAATTGTAAGAAAATGATTCAACTTTTAACCTTTACTGTCTCATAGACATAGGTTAAAAACAGCCTCCCTTTCACCCCTTACAGCCATCCCTGTCCTCCAAAATGTATTTAAGAATTTTGAAATGTGTTCAAAACTGACTCCAATTTGGGGAGTGGCAGTACACCGAGAAAGAGAAATTGTAAGAAAATGATTCAACTTTTAACCTTCACTGTCTCATAGACGTAGGTTAAAAACGGCCTCCCTTTCACCCCTTACAGCCGTCCCTGTCCTCCAAAATGTATTTAAGAATTTTGAAATGTGTTCAAAACTGACTCCAATTTGGGGAGTGGCAGTACACCGAGACAGAGAAATTGTAAGAAAATGATTCAACTTTTAACCTTTACTGTCTCATAGACGTAGGTTAAAAACGGCCTCCCTTTCACCCCTTACAGCCGTCCCTGTCTTCCAAAATGTATTTAAGAATTTTGAAATGTGTTCAAAACTGACTCCAATTTGGGGAGTGGCCGTACACCGAGAAAGAGAAATTGTAAGAAAATGATTCAACTTTTAACCTTTACTGTCTCATAGACGTAGGTTAAAAACGGCCTCCCTTTCACCCCTTACAGCCGTCCCTATCCTCCAAAATGTATTTAAGAATTTTTAAATGTGTTCAAAACTGACTCCAATTTGGGGAGTGGCCGTACACCGAGAAAGATGGCAGCAAACTAAGGTCACAAAGTTAATAAACAATTTTAATGCTGGCGCAGAGGCAATAGTGTATGGTCCAATCCTGAATGTCTTACGGCAAATAGCTACGTAAATTGTTTTTTCGATTCTCTGTAGGTCAGGGATGAGAAATTGTAAGAAAATGATTCAACTTTTAACCTTTACTGTCTCATAGACGTAGGTTAAAAACGGCCTCCCTTTCACCCCTTACAGCCGTCCCTGTCCTCCAAAATGTATTTAAGAATTTTGAAATGTGTTCAAAACTGACTCCAATTTGGGGAGTGGCAGTACACCGAGAAAGAGAAATTGTAAGAAAATGATTCAACTTTTAACCTTTACTGTCTCATAGACGTAGGTTAAAAACGGCCTCCCTTTCACCCCTTACAGCCGTCCCTGTCCTCCAAAATGTATTTAAGAATTTTGAAATGTGTTCAAAACTGACTCCAATTTGGGGAGTGGCAGTACACCGAGAAAGAGAAATTGTAAGAAAATGATTCAACTTTTAACCTTTACTGTCTCATAGACGTAGGTTAAAAACGGCCTCCCTTTCACCCCTTACAGCCGTCCCTATCCTCCAAAATGCATTTAAGAATTTTGAAATGTGTTCAAAACTGACTCCAATTTGGGGAGTGGCAGTACACCGAGAAAGAGAAATTGTAAGAAAATGATTCAACTTTTAACCTTTACTGTCTCATAGACGTAGGTTAAAAACGGCCTCCCTTTCACCCCTTACAGCCGTCCCTGTCCTCCAAAATGTATTTAAGAATTTTGAAATGTGTTCAAAACTGACTCCAATTTGGGGAGTGGCCGTACACCGAGAAAGATGGCAGCAAACTAAGGTCACAAAGTTAATAAACAATTTTAATGCTGGCGCAGAGGCAATAGTGTATGGTCCAATCCTGAATGTCTTACGGCAAATAGCTACGTAAATTGTTTTTTCGATTCTCTGTAGGTCAGGGATGAGAAATTGTAAGAAAATGATTCAACTTTTAACCTTTACTGTCTCATAGACGTAGGTTAAAAACGGCCTCCCTTTCACCCCTTACAGCCGTCCCTGTCCTCCAAAATGTATTTAAGAATTTTGAAATGTGTTCAAAACTGACTCCAATTTGGGGAGTGGCAGTACACCGAGAAAGAGAAATTGTAAGAAAATGATTCAACTTTTAACCTTTACTGTCTCATAGACGTAGGTTAAAAACGGCCTCCCTTTCACCCCTTACAGCCGTCCCTGTCCTCCAAAATGTATTTAAGAATTTTGAAATGTGTTCAAAACTGACTCCAATTTGGGGAGTGGCAGTACACCGAGAAAGAGAAATTGTAAGAAAATGATTCAACTTTTAACCTTTACTGTCTCATAGACGTAGGTTAAAAACGGCCTCCCTTTCACCCCTTACAGCCGTCCCTATCCTCCAAAATGCATTTAAGAATTTTGAAATGTGTTCAAAACTGACTCCAATTTGGGGAGTGGCAGTACACCGAGAAAGAGAAATTGTAAGAAAATGATTCAACTTTTAACCTTTACTGTCTCATAGACGTAGGTTAAAAACGGCCTCCCTTTCACCCCTTACAGCCGTCCCTGTCCTCCAAAATGTATTTAAGAATTTTGAAATGTGTTCAAAACTGACTCCAATTTGGGGAGTGGCCGTACACCGAGAAAGATGGCAGCAAACTAAGGTCACAAAGTTAATAAACAATTTTAATGCTGGCGCAGAGGCAATAGTGTATGGTCCAATCCTGAATGTCTTACGGCAAATAGCTACGTAAATTCTTTTTTCGATTCTCTGTAGGTCAGGGATGAGAAATTGTAAGAAAATGATTCAACTTTTAACCTTTACTGTCTCATAGACGTAGGTTAAAAACGGCCTCCCTTTCACCCCTTACAGCCGTCCCTGTCCTCCAAAATGTATTTAAGAATTTTGAAATGTGTTCAAAACTGACTCCAATTTGGGGAGTGGCCGTACACCAAGAAAGAGAAATTGTAAGAAAATGATTCAACTTTTAACCTTTACTGTCTCATAGACATAGGTTAAAAACGGCCTCCCTTTTACCCCTTACAGCCATCCCTGTCCTCCAAAATGTATTTAAGAATTTTGAAATGTGTTCAAAACTGACTCCAATTTGGGGAGTGGCAGTACACCGAGAAAGAGAAATTGTAAGAAAATGATTCAACTTTTAACCTTCACTGTCTCATAGACGTAGGTTAAAAACGGCCTCCCTTTCACCCCTTACAGCCGTCCCTGTCCTCCAAAATGTATTTAAGAATTTTGAAATGTGTTCAAAACTGACTCCAATTTGGGGAGTGGCAGTACACCGAGACAGAGAAATTGTAAGAAAATGATTCAACTTTTAACCTTTACTGTCTCATAGACGTAGGTTAAAAACGGCCTCCCTTTCACCCCTTACAGCCGTCCCTGTCTTCCAAAATGTATTTAAGAATTTTGAAATGTGTTCAAAACTGACTCCAATTTGGGGAGTGGCCGTACACCGAGAAAGAGAAATTGTAAGAAAATGATTCAACTTTTAACCTTTACTGTCTCATAGACGTAGGTTAAAAACGGCCTCCCTTTCACCCCTTACAGCCGTCCCTATCCTCCAAAATGTATTTAAGAATTTTGAAATGTGTTCAAAACTGACTCCAATTTGGGGAGTGGCCGTACACCGAGAAAGATGGCAGCAAACTAAGGTCAAAAAGTTAATAAACAATTTTAATGCTGGCGCAGAGGCAATAGTGTATGGTCCAATCCTGAATGTCTTACGGCAAATAGCTACGTAAATTGTTTTTTCGATTCTCTGTAGGTCAGGGATGAGAAATTGTAAGAAAATGATTCAACTTTTAACCTTTACTGTCTCATAGACGTAGGTTAAAAACGGCCTCCCTTTCACCACTTACAGCCGTCCCTGTCCTCCAAAATGTATTTAAGAATTTTGAAATGTGTTCAAAACTGACTCCAATTTGGGGAGTGGCAGTACACCGAGAAAGAGAAATTGTAAGAAAATGATTCAACTTTTAACCTTTACTGTCTCATAGACGTAGGTTAAAAACGGCCTCCCTTTCACCCCTTACAGCCGTCCCTGTCCTCCAAAATGTATTTAAGAATTTTGAAATGTGTTCAAAACTGACTCCAATTTGGGGAGTGGCAGTACACCGAGAAAGAGAAATTGTAAGAAAATGATTCAACTTTTAACCTTTACTGTCTCATAGACGTAGGTTAAAAACGGCCTCCCTTTCACCCCTTACAGCCGTCCCTGTCCTCCAAAATGTATTTAAGAATTTTGAAATGTGTTCAAAACTGACTCCAATTTGGGGAGTGGCAGTACACCGAGAAAGAGATATTGTAAGAAAATGATGCAACTTTTAACCTTTACTGTCTCATAGACGTAGGTTAAAAACGGCCTCCCTTTCACCCCTTACAGCCGTCCCTGTCCTCCAAAATATATTTAAGAATTTTGAAATGTGTTCAAAACTGACTCCAATTTGGGGAGTGGCCATACACCGAGAAAGATGGCAGCAAACTAAGGTCACAAAGTTAATAAACAATTTTAATGCTGGAGCAGAGGCAATAGTGTATGGTCCAATCCTGAATGTCTTACGGCAAATAGCTACGTAAATTCTTTTTTCGATTCTCTGTAGGTCAGGGATGAGAAATTGTAAGAAAATGATTCAACTTTTAACCTTTACTGTCTCATAGACGTAGGTTAAAAACGGCCTCCCTTTCACCCCTTACAGCCGTCCCTGTCCTCCAAAATGTATTTAGGAATTTTGAAATGTGTTCAAAACTGACTCCAATTTGGAGAGTGGCCGTACACCGAGAAAGAGAAATTGTAAGAAAATGATTCAACTTTTAACCTTTACTGTCTCATAGACGTAGGTTAAAAACGGCCTCCCTTTCACCCCTTACAGCCGTCCCTGTCCTCCAAAATGTATTTAAGAATTTTGAAATGTGTTCAAAACTGACTCCAATTTGGGGAGTGGCCGTACACCGAGAAAGAGAAATTGTAAGAAAATGATTCAACTTTTAACCTTTACTGTCTCATAGACGTAGGTTAAAAACAGCCTCCCTTTCACCCCTTACAGCCGTCCCTATCCTCCAAAATGCATTTAAGAATTTTGAAATGTGTTCAAAACTGACTCCAATTTGGGGAGTGGCAGTACACCGAGAAAGAGAAATTGTAAGAAAATGATTCAACTTTTAACCTTTACTGTCTCATAGACGTAGGTTAAAAACGGCCTCCCTTTCACCCCTTACAGCCGTCCCTGTCCTCCAAAATGTATTTAAGAATTTTGAAATGTGTTCAAAACTGACTCCAATTTGGGGAATGGCCGTATACCGAGAAAGAGAAATTGTAAGAAAATGATGCAACTTTTAACCTTTACTGTCTCATAGACGTAGGTTAAAAACGGCCTCCCTTTCACCCCTTACAGCCGTCCCTGTCCTCCAAAATATATTTAAGAATTTTGAAATGTGTTCAAAACTGACTCCAATTTGGGGAGTGGCCATACACCGAGAAAGATGGCAGCAAACTAAGGTCACAAAGTTAATAAACAATTTTAATGCTGGAGCAGAGGCAATAGTGAATGGTCCAATCCTGAATGTCTTACGGCAAATAGCTACGTAAATTCTTTTTTCGATTCTCTGTAGGTCAGGGATGAGAAATTGTAAGAAAATGATTCAACTTTTAACCTTTACTGTCTCATAGACGTAGGTTAAAAACGGCCTCCCTTTCACCCCTTACAGCCGTGTCCCTGTCCTCCAAAATGTATTTAAGAATTTTGAAATGTGTTCAAAACTGACTCCAATTTGGGGAGTGGCCGTACACCGAGAAAGAGAAATTGTAAGAAAATGATTCAACTTTTAACCTTTACTGTCTCATAGACGTAGGTTAAAAACGGCCTCCCTTTCACCCCTTACAGCCGTCCCTGTCCTCCAAAATGTATTTAAGAATTTTGAAATGTGTTCAAAACTGACTCCAATTTGGGGAGTGGCAGTACACCGAGAAAGAGAAATTGTAAGAAAATGATTCAACTTTTAACCTTTACTGTCTCATAGACGTAGGTTAAAAACGGCCTCCCTTTCACCCCTTACAGCCGTCCCTGTCCTCCAAAATGTATTTAAGAATTTTGAAATGTGTTCAAAACTGACTCCAATTTGGGGAGTGGCAGTACACCGAGAAAGAGAAATTGTAAGAAAATGATTCAACTTTTAACCTTTACTGTCTCATAGACGTAGGTTAAAAACGGCCTCCCTTTCACCCCTTACAGCCGTCCCTGTCCTCCAAAATGTATTTAAGAATTTTGAAATGTGTTCAAAACTGACTCCAATTTGGGGAGTGGCCGTACACCGAGAAAGAGAAATTGTAAGAAAATGATTCAACTTTTAACCTTTACTGTCTCATAGACGTAGGTTAAAAACGGCCTCCCTTTCACCCCTTACAGCCGTCCCTATCCTCCAAAATGTATTTAAGAATTTTGAAATGTGTTCAAAACTGACTCCAATTTGGGGAGTGGCCGTACACCGAGAAAGATGGCAGCAAACTAAGGTCACAAAGTTAATAAACAATTTTAATGCTGGCGCAGAGGCAATAGTGTATGGTCCAATCCTGAATGTCTTACGGCAAATAGCTACGTAAATTCTTTTTTCGATTCTCTGTAGGTCAGGGATGAGAAATTGTAAGAAAATGATTCAACTTTTAACCTTTACTGTCTCATAGACGTAGGTTAAAAACGGCCTCCCTTTCACCCCTTACAGCCGTCCCTGTCCTCCAAAATGTATTTAAGAATTTTGAAATGTGTTCAAAACTGACTCCAATTTGGGGAGTGGCCGTACACCGAGAAAGAGAAATTGTAAGAAAATGATTCAACTTTTAACCTTTACGTCTCATAGACGTAGGTTAAAAACGGCCTCCCTTACAGCCGTCCCTGTCCTCCAAAATGTATTTAGGAATTTTGAAATGTGTTCAAAACTGACTCCAATTTGGGGAGTGGCAGTACACAGAGAAAGAGAAATTGTAAGAAAATGATTCAACTTTTAACCTTTACTGTCTCATAGACGTAGTTTAAAAACGGCCTCCCTTTCACCCCTTACAGCCGTCCCTGTCCTCCAAAATGTATTTAAGAATTTTGAAATGTGTTCAAAACTGACTCCAATTTGGGGAGTGGCAATACACCGAGAAAGAGAAATTGTAAGAAAATGATTCAACTTTTAACCTTTACTGTCTCATAGACGTAGGTTAAAAACTGCCTCCCTTTCACCCCTTACAGCCGTCCCTGTCCTCCAAAATGTATTTAAGAATTTTGAAATGTGTTCAAAACTGACTCCAATTTGGGGAGTGGCCGTACACCGAGAAAGAGAAATTGTAAGAAAATGATTCAACTTTTAACCTTTACTGTCTCATAGACGTAGGTTAAAAACGGCCTCCCTTTCACCCCTTACAGCCGTCCCTATCCTCCAAAATGTATTTAAGAATTTTGAAATGTGTTCAAAACTGACTCCAATTTGGGGAGTGGCAGTACACCGAGAAAGATGGAAGCAAACTAAGGTTACAAAGTTAATAAACAATTTTAATGCTGGCGCAGAGGCAATAGTGTATGGTCCAATCCTGAATGTCTTACGGCAAATAGCTACGTAAATTCTTTTTTCGATTCTCTGTAGGTCAGGGATGAGAAATTATAAGAAAATGATTCAACTTTTAACCTTTACTGTCTCATAGACGTAGGTTAAAAACGGCCTCCCTTTCACCCCTTACAGCCGTCCCTGTCCTCCAAAATGTATTTAAGAATTTTGAAATGTGTTCAAAACTGACTCCAATTTGGGGAGTGGCCGTACACCGAGAAAGAGAAATTGTAAGAAAATGATTCAACTTTTAACCTTTACTGTCTCATAGACGTAGGTTAAAAACGGCCTCCCTTTCACCCCTTACAGCCGTCCCTGTCCTCCAAAATGTATTTAAGAATTTTGAAATGTGTTCAAAACTGACTCCAATTTGGGGAGTGGCAGTACACCGAGAAAGAGAAATTGTAAGAAAATGATTCAACTTTTAACCTTTACTGTCTCATAGACGTAGGTTAAAAACGGCCTCCCTTTCACCCCTTACAGCCGTCCCTGTCCTCCAAAATGTATTTAAGAATTTTGAAATGTGTTCAAAACTGACTCCAATTTGGGGAGTGGCAGTACACCGAGAAAAAGAAATTGTAAGAAAATGATTCAACTTTTAACCTTTACTGTCTCATAGACGTAGGTTAAAAACGGCCTCCCTTTCACCCCTTACAGCCGTCCCTGTCCTCCAAAATGTATTTAAGAATTTTGAAATGTGTTCAAAACTGACTCCAATTTGGGGAGTGGCCGTACACCGAGAAAGAGAAATTGTAAGAAAATGATTCAACTTTTAACCTTTACTGTCTCATAGACGTAGGTTAAAAACGGCCTCCCTTTCACCCCTTACAGCCGTCCCTATCCTCCAAAATGTATTTAAGAATTTTGAAATGTGTTCAAAACTGACTCCAATTTGGGGAGTGGCAGTACACCGAGAAAGAGAAATTGTAAGAAAATGATTCAACTTTTAACCTTTACTGTCTCATAGACGTAGGTTAAAAACGGCCTCCCTTTCACCCCTTACAGCCGTCCCTGTCCTCCAAAATATATTTAAGAATTTTGAAATGTGTTCAAAACTGACTCCAATTTGGGGAGTGGCAGTACACCGAGAAAGAGAAATTGTAAGAAAATGATTCAACTTATAACCTTTACTGTCTCATAGACGTAGGTTAAAAACGGCCTCCCTTTCACCCCTTACAGCCGTCCCTGTCCTCCAAAATGTATTTAAGAATTTTGAAATGTGTTCAAAACTGACTCCAATTTGGGGAGTGGCAGTACACCGAGAAAGAGAAATTGTAAGAAAATGATTCAACTTTTAACCTTTACTGTCTCATAGACGTAGGTTAAAAACAGCCTCCCTTTCACCCCTTACAGCCGACCCTGTCCTCCAAAATGTATTTAAGAATTTTGAAATGTGTTCAAAACTGACTCCAATTTGGGGAGTGGCCGTACACCGAGAAAGAGAAATTGTAAGAAAATGATTCAACTTTTAACCTTTACTGTCTCATAGACGTAGGTTAAAAACGGCCTCCCTTTCACCCCTTACAGCCGTCCCTATCCTCCAAAATGCATTTAAGAATTTTGAAATGTGTTCAAAACTGACTCCAATTTGGGGAGTGGCAGTACACCGAGAAAGAGAAATTGTAAGAAAATGATTCAACTTTTAACCTTTACTGTCTCATAGACGTAGGTTAAAAACGGCCTCCCTTTCACCCCTTACAGCCGTCCCTGTCCTCCAAAATGTATTTAAGAATTTTGAAATGTGTTCAAAACTGACTCCAATTTGGGGAGTGGCAGTACACCGAGAAAGAGAAATTGTAAGAAAATGATTCAACTTTTAACCTTTACTGTCTCATAGACGTAGGTTAAAAACGGCCTCCCTTTCACCCCTTACAGCCGTCCCTGTCCTCCAAAATGTATTTAAGAATTTTGAAATGTGTTCAAAACTGACTCCAATTTGGGGAGTGGCAGTACACCGAGAAAGAGATATTGTAAGAAAATGATGCAACTTTTAACCTTTACTGTCTCATAGACGTAGGTTAAAAACGGCCTCCCTTTCACCCCTTACAGCCGTCCCTGTCCTCCAAAATATATTTAAGAATTTTGAAATGTGTTCAAAACTGACTCCAATTTGGGGAGTGGCCATACACCGAGAAAGATGGCAGCAAACTAAGGTCACAAAGTTAATAAACAATTTTAATGCTGGAGCAGAGGCAATAGTGTATGGTCCAATCCTGAATGTCTTACGGCAAATAGCTACGTAAATTCTTTTTTCGATTCTCTGTAGGTCAGGGATGAGAAATTGTAAGAAAATGATTCAACTTTTAACCTTTACTGTCTCATAGACGTAGGTTAAAAACGGCCTCCCTTTCACCCCTTACAGCCGTCCCTGTCCTCCAAAATGTATTTAGGAATTTTGAAATGTGTTCAAAACTGACTCCAATTTGGAGAGTGGCCGTACACCGAGAAAGAGAAATTGTAAGAAAATGATTCAACTTTTAACCTTTACTGTCTCATAGACGTAGGTTAAAAACGGCCTCCCTTTCACCCCTTACAGCCGTCCCTGTCCTCCAAAATGTATTTAAGAATTTTGAAATGTGTTCAAAACTGACTCCAATTTGGGGAGTGGCCGTACACCGAGAAAGAGAAATTGTAAGAAAATGATTCAACTTTTAACCTTTACTGTCTCATAGACGTAGGTTAAAAACAGCCTCCCTTTCACCCCTTACAGCCGTCCCTATCCTCCAAAATGCATTTAAGAATTTTGAAATGTGTTCAAAACTGACTCCAATTTGGGGAGTGGCAGTACACCGAGAAAGAGAAATTGTAAGAAAATGATTCAACTTTTAACCTTTACTGTCTCATAGACGTAGGTTAAAAACGGCCTCCCTTTCACCCCTTACAGCCGTCCCTGTCCTCCAAAATGTATTTAAGAATTTTGAAATGTGTTCAAAACTGACTCCAATTTGGGGAATGGCCGTATACCGAGAAAGAGAAATTGTAAGAAAATGATGCAACTTTTAACCTTTACTGTCTCATAGACGTAGGTTAAAAACGGCCTCCCTTTCACCCCTTACAGCCGTCCCTGTCCTCCAAAATATATTTAAGAATTTTGAAATGTGTTCAAAACTGACTCCAATTTGGGGAGTGGCCATACACCGAGAAAGATGGCAGCAAACTAAGGTCACAAAGTTAATAAACAATTTTAATGCTGGAGCAGAGGCAATAGTGAATGGTCCAATCCTGAATGTCTTACGGCAAATAGCTACGTAAATTCTTTTTTCGATTCTCTGTAGGTCAGGGATGAGAAATTGTAAGAAAATGATTCAACTTTTAACCTTTACTGTCTCATAGACGTAGGTTAAAAACGGCCTCCCTTTCACCCCTTACAGCCGTGTCCCTGTCCTCCAAAATGTATTTAAGAATTTTGAAATGTGTTCAAAACTGACTCCAATTTGGGGAGTGGCCGTACACCGAGAAAGAGAAAATGTAAGAAAATGATTCAACTTTTAACCTTTACTGTCTCATAGACGTAGGTTAAAAACGGCCTCCCTTTCACCCCTTACAGCCGTCCCTGTCCTCCAAAATGTATTTAAGAATTTTGAAATGTGTTCAAAACTGACTCCAATTTGGGGAGTGGCAGTACACCGAGAAAGAGAAATTGTAAGAAAATGATTCAACTTTTAACCTTTACTGTCTCATAGACGTAGGTTAAAAACGGCCTCCCTTTCACCCCTTACAGCCGTCCCTGTCCTCCAAAATGTATTTAAGAATTTTGAAATGTGTTCAAAACTGACTCCAATTTGGGGAGTGGCAGTACACCGAGAAAGAGAAATTGTAAGAAAATGATTCAACTTTTAACCTTTACTGTCTCATAGACGTAGGTTAAAAACGGCCTCCCTTTCACCCCTTACAGCCGTCCCTGTCCTCCAAAATGTATTTAAGAATTTTGAAATGTGTTCAAAACTGACTCCAATTTGGGGAGTGGCCGTACACCGAGAAAGAGAAATTGTAAGAAAATGATTCAACTTTTAACCTTTACTGTCTCATAGACGTAGGTTAAAAACGGCCTCCCTTTCACCCCTTACAGCCGTCCCTGTCTTCCAAAATGTATTTAAGAATTTTGAAATGTGTTCAAAACTGACTCCAATTTGGGGAGTGGCCGTACACCGAGAAAGAGAAATTGTAAGAAAATGATTCAACTTTTAACCTTTACTGTCTCATAGACGTAGGTTAAAAACGGCCTCCCTTTCACCCCTTACAGCCGTCCCTATCCTCCAAAATGTATTTAAGAATTTTGAAATGTGTTCAAAACTGACTCCAATTTGGGGAGTGGCCGTACACCGAGAAAGATGGCAGCAAACTAAGGTCAAAAAGTTAATAAACTATTTTAATGCTGGCGCAGAGGCAATAGTGTATGGTCCAATCCTGAATGTCTTACGGCAAATAGCTACGTAAATTGTTTTTTCGATTCTCTGTAGGTCAGGGATGAGAAATTGTAAGAAAATGATTCAACTTTTAACCTTTACTGTCTCATAGACGTAGGTTAAAAACGGCCTCCCTTTCACCACTTACAGCCGTCCCTGTCCTCCAAAATGTATTTAAGAATTTTGAAATGTGTTCAAAACTGACTCCAATTTGGGGAGTGGCAGTACACCGAGAAAGAGAAATTGTAAGAAAATGATTCAACTTTTAACCTTTACTGTCTCATAGACGTAGGTTAAAAACGGCCTCCCTTTCACCCCTTACAGCCGTCCCTGTCCTCCAAAATGTATTTAAGAATTTTGAAATGTGTTCAAAACTGACTCCAATTTGGGGAGTGGCAGTACACCGAGAAAGAGAAATTGTAAGAAAATGATTCAACTTTTAACCTTTACTGTCTCATAGACGTAGGTTAAAAACGGCCTCCCTTTCACCCCTTACAGCCGTCCCTGTCCTCCAAAATGTATTTAAGAATTTTGAAATGTGTTCAAAACTGACTCCAATTTGGGGAGTGGCAGTACACCGAGAAAGAGATATTGTAAGAAAATGATGCAACTTTTAACCTTTACTGTCTCATAGACGTAGGTTAAAAACGGCCTCCCTTTCACCCCTTACAGCCGTCCCTGTCCTCCAAAATATATTTAAGAATTTTGAAATGTGTTCAAAACTGACTCCAATTTGGGGAGTGGCCATACACCGAGAAAGATGGCAGCAAACTAAGGTCACAAAGTTAATAAACAATTTTAATGCTGGAGCAGAGGCAATAGTGTATGGTCCAATCCTGAATGTCTTACGGCAAATAGCTACGTAAATTCTTTTTTCGATTCTCTGTAGGTCAGGGATGAGAAATTGTAAGAAAATGATTCAACTTTTAACCTTTACTGTCTCATAGACGTAGGTTAAAAACGGCCTCCCTTTCACCCCTTACAGCCGTCCCTGTCCTCCAAAATGTATTTAGGAATTTTGAAATGTGTTCAAAACTGACTCCAATTTGGAGAGTGGCCGTACACCGAGAAAGAGAAATTGTAAGAAAATGATTCAACTTTTAACCTTTACTGTCTCATAGACGTAGGTTAAAAACGGCCTCCCTTTCACCCCTTACAGCCGTCCCTGTCCTCCAAAATGTATTTAAGAATTTTGAAATGTGTTCAAAACTGACTCCAATTTGGGGAGTGGCCGTACACCGAGAAAGAGAAATTGTAAGAAAATGATTCAACTTTTAACCTTTACTGTCTCATAGACGTAGGTTAAAAACAGCCTCCCTTTCACCCCTTACAGCCGTCCCTATCCTCCAAAATGCATTTAAGAATTTTGAAATGTGTTCAAAACTGACTCCAATTTGGGGAGTGGCAGTACACCGAGAAAGAGAAATTGTAAGAAAATGATTCAACTTTTAACCTTTACTGTCTCATAGACGTAGGTTAAAAACGGCCTCCCTTTCACCCCTTACAGCCGTCCCTGTCCTCCAAAATGTATTTAAGAATTTTGAAATGTGTTCAAAACTGACTCCAATTTGGGGAATGGCCGTATACCGAGAAAGAGAAATTGTAAGAAAATGATGCAACTTTTAACCTTTACTGTCTCATAGACGTAGGTTAAAAACGGCCTCCCTTTCACCCCTTACAGCCGTCCCTGTCCTCCAAAATATATTTAAGAATTTTGAAATGTGTTCAAAACTGACTCCAATTTGGGGAGTGGCCATACACCGAGAAAGATGGCAGCAAACTAAGGTCACAAAGTTAATAAACAATTTTAATGCTGGAGCAGAGGCAATAGTGAATGGTCCAATCCTGAATGTCTTACGGCAAATAGCTACGTAAATTCTTTTTTCGATTCTCTGTAGGTCAGGGATGAGAAATTGTAAGAAAATGATTCAACTTTTAACCTTTACTGTCTCATAGACGTAGGTTAAAAACGGCCTCCCTTTCACCCCTTACAGCCGTGTCCCTGTCCTCCAAAATGTATTTAAGAATTTTGAAATGTGTTCAAAACTGACTCCAATTTGGGGAGTGGCCGTACACCGAGAAAGAGAAATTGTAAGAAAATGATTCAACTTTTAACCTTTACTGTCTCATAGACGTAGGTTAAAAACGGCCTCCCTTTCACCCCTTACAGCCGTCCCTGTCCTCCAAAATGTATTTAAGAATTTTGAAATGTGTTCAAAACTGACTCCAATTTGGGGAGTGGCAGTACACCGAGAAAGAGAAATTGTAAGAAAATGATTCAACTTTTAACCTTTACTGTCTCATAGACGTAGGTTAAAAACGGCCTCCCTTTCACCCCTTACAGCCGTCCCTGTCCTCCAAAATGTATTTAAGAATTTTGAAATGTGTTCAAAACTGACTCCAATTTGGGGAGTGGCAGTACACCGAGAAAGAGAAATTGTAAGAAAATGATTCAACTTTTAACCTTTACTGTCTCATAGACGTAGGTTAAAAACGGCCTCCCTTTCACCCCTTACAGCCGTCCCTG
Source organism: Lissotriton helveticus (assembly GCF_964261635.1). Taxonomy (NCBI): domain Eukaryota; kingdom Metazoa; phylum Chordata; class Amphibia; order Caudata; family Salamandridae; genus Lissotriton; species Lissotriton helveticus. The sequence continues at coordinate 879,055,995 of NC_136073.1, forward strand.
TCCTCCAAAATGTATTTAAGAATTTTGAAATGTGTTCAAAACTGACTCCAATTTGGGGAGTGGCCGTACACCGAGAAAGAGAAATTGTAAGAAAATGATTCAACTTTTAACCTTTACTGTCTCATAGACGTAGGTTAAAAACGGCCTCCCTTTCACCCCTTACAGCCGTCCCTATCCTCCAAAATGTATTTAAGAATTTTGAAATGTGTTCAAAACTGACTCCAATTTGGGGAGTGGCCGTACACCGAGAAAGATGGCAGCAAACTAAGGTCACAAAGTTAATAAACAATTTTAATGCTGGCGCAGAGGCAATAGTGTATGGTCCAATCCTGAATGTCTTACGGCAAATAGCTACGTAAATTGTTTTTTCGATTCTCTGTAGGTCAGGGATGAGAAATTGTAAGAAAATGATTCAACTTTTAACCTTTACTGTCTCATAGACGTAGGTTAAAAACGGCCTCCCTTTCACCCCTTACAGCCGTCCCTGTCCTCCAAAATGTATTTAAGAATTTTGAAATGTGTTCAAAACTGACTCCAATTTGGGGAGTGGCAGTACACCGAGAAAGAGAAATTGTAAGAAAATGATTCAACTTTTAAACTTTACTGTCTCATAGACGTAGGTTAAAAACGGCCTCCCTTTCACCCCTTACAGCCGTCCCTGTCCTCCAAAATGTATTTAAGAATTTTGAAATGTGTTCAAAACTGACTCCAATTTGGGGAGTGGCAGTACACCGAGAAAGAGAAATTGTAAGAAAATGATTCAACTTTTAACCTTTACTGTCTCATAGACGTAGGTTAAAAACGGCCTCCCTTTCACCCCTTACAGCCGTCCCTGTCCTCCAAAATGTATTTAAGAATTTTGAAATGTGTTCAAAACTGACTCCAATTTGGGGAGTGGCAGTACACCGAGAAAGAGATATTGTAAGAAAATGATTCAACTTTTAACCTTTACTGTCTCATAGACGTAGGTTAAAAACGGCCTCCCTTTCACCCCTTACAGCCGTCCCTGTCCTCCAAAATATATTTAAGAATTTTGAAATGTGTTCAAAACTGACTCCAATTTGGGGAGTGGCCATACACCGAGAAAGATGGCAGCAAACTAAGGTCACAAAGTTAATAAACAATTTTAATGCTGGAGCAGAGGCAATAGTGTATGGTCCAATCCTGAATGTCTTACGGCAAATAGCTACGTAAATTGTTTTTTCGATTCTCTGTAGGTCAGGGATGAGAAATTGTAAGAAAATTATTCAACTTTTAACCTTTACTGTCTCATAGACGTAGGTTAAAAACGGCCTCCCTTTCACCCCTTACAGCCGTCCCTGTCCTCCAAAATGTATTTAAGAATTTTGAAATGTGTTCAAAACTGACTCCAATTTGGGGAGTGGCAGTACACCGAGAAAGAGAAATTGTAAGAAAATGATTCAACTTTTAACCTTTACTGTCTCATAGACGTAGGTTACAAACGGCCTCCCTTTCACCCCTTACAGCCGTCCCTGTCCTCCAAAATGTATTTAAGAATTTTGAAATGTGTTCAAAACTGACTCCAATTTGGGGAGTGGCAGTACACCGAGAAAGAGAAATTGTAAGAAAATGATTCAACTTTTAACCTTTACTGTCTCATAGACGTAGGTTAAAAACGGCCTCCCTTTCACCCCTTACAGCCGTCCCTGTCCTCCAAAATGTATTTAAGAATTTTGAAATGTGTTCAAAACTGACTCCAATTTGGGGAGTGGCAGTACACCGAGAAAGAGATATTGTAAGAAAATGATTCAACTTTTAACCTTTACTGTCTCATAGACGTAGGTTAAAAACGGCCTCCCTTTCACCCCTTACAGCCGTCCCTGTCCTCCAAAATATATTTAAGAATTTTGAAATGTGTTCAAAACTGACTCCAATTTGGGGAGTGGCCATACACCGAGAAAGATGGCAGCAAACTAAGGTCACAAAGTTAATAAACAATTTTAATGCTGGAGCAGAGGCAATAGTGTATGGTCCAATCCTGAATGTCTTACGGCAAATAGCTACGTAAATTCTTTTTTCGATTCTCTGTAGGTCAGGGATGAGAAATTGTAAGAAAATGATTCAACTTTTAACCTTTACTGTCTCATAGACGTAGGTTAAAAACGGCCTCCCTTTCACCCCTTACAGCCGTGTCCCTGTCCTCCAAAATGTATTTAAGAATTTTGAAATGTGTTCAAAACTGACTCCAATTTGGGGAGTGGCCGTACACCGAGAAAGAGAAATTGTAAGAAAATGATTCAACTTTTAACCTTTACTGTCTCATAGACGTAGGTTAAAAATGGCCTCCCTTTCACCCCTTACAGCCGTCCCTGTCCTCCAAAATGTATTTAAGAATTTTGAAATGTGTTCAAAACTGACTCCAATTTGGGGAGTGGCAGTACACCGAGAAAGAGAAATTGTAAGAAAATGATTCAACTTTTAACCTTTACTGTCTCATAGACGTAGGTTAAAAACGGCCTCCCTTTCACCCCTTACAGCCGTCCCTGTCCTCCAAAATGTATTTAAGAATTTTGAAATGTGTTCAAAACTGACTCCAATTTGGGGAGTGGCAGTACACCGAGAAAGAGAAATTGTAAGAAAATGATTCAACTTTTAACCTTTACTGTCTCATAGACGTAGGTTAAAAACGGCCTCCCTTTCACCCCTTACAGCCGTCCCTGTCCTCCAAAATGTATTTAAGAATTTTGAAATGTGTTCAAAACTGACTCCAATTTGGGGAGTGGCCGTACACCGAGAAAGAGAAATTGTAAGAAAATGATTCAACTTTTAACCTTTACTGTCTCATAGACGTAGGTTAAAAACGGCCTCCCTTTCACCCCTTACAGCCGTCCCTATCCTCCAAAATGTATTTAAGAATTTTGAAATGTGTTCAAAACTGACTCCAATTTGGGGAGTGGCCGTACACCGAGAAAGATGGCAGCAAACTAAGGTCACAAAGTTAATAAACAATTTTAATGCTGGCGCAGAGGCAATAGTGTATGGTCCAATCCTGAATGTCTTACGGCAAATAGCTACGTAAATTCTTTTTTCGATTCTCTGTAGGTCAGGGATGAGAAATTGTAAGAAAATGATTCAACTTTTAACCTTTACTGTCTCATAGACGTAGGTTAAAAACGGCCTCCCTTTCACCCCTTACAGCCGTCCCTGTCCTCCAAAATGTATTTAAGAATTTTGAAATGTGTTCAAAACTGACTCCAATTTGGGGAGTGGCCGTACACCGAGAAAGAGAAATTGTAAGAAAATGATTCAACTTTTAACCTTTACTGTCTCATAGACGTAGGTTAAAAACGGCCTCCCTTTCACCCCTTACAGCCGTCCCTATCCTCCAAAATGTATTTAAGAATTTTGAAATGTGTTCAAAACTGACTCCAATTTGGGGAGTGGCAGTACACCGAGAAAGATGGCAGCAAACTAAGGTCACAAAGTTAATAAACAATTTTAATGCTGGCGCAGAGGCAATAGTGTATGGTCCAATCCTGAATGTCTTACGGCAAATAGCTACGTAAATTCTTTTTTTGATTCTCTGTAGGTCAGGGATGAGAAATTATAAGAAAATGATTCAACTTTTAACCTTTACTGTCTCATAGACGTAGGTTAAAAACGGCCTCCCTTTCATCCCTTACAGCCGTCCCTGTCCTCCAAAATGTATTTAAGAATTTTGAAATGTGTTCAAAACTGACTCCAATTTGGGGAGTGGCCGTACACCGAGAAAGAGAAATTGTAAGAAAATGATTCAACTTTTAACCTTTACTGTCTCATAGACGTAGGTTAAAAACGGCCTCCCTTTCACCCCTTACAGCCGTCCCTATCCTCCAAAATGTATTTAAGAATTTTGAAATGTGTTCAAAACTGACTCCAATTTGGGGAGTGGCAGTACACCGAGAAAGAGAAATTGTAAGAAAATGATTCAACTTTTAACCTTTACTGTCTCATAGACGTAGGTTAAAAACGGCCTCCCTTTCACCCCTTACAGCCGTCCCTGTCCTCCAAAATATATTTAAGAATTTTGAAATGTGTTCAAAACTGACTCCAATTTGGGGAGTGGCAGTACACCGAGAAAGAGAAATTGTAAGAAAATGATTCAACTTATAACCTTTACTGTCTCATAGACGTAGGTTAAAAACGGCCTCCCTTTCACCCCTTACAGCCGTCCCTGTCCTCCAAAATGTATTTAAGAATTTTGAAATGTGTTCAAAACTGACTCCAATTTGGGGAGTGGCAGTACACCGAGAAAGAGAAATTGTAAGAAAATGATTCAACTTTTAACCTTTACTGTCTCATAGACGTAGGTTAAAAACAGCCTCCCTTTCACCCCTTACAGCCGTCCCTGTCCTCCAAAATGTATTTAAGAATTTTGAAATGTGTTCAAAACTGACTCCAATTTGGGGAGTGGCAGTACACCGAGAAAGAGAAATTGTAAGAAAATGATTCAACTTTTAACCTTTACTGTCTCATAGACGTAGGTTAAAAACGGCCTCCCTTTCACCCCTTACAGCCGTCCCTATCCTCCAAAATGCATTTAAGAATTTTGAAATGTGTTCAAAACTGACTCCAATTTGGGGAGTGGCAGTACACCGAGAAAGAGAAATTGTAAGAAAATGATTCAACTTTTAACCTTTACTGTCTCATAGACGTAGGTTAAAAACGGCCTCCCTTTCACCGCTTACAGCCGTCCCTGTCCTCCAAAATGTATTTAAGAATTTTGAAATGTGTTCAAAACTGACTCCAATTTGGGGAGTGGCCGTACACCGAGAAAGATGGCAGCAAACTAAGGTCACAAAGTTAATAAACAATTTTAATGCTGGCGCAGAGGCAATAGTGTATGGTCCAATCCTGAATGTCTTACGGCAAATAGCTACGTAAATTCTTTTTTCGATTCTCTGTAGGTCAGGGATGAGAAATTGTAAGAAAATGATTCAACTTTTAACCTTTACTGTCTCATAGACGTAGGTTAAAAACGGCCTCCCTTTCACCCCTTACAGCCGTCCCTGTCCTCCAAAATGTATTTAAGAATTTTGAAATGTGTTCAAAACTGACTCCAATTTGGGGAGTGGCCGTACACCAAGAAAGAGAAATTGTAAGAAAATGATTCAACTTTTAACCTTTACTGTCTCATAGACATAGGTTAAAAACGGCCTCCCTTTCACCCCTTACAGCCATCCTTGTCCTCCAAAATGTATTTAAGAATTTTGAAATGTGTTCAAAACTGACTCCAATTTGGGGAGTGGCAGTACACCGAGAAAGAGAAATTGTAAGAAAATGATTCAACTTTTAACCTTCACTGTCTCATAGACGTAGGTTAAAAACGGCCTCCCTTTCACCCCTTACAGCCGTCCCTGTCCTCCAAAATGTATTTAAGAATTTTGAAATGTGTTCAAAACTGACTCCAATTTGGGGAGTGGCAGTACACCGAGAAAGAGAAATTGTAAGAAAATGATTCAACTTATAACCTTTACTGTCTCATAGACGTAGGTTAAAAACGGCCTCCCTTTCACCCCTTACAGCCGTCCCTGTCCTCCAAAATGTATTTAAGAATTTTGAAATGTGTTCAAAACTGACTCCAATTTGGGGAGTGGCAGTACACCGAGAAAGAGAAATTGTAAGAAAATGATTCAACTTTTAACCTTTACTGTCTCATAGACGTAGGTTAAAAACAGCCTCCCTTTCACCCCTTACAGCCGACCCTGTCCTCCAAAATGTATTTAAGAATTTTGAAATGTGTTCAAAACTGACTCCAATTTGGGGAGTGGCCGTACACCGAGAAAGAGAAATTGTAAGAAAATGATTCAACTTTTAACCTTTACTGTCTCATAGACGTAGGTTAAAAACGGCCTCCCTTTCACCCCTTACAGCCGTCCCTATCCTCCAAAATGCATTTAAGAATTTTGAAATGTGTTCAAAACTGACTCCAATTTGGGGAGTGGCAGTACACCGAGAAAGAGAAATTGTAAGAAAATGATTCAACTTTTAACCTTTACTGTCTCATAGACGTAGGTTAAAAACGGCCTCCCTTTCACCCCTTACAGCCGTCCCTGTCCTCCAAAATGTATTTAAGAATTTTGAAATGTGTTCAAAACTGACTCCAATTTGGGGAGTGGCAGTACACCGAGAAAGAGAAATTGTAAGAAAATGATTCAACTTTTAACCTTTACTGTCTCATAGACGTAGGTTAAAAACGGCCTCCCTTTCACCCCTTACAGCCGTCCCTGTCCTCCAAAATGTATTTAAGAATTTTGAAATGTGTTCAAAACTGACTCCAATTTGGGGAGTGGCAGTACACCGAGAAAGAGATATTGTAAGAAAATGATTCAACTTTTAACCTTTACTGTCTCATAGACGTAGGTTAAAAACGGCCTCCCTTTCACCCCTTACAGCCGTCCCTGTCCTCCAAAATATATTTAAGAATTTTGAAATGTGTTCAAAACTGACTCCAATTTGGGGAGTGGCCATACACCGAGAAAGATGGCAGCAAACTAAGGTCACAAAGTTAATAAACAATTTTAATGCTGGAGCAGAGGCAATAGTGTATGGTCCAATCCTGAATGTCTTACGGCAAATAGCTACGTAAATTCTTTTTTCGATTCTCTGTAGGTCAGGGATGAGAAATTGTAAGAAAATGATTCAACTTTTAACCTTTACTGTCTCATAGACGTAGGTTAAAAACGGCCTCCCTTTCACCCCTTACAGCCGTGTCCCTGTCCTCCAAAATGTATTTAAGAATTTTGAAATGTGTTCAAAACTGACTCCAATTTGGGGAGTGGCCGTACACCGAGAAAGAGAAATTGTAAGAAAATGATTCAACTTTTAACCTTTACTGTCTCATAGACGTAGGTTAAAAATGGCCTCCCTTTCACCCCTTACAGCCGTCCCTGTCCTCCAAAATGTATTTAAGAATTTTGAAATGTGTTCAAAACTGACTCCAATTTGGGGAGTGGCAGTACACCGAGAAAGAGAAATTGTAAGAAAATGATTCAACTTTTAACCTTTACTGTCTCATAGACGTAGGTTAAAAACGGCCTCCCTTTCACCCCTTACAGCCGTCCCTGTCCTCCAAAATGTATTTAAGAATTTTGAAATGTGTTCAAAACTGACTCCAATTTGGGGAGTGGCAGTACACCGAGAAAGAGAAATTGTAAGAAAATGATTCAACTTTTAACCTTTACTGTCTCATAGACGTAGGTTAAAAACGGCCTCCCTTTCACCCCTTACAGCCGTCCCTGTCCTCCAAAATGTATTTAAGAATTTTGAAATGTGTTCAAAACTGACTCCAATTTGGGGAGTGGCCGTACACCGAGAAAGAGAAATTGTAAGAAAATGATTCAACTTTTAACCTTTACTGTCTCATAGACGTAGGTTAAAAACGGCCTCCCTTTCACCCCTTACAGCCGTCCCTATCCTCCAAAATGTATTTAAGAATTTTGAAATGTGTTCAAAACTGACTCCAATTTGGGGAGTGGCCGTACACCGAGAAAGATGGCAGCAAACTAAGGTCACAAAGTTAATAAACAATTTTAATGCTGGCGCAGAGGCAATAGTGTATGGTCCAATCCTGAAAGTCTTACGGCAAATAGCTACGTAAATTCTTTTTTCGATTCTCTGTAGGTCAGGGATGAGAAATTGTAAGAAAATGATTCAACTTTTAACCTTTACTGTCTCATAGACGTAGGTTAAAAACGGCCTCCCTTTCACCCCTTACAGCCGTCCCTGTCCTCCAAAATGTATTTAAGAATTTTGAAATGTGTTCAAAACTGACTCCAATTTGGGGAGTGGCCGTACACCGAGAAAGAGAAATTGTAAGAAAATGATTCAACTTTTAACCTTTACGTCTCATAGACGTAGGTTAAAAACGGCCTCCCTTACAGCCGTCCCTGTCCTCCAAAATGTATTTAGGAATTTTGAAATGTGTTCAAAACTGACTCCAATTTGGGGAGTGGCAGTACACCGAGAAAGAGAAATTGTAAGAAAATGATTCAACTTTTAACCTTTACTGTCTCATAGACGTAGTTTAAAAACGGCCTCCCTTTCACCCCTTACAGCCGTCCCTGTCCTCCAAAATGTATTTAAGAATTTTGAAATGTGTTCAAAACTGACTCCAATTTGGGGAGTGGCAATACACCGAGAAAGAGAAATTGTAAGAAAATGATTCAACTTTTAACCTTTACTGTCTCATAGACGTAGGTTAAAAACGGCCTCCCTTTCACCCCTTACAGCCGTCCCTGTCCTCCAAAATGTATTTAAGAATTTTGAAATGTGTTCAAAACTGACTCCAATTTGGGGAGTGGCCGTACACCGAGAAAGAGAAATTGTAAGAAAATGATTCAACTTTTAACCTTTACTGTCTCATAGACGTAGGTTAAAAACGGCCTCCCTTTCACCCCTTACAGCCGTCCCTATCCTCCAAAATGTATTTAAGAATTTTGAAATGTGTTCAAAACTGACTCCAATTTGGGGAGTGGCAGTACACCGAGAAAGATGGCAGCAAACTAAGGTCACAAAGTTAATAAACAATTTTAATGCTGGCGCAGAGGCAATAGTGTATGGTCCAATCCTGAATGTCTTACGGCAAATAGCTACGTAAATTCTTTTTTTGATTCTCTGTAGGTCAGGGATGAGAAATTATAAGAAAATGATTCAACTTTTAACCTTTACTGTCTCATAGACGTAGGTTAAAAACGGCCTCCCTTTCATCCCTTACAGCCGTCCCTGTCCTCCAAAATGTATTTAAGAATTTTGAAATGTGTTCAAAACTGACTCCAATTTGGGGAGTGGCCGTACACCGAGAAAGAGAAATTGTAAGAAAATGATTCAACTTTTAACCTTTACTGTCTCATAGACGTAGGTTAAAAACGGCCTCCCTTTCACCCCTTACAGCCGTCCCTATCCTCCAAAATGTATTTAAGAATTTTGAAATGTGTTCAAAACTGACTCCAATTTGGGGAGTGGCAGTACACCGAGAAAGAGAAATTGTAAGAAAATGATTCAACTTTTAACCTTTACTGTCTCATAGACGTAGGTTAAAAACGGCCTCCCTTTCACCCCTTACAGCCGTCCCTGTCCTCCAAAATATATTTAAGAATTTTGAAATGTGTTCAAAACTGACTCCAATTTGGGGAGTGGCAGTACACCGAGAAAGAGAAATTGTAAGAAAATGATTCAACTTATAACCTTTACTGTCTCATAGACGTAGGTTAAAAACGGCCTCCCTTTCACCCCTTACAGCCGTCCCTGTCCTCCAAAATGTATTTAAGAATTTTGAAATGTGTTCAAAACTGACTCCAATTTGGGGAGTGGCAGTACACCGAGAAAGAGAAATTGTAAGAAAATGATTCAACTTTTAACCTTTACTGTCTCATAGACGTAGGTTAAAAACAGCCTCCCTTTCACCCCTTACAGCCGACCCTGTCCTCCAAAATGTATTTAAGAATTTTGAAATGTGTTCAAAACTGACTCCAATTTGGGGAGTGGCCGTACACCGAGAAAGAGAAATTGTAAGAAAATGATTCAACTTTTAACCTTTACTGTCTCATAGACGTAGGTTAAAAACGGCCTCCCTTTCACCCCTTACAGCCGTCCCTATCCTCCAAAATGCATTTAAGAATTTTGAAATGTGTTCAAAACTGACTCCAATTTGGGGAGTGGCAGTACACCGAGAAAGAGAAATTGTAAGAAAATGATTCAACTTTTAACCTTTACTGTCTCATAGACGTAGGTTAAAAACGGCCTCCCTTTCACCCCTTACAGCCGTCCCTGTCCTCCAAAATGTATTTAAGAATTTTGAAATGTGTTCAAAACTGACTCCAATTTGGGGAGTGGCCGTACACCGAGAAAGATGGCAGCAAACTAAGGTCACAAAGTTAATAAACAATTTTAATGCTGGCGCAGAGGCAATAGTGTATGGTCCAATCCTGAATGTCTTACGGCAAATAGCTACGTAAATTCTTTTTTCGATTCTCTGTAGGTCAGGGATGAGAAATTGTAAGAAAATGATTCAACTTTTAACCTTTACTGTCTCATAGACGTAGGTTAAAAACGGCCTCCCTTTCACCCCTTACAGCCGTCCCTGTCCTCCAAAATGTATTTAAGAATTTTGAAATGTGTTCAAAACTGACTCCAATTTGGGGAGTGGCCGTACACCAAGAAAGAGAAATTGTAAGAAAATGATTCAACTTTTAACCTTTACTGTCTCATAGACATAGGTTAAAAACGGCCTCCCTTTCACCCCTTACAGCCATCCTTGTCCTCCAAAATGTATTTAAGAATTTTGAAATGTGTTCAAAACTGACTCCAATTTGGGGAGTGGCAGTACACCGAGAAAGAGAAATTGTAAGAAAATGATTCAACTTTTAACCTTCACTGTCTCATAGACGTAGGTTAAAAACGGCCTCCCTTTCACCCCTTACAGCCGTCCCTGTCCTCCAAAATGTATTTAAGAATTTTGAAATGTGTTCAAAACTGACTCCAATTTGGGGAGTGGCAGTACACCGAGAAAGAGAAATTGTAAGAAAATGATTCAACTTATAACCTTTACTGTCTCATAGACGTAGGTTAAAAACGGCCTCCCTTTCACCCCTTACAGCCGTCCCTGTCCTCCAAAATGTATTTAAGAATTTTGAAATGTGTTCAAAACTGACTCCAATTTGGGGAGTGGCAGTACACCGAGAAAGAGAAATTGTAAGAAAATGATTCAACTTTTAACCTTTACTGTCTCATAGACGTAGGTTAAAAACAGCCTCCCTTTCACCCCTTACAGCCGACCCTGTCCTCCAAAATGTATTTAAGAATTTTGAAATGTGTTCAAAACTGACTCCAATTTGGGGAGTGGCCGTACACCGAGAAAGAGAAATTGTAAGAAAATGATTCAACTTTTAACCTTTACTGTCTCATAGACGTAGGTTAAAAACGGCCTCCCTTTCACCCCTTACAGCCGTCCCTATCCTCCAAAATGCATTTAAGAATTTTGAAATGTGTTCAAAACTGACTCCAATATGGGGAGTGGCAGTACACCGAGAAAGAGAAATTGTAAGAAAATGATTCAACTTTTAACCTTTACTGTCTCATAGACGTAGGTTAAAAACGGCCTCCCTTTCACCCCTTACAGCCGTCCCTGTCCTCCAAAATGTATTTAAGAATTTTGAAATGTGTTCAAAACTGACTCCAATTTGGGGAGTGGCCGTACACCGAGAAAGATGGCAGCAAACTAAGGTCACAAAGTTAATAAACAATTTTAATGCTGGCGCAGAGGCAATAGTGTATGGTCCAATCCTGAATGTCTTACGGCAAATAGCTACGTAAATTCTTTTTTCGATTCTCTGTAGGTCAGGGATGAGAAATTGTAAGAAAATGATTCAACTTTTAACCTTTACTGTCTCATAGACGTAGGTTAAAAACGGCCTCCCTTTCACCCCTTACAGCCGTCCCTGTCCTCCAAAATGTATTTAAGAATTTTGAAATGTGTTCAAAACTGACTCCAATTTGGGGAGTGGCCGTACACCAAGAAAGAGAAATTGTAAGAAAATGATTCAACTTTTAACCTTTACTGTCTCATAGACATAGGTTAAAAACGGCCTCCCTTTCACCCCTTACAGCCATCCCTGTCCTCCAAAATGTATTTAAGAATTTTGAAATGTGTTCAAAACTGACTCCAATTTGGGGAGTGGCAGTACACCGAGAAAGAGAAATTGTAAGAAAATGATTCAACTTTTAACCTTCACTGTCTCATAGACGTAGGTTAAAAACGGCCTCCCTTTCACCCCTTACAGCCGTCCCTGTCCTCCAAAATGTATTTAAGAATTTTGAAATGTGTTCAAAACTGACTCCAATTTGGGGAGTGGCAGTACACCGAGACAGAGAAATTGTAAGAAAATGATTCAACTTTTAACCTTTACTGTCTCATAGACGTAGGTTAAAAACGGCCTCCCTTTCACCCCTTACAGCCGTCCCTGTCTTCCAAAATGTATTTAAGAATTTTGAAATGTGTTCAAAACTGACTCCAATTTGGGGAGTGGCCGTACACCGAGAAAGAGAAATTGTAAGAAAATGATTCAACTTTTAACCTTTACTGTCTCATAGACGTAGGTTAAAAACGGCCTCTCTTTCACCCCTTACAGCCGTCCCTATCCTCCAAAATGTATTTAAGAATTTTTAAATGTGTTCAAAACTGACTCCAATTTGGGGAGTGGCCGTACACCGAGAAAGATGGCAGCAAACTAAGGTCACAAAGTTAATAAACAATTTTAATGCTGGCGCAGAGGCAATAGTGTATGGTCCAATCCTGAATGTCTTACGGCAAATAGCTACGTAAATTGTTTTTTCGATTCTCTGTAGGTCAGGGATGAGAAATTGTAAGAAAATGATTCAACTTTTAACCTTTACTGTCTCATAGACGTAGGTTAAAAACGGCCTCCCTTTCACCCCTTACAGCCGTCCCTGTCCTCCAAAATGTATTAAGTATTTTGAAATGTGTTCAAAACTGACTCCAATTTGGGGAGTGGCAGTACACCGAGAAAGAGAAATTGTAAGAAAATGATTCAACTTTTAACCTTTACTGTCTCATAGACGTAGGTTAAAAACGGCCTCCCTTTCACCCCTTACAGCCGTCCCTGTCCTCCAAAATGTATTTAAGAATTTTGAAATGTGTTCAAAACTGACTCCAATTTGGGGAGTGGCAGTACACCGAGAAAGAGAAATTGTAAGAAAATGATTCAACTTTTAACCTTTACTGTCTCATAGACGTAGGTTAAAAACGGCCTCCCTTTCACCCCTTACAGCCGTCCCTATCCTCCAAAATGTATTTAAGAATTTTGAAATGTGTTCAAAACTGACTCCAATTTGGGGAGTGGCAGTACACCGAGAAAGAGAAATTGTAAGAAAATGATTCAACTTTTAACCTTTACTGTCTCATAGACGTAGGTTAAAAACGGCCTCCCTTTCACCCCTTACAGCCGTCCCTGTCCTCCAAAATATATTTAAGAATTTTGAAATGTGTTCAAAACTGACTCCAATTTGGGGAGTGGCAGTACACCGAGAAAGAGAAATTGTAAGAAAATGATTCAACTTATAACCTTTACTGTCTCATAGACGTAGGTTAAAAACGGCCTCCCTTTCACCCCTTACAGCCGTCCCTGTCCTCCAAAATGTATTTAAGAATTTTGAAATGTGTTCAAAACTGACTCCAATTTGGGGAGTGGCAGTACACCGAGAAAGAGAAATTGTAAGAAAATGATTCAACTTTTAACCTTTACTGTCTCATAGACGTAGGTTAAAAACAGCCTCCCTTTCACCCCTTACAGCCGACCCTGTCCTCCAAAATGTATTTAAGAATTTTGAAATGTGTTCAAAACTGACTCCAATTTGGGGAGTGGCCGTACACCGAGAAAGAGAAATTGTAAGAAAATGATTCAACTTTTAACCTTTACTGTCTCATAGACGTAGGTTAAAAATGGCCTCCCTTTCACCCCTTACAGCCGTCCCTATCCTCCAAAATGCATTTAAGAATTTTGAAATGTGTTCAAAACTGACTCCAATTTGGGGAGTGGCAGTACACCGAGAAAGAGAAATTGTAAGAAAATGATTCAACTTTTAACCTTTACTGTCTCATAGACGTAGGTTAAAATCGGCCTCCCTTTCACCCCTTACAGCCGTCCCTGTCCTCCAAAATGTATTTAAGAATTTTGAAATGTGTTCAAAACTGACTCCAATTTGGGGAGTGGCCGTACACCGAGAAAGATGGCAGCAAACTAAGGTCACAAAGTTAATAAACAATTTTAATGCTGGCGCAGAGGCAATAGTGTATGGTCCAATCCTGAATGTCTTACGGCAAATAGCTACGTAAATTCTTTTTTCGATTCTCTGTAGGTCAGGGATGAGAAATTGTAAGAAAATGATTCAACTTTTAACCTTTACTGTCTCATAGACGTAGGTTAAAAACGGCCTCCCTTTCACCCCTTACAGCCGTCCCTGTCCTCCAAAATGTATTTAAGAATTTTGAAATGTGTTCAAAACTGACTCCAATTTGGGGAGTGGCCGTACACCAAGAAAGAGAAATTGTAAGAAAATGATTCAACTTTTAACCTTTACTGTCTCATAGACATAGGTTAAAAACGGCCTCCCTTTTACCCCTTACAGCCATCCCTGTCCTCCAAAATGTATTTAAGAATTTTGAAATGTGTTCAAAACTGACTCCAATTTGGGGAGTGGCAGTACACCGAGAAAGAGAAATTGTAAGAAAATGATTCAACTTTTAACCTTCACTGTCTCATAGACGTAGGTTAAAAACGGCCTCCCTTTCACCCCTTACAGCCGTCCCTGTCCTCCAAAATGTATTTAAGAATTTTGAAATGTGTTCAAAACTGACTCCAATTTGGGGAGTGGCAGTACACCGAGACAGAGAAATTGTAAGAAAATGATTCAACTTTTAACCTTTACTGTCTCATAGACGTAGGTTAAAAACGGCCTCCCTTTCACCCCTTACAGCCGTCCCTGTCTTCCAAAATGTATTTAAGAATTTTGAAATGTGTTCAAAACTGACTCCAATTTGGGGAGTGGCCGTATACCGAGAAAGAGAAATTGTAAGAAAATGATGCAACTTTTAACCTTTACTGTCTCATAGACGTAGGTTAAAAACAGCCTCCCTTTCACCCCTTACAGCCGTCCCTGTCCTCCAAAATATATTTAAGAATTTTGAAATGTGTTCAAAACTGACTCCAATTTGGGGAGTGGCCATACACCGAGAAAGATGGCAGCAAACTAAGGTCACAAAGTTAATAAACAATTTTAATGCTGGAGCAGAGGCAATAGTGTATGGTCCAATCCTGAATGTCTTACGGCAAATAGCTACGTAAATTCTTTTTTCGATTCTCTGTAGGTCAGGGATGAGAAATTGTAAGAAAATGATTCAACTTTTAACCTTTACTGTCTCATAGACGTAGGTTAAAAACGGCCTCCCTTTCACCCCTTACAGCCGTCCCTGTCCTCCAAAATGTATTTAAGAATTTTGAAATGTGTTCAAAACTGACTCCAATTTGGAGAGTGGCCGTACACCGAGAAAGAGAAATTGTAAGAAAATGATTCAACTTTTAACCTTTACTGTCTCATAGACGTAGGTTAAAAACGGCCTCCCTTTCACCCCTTACAGCCGTCCCTGTCCTCCAAAATGTATTTAAGAATTTTGAAATGTGTTCAAAACTGACTCCAATTTGGGGAGTGGCCGTACACCGAGAAAGAGAAATTGTAAGAAAATGATTCAACTTTTAACCTTTACTGTCTCATAGACGTAGGTTAAAAACAGCCTCCCTTTCACCCCTTACAGCCGTCCCTATCCTCCAAAATGCATTTAAGAATTTTGAAATGTGTTCAAAACTGACTCCAATTTGGGGAGTGGCAGTACACCGAGAAAGAGAAATTGTAAGAAAATGATTCAACTTTTAACCTTTACTGTCTCATAGACGTAGGTTAAAAACGGCCTCCCTTTCACCCCTTACAGCCGTCCCTGTCCTCCAAAATGTATTTAAGAATTTTGAAATGTGTTCAAAACTGACTCCAATTTGGGGAGTGGCAGTACACCGAGAAAGAGAAATTGTAAGAAAATGATTCAACTTTTAACCTTTACTGTCTCATAGACGTAGGTTAAAAACGGCCTCCCTTTCACCCCTTACAGCCGTCCCTGTCCTCCAAAATGTATTCAAGAATTTTGAAATGTGTTCAAAACTGACTCCAATTTAGGGAGTGGCAGTACACCGAGAAAGAGAAATTGTAAGAAAATGATTCAACTTTTAACCTTTACTGTCTCATAGACGTAGGTTAAAAACGGCCTCCCTTTCACCCCTTACAGCCGTCCCTGTCCTCCAAAATGTATTTAAGAATTTTGAAATGTGTTCAAAACTGACTCCAATTTGGGGAATGGCCGTACACCGAGAAAGAGAAATTGTAAGAAAATGATTCAACTTTTAACCTTTACTGTCTCATAGACGTAGGTTAAAAACGGCCTCCCTTTCACCCCTTACAGCCGTCCCTATCCTCCAAAATGTATTTAAGAATTTTGAAATGTGTTCAAAACTGACTCCAATTTGGGGAGTGGCCGTACACCGAGAAAGATGGCAGCAAACTAAGGTCACAAAGTTAATAAACAATTTTAATGCTGGCGCAGAGGCAATAGTGTATGGTCCAATCCTGAATGTCTTACGGCAAAGAGCTACGTAAATTCTTTTTTCGATTCTCTGTAGGTCAGGGATGAGAAATTGTAAGAAAATGATTCAACTTTTAACCTTTACTGTCTCATAGACGTAGGTTAAAAACGGCCTCCCTTTCACCCCTTACAGCCGTCCCTGTCCTCCAAAATGTATTTAAGAATTTTGAAATGTGTTCAAAACTGACTCCAATTTGGGGAGTGGCCGTACACCGAGAAAGAGAAATTGTAAGAAAATGATTCAACTTTTAACCTTTACTGTCTCATAGACGTAGGTTAAAAACGGCCTCCCTTTCACCCCTTACAGCCGTCCCTGTCCTCCAAAATGTATTTAAGAATTTTGAAATGTGTTCAAAACTGACTCCAATTTGGGGAGTGGCCGTACACCGAGAAAGAGAAATTGTAAGAAAATGATTCAACTTTTAACCTTTACTGTCTCATAGACGTAGGTTAAAAACGGCCTCCCTTTCACCCCTTACAGCCGTCCCTGTCCTCCAAAATGTATTTAAGAATTTTGAAATGTGTTCAAAACTAACTCCAATTTGGGGAGTGGCAGTACACCGAGAAAGAGAAATTGTAAGAAAATGATTCAACTTTTAACCTTTACTGCCTCATAGACGTAGGTTAAAAACGGCCTCCCTTTCACCCCTTACAGCCGTCCCTGTCCTCCAAAATGTATTTAAGAATTTTGAAATGTGTTCAAAACTGACTCCAATTTGGGGAGTGGCAGTACACCGAGAAAGAGAAATTGTAAGAAAATGATTCAACTTTTAACCTTTACTGTCTCATAGACGTAGGTTAAAAACGGCCTCCCTTTCACCCCTTACAGCCGTCCCTGTCCTCCAAAATGTATTTAAGAATTTTGAAATGTGTTCAAAACTGACTCCAATTTGGGGAGTGGCCGTACACCGAGAAAGATGGCAGCAAACTAAGGTCACAAAGTTAATAAACAATTTTAATGCTGGCGCAGAGGCAATAGTGTATGGTCCAATCCTGAATGTCTTACGGCAAATAGCTACGTAAATTCTTTTTTCGATTCTCTGTAGGTCAGGGATGAGAAATTGTAAGAAAATGATTCAACTTTTAACCTTTACTGTCTCATAGACGTAGGTTAAAAACGGCCTCCCTTTCACCCCTTACAGCCGTCCCTGTCCTCCAAAATGTATTTAAGAATTTTGAAATGTGTTCAAAACTGACTCCAATTTGGGGAGTGGCCGTACACCAAGAAAGAGAAATTGTAAGAAAATGATTCAACTTTTAACCTTTACTGTCTCATAGACATAGGTTAAAAACGGCCTCCCTTTTACCCCTTACAGCCATCCCTGTCCTCCAAAATGTATTTAAGAATTTTGAAATGTGTTCAAAACTGACTCCAATTTGGGGAGTGGCAGTACACCGAGAAAGAGAAATTGTAAGAAAATGATTCAACTTTTAACCTTCACTGTCTCATAGACGTAGGTTAAAAACGGCCTCCCTTTCACCCCTTACAGCCGTCCCTGTCCTCCAAAATGTATTTAAGAATTTTGAAATGTGTTCAAAACTGACTCCAATTTGGGGAGTGGCAGTACACCGAGACAGAGAAATTGTAAGAAAATGATTCAACTTTTAACCTTTACTGTCTCATAGACGTAGGTTAAAAACGGCCTCCCTTTCACCCCTTACAGCCGTCCCTGTCTTCCAAAATGTATTTAAGAATTTTGAAATGTGTTCAAAACTGACTCCAATTTGGGGAGTGGCCGTACACCGAGAAAGAGAAATTGTAAGAAAATGATTCAACTTTTAACCTTTACTGTCTCATAGACGTAGGTTAAAAACGGCCTCCCTTTCACCCCTTACAGCCGTCCCTATCCTCCAAAATGTATTTAAGAATTTTGAAATGTGTTCAAAACTGACTCCAATTTGGGGAGTGGCCGTACACCGAGAAAGATGGCAGCAAACTAAGGTCACAAAGTTAATAAACAATTTTAATGCTGGCGCAGAGGCAATAGTGTATGGTCCAATCCTGAATGTCTTACGGCAAATAGCTACGTAAATTGTTTTTTCGATTCTCTGTAGGTCAGGGATGAGAAATTGTAAGAAAATGATTCAACTTTTAACCTTTACTGTCTCATAGACGTAGGTTAAAAACGGCCTCCCTTTCACCACTTACAGCCGTCCCTGTCCTCCAAAATGTATTTAAGAATTTTGAAATGTGTTCAAAACTGACTCCAATTTGGGGAGTGGCAGTACACCGAGAAAGAGAAATTGTAAGAAAATGATTCAACTTTTAACCTTTACTGTCTCATAGACGTAGGTTAAAAACGGCCTCCCTTTCACCCCTTACAGCCGTCCCTGTCCTCCAAAATGTATTTAAGAATTTTGAAATGTGTTCAAAACTGACTCCAATTTGGGGAGTGGCAGTACACCGAGAAAGAGAAATTGTAAGAAAATGATTCAACTTTTAACCTTTACTGTCTCATAGACGTAGGTTAAAAACGGCCTCCCTTTCACCCCTTACAGCCGTCCCTGTCCTCCAAAATGTATTTAAGAATTTTGAAATGTGTTCAAAACTGACTCCAATTTGGGGAGTGGCAGTACACCGAGAAAGAGATATTGTAAGAAAATGATGCAACTTTTAACCTTTACTGTCTCATAGACGTAGGTTAAAAACGGCCTCCCTTTCACCCCTTACAGCCGTCCCTGTCCTCCAAAATATATTTAAGAATTTTGAAATGTGTTCAAAACTGACTCCAATTTGGGGAGTGGCCATACACCGAGAAAGATGGCAGCAAACTAAGGTCACAAAGTTAATAAACAATTTTAATGCTGGAGCAGAGGCAATAGTGTATGGTCCAATCCTGAATGTCTTACGGCAAATAGCTACGTAAATTCTTTTTTCGATTCTCTGTAGGTCAGGGATGAGAAATTGTAAGAAAATGATTCAACTTTTAACCTTTACTGTCTCATAGACGTAGGTTAAAAACGGCCTCCCTTTCACCCCTTACAGCCGTCCCTGTCCTCCAAAATGTATTTAGGAATTTTGAAATGTGTTCAAAACTGACTCCAATTTGGAGAGTGGCCGTACACCGAGAAAGAGAAATTGTAAGAAAATGATTCAACTTTTAACCTTTACTGTCTCATAGACGTAGGTTAAAAACGGCCTCCCTTTCACCCCTTACAGCCGTCCCTGTCCTCCAAAATGTATTTAAGAATTTTGAAATGTGTTCAAAACTGACTCCAATTTGGGGAGTGGCCGTACACCGAGAAAGAGAAATTGTAAGAAAATGATTCAACTTTTAACCTTTACTGTCTCATAGACGTAGGTTAAAAACAGCCTCCCTTTCACCCCTTACAGCCGTCCCTATCCTCCAAAATGCATTTAAGAATTTTGAAATGTGTTCAAAACTGACTCCAATTTGGGGAGTGGCAGTACACCGAGAAAGAGAAATTGTAAGAAAATGATTCAACTTTTAACCTTTACTGTCTCATAGACGTAGGTTAAAAACGGCCTCCCTTTCACCCCTTACAGCCGTCCCTGTCCTCCAAAATGTATTTAAGAATTTTGAAATGTGTTCAAAACTGACTCCAATTTGGGGAATGGCCGTATACCGAGAAAGAGAAATTGTAAGAAAATGATGCAACTTTTAACCTTTACTGTCTCATAGACGTAGGTTAAAAACAGCCTCCCTTTCACCCCTTACAGCCGTCCCTGTCCTCCAAAATATATTTAAGAATTTTGAAATGTGTTCAAAACTGACTCCAATTTGGGGAGTGGCCATACACCGAGAAAGATGGCAGCAAACTAAGGTCACAAAGTTAATAAACAATTTTAATGCTGGAGCAGAGGCAATAGTGTATGGTCCAATCCTGAATGTCTTACGGCAAATAGCTACGTAAATTCTTTTTTCGATTCTCTGTAGGTCAGGGATGAGAAATTGTAAGAAAATGATTCAACTTTTAACCTTTACTGTCTCATAGACGTAGGTTAAAAACGGCCTCCCTTTCACCCCTTACAGCCGTCCCTGTCCTCCAAAATGTATTTAAGAATTTTGAAATGTGTTCAAAACTGACTCCAATTTGGAGAGTGGCCGTACACCGAGAAAGATAAATTGTAAGAAAATGATTCAACTTTTAACCTTTACTGTCTCATAGACGTAGGTTAAAAACGGCCTCCCTTTCACCCCTTACAGCCGTCCCTGTCCTCCAAAATGTATTTAAGAATTTTGAAATGTGTTCAAAACTGACTCCAATTTGGGGAGTGGCCGTACACCGAGAAAGAGAAATTGTAAGAAAATGATTCAACTTTTAACCTTTACTGTCTCATAGACGTAGGTTAAAAACAGCCTCCCTTTCACCCCTTACAGCCGTCCCTATCCTCCAAAATGCATTTAAGAATTTTGAAATGTGTTCAAAACTGACTCCAATTTGGGGAGTGGCAGTACACCGAGAAAGAGAAATTGTAAGAAAATGATTCAACTTTTAACCTTTACTGTCTCATAGACGTAGGTTAAAAACGGCCTCCCTTTCACCCCTTACAGCCGTCCCTGTCCTCCAAAATGTATTTAAGAATTTTGAAATGTGTTCAAAACTGACTCCAATTTGGGGAGTGGCAGTACACCGAGAAAGAGAAATTGTAAGAAAATGATTCAACTTTTAACCTTTACTGTCTCATAGACGTAGGTTAAAAACGGCCTCCCTTTCACCCCTTACAGCCGTCCCTGTCCTCCAAAATGTATTCAAGAATTTTGAAATGTGTTCAAAACTGACTCCAATTTAGGGAGTGGCAGTACACCGAGAAAGAGAAATTGTAAGAAAATGATTCAACTTTTAACCTTTACTGTCTCATAGACGTAGGTTAAAAACGGCCTCCCTTTCACCCCTTACAGCCGTCCCTGTCCTCCAAAATGTATTTAAGAATTTTGAAATGTGTTCAAAACTGACTCCAATTTGGGGAATGGCCGTACACCGAGAAAGAGAAATTGTAAGAAAATGATTCAACTTTTAACCTTTACTGTCTCATAGACGTAGGTTAAAAACGGCCTCCCTTTCACCCCTTACAGCCGTCCCTATCCTCCAAAATGTATTTAAGAATTTTGAAATGTGTTCAAAACTGACTCCAATTTGGGGAGTGGCCGTACACCGAGAAAGATGGCAGCAAACTAAGGTCACAAAGTTAATAAACAATTTTAATGCTGGCGCAGAGGCAATAGTGTATGGTCCAATCCTGAATGTCTTACGGCAAAGAGCTACGTAAATTCTTTTTTCGATTCTCTGTAGGTCAGGGATGAGAAATTGTAAGAAAATGATTCAACTTTTAACCTTTACTGTCTCATAGACGTAGGTTAAAAACTGCCTCCCTTTCACCCCTTACAGCCGTCCCTGTCCTCCAAAATGTATTTAAGAATTTTGAAATGTGTTCAAAACTGACTCCAATTTGGGGAGTTGCCGTACACCGAGAAAGAGAAATTGTAAGAAAATGATTCAACTTTTAACCTTTACTGTCTCATAGACGTAGGTTAAAAACGGCCTCCCTTTCACCCCTTACAGCCGTCCCTGTCCTCCAAAATGTATTTAAGAATTTTGAAATGTGTTCAAAACTGACTCCAATTTGGGGAGTGGCCGTACACCGAGAAAGAGAAATTGTAAGAAAATGATTCAACTTTTAACCTTTACTGTCTCATAGACGTAGGTTAAAAACGGCCTCCCTTTCACCCCTTACAGCCGTCCCTGTCCTCCAAAATGTATTTAAGAATTTTGAAATGTGTTCAAAACTAACTCCAATTTGGGGAGTGGCAGTACACCGAGAAAGAGAAATTGTAAGAAAATGATTCAACTTTTAACCTTTACTGCCTCATAGACGTAGGTTAAAAACGGCCTCCCTTTCACCCCTTACAGCCGTCCCTGTCCTCCAAAATGTATTTAAGAATTTTGAAATGTGTTCAAAACTGACTCCAATTTGGGGAGTGGCAGTACACCGAGAAAGAGAAATTGTAAGAAAATGATTCAACTTTTAACCTTTACTGTCTCATAGACGTAGGTTAAAAACGGCCTCCCTTTCACCCCTTACAGCCGTCCCTGTCCTCCAAAATGTATTTAAGAATTTTGAAATGTGTTCAAAACTGACTCCAATTTGGGGAGTGGCCGTACACCGAGAAAGAGAAATTGTAAGAAAATGATTCAACTTTTAACCTTTACTGTCTCATAGACGTAGGTTAAAAACGGCCTCCCTTTCACCCCTTACAGCCGTCCCTGTCCTCCAAAATGTATGTAAGAATTTTGAAATGTGTTCAAAACTGACTCCAATTTGGGGAGTGGCCATACACCGAGAAAGAGAAATTGTAAGAAAATGATTCAACTTTTAACCTTTACTGTCTCATAGACGTAGGTTAAAAACGGCCTCCCTTTTACCCCTTACAGCCGTCCCTGTCCTCCAAAATGTATTTAAGAATTTTGAAATGTGTTCAAAACTGACTTCAATTTGGGGAGTGGCCGTACACCGAGAAAGAGAAATTGTAAGAAAATGATTCAACTTTTAACCTTTACTGTCTCATAGACGTAGGTTAAAAACGGCCTCCCTTTCACCCCTTACAGCCGTCCCTGTCCTCCAAAATGTATTTAAGAATTTTGAAATGTGTTCAAAACTGACTCCAATTTGGGGAGTGGCAGTACACCGAGAAAGAGAAATTGTAAGAAAATGATTCAACTTTTAACCTTTACTGTCTCATAGACGTAGGTTAAAAACGGCCTCCCTTTCACCCCTTGCAGCCGTCCCTGTCCTCCAAAATGTATTTAAGAATTTTGAAATGTGTTCAAAACTGACTCCAATTTGGGGAGTGGCCGTACACCGAGAAAGAGAAATTGTAAGAAAATGATTCAACTTTTAACCTTTACTGTCTCATAGACGTAGGTTAAAAACGGCCTCCCTTTCACCCCTTACAGCCGTCCCTATCCTCCAAAATGTATTTAAGAATTTTGAAATGTGTTCAAAACTGACTCCAATTTGGGGAGTGGCCGTACACCGAGAAAGATGGCAGCAAACTAAGGTCACAAAGTTAATAAACAATTTTAATGCTGGCGCAGAGGCAATAGTGTATGGTCCAATCCTGAATGTCTTACGGCAAATAGCTACGTAAATTCTTTTTTCGATTCTCTGTAGGTCAGGGATGAGAAATTGTAAGAAAATGATTCAACTTTTAACCTTTACTGTCTCATAGACGTAGGTTAAAAACGGCCTCCCTTTCACCCCTTACAGCCGTCCCTATCCTCCAAAATGTATTTAAGAATTTTGAAATGTGTTCAAAACTGACTCCAATTTGGGGAGTGGCCGTACACCGAGAAAGAGAAATTGTAAGAAAATGATTCAACTTTTAACCTTTACTGTCTCATAGACGTAGGTTAAAAACGGCCTCCCTTTCACCCCTTACAGCCGTCCCTATCCTCCAAAATGTATTTAAGAATTTTGAAATGTGTTTAAAACTGACTCCAATTTGGGGAGTGGCCGTACACCGAGAAAGATGGCAGCAAACTAAGGTCACAAAGTTAATAAACAATTTTAATGCTGGCGCAGAGGCAATAGTGTATGGTCCAATCCTGAATGTCTTACGGCAAATAGCTACGTAAATTCTTTTTTCGATTCTCTGTAGGTCAGGGATGAGAAATTGTAAGAAAATGATTCAACTTTTAACCATTACTGTCTCATAGACGTAGGTTAAAAACGGCCTCCCTTTCACCCCTTACAGCCGTCCCTGTCCTCCAAAATGTATTTAAGAATTTTGAAATGTGTTCAAAACTGACTCCAATTTGGGGAGTGGCCGTACACCGAGAAAGAGAAATTGTAAGAAAATGATTCAACTTTTAACCTTTACTGTCTCATAGACGTAGGTTAAAAACGGCCTCCCTTTCACCCCTTACAGCCGTCCCTGTCCTCCAAAATGTATTTAAGAATTTTGAAATGTGTTCAAAACTGACTCCAATTTGGGGAGTGGCAGTACACCGAGAAAGAGAAATTGTAAGAAAATGATTCAACTTTTAACCTTTACTGTCTCATAGACGTAGGTTAAAAACGGCCTCCTTTTCACCCCTTACAGCCGTCCCTGTCCTCCAAAATGTATTTAAGAATTTTGAAATGTGTTCAAAACTGACTCCAATTTGGGGAGTGGCCGTACACCGAGAAAGAGAAATTGTAAGAAAATGATTCAACTTTTAACCTTTACTGTCTCATAGACGTAGGTTAAAAACGGCCTCCCTTTCACCCCTTACAGCCGTCCCTGTCCTCCAAAATGTATTTAAGAATTTTGAAATGTGTTCAAAACTGACTCCAATTTGGGGAGTGGCCGTACACCGAGAAAGAGAAATTGTAAGAAAATGATTCAACTTTTAACCTTTACTGTCTCATAGACGTAGGTTAAAAACGGCCTCCCTTTCACCCCTTACAGCCGTCCCTGTCCTCCAAAATGTATTTAAGAATTTTGAAATGTGTTCAAAACTGACTCCAATTTGGGGAGTGGCAGTACACCAAGAAAGAGAAATTGTAAGAAAATGATTCAACTTTTAACCTTTACTGTCTCATAGACGTAGGTTAAAAACTGCCTCCCTTTCACCCATTACAGCCGTCCCTGTCCTCCAAAATGTATTTAAGAATTTTGAAATGTGTTCAAAACTGACTCCAATTTGGGGAGTGGCAGTACACCGAGAAAGAGAAATTGTAAGAAAATGATTCAACTTTTAACCTTTACTGTCTCATAGACGTAGGTTAAAAACGGCCTCCCTTTCACCCCTTACAGCCGTCCCTGTCCTCCAAAATGTATTTAAGAATTTTGAAATGTGTTCAAAACTGACTCCAATTTGGGGAGTGGCCGTACACCGAGAAAGAGAAATTGTAAGAAAATGATTCAACTTTTAACCTTTACTGTCTCATAGACGTAGGTTAAAAACGGCCTCCCTTTCACCCCTTACAGCCGTCCCTATCCTCCAAAATGTATTTAAGAATTTTGAAATGTGTTCAAAACTGACTCCAATTTGGGGAGTGGCCGTACACCGAGAAAGATGGCAGCAAACTAAGGTCACAAAGTTAATAAACAATTTTAATGCTGGCGCAGAGGCAATAGTGTATGGTCCAATCCTGAATGTCTTACGGCAAATAGCTACGTAAATTCTTTTTTCGATTCTCTGTAGGTCAGGGATGAGAAATTGTAAGAAAATGATTCAACTTTTAACCTTTACTGTCTCATAGACGTAGGTTAAAAACGGCCTCCCTTTCACCCCTTACAGCCGTCCCTGTCCTCCAAAATGTATTTAAGAATTTTGAAATGTGTTCAAAACTGACTCCAATTTGGGGAGTGGCCGTACACCGAGAAAGAGAAATTGTAAGAAAATGATTCAACTTTTAACCTTTACTGTCTCATAGACGTAGGTTAAAAACGGCCTCCCTTTCACCCCTTACAGCCGTCCCTGTCCTCCAAAATGTATTTAAGAATTTTGAAATGTGTTCAAAACTGACTCCAATTTGGGGAGTGGCAATACACCGAGAAAGAGAAATTGTAAGAAAATGATTCAACTTTTAACCTTTACTGTCTCATAGATGTAGGTTAAAAACGGCCTCCCTTTCACCCCTTACAGCCGTCCCTGTCCTCCAAAATGTATTTAAGAATTTTGAAATGTGTTCAAAACTGACTCCAATTTGGGGAGTGGCCATACACCGAGAAAGATGGCAGCAAACTAAGGTCACAAAGTTAATAAACTATTTTAACCACTTGGATGCTAAGGGGTGTGCTAGTAGGTCCATGTAATTTCCATTGAAATCAATGGAAACTCCATGACGAGTTACCCTTGTCATTAGCAGCGAAGGGGTTAATGCTGGAGCAGAGGCAATAGTGTATGGTCCAATCCTGAATCTCTTACGGCAAATAGCTACGTAAATTCTTTTTTCGATTCTCTGTAGGTCAGGGATGAGAAATTGTAAGAAAATGATTCAACTTTTAACCTTTACTGTCTCATAGACGTAGGTTAAAAACGGCCTCCCTTTCACCCCTTACAGCCGTCCCTGTCCTCCAAAATGTATGTAAGAATTTTGAAATGTGTTCAAAACTGACTCCAATTTGGGGAGTGGCCGTACACCGAGAAAGAGAAATTGTAAGAAAATGATTCAACTTTTAACCTTTACTGTCTCATAGACGTAGGTTAAAAACGGCCTCCCTTTCACCCCTTACAGCCGTCCCTGTCCTCCAAAATGTATTTAAGAATTTTGAAATGTGTTCAAAACTGACTTCAATTTGGGGAGTGGCCGTACACCGAGAAAGAGAAATTGTAAGAAAATGATTCAACTTTTAACCTTTACTGTCTCATAGACTTAGGTTAAAAACGGCCTCCCTTTCACCCCTTACAGCCGTCCCTGTCCTCCAAAATGTATTTAAGAATTTTGAAATGTGTTCAAAACTGACTCCAATTTGGGGAGTGGCACTACACCGAGAAAGAGAAATTGTAAGAAAATGATTCAACTTTTAACCTTTACTGTCTCATAGACGTAGGTTAAAAACGGCCTCCCTTTCACCCCTTACAGCCGTCCCTGTCCTCCAAAATGTATTTAAGAATTTTGAAATGTGTTCAAAACTGACTCCAATTTGGGGAGTGGCAGTACACCGAGAAAGAGAAATTGTAAGAAAATGATTCAACTTTTAACCTTTACTGTCTCATAGACGTAGGTTAAAAACGGCCTCCCTTTCACCCCTTACAGCCGTCCCTGTCCTCCAAAATGTATTTAAGAATTTTGAAATGTGTTCAAAACTGACTCCAATTTGGGGAGTGGCCGTACACCGAGAAAGAGAAATTGTAAGAAAATGATTCAACTTTTAACCTTTACTGTCTCATAGACGTAGGTTAAAAACGGCCTCCCTTTCACCCCTTACAGCCGTCCCTATCCTCCAAAATGTATTTAAGAATTTTGAAATGTGTTCAAAACTGACTCCAATTTGGGGAGTGGCCGTACACCGAGAAAGATGGCAGCATACTAAGGTCACAAAGTTAATAAACAATTTTAATGCTGGCGCAGAGGCAATAGTGTATGGTCCAATCCTGAATGTCTTACGGCAAATAGCTACGTAAATTCTTTTTTCGATTCTCTGTAGGTCAGGGATGAGAAATTGTAAGAAAATGATTCAACTTTTAACCTTTACTGTCTCATAGACGTAGGTTAAAAACGGCCTCCCTTTCACCCCTTACAGCAGTCCCTGTCCTCCAAAATGTATTTAAGAATTTTGAAATGTGTTCAAAACTGACTCCAATTTGGGGAGTGGCCGTACACCGAGAAAGAGAAATTGTAAGAAAATGATTCAACTTTTAACCTTTACTGTCTCATAGACGTAGGTTAAAAACGGCCTCCCTTTCACCCCTTACAGCCGTCCCTATCCTCCAAAATGTATTTAAGAATTTTGAAATGTGTTTAAAACTGACTCCAATTTGGGGAGTGGCCGTACACCGAGAAAGATGGCAGCAAACTAAGGTCACAAAGTTAATAAACAATTTTAATGCTGGCGCAGAGGCAATAGTGTATGGTCCAATCCTGAATGTCTTACGGCAAATAGCTACGTAAATTCTTTTTTCGATTCTCTGTAGGTCAGGGATGAGAAATTGTAAGAAAATGATTCAACTTTTAACCTTTACTGTCTCATAGACGTAGGTTAAAAACGGCCTCCCTTTCACCCCTTACAGCCGTCCCTGTCCTCCAAAATGTATTTAAGAATTTTGAAATGTGTTCAAAACTGACTCCAATTTGGGGAGTGGCCGTACACCGAGAAAGAGAAATTGTAAGAAAATGATTCAACTTTTAACCTTTACTGTCTCATAGACGTAGGTTAAAAACGGCCTCCCTTTCACCCCTTACAGCCGTCCCTGTCCTCCAAAATGTATTTAAGAATTTTGAAATGTGTTCAAAACTGACTCCAATTTGGGGAGTGGCAGTACACCGAGAAAGAGAAATTGTAAGAAAATGATTCAACTTTTAACCTTTACTGTCTCATAGACGTAGGTTAAAAACGGCCTCCCTTTTACCCCTTACAGCCGTCCCTGTCCTCCAAAATGTATTTAAGAATTTTGAAATGTGTTCAAAACTGACTCCAATTTGGGGAGTGGCAGTACACCGAGAAAGAGAAATTGTAAGAAAATGATTCAACTTTTAACCTTTGCTGTCTCATAGACGTAGGTTAAAAACGGCCTCCCTTTCACCCCTTACAGCTGTCCCTGTCCTCCAAAATGTATTTAAGAATTTTGAAATGTGTTTAAAACTGACTCCAATTTGGGGAGTGGCCGTACACCGAGAAAGAGAAATTGTAAGAAAATTATTCAACTTTTAACCTTTACTGTCTCATAGACGTAGGTTAAAAACGGCCTCCCTTTCACCCCTTACAGCCGTCCCTATCCTCCAAAATGTATTTAAGAATTTTGAAATGTGTTCAAAACTGACTCCAATTTGGGGAGTGGCCGTACACCGAGAAAGAGAAATTGTAAGAAAATGATTCAACTTTTAACCTTTACTGTCTCATAGATGTAGGTTAAAAACGGCCTCCCTTTCACCCCTTACAGCCGTCCCTGTCCTCCAAAATGTATTTAAGAATTTTGAAATGTGTTCAAAACTGACTCCAATTTGGGGAGTGGCAGTACACCGAGAAAGAGAAATTGTAAGAAAATGATTAAACTTTTAACCTTTACTGTCTCATAGACGTAGGTTAAAAACGGCCTCCCTTTCACCCCTTACAGCCGTCCCTATCCTCCAAAATGTATTTAAGAATTTTGAAATGTGTTCAAAACTGACTCCAATTTGGGGAGTGGCCGTACACCGAGAAAGATGGCAGCAAACTAAGGTCACAAAGTTAATAAACAATTTTAATGCTGGCGCAGAGGCAATAGTGTATGGTCCAATACTGAATGTCTTACGGCAAATAGCTACGTAAATTCTTTTTTCGATTCTCTGTAGGTCAGGGATGAGAAATTGTAAGAAAATGATTCAACTTTTAACCTTTACTGTCTCATAGACGTAGGTTAAAAACGGCCTCCCTTTCACCCCTTACAGCCGTCCCTGTCCTCCAAAATGTATTTAAGAATTTTGAAAGGTGTTCAAAACTGACTCCAATTTGGGGAGTGGCCGTACACCGAGAAAGAGAAATTGTAAGAAAATTATTCAACTTTTTACCTTCACTGTCTCATAGACGTAGGTTAAAAACGGCCTCCCTTTCACCCCTTACAACCGTCCCTGTCCTCCAAAATGTATTTAAGAATTTTGAAATGTGTTCAAAACTGACTCCAATTTGGGGAGTGGCAGTACACCGAGAAAGAGAAATTGTAAGAAAATGATTCAACTTTTAACCTTTACTGTCTCATAGACGTAGGTTAAAAACGGCCTCCCTTTCACCCCTTACAGCCGTCTCTGTCCTCCAAAATGTATTTAAGAATTTTGAAATGTGTTCAAAACTGACTCCAATTTGGGGAGTGGCAGTACACCGAGAAAGAGAAATTGTAAGAAAATGATTCAACTTTTAACCTTTACTGTCTCATAGACGTAGGTTAAAAACGGCCTCCCTTTCACCCCTTACAGCCGTCCCTGTCCTCCAAAATGCATTTAAGAATTTTGAAATGTGTTCAAAACTGACTCCAATTTGGGGAGTGGCCGTACACCGAGAAAGATGGCAGCAAACTAAGGTCACAAAGTTAATAAACAATTTTAATGCTGGCGCAGAGGCAATAGTGTATGGTCCAATCCTGAATGTCTTACGGCAAATAGCTAC
Source organism: Lissotriton helveticus (assembly GCF_964261635.1). Classification (NCBI taxonomy): domain Eukaryota; kingdom Metazoa; phylum Chordata; class Amphibia; order Caudata; family Salamandridae; genus Lissotriton; species Lissotriton helveticus. Next base: position 879,085,953 of record NC_136073.1, read on the forward strand.
GTAAATTCTTTTTTCGATTCTCTGTAGGTCAGGGATGAGAAATTGTAAGAAAATGATTCAACTTTTAACCTTTACTGTCTCATAGACGTAGGTTAAAAACGGCCTCCCTTTCACCCCTTACAGCCGTCCCTGTCCTCCAAAATGTATTTAAGAATTTTGAAATGTGTTCAAAACTGACTCCAATTTGGGGAGTGGCCGTACACCGAGAAAGAGAAATTGTAAGAAAATGATTCAACTTTTAACCTTTACGTCTCATAGACGTAGGTTAAAAACGGCCTCCCTTACAGCCGTCCCTGTCCTCCAAAATGTATTTAGGAATTTTGAAATGTGTTCAAAACTGACTCCAATTTGGGGAGTGGCAGTACACCGAGAAAGAGAAATTGTAAGAAAATGATTCAACTTTTAACCTTTACTGTCTCATAGACGTAGTTTAAAAACGGCCTCCCTTTCACCCCTTACAGCCGTCCCTGTCCTCCAAAATGTATTTAAGAATTTTGAAATGTGTTCAAAACTGACTCCAATTTGGGGAGTGGCAGTACACCGAGAAAGAGAAATTGTAAGAAAATGATTCAACTTTTAACCTTTACTGTCTCATAGACGTAGGTTAAAAACGGCCTCCCTTTCACCCCTTACAGCCGTCCCTGTCCTCCAAAATGTATTTAAGAATTTTGAAATGTGTTCAAAACTGACTCCAATTTGGGGAGTGGCCGTACACCAAGAAAGAGAAATTGTAAGAAAATGATTCAACTTTTAACCTTTACTGTCTCATAGACGTAGGTTAAAAACGGCCTCCCTTTCACCCCTTACAGCCGTCCCTATCCTCCAAAATGTATTTAAGAATTTTGAAATGTGTTCAAAACTGACTCCAATTTGGGGAGTGGCAGTACACCGAGAAAGATGGCAGCAAACTGAGGTCACAAAGTTAATAAACAATTTTAATGCTGGCGCAGAGGCAATAGTGTATGGTCCAATCCTGAATGTCTTACGGCAAATAGCTACGTAAATTCTTTTTTCGATTCTCTGTAGGTCAGGGATGAGAAATTGTAAGAAAATGATTCAACTTTTAACCTTTACTGTCTCATAGACGTAGGTTAAAAACGGCCTCCCTTTCACCCCTTACAGCCGTCCCTGTCCTCCAAAATGTATTTAAGAATTTTGAAATGTGTTCAAAACTGACTCCAATTTGGGGAGTGGCCGTACACCGAGAAAGAGAAATTGTAAGAAAATGATTCAACTTTTAACCTTTACTGTCTCATAGACGTAGGTTAAAAACGGCCTCCCTTTCACCCCTTACAGCCGTCCCTGTCCTCCAAAATGTATTTAAGAATTTTGAAATGTGTTCAAAACTGACTCCAATTTGGGGAGTGGCCGTACACCGAGAAAGAGAAATTGTAAGAAAATGGTTCAACTTTTAACCTTTACTGTCTCATAGACGTAGGTTAAAAACAGCCTCCCTTTCACCCCTTACAGCCGTCCCTATCCTCCAAAATGTATTTAAGAATTTTGAAATGTGTTCAAAACTGACTCCAATTTGGGGAGTGGCAGTACACCGAGAAAGAGAAATTGTAAGAAAATGATTCAACTTTTAACCTTTACTGTCTCATAGACGTAGGTTAAAAACGGCCTCCCTTTCACCCCTTACAGCCGTCCCTGTCCTCCAAAATGTATTTAAGAATTTTGAAATGTGTTCAAAACTGACTCCAATTTGGGGAGTGGCAGTACACCGAGAAAGAGAAATTGTAAGAAAATGATTCAACTTATAACCTTTACTGTCTCATAGACGTAGGTTAAAAACGGCCTCCCTTTCACCCCTTACAGCCGTCCCTGTCCTCCAAAATGTATTTAAGAATTTTGAAATGTGTTCAAAACTGACTCCAATTTGGGGAGTGGCAGTACACCGAGAAAGAGAAATTGTAAGAAAATGATTCAACTTTTAACCTTTACTGTTTCAAAGACGTAGGTTAAAAACGGCCTCCCTTTCACCCCTTACAGCCGTCCCTGTCCTCCAAAATGTATTTAAGAATTTTGAAATGTGTTCAAAACTGACTCCAATTTGGCGAGTGGCCGTACACCGAGAAAGAGAAATTGTAAGAAAATGATTCAACTTTTAACCTTTACTGTCTCATAGACGTAGGTTAAAACGGCCTCCCTTTCACCCCTTACAGCCGTCCCTATCCTCCAAAATGCATTTAAGAATTTTGAAATGTGTTCAAAACTGACTCCAATTTGGGGAGTGGCAGTACACCGAGAAAGAGAAATTGTAAGAAAATGATTCAACTTTTAACCTTTACTGTCTCATAGACGTAGGTTAAAAACGGCCTCCCTTTCACCCCTTACAGCCGTCCCTGTCCTCCAAAATGTATTTAAGAATTCTGAAATGTGTTCAAAACTGACTCCAATTTGGGGAGTGGCAGTACACTGAGAAAGAGAAATTGTAAGAAAATGATTCAACTTTTAACCTTTACTGTCTCATAGACGTAGGTTAAAAACGGCCTCCCTTTCACCCCTTACAGCCGTCCCTGTCCTCCAAAATGTATTTAAGAATTTTGAAATGTGTTCAAAACTGACTCCAATTTGGGGAGTGGCCGTACACCGAGAAAGAGAAATTGTAAGAAAATGATTCAACTTTTAACCTTTACTGTCTCATAGACGTAGGTTAAAAACGGCCTCCCTTTCACCCCTTACAGCCGTCCCTATCCTCCAAAATGTATTTAAGAATTTTGAAATGTGTTCAAAACTGACTCCAATTTGGGGAGTGGCCGTACACCGAGAAAGAGAAATTGTAAGAAAATGGTTCAACTTTTAACCTTTACTGTCTCATAGACGTAGGTTAAAAACAGCCTCCCTTTCACCCCTTACAGCCGTCCCTATCCTCCAAAATGTATTTAAGAATTTTGAAATGTGTTCAAAACTGACTCCAATTTGGGGAGTGGCAGTACACCGAGAAAGAGAAATTGTAAGAAAATGATTCAACTTTTAACCTTTACTGTCTCATAGACGTAGGTTAAAAACGGCCTCCCTTTCACCCCTTACAGCCGTCCCTGTCCTCCAAAATGTATTTAAGAATTTTGAAATGTGTTCAAAACTGACTCCAATTTGGGGAGTGGCAGTACACCGAGAAAGAGAAATTGTAAGAAAATGATTCAACTTATAACCTTTACTGTCTCATAGACGTAGGTTAAAAACGGCCTCCCTTTCACCCCTTACAGCCGTCCCTGTCCTCCAAAATGTATTTAAGAATTTTGAAATGTGTTCAAAACTGACTCCAATTTGGGGAGTGGCAGTACACCGAGAAAGAGAAATTGTAAGAAAATGATTCAACTTTTAACCTTTACTGTTTCAAAGACGTAGGTTAAAAACGGCCTCCCTTTCACCCCTTACAGCCGTCCCTGTCCTCCAAAATGTATTTAAGAATTTTGAAATGTGTTCAAAACTGACTCCAATTTGGGGAGTGGCCGTACACCGAGAAAGAGAAATTGTAAGAAAGTGATTCAACTTTTAACCTTTACTGTCTCATAGACGTAGGTTAAAAACGGCCTCCCTTTCACCCCTTACAGCCGTCCCTATCCTCCAAAATGCATTTAAGAATTTTGAAATGTGTTCAAAACTGACTCCAATTTGGGGAGTGGCAGTACACCGAGAAAGAGAAATTGTAAGAAAATGATTCAACTTTTAACCTTTACTGTCTCATAGACGTAGGTTAAAAACGGCCTCCCTTTCACCCCTTACAGCCGTCCCTGTCCTCCAAAATGTATTTAAGAATTCTGAAATGTGTTCAAAACTGACTCCAATTTGGGGAGTGGCAGTACACCGAGAAAGAGAAATTGTAAGAAAATGATTCAACTTTTAACCTTTACTATCTCATAGACGTAGGTTAAAAACGGACTCCCTTTCACCCCTTACAGCCGTCCCTGTCCTCCAAAATGTATTTAAGAATTTTGAAATGTGTTCAAAACTGACTCCAATTTGGGGAGTGGCAGTACACCGAGAAAGAGAAATTGTAAGAAAATGATTCAACTTTTAACCTTTACTGTCTCATAGACGTAGGTTAAAAACGGCCTCCCTTTCACCCCTTACAGCCGTCCCTGTCCTCCAAAATGTATTCAAGAATTTTGAAATGTGTTCAAAACTGACTCCAATTTAGGGAGTGGCAGTACACCGAGAAAGAGAAATTGTAAGAAAATGATTCAACTTTTAACCTTTACTGTCTCATAGACGTAGGTTAAAAACGGCCTCCCTTTCACCCCTTACAGCCGTCCCTGTCCTCCAAAATGTATTTAAGAATTTTGAAATGTGTTCAAAACTGACTCCAATTTGGGGAGTGGCCGTACACCGAGAAAGAGAAATTGTAAGAAAATGATTCAACTTTTAACCTTTACTGTCTCATAGACGTAGGTTAAAAACGGCCTCCCTTTCACCCCTTACAGCCGTCCCTGTCCTCCAAAATGTATTTAAGAATTTTGAAATGTGTTCAAAACTGACTCCAATTTGGGGAGTGGCAGTACACCGAGAAAGAGAAATTGTAAGAAAATGATTCAACTTTTAACCTTTACTGTCTCATAGACGTAGGTTAAAAACGGCCTCCCTTTCACCCCTTACAGCCGTCCCTGTCCTCCAAAATGTATTTAAGAATTTTGAAATGTGTTCAAAACTGACTCCAATTTGGGGAGTGGCCGTACACCGAGAAAGAGAAATTGTAAGAAAATGATTCAACTTTTAACCTTTACTGTCTCATAGACGTAGGTTAAAAACGGCCTCCCTTTCACCCCTTACAGCCGTCCCTATCCTCCAAAATGTATTTAAGAATTTTGAAATGTGTTCAAAACTGACTCCAATTTGGGGAGTGGCAGTACACCGAGAAAGATGGCAGCAAACTAAGGTCACAAAGTTAATAAACAATTTTAATGCTGGCGCAGAGGCAATAGTGTATGGTCCAATCCTGAATGTCTTACGGCAAATAGCTACGTAAATTCTTTTTTCGATTCTCTGTAGGTCAGGGATGAGAAATTGTAAGAAAATGATTCAACTTTTAACCTTTACTGTCTCATAGACGTAGGTTAAAAACGGCCTCCCTTTCACCCCTTACAGCCGTCCCTGTCCTCCAAAATGTATTTAAGAATTTTGAAATGTGTTCAAAACTGACTCCAATTTGGGGAGTGGCCGTACACCGAGAAAGAGAAATTGTAAGAAAATGATTCAACTTTTAACCTTTACTGTCTCATAGACGTAGGTTAAAAACGGCCTCCCTTTCACCCCTTACAGCCGTCCCTGTCCTCCAAAATGTATTTAAGAATTTTGAAATGTGTTCAAAACTGACTCCAATTTGGGGAGTGGCAGTACACTGAGAAAGAGAAATTGTAAGAAAATGATTCAACTTTTAACCTTTACTGTCTCATAGACGTAGGTTAAAAACGGCCTCCCTTTCACCCCTTACAGCCGTCCCTGTCCTCCAAAATGTATTTAAGAATTTTGAAATGTGTTCAAAACTGACTCCAATTCGGGGAGTGGCAGTACACCGAGAAAAAGAAATTGTAAGAAAATGATTCAACTTTTAACCTTTACTGTCTCATAGACGTAGGTTAAAAACGGCCTCCCTTTCACCCCTTACAGCCGTCCCTGTCCTCCAAAATGTATTTAAGAATTTTGAAATGTGTTCAAAACTGACTCCAATTTGGGGAGTGGCCGTACACCGAGAAAGAGAAATTGTAAGAAAATGATTCAACTTTTAACCTTTACTGTCTCATAGACGTAGGTTAAAAACGGCCTCCCTTTCACCCCTTACAGCCGTCCCTGTCCTCCAAAATGTATTTAAGAATTTTGAAATGTGTTCAAAACTGACTCCAATTTGGGGAGTGGCAGTACACCGAGAAAGAGAAATTGTAAGAAAATGATTCAACTTTTAACCTTTACTGTCTCATAGACGTAGGTTAAAAACGGCCTCCCTTTCACCCCTTACAGCCGTCCCTGTCCTCCAAAATGTATTTAAGAATTTTGAAATGTGTTCAAAACTGACTCCAATTTGGGGAGTGGCAGTACACCGAGAAAAAGAAATTGTAAGAAAATGATTCAACTTTTAACCTTTACTGTCTCATAGACGTAGGTTAAAAACGGCCTCCCTTTCACCCCTTACAGCCGTCCCTGTCCTCCAAAATGTATTTAAGAATTTTGAAATGTGTTCAAAACTGACTCCAATTTGGGGAGTGGCCGTACACCGAGAAAGAGAAATCGTAAGAAAATGATTCAACTTTTAACCTTTACTGTCTCATAGACGTAGGTTAAAAACGGCCTCCCTTTCACCCCTTACAGCCGTCCCTATCCTCCAAAATGTATTTAAGAATTTTGAAATGTGTTCAAAACTGACTCCAATTTGGGGAGTGGCAGTACACCGAGAAAGAGAAATTGTAAGAAAATGATTCAACTTTTAACCTTTACTGTCTCATAGACGTAGGTTAAAAACGGCCTCCCTTTCACCCCTTACAGCCGTCCCTGTCCTCCAAAATGTATTTAAGAATTTTGAAATGTATTCAAAACTGACTCCAATTTGGGGAGTGGCAGTACACCGAGAAAGAGAAATTGTAAGAAAATGATTCAACTTATAACCTTTACTGTCTCATAGACGTAGGTTAAAAACGGCCTCCCTTTCACCCCTTACAGCCGTCCCTGTCCTCCAAAATGTATTTAAGAATTTTGAAATGTGTTCAAAACTGACTCCAATTTGGGGAGTGGCAGTACACCGAGAAAGAGAAATTGTAAGAAAATGATTCAACTTTTAACCTTTACTGTCTCATAGACGTAGGATAAAAACGGCCTCCCTTTCACCCCTTACAGCCGACCCTGTCCTCCAAAATGTATTTAAGAATTTTGAAATGTGTTCAAAACTGACTCCAATTTGGGGAGTGGCAGTACACCGAGAAAGAGAAATTGTAAGAAAATGATTCAACTTTTAACCTTTACTGTTTCAAAGACGTAGGTTAAAAACGGCCTCCCTTTCACCCCTTACAGCCGTCCCTGTCCTCCAAAATGTATTTAAGAATTTTGAAATGTGTTCAAAACTGACTCCAATTTGGGGAGTGGCCGTACACCGAGAAAGAGAAATTGTAAGAAAATGATTCAACTTTTAACCTTTACTGTCTCATAGACGTAGGTTAAAAACGGCCTCCCTTTCACCCCTTACAGCCGTCCCTATCCTCCAAAATGCATTTAAGAATTTTGAAATGTGTTCAAAACTGACTCCAATTTGGGGAGTGGCAGTACACCGAGAAAGAGAAATTGTGAGAAAATGATTCAACTTTTAACCTTTACTGTCTCATAGACGTAGGTTAAAAACGGCCTCCCTTTCACCCCTTACAGCCGTCCCTATCCTCCAAAATGCATTTAAGAATTTTGAAATGTGTTCAAAACTGACTCCAATTTGGGGAGTGGCAGTACACCGAGAAAGAGAAATTGTAAGAAAATGATTCAACTTTTAACCTTTACTGTCTCATAGACGTAGGTTAAAAACGGCCTCCCTTTCACCCCTTACAGCCGTCCCTGTCCTCCAAAATGTATTTAAGAATTCTGAAATGTGTTCAAAACTGACTCCAATTTGGGGAGTGGCAGTACACCGAGAAAGAGAAATTGTAAGAAAATGATTCAACTTTTAACCTTTACTGTCTCATAGACGTAGGTTAAAAACGGACTCCCTTTCACCCCTTACAGCCGTCCCTGTCCTCCAAAATGTATTTAAGAATTTTGAAATGTGTTCAAAACTGACTTCAATTTGGGGAGTGGCAGTACACCGAGAAAGAGAAATTGTAAGGAAATGATTCAACTTTTAACCTTTACTGTCTCATAGACGTAGGTTAAAAACGGCCTCCCTTTCACCCCTTACAGCCGTCCCTGTCCTCCAAAATGTATTCAAGAATTTTGAAATGTGTTCAAAACTGACTCCAATTTAGGGAGTGGCAGTACACCGAGAAAGAGAAATTGTAAGAAAATGATTCAACTTTTAACCTTTACTGTCTCATAGACGTAGGTTAAAAACGGCCTCCCTTTCACCCCTTACAGCCGTCCCTGTCCTCCAAAATGTATTTAAGAATTTTGAAATGTGTTCAAAACTGACTCCAATTTGGGGAGTGGCCGTACACCGAGAAAGAGAAATTGTAAGAAAATGATTCAACTTTTAACCTTTACTGTCTCATAGACGTAGGTTAAAAACGGCCTCCCTTTCACCCCTTACAGCCGTCCCTGTCCTCCAAAATGTATTTAAGAATTTTGAAATGTGTTCAAAACTGACTCCAATTTGGGGAGTGGCAGTACACCGAGAAAGAGAAATTGTAAGAAAATGATTCAACTTTTAACCTTTACTGTCTCATAGACGTAGGTTAAAAACGGCCTCCCTTTCACCCCTTACAGCCGTCCCTGTCCTCCAAAATGTATTTAAGAATTTTGAAATGTGTTCAAAACTGACTCCAATTTGGGGAGTGGCCGTACACCGAGAAAGAGAAATTGTAAGAAAATGATTCAACTTTTAACCTTTACTGTCTCATAGACGTAGGTTAAAAACGGCCTCCCTTTCACCCCTTACAGCCGTCCCTATCCTCCAAAATATATTTAAGAATTTTGAAATGTGTTCAAAACTGACTCCAATTTGGGGAGTGGCAGTACACCGAGAAAGATGGCAGCAAACTAAGGTCACAAAGTTAATAAACAATTTTAATGCTGGCGCAGAGGCAATAGTGTATGGTCCAATCCTGAATGTCTTACGGCAAATAGCTACGTAAATTCTTTTTTCGATTCTCTGTAGGTCAGGGATGAGAAATTGTAAGAAAATGATTCAACTTTTAACCTTTACTGTCTCATAGACGTAGGTTAAAAACGGCCTCCCTTTCACCCCTTACAGCCGTCCCTGTCCTCCAAAATGTATTTAAGAATTTTAAAATGTGTTCAAAACTGACTCCAATTTGGGGAGTGGCCGTACACCGAGAAAGAGAAATTGTAAGAAAATGATTCAACTTTTAACCTTTACGGTCTCATAGACGTAGGTTAAAAACGGCCTCCCTTTCACCCCTTACAGCCGTCCCTGTCCTCCAAAATGTATTTAAGAATTTTGAAATGTGTTCAAAACTGACTCCAATTTGGGGAGTGGCAGTACACCGAGAAAGAGAAATTGTAAGAAAATGATTCAACTTTTAACCTTTACTGTCTCATAGATGTAGGTTAAAAACGGCCTCCCTTTCACCCCTTACAGCCGTCCCTGTCCTCCAAAATGTATTTAAGAATTTTGAAATGTGTTCAAAACTGACTCCAATTTGGGGAGTGGCAGTACACCGAGAAAAAGAAATTGTAAGAAAATGATTCAACTTTTAACCTTTACTGTCTCATAGACGTAGGTTAAAAACGGCCTCCCTTTCACCCCTTACAGCCGTCCCTGTCCTCCAAAATGTATTTAAGAATTTTGAAATGTGTTCAAAACTGACTCCAATTTGGGGAGTGGCCGTACACCGAGAAAGAGAAATTGTAAGAAAATGATTCAACTTTTAACCTTTACTGTCTCATAGACGTAGGTTAAAAACGGCCTCCCTTTCACCCCTTACAGCCGTCCCTGTCCTCCAAAATGTATTTAAGAATTTTGAAATGTGTTCAAAACTGACTCCAATTTGGGGAGTGGCAGTACACCGAGAAAGAGAAATTGTAAGAAAATGATTCAACTTTTAACCTTTACTGTCTCATAGACGTAGGTTAAAAACGGCCTCCCTTTCACCCCTTACAGCCGTCCCTGTCCTCCAAAATGTATTTAAGAATTTTGAAATGTATTCAAAACTGACTCCAATTTGGGGAGTGGCAGTACACCGAGAAAGAGAAATTGTAAGAAAATGATTCAACTTATAACCTTTACTGTCTCATAGACGTAGGTTAAAAACGGCCTCCCTTTCACCCCTTACAGCCGTCCCTGTCCTCCAAAATGTATTTAAGAATTTTGAAATGTGTTCAAAACTGACTCCAATTTGGGGAGTGGCAGTACACCGAGAAAGAGAAATTGTAAGAAAATGATTCAACTTTTAACCTTTACTGTCTCATAGACGTAGGATAAAAACGGCCTCCCTTTCACCCCTTACAGCCGACCCTGTCCTCCAAAATGTATTTAAGAATTTTGAAATGTGTTCAAAACTGACTCCAATTTGGGGAGTGGCAGTACACCGAGAAAGAGAAATTGTAAGAAAATGATTCAACTTTTAACCTTTACTGTTTCAAAGACGTAGGTTAAAAACGGCCTTCCTTTCACCCCTTACAGCCGTCCCTGTCCTCCAAAATGTATTTAAGAATTTTGAAATGTGTTCAAAACTGACTCCAATTTGGGGAGTGGCCGTACACCGAGAAAGAGAAATTGTAAGAAAATGATTCAACTTTTAACCTTTACTGTCTCATAGACGTAGGTTAAAAACGGCCTCCCTTTCACCCCTTACAGCCGTCCCTATCCTCCAAAATGCATTTAAGAATTTTGAAATGTGTTCAAAACTGACTCCAATTTGGGGAGTGGCAGTACACCGAGAAAGAGAAATTGTAAGAAAATGATTCAACTTTTAACCTTTACTGTCTCATAGACGTAGGTTAAAAACGGCCTCCCTTTCACCCCTTACAGCCGTCCCTGTCCTCCAAAATGTATTTAAGAATTCTGAAATGTGTTCAAAACTGACTCCAATTTGGGGAGTGGCAGTACACCGAGAAAGAGAAATTGTAAGAAAATGATTCAACTTTTAACCTTTACTGTCTCATAGACGTAGGTTAAAAACGGACTCCCTTTCACCCCTTACAGCCGTCCCTGTCCTCCAAAATGTATTTAAGAATTTTGAAATGTGTTCAAAACTGACTTCAATTTGGGGAGTGGCAGTACACCGAGAAAGAGAAATTGTAAGGAAATGATTCAACTTTTAACCTTTACTGTCTCATAGACGTAGGTTAAAAACGGCCTCCCTTTCACCCCTTACAGCCGACCCTATCCTCCAAAATATATTTAAGAATTTTGAAATGTGTTCAAAACTGACTCCAATTTGGGGAGTGGCAGTACACCGAGAAAGAGAAATTGTAAGAAAATGATTCAACTTTTAACCTTTACTGTCTCACAGACGTAGGTTAAAAACGGCCTCCCTTTCACCCCTTACAGCCGTCCCTGTCCTCCAAAATGTATTTAAGAATTTTGAAATGTGTTCAAAACTGACTCCAATTTGGGGAGTGGCCGTACACCGAGAAAGAGAAATTGTAAGAAAATGATTCAACTTTTAACCTTTACTGTCTCATAGACGTAGGTTAAAAACGGCCTCCCTTTCACCCCTTACAGCCGTCCCTATCCTCCAAAATATATTTAAGAATTTTGAAATGTGTTCAAAACTGACTCCAATTTGGGGAGTGGCAGTACACCGAGAAAGATGGCAGCAAACTAAGGTCACAAAGTTAATAAACAATTTTAATGCTGGCGCAGAGGCAATAGTGTATGGTCCAATCCTGAATGTCTTACGGCAAATAGCTACGTAAATTCTTTTTTCGATTCTCTGTAGGTCAGGGATGAGAAATTGTAAGAAAATGATTCAACTTTTAACCTTTACTGTCTCATAGACGTAGGTTAAAAACGGCCTCCCTTTCACCCCTTACAGCCGTCCCTGTCCTCCAAAATGTATTTAAGAATTTTGAAATGTGTTCAAAACTGACTCCAATTTGGGGAGTGGCCGTACACCGAGAAAGAGAAATTGTAAGAAAATGATTCAACTTTTAACCTTTACGGTCTCATAGACGTAGGTTAAAAACGGCCTCCCTTTCACCCCTTACAGCCGTCCCTGTCCTCCAAAATGTATTTAAGAATTTTGAAATGTGTTCAAAACTGACTCCAATTTGGGGAGTGGCAGTACACCGAGAAAGAGAAATTGTAAGAAAATGATTCAACTTTTAACCTTTACTGTCTCATAGATGTAGGTTAAAAACGGCCTCCCTTTCACCCCTTACAGCCGTCCCTGTCCTCCAAAATGTATTTAAGAATTTTGAAATGTGTTCAAAACTGACTCCAATTTGGGGAGTGGCAGTACACCGAGAAAAAGAAATTGTAAGAAAATGATTCAACTTTTAACCTTTACTGTCTCATAGACGTAGGTTAAAAACGGCCTCCCTTTCACCCCTTACAGCCGTCCCTGTCCTCCAAAATGTATTTAAGAATTTTGAAATGTGTTCAAAACTGACTCCAATTTGGGGAGTGGCCGTACACCGAGAAAGAGAAATTGTAAGAAAATGATTCAACTTTTAACCTTTACTGTCTCATAGACGTAGGTTAAAAACGGCCTCCATTTCACCCCTTACAGCCGTCCCTATCCTCCAAAATGTATTTAAGAATTTTGAAATGTGTTCAAAACTGACTCCAATTTGGGGAGTGGCAGTACACCGAGAAAGATGGCAGCAAACTAAGGTCACAAAGTTAATAAACAATTTTAATGCTGGCGCAGAGGCAATAGTGTATGGTCCAATCCTGAATGTCTTACGGCAAATAGCTACGTAAATTCTTTTTTCGATTCTCTGTAGGTCAGGGATGAGAAATTGTAAGAAAATGATTCAACTTTTAACCTTTACTGTCTCATAGACGTAGGTTAAAAACGGCCTCCCTTTCACCCCTTACAGCCGTCCCTGTCCTCCAAAATGTATTTAAGAATTTTGAAATGTGTTCAAAACTGACTCCAATTTGGGGAGTGGCCGTACACCGAGAAAGAGAAATTGTAAGAAAATGATTCAACTTTTAACCTTTACTGTCTCATAGACGTAGGTTAAAAACTGCCTCCCTTTCACCCCTTACAGCCGTCCCTGTCCTCCAAAATGTATTTAAGAATTTTGAAATGTGTTCAAAACTGACTCCAATTTGGGGAGTGGCAGTACACCGAGAAAAAGAAATTGTAAGAAAATGATTCAACTTTTAACCTTTACTGTCTCATAGACGTAGGTTAAAAACGGCCTCCCTTTCACCCCTTACAGCCGTCCCTGTCCTCCAAAATGTATTTAAGAATTTTGAAATGTGTTCAAAACTGACTCCAATTTGGGGAGTGGCAGTACACCGAGAAAAAGAAATTGTAAGAAAATGATTCAACTTTTAACCTTTACTGTCTCATAGACGTGGGTTAAAAACGGCCTCCCTTTCACCCCTTACAGTTGTCCCTGTCCTCCAAAATGTATTTAAGAATTTTGAAATGTGTTCAAAACTGACTCCAATTTGGGGAGTGGCCGTACACCAAGAAAGAGAAATTGTAAGAAAATGATTCAACTTTTAACCTTTACTGTCTCATAGACGTAGGTTAAAAACGGCCTCCCTTTCACCCCTTACAGCCGTCCCTATCCTCCAAAATGTATTTAAGAATTTTGAAATGTGTTCAAAACTGACTCCAATTTGGGGAGTGGCAGTACACCGAGAAAGAGAAATTGTAAGAAAATGATTCAACTTTTAACCTTTACTGTCTCATAGACGTAGGTTAAAAACGGCCTCCCTTTCACCCCTTACAGCCGTCCCTGTCCTCCAAAATGTATTTAAGAATTTTGAAATGTGTTCAAAACTGACTCCAATTTGGGGAGTGGCAGTACACCGAGAAAGAGAAATTGTAAGAAAATGATTCAACTTGTAACCTTTACTGTCTCATAGACGTAGGATAAAAACGGCCTCCCTTTCACCCCTTACAGCCGACCCTGTCCTCCAAAATGTATTTAAGAATTTTGAAATGTGTTCAAAACTGACTCCAATTTGGGGAGTGGCAGTACACCGAGAAAGAGAAATTGTAAGAAAATGATTCAACTTTTAACCTTTACTGTTTCAAAGACGTAGGTTAAAAACGGCCTCCCTTTCACCCCTTACAGCCGTCCCTGTCCTCCAAAATGTATTTAAGAATTTTGAAATGTGTTCAAAACTGACTCCAATTTGGGGAGTGGCCGTACACCGAGAAAGAGAAATTGTAAGAAAATGATTCAACTTTTAACCTTTACTGTCTCATAGACGTAGGTTAAAAACGGCCTCCCTTTCACCCCTTACAGCCGTCCCTGTCCTCCAAAATGTATTTAAGAATTTTGAAATGTGTTCAAAACTGACTCCAATTTGGGGAGTGGCAGTACACCGAGAAAGAGAAATTGTAAGAAAATGATTCAACTTGTAACCTTTACTGTCTCATAGACGTAGGTTAAAAACGGACTCCCTTTCACCCCTTACAGCCGTCCCTGTCCTCCAAAATGTATTTAAGAATTTTGAAATGTGTTCAAAACTGACTCCAATTTGGGGAGTGGCAGTACACCGAGAAAGAGAAATTGTAAGAAAATGATTCAACTTTTAACCTTTACTGTCTCATAGACGTAGGTTAAAAACGGCCTCCCTTTCACCCCTTACAGCCGTCCCTGTCCTCCAAAATGTATTCAAGAATTTTGAAATGTGTTCAAAACTGATTCCAATTTAGGGAGTGGCAGTACACCGAGAAAGAGAAATTGTAAGAAAATGATTCAACTTTTAACCTTTACTGTCTCATAGACGTAGGTTAAAAACGGCCTCCCTTTCACCCCTTACAGCCGTCCCTGTCCTCCAAAATGTATTTAAGAATTTTGAAATGTGTTCAAAACTGACTCCAATTTGGGGAGTGGCCGTACACCGAGAAAGAGAAATTGTAAGAAAATGATTCAACTTTTAACCTTTACTGTCTCATAGACGTAGGTTAAAAACGGCCTCCCTTTCACCCCTTACAGCCGTCCCTATCCTCCAAAATGTATTTAAGAATTTTGAAATGTGTTCAAAACTGACTCCAATTTGGGGAGTGGCCGTACACCGACAAAGATGGCAGCAAACTAAGGTCACAAAGTTAATAAACAATTTTAATGCTGGCGCAGAGGCAATAGTGTATGGTCCAATCCTGAATGTCTTACGGCAAATAGCTACGTAAATTCTTTTTTCGATTCTCTGTAGGTCAGGGATGAGAAATTGTAAGAAAATGATTCAACTTTTAACCTTTACTGTCTCATAGACGTAGGTTAAAAACGGCCTCCCTTTCACCCCTAACAGCCGTCCCTGTCCTCCAAAATGTATTTAAGAATTTTGAAATGTGTTCAAAACTGACTCCAATTTGGGGAGTGGCCGTACACCAAGAAAGAGAAATTGTAAGAAAATGATTCAACTTTTAACCTTTACTGTCTCATAGACGTAGGTTAAAAACGGCCTCCCTTTCACCCCTTACAGCCGTCCCTGTCCTCCAAAATGTATTTAAGAATTTTGAAATGTGTTCAAAACTGACTCCAATTTGGGGAGTGGCAGTACACCGAGAAAGAGAAATTGTAAGAAAATGATTCAACTTTTAACCTTTACTGTCTCATAGACGTAGGTTAAAAACGGCCTCCCTTTCACCCCTTACAGCCGTCCCTGTCCTCCAAAATGTATTTAAGAATTTTGAAATGTGTTCAAAACTGACTCCAATTTGGGGAGTGGCAGTACACCGAGAAAGAGAAATTGTAAGAAAATGATTCAACTTTTAACCTTTACTGTCTCATAGACGTAGGTTAAAAACGGCCTCCCTTTCACCCCTTACAGCCGTCCCTATCCTCCAAAATGTAATTAAGAATTTTGAAATGTGTTCAAAACTGACTCCAATTTGGGGAGTGGCCGTACACCGAGAAAGATGGCAGCAAACTAAGGTCACAAAGTTAATAAACAATTTTAATGCTGGCGCAGAGGCAATAGTGTATGGTCCAATCCTGAATGTCTTACGGCAAATAGCTACGTAAATTGTTTTTTTGATTCTCTGTAGGTCAGGGATGAGAAATTGTAAGAAAATGATTCAACTTTTAACCTTTACTGTCTCATAGACGTAGGTTAAAAACGGCCTCCCTTTCACCCCTTACAGCCGTCCCTGTCCTCCAAAATGTATTTAAGAATTTTGAAATGTGTTCAAAACTGACTCCAATTTGGGGAGTGGCCGTACACCGAGAAAGAGAAATTGTAAGAAAATGATTCAACTTTTAACCTTTACTGTCTCATAGACGTAGGTTAAAAATGGCCTCCCTTTCACCCCTTACAGCCGTCCCTGTCCTCCAAAATGTATTTAAGAATTTTGAAATGTGTTCAAAACTGACTCCAATTTGGGGAGTGGCAGTACACCGAGAAAGAGAAATTGTAAGAAAATGATTCAACTTTTAACCTTTACTGTCTCATAGACGTAGGTTAAAAACGGCCTCCCTTTCACCCCTTACAGCCGTCCCTGTCCTCCAAAATGTATTTAAGAATTTTGAAATGTGTTCAAAACTGACTCCAATTTGGGGAGTGGCAGTACACCGAGAAAAAGAAATTGTAAGAAAATGATTCAACTTTTAACCTTTACTGTCTCATAGACGTAGGTTAAAAACGGCCTCCCTTTCACCCCTTACAGCCGTCCCTGTCCTCCAAAATGTATTTAAGAATTTTGAAATGTGTTCAAAACTGACTCCAATTTGGGGAGTGGCCGTACACCGAGAAAGAGAAATTGTAAGAAAATGATTCAACTTTTAACCTTTACTGTCTCATAGACGTAGGTTAAAAATGGCCTCCCTTTCACCCCTTACAGCCGTCCCTATCCTCCAAAATGTATTTAAGAATTTTGAAATGTGTTCAAAACTGACTCCAATTTGGGGAGTGGCAGTACACCGAGAAAGAGAAATTGTAAGAAAATGATTCAACTTTTAACCTTTACTGTCTCATAGACGTAGGTTAAAAACGGCCTCCCTTTCACCCCTTACAGCCGTCCCTGTCCTCCAAAATGTATTTAAGAATTTTGAAATGTATTCAAAACTGACTCCAATTTGGGGAGTGGCAGTACACCGAGAAAGAGAAATTGTAAGAAAATGATTCAACTTATAACCTTTACTGTCTCATAGACGTAGGTTAAAAACGGCCTCCCTTTCACCCCTTACAGCCGTCCCTGTCCTCCAAAATGTATTTAAGAATTTTGAAATGTGTTCAAAACTGACTCCAATTTGGGGAGTGGCAGTACACCGAGAAAGAGAAATTGTAAGAAAATGATTCAACTTTTAACCTTTACTGTCTCATAGACGTAGGATAAAAACGGCCTCCCTTTCACCCCTTACAGCCGACCCTGTCCTCCAAAATGTATTTAAGAATTTTGAAATGTGTTCAAAACTGACTCCAATTTGGGGAGTGGCAGTACACCGAGAAAGAGAAATTGTAAGAAAATGATTCAACTTTTAACCTTTACTGTCTCATAGACGTAGGTTAAAAACGGCCTCCCTTTCACCCCTTACAGCCGTCCCTGTCCTCCAAAATGTATTTAAGAATTTTGAAATGTGTTCAAAACTGACTCCAATTTGGGGAGTGGCAGTACACCGAGAAAGAGAAATTGTAAGAAAATGATTCAACTTGTAACCTTTACTGTCTCATAGACGTAGGATAAAAACGGCCTCCCTTTCACCCCTTACAGCCGACCCTGTCCTCCAAAATGTATTTAAGAATTTTGAAATGTGTTCAAAACTGACTCCAATTTGGGGAGTGGCAGTACACCGAGAAAGAGAAATTGTAAGAAAATGATTCAACTTTTAACCTTTACTGTTTCAAAGACGTAGGTTAAAAACGGCCTCCCTTTCACCCCTTACAGCCGTCCCTGTCCTCCAAAATGTATTTAAGAATTTTGAAATGTGTTCAAAACTGACTCCAATTTGGGGAGTGGCCGTACACCGAGAAAGAGAAATTGTAAGAAAATGATTCAACTTTTAACCTTTACTGTCTCATAGACGTAGGTTAAAAACGGCCTCCCTTTCACCCCTTACAGCCGTCCCTGTCCTCCAAAATGTATTTAAGAATTTTGAAATGTGTTCAAAACTGACTCCAATTTGGGGAGTGGCAGTACACCGAGAAAGAGAAATTGTAAGAAAATGATTCAACTTGTAACCTTTACTGTCTCATAGACGTAGGTTAAAAACGGACTCCCTTTCACCCCTTACAGCCGTCCCTGTCCTCCAAAATGTATTTAAGAATTTTGAAATGTGTTCAAAACTGACTCCAATTTGGGGAGTGGCAGTACACCGAGAAAGAGAAATTGTAAGAAAATGATTCAACTTTTAACCTTTACTGTCTCATAGACGTAGGTTAAAAACGGCCTCCCTGTCACCCCTTACAGCCGTCCCTGTCCTCCAAAATGTATTCAAGAATTTTGAAATGTGTTCAAAACTGATTCCAATTTAGGGAGTGGCAGTACACCGAGAAAGAGAAATTGTAAGAAAATGATTCAACTTTTAACCTTTACTGTCTCATAGACGTAGGTTAAAAACGGCCTCCCTTTCACCCCTTACAGCCGTCCCTGTCCTCCAAAATGTATTTAAGAATTTTGAAATGTGTTCAAAACTGACTCCAATTTGGGGAGTGGCCGTACACCGAGAAAGAGAAATTGTAAGAAAATGATTCAACTTTTAACCTTTACTGTCTCATAGACGTAGGTTAAAAACGGCCTCCCTTTCACCCCTTACAGCCGTCCCTATCCTCCAAAATGTATTTAAGAATTTTGAAATGTGTTCAAAACTGACTCCAATTTGGGGAGTGGCCGTACACCGACAAAGATGGCAGCAAACTAAGGTCACAAAGTTAATAAACAATTTTAATGCTGGCGCAGAGGCAATAGTGTATGGTCCAATCCTGAATGTCTTACGGCAAATAGCTACGTAAATTCTTTTTTCGATTCTCTGTAGGTCAGGGATGAGAAATTGTAAGAAAATGATTCAACTTTTAACCTTTACTGTCTCATAGACGTAGGTTAAAAACGGCCTCCCTTTCACCCCTAACAGCCGTCCCTGTCCTCCAAAATGTATTTAAGAATTTTGAAATGTGTTCAAAACTGACTCCAATTTGGGGAGTGGCCGTACACCAAGAAAGAGAAATTGTAAGAAAATGATTCAACTTTTAACCTTTACTGTCTCATAGACGTAGGTTAAAAACGGCCTCCCTTTCACCCCTTACAGCCGTCCCTGTCCTCCAAAATGTATTTAAGAATTTTGAAATGTGTTCAAAACTGACTCCAATTTGGGGAGTGGCAGTACACCGAGAAAGAGAAATTGTAAGAAAATGATTCAACTTTTAACCTTTACTGTCTCATAGACGTAGGTTAAAAACGGCCTCCCTTTCACCCCTTACAGCCGTCCCTGTCCTCCAAAATGTATTTAAGAATTTTGAAATGTGTTCAAAACTGACTCCAATTTGGGGAGTGGCAGTACACCGAGAAAGAGAAATTGTAAGAAAATGATTCAACTTTTAACCTTTACTGTCTCATAGACGTAGGTTAAAAACGGCCTCCCTTTCACCCCTTACAGCCGTCCCTATCCTCCAAAATGTAATTAAGAATTTTGAAATGTGTTCAAAACTGACTCCAATTTGGGGAGTGGCCGTACACCGAGAAAGATGGCAGCAAACTAAGGTCACAAAGTTAATAAACAATTTTAATGCTGGCGCAGAGGCAATAGTGTATGGTCCAATCCTGAATGTCTTACGGCAAATAGCTACGTAAATTGTTTTTTTGATTCTCTGTAGGTCAGGGATGAGAAATTGTAAGAAAATGATTCAACTTTTAACCTTTACTGTCTCATAGACGTAGGTTAAAAACGGCCTCCCTTTCACCCCTTACAGCCGTCCCTGTCCTCCAAAATGTATTTAAGAATTTTGAAATGTGTTCAAAACTGACTCCAATTTGGGGAGTGGCCGTACACCGAGAAAGAGAAATTGTAAGAAAATGATTCAACTTTTAACCTTTACTGTCTCATAGACGTAGGTTAAAAATGGCCTCCCTTTCACCCCTTACAGCCGTCCCTGTCCTCCAAAATGTATTTAAGAATTTTGAAATGTGTTCAAAACTGACTCCAATTTGGGGAGTGGCAGTACACCGAGAAAGAGAAATTGTAAGAAAATGATTCAACTTTTAACCTTTACTGTCTCATAGACGTAGGTTAAAAACGGCCTCCCTTTCACCCCTTACAGCCGTCCCTGTCCTCCAAAATGTATTTAAGAATTTTGAAATGTGTTCAAAACTGACTCCAATTTGGGGAGTGGCAGTACACCGAGAAAAAGAAATTGTAAGAAAATGATTCAACTTTTAACCTTTACTGTCTCATAGACGTAGGTTAAAAACGGCCTCCCTTTCACCCCTTACAGCCGTCCCTGTCCTCCAAAATGTATTTAAGAATTTTGAAATGTGTTCAAAACTGACTCCAATTTGGGGAGTGGCCGTACACCGAGAAAGAGAAATTGTAAGAAAATGATTCAACTTTTAACCTTTACTGTCTCATAGACGTAGGTTAAAAATGGCCTCCCTTTCACCCCTTACAGCCGTCCCTATCCTCCAAAATGTATTTAAGAATTTTGAAATGTGTTCAAAACTGACTCCAATTTGGGGAGTGGCAGTACACCGAGAAAGAGAAATTGTAAGAAAATGATTCAACTTTTAACCTTTACTGTCTCATAGACGTAGGTTAAAAACGGCCTCCCTTTCACCCCTTACAGCCGTCCCTGTCCTCCAAAATGTATTTAAGAATTTTGAAATGTATTCAAAACTGACTCCAATTTGGGGAGTGGCAGTACACCGAGAAAGAGAAATTGTAAGAAAATGATTCAACTTATAACCTTTACTGTCTCATAGACGTAGGTTAAAAACGGCCTCCCTTTCACCCCTTACAGCCGTCCCTGTCCTCCAAAATGTATTTAAGAATTTTGAAATGTGTTCAAAACTGACTCCAATTTGGGGAGTGGCAGTACACCGAGAAAGAGAAATTGTAAGAAAATGATTCAACTTTTAACCTTTACTGTCTCATAGACGTAGGATAAAAACGGCCTCCCTTTCACCCCTTACAGCCGACCCTGTCCTCCAAAATGTATTTAAGAATTTTGAAATGTGTTCAAAACTGACTCCAATTTGGGGAGTGGCAGTACACCGAGAAAGAGAAATTGTAAGAAAATGATTCAACTTTTAACCTTTACTGTTTCAAAGACGTAGGTTAAAAACGGCCTCCCTTTCACCCCTTACAGCCGTCCCTGTCCTCCAAAATGTATTTAAGAATTTTGAAATGTGTTCAAAACTGACTCCAATTTGGGGAGTGGCCGTACACCGAGAAAGAGAAATTGTAAGAAAATGATTCAACTTTTAACCTTTACTGTCTCATAGACGTAGGTTAAAAACGGCCTCCCTTTCACCCCTTACAGCCGTCCCTATCCTCCAAAATGCATTTAAGAATTTTGAAATGTGTTCAAAACTGACTCCAATTTGGGGAGTGGCAGTACACCGAGAAAGAGAAATTGTAAGAAAATGATTCAACTTTTAACCTTTACTGTCTCATAGACGTAGGTTAAAAACGGCCTCCCTTTCACCCCTTACAGCCGTCCCTGTCCTCCAAAATGTATTTAAGAATTTTGAAATGTGTTCAAAACTGACTCCAATTTGGGGAGTGGCAGTACACCGAGAAAGAGAAATTGTAAGAAAATGATTCAACTTTTAACCTTTACTGTCTCATAGACGTAGGTTAAAAACGGACTCCCTTTCACCCCTTACAGCCGTCCCTGTGTGGAAAAGTAAATTTTGCCATGTTCTGTGTCCCTACGCCTCATCCATCATATGTTATGTGTGCATGACCAATATGCATATGTTATTCCCCATGTCCGATTAATGACGCAATTCCAGTTGTGTCCACCTCTAGTATGCTATTTTCCAGTCCTCGTGAATACTACGAATATCAGGCCTAGGTAAAGTTATGTTGCCACGTTTCTTAGTGTGCACGTTATTCCATTATAAAGTCCCCGTTTCCAGGCCTCAAAAGGGCCCGGACCCTGGATTCAGCTCCTGTCTCCTGAAAGCCTCGCTGAGGAGCGATACAGCCCCCACCTGTATCCTCGACCCTTCACTTACTTCCTGTCTCGCAGTGCCCGGTGCAGCTTGGCTCTGCCTCTGAGTCTGCCAAAAGTATGTTATGATTCCAGCTATCAGTTCAGTCCTCCTTCTCTGCATTCCTAAAGCTACTGAACTGCATCAATAGTTTCCGTCATTGTCTAGCCTTCTCGTCTCCATGTTAGAGAAATACTGTATTTAATGGTCATTTAATATTCTTCATCACGCACTACATGTAGAATAATGCATGGTCCAGTCTTAGAATCAAGTTAGCTTTTCCCCTCATGACTTCTAGTTTATATCAACATGTTCCCTAAACATCAGATACCAGATAGGGTTTAGGTACATGTCGCTCCGACCCTCCAGACTCTAGTCTCTGCTCCTAGCACAGAGTTCGTAGCCCCAGCTTCTCCTAGTGATACGTCATTGCCAGTTTTCGCGCACCATTAGGTTAGAGGTCCCGGCTCCTTAGGTAGCCCCCTCCTATGTTTCCGCCCATTCATGACATATTCTGTTACGTTTGCACCACATGTCTATGTATACTCCCAGTTACACCTCTTTTTACTGTTATCTTTCGCGACTGCTACGCGTCACGCCCTCTGCTCCACCCACTGCTACGCCTACTGCAATGTAATGCTATGTGTTTGCGCTATGTATATAAGTTGATGTATTGTTATTAAAAGTTAGCGCGCTCATCCCAGACCAAGCCCCAGCAGCTGCTGGGTCATCCTATGCAGGTTGTCCTGATCCTGTCCTTATGCTGTAATAAACCTGCAGAAACTCCTACTACCTCGAATCTTGACTCTTATTTATTGAGCTATCTGTTATGCTATATGCTTAGTCAAAAATAGGGTATTATTTATTTATTTACCACATAATGGCGCCCGAATAGGGACTTGCCCTTTCCCCACGCGTCGGTGAAGCCACGCCGACCCCCTGACCCTCTGCAGTCGTGACGGAACTCTTCTGCGCAGTGGCAGATATTTCTGCTCAAGTATCCCTCAGGCCCACGGAGGAGACGGAGGAGGCGGTCCAGCATCCAAACGAGACGGTGGAGGAACGCGGCGAGTCCCGACCAGAGCCCAAGCCAAGAGTCCAAGGTCCGAGGTATCCGGAGGCCCACCCGTAACTGAAGTCCGAAGTTCGTCGTCCGTCGCCGTAGCAGTCCAGTCCAGTCCGAGGCCTTCCGTTCTTGCTGCCCGGTGAGTACCGTTGCTGGGGTAGTATCTAGACAGGGTCACTCTAATTGACTCTGGTCTGTGGGTTGGTGGTACACAGTCCCACAAACGAAGTGTCCACTTCGGTGGATGCGGGTTCTGACGTGTCTCTTTATGAGACCGGTAAATGTCGTACTGTTACAGCAGTGCATCCAGTAATTCTAGTCTGTTCCGTTCTCGAGAAATTCTGTTCTGTTTCTGTTCTCAGTATTCCAGGTAATATTCTGCTCGAACTGTTATTTCATAATGTTCTGCATGTATTTTAATGTTGTGGTATGAGTGCGATGTGATTTCGTGTTTTTATTGTATATTGTATTGTGTCTAGATTACAGTTCAGTCATGCCCATATTTTCCAAGTTACGTCAGTTAAAAACTAGAAAGGGTTTATTAGAAGAAGCAGTTCCTGTCCCGCCCAGGGACAGTCCAGGTCATTTTATGTATCAGAAACATGGCATAAGCGCCATATTATATCTAGATTTATGGGTAGAGTATACCAAACAGTTAGAAGAAAAGTATAGATGGCCCGTATCGGGTACATGGGATGCCGAATGTATCATGCGAGTAGAAGAAGCATTATGGAAAAAGAAAGCCAGACAGTCACAGAAAGATGCCATCGAGTTATGGCGTAAGGAAGCTCATAGAAGAACCGAGAAAGAAGTCAGAAAGTCAGAGTTAAGTAGAGAATCCCAAGAACGAGCCCAAGAAAGAGAATTAATCGAGATAGGTGAACAAGTCAAAGCCGAACAGTCAGACAGACAGAGGCGTGCCCTTATTAAGGGTATGTATCCTCTGCTTGCCGAAGGCTTGCCAAAAGCAACCCCAGAGGCATCCAGTAATTTCCCGCCACCATTAATTCCGACCAAGCTACGTCACAAACCGACCGCAGCTGATATTTTTATTTCGTCCTATTTGGACGACACAGTCCCCGAATATGCAAATCCTGTTCGCGCTCCGCCAGTCCCTGTAAACCAGGTAATTCATGCTCCTCCAGACACCGGGGTGCCCTTAACAGCTCCCCCGGGTCAGCCCGCCATACAAGTCCAGCCCACGTTACAATTACCGACCCTGCCAGGACGAAGAATGTCAGTCGACGATTCTAGTCTAGGGGCCGCAGGAGGAGGTCTTCCTCAAACCCCGCCGCCACACAAGCGTTTAACATTACTCGAATTACATGCTCAAGCGTTACAGCGCACGCCCAAACATCAGTCTGTTACAGAAATCAGGCAAACCCTTAACGAATGTGTCTATGATCCAGTTCCAGGCGAATATAACATGGTTTTATATTCCTTACGTGTAAGGAGAGTGACCGAGTATCTAGTCACCTTGCCGAATATGAAAGAAGATCTAGACAGAATATATCGTTTCATCCGTACAGGGGATGATCCAGAAAGTATTGGCGAGATTATGTCTCAAAGGAAAGCCGAGATTCAGCTCATGATATTAAAGTTCCTGATCAATTGTCTAATAAGAGAACAAGATTATCCGTCTAAAGATCCCGCCGAAATGAGAATCCTGACAAGGTGGAGTGATAATATAGCCGAGGGTAAGCACAAGACCGTCGGTGCCATGGAGAGTATGTACAAGAAAATTCGTAAAGAAATAATAAGGTTACACGACCAGCGTAAAGCAGCACAAGTAAGCGAGAAAGAAAGTATCTCTGATCCTGAAGAGGAAGACGAGAATTCCGCCAGAATAGCGTATGTAGGAAAATCTAGATTTCCAGATCGCCATTTACGTCTAGAACCCAAGTCTATTTTTCATCATCCAGCACCAGAACAAGGTTCTCTAGAACAAGTATTTCAAGCTACCGATCACATTCTGAAATCACGAATCGGTTACAGTGAGTTAAGTACCATGCATGAACAAGAACTAGCCCGATCAGCAGTCCGATGGATTACTGATTCTACCACTTTTCCAGACGAAATAGTGGCACAAATGTTTCTGAAATTGCCCCCAGCCGAGCAGCGACTGGTGGGTATGTATATGACCCAGTACCTCATTACTCTGTATGAGGGTCAACATTCTGATCCAGGTCCGTTGCATGATATTCTGAACGAGTTACTCCAGTATAGATGGAGAGGTCTAGGTACCGATTTAATTAGTGTCATTCTAGAACAGCGCCACAAATACAGAACGTTTCTGAACCCGCATTTTGTTCATGTCTCACCCCCAGAAAGTAAATCATTCTACATAGACAGACAGAATCCGTTACGAGAAGTCCACCCAGTCCAAGGGGCGGGTGGCGTAATGCAACGAGTGTTTGTATACACTCCGATTTCAAAGATGGAACTTCTTGAAATGAAGAAATTAATTCCCTGTCATGACAAAGATCCAGCAGGGTTCCATAGAGAATTAAAAGACATGCTCCGTATGGGAGAATACACTTACCCAGACATCATTAAAATGTTAAAGGTCCTGTTACCCGCAGGGGTGTATGAAAAGCTAAAGGAAAAAGAATGGGAGGTGGGAGAGAAAAAAATCGATTGGACAGCTCTAGAAGCTGAAGACAAGGCACGAGTACCAGGTACCGGTCTTGGAGATAAATGTAAAGAATTACCAGAATTACTGATTCAAGTTTTACCCAGATTATTGACAACTAGGAAGGAAGACTGGGATGCAATCTCAGCCTGTAAACAGAAACAAGATGAAGATATTAGTGATTTTTATTCTAGATTTGAAAAATGTTTCAGTATTAATAGTGGTCTCAAGACAAGTAGTGAGTCATACCCTCATCTTTTTGTTACTAAATTAGTCGAGAATTCAAGTCCACAAATTAAAAACCGAGTTTTGAAAGTCGAAAGCACCTGGCAAGCAAATACCCCGTCCCAGATGCTCCAGATGCTCCAGTATCACCAGAATAGAATCAGGGAAGAGCAAGAACACGAGAGAAAACGTATGAAAGACACGAAAATGAAAGTACTAGTTGCACAATCTGTTCCTCAAGACAGTCAGAAGAGGGGTCCGAATCAAGCCAGTCATCCTGCAGCTCCCGTTAAAGGGAACTGCAATTATTGTAAACAGCCAGGTCATTTTATAAACGAGTGTGCAGTTCTGAAACATAATATAGCTACTGGTAAGACTAAAGAAAGACCACGTCCGCCTAGACAAGAACAAGTTTCACAGACTCCGCAGTCACAGAATGCACAACAGACAGTTTCCGCACCGCAGCCTATTGTTGCAACACAGCATGTCACATCACAGATGTACCAGTATGCACAGTCCGAGTATCCAGAGTACCAGTCATATTCATGAAACAGCCTAGAGAGGGAGGTAGGCTTGCCTCTCATCGAGATACCTGTAGATCAAGAAGGTCCCTATGTTCACAGTCAAGTATTAGGGAAAGACAGAAAGTTTTTGATCGATACAGGGGCAAGTAGGACCACAATTAGTCATGCCGAAGTTCCAGGGGCTCCGCTCTCAGGCTCAAGAAATGTTTCCCTTGGATTTTCAGGAAAGCCAATAGTTAATGAGATATCTAAGCCAGTTACTCTAGAAGTAGGTCCATTGTCCCGCACTACTGATCTGTTACTCACTAAGTCATGTCCAGAAAATCTGTTAGGCATTAAGACACTGAAAGAATTAGGTGCAGTTATATGCTGTTCCCCAGAGGGAATACGTCTGTTCCTACGTGACTTTAAGGGTCACTATGTATTACGAGATTTTGATTCAAGATTGTCTAATGTTCCACAGCACTTATGGGCGCAAGGTCCAACTGATGTAGGTTACATGCAAATCACACCCCATCGTGTGACTCTCAAACCAGGTGTAGTGTTACCACGAATCAGACAGTACAGATTGCCACCTGAGGCTGTAACAGCCTTATCCAAAATTATTGACGAGCTCATGGCTCAAGGAGTAGTTGTAGAAACTGACTCCAATGTATGTAATTCTCCGATTATTCCAGTCATGAAACGTACTGATCCAAATGCACCCCCAGTATATCGATTAGTGATTGATTTACGAGAGCTTAATAAATGTATTATTCCTCAGTACCCAGTTGTCCCAGATATCTCTTCCCTGTTAACTGCCATTGATTCCGAAGCCATGTTCTTCACTGTCATTGACCTCAAGAATGCATTTTTTAGTGTTCCAATTCATCCAGACAGCCAGTTTCTTTTCGGATTTTGTTTAAATGGAAGGAGCTATATGTTTACACGCGCTCCTCAAGGTTTCACAGAAAGTCCTAGTATTTACAGTCAAGCACTTAAGAGACAACTAGACAATATTCACATGCCAACTGACACTGCCCTGCTCCAGTATGTCGATGATCTACTGATCACAGCCCGTTCTGAACGTGACTGCGAGCGAGCGTCACTGACAGTTTTGTATTTCCTTGCCGAGATGGGGCACAAGGTGTCACCTTCGAAGCTTCAATTCTGTGTCCAGCAAGTGGTATACTTAGGACACTTGCTGTCCAAGAGGGGTAGGCAGTTGACACCCGACCGTATCCAGTTAATAGCGAGTCTTCCCCAGCCCAGAACCCAGAAGGAGGTACGTGCCTTTATCGGCCTTACTTCTTATTGTAGACAATGGATTCCTCAGTATGCATTTCTAGCCAAGCCACTGATACAGTTAACGACACAGGAGGCAGCCGTATCGACTGTCCTCCCTTGGACATCTGAACATACACTTAGTTTCAATGAGTTAAAGAAAGCCCTATGTCAAGCTCCAGTTCTAGCTACACCGAACTACAGTAAGCCTTTTACACTTTTCGTTACTGAACGTGAAGGTACAGCATTATCTGTTCTCACACAAGATCAAGCAGGACAATACAAACCCTGTGCTTATTTTTCGAGCACACTAGATCCAGTCGCCCAGGCGTTGCCTGCGTGCCTCAAGTCAGTTGCAGCCACAGCACTAGCTATCAGACAAAGTGATTCCATAGTTTTAGGGCATTCCCTGACAGTACAAGTTCCACACTCCGTAGAAGTTCTTTTAAACCGAACACAAACACAGCACTTGACAATTGCACGTTTAACAGGTTATGAATTGACACTGTTCCAGCCACACATAGAAATTAGACGCTGCAACGTCCTGAATCCTGCTACACTGTTACCATCAGTTAATTCAAATCCAGACACACATGACTGTGTGGAAGTAGTTAACATTACGACAAAGCCAAGACAAGACCTGACAGACATTCCGTTACCAGATCCTGACCTGACACTTTATGTGGATGGTTCATGTATGAGAACTAGTACAGGAGAACTAGTCGCCGCGTATGCAGTGACTACTGACACTGAAGTTATTGAAACCCACCGTATTGATACCCTGTCCGCTCAAGCAGCAGAGCTAGTCGCTCTGACACGAGCCTGTATACATGCCAAGAACCTGAAAGTTAATGTTTACACAGATTCACGTTACGCATTTGGAGTTGTACACGACTTCGGAGTGCTCTGGCAGGAGAGAGGTTTCATGACTTCTCATGGAACCAAGATTCAGCATGGTCTCCTTATTCAAGCCCTGTTAGATGCCATACATTTACCGACATCCATTGCTATCATGAAATGCAAAGCACATACGAAAGTTACAGACATTATTTCCCAAGGTAATGATCTAGCAGACCGCACAGCCAAGCTTACAGCACAGACTCCAGACATTCCAGTTAATCAGACACATACTCCAGATCCGATTACATGCATGACAGTTAAGGACCCTACACAAGATGTCATAGATATCCAGTTACATGCTACTCCCGATGAAATCAAGAAATGGTCTGAACAAGGAGGGGTCCAGACAGATCAAGGATGGTTAACGAAGGGTAGAGCCACATGGTTTCTCCCCGATTCTATGGTTCAAGTCATTATCAATACCGCACATAGTCCAGCACATTTAGGAGAAAAAGCTATGTTAGACAGTATCCAGAACATTTGGTTCAACAAGCATTTACGAGCTGCAGCCAAGCAGAAAGTCCGTACCTGTATGATATGTTGTCAGTTTAACCCAGGTAAAAGTGTCCCAGTGGAACAAGGTGGTTTCCAGCCCCCTGACCACCCTTTTGAGGTCCTCCAGATGGATTATATTCAGATGGAGCGATGTCGAGGTTTCAAGTATGTCCTTGTAATTGTATGCGCTTTGTCCAGGTGGACAGAAGCATATCCAGTCCCAGATTACACAGCCGCGACCACTGCCAAGCAGTTGGTTCGTGAATTTTTCCCTAGATATGGACTCCCTAGAGTCGTATATTCCGATAACGGCCAGCCATTCTCATCTGAACTGATGAAGCACGTTTCCCTTTTGTTAGGGTACCAGTGGAAGTTCCATTGTGTACGCCATCCTGAAGCAGCCGGTCTAGTCGAAAGACATAATCAGACCCTGAAAATCCGTATTGCCAAAGTCTGTAAAGAAAAAGGTGTGGACTGGCTAGTAGCTCTGCCAGTCGCTTTGTTTTATATGCGCATGGTCGCACATTCCAGATCAGGTCTGTCCCCGTATGAGGTCGTATTCGGCCGCCCCCCTAACATGTGGGGTACTCCTAGACCCCGAAGTATTACCGATGTTTCATGTAATATGCTGACAGATTACCTAGCTTCCTTGATGTCTGCCCTCAACTCATGTCGTTCACAGGTTGCTGCCGCATTTCCAGACAATACCGAGGTGGCACCGCATGAAATCGTTCCAGGCTCCCTAGTGATGGTCCGGAATTTCGACAGATCAAGTCCGCTGGAACCACGTTGGAAGGAGCCACGTCAGGTCCTCTTGACCACTCGTACTGCCGTCAAGTTAGAAGGCAGAAAAGGATGGATCCACCTGTCTCATGTTAAACTTTTTAAAGGACTGAAATCCGTTTCTAAAAACATTTCCCAGGATTTGAAGGACTGCCAGAATATTGCTCTTAAGGACTGTCCCGCACAAGACATTATTACAACCCCTCCCTTGTTAGAGAAAACTCCGCAGCAGGAGTATAAGTTAAAGCTCAGGTCTAGTAAAATAAGTCAGTCAGTTTGATTGTATAAGTCCTCCCCTAGGTGAAACGGTTAGACTGTTTCTGACATGTATAAAATAGACCCCCATAGTGAGAGAGTCAGTAATAACTCAATTCAATGTATCGTTTTTCTGAGTTTCGTATTATTCATCAGCATAATGATTTCCTGCACCAGCTATGCGTTCTATCTGTATTTTCCAGTTCCTCATGTAAATATGTCTGCTAATGCTACAGTAGAGCACACGTTTAGTGATCTGCCTCCTCACGAATATTCATACCGCCTCGCTATGCGCAACAACACATTTATCCGTATGTTACATTATTCACACCAGACCAGCAATGCCACTAATTGTTGGGTGTGTGGTCGACTCCCCCCTTTTCAGACACCGAAGGGAGTTCTGCCACTGTTTCCTTATCCATTTTCACATAATGGTTCATGTGGAGCATGGTCCACGTTAACGTCATCCTCAACAGATATGTCTTTTCTTAACAGTACATGTTTTCCAGACAAGCAAGGTCTCCCCCACAGAACAGGTTTAGATCTAGAAAATGAAGTTTATAATTTAGGTAATTATTCGTCGAATTTCATGGTCCTGAATGTTCAGTCTGATACTACTCCAGACTTACCTGCTATTTCAGTACTACCTGTCAAAGGCGAATTATGTGTCCCTAGTTATGGTTCCGTACACGTAGGACATAGTGAATGTACTACTGTTATCCAGTATAGTGACAGTGGGAAATCTGTTTTCAAAGCTTCACGTCATTCTTATTTTATTTGTGGTCAGACTGCATATGTCCGTCTGCCCCTCGATTGGGAGGGAACCTGTTACATTGCCTTCCTACTGCCACCTGTTTTCCTAGCCCCATCTGATTATCACAGAAACACACATCTAGTACACATTAGACATAGAAGGGAGTCCCCAATTGTCGATTATACTGAAACTACTCTAGAACAGTATACAGATTTCAATAAAGGTTTCTTCTTCTTTGTAGGACCTGTCCAGAATAGTAAACTGATCCGTAGGTTAACAAGAACCCTTGAAGCTGTAGTAAATGAGACTGCCTCTGCTCTAGGTAACCTAACCGAAGAACAATCTGCTATGAGATTTGTCGTTTTGCAAAATCGTCTCGTCCTTGACGTCATACTGGCCGATAGGGGCGGGGCCTGTAGAGTCATCGGATCTAGTTGCTGCATTTTCATTCCAAATAACGCGCCGTCTGTTTATTCCGCTATAACCAGACTCCATAAAATTGCCCATCTGTTACATCAAGATCCAGGCACCTGGACATGGTCAGGTTGGTTCTGGAATATAATTTCCGCCTGGGGATGGGAAGTCCTGTCCTTTCTAGGTATTGCAGTAGCGATCATATTTAGCTGCTGCCTCTGTATACAATGTGGCCCTGCGATTTGCAGCATGTGTGCTACCTCTTGTATTCCTAGTCCCAAGCCCCGTTCTAAATCCCGTTCCAAGACAATTCGAGACGAACAAATGGTACTGTATGAAATGATAGATGGTATCATGAAAATTGATGTTTCCTGATGGAAACGTAGTGACAAGGAGGGAATGTGGAAAAGTAAATTTTGCCATGTTCTGTGTCCCTACGCCTCATCCATCATATGTTATGTGTGCATGACCAATATGCATATGTTATTCCCCATGTCCGATTAATGACGCAATTCCAGTTGTGTCCACCTCTAGTATGCTATTTTCCAGTCCTCGTGAATACTACGAATATCAGGCCTAGGTAAAGTTATGTTGCCACGTTTCTTAGTGTGCACGTTATTCCATTATAAAGTCCCCGTTTCCAGGCCTCAAAAGGGCCCGGACCCTGGATTCAGCTCCTGTCTCCTGAAAGCCTCGCTGAGGAGCGATACAGCCCCCACCTGTATCCTCGACCCTTCACTTACTTCCTGTCTCGCAGTGCCCGGTGCAGCTTGGCTCTGCCTCTGAGTCTGCCAAAAGTATGTTATGATTCCAGCTATCAGTTCAGTCCTCCTTCTCTGCATTCCTAAAGCTACTGAACTGCATCAATAGTTTCCGTCATTGTCTAGCCTTCTCGTCTCCATGTTAGAGAAATACTGTATTTAATGGTCATTTAATATTCTTCATCACGCACTACATGTAGAATAATGCATGGTCCAGTCTTAGAATCAAGTTAGCTTTTCCCCTCATGACTTCTAGTTTATATCAACATGTTCCCTAAACATCAGATACCAGATAGGGTTTAGGTACATGTCGCTCCGACCCTCCAGACTCTAGTCTCTGCTCCTAGCACAGAGTTCGTAGCCCCAGCTTCTCCTAGTGATACGTCATTGCCAGTTTTCGCGCACCATTAGGTTAGAGGTCCCGGCTCCTTAGGTAGCCCCCTCCTATGTTTCCGCCCATTCATGACATATTCTGTTACGTTTGCACCACATGTCTATGTATACTCCCAGTTACACCTCTTTTTACTGTTATCTTTCGCGACTGCTACGCGTCACGCCCTCTGCTCCACCCACTGCTACGCCTACTGCAATGTAATGCTATGTGTTTGCGCTATGTATATAAGTTGATGTATTGTTATTAAAAGTTAGCGCGCTCATCCCAGACCAAGCCCCAGCAGCTGCTGGGTCATCCTATGCAGGTTGTCCTGATCCTGTCCTTATGCTGTAATAAACCTGCAGAAACTCCTACTACCTCGAATCTTGACTCTTATTTATTGAGCTATCTGTTATGCTATATGCTTAGTCAAAAATAGGGTATTATTTATTTATTTACCACACCTGTCCTCCAAAATGTATTTAAGAATTTTGAAATGTGTTCAAAACTGACTCCAATTTGGGGAGTGGCAGTACACCGAGAAAGAGAAATTGTAAGAAAATGATTCAACTTTTAACCTTTACTGTCTCATAGACGTAGGTTAAAAACGGCCTCCCTTTCACCCCTTACAGCCGTCCCTGTCCTCCAAAATGTATTCAAGAATTTTGAAATGTGTTCAAAACTGACTCCAATTTAGGGAGTGGCAGTACACCGAGAAAGAGAAATTGTAAGAAAATGATTCAACTTTTAACCTTTACTGTCTCATAGACGTAGGTTAAAAACGGCCTCCCTTTCACCCCTTACAGCCGTCCCTGTCCTCCAAAATGTATTTAAGAATTTTGAAATGTGTTCAAAACTGACTCCAATTTGGGGAGTGGCCGTACACCGAGAAAGAGAAATTGTAAGAAAATGATTCAACTTTTAACCTTTACGGTCTCATAGACGTAGGTTAAAAACGGCCTCCCTTTCACCCCTTACAGCCGTCCCTGTCCTCCAAAATGTATTTAAGAATTTTGAAATGTGTTCAAAACTGACTCCAATTTGGGGAGTGGCAGTACACCGAGAAAGAGAAATTGTAAGAAAATGATTCAACTTTTAACCTTTACTGTCTCATAGATGTAGGTTAAAAACGGCCTCCCTTTCACCCCTTACAGCCGTCCCTGTCCTCCAAAATGTATTTAAGAATTTTGAAATGTGTTCAAAACTGACTCCAATTTGGGGAGTGGCAGTACACCGAGAAAAAGAAATTGTAAGAAAAGGATTCAACTTTTAACCTTTACTGTCTCATAGACGTAGGTTAAAAACGGCCTCCCTTTCACCCCTTACAGCCGTCCCTGTCCTCCAAAATGTATTTAAGAATTTTGAAATGTGTTCAAAACTGACTCCAATTTGGGGAGTGGCCGTACACCGAGAAAGAGAAATTGTAAGAAAATGATTCAACTTTTAACCTTTACTGTCTCATAGACGTAGGTTAAAAACGGCCTCCCTTTCACCCCTTACAGCCGTCCCTATCCTCCAAAATGTATTTAAGAATTTTGAAATGTGTTCAAAACTGACTCCAATTTGGGGAGTGGCAGTACACCGAGAAAGATGGCAGCAAACTAAGGTCACAAAGTTAATAAACAATTTTAATGCTGGCGCAGAGGCAATAGTGTATGGTCCAATCCTGAATGTCTTACGGCAAATAGCTACGTAAATTCTTTTTTCGATTCTCTGTAGGTCAGGGATGAGAAATTGTAAGAAAATGATTCAACTTTTAACCTTTACTGTCTCATAGACGTAGGTTAAAAACGGCCTCCCTTTCACCCCTTACAGCCGTCCCTGTCCTCCAAAATGTATTTAAGAATTTTGAAATGTGTTCAAAACTGACTCCAATTTGGGGAGTGGCCGTACACCGAGAAAGAGAAATTGTAAGAAAATGATTCAACTTTTAACCTTTACTGTCTCATAGACGTAGGTTAAAAACTGCCTCCCTTTCACCCCTTACAGCCGTCCCTGTCCTCCAAAATGTATTTAAGAATTTTGAAATGTGTTCAAAACTGACTCCAATTTGGGGAGTGGCAGTACACCGAGAAAGAGAAATTGTAAGAAAATGATTCAACTTTTAACCTTTACTGTCTCATAGACGTAGGTTAAAAACGGCCTCCCTTTCACCCCTTACAGCCGTCCCTGTCCTCCAAAATGTATTTAAGAATTTTGAAATGTGTTCAAAACTGACTCCAATTTGGGGAGTGGCAGTACACCGAGAAAAAGAAATTGTAAGAAAATGATTCAACTTTTAACCTTTACTGTCTCATAGACGTGGGTTAAAAACGGCCTCCCTTTCACCCCTTACAGCCGTCCCTGTCCTCCAAAATGTATTTAAGAATTTTGAAATGTGTTCAAAACTGACTCCAATTTGGGGAGTGGCCGTACACCGAGAAAGAGAAATTGTAAGAAAATGATTCAACTTTTAACCTTTACTGTCTCATAGACGTAGGTTAAAAACGGCCTCCCTTTCACCCCTTACAGCCGTCCCTATCCTCCAAAATGTATTTAAGAATTTTGAAATGTGTTCAAAACTGACTCCAATTTGGGGAGTGGCAGTACACCGAGAAAGAGAAATTGTAAGAAAATGATTCAACTTTTAACCTTTACTGTCTCATAGACGTAGGTTAAAAACGGCCTCCCTTTCACCCCTTACAGCCGTCCCTGTCCTCCAAAATGTATTTAAGAATTTTGAAATGTGTTCAAAACTGACTCCAATTTGGGGAGTGGCAGTACACCGAGAAAGAGAAATTGTAAGAAAATGATTCAACTTATAACCTTTACTGTCTCATAGACGTAGGTTAAAAACGGCCTCCCTTTCACCCCTTACAGCCGTCCCTGTCCTCTAAAATGTATTTAAGAATTTTGAAATGTGTTCAAAACTGACTCCAATTTGGGGAGTGGCAGTACACCGAGAAAGAGAAATTGTAAGAAAATGATTCAACTTTTAACCTTTACTGTCTCATAGACGTAGGATAAAAACGGCCTCCCTTTCACCCCTTACAGCCGACCCTGTCCTCCAAAATGTATTTAAGAATTTTGAAATGTGTTCAAAACTGACTCCAATTTGGGGAGTGGCAGTACACCGAGAAAGAGAAATTGTAAGATAATGATTCAACTTTTAACCTTTACTGTTTCAAAGACGTAGGTTAAAAACGGCCTCCCTTTCACCCCTTACAGCCGTCCCTGTCCTCCAAAATGTATTTAAGAATTTTGAAATGTGTTCAAAACTGACTCCAATTTGGGGAGTGGCCGTACACCGAGAAAGAGAAATTGTAAGAAAATGATTCAACTTTTAACCTTTACTGTCTCATAGACGTAGGTTAAAAACAGCCTCCCTTTCACCCCTTACAGCCGTCCCTATCCTCCAAAATGCATTTAAGAATTTTGAAATGTGTTCAAAACTGACTCCAATTTGGGGAGTGGCAGTACAACGAGAAAGAGAAATTGTAAGAAAATGATTCAACTTTTAACCTTTACTGTCTCATAGACGTAGGTTAAAAACGGCCTCCCTTTCACCCCTTACAGCCGTCCCTGTCCTCCAAAATGTATTTAAGAATTTTGAAATGTGTTCAAAACTGACTCCAATTTGGGGAGTGGCAGTACACCGAGAAAGAGAAATTGTAAGAAAATGATTCAACTTTTAACCTTTACTGTCTCATAGACGTAGGTTAAAAATGGACTCCCTTTCACCCCTTACAGCCGTCCCTGTCCTCCAAAATGTATTTAAGAATTTTGAAATGTGTTCAAAACTGACTCCAATTTGGGGAGTGGCAGTACACCGAGAAAGAGAAATTGTAAGAAAATGATTCAACTTTTAACCTTTACTGTCTCATAGACGTAGGTTAAAAACGGCCTCCCTTTCACCCCTTACAGCCGTCCCTGTCCTCCAAAATGTATTCAAGAATTTTGAAATGTGTTCAAAACTGACTCCAATTTAGGGAGTGGCAGTACACCGAGAAAGAGAAATTGTAAGAAAATGATTCAACTTTTAACCTTTACTGTCTCATAGACGTAGGTTAAAAACGGCCTCCCTTTCACCCCTTACAGCCGTCCCTGTCCTCCAAAATGTATTTAAGAATTTTGAAATGTGTTCAAAACTGACTCCAATTTGGGGAGTGGCCGTACACCGAGAAAGAGAAATTGTAAGAAAATGATTCAACTTTTAACCTTTACTGTCTCATAGACGTAGGTTAAAAACGGCCTCCCTTTCACCCCTTACAGCCGTCCCTATCCTCCAAAATGTATTTAAGAATTTTGAAATGTGTTCAAAACTGACTCCAATTTGGGGAGTGGCCGTACACCGACAAAGATGGCAGCAAACTAAGGTCACAAAGTTAATAAACAATTTTAATGCTGGCGCAGAGGCAATAGTGTATGGTCCAATCCTGAATGTCTTACGGCAAATAGCTACGTAAATTCTTTTTTCGATTCTCTGTAGGTCAGGGATGAGAAATTGTAAGAAAATGATTCAACTTTTAACCTTTACTGTCTCATAGACGTAGGTTAAAAACGGCCTCCCTTTCACCCCTAACAGCCGTCCCTGTCCTCCAAAATGTATTTAAGAATTTTGAAATGTGTTCAAAACTGACTCCAATTTGGGGAGTGGCCGTACACCAAGAAAGAGAAATTGTAAGAAAATGATTCAACTTTTAACCTTTACTGTCTCATAGACGTAGGTTAAAAACGGCCTCCCTTTCACCCCTTACAGCCGTCCCTGTCCTCCAAAATGTATTTAAGAATTTTGAAATGTGTTCAAAACTGACTCCAATTTGGGGAGTGGCAGTACACCGAGAAAGAGAAATTGTAAGAAAATGATTCAACTTTTAACCTTTACTGTCTCATAGACGTAGGTTAAAAACGGCCTCCCTTTCACCCCTTACAGCCGTCCCTGTCCTCCAAAATGTATTTAAGAATTTTGAAATGTGTTCAAAATTGACTCCAATTTGGGGAGTGGCAGTACACCGAGAAAGAGAAACTGTAAGAAAATGATTCAACTTTTAACCTTTACTGTCTCATAGACGTAGGTTAAAAACGGCCTCCCTTTCACCCCTTACAGCCGTCCCTGTCCTCCAAAATGTATTTAAGAATTTTGAAATGTGTTCAAAACTGACTCCAATTTGGGGAGTGGCCGTACACCGAGAAAGAGAAATTGTAAGAAAATGATTCAACTTGTAACCTTTACTGTCTCATAGACGTAGGTTAAAAACGGCCTCCCTTTCACCCCTTACAGCCGTCCCTATCCTCCAAAATGTAATTAAGAATTTTGAAATGTGTTCAAAACTGACTCCAATTTGGGGAGTGGCCGTACACCGAGAAAGATGGCAGCAAACTAAGGTCACAAAGTTAATAAACAATTTTAATGCTGGCGCAGAGGCAATAGTGTATGGTCCAATCCTGAATGTCTTACGGCAAATAGCTACGTAAATTGTTTTTTTGATTCTCTGTAGGTCAGGGATGAGAAATTGTAAGAAAATGATTCAACTTTTAACCTTTACTGTCTCATAGACGTAGGTTAAAAACGGCCTCCCTTTCACCCCTTACAGCCGTCCCTGTCCTCCAAAATGTATTTAAGAATTTTGAAATGTGTTCAAAACTGACTCCAATTTGGGGAGTGGCAGTACACCGAGAAAGAGAAATTGTAAGAAAATGATTCAACTTTTAACCTTTACTGTCTCATAGACGTAGGTTAAAAACGGCCTCCCTTTCACCCCTTACAGCCGTCCCTGTCCTCCAAAATGTATTTAAGAATTTTGAAATGTGTTCAAAACTGACTCCAATTTGGGGAGTGGCAGTACACCGAGAAAGAGAAATTGTAAGAAAATGATTCAACTTGTAACCTTTACTGTCTCATAGACGTAGGTTAAAAACGGCCTCCCTTTCACCCCTTACAGCCGTCCCTGTCCTCCAAAATGTATTTAAGAATTTTGAAATGTGTTCAAAACTGACTCCAATTTGGGGAGTGGCAGTACACCGAGAAAGAGATATTGTAAGAAAATGATTCAACTTTTAACCTTTACTGTCTCATAGACGTAGGTTAAAAACGGCCTCCCTTTCACCCTGTCCTCCAAAATATATTTAAGAATTTTGAAATGTGTTCAAAACTGACTCCAATTTGGGGAGTGGCCATACACCGAGAAAGATGGCAGCAAACTAAGGTCACAAAGTTAATAAACAATTTTAATGCTGGAGCAGAGGCAATAGTGTATGGTCCAATCCTGAATGTCTTACGGCAAATAGCTACGTAAATTCTTTTTTCGATTCTCTGTAGGTCAGGGATGAGAAATTGTAAGAAAATGATTCAACTTTTAACCTTTACTGTCTCATAGACGTAGGTTAAAAACGGCCTCCCTTTCACCCCTTACAGCCGTGTCCCTGTCCTCCAAAATGTATTTAAGAATTTTGAAATGTGTTCAAAACTGACTCCAATTTGGGGAGTGGCCGTACACCGAGAAAGAGAAATTGTAAGAAAATGATTCAACTTTTAACCTTTACTGTCTCATAGACGTAGGTTAAAAACGGCCTCCCTTTCACCCCTTACAGCCGTCCCTGTCCTCCAAAATGTATTTAAGAATTTTGAAATGTGTTCAAAACTGACTCCAATTTGGGGAGTGGCAGTACACCGAGAAAGAGAAATTGTAAGAAAATGATTCAACTTTCAACCTTTACTGTCTCATAGACGTAGGTTAAAAACGGCCTCCCTTTCACCCCTTACAGCCGTCCCTGTCCTCCAAAATGTATTTAAGAATTTTGAAATGTGTTCAAAACTGACTCCAATTTGGGGAGTGGCCGTACACCGAGAAAGAGAAATTGTAAGAAAATGATTCAACTTTTAACCTTTACTGTCTCATAGACGTAGGTTAAAAACGGCCTCCCTTTCACCCCTTACAGCCGTCCCTATCCTCCAAAATGTATTTAAGAATTTTGAAATGTGTTCAAAACTGACTCCAATTTGGGGAGTGGCAGTACACCGAGAAAGATGGCAGCAAACTGAGGTCACAAAGTTAATAAACAATTTTAATGCTGGCGCAGAGGCAATAGTGTATGGTCCAATCCTGAATGTCTTACGGCAAATAGCTACGTAAATTCTTTTTTCGATTCTCTGTAGGTCAGGGATGAGAAATTGTAAGAAAATGATTCAACTTTTAACCTTTACTGTCTCATAGACGTAGGTTAAAAACGGCCTCCCTTTCACCCCTTACAGCCGTCCCTGTCCTCCAAAATGTATTTAAGAATTTTGAAATGTGTTCAAAACTGACTCCAATTTGGGGAGTGGCCGTACACCGAGAAAGAGAAATTGTAAGAAAATGATTCAACTTTTAACCTTTACTGTCTCATAGACGTAGGTTAAAAACGGCCTCCCTTTCACCCCTTACAGCCGTCCCTGTCCTCCAAAATGTATTTAAGAATTTTGAAATGTGTTCAAAACTGACTCCAATTTGGGGAGTGGCAGTACACCGAGAAAGAGAAATTGTAAGAAAATGATTCAACTTTTAACCTTTACTGTCTCATAGACGTAGGTTAAAAACGGCCTCCCTTTCACCCCTTACAGCCGTCCCTGTCCTCCAAAATGTATTTAAGAATTTTGAAATGTGTTCAAAACTGACTCCAATTTGGGGAGTGGCAGTACACCGAGAAAGAGAAATTGTAAGAAAATGATTCAACTTTTAACCTTTACTGTCTCATAGACGTAGGTTAAAAACGGCCTCCCTTTCACCCCTTACAGCCGTCCCTGTCCTCCAAAATGTATTTAAGAATTTTGAAATGTGTTCAAAACTGACTCCAATTTGGGGAGTGGCCGTACACCGAGAAAGAGAAATTGTAAGAAAATGGTTCAACTTTTAACCTTTACTGTCTCATAGACGTAGGTTAAAAACGGCCTCCCTTTCACCCCTTACAGCCGTCCCTATCCTCCAAAATGTATTTAAGAATTTTGAAATGTGTTCAAAACTGACTCCAATTTGGGGAGTGGCAGTACACCGAGAAAGAGAAATTGTAAGAAAATGATTCAACTTTTAACCTTTACTGTCTCATAGACGTAGGTTAAAAACGGCCTCCCTTTCACCCCTTACAGCCGTCCCTGTCCTCCAAAATGTATTTAAGAATTTTGAAATGTGTTCAAAACTGACTCCAATTTGGGGAGTGGCAGTACACCGAGAAAGAGAAATTGTAAGAAAATGATTCAACTTATAACCTTTACTGTCTCATAGACGTAGGTTAAAAACGGCCTCCCTTTCACCCCTTACAGCCGTCCCTGTCCTCCAAAATGTATTTAAGAATTTTGAAATGTGTTCAAAACTGACTCCAATTTGGGGAGTGGCAGTACACCGAGAAAGAGAAATTGTAAGAAAATGATTCAACTTTTAACCTTTACTGTTTCAAAGACGTAGGTTAAAAACGGCCTCCCTTTCACCCCTTACAGCCGTCCCTGTCCTCCAAAATGTATTTAAGAATTTTGAAATGTGTTCAAAACTGACTCCAATTTGGGGAGTGGCCGTACACCGAGAAAGAGAAATTGTAAGAAAGTGATTCAACTTTTAACCTTTACTGTCTCATAGACGTAGGTTAAAAACGGCCTCCCTTTCACCCCTTACAGCCGTCCCTATCCTCCAAAATGCATTTAAGAATTTTGAAATGTGTTCAAAACTGACTCCAATTTGGGGAGTGGCAGTACACCGAGAAAGAGAAATTGTAAGAAAATGATTCAACTTTTAACCTTTACTGTCTCATAGACGTAGGTTAAAAACGGCCTCCCTTTCACCCCTTACAGCCGTCCCTGTCCTCCAAAATGTATTTAAGAATTCTGAAATGTGTTCAAAACTGACTCCAATTTGGGGAGTGGCAGTACACCGAGAAAGAGAAATTGTAAGAAAATGATTCAACTTTTAACCTTTACTGTCTCATAGACGTAGGTTAAAAACGGACTCCCTTTCACCCCTTACAGCCGTCCCTGTCCTCCAAAATGTATTTAAGAATTTTGAAATGTGTTCAAAACTGATTCCAATTTGGGGAGTGGCAGTACACCGAGAAAGAGAAATTGTAAGAAAATGATTCAACTTTTAACCTTTACTGTCTCATAGACGTAGGTTAAAAACGGCCTCCCTTTCACCCCTTACAGCCGTCCCTGTCCTCCAAAATGTATTCAAGAATTTTGAAATGTGTTCAAAACTGACTCCAATTTAGGGAGTGGCAGTACACCGAGAAAGAGAAATTGTAAGAAAATGATTCAACTTTTAACCTTTACTGTCTCATAGACGTAGGTTAAAAACGGCCTCCCTTTCACCCCTTACAGCCGTCCCTGTCCTCCAAAATGTATTTAAGAATTTTGAAATGTGTTCAAAACTGACTCCAATTTGGGGAGTGGCCGTACACCGAGAAAGAGAAATTGTAAGAAAATGATTCAACTTTTAACCTTTACTGTCTCATAGACGTAGGTTAAAAACGGCCTCCCTTTCACCCCTTACAGCCGTCCCTGTCCTCCAAAATGTATTTAAGAATTTTGAAATGTGTTCAAAATTGACTCCAATTTGGGGAGTGGCAGTACACCGAGAAAGAGAAACTGTAAGAAAATGATTCAACTTTTAACCTTTACTGTCTCATAGACGTAGGTTAAAAACGGCCTCCCTTTCACCCCTTACAGCCGTCCCTGTCCTCCAAAATGTATTTAAGAATTTTGAAATGTGTTCAAAACTGACTCCAATTTGGGGAGTGGCCGTACACCGAGAAAGAGAAATTGTAAGAAAATGATTCAACTTTTAACCTTTACTGTCTCATAGACGTAGGTTAAAAACGGCCTCCCTTTCACCCCTTACAGCCGTCCCTATCCTCCAAAATGTATTTAAGAATTTTGAAATGTGTTCAAAACTGACTCCAATTTGGGGAGTGGCAGTACACCGAGAAAGATGGCAGCAAACTAAGGTCACAAAGTTAATAAACAATTTTAATGCTGGCGCAGAGGCAATAGTGTATGGTCCAATCCTGAATGTCTTACGGCAAATAGCTACGTAAATTCTTTTTTCGATTCTCTGTAGGTCAGGGATGAGAAATTGTAAGAAAATGATTCAACTTTTAACCTTTACTGTCTCATAGACGTAGGTTAAAAACGGCCTCCCTTTCACCCCTTACAGCCGTCCCTGTCCTCCAAAATGTATTTAAGAATTTTGAAATGTGTTCAAAACTGACTCCAATTTGGGGAGTGGCCGTACACCGAGAAAGAGAAATTGTAAGAAAATGATTCAACTTTTAACCTTTACGGTCTCATAGACGTAGGTTAAAAACGGCCTCCCTTTCACCCCTTACAGCCGTCCCTGTCCTCCAAAATGTATTTAAGAATTTTGAAATGTGTTCAAAACTGACTCCAATTTGGGGAGTGGCAGTACACCGAGAAAGAGAAATTGTAAGAAAATGATTCAACTTTTAACCTTTACTGTCTCATAGACGTAGGTTAAAAACGGCCTCCCTTTCACCCCTTACAGCCGTCCCTGTCCTCCAAAATGTATTTAAGAATTTTGAAATGTGTTCAAAACTGACTCCAATTTGGGGAGTGGCAGTGCACCGAGAAAAAGAAATTGTAAGAAAATGATTCAACTTTTAACCTTTACTGTCTCATAGACGCAGGTTAAAAACGGCCTCCCTTTCACCCCTTACAGCCGTCCCTGTCCTCCAAAATGTATTTAAGAATTTTGAAATGTGTTCAAAACTGACTCCAATTTGGGGAGTGGCCGTACACCGAGAAAGAGAAATTGTAAGAAAATGATTCAACTTTTAACCTTTACTGTCTCATAGACGTAGGTTAAAAACGGCCTCCCTTTCACCCCTTACAGCCGTCCCTATCCTCCAAAATGTATTTAAGAATTTTGAAATGTGTTCAAAACTGACTCCAATTTGGGGAGTGGCAGTACACCGAGAAAGATGGCAGCAAACTAAGGTCACAAAGTTAATAAACAATTTTAATGCTGGCGCAGAGGCAATAGTGTATGGTCCAATCCTGAATGTCTTACGGCAAATAGCTACGTAAATTCTTTTTTCGATTCTCTGTAGGTCAGGGATGAGAAATTGTAAGAAAATGATTCAACTTTTAACCTTTACTGTCTCATAGACGTAGGTTAAAAACGGCCTCCCTTTCACCCCTTACAGCCGTCCCTGTCCTCCAAAATGTATTTAAGAATTTTGAAATGTGTTCAAAACTGACTCCAATTTGGGGAGTGGCCGTACACCGAGAAAGAGAAATTGTAAGAAAATGATTCAACTTTTAACCTTTACTGTCTCATAGACGTAGGTTAAAAACGGCCTCCCTTTCACCCCTTACATCCGTCCCTGTCCTCCAAAATGTATTTAAGAATTTTGAAATGTGTTCAAAACTGACTCCAATTTGGGGAGTGGCAGTACACCGAGAAAGAGAAATTGTAAGAAAATGATTCAACTTTTAACCTTTACTGTCTCATAGACGTAGGTTAAAAACGGCCTCCCTTTCACCCCTTACAGCCGTCCCTGTCCTCCAAAATGTATTTAAGAATTTTGAAATGTGTTCAAAACTGACTCCAATTTGGGGAGTGGCAGTACACCGAGAAAAAGAAATTGTAAGAAAATGATTCAACTTTTAACCTTTACTGTCTCATAGACGTAGGTTAAAAACGGCCTCCCTTTCACCCCTTACAGCCGTCCCTGTCCTCCAAAATGTATTTAAGAATTTTGAAATGTGTTCAAAACTGACTCCAATTTGGGGAGTGGGCGTACACCGAGAAAGAGAAATTGTAAGAAAATGATTCAACTTTTAACCTTTACTGTCTCATAGACGTAGGTTAAAAACGGCCTCCCTTTCACCCCTTACAGCCGTCCCTATCCTCCAAAATGTATTTAAGAATTTTGAAATGTGTTCAAAACTGACTCCAATTTGGGGAGTGGCAGTACACCGAGAAAGAGAAATTGTAAGAAAATGATTCAACTTTTAACCTTTACTGTCTCATAGACGTAGGTTAAAAACGGCCTCCCTTTCACCCCTTACAGCCGTCCCTGTCCTCCAAAATGTATTTAAGAATTTTGAAATGTATTCAAAACTGACTCCAATTTGGGGAGTGGCAGTACACCGAGAAAGAGAAATTGTAAGAAAATGATTCAACTTATAACCTTTACTGTCTCATAGACGTAGGTTAAAAACGGCCTCCCTTTCACCCCTTACAGCCGTCCCTGTCCTCCAAAATGTATTTAAGAATTTTGAAATGTGTTCAAAACTGACTCCAATTTGGGGAGTGGCAGTACACCGAGAAAGAGAAATTGTAAGAAAATGATTCAACTTTTAACCTTTACTGTCTCATAGACGTAGGATAAAAACGGCCTCCCTTTCACCCCTTACAGCCGACCCTGTCCTCCAAAATGTATTTAAGAATTTTGAAATGTGTTCAAAACTGACTCCAATTTGGGGAGTGGCAGTACACCGAGAAAGAGAAATTGTAAGAAAATGATTCAACTTTTAACCTTTACTGTTTCAAAGACGTAGGTTAAAAACGGCCTCCCTTTCACCCCTTACAGCCGTCCCTGTCCTCCAAAATGTATTTAAGAATTTTGAAATGTGTTCAAAACTG
Source organism: Lissotriton helveticus (assembly GCF_964261635.1). Lineage (NCBI taxonomy): Eukaryota > Metazoa > Chordata > Amphibia > Caudata > Salamandridae > Lissotriton > Lissotriton helveticus. The sequence continues at coordinate 879,130,881 of NC_136073.1, forward strand.
ACTCCAATTTGGGGAGTGGCCGTACACCGAGAAAGAGAAATTGTAAAAAAATGATTCAACTTTTAACCTTTACTGTCTCATAGACGTAGGTTAAAAACGGCCTCCCTTTCACACTTACAGCCGTCCCTATCCTCCAAAATGCATTTAAGAATTTTGAAATGTGTTCAAAACTGACTCCAATTTGGGGAGTGGCAGTACACCGAGAAAGAGAAATTGTAAGAAAATGATTCAACTTTTAACCTTTACTGTCTCATAGACGTAGGTTAAAAACGGCCTCCCTTTCACCCCTTACAGCCGTCCCTGTCCTCCAAAATGTATTTAAGAATTTTGAAATGTGTTCAAAACTGACTCCAATTTGGGGAGTGGCAGTACACCGAGAAAGAGAAATTGTAAGAAAATGATTCAACTTTTAACCTTTACTGTCTCATAGACGTAGGTTAAAAACGGACTCCCTTTCACCCCTTACAGCCGTCCCTGTCCTCCAAAATGTATTTAAGAATTTTGAAATGTGTTCAAAACTGACTCCAATTTGGGGAGTGGCAGTACACCGAGAAAGAGAAATTGTAAGAAAATGATTCAACTTTTAACCTTTACTGTCTCATAGACGTAGGTTAAAAACGGCCTCCCTTTCACCCCTTACAGCCGTCCCTGTCCTCCAAAATGTATTCAAGAATTTTGAAATGTGTTCAAAACTGACTCCAATTTAGGGAGTGGCAGTACACCGAGAAAGAGAAATTGTAAGAAAATGATTCAACTTTTAACCTTTACTGTCTCATAGACGTAGGTTAAAAACGGCCTCCCTTTCACCCCTTACAGCCGTCCCTGTCCTCCAAAATGTATTTAAGAATTTTGAAATGTGTTCAAAACTGACTCCAATTTGGGGAGTGGCCGTACACCAAGAAAGAGAAATTGTAAGAAAATGATTCAACTTTTAACCTTTACTGTCTCATAGACGTAGGTTAAAAACGGCCTCCCTTTCACCCCTTACAGCCGTCCCTGTCCTCCAAAATGTATTTAAGAATTTTGAAATGTGTTCAAAACTGACTCCAATTTGGGGAGTGGCCGTACACCGAGAAAGAGAAATTGTAAGAAAATGATTCAACTTTTAACCTTTACTGTCTCATAGACGTAGGTTAAAAACGGCCTCCCTTTCACCCCTTACAGCCGTCCCTGTCCTCCAAAATGTATTTAAGAATTTTGAAATGTGTTCAAAACTGACTCCAATTTGGGGAGTGGCAGTACACCGAGAAAGAGAAATTGTAAGAAAATGATTCAACTTTTAACCTTTACTGTCTCATAGACGTAGGTTAAAAACGGCCTCCCTTTCACCCCTTACAGCCGTCCCTGTCCTCCAAAATGTATTTAAGAATTTTGAAATGTGTTCAAAACTGACTCCAATTTGGGGAGTGGCCGTACACCGAGAAAGAGAAATTGTAAGAAAATGATTCAACTTTTAACCTTTACTGTCTCATAGACGTAGGTTAAAAACGGCCTCCCTTTCACCCCTTACAGCCGTCCCTATCCTCCAAAATGTATTTAAGAATTTTGAAATGTGTTCAAAACTGACTCCAATTTGGGGAGTGGCAGTACACCGAGAAAGATGGCAGCAAACTAAGGTCACAAAGTTAATAAACAATTTTAATGCTGGCGCAGAGGCAATAGTGTATGGTCCAATCCTGAATGTCTTACGGCAAATAGCTACGTAAATTCTTTTTTCGATTCTCTGTAGGTCAGGGATGAGAAATTGTAAGAAAATGATTCAACTTTTAACCTTTACTGTCTCATAGACGTAGGTTAAAAACGGCCTCCCTTTCACCCCTTACAGCCGTCCCTGTCCTCCAAAATGTATTTAAGAATTTTGAAATGTGTTCAAAACTGACTCCAATTTGGGGAGTGGCCGTACACCGAGAAAGAGAAATTGTAAGAAAATGATTCAACTTTTAACCTTTACGGTCTCATAGACGTAGGTTAAAAACGGCCTCCCTTTCACCCCTTACAGCCGTCCCTGTCCTCCAAAATGTATTTAAGAATTTTGAAATGTGTTCAAAACTGACTCCAATTTGGGGAGTGGCAGTACACCGAGAAAGAGAAATTGTAAGAAAATGATTCAACTTTTAACCTTTACTGTCTCATAGACGTGGGTTAAAAACGGCCTCCCTTTCACCCCTTAGAGCCGTCCCTGTCCTCCAAAATGTATTTAAGAATTTTGAAATGTGTTCAAAACTGACTCCAATTTGGGGAGTGGCAGTACACCGAGAAAAAGAAATTGTAAGAAAATGATTCAACTTTTAACCTTTACTGTCTCATAGACGTGGGTTAAAAACGGCCTCCCTTTCACCCCTTACAGCCGTCCCTGTCCTCCAAAATGTATTTAAGAATTTTGAAATGTGTTCAAAACTGACTCCAATTTGGGGAGTGGCCGTACACCGAGAAAGAGAAATTGTAAGAAAATGATTCAACTTTTAACCTTTACTGTCTCATAGACGTAGGTTAAAAACGGCCTCCCTTTCACCCCTTACAGCCGTCCCTGTCCTCCAAAATTTATTTAAGAATTTTGAAATGTGTTCAAAACTGACTCCAATTTGGGGAGTGGCAGTACACCGAGAAAGAGAAATTGTAAGAAAATGATTCAACTTTTAACCATTACTTTCTCATCAGACGAAGGTAAAAATGGCCTTCCTTTCACCCTTACAGCCGTCCCTGTCCTCCAAAATGTATTTAAGAATTTTGAAATGTGTTCAAAACTGACTCCAATTTGGGGAGTGGCAGTACACCGAGAAAGAGAAATTGTAAGAAAATGATTCAACTTATAACCTTTACTGTCTCATAGACGTAGGTTAAAAACGGCCTCCCTTTCACCCCTTACAGCCGTCCCTGTCCTCCAAAATGTATTTAAGAATTTTGAAATGTGTTCAAAACTGACTCCAATTTGGGGAGTGGCAGTACACCGAGAAAGAGAAATTGTAAGAAAATGATTCAACTTTTAACCTTTACTGTCTCATAGACGTAGGATAAAAACGGCCTCCCTTTCACCCCTTACAGCCGACCCTGTCCTCCAAAATGTATGTAAGAATTTTGAAATGTGTTCAAAACTGACTCCAATTTGGGGAGTGGCAGTACACCGAGAAAGAGAAATTGTAAGAAAATGATTCAACTTTTAACCTTTACTGTTTCAAAGACGTAGGTTAAAAACGGCCTCCCTTTCACCCCTTACAGCCGTCCCTGTCCTCCAAAATGTATTTAAGAATTTTGAAATGTGTTCAAAACTGACTCCAATTTGGGGAGTGGCCGTACACCGAGAAAGAGAAATTGTAAGAAAATGATTTAACTTTTAACCTTTACTGTCTCATAGACGTAGGTTAAAAACGGCCTCCCTTTCACCCCTTACAGCCGTCCCTATCCTCCAAAATGCATTTAAGAATTTTGAAATGTGTTCAAAACTGACTCCAATTTGGGGAGTGGCAGTACACCGAGAAAGAGAAATTGTAAGAAAATGATTCAACTTTTAACCTTTACTGTCTCATAGACGTAGGTTAAAAACGGCCTCCCTTTCACCCCTTACAGCCGTCCCTGTCCTCCAAAATGTATTTAAGAATTTTGAAATGTGTTCAAAACTGACTCCAATTTGGGGAGTGGCAGTACACCGAGAAAGAGAAATTGTAAGAAAATGATTCAACTTTTAACCTTTACTGTCTCATAGACGTAGGTTAAAAACGGACTCCCTTTCACCCCTTACAGCCGTCCCTGTCCTCCAAAATGTATTTAAGAATTTTGAAATGTGTTCAAAACTGACTCCAATTTGGGGAGTGGCAGTACACCGAGAAAGAGAAATTGTAAGAAAATGATTCAACTTTTAACCTTTACTGTCTCATAGACGTAGGTTAAAAACGGCCTCCCTTTCACCCCTTACAGCCGTCCCTGTCCTCCAAAATGTATTCAAGAATTTTGAAATGTGTTCAAAACTGACTCCAATTTAGGGAGTGGCAGTACACCGAGAAAGAGAAATTGTAAGAAAATGATTCAACTTTTAACCTTTACTGTCTCATAGACGTAGGTTAAAAACGGCCTCCCTTTCACCCCTTACAGCCGTCCCTGTCCTCCAAAATGTATTTAAGAATTTTGAAATGTGTTCAAAACTGACTCCAATTTGGGGAGTGGCCGTACACTGAGAAAGATGGCAGCAAACTAAGGTCACAAAGTTAATAAACAATTTTAATGCTGGCGCAGAGGCAATAGTGTATGGTCCAATCCTGAATGTCTTACGGCAAATAGCTACGTAAATTCTTTTTTCGATTCTCTGTAGGTCAGGGATGAGAAATTGTAAGAAAATGATTCAACTTTTAACCTTTACTGTCTCATAGACGTAGGTTAAAAACGGCCTCCCTTTCACCCCTTACAGCCGTCCCTGTCCTCCAAAATGTATTTAAGAATTTTGAAATGTGTTCAAAACTGACTCCAATTTGGGGAGTGGCCGTACACCAAGAAAGAGAAATTGTAAGAAAATGATTCAACTTTTAACCTTTACTGTCTCATAGACGTAGGTTAAAAACGGCCTCCCTTTCACCCCTTACAGCCGTCCCTGTCCTCCAAAATGTATTTAAGAATTTTGAAATGTGTTCAAAACTGACTCCAATTTGGGGAGTGGCAGTACACCGAGAAAGAGAAATTGTAAGAAAATGATTCAACTTTTAACCTTTACTGTCTAATAGACGTAGGTTAAAAACGGCCTCCCTTTCACCCCTTACAGCCGTCCCTGTCCTCCAAAATGTATTTAAGAATTTTGAAATGTGTTCAAAACTGACTCCAATTTGGGGAGTGGCAGTACACCGAGAAAGAGAAATTGTAAGAAAATGATTCAACTTTTAACCTTTACTGTCTCATAGACGTAGGTTAAAAACGGCCTCCCTTTCACCCCTTACAGCCGTCCCTATCCTCCAAAATGTAATTAAGAATTTTGAAATGTGTTCAAAACTGACTCCAATTTGGGGAGTGGCCGTACACCGAGAAAGATGGCAGCAAACTAAGGTCACAAAGTTAATAAACAATTTTAATGCTGGCGCAGAGGCAATAGTGTATGGTCCAATCCTGAATGTCTTACGGCAAATAGCTACGTAAATTGTTTTTTTGATTCTCTGTAGGTCAGGGATGAGAAATTGTAAGAAAATGATTCAACTTTTAACCTTTACTGTCTCATAGACGTAGGTTAAAAACGGCCTCCATTTCACCCCTTACAGCCGTCCCTGTCCTCCAAAATGTATTTAAGAATTTTGAAATGTGTTCAAAACTGACTCCAATTTGGGGAGTGGCAGTACACCGAGAAAGAGAAATTGTAAGAAAATGATTCAACTTTTAACCTTTACTGTCTCATAGACGTAGGTTAAAAACGGCCTCCCTTTCACCCCTTACAGCCGTCCCTATCCTCCAAAATGTATTTAAGAATTTTGAAATGTGTTCAAAACTGACTCCAATTTGGGGAGTGGCCGTACACCGAGAAAGATGGCAGCAAACTAAGGTCACAAAGTTAATAAACAATTTTAATGCTGGCGCAGAGGCAATAGTGTATGGTCCAATCCTGAATGTCTTACGGCAAATAGCTACGTAAATTCTTTTTTCGATTCTCTGTAGGTCAGGGATGAGAAATTGTAAGAAAATGATTCAACTTTTAACCTTTACTGTCTCATAGACGTAGGTTAAAAACGGCCTCCCTTTCACCCCTTACAGCCGTCCCTGTCCTCCAAAATGTATTTAAGAATTTTGAAATGTGTTCAAAACTGACTCCAATTTGGGGAGTGGCCGTACACCAAGAAAGAGAAATTGTAAGAAAATGATTCAACTTTTAACCTTTACTGTCTCATAGACGTAGGTTAAAAACGGCCTCCCTTTCACCCCTTACAGCCGTCCCTGTCCTCCAAAATGTATTTAGGAATTTTGAAATGTGTTCAAAACTGACTCCAATTTGGGGAGTGGCAGTACACCGAGAAAGAGAAATTGTAAGAAAATGATTCAACTTTTAACCTTTACTGTCTCATAGACGTAGGTTAAAAACGGCCTCCCTTTCACCCCTTACAGCCGTCCCTGTCCTCCAAAATGTATTTAAGAATTTTGAAATGTGTTCAAAACTGACTCCAATTCGGGGAGTGGCAGTACACCGAGAAAGAGAAATTGTAAGAAAATGATTCAACTTTTAACCTTTACTGTCTCATAGACGTAGGTTAAAAACGGCCTCCCTTTCACCCCTTACAGCCGTCCCTATCCTCCAAAATGTAATTAAGAATTTTGAAATGTGTTCAAAACTGACTCCAATTTGAGGAGTGGCCGTACACCGAGAAAGATGGCAGCAAACTAAGGTCACAAAGTTAATAAACAATTTTAATGCTGGCGCAGAGGCAATAGTGTATGGTCCAATCCTGAATGTCTTACGGCAAATAGCTACGTAAATTGTTTTTTTGATTCTCTGTAGGTCAGGGATGAGAAATTGTAAGAAAATGATTCAACTTTTAACCTTTACTGTCTCATAGACGTAGGTTAAAAACGGCCTCCCTTTCACCCCTTACAGCCGTCCCTGTCCTCCAAAATGTATTTAAGAATTTTGAAATGTGTTCAAAACTGACTCCAATTTGGGGAGTGGCAGTACACCGAGAAAGAGAAATTGTAAGAAAATGATTCAACTTGTAACCTTTACTGTCTCATAGACGTAGGTTAAAAACGGCCTCCCTTTCACCCCTTACAGCCGTCCCTGTCCTCCAAAATGTATTTAAGAATTTTGAAATGTGTTCAAAACTGACTCCAATTTGGGGAGTGGCAGTACACCGAGAAAGAGATATTATAAGAAAATGATTCAACTTTTAACCTTTACTGTCTCATAGACGTAGGTTAAAAACGGCCTCCCTTTCACCCTGTCCTCCAAAATATATTTAAGAATTTTGAAATGTGTTCAAAACTGACTCCAATTTGGGGAGTGGCCATACACTGAGAAAGATGGCAGCAAACTAAGGTCACAAAGTTAATAAACAATTTTAATGCTGGAGCAGAGGCAATAGTGTATGGTCCAATCCTGAATGTCTTACGGCAAATAGCTACGTAAATTCTTTTTTCGATTCTCTGTAGGTCAGGGATGAGAAATTGTAAGAAAATGATTCAACTTTTAACCTTTACTGTCTCATAGACGTAGGTTAAAAACGGCCTCCCTTTCACCCCTTACAGCCGTCCCTGTCCTCCAAAATGTATTTAAGAATTTTGAAATGTGTTCAAAACTGACTCCAATTTGGGGAGTGGCAGTACACCGAGAAAGAGAAATTGTAAGAAAATGATTCAACTTTTAACCTTTACTGTCTCATAGACATAGGTTATAAACGGCCTCCCTTTCACCCCTTACAGCCGTCCCTGTCCTCCAAAATGTATTTAAGAATTTTGAAATGTGTTCAAAACTGACTCCAATTTGGGGAGTGGCCGTACACCGAGAAAGAGAAATTGTAAGAAAATGATTCAACTTTTAACCTTTACTGTCTCATAGACGTAGGTTAAAAACGGCCTCCCTTTCACCCCTTACAGCCGTCCCTATCCTCCAAAATGTATTTAAGAATTTTGAAATGTGTTCAAAACTGACTCCAATTTGGGGAGTGGCCGTACACCGAGAAAGATGGCAGCAAACTAAGGTCACAAAGTTAATAAACAATTTTAATGCTGGCGCAGAGGCAATAGTGTATGGTCCAATCCTGAATGTCTTACGGCAAATAGCTACGTAAATTCTTTTTTCGATTCTCTGTAGGTCAGGGATGAGAAATTGTAAGAAAATGATTCAACTTTTAACCTTTACTGTCTCATAGACGTAGGTTAAAAACGGCCTCCCTTTCACCCCTTACAGCCGTCCCTGTCCTCCAAAATGTATTTAAGAATTTTGAAATGTGTTCAAAACTGACTCCAATTTGGGGAGTGGCCGTACACCGAGAAAGAGAAATTGTAAGAAAATGATTCAACTTTTAACCTTTACGTCTCATAGACGTAGGTTAAAAACGGCCTCCCTTACAGCCGTCCCTGTCCTCCAAAATGTATTTAGGAATTTTGAAATGTGTTCAAAACTGACTCCAATTTGGGGAGTGGCAGTACACCGAGAAAGAGAAATTGTAAGAAAATGATTCAACTTTTAACCTTTACTGTCTCATAGACGTAGGTTAAAAACGGCCTCCCTTTCACCCCTTACAGCCGTCCCTATCCTCCAAAATGTATTTAAGAATTTTGAAATGTGTTCAAAACTGACTCCAATTTGGGGAGTGGCCGTACACCGAGAAAGATGGCAGCAAACTAAGGTCACAAAGTTAATAAACAATTTTAATGCTGGCGCAGAGGCAATAGTGTATGGTCCAATCCTGAATGTCTAACGGCAAATAGCTACGTAAATTGTTTTTTCGATTCTCTGTAGGTCAGGGATGAGAAATTGTAAGAAAATGATTCAACTTTTAACCTTTACTGTCTCATAGACGTAGGTTAAAAATGGCCTCCCTTTCACCCCTTACAGCCGTCCCTGTCCTTCAAAATGTATTTAAGAATTTTGAAATGTGTTCAAAACTGACTCCAATTTGGGGAGTGGCAGTACACCGAGAAAGAGAAATTGTAAGAAAATGATTCAACTTTTAAACTTTACTGTCTCATAGACGTAGGTTAAAAACGGACTCCCTTTCACCCCTTACAGCCGTCCCTGTCCTCCAAAATGTATTTAAGAATTTTGAAATGTGTTCAAAACTGACTCCAATTTGGGGAGTGGCAGTACACCGAGAAAGAGAAATTGTAAGAAAATGATTCAACTTTTAACCTTTACTGTCTCATAGACGTAGGTTAAAAACGGCCTCCCTTTCACCCCTTACAGCCGTCCCTGTCCTCCAAAATGTATTTAAGAATTTTTAAATGTGTTCAAAACTGACTCCAATTTGGGGAGTGGCAGTACACCGAGAAAGAGATATTGTAAGAAAATGATTCAACTTTTAACCTTTACTGTCTCATAGACGTAGGTTAAAAACGGCCTCCCTTTCACCCCTTACAGCCGTCCCTGTCCTCCAAAATATATTTAAGAATTTTGAAATGTGTTCAAAACTGACTCCAATTTGGGGAGTGGCAGTACACCGAGAAAGAGAAATTGTAAGAAAATGATTCAACTTTTAACCTTTACTGTCTCATAGACATAGGTTATAAACGGCCTCCCTTTCACCCCTTACAGCCGTCCCTGTCCTCCAAAATGTATTTAAGAATTTTGAAATGTGTTCAAAACTGACTCCAATTTGGGGAGTGGCCGTACACCGAGAAAGAGAAATTGTAAGAAAATGATTCAACTTTTAACCTTTACTGTCTCATAGACGTAGGTTAAAAACGGCCTCCCTTTCACCCCTTACAGCCGTCCCTATCCTCCAAAATGTATTTAAGAATTTTGAAATGTGTTCAAAACTGACTCCAATTTGGGGAGTGGCCGTACACCGAGAAAGATGGCAGCAAACTAAGGTCACAAAGTTAATAAACAATTTTAATGCTGGCGCAGAGGCAATAGTGTATGGTCCAATCCTGAATGTCTTACGGCAAATAGCTACGTAAATTCTTTTTTCGATTCTCTGTAGGTCAGGGATGAGAAATTGTAAGAAAATGATTCAACTTTTAACCTTTACTGTCTCATAGACGTAGGTTAAAAACGGCCTCCCTTTCACCCCTTACAGCCGTCCCTGTCCTCCAAAATGTATTTAAGAATTTTGAAATGTGTTCAAAACTGACTCCAATTTGGGGAGTGGCCGTACACCGAGAAAGAGAAATTGTAAGAAAATGATTCAACTTTTAACCTTTACGTCTCATAGACGTAGGTTAAAAACGGCCTCCCTTACAGCCGTCCCTGTCCTCCAAAATGTATTTAGGAATTTTGAAATGTGTTCAAAACTGACTCCAATTTGGGGAGTGGCAGTACACCGAGAAAGAGAAATTGTAAGAAAATGATTCAACTTTTAACCTTTACTGTCTCATAGACGTAGGTTAAAAACGGCCTCCCTTTCACCCCTTACAGCCGTCCCTATCCTCCAAAATGTATTTAAGAATTTTGAAATGTGTTCAAAACTGACTCCAATTTGGGGAGTGGCCGTACACCGAGAAAGATGGCAGCAAACTAAGGTCACAAAGTTAATAAACAATTTTAATGCTGGCGCAGAGGCAATAGTGTATGGTCCAATCCTGAATGTCTAACGGCAAATAGCTACGTAAATTGTTTTTTCGATTCTCTGTAGGTCAGGGATGAGAAATTGTAAGAAAATGATTCAACTTTTAACCTTTACTGTCTCATAGACGTAGGTTAAAAACGGCCTCCCTTTCACCCCTTACAGCCGTCCCTGTCCTCCAAAATGTATTTAAGAATTTTGAAATGTGTTCAAAACTGACTCCAATTTGGGGAGTGGCAGTACACCGAGAAAGAGAAATTGTAAGAAAATGATTCAACTTTTAAACTTTACTGTCTCATAGACGTAGGTTAAAAACGGACTCCCTTTCACCCCTTACAGCCGTCCCTGTCCTCCAAAATGTATTTAAGAATTTTGAAATGTGTTCAAAACTGACTCCAATTTGGGGAGTGGCAGTACACCGAGAAAGAGAAATTGTAAGAAAATGATTCAACTTTTAACCTTTACTGTCTCATAGACGTAGGTTAAAAACGGCCTCCCTTTCACCCCTTACAGCCGTCCCTGTCCTCCAAAATGTATTTAAGAATTTTGAAATGTGTTCAAAACTGACTCCAATTTGGGGAGTGGCAGTACACCGAGAAAGAGATATTGTAAGAAAATGATTCAACTTTTAACCTTTACTGTCTCATAGACGTAGGTTAAAAACGGCCTCCCTTTCACCCCTTACAGCCGTCCCTGTCCTCCAAAATATATTTAAGAATTTTGAAATGTGTTCAAAACTGACTCCAATTTGGGGAGTGGCCATACACCGAGAAAGATGGCAGCAAACTAAGGTCACAAAGTTAATAAACAATTTTAATGCTGGAGCAGAGGCAATAGTGTATGGTCCAATCCTGAATGTCTTACGGCAAATAGCTACGTAAATTGTTTTTTCGATTCTCTGTAGGTCAGGGATGAGAAATTGTAAGAAAATGATTCAACTTTTAACCTTTACTGTCTCATAGACGTAGGTTAAAAACGGCCTCCCTTTCACCCCTTACAGCCGTCCCTGTCCTCCAAAATGTATTTAAGAATTTTGAAATGCGTTCAAAACTGACTCCAATTTGGGGAGTGGCAGTACACCGAGAAAGAGAAATTGTAAGAAAATGATTCAACTTTTAACCTTTACTGTCTCATAGACGTAGGTTAAAAACGGCCTCCCTTTCACCCCTTACAGCCGTCCCTGTCCTCCAAAATGTATTTAAGAATTTTGAAATGTGTTCAAAACTGACTCCAATTTGGGGAGTGGCAGTACACCGAGAAAGAGAAATTGTAAGAAAATGATTCAACTTTTAACCTTTACTGTCTCATAGACGTAGATTAAAAACTGCCTCCCTTTCACCCCTTACAGCCGTCCCTGTCCTCCAAAATGTATTTAAGAATTTTGAAATGTGTTCAAAACTGACTCCAATTTGGGGAGTGGCAGTACACCGAGAAAGAGATATTGTAAGAAAATGATTCAACTTTTAACCTTTACTGTCTCATAGACGTGGGTTAAAAACGGCCTCCCTTTCACCCCTTACAGCCGTCCCTGTCCTCCAAAATATATTTAAGAATTTTGAAATGTGTTCAAAACTGACTCCAATTTGGGGAGTGGCCATACACCGAGAAAGATGGCAGCAAACTAAGGTCACAAAGTTAATAAACAATTTTAATGCTGGAGCAGAGGCAATAGTGTATGGTCCAATCCTGAATGTCTTACGGCAAATAGCTACGTAAATTCTTTTTTCGATTCTCTGTAGGTCAGGGATGAGAAATTGTAAGAAAATGATTCAACTTTTAACCTTTACTGTCTCATAGACGTAGGTTAAAAACGGCCTCCCTTTCACCCCTTACAGCCGTGTCCCTGTCCTCCAAAATGTATTTAAGAATTTTGAAATGTGTTCACAACTGACTCCAATTTGGGGAGTGGCCGTACACCGAGAAAGAGAAATTGTAAGAAAATGATTCAACTTTTAACCTTTACTGTCTCATAGACGTAGGTTAAAAACGGCCTCCCTTTCACCCCTTACAGCCGTCCCTGTCCTCCAAAATGTATTTAAGAATTTTGAAATGTGTTCAAAACTGACTCCAATTTGGGGAGTGGCAGTACACCGAGAAAGAGAAATTGTAAGAAAATGATTCAACTTTTAACCTTTACTGTCTCATAGACGTAGGTTAAAAACGGCCTCCCTTTCACCCCTTACAGCCGTCCCTGTCCTCCAAAATGTATTTAAGAATTTTGAAATGTGTTCAAAACTGACTCCAATTTGGGGAGTGGCAGTACACCGAGAAAGAGAAATTGTAAGAAAATGATTCAACTTTTAACCTTTACTGTCTCATAGACGTAGGTTAAAAACGGCCTCCCTTTCACCCCTTACAGCCGTCCCTGTCCTCCAAAATGTATTTAAGAATTTTGAAATGTGTTCAAAACTGACTCCAATTTGGGGAGTGGCCGTACACCGAGAAAGAGAAATTGTAAGAAAATGATTCAACTTTTAACCTTTACTGTCTCATAGACGTAGGTTAAAAACGGCCTCCCTTTCACCCCTTACAGCCGTCCCTATCCTCCAAAATGTATTTAAGAATTTTGAAATGTGTTCAAAACTGACTCCAATTTGGGGAGTGGCCGTACACCGAGAAAGATGGCAGCAAACTAAGGTCACAAAGTTAATAAACAATTTTAATGCTGGCGCAGAGGCAATAGTGTATGGTCCAATCCTGAATGTCTTACGGCAAATAGCTACGTAAATTCTTTTTTCGATTCTCTGTAGGTCAGGGATGAGAAATTGTAAGAAAATGATTCAACTTTTAACCTTTACTGTCTCATAGACGTAGGTTAAAAACGGCCTCCCTTTCACCCCTTACAGCCGTCCCTGTCCTCCAAAATGTATTTAAGAATTTTGAAATGTGTTCAAAACTGACTCCAATTTGGGGAGTGGCCGTACACCGAGAAAGAGAAATTGTAAGAAAATGATTCAACTTTTAACCTTTACGTCTCATAGACGTAGGTTAAAATTGGCCTCCCTTACAGCCGTCCCTGTCCTCCAAAATGTATTTAGGAATTTTGAAATTTGTTCAAAACTGACTCCAATTTGGGGAGTGGCAGTACACCGAGAAAGAGAAATTGTAAGAAAATGATTCAACTTTTAACCTTTACTGTCTCATAGACGTAGTTTAAAAACGTCCTCCCTTTCACCCCTTACAGCCGTCCCTGTCCTCCAAAATGTATTTAAGAATTTTGAAATGTGTTCAAAACTGACTCCAATTTGGGGAGTGGCAGTACACCGAGAAAGAGAAATTGTAAGAAAATGATTCAACTTTTAACCTTTACTGTCTCATAGACGTAGGTTAAAAACGGCCTCCCTTTCACCCCTTACAGCTGTCCCTGTCCTCCAAAATGTATTTAAGAATTTTGAAATGTGTTCAAAACTGACTCCAATTTGGGGAGTGGCCGTACACCGAGAAAGAGAAATTGTAAGAAAATGATTCAACTTTTAACCTTTACTGTCTCATAGACGTAGGTTAAAAACGGCCTCCCTTTCACCCCTTACAGCCGTCCCTATCCTCCGAAATTTATTTAAGAATTTTGAAATGTGTTCAAAACTGACTCCAATTTGGGGAGTGGCAGTACACCGAGAAAGATGGCAGCAAACTAAGGTCACAAAGTTAATAAACAATTTTAATGCTGGCGCAGAGGCAATAGTGTATGGTCCAATCCTGAATGTCTTACGGCAAATAGCTACGTAAATTCTTTTTTCGATTCTCTGTAGGTCAGGGATGAGAAATTGTAAGAAAATGATTCAACTTTTAACCTTTACTGTCTCATAGACGTAGGTTAAAAACGGCCTCCCTTTCACCCCTTACAGCCGTCCCTGTCCTCCAAAATGTATTTAAGAATTTTGAAATGTGTTCAAAACTGACTCCAATTTGGGGAGTGGCAGTACACCGAGAAAGAGAAATTGTAAGAAAATGATTCAACTTTTAACCTTTACTGTCTCATAGACGTAGATTAAAAACGGCCTCCCTTTCACCCCTTACAGCCGCCCCTGTCCTCCAAAATGTATTTAAGAATTTTGAAATGTGTTCAAAACTGACTCCAATTTGGGGAGTGGCAGTACACCGAGAAAGAGATATTGTAAGAAAATGATTCAACTTTTAACCTTTACTGTCTCATAGACGTAGGTTAAAAACGGCCTCCCTTTCACCCCTTACAGCCGTCCCTGTCCTCCAAAATATATTTAAGAATTTTGAAATGTGTTCAAAACTGACTCCAATTTGGGGAGTGGCCATACACCGAGAAAGATGGCAGCAAACTAAGGTCACAAAGTTAATAAACAATTTTAATGCTGGAGCAGAGGCAATAGTATATGGTCCAATCCTGAATGTCTTACGGCAAATAGCTACGTAAATTCTTTTTTCGATTCTCTGTAGGTCAGGGATGAGAAATTGTAAGAAAATGATTCAACTTTTAACCTTTACTGTCTCATAGACGTAGGTTAAAAACGGCCTCCCTTTCACCCCTTACAGCTGTGTCCCTGTCCTCCAAAATGTATTTAAGAATTTTGAAATGTGTTCAAAACTGACTCCAATTTGGGGAGTGGCCGTACATCGAGAAAGAGAAATTGTAAGAAAATGATTCAACTTTTAACCTTTACTGTCTCATAGACGTAGGTTAAAAACGGCCTCCCTTTCACCCCTTACAGCCGTCCCTGTCCTCCAAAATGTATTTAAGAATTTTGAAATGTGTTCAAAACTGACTCCAATTTGGGGAGTGGCAGTACACCGAGAAAGAGAAATTGTAAGAAAATGATTCAACTTTTAACCTTTACTGTCTCATAGACGTAGGTTAAAAACGGCCTCCCTTTCACCCCTTACAGCCG
Source organism: Lissotriton helveticus (assembly GCF_964261635.1). Taxonomy (NCBI): domain Eukaryota; kingdom Metazoa; phylum Chordata; class Amphibia; order Caudata; family Salamandridae; genus Lissotriton; species Lissotriton helveticus. Next base: position 879,145,924 of record NC_136073.1, read on the forward strand.
TCCCTGTCCTCCAAAATGTATTTAAGAATTTTGAAATGTGTTCAAAACTGACTCCAATTTGGGGAGTGGCAGTACACCGAGAAAGAGAAATTGTAAGAAAATGATTCAACTTTTAACCTTTACTGTCTCATAGACGTAGGTTAAAAACGGCCTCCCTTTCACCCCTTACAGCCGTCCCTGTCCTCCAAAATGTATTTAAGAATTTTGAAATGTGTTCAAAACTGACTCCAATTTGGGGAGTGGCCGTACACCGAGAAAGAGAAATTGTAAGAAAATGATTCAACTTTTAACCTTTACTGTCTCATAGACGTAGGTTAAAAACGGCCTCCCTTTCACCCCTTACAGCCGTCCCTATCCTCCAAAATGTATTTAAGAATTTTGAAATGTGTTCAAAACTGACTCCAATTTGGGGAGTGGCCGTACACCGAGAAAGATGGCAGCAAACTAAGGTCACAAAGTTAATAAACAATTTTAATGCTGGCGCAGAGGCAATAGTGTATGGTCCAATCCTGAATGTCTTACGGCAAATAGCTACGTAAATTCTTTTTTCGATTCTCTTAAGGTCAGGGATGAGAAATTGTAAGAAAATGATTCAACTTTTAACCTTTACTGTCTCATAGACGTAGGTTAAAAACGGCCTCCCTTTCACCCCTTACAGCCGTCCCTGTCCTCCAAAATGTATTTAAGAATTTTGAAATGTGTTCAAAACTGACTCCAATTTGGGGAGTGGCAGTACACCGAGAAAGATGGCAGCAAACTAAGGTCACAAAGTTAATAAACAATTTTAATGCTGGCGCAGAGGCAATAGTGTATGGTCCAATCCTGAATGTCTTACGGCAAATAGCTACGTAAATTCTTTTTTCGATTCTCTGTAGGTCAGGGATGAGAAATTGTAAGAAAATGATTCAACTTTTAACCTTTACTGTCTCATAGACGTAGGTTAAAAACGGCCTCCCTTTCACCCCTTACAGCCGTCCCTGTCCTCCAAAATGTATTTAAGAATTTTGAAATGTGTTCAAAACTGACTCCAATTTGGGGAGTGGCCATACACCGAGAAAGAGAAATTGTAAGAAAATGGATTCAACTTTTAACCTTTACTGTCTCATAGACGTAGGTTAAAAACGGCCTCCCTTTCACCCCTTACAGCCGTCCCTGTCCTCCAAAATGTATTTAAGAATTTTGAAATGTGTTCAAAACTGACTCCAATTTGGGGAGTGGCAGTACACCGAGAAAGAGAAATTGTAAGAAAATGATTCAACTTTTAACCTTTACTGTCTCATAGACGTAGGTTAAAAACGGCCTCCCTTTCACCCCTTACAGCCGTCCCTGTCCTCCAAAATGTATTTAAGAATTTTGAAATGTGTTCAAAACTGACTCCAATTTGGGGAGTGGCAGTACACCGAGAAAAAGAAATTGTAAGAAAATGATTCAACTTTTAACCTTTACTGTCTCATAGACGTAGGTTAAAAACGGCCTCCCTTTCACCCCTTACAGCCGTCCCTGTCCTCCAAAATGTATTTAAGAATTTTGAAATGTGTTCAAACCTGACTCCAATTTGGGGAGTGGCCGTACACCGAGAAAGAGAAATTGTAAGAAAATGATTCAACTTTTAACCTTTACTGTCTCATAGACGTAGGTTAAAAACGGCCTCCCTTTCACCCCTTACAGCCGTCCCTATCCTCCAAAATGTATTTAAGAATTTTGAAATGTGTTCAAAACTGACTCCAATTTGGGGAGTGGCAGTACACCGAGAAAGTGAAATTGTAAGAAAATGATTCAACTTTTAACCTTTACTGTCTCATAGACGTAGGTTAAAAACGGCCTCCCTTTCACCCCTTACAGCCGTCCCTGTCCTCCAAAATGTATTTAAGAATTTTGAAATGTGTTCAAAACTGACTCCAATTTGGGGAGTGGCAGTACACCGAGAAAGAGAAATTGTAAGAAAATGATTCAACTTATAACCTTTACTGTCTCATAGACGTAGGTTAAAAACGGCCTCCCTTTCACCCCTTACAGCCGTCCCTGTCCTCCAAAATGTATTTAAGAATTTTGAAATGTGTTCAAAACTGACTCCAATTTGGGGAGTGGCAGTACACCGAGAAAGAGAAATTGTAAGAAAATGATTCAACTTTTAACCTTTACTGTCTCATAGACGTAGGTTAAAAACGGCCTCCCTTTCACCCCTTACAGCCGACCCTGTCCTCCAAAATGTATTTAAGAATTTTGAAATGTGTTCAAAACTGACTCCAATTTGGGGAGTGGCAGTACACCGAGAAAGAGAAATTGTAAGAAAATGATTCAACTTTTAACCTTTATTGTTTCAAAGACGTAGGTTAAAAACGGCCTCCCTTTCACCCCTTACAGCCGTCCCTATCCTCCAAAATGTATTTAAGAATTTTGAAATGTGTTCAAAACTGACTCCAATTTGGGGAGTGGCCATACACCGAGAAAGAGAAATTGTAAGAAAATGATTCAACTTTTAACCTTTACTGTCTCATAGACGTAGGTTAAAAACGGCCTCCCTTTCACCCCTTACAGCCGTCCCTGTCCTCCAAAATGTATTTAAGAATTTTGAAATGTGTTCAAAACTGACTCCAATTTGGGGAGTGGCAGTACACCGAGAAAGAGAAATTGTAAGAAAATGATTCAACTTTTAACCTTTACTGTCTCATAGACGTAGGTTAAAAACGGCCTCCCTTTCACCCCTTACAGCCGTCCCTGTCCTCCAAAATGTATTTAAGAATTTTGAAATGTGTTCAAAACTGACTCCAATTTGGGGAGTGGCAGTACACCGAGAAAGAGAAATTGTAAGAAAATGATTCAACTTTTAACCTTTACTGTCTCATAGACGTAGGTTAAAAACGGCCTCCCTTTCACCCCTTACAGCCGTCCCTGTCCTCCAAAATGTATTTAAGAATTTTGAAATGTGTTCAAAACTGACTCCAATTTGGGGAGTGGCCGTACACCGAGAAAGAGAAATTGTAAGAAAATGATTCAACTTTTAACCTTTACTGTCTCATAGACGTAGGTTAAAAACGGCCTCCCTTTCACCCCTTACAGCCGTCCCTATCCTCCAAAATGTATTTAAGAATTTTGAAATGTGTTCAAAACTGACTCCAATTTGGGGAGTGGCAGTACACCGAGAAAGATGGCAGCAAACTAAGGTCACAAAGTTAATAAACAATTTTAATGCTGGCGCAGAGGCAATAGTGTATGGTCCAATCCTGAATGTCTTACGGCAAATAGCTACGTAAATTCTTTTTTCGATTCTCTGTAGGTCAGGGATGAGAAATTGTAAGAAAATGATTCAACTTTTAACCTTTACTGTCTCATAGATGTAGGTTAAAAACGGCCTCCCTTTCACCCCTTACAGCCGTCCCTGTCCTCCAAAATGTATTTAAGAATTTTGAAATGTGTTCAAAACTGACTCCAATTTGGGGAGTGGCCGTACACCGAGAAAGAGAAATTGTAAGAAAATGATTCAACTTTTAACCTTTACTGTCTCATAGACGTAGGTTAAAAACGGCCTCCCTTTCACCCCTTACAGCCGTCCCTGTCCTCCAAAATGTATTTAAGAATTTTGAAATGTGTTCAAAACTGACTCCAATTTGGGGAGTGGCAGTACACCGAGAAAGAGAAATTGTAAGAAAATGATTCAACTTTTAACCTTTACTGTCTCATAGACGTAGGTTAAAAACGGCCTCCCTTTCACCCCTTACAGCCGTCCCTGTCCTCCAAAATGTATTTAAGAATTTTGAAATGTGTTCAAAACTGACTCCAATTTGGGGAGTGGCAGTACACCGAGAAAGAGAAATTGTAAGAAAATGATTCAACTTTTAACCTTTACTGTCTCATAGACGTAGGTTAAAAACGGCCTCCCTTTCACCCCTTACAGCCGTCCCTGTCCTCCAAAATGTATTTAAGAATTTTGAAATGTGTTCAAAACTGACTCCAATTTGGGGAGTGGCCGTACACCGAGAAAGAGAAATTGTAAGAAAATGATTCAACTTTTAACCTTTACTGTCTCATAGACGTAGGTTAAAAACGGCCTCCCTTTCACCCCTTACAGCCGTCCCTGTCCTCCAAAATGTATTTAAGAATTTTGAAATGTGTTCAAAACTGACTCCAATTTGGGGAGTGGCAGTACACCGAGAAAGAGAAATTGTAAGAAAATGATTCAACTTTTAACCTTTACTGTCTCATAGACGTAGGTTAAAAACGGCCTCCCTTTCACCCCTTACAGCCGTCCCTATCCTCCAAAATGTATTTAAGAATTTTGAAATGTGTTCAAAACTGACTCCAATTTGGGGAGTGGCCGTACACCGAGAAAGATGGCAGCAAACTAAGGTCACAAAGTTAATAAACAATTTTAATGCTGGCGCAGAGGCAATAGTGTATGGTCCAATCCTGAATGTCTTACGGCAAATAGCTACGTAAATTCTTATTTCGATTCTCTGTAGGTCAGGGATGAGAAATTGTAAGAAAATGATTCAACTTTTAACCTTTACTGTCTCATAGACGTAGGTTAAAAACGGCCTCCCTTTCACCCCTTACAGCCATCCCTGTCCTCCAAAATGTATTTAAGAATTTTGAAATGTGTTCAAAACTGACTCCAATTTGGGGAGTGGCCGTACACCGAGAAAGAGAAATTGTAAGAAAATTATTCAACTTTTAACCTTTACGTCTCATAGACGTAGGTTAAAAACGGCCTCCCTTACAGCCGTCCCTGTCCTCCAAAATGTATTTAGGAATTTTGAAATTTGTTCAAAACTGACTCCAATTTGGGGAGTGGCAGTACACCGAGAAAGAGAAATTGTAAGAAAATGATTCAACTTTTAACCTTTACTGTCTCATAGACGTAGTTTAAAAATGTCCTCCCTTTCACCCCTTACAGCCGTCCCTGTCCTCCAAAATGTATTTAAGAATTTTGAAATGTGTTCAAAACTGACTCCAATTTGGGGAGTGGCAGTACACCGAGAAAGAGAAATTGTAAGAAAATGATTCAACTTTTAACCTTTACTGTCTCATAGACGTAGGTTAAAAACGGCCTCCCTTTCACCCCTTACAGCCGTCCCTGTCCTCCAAAATGTATTTAAGAATTTTGAAATGTGTTCAAAACTGACTCCAATTTGGGGAGTGGCCGTACACAGAGAAAGAGAAATTGTAAGAAAATGATTCAACTTTTAACCTTTACTGTCTCATAGACGTAGGTTAAAAACGGCCTCCCTTTCACCCCTTACAGCCGTCCCTATCCTCCAAAATGTATTTAAGAATTTTGAAATGTGTTCAAAACTGACTCCAATTTGGGGAGTGGCAGTACACCGAGAAAGATGGCAGCAAACTAAGGTCACAAAGTTAATAAACAATTTTAATGCTGGCGCAGAGGCAATAGTGTATGGTCCAATCCTGAATGTCTTACGGCAAATAGCTACGTAAATTCTTTTTTCGATTCTCTGTAGGTCAGGGATGAGAAATTGTAAGAAAATGATTCAACTTTTAACCTTTACTGTCTCATAGACGTAGGTTAAAAACGGCCTCCCTTTCACCCCTTACAGCCGTCCCTGTCCTCCAAAATGTATTTAAGAATTTTGAAATGTGTTCAAAACTGACTCCAATTTGGGGAGTGGCCGTACACCGAGAAAGAGAAATTGTAAGAAAATGATTCAACTTTTAACCTTTACTGTCTCATAGACGTAGGTTAAAAACGGCCTCCCTTTCACCCCTTACAGCCGTCCCTGTCCTCCAAAATGTATTTAAGAATTTTGAAATGTGTTCAAAACTGACTCCAATTTGGGGAGTGGCAGTACACCGAGAAAGAGAAATTGTAAGAAAATGATTCAACTTTTAACCTTTACTGTCTCATAGACGTAGGTTAAAAACGGCCTCCCTTTCACCCCTTACAGCCGTCCCTGTCCTCCAAAATGTATTTAAGAATTTTGAAATGTGTTCAAAACTGACTCCAATTTGGGGAGTGGCAGTACACCGAGAAAAAGAAATTGTAAGAAAATGATTCAACTTTTAACCTTTACTGTCTCATAGACGTAGGTTAAAAACGGCCTCCCTTTCACCCCTTACAGCCGTCCCTGTCCTCCAAAATGTATTTAAGAATTTTGAAATGTGTTCAAACCTGACTCCAATTTGGGGAGTGGCCGTACACCGAGAAAGAGAAATTGTAAGAAAATGATTCAACTTTTAACCTTTACTGTCTCATAGACGTAGGTTAAAAACGGCCTCCCTTTCACCCCTTACAGCCGTCCCTATCCTCCAAAATGTATTTAAGAATTTTGAAATGTGTTCAAAACTGACTCCAATTTGGGGAGTGGCAGTACACCGAGAAAGAGAAATTGTAAGAAAATGATTCAACTTTTAACCTTTACTGTCTCATAGACGTAGGTTAAAAACGGCCTCCCTTTCACCCCTTACAGCCGTCCCTGTCCTCCAAAATGTATTTAAGAATTTTGAAATGTGTTCAAAACTGACTCCAATTTGGGGAGTGGCAGTACACCGAGAAAGAGAAATTGTAAGAAAATGATTCAACTTATAACCTTTACTGTCTCATAGACGTAGGTTAAAAACGGCCTCCCTTTCACCCCTTACAGCCGTCCCTGTCCTCCAAAATGTATTTAAGAATTTTGAAATGTGCTCAAAACTGACTCCAATTTGGGGAGTGGCAGTACACCGAGAAAGAGAAATTGTAAGAAAATGATTCAACTTTCAACCTTTACTGTTTCAAAGACGTAGGTTAAAAACGGCCTCCCTTTCACCCCTTACAGCCGTCCCTGTCCTCCAAAATGTATTTAAGAATTTTGAAATGTGTTCAAAACTGACTCCAATTTGGGGAGTGGCCGTACACCGAGAAAGAGAAATTGTAAGAAAATGATTCAACTTTTAACCTTTACTGTCTCATAGACGTAGGTTAAAAACGGCCTCCCTTTCACCCCTTACAGCCGTCCCTATCCTCCAAAATGCATTTAAGAATTTTGAAATGTGTTCAAAACTGACTCCAATTTGGGGAGTGGCAGTACACCGAGAAAGAGAAATTGTAAGAAAATGATTCAACTTTTAACCTTTACTGTCTCATAGACGTAGGTTAAAAACGGCCTCCCTTTCACCCCTTACAGCCGTCCCTGTCCTCCAAAATGTATTTAAGAATTTTGAAATGTGTTCAAAACTGACTCCAATTTGGGGAGTGGCAGTACACCGAGAAAGAGAAATTGTAAGAAAATGATTCAACTTTTAACCTTTACTGTCTCATAGACGTAGGTTAAAAACGGACTCCCTTTCACCCCTTACAGCCGTCCCTGTCCTCCAAAATGTATTTAAGAATTTTGAAATGTGTTCAAAACTGACTCCAATTTGGGGAGTGGCAGTACACCGAGAAAGAGAAATTGTAAGAAAATGATTCAACTTTTAACCTTTACTGTCTCATAGACGTAGGTTAAAAACGGCCTCCCTTTCACCCCTTACAGCCGTCCCTGTCCTCCAAAATGTATTCAAGAATTTTGAAATGTGTTCAAAACTGACTCCAATTTGGGGAGTGGCAGTACACCGAGAAAGAGAAATTGTAAGAAAATGATTCAACTTTTAACCTTTACTGTCTCATAGACGTAGGTTAAAAACGGCCTCCCTTTCCCCCCTTACAGCCGTCCCTGTCCTCCAAAATGTATTTAAGAATTTTGAAATGTGTTCAAAACTGACTCCAATTTGGGGAGTGGCAGTACACCGAGAAAGAGAAATTGTAAGAAAATGATTCAACTTTTAACCTTTACTGTCTCATAGACGTAGGTTAAAAACGGCCTCCCTTTCACCCCTTACAGCCATCCCTGTCCTCCAAAATGTATTTAAGAATTTTGAAATGTGTTCAAAACTGACTCCAATTTGGGGAGTGGCAGTACACCGAGAAAGAGAAATTATAAGAAAATGATTCAACTTTTAACCTTTACTGTCTCATAGACGTAGGTTATAAACGGCCTCCCTTTCACCCCTTACAGCCGTCCCTGTCCTCCAAAATGTATTTAAGAATTTTGAAATGTGTTCAAAACTGACTCCAATTTGGGGAGTGGCCGTACACCGAGAAAGAGAAATTGTAAGAAAATGATTCAACTTTTAACCTTTACTGTCTCATAGACGTAGGTTAAAAACGGCCTCCCTTTCACCCCTTACAGCCGTCCCTATCCTCCAAAATGTATTTAAGAATTTTGAAATGTGTTCAAAACTGACTCCAATTTGGGGAGTGGCCGTACACCGAGAAAGATGGCAGCAAACTAAGGTCACAAAGTTAATAAACAATTTTAATGCTGGCGCAGAGGCAATAGTGTATGGTCCAATCCTGAATGTCTTACGGCAAATAGCTACGTAAATTCTTTTTTCGATTCTCTGTAGGTCAGGGATGAGAAATTGTAAGAAAATGATTCAACTTTTAACCTTTACTGTCTCATAGACGTAGGTTAAAAACGGCCTCCCTTTCACCCCTTACAGCCGTCCCTGTCCTCCAAAATGTATTTAAGAATTTTGAAATGTGTTCAAAACTGACTCCAATTTGGGGAGTGGCAGTACACCGAGAAAGAGAAATTGTAAGAAAATGATTCAACTTTTAACCTTTACTGTCTCATAGACGTAGGTTAAAAACGGCCTCCCTTTCACCCCTTACAGCCGTCCCTGTCCTCCAAAATGTATTTAAGAATTTTGAAATGTGTTCAAAACTGACTCCAATTTGGGGAGTGGCCGTACACAGAGAAAGAGAAATTGTAAGAAAATGATTCAACTTTTAACCTTTACTGTCTCATAGACGTAGGTTAAAAACGGCCTCCCTTTCACCCCTTACAGCCGTCCCTATCCTCCAAAATGTATTTAAGAATTTTGAAATGTGTTCAAAACTGACTCCAATTTGGGGAGTGGCAGTACACCGAGAAAGATGGCAGCAAACTAAGGTCACAAAGTTAATAAACAATTTTAATGCTGGCGCAGAGGCAATAGTGTATGGTCCAATCCTGAATGTCTTACGGCAAATAGCTACGTAAATTCTTTTTTCGATTCTCTGTAGGTCAGGGATGAGAAATTGTAAGAAAATGATTCAACTTTTAACCTTTACTGTCTCATAGACGTAGGTTAAAAACGGCCTCCCTTTCACCCCTTACAGCCGTCCCTGTCCTCCAAAATGTATTTAAGAATTTTGAAATGTGTTCAAAACTGACTCCAATTTGGGGAGTGGCCGTACACCGAGAAAGAGAAATTGTAAGAAAATGATTCAACTTTTAACCTTTACTGTCTCATAGACGTAGGTTAAAAACGGCCTCCCTTTCACCCCTTACAGCCGTCCCTGTCCTCCAAAATGTATTTAAGAATTTTGAAATGTGTTCAAAACTGACTCCAATTTGGGGAGTGGCAGTACACCGAGAAAGAGAAATTGTAAGAAAATGATTCAACTTTTAACCTTTACTGTCTCATAGACGTAGGTTAAAAACGGCCTCCCTTTCACCCCTTACAGCCGTCCCTGTCCTCCAAAATGTATTTAAGAATTTTGAAATGTGTTCAAAACTGACTCCAATTTGGGGAGTGGCAGTACACCGAGAAAAAGAAATTGTAAGAAAATGATTCAACTTTTAACCTTTACTGTCTCATAGACGTAGGTTAAAAACGGCCTCCCTTTCACCCCTTACAGCCGTCCCTGTCCTCCAAAATGTATTTAAGAATTTTGAAATGTGTTCAAACCTGACTCCAATTTGGGGAGTGGCCGTACACCGAGAAAGAGAAATTGTAAGAAAATGATTCAACTTTTAACCTTTACTGTCTCATAGACGTAGGTTAAAAACGGCCTCCCTTTCACCCCTTACAGCCGTCCCTATCCTCCAAAATGTATTTAAGAATTTTGAAATGTGTTCAAAACTGACTCCAATTTGGGGAGTGGCAGTACACCGAGAAAGAGAAATTGTAAGAAAATGATTCAACTTTTAACCTTTACTGTCTCATAGACGTAGGTTAAAAACGGCCTCCCTTTCACCCCTTACAGCCGTCCCTGTCCTCCAAAATGTATTTAAGAATTTTGAAATGTGTTCAAAACTGACTCCAATTTGGGGAGTGGCAGTACACCGAGAAAGAGAAATTGTAAGAAAATGATTCAACTTATAACCTTTACTGTCTCATAGACGTAGGTTAAAAACGGCCTCCCTTTCACCCCTTACAGCCGTCCCTGTCCTCCAAAATGTATTTAAGAATTTTGAAATGTGCTCAAAACTGACTCCAATTTGGGGAGTGGCAGTACACCGAGAAAGAGAAATTGTAAGAAAATGATTCAACTTTTAACCTTTACTGTTTCAAAGACGTAGGTTAAAAACGGCCTCCCTTTCACCCCTTACAGCCGTCCCTGTCCTCCAAAATGTATTTAAGAATTTTGAAATGTGTTCAAAACTGACTCCAATTTGGGGAGTGGCCGTACACCGAGAAAGAGAAATTGTAAGAAAATGATTCAACTTTTAACCTTTACTGTCTCATAGACGTAGGTTAAAAACGGCCTCCCTTTCACCCCTTACAGCCGTCCCTATCCTCCAAAATGCATTTAAGAATTTTGAAATGTGTTCAAAACTGACTCCAATTTGGGGAGTGGCAGTACACCGAGAAAGAGAAATTGTAAGAAAATGATTCAACTTTTAACCTTTACTGTCTCATAGACGTAGGTTAAAAACGGCCTCCCTTTCACCCCTTACAGCCGTCCCTGTCCTCCAAAATGTATTTAAGAATTTTGAAATGTGTTCAAAACTGACTCCAATTTGGGGAGTGGCAGTACACCGAGAAAGAGAAATTGTAAGAAAATGATTCAACTTTTAACCTTTACTGTCTCATAGACGTAGGTTAAAAACGGACTCCCTTTCACCCCTACAGCCGTCCCTGTCCTCCAAAATGTATTTAAGAATTTTGAAATGTGTTCAAAACTGACTCCAATTTGGGGAGTGGCAGTACACCGAGAAAGAGAAACTGTAAGAAAATGATTCAACTTTTAACCTTTACTGTCTCATAGACGTAGGTTAAAAACGGCCTCCCTTTCACCCCTTACAGCCGTCCCTGTCCTCCAAAATGTATTCAAGAATTTTGAAATGTGTTCAAAACTGACTCCAATTTGGGGAGTGGCAGTACACCGAGAAAGAGAAATTGTAAGAAAATGATTCAACTTTTAACCTTTACTGTCTCATAGACGTAGGTTAAAAACGGCCTCCCTTTCCCCCCTTACAGCCGTCCCTGTCCTCCAAAATGTATTTAAGAATTTTGAAATGTGTTCAAAACTGACTCCAATTTGGGGAGTGGCAGTACACCGAGAAAGAGAAATTGTAAGAAAATGATTCAACTTTTAACCTTTACTGTCTCATAGACGTAGGTTAAAAACGGCCTCCCTTTCACCCCTTACAGCCATCCCTGTCCTCCAAAATGTATTTAAGAATTTTGAAATGTGTTCAAAACTGACTCCAATTTGGGGAGTGGCAGTACACCGAGAAAGAGAAATTATAAGAAAATGATTCAACTTTTAACCTTTACTGTCTCATAGACGTAGGTTATAAACGGCCTCCCTTTCACCCCTTACAGCCGTCCCTGTCCTCCAAAATGTATTTAAGAATTTTGAAATGTGTTCAAAACTGACTCTAATTTGGGGAGTGGCCGTACACCGAGAAAGAGAAATTGTAAGAAAATGATTCAACTTTTAACCTTTACTGTCTCATAGACGTAGGTTAAAAACGGCCTCCCTTTCACCCCTTACAGCCGTCCCTATCCTCCAAAATGTATTTAAGAATTTTGAAATGTGTTCAAAACTGACTCCAATTTGGGGAGTGGCCGTACACCGAGAAAGATGGCAGCAAACTAAGGTCACAAAGTTAATAAACAATTTTAATGCTGGCGCAGAGGCAATAGTGTATGGTCCAATCCTGAATGTCTTACGGCAAATAGCTACGTAAATTCTTTTTTCGATTCTCTGTAGGTCAGGGATGAGAAATTGTAAGAAAATGATTCAACTTTTAACCTTTACTGTCTCATAGACGTAGGTTAAAAACGGCCTCCCTTTCACCCCTTACAGCCGTCCCTGTCCTCCAAAATGTATTTAAGAATTTTGAAATGTGTTCAAAACTGACTCCAATTTGGGGAGTGGCCGTACACCGAGAAAGAGAAATTGTAAGAAAATGATTCAACTTTTAACCTTTACGTCTCATAGACGTAGGTTAAAAACGGCCTCCCTTACAGCCGTCCCTGTCCTCCAAAATGTATTTAGGAATTTTGAAATGTGTTCAAAACTGACTCCAATTTGGGGAGTGGCAGTACACCTAGAAAGAGAAATTGTAAGAAAATGATTCAACTTTTAACCTTTACTGTCTCATAGACGTAGGTTAAAAACGGCCTCCCTTTCACCCCTTACAGCCGTCCCTATCCTCCAAAATGTATTTAAGAATTTTGAAATGTGTTCAAAACTGACTCCAATTTGGGGAGTGGCCGTACACCGAGAAAGAGAAATTGTAAGAAAATGATTCAACTTTTAACCTTTACTGTCTCATAGACGTAGGTTAAAAACGGCCTCCCTTTCACCCCTTACAGCCGTCCCTGTCCTCCAAAATGTATTTAAGAATTTTGAAATGTGTTCAAAACTGACTCCAATTTGGGGAGTGGCAGTACACCGAGAAAGAGAAATTGTAAGAAAATGATTCAACTTTTAACCTTTACTGTCTCATAGACGTAGGTTAAAAACGGCCTCCCTTTCACCCCTTACAGCCGTCCCTGTCCTCCAAAATGTATTTAAGAATTTTGAAATGTGTTCAAAACTGACTCCAATTTGGGGAGTGGCAGTACACCGAGAAAGAGAAATTGTAAGAAAATGATTCAACTTTTAACCTTTACTGTCTCATAGACGTAGGTTAAAAACGGCCTCCCTTTCACCCCTTACAGCCGTCCCTGTCCTCCAAAATGTATTTAAGAATTTTGAAATGTGTTCAAAACTGACTCCAATTTGGGGAGTGGCCGTACACCGAGAAAGAGAAATTGTAAGAAAATGATTCAACTTTTAACCTTTACTGTCTCATAGACGTAGGTTAAAAACGGCCTCCCTTTCACCCCTTACAGCCGTCCCTGTCCTCCAAAATGTATTTAAGAATTTTGAAATGTGTTCAAAACTGACTCCAATTTGGGGAGTGGCAGTACACCGAGAAAGAGAAATTGTAAGAAAATGATTCAACTTTTAACCTTTACTGTCTCATAGACGTAGGTTAAAAACGGCCTCCCTTTCACCCCTTACAGCCGTCCCTATCCTCCAAAATGTATTTAAGAATTTTGAAATGTGTTCAAAACTGACTCCAATTTGGGGAGTGGCCGTACACCGAGAAAGATGGCAGCAAACTAAGGTCACAAAGTTAACAAACAATTTTAATGCTGGCGCAGAGGCAATAGTGTATGGTCCAATCCTGAATGTCTTACGGCAAATAGCTACGTAAATTCTTATTTCGATTCTCTGTAGGTCAGGGATGAGAAATTGTAAGAAAATGATTCAACTTTTAACCTTTACTGTCTCATAGACGTAGGTTAAAAACGGCCTCCCTTTCACCCCTTACAGCCGTCCCTGTCCTCCAAAATGTATTTAAGAATTTTGAAATGTGTTCAAAACTGACTCCAATTTGGGGAGTGGCCGTACACCGAGAAAGAGAAATTGTAAGAAAATTATTCAACTTTTAACCTTTACGTCTCATAGACGTAGGTTAAAAACGGCCTCCCTTACAGCCGTCCCTGTCCTCCAAAATGTATTTAGGAATTTTGAAATTTGTTCAAAACTGACTCCAATTTGGGGAGTGGCAGTACACCGAGAAAGAGAAATTGTAAGAAAATGATTCAACTTTTAACCTTTACTGTCTCATAGACGTAGTTTAAAAATGTCCTCCCTTTCACCCCTTACAGCCGTCCCTGTCCTCCAAAATGTATTTAAGAATTTTGAAATGTGTTCAAAACTGACTCCAATTTGGGGAGTGGCAGTACACCGAGAAAGAGAAATTGTAAGAAAATGATTCAACTTTTAACCTTTACTGTCTCATAGACGTAGGTTAAAAACGGCCTCCCTTTCACCCCTTACAGCCGTCCCTGTCCTCCAAAATGTATTTAAGAATTTTGAAATGTGTTCAAAACTGACTCCAATTTGGGGAGTGGCCGTACACAGAGAAAGAGAAATTGTAAGAAAATGATTCAACTTTTAACCTTTACTGTCTCATAGACGTAGGTTAAAAACGGCCTCCCTTTCACCCCTTACAGCCGTCCCTATCCTCCAAAATGTATTTAAGAATTTTGAAATGTGTTCAAAACTGACTCCAATTTGGGGAGTGGCAGTACACCGAGAAAGATGGCAGCAAACTAAGGTCACAAAGTTAATAAACAATTTTAATGCTGGCGCAGAGGCAATAGTGTATGGTCCAATCCTGAATGTCTTACGGCAAATAGCTACGTAAATTCTTTTTTCGATTCTCTGTAGGTCAGGGATGAGAAATTGTAAGAAAATGATTCAACTTTTAACCTTTACTGTCTCATAGACGTAGGTTAAAAACGGCCTCCCTTTCACCCCTTACAGCCGTCCCTGTCCTCCAAAATGTATTTAAGAATTTTGAAATGTGTTCAAAACTGACTCCAATTTGGGGAGTGGCCGTACACCGAGAAAGAGAAATTGTAAGAAAATGATTCAACTTTTAACCTTTACTGTCTCATAGACGTAGGTTAAAAACGGCCTCCCTTTCACCCCTTACAGCCGTCCCTGTCCTCCAAAATGTATTTAAGAATTTTGAAATGTGTTCAAAACTGACTCCAATTTGGGGAGTGGCAGTACACCGAGAAAGAGAAATTGTAAGAAAATGATTCAACTTTTAACCTTTACTGTCTCATAGACGTAGGTTAAAAACGGCCTCCCTTTCACCCCTTACAGCCGTCCCTGTCCTCCAAAATGTATTTAAGAATTTTGAAATGTGTTCAAAACTGACTCCAATTTGGGGAGTGGCAGTACACCGAGAAAAAGAAATTGTAAGAAAATGATTCAACTTTTAACCTTTACTGTCTCATAGACGTAGGTTAAAAACGGCCTCCCTTTCACCCCTTACAGCCGTCCCTGTCCTCCAAAATGTATTTAAGAATTTTGAAATGTGTTCAAACCTGACTCCAATTTGGGGAGTGGCCGTACACCGAGAAAGAGAAATTGTAAGAAAATGATTCAACTTTTAACCTTTACTGTCTCATAGACGTAGGTTAAAAACGGCCTCCCTTTCACCCCTTACAGCCGTCCCTATCCTCCAAAATGTATTTAAGAATTTTGAAATGTGTTCAAAACTGACTCCAATTTGGGGAGTGGCAGTACACCGAGAAAGAGAAATTGTAAGAAAATGATTCAACTTTTAACCTTTACTGTCTCATAGACGTAGGTTAAAAACGGCCTCCCTTTCACCCCTTACAGCCGTCCCTGTCCTCCAAAATGTATTTAAGAATTTTGAAATGTGTTCAAAACTGACTCCAATTTGGGGAGTGGCAGTACACCGAGAAAGAGAAATTGTAAGAAAATGATTCAACTTATAACCTTTACTGTCTCATAGACGTAGGTTAAAAACGGCCTCCCTTTCACCCCTTACAGCCGTCCCTGTCCTCCAAAATGTATTTAAGAATTTTGAAATGTGTTCAAAACTGACTCCAATTTGGGGAGTGGCAGTACACCGAGAAAGAGAAATTGTAAGAAAATGATTCAACTTTTAACCTTTACTGTCTCATAGACGTAGGTTAAAAACGGCCTCCCTTTCACCCCTTACAGCCGACCCTGTCCTCCAAAATGTATTTAAGAATTTTGAAATGTGTTCAAAACTGACTCCAATTTGGGGAGTGGCAGTACACCGAGAAAGAGAAATTGTAAGAAAATGATTCAACTTTTAACCTTTACTGTTTCAAAGACGTAGGTTAAAAACGGCCTCCCTTTCACCCCTTACAGCCGTCCCTGTCCTCCAAAATGTATTTAAGAATTTTGAAATGTGTTCAAAACTGACTCCAATTTGGGGAGTGGCCGTACACCGAGAAAGAGAAATTGTAAGAAAATGATTCAACTTTTAACCTTTACTGTCTCATAGACGTAGGTTAAAAACGGCCTCCCTTTCACCCCTTACAGCCGTCCCTATCCTCCAAAATGCATTTAAGAATTTTGAAATGTGTTCAAAACTGACTCCAATTTGGGGAGTGGCAGTACACCGAGAAAGAGAAATTGTAAGAAAATGATTCAACTTTTAACCTTTACTGTCTCATAGACGTAGGTTAAAAACGGCCTCCCTTTCACCCCTTACAGCCGTCCCTGTCCTCCAAAATGTATTTAAGAATTTTGAAATGTGTTCAAAACTGACTCCAATTTGGGGAGTGGCAGTACACCGAGAAAGAGAAATTGTAAGAAAATGATTCAACTTTTAACCTTTACTGTCTCATAGACGTAGGTTAAAAACGGACTCCCTTTCACCCCTTACAGCCGTCCCTGTCCTCCAAAATGTATTTAAGAATTTTGAAATGTGTTCAAAACTGACTCCAATTTGGGGAGTGGCAGTACACCGAGAAAGAGAAATTGTAAGAAAATGATTCAACTTTTAACCTTTACTGTCTCATAGACGTAGGTTAAAAACGGCCTCCCTTTCACCCCTTACAGCCGTCCCTGTCCTCCAAAATGTATTCAAGAATTTTGAAATGTGTTCAAAACTGACTCCAATTTGGGGAGTGGCAGTACACCGAGAAAGAGAAATTGTAAGAAAATGATTCAACTTTTAACCTTTACTGTCTCATAGACGTAGGTTAAAAACGGCCTCCCTTTCACCCCTTACAGCCGTCCCTGTCCTCCAAAATGTATTTAAGAATTTTGAAATGTGTTCAAAACTGACTCCAATTTGGGGAGTGGCAGTACACCGAGAAAGAGAAATTGTAAGAAAATGATTCAACTTTTAACCTTTACTGTCTCATAGACGTAGGTTAAAAACGGCCTCCCTTTCACCCCTTACAGCCGTCCCTGTCCTCCAAAATGTATTTAAGAATTTTGAAATGTGTTCAAAACCGACTCCAATTTGGGGAGTGGCAGTACACCGAGAAAGAGAAATTATAAGAAAATGATTCAACTTTTAACCTTTACTGTCTCATAGACGTAGGTTATAAACGGCCTCCCTTTCACCCCTTACAGCCGTCCCTGTCCTCCAAAATGTATTTAAGAATTTTGAAATGTGTTCAAAACTGACTCCAATTTGGGGAGTGGCCGTACACCGAGAAAGAGAAATTGTAAGAAAATGATTCAACTTTTAACCTTTACTGTCTCATAGACGTAGGTTAAAAACGGCCTCCCTTTCACCCCTTACAGCCGTCCCTATCCTCCAAAATGTATTTAAGAATTTTGAAATGTGTTCAAAACTGACTCCAATTTGGGGAGTGGCCGTACACCGAGAAAGATGGCAGCAAACTAAGGTCACAAAGTTAATAAACAATTTTAATGCTGGCGCAGAGGCAATAGTGTATGGTCCAATCCTGAATGTCTTACGGCAAATAGCTACGTAAATTCTTTTTTCGATTCTCTGTAGGTCAGGGATGAGAAATTGTAAGAAAATGATTCAACTTTTAACCTTTACTGTCTCATAGACGTAGGTTAAAAACGGCCTCCCTTTCACCCCTTACAGCCGTCCCTGTCCTCCAAAATGTATTTAAGAATTTTGAAATGTGTTCAAAACTGACTCCAATTTGGGGAGTGGCCGTACACCGAGAAAGAGAAATTGTAAGAAAATGATTCAACTTTTAACCTTTACGTCTCATAGACGTAGGTTAAAAACGGCCTCCCTTACAGCTGTCCCTGTCCTCCAAAATGTATTTAGGAATTTTGAAATGTGTTCAAAACTGACTCCAATTTGGGGAGTGGCAGTACACCTAGAAAGAGAAATTGTAAGAAAATGATTCAACTTTTAACCTTTACTGTCTCATAGACGTAGGTTAAAAACGGCCTCCCTTTCACCCCTTACAGCCGTCCCTATCCTCCAAAATGTATTTAAGAATTTTGAAATGTGTTCAAAACTGACTCCAATTTGGGGAGTGGCCGTACACCGAGAAAGATGGCAGCAAACTAAGGTCACAAAGTTAATAAACAATTTTAATGCTGGCGCAGAGGCAATAGTGTATGGTCCAATCCTGAATGTCTTACGGCAAATAGCTACGTAAATTGTTTTTTTCGATTCTCTGTAGGTCAGGGATGAGAAATTGTAAGAAAATGATTCAACTTTTAACCTTTACTGTCTCATAGACGTAGGTTAAAAACGGCCTCCCTTTCACCCCTTACAGCCATCCCTGTCCTCCAAAATGTATTTAAGAATTTTGAAATGTGTTCAAAACTGACTCCAATTTGGGGAGTGGCAGTACACCGAGAAAGAGAAATTGTAAGAAAATGATTCAACTTTTAAACTTTACTGTCTCATAGACGTAGGTTAAAAACGGACTCCCTTTCACCCCTTACAGCCGTCCCTGTCCTCCAAAATGTATTTAAGAATTTTGAAATGTGTTCAAAACTGACTCCAATTTGGGGAGTGGCAGTACACCGAGAAAGAGAAATTGTAAGAAAATGATTCAACTTTTAACCTTTACTGTCTCATAGACGTAGGTTAAAAACGGCCTCCCTTTCACCCCTTACAGCCGTCCCTGTCCTCCAAAATGTATTTAAGAATTTTGAAATGTGTTCAAAACTGACTCCAATTTGGGGAGTGGCAGTACACCGAGAAAGAGATATTGTAAGAAAATGATTCAACTTTTAACCTTTACTGTCTCATAGACGTAGGTTAAAAACGGCCTCCCTTTCACCCCTTACAGCCGTCCCTGTCCTCCAAAATATACTTAAGAATTTTGAAATGTGTTCAAAACTGACTCCAATTTGGGGAGTGGCCATACACCGAGAAAGATGGCAGCAAACTAAGGTCACAAAGTTAATAAACAATTTTAATGCTGGAGCAGAGGCAATAGTGTATGGTCCAATCCTGAATGTCTTACGGCAAATAGCTACGTAAATTGTTTTTTCGATTCTCTGTAGGTCAGGGATGAGAAATTGTAAGAAAATGATTCAACTTTTAACCTTTACTGTCTCATAGACGTAGGTTAAAAACGGCCTCCCTTTCACCCCTTACAGCCGTCCCTGTCCTCCAAAATGTATTTAAGAATTTTGAAATGTGTTCAAAACTGACTCCAATTTGGGGAGTGGCAGTACACCGAGAAAGAGAAATTGTAAGAAAATGATTCAACTTTTAACCTTTACTGTCTCATAGACGTAGGTTAAAAACGGCCTCCCTTTCACCCCTTACAGCCGTCCCTGTCCTCCAAAATGTATTTAAGAATTTTGAAATGTGTTCAAAACTGACTCCAATTTGGGGAGTGGCAGTACACCGAGAAAGAGAAATTGTAAGAAAATGATTCAACTTTTAACCTTTACTGTCTCATAGACGTAGATTAAAAACGGCCTCCCTTTCACCCCTTACAGCCGTCCCTGTCCTCCAAAATGTATTTAAGAATTTTGAAATGTGTTCAAAACTGACTCCAATTTGGGGAGTGGCAGTACACCGAGAAAGAGATATTGTAGGAAAATGATTCAACTTTTAACCTTTACTGTCTCATAGACGTAGGTTAAAAACGGCCTCCCTTTCACCCCTTACAGCCGTCCCTGTTCTCCAAAATATATTTAAGAATTTTGAAATGTGTTCAAAACTGACTCCAATTTGGGGAGTGGCCATACACCGAGAAAGATGGCAGCAAACTAAGGTCACAAAGTTAATAAACAATTTTAATGCTGGAGCAGAGGCAATAGTGTATGGTCCAATCCTGAATGTCTTACGGCAAATAGCTACGTAAATTCTTTTTTCGATTCTCTGTAGGTCAGGGATGAGAAATTGTAAGAAAATGATTCAACTTTTAACCTTTACTGTCTCATAGACGTAGGTTAAAAACGGCCTCCCTTTCACCCCTTACAGCCGTGTCCCTGTCCTCCACAATGTATTTAAGAATTTTGAAATGTGTTCAAAACTGACTCCAATTTGGGGAGTGGCCGTACACCGAGAAAGAGAAATTGTAAGAAAATGATTCAACTTTTAACCTTTACTGTCTCATAGACGTAGGTTAAAAACGGCCTCCCTTTCACCCCTTACAGCCGTCCCTGTCCTCCAAAATGTATTTAAGAATTTTGAAATGTGTTCAAAACTGACTCCAATTTGGGGAGTGGCAGTACACCGAGAAAGAGAAATTGTAAGAAAATGATTCAACTTTTAACCTTTACTGTCTCATAGACGTAGGTTAAAAACGGCCTCCCTTTCACCCCTTACAGCCGTCCCTGTCCTCCAAAATGTATTTAAGAATTTTGAAATGTGTTCAAAACTGACTCCAATTTGGGGAGTGGCAGTACACCGAGAAAGAGAAATTGTAAGAAAATGATTCAACTTTTAACCTTTACTGTCTCATAGACGTAGGTTAAAAACGGCCTCCCTTTCACCCCTTACAGCCATCCCTGTCCTCCAAAATGTATTTAAGAATTTTGAAATGTGTTCAAAACTGACTCCAATTTGGGGAGTGGCCGTACACCGAGAAAGAGAAATTGTAAGAAAATGATTCAACTTTTAACCTTTACTGTCTCATAGACGTAGGTTAAAAACGGCCTCCCTTTCACCCCTTACAGCCGTCCCTATCCTCCAAAATGTATTTAAGAATTTTGAAATGTGTTCAAAACTGACTCCAATTTGGGGAGTGGCCGTACACCGAGAAAGATGGTAGCAAACTAAGGTCACAAAGTTAATAAACAATTTTAATGCTGGCGCAGAGGCAATAGTGTATGGTCCAATCCTGAATGTCTTACGGCAAATAGCTACGTAAATTCTTTTTTCGATTCTCTGTAGGTCAGGGATGAGAAATTGTAAGAAAATGATTCAACTTTTAACCTTTACTGTCTCATAGACGTAGGTTAAAAACGGCCTCCCTTTCACCCCTTACAGCCGTCCCTGTCCTCCAAAATGTATTTAAGAATTTTGAAATGTGTTCAAAACTGACTCCAACTTGGGGAGTGGCCGTACACCGAGAAAGAGAAATTGTAAGAAAATGATTCAACTTTTAACCTTTACGTCTCATAGACGTAGGTTAAAAACGGCCTCCCTTACAGCCGTCCCTGTCCTCCAAAATGTATTTAGGAATTTTGAAATTTGTTCAAAACTGACTCCAATTTGGGGAGTGGCAGTACACCGAGAAAGAGAAATTGTAAGAAAATGATTCAACTTTTAACCTTTACTGTCTCATAGACGTAGTTTAAAAACGTCCTCCCTTTCACCCCTTACAGCCGTCCCTGTCCTCCAAAATGTATTTAAGAATTTTGAAATGTGTTCAAAACTGACTCCAATTTGGGGAGTGGCAGTACACCGAGAAAGAGAAATTGTAAGAAAATGATTCAACTTTTAACCTTTACTGTCTCATAGACGTAGGTTAAAAACGGCCTCCCTTTCACCCCTTACAGCCGTCCCTGTCCTCCAAAATGTATTTAAGAATTTTGAAATGTGTTCAAAACTGACTCCAATTTGGGGAGTGGCCGTACACCGAGAAAGAGAAATTGTAAGAAAATGATTCAACTTTTAACCTTTACTGTCTCATAGACGTAGGTTAAAAACGGCCTCCCTTTCACCCCTTACAGCCGTCCCTATCCTCCAAAATGTATTTAAGAATTTTGAAATGTGTTCAAAACTGACTCCAATTTGGGGAGTGGCAGTACACCGAGAAAGATGGCAGCAAACTAAGGTCACAAAGTTAATAAACAATTTTAATGCTGGCGCAGAGGCAATAGTGTATGGTCCAATCCTGAATGTCTTACGGCAAATAGCTACGTAAATTCTTTTTTCGATTCTCTGTAGGTCAGGGATGAGAAATTGTAAGAAAATGATTCAACTTTTAACCTTTACTGTCTCATAGACGTAGGTTAAAAACGGCCTCCCTTTCACCCCTTACAGCCGTCCCTGTCCTCCAAAATGTATTTAAGAATTTTGAAATGTGTTCAAAACTGACTCCAATTTGGGGAGTGGCAGTACACCGAGAAAGAGAAATTGTAAGAAAATGATTCAACTTTTAACCTTTACTGTCTCATAGACGTAGATTAAAAACGGCCTCCCTTTCACCCCTTACAGCCGTCCCTGTCCTCCAAAATGTATTTAAGAATTTTGAAATGTGTTCAAAACTGACTCCAATTTGGGGAGTGGCAGTACACCGAGAAAGAGATATTGTAAGAAAATGATTCAACTTTTAACCTTTACTGTCTCATAGACGTAGGTTAAAAACGGCCTCCCTTTCACCCCTTACAGCCGTCCCTGTCCTCCAAAATATATTTAAGAATTTTGAAATGTGTTCAAAACTGACTCCAATTTGGGGAGTGGCCATACACCGAGAAAGATGGCAGCAAACTAAGGTCACAAAGTTAATAAACAATTTTAATGCTGGAGCAGAGGCAATAGTATATGGTCCAATCCTGAATGTCTTACGGCAAATAGCTACGTAAATTCTTTTTTCGATTCTCTGTAGGTCAGGGATGAGAAATTGTAAGAAAATGATTCAACTTTTAACCTTTACTGTCTCATAGACGTAGGTTAAAAACGGCCTCCCTTTCACCCCTTACAGCCGTGTCTCTGTCCTCCAAAATGTATTTAAGAATTTTGAAATGTGTTCAAAACTGACTCCAATTTGGGGAGTGGCCGTACACCGAGAAAGAGAAATTGTAAGAAAATGATTCAACTTTTAACCTTTACTGTCTCATAGACGTAGGTTAAAAACGGCCTCCCTTTCACCCCTTACAGCCGTCCCTATCCTCCAAAATGTATTTAAGAATTTTGAAATGTGTTCAAAACTGACTCCAATTTGGGGAGTGGCCGTACACCGAGAAAGATGGTAGCAAACTAAGGTCACAAAGTTAATAAACAATTTTAATGCTGGCGCAGAGGCAATAGTGTATGGTCCAATCCTGAATGTCTTACGGCAAATAGCTACGTAAATTCTTTTTTCGATTCTCTGTAGGTCAGGGATGAGAAATTGTAAGAAAATGATTCAACTTTTAACCTTTACTGTCTCATAGACGTAGGTTAAAAACGGCCTCCCTTTCACCCCTTACAGCCGTCCCTGTCCTCCAAAATGTATTTAAGAATTTTGAAATGTGTTCAAAACTGACTCCAATTTGGGGAGTGGCCGTACACCGAGAAAGAGAAATTGTAAGAAAATGATTCAACTTTTAACCTTTACGTCTCATAGACGTAGGTTAAAAACGGCCTCCCTTACAGCCGTCCCTGTCCTCCAAAATGTATTTAGGAATTTTGAAATTTGTTCAAAACTGACTCCAATTTGGGGAGTGGCAGTACACCGAGAAAGAGAAATTGTAAGAAAATGATTCAACTTTTAACCTTTACTGTCTCATAGACGTAGTTTAAAAACGTCCTCCCTTTCACCCCTTACAGCCGTCCCTGTCCTCCAAAATGTATTTAAGAATTTTGAAATGTGTTCAAAACTGACTCCAATTTGGGGAGTGGCAGTACACCGAGAAAGAGAAATTGTAAGAAAATGATTCAACTTTTAACCTTTACTGTCTCATAGACGTAGGTTAAAAACGGCCTCCCTTTCACCCCTTACAGCCGTCCCTGTCCTCCAAAATGTATTTAAGAATTTTGAAATGTGTTCAAAACTGACTCCAATTTGGGGAGTGGCCGTACACCGAGAAAGAGAAATTGTAAGAAAATGATTCAACTTTTAACCTTTACTGTCTCATAGACGTAGGTTAAAAACGGCCTCCCTTTCACCCCTTACAGCCGTCCCTATCCTCCAAAATGTATTTAAGAATTTTGAAATGTGTTCAAAACTGACTCCAATTTGGGGAGTGGCAGTACACCGAGAAAGATGGCAGCAAACTAAGGTCACAAAGTTAATAAACAATTTTAATGCTGGCGCAGAGGCAATAGTGTATGGTCCAATCCTGAATGTCTTACGGCAAATAGCTACGTAAATTCTTTTTTCGATTCTCTGTAGGTCAGGGATGAGAAATTGTAAGAAAATGATTCAACTTTTAACCTTTACTGTCTCATAGACGTAGGTTAAAAACGGCCTCCCTTTCACCCCTTACAGCCGTCCCTGTCCTCCAAAATGTATTTAAGAATTTTGAAATGTGTTCAAAACTGACTCCAATTTGGGGAGTGGCAGTACACCGAGAAAGAGAAATTGTAAGAAAATGATTCAACTTTTAACCTTTACTGTCTCATAGACGTAGATTAAAAACGGCCTCCCTTTCACCCCTTACAGCCGTCCCTGTCCTCCAAAATGTATTTAAGAATTTTGAAATGTGTTCAAAACTGACTCCAATTTGGGGAGTGGCAGTACACCGAGAAAGAGATATTGTAAGAAAATGATTCAACTTTTAACCTTTACTGTCTCATAGACGTAGGTTAAAAACGGCCTCCCTTTCACCCCTTACAGCCGTCCCTGTCCTCCAAAATATATTTAAGAATTTTGAAATGTGTTCAAAACTGACTCCAATTTGGGGAGTGGCCATACACCGAGAAAGATGGCAGCAAACTAAGGTCACAAAGTTAATAAACAATTTTAATGCTGGAGCAGAGGCAATAGTATATGGTCCAATCCTGAATGTCTTACGGCAAATAAATACGTAAATTCTTTTTTCGATTCTCTGTAGGTCAGGGATGAGAAATTGTAAGAAAATGATTCAACTTTTAACCTTTACTGTCTCATAGACGTAGGTTAAAAACGTCCTCCCTTTCACCCCTTACAGCCGTGTCTCTGTCCTCCAAAATGTATTTAAGAATTTTGAAATGTGTTCAAAACTGACTCCAATTTGGGGAGTGGCCGTACACCGAGAAAGAGAAATTGTAAGAAAATGATTCAACTTTTAACCTTTACTGTCTCATAGACGTAGGTTAAAAACGGCCTCCCTTTCACCCCTTACAGCCGTCCCTGTCCTCCAAAATGTATTTAAGAATTTTGAAATGTGTTCAAAACTGACTCCAATTTGGGGAGTGGCAGTACACCGAGAAAGAGAAATTGTAAGAAAATGATTCAACTTTTAACCTTTACTGTCTCATAGACGTAGGTTAAAAACGGCCTCCCTTTCACCCCTTACAGCCGTCCCTGTCCTCCAAAATGTATTTAAGAATTTTGAAATGTGTTCAAAACTGACTCCAATTTGGGGAGTGGCAGTACACCGAGAAAGAGAAATTGTAAGAAAATGATTCAACTTTTAACCTTTACTGTCTCATAGACGTAGGTTAAAAACGGCCTCCCTTTCACCCCTTACAGCCGTCCCTGTCCTCCAAAATGTATTTAAGAATTTTGAAATGTGTTCAAAACTGACTCCAATTTGGGGAGTGGCCGTACACCGAGAAAGAGAAATTGTAAGAAAATGATTCAACTTTTAACCTTTACTGTCTCATAGACGTAGGTTAAAAACGGCCTCCCTTTCACCCCTTACAGCCGTCCCTATCCTCCAAAATGTATTTAAGAATTTTGAAATGTGTTCAAAACTGACTCCAATTTGGGGAGTGGCCGTACACCGAGAAAGATGGCAGCAAACTAAGGTCACAAAGTTAATAAACAATTTTAATGCTGGCGCAGAGGCAATAGTGTATGGTCCAATCCTGAATGTCTTACGGCAAATAGCTACGTAAATTCTTTTTTCGATTCTCTGTAGGTCAGGGATGAGAAATTGTAAGAAAATGATTCAACTTTTAACCTTTACTGTCTCATAGACGTAGGTTAAAAACGGCCTCCCTTTCACCCCTTACAGCCGTCCCTGTCCTCCAAAATGTATTTAAGAATTTTGAAATGTGTTCAAAACTGACTCCAATTTGGGGAGTGGCCGTACACCGAGAAAGAGAAATTGTAAGAAAATGATTCAACTTTTAACCTTTACGTCTCATAGACGTAGGTTAAAAACGGCCTCCCTTACAGCCGTCCCTGTCCTCCAAAATGTATTTAGGAATTTTGAAATTTGTTCAAAATTGACTCCAATTTGGGGAGTGGCAGTACACCGAGAAAGAGAAATTGTAAGAAAATGATTCAACTTTTAACCTTTACTGTCTCATAGACGTAGTTTAAAAACGTCCTCCCTTTCACCCCTTACAGCCGTCCCTGTCCTCCAAAATGTATTTAAGAATTTTGAAATGTGTTCAAAACTGACTCCAATTTGGGGAGTGGCAGTACACCGAGAAAGAGAAATTGTAAGAAAATGATTCAACTTTTAACCTTTACTGTCTCATAGACGTAGGTTAAAAACGGCCTCCCTTTCACCCCTTACAGCCGTCCCTGTCCTCCAAAATGTATTTAAGAATTTTGGAATGTGTTCAAAACTGACTCCAATTTGGGGAGTGGCCGTACACCGAGAAAGAGAAATTGTAAGAAAATGATTCAACTTTTAACCTTTACTGTCTCATAGACGTAGGTTAAAAACGGCCTCCCTTTCACCCCTTACAGCCGTCCCTATCCTCCAAAATGTATTTAAGAATTTTGAAATGTGTTCAAAACTGACTCCAATTTGGGGAGTGGCAGTACACCGAGAAAGATGGCAGCAAACTAAGGTCACAAAGTTAATAAACAATTTTAATGCTGGCGCAGAGGCAATAGTGTATGGTCCAATCCTGAATGTCTTACGGCAAATAGCTACGTAAATTCTTTTTTCGATTCTCTGTAGATCAGGGATGAGAAATTGTAAGAAAATGATTCAACTTTTAACCTTTACTGTCTCATAGACGTAGGTTAAAAACGGCCTCCCTTTCACCCCTTACAGCCGTCCCTGTCCTCCAAAATGTATTTAAGAATTTTGAAATGTGTTCAAAACTGACTCCAATTTGGGGAGTGGCCGTACACCGAGAAAGAGAAATTGTAAGAAAATGATTCAACTTTTAACCTTTACTGTCTCATAGACGTAGGTTAAAAACGGCCTCCCTTTCACCCCTTACAGCCGTCCCTGTCCTCCAAAATGTATTTAAGAATTTTGAAATGTGTTCAAAACTGACTCCAATTTGGGGAGTGGCAGTACACCGAGAAAGAGAAATTGTAAGAAAATGATTCAACTTTTAACCTTTACTGTCTCATAGACGTAGGTTAAAAACGGCCTCCCTTTCACCCCTTACAGCCGTCCCTGTCCTCCAAAATGTATTTAAGAATTTTGAAATGTGTTCAAAACTGACTCCAATTTGGGGAGTGGCAGTACACCGAGAAAAAGAAATTGTAAGAAAATGATTCAACTTTTAACCTTTACTGTCTCATAGACGTAGGTTAAAAACGGCCTCCCTTTCACCCCTTACAGCCGTCCCTGTCCTCCAAAATGTATTTAAGAATTTTGAAATGTGTTCAAACCTGACTCCAATTTGGGGAGTGGCCGTACACCGAGAAAGAGAAATTGTAAGAAAATGATTCAACTTTTAACCTTTACTGTCTCATAGACGTAGGTTAAAAACGGCCTCCCTTTCACCCCTTACAGCCGTCCCTATCCTCCAAAATGTATTTAAGAATTTTGAAATGTGTTCAAAACTGACTCCAATTTGGGGAGTGGCAGTACACCGAGAAAGAGAAATTGTAAGAAAATGATTCAACTTTTAACCTTTACTGTCTCATAGACGTAGGTTAAAAACGGCCTCCCTTTCACCCCTTACAGCCGTCCCTGTCCTCCAAAATGTATTTAAGAATTTTGAAATGTGTTCAAAACTGACTCCAATTTGGGGAGTGGCAGTACACCGAGAAAGAGAAATTGTAAGAAAATGATTCAACTTATAACCTTTACTGTCTCATAGACGTAGGTTAAAAACGGCCTCCCTTTCACCCCTTACAGCCGTCCCTGTCCTCCAAAATGTATTTAAGAATTTTGAAATGTGTTCAAAACTGACTCCAATTTGGGGAGTGGCAGTACATCGAGAAAGAGAAATTGTAAGAAAATGATTAAACTTTTAACCTTTACTGTCTCATAGACGTAGGTTAAAAACGGCCTCCCTTTCACCCCTTACAGCCGACCCTGTCCTCCAAAATGTATTTAAGAATTTTGAAATGTGTTCAAAACTGACTCCAATTTGGGGAGTGGCAGTACACCGAGAAAGAGAAATTGTAAGAAAATGATTCAACTTTTAACCTTTACTGTTTCAAAGACGTAGGTTAAAAACGGCCTCCCTTTCACCCCTTACAGCCGTCCCTGTCCTCCAAAATGTATTTAAGAATTTTGAAATGTGTTCAAAACTGACTCCAATTTGGGGAGTGGCCGTACACCGAGAAAGAGAAATTGTAAGAAAATTATTCAACTTTTAACCTTTACTGTCTCATAGACGTAGGTTAAAAACGGCCTCCCTTTCACCCCTTACAGCCGTCCCTATCCTCCAAAATGCATTTAAGAATTTTGAAATGTGTTCAAAACTGACTCCAATTTGGGGAGTGGCAGTACACCGAGAAAGAGAAATTGTAAGAAAATGATTCAACTTTTAACCTTTACTGTCTCATAGACGTAGGTTAAAAACGGCCTCCCTTTCACCCCTTACAGCCGTCCCTGTCCTCCAAAATGTATTTAAGAATTTTGAAATGTGTTCAAAACTGACTCCAATTTGGGGAGTGGCAGTACACCGAGAAAGAGAAATTGTAAGAAAATGATTCAACTTTTAACCTTTACTGTCTCATAAACGTAGGTTAAAAACGGACTCCCTTTCACCCCTTACAGCCGTCCCTGTCCTCCAAAATGTATTTAAGAATTTTGAAATGTGTTCAAAACTGACTCCAATTTGGGGAGTGGCAGTACACCGAGAAAGAGAAATTGTAAGAAAATGATTCAACTTTTAACCTTTACTGTCTCATAGACGTAGGTTAAAAACGGCCTCCCTTTCACCCCTTACAGCCGTCCCTGTCCTCCAAAATGTATTCAAGAATTTTGAAATGTGTTCAAAACTGACTCCAATTTAGGGAGTGGCAGTACACCGAGAAAGAGAAATTGTAAGAAAATGATTCAACTTTTAACCTTTACTGTCTCATAGACGTAGGTTAAAAACGGCCTCCCTTTCACCCCTTACAGCCGTCCCTGTCCTCCAAAATGTATTTAAGAATTTTGAAATGTGTTCAAAACTGACTCCAATTTGGGGAGTGGCCGTACACCGAGAAAGAGAAATTGTAAGAAAATGATTCAACTTTTAACCTTTACTGTCTCATAGACGTAGGTTAAAAACAGCCTCCCTTTCACCCCTTACAGCCGTCCCTATCCTCCAAAATGTATTTAAGAATTTTGAAATGTGTTCAAAACTGACTCCAATTTGGGGAGTGGCCGTACACCGAGAAAGATGGCAGCAAACTAAGGTCACAAAGTTAATAAACAATTTTATTGCTGGCGCAGAGGCAATAGTGTATGGTCCAATCCTGAATGTCTTACGGCAAATAGCTACGTAAATTCTTTTTTCGATTCTCTGTAGGTCAGGGATGAGAAATTGTAAGAAAATGATTCAACTTTTAACCTTTACTGTCTCATAGACGTAGGTTAAAAACGGCCTCCCTTTCACCCCTTACAGCCGTCCCTGTCCTCCAAAATGTATTTAAGAATTTTGAAATGTGTTCAAAACTGACTCCAATTTGGGGAGTGGCCGTACACCAAGAAAGAGAAATTGTAAGAAAATGATTCAACTTTTAACCTTTACTGTCTCATAGACGTAGGTTAAAAACGGCCTCCCTTTCACCCCTTACAGCCGTCCCTGTCCTCCAAAATGTATTTAAGAATTTTGAAATGTGTTCAAAACTGACTCCAATTTGGGGAGTGGCAGTACACCGAGACAGAGAAATTGTAAGAAAATGATTCAACTTTTAACCTTTACTGTCTCATAGACGTAGGTTAAAAACGGCCTCCCTTTCACCCCTTACAGCCGTCCCTGTCTTCCAAAATGTATTTAAGAATTTTGAAATGTGTTCAAAACTGACTCCAATTTGGGGAGTGGCCGTACACCGAGAAAGAGAAATTGTAAGAAAATGATTCAACTTTTAACCTTTACTGTCTCATAGACGTAGGTTAAAAACGGCCTCCCTTTCACCCCTTACAGCCGTCCCTATCCTCCAAAATGTATTTAAGAATTTTGAAATGTGTTCAAAACTGACTCCAATTTGGGGAGTGGCCGTACACCGAGAAAGATGGCAGCAAACTAAGGTCACAAAGTTAATAAACAATTTTAATGCTGGCGCAGAGGCAATAGTGTATGGTCCAATCCTGAATGTCTTACGGCAAATAGCTACGTAAATTGTTTTTTCGATTCTCTGTAGGTCAGGGATGAGAAATTGTAAGAAAATGATTCAACTTTTAACCTTTACTGTCTCATAGACGTAGGTTAAAAACGGCCTCCCTTTCACCCCTTACAGCCGTCCCTGTCCTCCAAAATGTATTTAAGAATTTTGAAATGTGTTCAAAACTGACTCCAATTTGGGGAGTGGCAGTACACCGAGAAAGAGAAATTGTAAGAAAATGATTCAACTTTTAACCTTTACTGTCTCATAGACGTAGGTTAAAAACGGCCTCCCTTTCACCCCTTACAGCCGTCCCTGTCCTCCAAAATGTATTTAAGAATTTTGAAATGTGTTCAAAACTGACTCCAATTTGGGGAGTGGCAGTACACCGAGAAAGAGAAATTGTAAGAAAATGATTCAACTTTTAACCTTTACTGTCTCATAGACGTAGGTTAAAAACGGCCTCCCTTTCACCCCTTACAGCCGTCCCTGTCCTCCAAAATGTATTTAAGAATTTTGAAATGTGTTCAAAACTGACTCCAATTTGGGGAGTGGCAGTACACCGAGAAAGAGATATTGTAAGAAAATGATTCAACTTTTAACCTTTACTGTCTCATAGACGTAGGTTAAAAACGGCCTCCCTTTCACCCCTTACAGCCGTCCCTGTCCTCCAAAATATATTTAAGAATTTTGAAATGTGTTCAAAACTGACTCCAATTTGGGGAGTGGCCATACACCGAGAAAGATGGCAGCAAACTAAGGTCACAAAGTTAATAAACAATTTTAATGCTGGAGCAGAGGCAATAGTGTATGGTCCAATCCTGAATGTCTTACGGCAAATAGCTACGTAAATTCTTTTTTCGATTCTCTGTAGGTCAGGGATGAGAAATTGTAAGAAAATGATTCAACTTTTAACCTTTACTGTCTCATAGACGTAGGTTAAAAACGGCCTCCCTTTCACCCCTTACAGCCGTCCCTGTCCTCCAAAATGTATTTAAGAATTTTGAAATGTGTTCAAAACTGACTCCAATTTGGAGAGTGGCCGTACACCAAGAAAGAGAAATTGTAAGAAAATGATTCAACTTTTAACCTTTACTGTCTCATAGACGTAGGTTAAAAACGGCCTCCCTTTCACCCCTTACAGCCGTCCCTGTCCTCCAAAATGTATTTAAGAATTTTGAAATGTGTTCAAAACTGACTCCAATTTGGGGAGTGGCCGTACACCGAGAAAGGGAAATTGTAAGAAAATGATTCAACTTTTAACCTTTACTGTCTCATAGACGTAGGTTAAAAACAGCCTCCCTTTCACCCCTTACAGCCGTCCCTATCCTCCAAAATGCATTTAAGAATTTTGAAATGTGTTCAAAACTGACTCCAATTTGGGGAGTGGCAGTACACCGAGAAAGAGAAATTGTAAGAAAATGATTCAACTTTTAACCTTTACTGTCTCATAGACGTAGGTTAAAAACGGCCTCCCTTTCACCCCTTACAGCCGTCCCTGTCCTCCAAAATGTATTTAAGAATTTTGAAATGTGTTCAAAACTGACTCCAATTTGGGGAGTGGCAGTACACCGAGAAAGAGAAATTGTAAGAAAATGATTCAACTTTTAACCTTTACTGTCTCATAGACGTAGGTTAAAAACGGACTCCCTTTCACCCCTTACAGCCGTCCCTGTCCTCCAAAATGTATTTAAGAATTTTGAAATGTGTTCAAAACTGACTCCAATTTGGGGAGTGGCAGTACACCGAGAAAGAGAAATTGTAAGAAAATGATTCAACTTTTAACCTTTACTGTCTCATAGACGTAGGTTAAAAACGGCCTCCCTTTCACCCCTTACAGCCGTCCCTGTCCTCCAAAATGTATTCAAGAATTTTGAAATGTGTTCAAAACTGACTCCAATTTAGGGAGTGGCAGTACACCGAGAAAGAGAAATTGTAAGAAAATGATTCAACTTTTAACCTTTACTGTCTCATAGACGTAGGTTAAAAACGGCCTCCCTTTCACCCCTTACAGCCGTCCCTGTCCTCCAAAATGTATTTAAGAATTTTGAAATGTGTTCAAAACTGACTCCAATTTGGGGAATGGCCGTACACCGAGAAAGAGAAATTGTAAGAAAATGATTCAACTTTTAACCTTTACTGTCTCATAGACGTAGGTTAAAAACGGCCTCCCTTTCACCCCTTACAGCCGTCCCTATCCTCCAAAATGTATTTAAGAATTTTGAAATGTGTTCAAAACTGACTCCAATTTGGGGAGTGGCCGTACACCGAGAAAGATGGCAGCAAACTAAGGTCACAAAGTTAATAAACAATTTTAATGCTGGCGCAGAGGCAATAGTGTATGGTCCAATCCTGAATGTCTTACGGCAAAGAGCTACGTAAATTCTTTTTTCGATTCTCTGTAGGTCAGGGATGAGAAATTGTAAGAAAATGATTCAACTTTTAACCTTTACTGTCTCATAGACGTAGGTTAAAAACGGCCTCCCTTTCACCCCTTACAGCCGTCCCTGTCCTCCAAAATGTATTTAAGAATTTTGAAATGTGTTCAAAACTGACTCCAATCGGGGGAGTGGCCGTACACCGAGAAAGAGAAATTGTAAGAAAATGATTCAACTTTTAACCTTTACTGTCTCATAGACATAGGTTAAAAACGGCCTCCCTTTCACCCCTTACAGCCGTCCCTGTCCTCCAAAATGTATTTAAGAATTTTGAAATGTGTTCAAAACTGACTCCAATTTGGGGAGTGGCCGTACACCGAGAAAGAGAAATTGTAAGAAAATGATTCAACTTTTAACCTTTACTGTCTCATAGACGTAGGTTAAAAACGGCCTCCCTTTCACCCCTTACAGCCGTCCCTGTCCTCCAAAATGTATTTAAGAATTTTGAAATGTGTTCAAAACTGACTCCAATTTGGGGAGTGGCAGTACACCGAGAAAGAGAAATTGTAAGAAAATGATTCAACTTTTAACCTTTACTGTCTCATAGACGTAGGTTAAAAACGGCCTCCCTTTCACCCCTTACAGCCGTCCCTGTCCTCCAAAATGTATTTAAGAATTTTGAAATGTGTTCAAAACTGACTCCAATTTGGGGAGTGGCAGTACACCGAGAAAGAGAAATTGTAAGAAAATGATTCAACTTTTAACCTTTACTGTCTCATAGACGTAGGTTAAAAACGGCCTCCCATTCACCCCTTACAGCCGTCCCTGTCCTCCAAAATGTATTTAAGAATTTTGAAATGTGTTCAAAACTGACTCCAATTTGGGGAGTGGCAGTACACCAAGAAAGAGAAATTGTAAGAAAATGATTCAACTTTTAACCTTTACTGTCTCATAGACGTAGGTTAAAAACGGCCTCCCTTTCACCCATTACAGCCGTCCCTGTCCTCCAAAATGTATTTAAGAATTTTGAAATGTGTTCAAAACTGACTCCAATTTGGGGAGTGGCAGTACACCGAGAAAGAGAAATTGTAAGAAAATGATTCAACTTTTAACCTTTACTGTCTCATAGACGTAGGTTAAAAACGGCCTCCCTTTCACCCCTTACAGCCGTCCCTGTCCTCCAAAATGTATTTAAGAATTTTGAAATGTGTTCAAAACTGACTCCAATTTGGGGAGTGGCCGTACACCGAGAAAGAGAAATTGTAAGAAAATGATTCAACTTTTAACCTTTACTGTCTCATAGACGTAGGTTAAAAACGGCCTCCCTTTCACCCCTTACAGCCGTCCCTGTCCTCCAAAATGTATTTAAGAATTTTGAAATGTGTTCAAAACTGACTCCAATTTGGGGAGTGGCAGTACACCGAGAAAGAGAAATTGTAAGAAAATGATTCAACTTTTAACCTTTACTGTCTCATAGACGTAGGTTAAAAACGGCCTCCCTTTCACCCCTTACAGCCGTCCCTGTCCTCCAAAATGTATTTAAGAATTTTGAAATGTGTTCAAAACTGACTCCAATTTGGGGAGTGGCCGTACACCGAGAAAGAGAAATTGTAAGAAAATGATTCAACTTTTAACCTTTACTGTCTCATAGACGTAGGTTAAAAACGGCCTCCCTTTCACCCCTTACAGCCGTCCCTGTCCTCCAAAATGTATTTAAGAATTTTGAAATGTGTTCAAAACTGACTCCAATTTGGGGAGTGGCCGTACACCGAGAAAGGGAAATTGTAAGAAAATGATTCAACTTTTAACCTTTACTGTCTCATAGACGTAGGTTAAAAACAGCCTCCCTTTCACCCCTTACAGCCGTCCCTATCCTCCAAAATGCATTTAAGAATTTTGAAATGTGTTCAAAACTGACTCCAATTTGGGGAGTGGCAGTACACCGAGAAAGAGAAATTGTAAGAAAATGATTCAACTTTTAACCTTTACTGTCTCATAGACGTAGGTTAAAAACGGCCTCCCTTTCACCCCTTACAGCCGTCCCTGTCCTCCAAAATGTATTTAAGAATTTTGAAATGTGTTCAAAACTGACTCCAATTTGGGGAGTGGCCGTACACCGAGAAAGGGAAATTGTAAGAAAATGATTCAACTTTTAACCTTTACTGTCTCATAGACGTAGGTTAAAAACAGCCTCCCTTTCACCCCTTACAGCCGTCCCTGTCCTCCAAAATGTATTTAAGAATTTTGAAATGTGTTCAAAACTGACTCCAATTTGGGGAGTGGCAGTACACCGAGAAAGAGAAATTGTAAGAAAATGATTCAACTTTTAACCTTTACTGTCTCATAGACGTAGGTTAAAAACGGCCTCCCTTTCACCCCTTACAGCCGTCCCTGTCCTCCAAAATGTATTTAAGAATTTTGAAATGTGTTCAAAACTGACTCCAATTTGGGGAGTGGCCGTACACCGAGAAAGAGAAATTGTAAGAAAATGATTCAACTTTTAACCTTTACTGTCTCATAGACGTAGGTTAAAAACGGCCTCCCTTTCACCCCTTACAGCCGTCCCTGTCCTCCAAAATGTATTTAAGAATTTTGAAATGTGTTCAAAACTGACTCCAATTTGGGGAGTGGCCGTACACCGAGAAAGAGAAATTGTAAGAAAATGATTCAACTTTTAACCTTTACTGTCTCATAGACGTAGGTTAAAAACGGCCTCCCATTCACCCCTTACAGCCGTCCCTGTCCTCCAAAATGTATTTAAGAATTTTGAAATGTGTTCAAAACTGACTCCAATTTGGGGAGTGGCAGTACACCAAGAAAGAGAAATTGTAAGAAAATGATTCAACTTTTAACCTTTACTGTCTCATAGACGTAGGTTAAAAACGGCCTCCCTTTCACCCATTACAGCCGTCCCTGTCCTCCAAAATGTATTTAAGAATTTTGAAATGTGTTCAAAACTGACTCCAATTTGGGGAGTGGCAGTACACCGAGAAAGAGAAATTGTAAGAAAATGATTCAACTTTTAACCTTTACTGTCTCATAGACGTAGGTTAAAAACGGCCTCCCTTTCACCCCTTACAGCCGTCCCTGTCCTCCAAAATGTATTTAAGAATTTTGAAATGTGTTCAAAACTGACTCCAATTTGGGGAGTGGCCGTACACCGAGAAAGAGAAATTGTAAGAAAATGATTCAACTTTTAACCTTTACTGTCTCATAGACGTAGGTTAAAAACGGCCTCCCTTTCACCCCTTACAGCCGTCCCTGTCCTCCAAAATGTATTTAAGAATTTTGAAATGTGTTCAAAACTGACTCCAATTTGGGGAGTGGCAGTACACCGAGAAAGAGAAATTGTAAGAAAATGATTCAACTTTTAACCTTTACTGTCTCATAGACGTAGGTTAAAAACGGCCTCCCTTTCACCCCTTACAGCCGTCCCTGTCCTCCAAAATGTATTTAAGAATTTTGAAATGTGTTCAAAACTGACTCCAATTTGGGGAGTGGCCGTACACCGAGAAAGAGAAATTGTAAGAAAATGATTCAACTTTTAACCTTTACTGTCTCATAGACGTAGGTTAAAAACGGCCTCCCTTTCACCCCTTACAGCCGTCCCTATCCTCCAAAATGTATTTAAGAATTTTGAAATGTGTTCAAAACTGACTCCAATTTGGGGAGTGGCCGTACACCGAGAAAGATGGCAGCAAACTAAGGTCACAAAGTTAATAAACAATTTTAATGCTGGCGCAGAGGCAATAGTGTATGGTCCAATCCTGAATGTCTTACGGCAAATAGCTACGTAAATTCTTTTTTCGATTCTCTGTAGGTCAGGGATGAGAAATTGTAAGAAAATGATTCAACTTTTAACCTTTACTGTCTCATAGACGTAGGTTAAAAACGGCCTCCCTTTCACCCCTTACAGCCGTCCCTGTCCTCCAAAATGTATTTAAGAATTTTGAAATGTGTTCAAAACTGACTCCAATTTGGGGAGTGGCCGTACACCGAGAAAGAGAAATTGTAAGAAAATGATTCAACTTTTAACCTTTACTGTCTCATAGACGTAGGTTAAAAACGGCCTCCCTTTCACCCCTTACAGCCGTCCCTGTCCTCCAAAATGTATTTAAGAATTTTGAAATGTGTTCAAAACTGACTCCAATTTGGGGAGTGGCCGTACACCGAGAAAGGGAAATTGTAAGAAAATGATTCAACTTTTAACCTTTACTGTCTCATAGACGTAGGTTAAAAACAGCCTCCCTTTCACCCCTTACAGCCGTCCCTATCCTCCAAAATGCATTTAAGAATTTTGAAATGTGTTCAAAACTGACTCCAATTTGGGGAGTGGCAGTACACCGAGAAAGATGGCAGCAAACTAAGGTCACAAAGTTAATAAACAATTTTAATGCTGGCGCAGAGGCAATAGTGTATGGTCCAATCCTGAATGTCTTACGGCAAATAGCTACGTAAATTCTTTTTTCGATTCTCTGTAGGTCAGGGATGAGAAATTGTAAGAAAATGATTCAACTTTTAACCTTTACTGTCTCATAGACGTAGGTTAAAAACGGCCTCCCTTTCACCCCTTACAGCCGTCCCTGTCCTCCAAAATGTATTTAAGAATTTTGAAATGTGTTCAAAACTGACTCCAATTTGGGGAGTGGCCGTACACCGAGAAAGAGAAATTGTAAGAAAATGATTCAACTTTTAACCTTTACTGTCTCATAGACGTAGGTTAAAAACGGCCTCCCTTTCACCCCTTACAGCCGTCCCTGTCCTCCAAAATGTATTTAAGAATTTTGAAATGTGTTCAAAACTGACTCCAATTTGGGGAGTGGCAGTACACCGAGAAAGAGAAATTGTAGGAAAATGATTCAACTTTTAACCTTTACTGTCTCATAGACGTAGGTTAAAAACGGCCTCCCTTTCACCCCTTACAGCCGTCCCTGTCCTCCAAAATGTATTTAAGAATTTTGAAATGTGTTCAAAACTGACTCCAATTTGGGGAGTGGCCATACACCGAGAAAGATGGCAGCAAACTAAGGTCACAAAGTTAATAAACAATTTTAACCACTTGGATGCTAAGGGGTGTGCTAGTAGGTCCATGTAATTTCCATTGAAATCAATGGAAACTCCATGACGAGTTACCCTTGTCATTAGCAGCGAAGGGGTTAATGCTGGAGCAGAGGCAATAGTGTATGGTCCAATCCTGAATCTCTTACGGCAAATAGCTACGTAAATTCTTTTTTCGATTCTCTGTAGGTCAGGGATGAGAAATTGTAAGAAAATGATTCAACTTTTAACCTTTACTGTCTCATAGACGTAAGTTAAAAACGGCCTCCCTTTCACCCCTTACAGCCGTCCCTGTCCTCCAAAATGTATGTAAGAATTTTGAAATGTGTTCAAAACTGACTCCAATTTGGGGAGTGGCCGTACACCGAGAAAGAGAAATTGTAAGACAATGAGTCAACTTTTAACCTTTACTGTCTCATAGACGTAGGTTAAAAACGGCCTCCCTTTCACCCCTTACAGCCGTCCCTGTCCTCCAAAATGTATTTAAGAATTTTGAAATGTGTTCAAAACTGACTTCAATTTGGGGAGTGGCCGTACACCGAGAAAGAGAAATTGTAAGAAAATGATTCAACTTTTAACCTTTACTGTCTCATAGACTTAGGTTAAAAACGGCCTCCCTTTCACCCCTTACAGCCGTCCCTGTCCTCCAAAATGTATTTAAGAATTTTGAAATGTGTTCAAAACTGACTCCAATTTGGGGAGTGGCACTACACCGAGAAAGAGAAATTGTAAGAAAATGATTCAACTTTTAACCTTTACTGTCTCATAGACGTAGGTTAAAAACGGCCTCCCTTTCACCCCTTACAGCCGTCCCTGTCCTCTAAAATGTATTTAAGAATTTTGAAATGTGTTCAAAACTGACTCCAATTTGGGGAGTGGCAGTACACCGAGAAAGAGAAATTGTAAGAAAATGATTCAACTTTTAACCTTTACTGTCTCATAGACGTAGGTTAAAAACGGCCTCCCTTTCACCCCTTACAGCCGTCCCTGTCCTCCAAAATGTATTTAAGAATTTTGAAATGTGTTCAAAACTGACTCCAATTTGGGGAGTGGCGTACACCGAGAAAGAGAAATTGTAAGAAAATGATTCAACTTTTAACCTTTACTGTCTCATAGACGTAGGTTAAAAACGGCCTCCCTTTCACCCCTTACAGCCGTCCCTGTCCTCCAAAATGTATTTAAGAATTTTGAAATGTGTTCAAAACTGACTCCAATTTGGGGAGTGGCAGTACACCGAGAAAGAGATATTGTAAGAAAATGATTCAACTTTTAACCTTTACTGTCTCATAGACGTAGGTTAAAAACGGCCTCCCTTTCACCCCTTACAGCCGTCCCTGTCCTCCAAAATATATTTAAGAATTTTGAAATGTGTTCAAAACTGACTCCAATTTGGGGAGTGGCCATACACCGAGAAAGATGGCAGCAAACTAAGGTCACAAAATTAATAAACATTTTTAATGCTGGAGCAGAGGCAATAGTGTATGGTCCAATCCTGAATGTCTTACGGCAAATAGCTACGTAAATTCTTTTTTCGTTTCTCTGTAGGTTAGGGATGAGAAATTGTAAGAAAATGATTCAACTTTTAACCTTTACTGTCTCATAGACGTAGGTTAAAAACGGCCTCCCTTTCACCCCTTACAGCCGTCCCTGTCCTCCAAAATGTATTTAAGAATTTTGAAATGTGTTCAAAACTGACTCCAATTTGGAGAGTGGCCGTACACCAAGAAAGAGAAATTGTAAGAAAATGATTCAACTTTTAACCTTTACTGTCTCATAGACGTAGGTTAAAAACGGCCTCCCTTTCACCCCTTACAGCCGTCCCTGTCTTTCAAAATGTATTTAAGAATTTTGAAATGTGTTCAAAACTGACTCCAATTGGGGAGTGGCCGTACACCGAGAAAGGGAAATTGTAAGAAAATGATTCAACTTTTAACCTTTACTGTCTCATAGACGTAGGTTAAAAACAGCCTCCCTTTCACCCCTTACAGCCGTCCCTATCCTCCAAAATGCATTTAAGAATTTTGAAATGTGTTCAAAACTGACTCCAATTTGGGGAGTGGCAGTACACCGAGAAAGAGAAATTGTAAGAAAATGATTCAACTTTTAACCTTTACTGTCTCATAGACGTAGGTTAAAAATGGCCTCCCTTTCACCCCTTACAGCCGTCCCTGTCCTCCAAAATGTATTTAAGAATTTTGAAATGTGTTCAAAACTGACTCCAATTTGGGGAGTGGCAGTACACCGAGAAAGAGAAATTGTAAGAAAATGATTCAACTTTTAACCTTTACTGTCTCATAGACGTAGGTTAAAAACGGACTCCCTTTCACCCCTTACAGCCGTCCCTGTCCTCCAAAATGTATTTAAGAATTTTGAAATGTGTTCAAAACTGACTCCAATTTGGGGAGTGGCAGTACACCGAGAAAGAGAAATTGTAAGAAAATGATTCAACTTTTAACCTTTACTGTCTCATAGACGTAGGTTAAAAACGGCCTCCCTTTCACCCCTTACAGCCGTCCCTGTCCTCCAAAATGTATTCAAGAATTTTGAAATGTGTTCAAAACTGACTCCAATTTAGGGAGTGGCAGTACACCGAGAAAGAGAAATTGTAAGAAAATGATTAAACTTTTAAGCTTTACTGTCTCATAGACGTAGGTTAAAAACGGCCTCCCTTTCACCCCTTACAGCCGTCCCTGTCCTCCAAAATGTATTTAAGAATTTTGAAATGTGTTCAAAACTGACTCCAATTTGGGGAATGGCCGTACACCGAGAAAGAGAAATTGTAAGAAAATGATTCAACTTTTAACCTTTACTGTCTCATAGACGTAGGTTAAAAACGGCCTCCCTTTCACCCCTTACAGCCGTCCCTATCCTCCAAAATGTATTTAAGAATTTTGAAATGTGTTCAAAACTGACTCCAATTTGGGGAGTGGCCGTACACCGAGAAAGATGGCAGCAAACTAAGGTCACAAAGTTAATAAACAATTTTAATGCTGGCGCAGAGGCAATAGTGTATGGTCCAATCCTGAATGTCTTACGGCAAAGAGCTACATAAATTCTTTTTTCGATTCTCTGTAGGTCAGGGATGAGAAATTGTAAGAAAATGATTCAACTTTTAACCTTTACTGTCTCATAGACGTAGGTTAAAAACGGCCTCCCTTTCACCCCTTACAGCCGTCCCTGTCCTCCAAAATGTATTTAAGAATTTTGAAATGTGTTCAAAACTGACTCCAATTTGGGGAGTGGCCGTACACCGAGAAAGAGAAATTGTAAGAAAATGATTCAACTTTTAACCTTTACTGTCTCATAGACATAGGTTAAAAACGGCCTCCCTTTCACCCCTTACAGCCGTCCCTGTCCTCCAAAATGTATTTAAGAATTTTGAAATGTGTTCAAAACTGACTCCAATTTGGGGAGTGGCCGTACACCGAGAAAGAGAAATTGTAAGAAAATGATTCAACTTTTAACCTTTACTGTCTCATAGACGTAGGTTAAAAACGGCCTCCCTTTCACCCCTTACAGCCGTCCCTGTCCTCCAAAATGTATTTAAGAATTTTGAAATGTGTTCAAAACTGACTCCAATTTGGGG
The DNA here is from genome assembly GCF_964261635.1 of Lissotriton helveticus. Lineage (NCBI taxonomy): Eukaryota > Metazoa > Chordata > Amphibia > Caudata > Salamandridae > Lissotriton > Lissotriton helveticus. The sequence continues at coordinate 879,187,225 of NC_136073.1, forward strand.
AGTGGCAGTACACCGAGAAAGAGAAATTGTAAGAAAATGATTCAACTTTTAACCTTTACTGTCTCATAGACGTAGGTTAAAAACGGCCTCCCTTTCACCCCTTACAGCCGTCCCTGTCCTCCAAAATGTATTTAAGAATTTTGAAATGTGTTCAAAACTGACTCCAATTTGGGGAGTGGCCGTACACCGAGAAAGAGAAATTGTAAGAAAATGATTCAACTTTTAACCTTTACTGTCTCATAGACGTAGGTTAAAAACGGCCTCCCTTTCACCCCTTACAGCCGTCCCTGTCCTCCAAAATGTATTTAAGAATTTTGAAATGTGTTCAAAACTGACTCCAATTTGGGGAGTGGCCGTACACCGAGAAAGAGAAATTGTAAGAAAATAATTCAACTTTTAACCTTTACTGTCTCATAGACGTAGGTTAAAAACGGCCTCCCTTTCACCCCTTACAGCCGTCCCTGTCCTCCAAAATGTATTTAAGAATTTTGAAATGTGTTCAAAACTGACTCCAATTTGGGGAGTGGCAGTACACCGAGAAAGAGAAATTGTAAGAAAATGATTCAACTTTTAACCTTTACTGTCTCATAGACGTAGGTTAAAAACGGCCTCCCTTTCACCCATTACAGCCGTCCCTGTCCTCCAAAATGTATTTAAGAATTTTGAAATGTGTTCAAAACTGACTCCAATTTGGGGAGTGGCAGTACACCGAGAAAGAGAAATTGTAAGAAAATGATTCAACTTTTAACCTTTACTGTCTCATAGACGTAGGTTAAAAACGGCCTCCCTTTCACCCCTTACAGCCGTCCCTGTCCTCCAAAATGTATTTAAGAATTTTGAAATGTGTTCAAAACTGACTCCAATTTGGGGAGTGGCCGTACACCGAGAAAGAGAAATTGTAAGAAAATGATTCAACTTTTAACCTTTACTGTCTCATAGACGTAGGTTAAAAACGGCCTCCCTTTCACCCCTTACAGCCGTCCCTATCCTCCAAAATGTATTTAAGAATTTTGAAATGTGTTCAAAACTGACTCCAATTTGGGGAGTGGCCGTACACCGAGAAAGATGGCAGCAAACTAAGGTCACAAAGTTAATAAACAATTTTAATGCTGGCGCAGAGGCAATAGTGTATGGTCCAATCCTGAATGTCTTACGGCAAATAGCTACGTAAATTCTTTTTTCGATTCTCTGTAGGTCAGGGATGAGAAATTGTAAGAAAATGATTCAACTTTTAACCTTTACTGTCTCATAGACGTAGGTTAAAAACGGCCTCCCTTTCACCCCTTATAGCCGTCCCTGTCCTCCAAAATGTATTTAAGAATTTTGAAATGTGTTCAAAACTGACTCCAATTTGGGGAGTGGCCGTACACCGAGAAAGAGAAATTGTAAGAAAATGATTCAACTTTTAACCTTTACTGTCTCATAGACGTAGGTTAAAAACGGCCTCCCTTTCACCCCTTACAGCCGTCCCTGTCCTCCAAAATGTATTTAAGAATTTTGAAATGTGTTCAAAACTGACTCCAATTTGGGGAGTGGCAGTACACCGAGAAAGAGAAATTGTAAGAAAATGATTCAACTTTTAACCTTTACTGTCTCATAGACGTAGGTTAAAAACGGCCTCCCTTTCACCCCTTACAGCCGTCCCTGTCCTCCAAAATGTATTTAAGAATTTTGAAATGTGTTCAAAACTGACTCCAATTTGGGGAGTGGCGTACACCGAGAAAGAGAAATTGTAAGAAAATGATTCAACTTTTAACCTTTACTGTCTCATAGACGTAGGTTAAAAACGGCCTCCCTTTCACCCCTTACAGCCGTCCCTGTCCTCCAAAATGTATTTAAGAATTTTGAAATGTGTTCAAAACTGACTCCAATTTGGGGAGTGGCAGTACACCGAGAAAGAGATATTGTAAGAAAATGATTCAACTTTTAACCTTTACTGTCTCATAGACGTAGGTTAAAAACGGCCTCCCTTTCACCCCTTACAGCCGTCCCTGTCCTCCAAAATATATTTAAGAATTTTGAAATGTGTTCAAAACTGACTCCAATTTGGGGAGTGGCCATACACCGAGAAAGATGGCAGCAAACTAAGGTCACAAAATTAATAAACAATTTTAATGCTGGAGCAGAGGCAATAGTGTATGGTCCAATCCTGAATGTCTTACGGCAAATAGCTACGTAAATTCTTTTTTCGTTTCTCTGTAGGTTAGGGATGAGAAATTGTAAGAAAATGATTCAACTTTTAACCTTTACTGTCTCATAGACGTAGGTTAAAAACGGCCTCCCTTTCACCCCTTACAGCCGTCCCTGTCCTCCAAAATGTATTTAAGAATTTTGAAATGTGTTCAAAACTGACTCCAATTTGGAGAGTGGCCGTACACCAAGAAAGAGAAATTGTAAGAAAATGATTCAACTTTTAACCTTTACTGTCTCATAGACGTAGGTTAAAAACGGCCTCCCTTTCACCCCTTACAGCCGTCCCTGTCTTTCAAAATGTATTTAAGAATTTTGAAATGTGTTCAAAACTGACTCCAATTGGGGAGTGGCCGTACACCGAGAAAGGGAAATTGTAAGAAAATGATTCAACTTTTAACCTTTACTGTCTCATAGACGTAGGTTAAAAACAGCCTCCCTTTCACCCCTTACAGCCGTCCCTATCCTCCAAAATGCATTTAAGAATTTTGAAATGTGTTCAAAACTGACTCCAATTTGGGGAGTGGCAGTACACCGAGAAAGAGAAATTGTAAGAAAATGATTCAACTTTTAACCTTTACTGTCTCATAGACGTAGGTTAAAAATGGCCTCCCTTTCACCCCTTACAGCCGTCCCTGTCCTCCAAAATGTATTTAAGAATTTTGAAATGTGTTCAAAACTGACTCCAATTTGGGGAGTGGCAGTACACCGAGAAAGAGAAATTGTAAGAAAATGATTCAACTTTTAACCTTTACTGTCTCATAGACGTAGGTTAAAAACGGACTCCCTTTCACCCCTTACAGCCGTCCCTGTCCTCCAAAATGTATTTAAGAATTTTGAAATGTGTTCAAAACTGACTCCAATTTGGGGAGTGGCAGTACACCGAGAAAGAGAAATTGTAAGAAAATGATTCAACTTTTAACCTTTACTGTCTCATAGACGTAGGTTAAAAACGGCCTCCCTTTCACCCCTTACAGCCGTCCCTGTCCTCCAAAATGTATTCAAGAATTTTGAAATGTGTTCAAAACTGACTCCAATTTAGGGAGTGGCAGTACACCGAGAAAGAGAAATTGTAAGAAAATGATTAAACTTTTAAGCTTTACTGTCTCATAGACGTAGGTTAAAAACGGCCTCCCTTTCACCCCTTACAGCCGTCCCTGTCCTCCAAAATGTATTTAAGAATTTTGAAATGTGTTCAAAACTGACTCCAATTTGGGGAATGGCCGTACACCGAGAAAGAGAAATTGTAAGAAAATGATTCAACTTTTAACCTTTACTGTCTCATAGACGTAGGTTAAAAACGGCCTCCCTTTCACCCCTTACAGCCGTCCCTATCCTCCAAAATGTATTTAAGAATTTTGAAATGTGTTCAAAACTGACTCCAATTTGGGGAGTGGCCGTACACCGAGAAAGATGGCAGCAAACTAAGGTCACAAAGTTAATAAACAATTTTAATGCTGGCGCAGAGGCAATAGTGTATGGTCCAATCCTGAATGTCTTACGGCAAAGAGCTACATAAATTCTTTTTTCGATTCTCTGTAGGTCAGGGATGAGAAATTGTAAGAAAATGATTCAACTTTTAACCTTTACTGTCTCATAGACGTAGGTTAAAAACGGCCTCCCTTTCACCCCTTACAGCCGTCCCTGTCCTCCAAAATGTATTTAAGAATTTTGAAATGTGTTCAAAACTGACTCCAATTTGGGGAGTGGCCGTACACCGAGAAAGAGAAATTGTAAGAAAATGATTCAACTTTTAACCTTTACTGTCTCATAGACATAGGTTAAAAACGGCCTCCCTTTCACCCCTTACAGCCGTCCCTGTCCTCCAAAATGTATTTAAGAATTTTGAAATGTGTTCAAAACTGACTCCAATTTGGGGAGTGGCCGTACACCGAGAAAGAGAAATTGTAAGAAAATGATTCAACTTTTAACCTTTACTGTCTCATAGACGTAGGTTAAAAACGGCCTCCCTTTCACCCCTTACAGCCGTCCCTGTCCTCCAAAATGTATTTAAGAATTTTGAAATGTGTTCAAAACTGACTCCAATTTGGGGAGTGGCAGTACACCGAGAAAGAGAAATTGTAAGAAAATGATTCAACTTTTAACCTTTACTGTCTCATAGACGTAGGTTAAAAACGGCCTCCCTTTCACCCCTTACAGCCGTCCCTGTCCTCCAAAATGTATTTAAGAATTTTGAAATGTGTTCAAAACTGACTCCAATTTGGGGAGTGGCCGTACACCGAGAAAGAGAAATTGTAAGAAAATGATTCAACTTTTAACCTTTACTGTCTCATAGACGTAGGTTAAAAACGGCCTCCCTTTCACCCCTTACAGCCGTCCCTGTCCTCCAAAATGTATTTAAGAATTTTGAAATGTGTTCAAAACTGACTCCAATTTGGGGAGTGGCCGTACACCGAGAAAGAGAAATTGTAAGAAAATAATTCAACTTTTAACCTTTACTGTCTCATAGACGTAGGTTAAAAACGGCCTCCCTTTCACCCCTTACAGCCGTCCCTGTCCTCCAAAATGTATTTAAGAATTTTGAAATGTGTTCAAAACTGACTCCAATTTGGGGAGTGGCAGTACACCGAGAAAGAGAAATTGTAAGAAAATGATTCAACTTTTAACCTTTACTGTCTCATAGACGTAGGTTAAAAACGGCCTCCCTTTCACCCATTACAGCCGTCCCTGTCCTCCAAAATGTATTTAAGAATTTTGAAATGTGTTCAAAACTGACTCCAATTTGGGGAGTGGCAGTACACCGAGAAAGAGAAATTGTAAGAAAATGATTCAACTTTTAACCTTTACTGTCTCATAGACGTAGGTTAAAAACGGCCTCCCTTTCACCCCTTACAGCCGTCCCTGTCCTCCAAAATGTATTTAAGAATTTTGAAATGTGTTCAAAACTGACTCCAATTTGGGGAGTGGCCGTACACCGAGAAAGAGAAATTGTAAGAAAATGATTCAACTTTTAACCTTTACTGTCTCATAGACGTAGGTTAAAAACGGCCTCCCTTTCACCCCTTACAGCCGTCCCTATCCTCCAAAATGTATTTAAGAATTTTGAAATGTGTTCAAAACTGACTCCAATTTGGGGAGTGGCCGTACACCGAGAAAGATGGCAGCAAACTAAGGTCACAAAGTTAATAAACAATTTTAATGCTGGCGCAGAGGCAATAGTGTATGGTCCAATCCTGAATGTCTTACGGCAAATAGCTACGTAAATTCTTTTTTCGATTCTCTGTAGGTCAGGGATGAGAAATTGTAAGAAAATGATTCAACTTTTAACCTTTACTGTCTCATAGACGTAGGTTAAAAACGGCCTCCCTTTCACCCCTTATAGCCGTCCCTGTCCTCCAAAATGTATTTAAGAATTTTGAAATGTGTTCAAAACTGACTCCAATTTGGGGAGTGGCCGTACACCGAGAAAGAGAAATTGTAAGAAAATGATTCAACTTTTAACCTTTACTGTCTCATAGACGTAGGTTAAAAACGGCCTCCCTTTCACCCCTTACAGCCGTCCCTGTCCTCCAAAATGTATTTAAGAATTTTGAAATGTGTTCAAAACTGACTCCAATTTGGGGAGTGGCAGTACACCGAGAAAGAGAAATTGTAAGAAAATGATTCAACTTTTAACCTTTACTGTCTCATAGACGTAGGTTAAAAACGGCCTCCCTTTCACCCCTTACAGCCGTCCCTGTCCTCCAAAATGTATTTAAGAATTTTGAAATGTGTTCAAAACTGACTCCAATTTGGGGAGTGGCCATACACCGAGAAAGATGGCAGCAAACTAAGGTCACAAAGTTAATAAACAATTTTAACCACTTGGATGCTAAGGGGTGTGCTAGTAGGTCCATGTAATTTCCATTGAAATCAATGGAAACTCCATGACGAGTTACCCTTGTCATTAGCAGCGAAGGGGTTAATGCTGGAGCAGAGGCAATAGTGTATGGTCCAATCCTGAATCTCTTACGGCAAATAGCTACGTAAATTCTTTTTTCGATTCTCTGTAGGTCAGGGATGAGAAATTGTAAGAAAATGATTCAACTTTTAACCTTTACTGTCTCATAGACGTAAGTTAAAAACGGCCTCCCTTTCACCCCTTACAGCCGTCCCTGTCCTCCAAAATGTATGTAAGAATTTTGAAATGTGTTCAAAACTGACTCCAATTTGGGGAGTGGCCGTACACCGAGAAAGAGAAATTGTAAGAAAATGATTCAACTTTTAACCTTTACTGTCTCATAGACGTAGGTTAAAAACGGCCTCCCTTTCACCCCTTACAGCCGTCCCTGTCCTCCAAAATGTATTTAAGAATTTTGAAATGTGTTCAAAACTGACTTCAATTTGGGGAGTGGCCGTACACCGAGAAAGAGAAATTGTAAGAAAATGATTCAAATTTTAACCTTTACTGTCTCATAGACTTAGGTTAAAAACGGCCTCCCTTTCACCCCTTACAGCCGTCCCTGTCCTCCAAAATGTATTTAAGAATTTTGAAATGTGTTCAAAACTGACTTCAATTTGGGGAGTGGCCGTACACCGAGAAAGAGAAATTGTAAGAAAATGATTCAACTTTTAACCTTTACTGTCTCATAGACGTAGGTTAAAAACGGCCTCCCTTTCACCCCTTACAGCCGTCCCTGTCCTCCAAAATGTATTTAAGAATTTTGAAATGTGTTCAAAACTGACTCCAATTTGGGGAGTGGCCGTACACCGAGAAAGAGAAATTGTAAGAAAATGATTCAACTTTTAACCTTTACTGTCTCATAGACGTAGGTTAAAAACGGCCTCCCTTTCACCCCTTACAGCCGTCCCTATCCTCCAAAATGTATTTAAGAATTTTGAAATGTGTTCAAAACTGACTCCAATTTGGGGAGTGGCCGTACACCGAGAAAGATGGCAGCAAACTAAGGTCACAAAGTTAATAAACAATTTTAATGCTGGCGCAGAGGCAATAGTGTATGATCCAATCCTGAATGTCTTACGGCAAATAGCTACGTAAATTCTTTTTTCGATTCTCTGTAGGTCAGGGATGAGAAATTGTAAGAAAATGATTCAACTTTTAACCTTTACTGTCTCATAGACGTAGGTTAAAAACGGCCTCCCTTTCACCCCTTATAGCCGTCCCTGTCCTCCAAAATGTATTTAAGAATTTTGAAATGTGTTCAAAACTGACTCCAATTTGGGGAGTGGCCGTACACCGAGAAAGAGAAATTGTAAGAAAATGATTCAACTTTTAACCTTTACTGTCTCATAGACGTAGGTTAAAAACGGCCTCCCTTTCACCCCTTACAGCCGTCCCTGTCCTCCAAAATGTATTTAAGAATTTTGAAATGTGTTCAAAACTGACTCCAATTTGGGGAGTGGCAGTACACCGAGAAAGAGAAATTGTAAGAAAATGATTCAACTTTTAACCTTTACTGTCTCATAGACGTAGGTTAAAAACGGCCTCCCTTTCACCCCTTACAGCCGTCCCTGTCCTCCAAAATGTATTTAAGAATTTTGAAATGTGTTCAAAACTGACTCCAATTTGGGGAGTGGCCATACACCGAGAAAGATGGCAGCAAACTAAGGTCACAAAGTTAATAAACAATTTTAACCACTTGGATGCTAAGGGGTGTGCTAGTAGGTCCATGTAATTTCCATTGAAATCAATGGAAACTCCATGACGAGTTACCCTTGTCATTAGCAGCGAAGGGGTTAATGCTGGAGCAGAGGCAATAGTGTATGGTCCAATCCTGAATCTCTTACGGCAAATAGCTACGTAAATTCTTTTTTCGATTCTCTGTAGGTCAGGGATGAGAAATTGTAAGAAAATGATTCAACTTTTAACCTTTACTGTCTCATAGACGTAAGTTAAAAACGGCCTCCCTTTCACCCCTTACAGCCGTCCCTGTCCTCCAAAATGTATGTAAGAATTTTGAAATGTGTTCAAAACTGACTCCAATTTGGGGAGTGGCCGTACACCGAGAAAGAGAAATTGTAAGAAAATGATTCAACTTTTAACCTTTACTGTCTCATAGACGTAGGTTAAAAACGGCCTCCCTTTCACCCCTTACAGCCGTCCCTGTCCTCCAAAATGTATTTAAGAATTTTGAAATGTGTTCAAAACTGACTTCAATTTGGGGAGTGGCCGTACACCGAGAAAGAGAAATTGTAAGAAAATGATTCAAATTTTAACCTTTACTGTCTCATAGACTTAGGTTAAAAACGGCCTCCCTTTCACCCCTTACAGCCGTCCCTGTCCTCCAAAATGTATTTAAGAATTTTGAAATGTGTTCAAAACTGACTTCAATTTGGGGAGTGGCCGTACACCGAGAAAGAGAAATTGTAAGAAAATGATTCAAATTTTAACCTTTACTGTCTCATAGACTTAGGTTAAAAACGGCCTCCCTTTCACCCCTTACAGCCGTCCCTGTCCTCCAAAATGTATTTAAGAATTTTGAAATGTGTTCAAAACTGACTCCAATTTGGGGAGTGGCACTACACCGAGAAAGAGAAATTGTAAGAAAATGATTCAACTTTTAACCTTTACTGTCTCATAGACGTAGGTTAAAAACGGCCTCCCTTTCACCCCTTACAGCCGTCCCTGTCCTCCAAAATGTATTTAAGAATTTTGAAATGTGTTCAAAACTGACTCCAATTTGGGGAGTGGCAGTACACCAAGAAAGAGAAATTGTAAGAAAATGATTCAACTTTTAACCTTTACTGTCTCATAGACGTAGGTTAAAAACGGCCTCCCTTTCACCCCTTACAGCCGTCCCTGTCCTCCAAAATGTATTTAAGAATTTTGAAATGTGTTCAAAACTGACTCCAATTTGGGGAGTGGCCGTACACCGAGAAAGAGAAATTGTAAGAAAATGATTCAACTTTTAACCTTTACTGTCTCATAGACGTAGGTTAAAAACGGCCTCCCTTTCACCCCTTACAGCCGTCCCTGTCCTCCAAAATGTATTTAAGAATTTTGAAATGTGTTCAAAACTGACTCCAATTTGGGGAGTGGCAGTACACCGAGAAAGAGAAATTGTAAGAAAATGATTCAACTTTTAACCTTTACTGTCTCATAGACGTAGGTTAAAAACGGCCTCCCTTTCACCCATTACAGCCGTCCCTGTCCTCCAAAATGTATTTAAGAATTTTGAAATGTGTTCAAAACTGACTCCAATTTGGGGAGTGGCAGTACACCGAGAAAGAGAAATTGTAAGAAAATGATTCAACTTTTAACCTTTACTGTCTCATAGACGTAGGTTAAAAACGGCCTCCCTTTCACCCCTTACAGCCGTCCCTGTCCTCCAAAATGTATTTAAGAATTTTGAAATGTGTTCAAAACTGACTCCAATTTGGGGAGTGGCCGTACACTGAGAAAGAGAAATTGTAAGAAAATGATTCAACTTTTAACCTTTACTGTCTCATAGACGTAGGTTAAAAACGGCCTCCCTTTCACCCCTTACAGCCGTCCCTATCCTCCAAAATGTATTTAAGAATTTTGAAATGTGTTCAAAACTGACTCCAATTTGGGGAGTGGCCGTACACCGAGAAAGATGGCAGCAAACTAAGGTCACAAAGTTAATAAACAATTTTAATGCTGGCGCAGAGGCAATAGTGTATGGTCCAATCCTGAATGTCTTACGGCAAATAGCTACGTAAATTCTTTTTTCGATTCTCTGTAGGTCAGGGATGAGAAATTGTAAGAAAATGATTCAACTTTTAACCTTTACTGTCTCATAGACGTAGGTTAAAAACGGCCTCCCTTTCATCCCTTACAGCCGTCCCTGTCCTCCAAAATGTATTTAAGAATTTTGAAATGTGTTCAAAACTGACTCCAATTTGGGGAGTGGCCGTACACCGAGAAAGAGAAATTGTAAGAAAATGATTCAACTTTTAACCTTTACTGTCTCATAGACGTAGGTTAAAAACGGCCTCCCTTTCACCCCTTACAGCCGTCCCTGTCCTCCAAAATGTATTTAAGAATTTTGAAATGTGTTCAAAACTGACTCCAATTTGGGGAGTGGCAGTACACCGAGAAAGAGAAATTGTAAGAAAATGATTCAACTTTTAACCTTTACTGTCTCATAGACGTAGGTTAAAAACGGCCTCCCTTTCACCCCTTACAGCCGTCCCTGTCCTCCAAAATGTATTTAAGAATTTTGAAATGTGTTCAAAACTGACTCCAATTTGGGGAGTGGCCATACACCGAGAAAGATGGCAGCAAACTAAGGTCACAAAGTTAATAAACAATTTTAACCACTTGGATGCTAAGGGGTGTGCTAGTAGGTCCATGTAATTTCCATTGAAATCAATGGAAACTCCATGACGAGTTACCCTTGTCATTAGCAGCGAAGGGGTTAATGCTGGAGCAGAGGCAATAGTGTATGGTCCAATCCTGAATCTCTTACGGCAAATAGCTACGTAAATTCTTTTTTCGATTCTCTGTAGGTCAGGGATGAGAAATTGTAAGAAAATGATTCAACTTTTAACCTTTACTGTCTCATAGACGTAGGTTAAAAACGGCCTCCCTTTCACCCCTTACAGCCGTCCCTGTCCTCCAAAATGTATGTAAGAATTTTGAAATGTGTTCAAAACTGACTCCAATTTGGGGAGTGGCCGTACACCGAGAAAGAGAAATTGTAAGAAAATTATTCAACTTTTAACCTTTACTGTCTCATAGACGTAGGTTAAAAACGGCCTCCCTTTCACCCCTTACAGCCGTCCCTGTCCTCCAAAATGTATTTAAGAATTTTGAAATGTGTTCAAAACTGACTTCAATTTGGGGAGTGGCCGTACACCGAGAAAGAGAAATTGTAAGAAAATGATTCAACTTTTAACCTTTACTGTCTCATAGACTTAGTTTAAAAACGGCCTCCCTTTCACCCCTTACAGCCGTCCCTGTCCTCCAAAATGTATTTAAGAATTTTGAAATGTGTTCAAAACTGACTCTAATTTGGGGAGTGGCACTACACCGAGAAAGAGAAATTGTAAGAAAATGATTCAACTTTTAACCTTTACTGTCTCATAGACGTAGGTTAAAAACGGCCTCCCTTTCACCCCTTACAGCCGTCCCTGTCCTCCAAAATGTATTTAAGAATTTTGAAATGTGTTCAAAACTGACTCCAATTTGGGGAGTGGCAGTACACCGAGAAAGAGAAATTGTAAGAAAATGATTCAACTTTTAACCTTTACTGTCTCATAGACGTAGGTTAAAAACGGCCTCCCTTTCACCCCTTACAGCCGTCCCTGTCCTCCAAAATGTATTTAAGAATTTTGAAATGTGTTCAAAACTGACTCCAATTTGGGGAGTGGCCGTACACCGAGAAAGAGAAATTGTAAGAAAATGATTCAACTTTTAACCTTTACTGTCTCATAGACGTAGGTTAAAAACGGCCTCCCTTTCACCCCTTACAGCCGTCCCTATCCTCCAAAATGTATTTAAGAATTTTGAAATGTGTTCAAAACTGACTCCAATTTGGGGAGTGGCCGTACACCAAGAAAGATGGCAGCAAACTAAGGTCACAAAGTTAATAAACAATTTTAATGCTGGCGCAGAGGCAATAGTGTATGGTCCAATCCTGAATGTCTTACGGCAAATAGCTACGTAAATTCTTTTTTCGATTCTCTGTAGGTCAGGGATGAGAAATTGTAAGAAAATGATTCAACTTTTAACCTTTACTGTCTCATAGACGTAGGTTAAAAACGGCCTCCCTTTCACCCCTTACAGCCGTCCCTGTCCTCCAAAATGTATTTAAGAATTTTGAAATGTGTTCAAAACTGACTCCAATTTGGGGAGTGGCCGTACACCGAGAAAGAGAAATTGTAAGAAAATGATTCAACTTTTAACCTTTACTGTCTCATAGACGTAGGTTAAAAACGGCCTCCCTTTCACCCCTTACAGCCGTCCCTATCCTCCAAAATGTATTTAAGAATTTTGAAATGTGTTTAAAACTGACTCCAATTTGGGGAGTGGCCGTACACCGAGAAAGATGGCAGCAAACTAAGGTCACAAAGTTAATAAACAATTTTAATGCTGGCGCAGAGGCAATAGTGTATGGTCCAATCCTGAATGTCTTACGGCAAATAGCTACGCAAATTGTTTTTTCGATTCTCTGTAGGTCAGGGATGAGAAATTGTAAGAAAATGATTCAACTTTTAACCTTTACTGTCTCATAGACGTAGGTTAAAAACGGCCTCCCTTTCACCCCTTACAGCCGTCCCTGTCCTCCAAAATGTATTTAAGAATTTTGAAATGTGTTCAAAACTGACTCCAATTTGGGGAGTGGCAGTACACCGAGAAAGAGAAATTGTAAGAAAATGATTCAACTTTTAACCTTTACTGTCTCATAGACGTAGGTTAAAAACGGCCTCCCTTTCACCCCTTACAGCCGTCCCTGTCCTCCAAAATGTATTTAAGAATTTTAAAATGTGTTCAAAACTGACTCCAATTTGGGGAGTGGCCATACACCGAGAAAGATGGCAGCAAACTAAGGTCACAAAGTTAATAAACAATTTTAACCACTTGGATGCTAAGGGGTGTGCTAGTAGGTCCATGTAATTTCCATTGAAATCAATGGAAACTCCATGACGAGTTACCCTTGTCATTAGCAGCGAAGGGGTTAATGCTGGAGCAGAGGCAATAGTGTATGGTCCAATCCTGAATCTCTTACGGCAAATAGCTACGTAAATTCTTTTTTTGATTCTCTGTAGGTCAGGGATGAGAAATTGTAAGAAAATGATTCAACTTTTAACCTTTACTGTCTCATAGACGTAAGTTAAAAACGGCCTCCCTTTCACCCCTTACAGCCGTCCCTGTCCTCCAAAATGTATGTAAGAATTTTGAAATGTGTTCAAAACTGACTCCAATTTGGGGAGTGGCCGTACACCGAGAAAGAGAAATTGTAAGAAAATGATTCAAATTTTAACCTTTACTGTCTCATAGACTTAGGTTAAAAACGGCCTCCCTTTCACCCCTTACAGCCGTCCCTGTCCTCCAAAATGTATTTAAGAATTTTGAAATGTGTTCAAAACTGACTTCAATTTGGGGAGTGGCCGTACACCGAGAAAGAGAAATTGTAAGAAAATGATTCAAATTTTAACCTTTACTGTCTCATAGACTTAGGTTAAAAACGGCCTCCCTTTCACCCCTTACAGCCGTCCCGGTCCTCCAAAATGTATTTAAGAATTTTGAAATGTGTTCAAAACTGACTCCAATTTGGGGAGTGGCACTACACCGAGAAAGAGAAATTGTAAGAAAATGATTCAACTTTTAACCTTTACTGTCTCATAGACGTAGGTTAAAAACGGCCTCCCTTTCACCCCTTACAGCCGTCCCTGTCCTCCAAAATGTATTTAAGAATTTTGAAATGTGTTCAAAACTGACTCCAATTTGGGGAGTGGCAGTACACCGAGAAAGAGAAATTGTAAGAAAATGATTCAACTTTTAACCTTTACTGTCTCATAGACATAGGTTAAAAACGGCCTCCCTTTCACCCCTTACAGCCGTCCCTGTCCTCCAAAATGTATTTAAGAATTTTGAAATGTGTTCAAAACTGACTCCAATTTGGGGAGTGGCCGTACACCGAGAAAGAGAAATTGTAAGAAAATGATTCAACTTTTAACCTTTACTGTCTCATAGACGTAGGTTAAAAACGGCCTCCCTTTCACCCCTTACAGCCGTCCCTGTCCTCCAAAATGTATTTAAGAATTTTGAAATGTGTTCAAAACTGACTCCAATTTGGGGAGTGGCAGTACACCGAGAAAGAGAAATTGTAAGAAAATGATTCAACTTTTAACCTTTACTGTCTCATAGACGTAGGTTAAAAACGGCCTCCCTTTCACCCATTACAGCCGTCCCTGTCCTCCAAAATGTATTTAAGAATTTTGAAATGTGTTCAAAACTGACTCCAATTTGGGGAGTGGCAGTACACCGAGAAAGAGAAATTGTAAGAAAATGATTCAACTTTTAACCTTTACTGTCTCATAGACGTAGGTTAAAAACGGCCTCCCTTTCACCCCTTACAGCCGTCCCTGTCCTCCAAAATGTATTTAAGAATTTTGAAATGTGTTCAAAACTGACTCCAATTTGGGGAGTGGCCGTACACTGAGAAAGAGAAATTGTAAGAAAATGATTCAACTTTTAACCTTTACTGTCTCATAGACGTAGGTTAAAAACGGCCTCCCTTTCACCCCTTACAGCCGTCCCTATCCTCCAAAATGTATTTAAGAATTTTGAAATGTGTTCAAAACTGACTCCAATTTGGGGAGTGGCCGTACACCGAGAAAGATGGCAGCAAACTAAGGTCACAAAGTTAATAAACAATTTTAATGCTGGCGCAGAGGCAATAGTGTATGGTCCAATCCTGAATGTCTTACGGCAAATAGCTACGTAAATTCTTTTTTCGATTCTCTGTAGGTCAGGGATGAGAAATTGTAAGAAAATGATTCAACTTTTAACCTTTACTGTCTCATAGACGTAGGTTAAAAACGGCCTCCCTTTCACCCCTTACAGCCGTCCCTGTCCTCCAAAATGTATTTAAGAATTTTGAAATGTGTTCAAAACTGACTCCAATTTGGGGAGTGGCCGTACACCGAGAAAGAGAAATTGTAAGAAAATGATTCAACTTTTAACCTTTACTGTCTCATAGACGTAGGTTAAAAACGGCCTCCCTTTCACCCCTTACAGCCGTCCCTGTCCTCCAAAATGTATTTAAGAATTTTGAAATGTGTTCAAAACTGACTCCAATTTGGGGAGTGGCAGTACACCGAGAAAGAGAAATTGTAAGAAAATGATTCAACTTTTAACCTTTACTGTCTCATAGACGTAGGTTAAAAACGGCCTCCCTTTCACCCCTTACAGCCGTCCCTGTCCTCCAAAATGTATTTAAGAATTTTGAAATGTGTTCAAAACTGACTGCAATTTGGGGAGTGGCCATACACCGAGAAAGATGGCAGCAAACTAAGGTCACAAAGTTAATAAACAATTTTAACCACTTGGATGCTAAGGGGTGTGCTAGTAGGTCCATGTAATTTCCATTGAAATCAATGGAAACTCCATGACGAGTTACCCTTGTCATTAGCAGCGAAGGGGTTAATGCTGGAGCAGAGGCAATAGTGTATGGTCCAATCCTGAATCTCTTACGGCAAATAGCTACGTAAATTCTTTTTTCGATTCTCTGTAGGTCAGGGATGAGAAATTGTAAGAAAATGATTCAACTTTTAACCTTTACTGTCTCATAGACGTAGGTTAAAAACGGCCTCCCTTTCACCCCTTACAGCCGTCCCTGTCCTCCAAAATGTATGTAAGAATTTTGAAATGTGTTCAAAACTGACTCCAATTTGGGGAGTGGCCGTACACCGAGAAAGAGAAATTGTAAGAAAATGATTCAACTTTTAACCTTTACTGTCTCATAGACGTAGGTTAAAAACGGCCTCCCTTTCACCCCTTACAGCCGTCCCTGTCCTCCAAAATGTATTTAAGAATTTTGAAATGTGTTCAAAACTGACTTCAATTTGGGGAGTGGCCGTACACCGAGAAAGAGAAATTGTAAGAAAATGATTCAACTTTTAACCTTTACTGTCTCATAGACTTAGTTTAAAAACGGCCTCCCTTTCACCCCTTACAGCCGTCCCTGTCCTCCAAAATGTATTTAAGAATTTTGAAATGTGTTCAAAACTGACTCCAATTTGGGGAGTGGCACTACACCGAGAAAGAGAAATTGTAAGAAAATGATTCAACTTTTAACCTTTACTGTCTCATAGACGTAGGTTAAAAACGGCCTCCCTTTCACCCCTTACAGCCGTCCCTGTCCTCCAAAATGTATTTAAGAATTTTGAAATGTGTTCAAAACTGACTCCAATTTGGGGAGTGGCAGTACACCGAGAAAGAGAAATTGTAAGAAAATGATTCAACTTTTAACCTTTACTGTCTCATAGACGTAGGTTAAAAACGGCCTCCCTTTCACCCCTTACAGCCGTCCCTGTCCTCCAAAATGTATTTAAGAATTTTGAAATGTGTTCAAAACTGACTCCAATTTGGGGAGTGGCCGTACACCGAGAAAGAGAAATTGTAAGAAAATGATTCAACTTTTAACCTTTACTGTCTCATAGACGTAGGTTAAAAACGGCCTCCCTTTCACCCCTTACAGCCGTCCCTATCCTCCAAAATGTATTTAAGAATTTTGAAATGTGTTCAAAACTGACTCCAATTTGGGGAGTGGCCGTACACCGAGAAAGAGAAATTGTAAGAAAATGATTCAACTTTTAACCTTTACGTCTCATAGACGTAGGTTAAAAACGGCCTCCCTTACAGCCGTCCCTGTCCTCCAAAATGTATTTAGGAATTTTGAAATGTGTTCAAAACTGACTCCAATTTGGGGAGTGGCCGTACACCGAGAAAGATGGCAGCAAACTAAGGTCACAAAGTTAATAAACAATTTTAATGCTGGCGCAGAGGCAATAGTGTATGGTCCAATCCTGAATGTCTTACGGCAAATAGCTACGCAAATTGTTTTTTCGATTCTCTGTAGGTCAGGGATGAGAAATTGTAAGAAAATGATTCAATTTTTAACCTTTACTGTCTCATAGACGTAGGTTAAAAACGGCCTCCCTTTCACCCCTTACAGCCGTCCCTGTCCTCCAAAATGTATTTAAGAATTTTGAAATGTGTTCAAAACTGACTCCAATTTGGGGAGTGGCCGTACACCGAGAAAGAGAAATTGTAAGAAAATGATTCAACTTTTAACCTTTACTGTCTCATAGACGTAGGTTAAAAACGGCCTCCCTTTCACCCCTTACAGCCGTCCCTGTCCTCCAAAATGTATTTAAGAATTTTGAAATGTGTTCAAAACTGACTTCAATTTGGGGAGTGGCCGTACACCGAGAAAGAGAAATTGTAAGAAAATGATTCAACTTTTAACCTTTACTGTCTCATAGACTTAGGTTAAAAACGGCCTCCCTTTCACCCCTTACAGCCGTCCCTGTCCTCCAAAATGTATTTAAGAATTTTGAAATGTGTTCAAAACTGACTCCAATTTGGGGAGTGGCACTACACCGAGAAAGAGAAATTGTAAGAAAATGATTCAACTTTTAACCTTTACTGTCTCATAGACGTAGGTTAAAAACGGCCTCCCTTTCACCCCTTACAGCCGTCCCTGTCCTCCAAAATGTATTTAAGAATTTTGAAATGTGTTCAAAACTGACTCCAATTTGGGGAGTGGCAGTACACCGAGAAAGAGAAATTGTAAGAAAATGATTCAACTTTTAACCTTTACTGTCTCATAGACGTAGGTTAAAAACGGCCTCCCTTTCACCCCTTACAGCCGTCCCTGTCCTCCAAAATGTATTTAAGAATTTTGAAATGTGTTCAAAACTGACTCCAATTTGGGGAGTGGCCGTACACCGAGAAAGAGAAATTGTAAGAAAATGATTCAACTTTTAACCTTTACTGTCTCATAGACGTAGGTTAAAAACGGCCTCCCTTTCACCCCTTACAGCCGTCCCTATCCTCCAAAATGTATTTAAGAATTTTGAAATGTGTTCAAAACTGACTCCAATTTGGGGAGTGGCCGTACACCGAGAAAGATGGCAGCAAACTAAGGTCACAAAGTTAATAAACAATTTTAATGCTGGCGCAGAGGCAATAGTGTATGGTCCAATCCTGAATGTCTTACGGCAAATAGCTACGTAAATTCTTTTTTCGATTCTCTGTAGGTCAGGGATGAGAAATTGTAAGAAAATGATTCAACTTTTAACCTTTACTGTCTCATAGACGTAGGTTAAAAACGGCCTCCCTTTCACCCCTTACAGCCGTCCCTGTCCTCCAAAATGTATTTAAGAATTTTGAAATGTGTTCAAAACTGACTCCAATTTGGGGAGTGGCCGTACACCGAGAAAGAGAAATTGTAAGAAAATGATTCAACTTTTAACCTTTACTGTCTCATAGACGTAGGTTAAAAACAGCCTCCCTTTCACCCCTTACAGCCGTCCCTATCCTCCAAAATGTATTTAAGAATTTTGAAATGTGTTTAAAACTGACTCCAATTTGGGGAGTGGCCGTACACCGAGAAAGATGGCAGCAAACTAAGGTCACAAAGTTAATAAACAATTTTAAAACTGGCGCAGAGGCAATAGTGTATGGTCCAATCCTGAATGTCTTACGGCAAATAGCTACGTAAATTCTTTTTTCGATTCTCTGTAGGTCAGGGATGAGAAATTGTAAGAAAATGATTCAACTTTTAACCTTTACTGTCTCATAGACGTAGGTTAAAAACGGCCTCCCTTTCACCCCTTACAGCCGTCCCTGTCCTCCAAAATGTATTTAAGAATTTTGAAATGTGTTCAAAACTGACTCCAATTTGGGGAGTGGCCGTACACCGAGAAAGAGAAATTGTAAGAAAATGATTCAACTTTTAACCTTTACTGTCTCATAGACGTAGGTTAAAAACGGCCTCCCTTTCACCCCTTACAGCCGTCCCTGTCCTCCAAAATGTATTTGAGAATTTTGAAATGTGTTCAAAACTGACTCCAATTTGGGGAGTGGCAGTACACCGAGAAAGAGAAATTGTAAGAAAATGATTCAACTTTTAACCTTTACTGTCTCATAGACGTAGGTTAAAAACGGCCTCCCTTTCACCCCTTACAGCCGTCCCTGTCCTCCAAAATGTATTTAAGAATTTTGAAATGTGTTCAAAACTGACTCCAATTTGGGGAGTGGCAGTGCACCGAGAAAGAGAAATTGTAAGAAAATGATTCAACTTTTAACCTTTACTGTCTCATAGACGTAGGTTAAAAACAGCCTCCCTTTCACCCCTTACAGCTGTCCCTGTCCTCCAAAATGTATTTAAGAATTTTGAAATGTGTTTAAAACTGACTCCAATTTGGGGAGTGGCCGTACACCGAGAAAGAGAAATTGTAAGAAAATTATTCAACTTTTAACCTTTACTGTCTCATAGACGTAGGTTAAAAACGGCCTCCCTTTCACCCCTTACAGCCGTCCCTATCCTCCAAAATGTATTTAAGAATTTTGAAATGTGTTCAAAACTGACTCCAATTTGGGGAGTGGCCGTACACCGAGAAAGATGGCAGCAAACTAAGGTCACAAAGTTAATAAACAATTTTAATGCTGGCGCAGAGGCAATAGTGTATGGTCCAATCCTGAATGTCTTACGGCAAATAGCTACGTAAATTCTTTTTTCGATTCTCTGTAGGTCAGGGATGAGAAATTGTAAGAAAATTATTCAAATTTTAACCTTTACTGTCTCATAGACGTAGGTTAAAAACGGCCTCCTTTTCACCCCTTACAGCCGTCCCTGTCCTCCAAAATGTATTTAAGAATTTTGAAATGTGTTCAAAACTGACTCCAATTTGGGGAGTGGCCGTACACCGAGAAAGAGAAATTGTAAGAAAATGATTCAACTTTTAACCTTTACTGTCTCATAGATGTAGGTTAAAAACGGCCTCCCTTTCACCCCTTACAGCCGTCCCTGTCCTCCAAAATGTATTTAAGAATTTTGAAACGTGTTCAAAACTGACTCCAATTTGGGGAGTGGCAGTACACCGAGAAAGAGAAATTGTAAGAAAATGATTCAACTTTTAACCTTTACTGTCTCATAGACGTAGGTTAAAAACGGCCTCCCTTTCACCCCTTACAGCCGTCCCTGTCATCCAAAATGTATTTAAGAATTTTGAAATGTGTTCAAAACTGACTCCAATTTGGGGAGTGGCAGTACACCGAGAAAGAGAAATTGTAAGAAAATGATTCAACTTTTAACCTTTACTGTCTCATAGACGTAGGTTAAAAACGGCCTCCCTTTCACCCCTTACAGCCGTCCCTGTCCTCCAAAATGTATTTAAGAATTTTGAAATGTGTTTAAAACTGACTCCAATTTGGGGAGTGGCAGTACACCGAGAAAGAGAAATTGTAAGAAAATGATTCAACTTTTAACCTTTACTGTCTCATAGACGTAGGTTAAAAACGGCCTCCCTTTCACCCCTTACAGCCATCCCTGTCCTCCAAAATGTAATTAAGAATTTTGAAATGTGTTCAAAACTGACTCCAATTTGGGGAGTGGCAGTACACCGAGAAAGAGAAATTGTAAGAAAATGATTCAACTTTTAACCTTTACTGTCTCATAGACGTAGGTTAAAAACGGCCTCCCTTTCACCCCTTACAGCCGTCCCTGTCCTCCAAAATGTATTTAAGAATTTTGAAATGTGTTCAAAACTGACTCCAATTTGGGGAGTGGCCGTACACCGAGAAAGAGAAATTGTAAGAAAATGATTCAACTTTTAACCTTTACTGTCTCATAGACGTAGGTTAAAAACGGCCTCCCTTTCACCCCTTACAGCCGTCCCTGTCCTCCAAAATGTATTTAAGAATTTTGAAATGTGTTCAAAACTGACTCCAATTTGGGGAGTGGCCGTACACCGAGAAAGAGAAATTGTAAGAAAATGATTCAACTTTTAACCTTTACTGTCTCATAGACGTAGGTTAAAAACGGCCTCCCTTTCACCCCTTACAGCCGTCCCTATCCTCCAAAATGTATTTAAGAATTTTGAAATGTGTTTAAAACTGACTCCAATTTGGGGAGTGGCCGTACACCGAGAAAGATGGCAGCAAACTAAGGTCACAAAGTTAATAAACATTTTTAATGCTGGCGCAGAGGCAATAGTGTATGGTCCAATCCTGAATGTCTTACGGCAAATAGCTACGTAAATTCTTTTTTCGATTCTCTGTAGGTCAGGGATGAGAAATTGTAAGAAAATGATTCAACTTTTAACCTTTACTGTCT
The DNA here is from genome assembly GCF_964261635.1 of Lissotriton helveticus. Taxonomy (NCBI): domain Eukaryota; kingdom Metazoa; phylum Chordata; class Amphibia; order Caudata; family Salamandridae; genus Lissotriton; species Lissotriton helveticus. The sequence continues at coordinate 879,208,191 of NC_136073.1, forward strand.
CATAGACGTAGGTTAAAAACGGCCTCCCTTTCACCCCTTACAGCCGTCCCTGTCCTCCAAAATGTATTTAAGAATTTTGAAATGTGTTCAAAACTGACTCCAATTTGGGGAGTGGCCGTACACCGAGAAAGAGAAATTGTAAGAAAATGATTCAACTTTTAACCTTTACTGTCTCATAGACGTAGGGTAAAACCGGCCTCCCTTTCACCCCTTACAGCCGTCCCTGTCCTCCAAAATGTATTTAAGAATTTTGAAACGTGTTCAAAACTGACTCTAATTTGGGGAGTGGCAGTACACCGAGAAAGAGAAATTGTAAGAAAATGATTCAACTTTTAACCTTTACTGTCTCATAGACGTAGGTTAAAAACGGCCTCCCTTTCACCCCTTACAGCCGTCCCTGTCATCCAAAATGTATTTAAGAATTTTGAAATGTGTTCAAAACTGACTCCAATTTGGGGAGTGGCAGTACACCGAGAAAGAGAAATTGTAAGAAAATGATTCAACTTTTAACCTTTACTGTCTCATAGACGTAGGTTAAAAACGGCCTCCCTTTCACCCCTTACAGCCGTCCCTGTCCTCCAAAATGTATTTAAGAATTTTGAAATGTGTTTAAAACTGACTCCAATTTGGGGAGTGGCCGTACACCGAGAAAGAGAAATTGTAAGAAAATGATTCAACTTTTAACCTTTACTGTCTCATAGACGTAGGTTAAAAACGGCCTCCCTTTCACCCCTTACAGCCGTCCCTATCCTCCAAAATGTATTTAAGAATTTTGAAATGTGTTCAAAACTGACTCCAATTTGGGGAGTGGCCGTACACCGAGAAAGATGGCAGCAAACTAAGGTCACAAAGTTAATAAACAATTTTAATGCTGGCGCAGAGGCAATAGTGTATGGTCCAATCCTGAATGTCTTACGGCAAATAGCTACGTAAATTCTTTTTTCGATTCTCTGTAGGTCAGGGATGAGAAATTGTAAGAAAATGATTCAACTTTTAACCTTTACTGTCTCATAGACGTAGGTTAAAAACGGCCTCCCTTTCACCCCTTACAGCCGTCCCTGTCCTCCAAAATGTATTTAAGAATTTTGAAATGTGTTCAAAACTGACTCCAATTTGGGGAGTGGCCGTACACCGAGAAAGAGAAATTGTAAGAAAATGATTCAACTTTTAACCTTTACTGTCTCATAGACGTAGGTTAAAAACGGCCTCCCTTTCACCCCTTACAGCCGTCCCTGTCCTCCAAAATGTATTTAAGAATTTTGAAATGTGTTCAAAACTGACTCCAATTTGGGGAGTGGCCATACACCGAGAAAGATGGCAGCAAACTAAGGTCACAAAGTTAATAAACAATATTAATGCTGGAGCAGAGGCAATAGTGTATGGTCCAATCCTGAATCTCCTACGGCAAATAGCTACGTAAATTCTTTTTTCGATTCTCTGTAGGTCAGGGATGAGAAACTGTAAGAAAATGATTCAACTTTTAACCTTTACTGTCTCATAGACGTAGGTTAAAAACGGCCTCCCTTTCACCCCTTACAGCCGTCCCTGTCCTCCAAAATGTATTTAAGAATTTTGAAATGTGTTCAAAACTGACTCCAATTTGGGGAGTGGCAGTACACCGAGAAAGAGAAATTGTAAGAAAATTATTCAACTTTTAACCTTTACTGTCTCATAGACGTAGGTTAAAAACGGCCTCCCTTTCACCCCTTACAGCCGTCCCTGTCCTCCAAAATGTATTTAAGAATTTTGAAATGTGTTCAAAACTGACTCCAATTTGGGGAGTGGCCGTACACCGAGAAAGAGAAATTGTAAGAAAATGATTCAACTTTTAACCTTTACTGTCTCATAGACGTAGGTTAAAAACGGCCTCCCTTTCACCCCTTACAGCCGTCCCTGTCCTCCAAAATGTATTTAAGAATTTTGAAATGTGTTCAAAACTGACTCCAATTTGGGGAATGGCAGTACACCGAGAAAGAGAAATTGTAAGAAAATGATTCAACTTTTAACCTTTACTGTCTCATAGACGTAGGTTAAAAACGGCCTCCCTTTCACCCCTTACAGCCGTCCCTGTCCTCCAAAATGTATTTAAGAATTTTGAAATGTGTTCAAAACTGACTCCAATTTGGGGAGTGGCAGTACACCGAGAAAGAGAAATTGTAAGAAAATGATTCAACTTTTAACCTTTACTGTCTCATAGACGTAGCTTAAAAACGGCCTCCCTATCACCCCTTACAGCCGTCCCTGTCCTCCAAAATGTATTTAAGAATTTTTAAATGTGTTCAAAACTGACTCCAATTTGGGGAGTGGCCATACACCGAGAAAGATGGCAGCAAACTAAGGTCACAAAGTTAATAAACAATTTTAATGCTGGAGCAGAAGCAATAGTGTATGGTCCAATCCTGAATCTCTTACGGCAAATAGCTACGTAAATTCTTTTTTCGATTCTCTGTAGGTCAGGGATGAGAAATTGTAAGAAAATGATTCAACTTTTAACCTTTACTGTCTCATAGACGTAGGTTAAAAACGGCCTCCCTTTCACCCCTTACAGCCGTCCCTGTCCTCCAAAATGTATTTAAGAATTTTTAAATGTGTTCAAAACTGACTCCAATTTGGGGAGTGGCCGTACACCGAGAAAGATAAATTGTAAGAATATGATTAAACTTTTAACCTTTACTGTCTCATAGACGTAGGTTAAAAACGGCCTCCCTTTCACCCCTTACAGCCGTCCCTATCCTCCAAAATGTATTTAAGAATTTTGAAATGTGTTCAAAACTGACTCCAATTTGGGGAGTGGCCGTACACCGAGAAAGATGGCAGCAAACTAAGGTCACAAAGTTAATAAACAATTTTAATGCTGGCGCAGAGGCAATAGTGTATGGTCCAATCCTGAATGTCTTACGGCAAATAGCTACGTAAATTCTTTTTTCGATTCTCTGTAGGTTAGGGATGAGAAATTGTAAGAAAATTATTCAAATTTTAACCTTTACTGTCTCATAGACGTAGGTTAAAAACGGCCTCCCTTTCACCCCTTACAGCCGTCCCTGTCCTCCAAAATGTATTTAAGAATTTTGAAATGTGTTCAAAACTGACTCCAATTTGGGGAGTGGCAGTACACCGAGAAAGAGAAATTGTAAGAAAATGATTCAACTTGTAACCTTTACTGTCTCATAGATGTAGGTTAAAAACGGCCTCCCTTTCACCCCTTACAGCCGTCCCTGTCCTCCAAAATGTATTTAAGAATTTTTAAATGTGTTCAAAACTGACTTCAATTTGGGGAGTGGCCATACACCGAGAAAGATGGCAGCAAACTAAGGTCACAAAGTTAATAAACAATTTTAATGCTGGAGCAGAGGCAATAGTGTATGGTCCAATCCTGAATGTCTTACGGCAAATAGCTACGTAAATTCTTTTTTCGATTCTCTGTAGGTCAGGGATGAGAAATTGTAAGAAAATGATTCAACTTTTAACCTTTACTGTCTCATAGACGTAGGTTAAAAACGGCCTCCCTTTCACCCCTTACAGCCGTCCCTGTCCTCCAAAATGTATTTAAGAATTTTGAAATGTGTTCAAAACTGACTCCAATTTGGGGAGTGGCAGTACACCGAGAAAGAGAAATTGTAAGAAAATGATTCAACTTTTAACCTTTACTGTCTCATAGACGTAGGTTAAAAACGGCCTCCCTTTCACCCCTTACAGCCATCCCTGTCCTCCAAAATGTAATTAAGAATTTTGAAATGTGTTCAAAACTGACTCCAATTTGGGGAGTGGCAGTACACCGAGAAAGAGAAATTGTAAGAAAATGATTCAACTTTTAACCTTTACTGTCTCATAGACGTAGGTTAAAAACGGCCTCCCTTTCACCCCTTACAGCCGTCCCTGTCCTCCAAAATGTATTTAAGAATTTTGAAATGTGTTCAAAACTGACTCCAATTTGGGGAGTTGCCGTACACCGAGAAAGAGAAATTGTAAGAAAATGATTCAACTTTTAACCTTTACTGTCTCATAGACGTAGGTTAAAAACGGCCTCCCTTTCACCCCTTACAGCCGTCCCTGTCCTCCAAAATGTATTTAAGAATTTTGAAATGTGTTCAAAACTGACTCCAATTTGGGGAGTGGCCGTACACCGAGAAAGAGAAATTGTAAGAAAATGATTCAACTTTTAACCTTTACTGTCTCATAGACGTAGGTTAAAAACGGCCTCCCTTTCACCCCTTACAGCCGTCCCTATCCTCCAAAATGTATTTAAGAATTTTGAAATGTGTTTAAAACTGACTCCAATTTGGGGAGTGGCCGTACACCGAGAAAGATGGCAGCAAACTAAGGTCACAAAGTTAATAAACATTTTTAATGCTGGCGCAGAGGCAATAGTGTATGGTCCAATCCTGAATGTCTTACGGCAAATAGCTACGTAAATTCTTTTTTCGATTCTCTGTAGGTCAGGGATGAGAAATTGTAAGAAAATGATTCAACTTTTAACCTTTACTGTCTCATAGACGTAGGTTAAAAACGGCCTCCCTTTCACCCCTTACAGCCGTCCCTGTCCTCCAAAATGTATTTAAGAATTTTGAAATGTGTTCAAAACTGACTCCAATTTGGGGAGTGGCCGTACACCGAGAAAGAGAAATTGTAAGAAAATGATTCAACTTTTAACCTTTACTGTCTCATAGACGTAGGTTAAAAATGGCCTCCCTTTCACCCCTTACAGCCGTCCCTGTCCTCCAAAATGTATTTAAGAATTTTGAAACGTGTTCAAAACTGACTCTAATTTGGGGAGTGGCAGTACACCGAGAAAGAGAAATTGTAAGAAAATGATTCAACTTTTAACCTTTACTGTCTCATAGACGTAGGTTAAAAACGGCCTCCCTTTCACCCCTTACAGCCGTCCCTGTCATCCAAAATGTATTTAAGAATTTTGAAATGTGTTCAAAACTGACTCCAATTTGGGGAGTGGCAGTACACCGAGAAAGAGAAATTGTAAGAAAATGATTCAACTTTTAACCTTTACTGTCTCATAGACGTAGGTTAAAAACGGCCTCCCTTTCACCCCTTACAGCCGTCCCTGTCCTCCAAAATGTATTTAAGAATTTTGAAATGTGTTTAAAACTGACTCCAATTTGGGGAGTGGCCGTACACCGAGAAAGAGAAATTGTAAGAAAATGATTCAACTTTTAACCTTTACTGTCTCATAGACGTAGGTTAAAAACGGCCTCCCTTTCACCCCTTACAGCCGTCCCTATCCTCCAAAATGTATTTAAGAATTTTGAAATGTGTTCAAAACTGACTCCAATTTGGGGAGTGGCCGTACACCGAGAAAGATGGCAGCAAACTAAGGTCACAAAGTTAATAAACAATTTTAATGCTGGCGCAGAGGCAATAGTGTATGGTCCAATCCTGAATGTCTTACGGCAAATAGCTACGTAAATTCTTTTTTCGATTCTCTGTAGGTCAGGGATGAGAAATTGTAAGAAAATGATTCAACTTTTAACCTTTACTGTCTCATAGACGTAGGTTAAAAACGGCCTCCCTTTCACCCCTTACAGCCGTCCCTGTCCTCCAAAATGTATTTAAGAATTTTGAAATGTGTTCAAAACTTACTCCAATTTGGGGAGTGGCCGTACACCGAGAAAGAGAAATTGTAAGAAAATGATTCAACTTTTAACCTTTACTGTCTCATAGATGTAGGTTAAAAACGGCCTCCCTTTCACCCCTTACAGCCGTCCCTGTCCTCCAAAATGTATTTAAGAATTTTGAAATGTGTTCAAAACTGACTCCAATTTGGGGAGTGGCAGAACACCGAGAAAGAGAAATTGTAAGAAAATGATTCAACTTTTAACCTTTACTGTCTCATAGACGTAGGTTAAAAACGGCCTCCCTTTCACCCCTTACAGCCGTCCCTGTCCTCCAAAATGTATTTAGGAATTTTGAAATGTGTTCAAAACTGACTCCAATTTGGGGAGTGGCAGTACACCGAGAAAGAGAAATTGTAAGAAAATGATTCAACTTTTAACCTTTACTGTCTCATAGACGTAGGTTAAAAACGGCCTCCCTTTCACCCCTTACAGCCGTCCCTGTCCTCCAAAATGTATTTAAGAATTTTGAAATGTGTTCAAAACTGACTCCAATTTGGGGAGTGGCCGTACACCGAGAAAGAGAAATTGTAAGAAAATGATTCAACTTTTAACCTTTACTGTCTCATAGACGTAGGTTAAAAACGGCCTCCCTTTCACCCCTTACAGACGTCCCTGTCCTCCAAAATGTATTTAAGAATTTTGAAATGTGTTCAAAACTGACTCCAATTTGGGGAGTTGCCGTACACCGAGAAAGAGAAATTGTAAGAAAATGATTCAACTTTTAACCTTTACTGTCTCATAGACGTAGGTTAAAAACGGCCTCCCTTTCACCCATTACAGCCGTCCCTGTCCTCCAAAATGTATTTAAGAATTTTGAAATGTGTTCAAAACTGACTCCAATTTGGGGAGTGGCAGTACACCGAGAAAGATGGCAGCAAACTAAGGTCACAAAGTTAATAAACAATTTTAATGCTGGCGCAGAGGCAATAGTGTATGGTCCAATCCTGAATGTCTTACGGCAAATAGCTACGTAAATTCTTTTTTCGATTCTCTGTAGGTCAGGGATGAGAAATTATAAGAAAATGATTAAACTTTTAACCTTTACTGTCTCATAGACGTAGGTTAAAAACGGCCTCCCTTTCACCCCTTACAGCCGTCCCTGTCCTCCAAAATGTATTTAAGAATTTTGAAATGTGTTCAAAACTGACTCCAATTTGGGGAGTGGCCGTACACCGAGAAAGAGAAATTGTAAGAAAATGATTCAACTTTTAACCTTTACTGTCTCATAGACGTAGGTTAAAAACAGCCTCCCTTTCACCCCTTACAGCCGTCCCTGTCCTCCAAAATGTATTTAAGAATTTTGAAATGTGTTCAAAACTGACTCCAATTTGGGGAGTGGCAGTACACCGAGAAAGAGAAATTGTAAGAAAATGATTCAACTTTTAACCTTTACTGTCTCATAGACGTAGGTTAAAAACGGCCTCCCTTTCACCCCTTACAGCCGTCCCTGTCCTCCAAAATGTATTTAAGAATTTTGAAATGTGTTCAAAACTGACTCCAATTTGGGGAGTGGCCATACACCGAGAAAGATGGCAGCAAACTAAGGTCACAAAGTTAATAAACAATATTAATGCTGGAGCAGAGGCAATAGTGTATGGTCCAATCCTGAATCTCCTACGGCAAATAGCTACGTAAATTCTTTTTTCGATTCTCTGTAGGTCAGGGATGAGAAACTGTAAGAAAATGATTCAACTTTTAACCTTTACTGTCTCATAGACGTAGGTTAAAAACAGCCTCCCTTTCACCCCTTACAGCCGTCCCTGTCCTCCAAAATGTATTTAAGAATTTTGAAATGTGTTCAAAACTGACTCCAATTTGGGGAGTGGCAGTACACCGAGAAAGAGAAATTGTAAGAAAATTATTCAACTTTTAACCTTTACTGTCTCATAGACGTAGGTTAAAAACGGCCTCCCTTTCACCCCTTACAGCCGTCCCTGTCCTCCAAAATGTATTTAAGAATTTTGAAATGTGTTCAAAACTGACTCCAATTCGGGGAGTGGCCGTACACCGAGAAAGAGAAATTGTAAGAAAATGATTCAACTTTTAACCTTTACTGTCTCATAGACGTAGGTTAAAAACGGCCTCCCTTTCACCCCTTACAGCCGTCCCTGTCCTCCAAAATGTATTTAAGAATTTTGAAATGTGTTCAAAACTGACTCCAATTTGGGGAGTAGCAGTACACCGAGAAAGAGAAATTGTAAGAAAATGATTCAACTTTTAACCTTTACTGTCTCATAGACGTAGGTTAAAAACGGCCTCCCTTTCACCCCTTACAGCCGTCCCTGTCCTCCAAAATGTATTTAAGAATTTTGAAATGTGTTCAAAACTGACTCCAATTTGGGGAGTGGCAGTACACCGAGAAAGAGAAATTGTAAGAAAATGATTCAACTTTTAACCTTTACATAGACGTAGGTTAAAAACGGCCTCCCTATCACCCCTTACAGCCGTCCCTGTCCTCCAAAATGTATTTAAGAATTTTGAAATGTGTTCAAAACTGACTCCAATTTGGGGAGTGGCCATACACCGAGAAAGATGGCAGCAAACTAAGGTCACAAAGTTAATAAACAATTTTAATGCTGGAGCAGAAGCAATAGTGTATGGTCCAATCCTGAATCTCTTACGGCAAATAGCTACGTAAATTCTTTTTTCGATTCTCTGTAGGTCAGGGATGAGAAATTGTAAGAAAATGATTCAACTTTTAACCTTTACTGTCTCATAGACGTAGGTTAAAAACGGCCTCCCTTTCACCCCTTACAGCCGTCCCTGTCCTCCAAAATGTATTTAAGAATTTTGAAATGTGTTCAAAACTGACTCCAATTTGGGGAGTGGCCGTACACCGAGAAAGAGAAATTGTAAGAATATGATTAAACTTTTAACCTTTACTGTCTTATAGACGTAGGTTAAAAACGGCCTCCCTTTCACCCCTTACAGCCGTCCCTATCCTCCAAAATGTATTTAAGAATTTTGAAATGTGTTCAAAACTGACTCCAATTTGGGGAGTGGCCGTACACCGAGAAAGATGGCAGCAAACTAAGGTCACAAAGTTAATAAACAATTTTAATGCTGGAGCAGAGGCAATAGTGTATGGTCCAATCCTGAATGTCTTACGGCAAATAGCTACGTAAATTCTTTTTTCGATTCTCTGTAGGTCAGGGATGAGAAATTGTAAGAAAATGATTCAACTTTTAACCTTTACTGTCTCATAGACGTAGGTTAAAAACGGCCTCACTTTCATCCCTTACAGCCGTCCCTGTCCTCCAAAATGTATTTAAGAATTTTGAAATGTGTTCAAAACTGACTCCAATTTGGGGAGTGGCCGTACACCGAGAAAGATGGCAGCAAACTAAGGTCACAAAGTTAATAAACAATTTTAATGCTGGCGCAGAGGCAATAGTGTATGGTCCAATCCTGAATGTCTTATGGCAAATAGCTACGTAAATTCTTTTTTCGATTCTCTGTAGGTCAGGGATGAGAAATTGTAATAAAATGATTCAACTTTTAACCTTTACTGTCTCATAGACGTAGGTTAAAAACGGCCTCCCTTTCACCCCTTACAGCCGTCCCTATCCTCCAAAATGTATTTAAGAATTTTGAAATGTGTTCAAAACTGACTCCAATTTGGGGAGTGGCCGTACACCGAGAAAGATGGCAGCAAACTAAGGTCACAAAGTTATTAAACAATTTTAATGCTGGAGCAGAGGCAATAGTGTATGGTCCAATCCTGAATGTCTTACGGCAAATAGCTACGTAAAATTCTTTTTTCGATTCTCTGTAGGTCAGGGATGAGAAATTGTAAGAAAATGATTCAACTTTTAACCTTTACTGTCTCATAGACGTAGGTTAAAAACGGCCTCCCTTTCACCCCTTACAGCCGTCCCTGTCCTCCAAAATGTATTTAAGAATTTTGAAATGTGTTCAAAACTGACTCCAATTTGGGGAGTGGCCGTACACCGAGAAAGAGAAATTGTAAGAAAATGATTCAACTTTTAACCTTTACTGTCTCATAGACGTAGGTTAAAAACGGCCTCCCTTTCACCCCTTACAGCCGTCCCTATCCTCCAAAATGTATTTAAGAATTTTGAAATGTGTTCAAAACTGACTCCAATTTGGGGAGTGGCCGTACACCGAGAAAGATGGCAGCAAACTAAGGTCACAAAGTTAATAAACAATTTTAATGCTGGCGCAGAGGCAATAGTGTATGGTCCAATCCTGAATGTCTTACGGCAAATAGCTACGTAAATTCTTTTTTCGATTCTCTGTAGGTCAGGGATGAGAAATTGTAAGAAAATGATTCAACTTTTTACCTTTACTGTCTCATAGACGTAGGTTAAAAACGTCCTCCCTTTCACCCCTTACAGCCGTCCCTGTCCTCCAAAATGTATTTAAGAATTTTGAAATGTGTTCAAAACTGACTCCAATTTGGGGAGTGGCCGTACACCGAGAAAGAGAAATTGTAAGAAAATGATTCAACTTTTAACCTTTACTGTCTCATAGACGTAGGTTAAAAACGGCCTCCCTTTCACCCCTTACAGCCGTCCCTGTCCTCCAAAATGTATTTAAGAATTTTGAAATGTGTTAAAACTGACTCCAATTTGGGGAGTGGCCGTACACCGAGAAAGATGGCAGCAAACTAAGGTCACAAAGTTAATAAACAATTTTAATGCTGGAGCGGAGGCAATAGTGTATGGTCCAATCCTGAATCTCTTACGGCAAATAGCTACGTAAATTCTTTTTTCGATTCTCTGTAGGTCAGGGATGAGAAATTGTAAGAAAATGATTCAACTTTTAACCTTTACTGTCTCATAGACGTAGGTTAAAAACGGCCTCCCTTTCACCCCTTACAGCCGTCCCTGTCCTCCAAAATGTATTTAAGAATTTTGAAATGTGTTCAAAACTGACTCCAATTTGGGGAGTGGCAGTACACCGAGAAAGAGAAATTGTAAGAAAATGATTCAACTTTTAACCTTTACATAGACGTAGGTTAAAAACGGCCTCCCTATCACCCCTTACAGCCGTCCCTGTCCTCCAAAATGTATTTAAGAATTTTGAAATGTGTTCAAAACTGACTCCAATTTGGGGAGTGGCCATACACCGAGAAAGATGGCAGCAAACTAAGGTCACAAAGTTAATAAACAATTTTAATGCTGGAGCAGAAGCAATAGTGTATGGTCCAATCCTGAATCTCTTACGGCAAATAGCTACGTAAATTCTTTTTTCGATTCTCTGTAGGTCAGGGATGAGAAATTGTAAGAAAATGATTCAACTTTTAACCTTTACTGTCTCATAGACGTAGGTTAAAAACGGCCTCCCTTTCACCCCTTACAGCCGTCCCTGTCCTCCAAAATGTATTTAAGAATTTTGAAATGTGTTCAAAACTGACTCCAATTTGGGGAGTGGCCGTACACCGAGAAAGAGAAATTGTAAGAATATGATTAAACTTTTAACCTTTACTGTCTCATAGACGTAGGTTAAAAACGGCCTCCCTTTCACCCCTTACAGCCGTCCCTATCCTCCAAAATGTATTTAAGAATTTTGAAATGTGTTCAAAACTGACTCCAATTTGGGGAGTGGCCGTACACCGAGAAAGATGGCAGCAAACTAAGGTCACAAAGTTAATAAACAATTTTAATGCTGGAGCAGAGGCAATAGTGTATGGTCCAATCCTGAATGTCTTACGGCAAATAGCTACGTAAATTCTTTTTTTGATTCTCTGTAGGTTGTGGTATATAAATAAATAATACCGGATCTATTTTTGAATGAATGAATGAATAACAGATAGCTCAATAAAATAAGAGTCAAGATTCGAGGTAGTAGGAGTTTCTGCAGGTTTATTACAGCATAAGGACAGGATCAGGACAACCTGCATAGGATGACCCAGCAGCTGCTGGGGCTTGGTCTGGGATGAGCGCGCTAACTTTTAATAACAATACATTGACTTATATACATAGCGCAAACACATAGCATTACATTGCAGTAGGCGTAGCAGTGGGTGGAGCAGAAGGCGTGACGCGTAGCAGTCGCGAAAGATAACAGTAAAAAGAGGTGTAACTGGGAGTATACTTAGACATGTGATGCAAACGTAACAGAATATGTCATGAATGGGCGGAAACATAGGAGGGGGCTACCTAAGGAGCCGGGACCTCTAACCTAATGGTGCGCGAAAACTGGCAATGACGTGTTACTAGGAGAAACTGGGGGCTACGAACTCTGTGCTAGGAGCAGAGACTAGAGTCTGGAGGGTCGGAGCGACATGTACCTAAACCCTATCTGGTATCTGATGTTTAGGGAACATGTTGATATAAACTAGGAGTCATGAGGGGAAAAGCTAACTTGACTCTAAGACTGGACCATACATTATTCTACATGTAGTGCGTGATGAAGAATATTAAATGACCATTAAATACAGTATTTCTCTAACATGGAGACGAGAAGGCTAGACAATGACGGAAACTATTGATGCAGTTCAGTAGCTCAGGAATGCAGAGAAGGAGGACTGAACTGATAACTGGAACTATAACATACTTTTGGCAGACTCAGAGGCAGAGCCAAGCTGCACCGGGCACTGCGAAGCAGGAAGTAAGTGAAGGGTCGAGGATACAGGTGGGGGCTGTATCGCTCCTCAGCGAGGCTTTCAGGAGACAGGAGCTGAATCTGATGTCCGGGCCCTTTTGAGGCCTGGAAACGGGGACTTTATACTGGAATAACGTGCACACTAAGAAACGTGGCAACATAACTTTACCTAGGCCTGATATTCGTAGTATTCACGAGGACTGGAAAATGACATACTAGAGGTGGACACAACTGGAATTGCGTCATTAATCGGACATGGGGAATAACATATGCATATTGGTCATGCACACATAACATATGATGGATGAGGCGTAGGGACACAGAACATGGCAAAATTTACTTTTCCACATTCCCTCCTTGTCACTACGTTTCCATCAGGAAACATCAATTTTCATGATACCATCTATCATTTCATACAGTACCATTTGCTCGTCTCGAATTGTCTTGGAACGGGATTTAGAACGGGGCTTGGGACTAGGAATACAAGAGGTAGCACACATGCTGCAAATCGCAGGGCCACATTGTATACAGAGGCAGCAGCTAAATATGATCGCTACTGCAATACCTAAAAAGGACAGGACTTTCCATCCCCATGCGGAAATTATATTCCAGAACCAACCTGACCATGTCCAGGTGCCTGGATCTTGATGTAACAGATGGGCAATTTTATGGAGTCTGGTTATAGCTGAATAAACAGACGGCGCGTTATTTGGAATGAAAATGCAGCAACTAGATCCGATGACTCTACAGGCCCCGCCCCTATCGGCCAGTATGACGTCAAGGACGAGACGATTTTGCAAAACGACAAATCTCATAGCAGATTGTTCTTCGGTTAGGTTACCTAGAGCAGAGGCAGTCTCATTTACTACAGCTTCAAGGGTTCTTGTTAACCTACGGATCAGTTTACTATTCTGGACAGGTCCTACAAAGAAGAAGAAACCTTTATTGAAATCTGTATACTGTTCTAGAGTAGTTTCAGTATAATCGACAATTGGGGACTCCCTTCTATGTCTAATGTGTACTAGATGTGTGTTTCTGTGATAATCAGATGGGGCTAGGAAAACAGGTGGCAGTAAGAAAGCAATGTAACAGGTTCCCTCCCAATCGAGGGGCAGACGGACATATGCAGTTTGACCACAAATAAAATAAGAATGACGTGAAGCTTTGAAAACAGATTTCCCACTGTCACTATACTGGATAACAGTAGTACAATCACTATGTCCTACGTGTACGGAACCATAACTACGGACACATAATTCGCCTTTGACAGGTAGTACTGAAATAGCAGGTAAGTCTGGAGTAGTATCAGACTGAACATTCAGGACCATGAAATTCGACGAATAATTACCTAAATTATAAACTTCATTTTCTAGATCTAAACCTGTTCTGTGGGGAAGACCTTGCTTGTCTGGAAAACATGTACTGTTAAGAAAAGACATATCTGTTGAGGATGACGTTAACGTGGACCATGCTCCACACGAACCATTATGTGAGAATGGATAAGGAAACAGTGGCAGAACTCCCTTCGGTGTCTGAAAAGGGGGGAGTCGACCACACACCCAACAATTAGTGGCATTGCTGGTCTGGTGTGAATAATGTAACATACGGATAAATGTGTTGTTGCGCATAGCGAGGCGGTATGAATATTCGTGAGGAGGCAGATCACTAAACGTGTGCTCTACTGTAGCATTAGCAGACATATTAGCATGAGGAACTGGAAAATACAGATAGAACGCATAGCTGGTGCAGGAAATCAAAATGCTGATGAATAATACGAAACTCAGAAAAACGATACATTGAATTGAGTTATTACTGACTTTCTCACTATGGGGGTCTATTTTATACATGTCAGAAACAATCTAACCGTTTCACCTAGGGGAGGACTTATACAATCAAACTGACTGACTTATTTTACTAGACCTGAGCTTTAACTTATACTCCTGTTGCGGAGTTTTCTCTAACAAGGGAGGGGTTGTAATAATGTCTTGTGCGGGACAGTCCTTAAGAGCAATATTCTGGCAGTCCTTCAAATCCTGGGAAATGTTTTTAGAAACGGATTTCAGTCCTTTAAAAAGTTTAACATGAGACAGGTGGATCCATCCTTTTCTGCCTTCCAACTTGACGGCAGTACGAGTGGTCAAGAGGACCTGACGTGGCTCCTTCCAACGTGGTTCCAGCGGACTTGATCTGTCGAAATTCCGGACCATCACTAGGGAGCCTGGAACGATTTCATGTGGTGCCACCTCGGTATTGTCTGGAAAGGCGGCAGCAACCTGTGAACGACATGAGTTGAGGGCAGACATCAAGGAAGCTAGGTAATCTGTCAGCATATTACATGAAACATCGGTAATACTTCGGGGTCTAGGAGTACCCCACATGTTAGGGGGGCGGCCGAATACGACCTCATACGGGGACAGACCTGATCTGGAATGTGCGACCATGCGCATATAAAACAAAGCGACTGGCAGAGCTACTAACCAGTCCACACCTTTTTCTTTACAAACTTTGGCAATGCGGATTTTCAGAGTCTGATTATGTCTCTCTACGAGACCGGCTGCTTCAGGATGGCGTACACAATGGAACTTCCACTGGTACCCTAACAAAAGGGAAACGTGCTTCATTAACTCTGAGGAGAATGGCTGACCGTTATCGGAATATACGACTCTAGGGAGTCCGTATCTAGGGAAAAATTCACGAACCAACTGCTTGGCAGTGGTCGCGGCTGTGTAATCTGGGACTGGATATGCTTCTGTCCACCTGGACAAAGCGCATACAACTACAAGGACATACTTGAAACCTCGACATCGCTCCATCTGAATATAATCCATCTGGAGGACCTCAAAAGGGTGGTCAGGGGGCTGGAAACCACCTTGTTCCACCGGGACACTTTTACCTGGATTAAACTGACAACATATCATACAGGTACGGACTTTCTGCTTGGCTGCAGCTCGTAAATGCTTGTTGAACCAAATGTTCTGGATACTGTCTAACATAGCTTTTTCTCCTAAATGTGCTGGACTATGTGCGGTATTGATAGTGACTTGAACCATAGAATCGGGGAGAAACCATGTGGCTCTACCCTTCGTTAACCATCCTTGATCTGTCTGGACCCCTCCTTGTTCAGACCATTTCTTGATTTCATCGGGAGTAGCGTGTAACTGTATATCTATGACGTCTTGAGTAGGGTCCTTAACTGTCATGCATGTAGTCGGATCTGGAGTATGTGTCTGATTAACTGGAATGTCTGGAGTCTGTGCTGTAAGCTTGGCTGTGCGGTCTGCTAGATCATTACCTTGGGAAATGATGTCAGTAACTTTCGTATGTGCTTTGCATTTCATGATAGCAATAGATGTCGGTAAATGTATGGCATCTAACAGGGCTTGAATAAGGAGACCGTGCTGAATCTTGGTTCCATGAGAAGTCATGAAACCTCTCTCCTGCCAGAGCACTCCGAAGTCGTGTACAACTCCGAATGCGTAACGTGAATCTGTGTAAACATTAACTTTCAGGTTCTTGGCGTGTATACAGGCTTGTGTCAGAGCGACTAGCTCTGCTGCTTGAGCGGACAGGGTGTCAATACGGTGTGTTTCAATAACTTCGGTGTCAGTAGTTACTGCATATGCTGCGACTAGTTCTCCTGTACTAGTTCTCATACATGAACCATCCACATAAAGTGTCAGGTCGGGATCTGGTAACGGAATGTCTGTCAGGTCTTGTCTTGGCTTTGTCGTAATATTAACTACTTCCACACAGTCATGTGTGTCTGGATTTGAATTAACTGATGGTAACAGTGTAGCAGGATTCAGAACGTTGCAGCGTCTAATTTCTATGTGTGGCTGGAACAGTGTCAATTCATAACCTGTTAAACGTGCAATTGTCAAGTGCTGTGTTTGTGTTCGGTTTAAAAGAACTTCTACTGAATGTGGAACTTGTACTGTCAGGGAGTGCCCTAAAACTATGGAATCACTTTGTCTGATAGCTAGTGCTGTGGCTGCAACTGACTTGAGGCACGCAGGCAACGCCTGGGCGACTGGATCTAATGTGCTCGAAAAATAAGCACAGGGCTTGTATTGTCCTGCTTGATCTTGTGTGAGAACAGATAATGCTGTACCTTCACGTTCAGTAACGAAAAGTGTAAAAGGCTTACTGTAGTTCGGTGTAGCTAGAACTGGAGCTTGACATAGGGCTTTCTTTAACTCATTGAAACTAAGTGTATGTTCAGATGTCCAAGGGAGGACAGTCGATACGGCTGCCTCCTGTGTCGTTAACTGTATCAGTGGCTTGGCTAGAAATGCATACTGGGAAATCCATTGTCTACAATAAGAAGTAAGGCCGATAAAAGCACGTACCTCCTTCTGGGTTCTGGGCTGGGGAAGACTCGCTATTAACTGGATACGGTCTGGTGTCAACTGCCTACCCCTCTTGGACAGCAAGTGTCCCAAGTATACCACTTGCTGGACACAGAATTGAAGCTTCGAAGGTGACACTTTGTGCCCCATCTCGGCTAGAAAATACAAAACTGTAAGTGATGCTCGCTCGCAGTCACGTTCAGAACGGGCTGTGATCAGTAGATCATCGACATACTGGAGTAGGGCAGTGTCAGTTGGCATGTGAATGTTGTCTAGTTGTCTCTTGAGTGCCTGACTGTAAATACTAGGACTTTCTGTGAAACCTTGAGGAGCGCGTGTAAACATATAGCTCCTTCCATTTAAACAAAATCCGAAAAGAAACTGGCTGTCTGGATGAATTGGAACACTAAAAAATGCATTCTTGAGGTCAATGACAGTGAAAAACGTGGCTTCGGAATCAATAGCTGTTAATAGGGAAGAAATGTCTGGGACAACTGGGTACTGAGGAATAATACATTTGTTAAGCTCTCGTAAATCAATCACTAATCGATATACTGGGGGTGCATTTGGATCAGTACGTTTCATGACTGGAATGATCGGAGAATTACATACATTGGAGTCAGTTTCTACAACTACTCCTTGAGCCATGAGCTCGTCAATAATTTTGGATAAGGCTGCTACAGCCTCAGGTGGCAATCTGTACTGTCTGATTCGGGGTAACACTACGCCTGGTTTGAGAGTCACACGATGGGGTGTGATTTGCATGTAACCTACATCAGTTGGACCTTGCGCCCATAAGTGCTGCGGAACATTAGACAATCTTGAATCAAAATCTCGTAATACATAGTGACCCTTAAAGTCACGTAGGAACAGACGTATTCCCTCTGGGGAACAGCATATGACTGCACCTAATTCTTTCAATGTCTTAATACCTAATAGGTTTTCTGGACATGACTTAGTAAGTAACAGATCAGTAGTACGGGACAATGGACCTACTTCTAGAGTGACTGGCTTTGATATCTCATTAACTATTGGCTTTCCTGAAAATCCAAGGGAAACATTTCTTGAGCCTGAGAGCGGAGCCCCTGGAACTTCGGCATGACTAATTGTGGTCCTACTTGCCCCTGTATCGATCAAAAACTTTCTGTCTTTCCCTAATACTTGACTGTGAACATAGGGACCTTCTTGATCTACAGGTATCTCGATGAGAGGCAAGCCTACCTCCCTCTCTAGGCTGTTTCATGAATATGACTGGTACTCTGGATACTCGGACTGTGCATACTGATACATCTGTGATGTAACGTGCTGTGTTGCAGCAATAGGCTGCGGAGCTGTAACTGTCTGTTGTGCATTCTGTGGCTGAGGAATCTGTGAAACTTGTTCTTGTCTAGGCGGACGTGGTCTTTCTTTAGTCTTACCAGTAGCTATGTTGTGTTTCAGAACTGCACACTCGTTTATAAAATGACCTGGCTGTTTACAATAATTGCAGTTCCCTTTAACGGGAGCTGCAGGATGACTGGCTTGATTCGGACCCCTCTTCTGACTGTCTTGAGGAACAGATTGTGCAACTAGCACTTTCATTTTCGTGTCTTTCATACGTTTTCTCTCGTGTTCTTGCTCTTCCCTGATTCTATTCTGGTGATACTGGAGCATCTGGAGCATCTGGGACGGGGTATTTGCTTGCCAGGTGCTTTCGACTTTCAAAACTCGGTTTTTAATTGGTGGACTTGAATTCTCGACTAATTTAGTAACGAAAAGATGAGGGTATGACTCACTACTTGTCTTGAGACCACTGTTAATACTAAAACATTTTTCAAATCTAGAATAAAAATCACTAATATCTTCGTCTTGTTTCTGTTTACAGGCTGAGATTGCATCCCAGTCTTCCTTCCTAGTTGTCAATAATCTGGGTAAAACTTGAATCAGTAATTCTGGTAATTCTTTACATTTATCTCCAAGACCGGTACCTGGTACTCGTGCCTTGTCTTCAGCTTCTAGAGCTGCCCAATCGATCTTTTTCTCTCCCACCTCCCATTCTTTTTCCTTTAGCTTTTCATATACCCCTGCGGGTAGCAGGACCTTTAACATTTTAATGATATCTGGGTAAGTGTATTCTCCCATACGGAGCATGTCTTTTAATTCTCTATGGAACCCTGCTGGATCTTTGTCATGACAGGGAATTAATTTCTTCATTTCAAGAAGTTCCATCTTTGAAATCGGAGTGTATACAAACACTCGTTGCATTACGCCACCCGCCCCTTGGACTGGGTGGACTTCTCGTAACGGATTCTGTCTGTCTATGTAAAACGGTTTACTTTCTGGGGGTGAGACATGAACAAAATGCGGGTTCAGGAACGTTCTATACTTGTGACGCTGTTCTAGAATGACACTAATTAAATCGGTACCTAGACCTCTCCATCTATACTGGAGTAACTCGTTCAGAATATCATGCAACGGACCTGGATCAGAATGTTGACCCTCATACGGAGTAATGAGGTGCTGGATCATATACATACCCACCAGTCGTTGCTCGGCTGGGGGCAGTTTCAGAAACATTTGTGCCACTATTTCGTCTGGAAAAGTGGTAGAATCAGTAATCCATCGGACTGCTGATCGGGCTAGTTCTTGTTCATGCATGGTACTTAATTCACTGTAACCGACTCGTGATTTCAGAATGTGATCGGTAGCTTGAAATACTTGTTCTAGAGAACCTAGTTCTGGTGCTGGATGATGAAAAACAGACTTGTGTTCTAGACGTAAAGGACGATCTGGAAATCTAGATTTTCCTACATACGCTATTCTGGCGGAATTCTCGTCTTCCTCTTCAGGATCAGAGATACTTTCTTTCTCGCTTACTTGTGCTGCTTTACGCTGGTCGTGTAACCTTATTATTTCTTTACGAATTTTCTTGTACATACTCTCCATAGCACTAATGGTCTTGTGCTTACCCTCGGCTATATTATCACTCCACCTTGTCAGGATTCTCATTTCGGCCGAATCTTTAGACGGGTAATCTTGTTCTCTTATTAGACAATTGATCAGGAACTTTAATATCATGAGCTGGATCTCGGCTTTCCTTTGAGACATAATCTCGCCAATACTTTCTGGATCATCCCCTGTACGGATGAAACGATATATTCTGTCTAGATCTTCTTTCATATTCGGCAAGGTGACTAGATACTCGGTCACTCTCCTTACACGTAAGGAATATAAAACCATATTATATTCGCCTGGAACTGGATCATAGACACATTCGTTAAGGGTTTGCCTGATTTCTGTAACAGACTGATGTTTGGGCGTGCGCTGTAACGCTTGAGCATGTAATTCGAGTAATGTTAAACGCTTGTGTGGCGGCGGGGTTTGAGGAAGACCTCCTCCTGCGGCCCCTAGACTAGAATCGTCGACTGACATTCTTCGTCCTGGCAGGGTCGGTAATTGTAACGTGGGCTGGACTTGTATGACGGACTGGGCCGGGGGAGCTGTTAAGGGCACCCCGGTGTCTGGAGGAGCATGAATTACCTGGTTTACAGGGACTGGCGGAGCGCGAACAGGATTTGCATATTCGGGGACTGTGTCGTCCAAATAGGACGAAATAAAAATATCAGCTGCGGTCGGTTTGTGACGTAGCTTGGTCGGAACTAATGGCGGCGGGAAATTACTGGATGCCTCTGGGGTCGCTTTTGGCAAACCTTCGGAAAGGAGAGGATACATACCCTTAATGAGGGCATGCCTCTGTCTGTCTGACTGTTCGGCTTTGACTTGTTCACCTATCTCGATTAATTCTCTTTCTTGGGCTCGTTCTTGGGATTCTCTACTTAACTCTGACTTTCTGACTTCCTTTTCCGTTCTTCTATGCGCTTCTTTACGCCATAACTCGATGGCATCTTTCTGTGACTGTCTGGCTTTCTTTTTCCATAATGCTTCTTCTACTCGCATGATACATTCGGCATCCCATGTACCCGATACGGGCCATCTATACTTTTCTTCTAACTGTTTGGTATACTCTACCCATAAATCTAGATACATTATGGCGCTTATGCCATGTTTCTGATACATAAAGTGACCTGGACTGTCCCTAGGCGGGACAGGAACCGCTTCCTCTAACAGACCCTTTCTAGTTTTTAACTGACGTAACTTGGAAAATATAGGCATGACTGAACTGTAATCTGGACACAATACAATACACAATAAAAACACGAAATCACATCGCACTCATACCACAACAGTAAAATACATGAAGAACATTATAAATAACAGTTCGAACAGAATATTACCTGGAATACTGAGAACAGAAATAGAACAGAATTTCTCGAGAACGGAACAGACTAGAGTTACTGGATGCACTGCTGTAACAGTACGGAACATACCGGTCCCATAAAGGGACGCATCAAGACCCGTATCCACCTAGGTGAACACTTCGTTTGTGAGTCTGGGCACCACCAACCCACGGACCAGGAGTCAATTTAGATTGGTCCTGTCTAGATACTACCCCAGCAATGGTACTCACCGGGCAGCACGGAATGGAAGGCCTCGGACTGGACTGGACGACGGACGACGAACTTCGGACTTCAGTTACAGGTGGGCCTCCGGATACCTCGGACCTTGGACTCTCGGCTTGGGCTCTGGTCGGGACTCGCCGCGTTCCTCCACCGTCTCGTTCGGATGCTGGACCGCCTCCTCCGTCTCCTCCGTGGGCCTGAGGGATACTTGGAGCAGAAATATCTGCCAGTGCACGGTATGGTTCCGTCACGACTGCAGAGGGTCAGGGGGTCGGCGTGGCTTCACCGACGCGTGGGGAAAGGGCAAGTCCCTGTTCGGGCGCCATTATGTGGTATATAAATAAATAATACCGGATCTATTTTTGAATGAATGAATGAATAACAGATAGCTCAATAAAATAAGAGTCAAGATTCGAGGTAGTAGGAGTTTCTGCAGGTTTATTACAGCATAAGGACAGGATCAGGACAACCTGCATAGGATGACCCAGCAGCTGCTGGGGCTTGGTCTGGGATGAGCGTGCTAACTTTTAATAACAATACATTGACTTATATACATAGCGCAAACACATAGCATTACATTGCAGTAGGCGTAGCAGTGGGTGGAGCAGAAGGCGTGACGCGTAGCAGTCGCGAAAGATAACAGTAAAAAGAGGTGTAACTGGGAGTATACTTAGACATGTGATGCAAACGTAACAGAATATGTCATGAATGGGCGGAAACATAGGAGGGGGCTACCTAAGGAGCCGGGACCTCTAACCTAATGGTGCGCGAAAACTGGCAATGACGTGTTACTAGGAGAAACTGGGGGCTACGAACTCTGTGCTAGGAGCAGAGACTAGAGTCTGGAGGGTCGGAGCGACATGTACCTAAACCCTATCTGGTATCTGATGTTTAGGGAACATGTTGATATAAACTAGGAGTCATGAGGGGAAAAGCTAACTTGACTCTAAGACTGGACCATACATTATTCTACATGTAGTGCGTGATGAAGAATATTAAATGACCATTAAATACAGTATTTCTCTAACATGGAGACGAGAAGGCTAGACAATGACGGAAACTATTGATGCAGTTCAGTAGCTCAGGAATGCAGAGAAGGAGGACTGAACTGATAACTGGAACTATAACATACTTTTGGCAGACTCAGAGGCAGAGCCAAGCTGCACCGGGCACTGCGAAGCAGGAAGTAAGTGAAGGGTCGAGGATACAGGTGGGGGCTGTATCGCTCCTCAGCGAGGCTTTCAGGAGACAGGAGCTGAATCTGATGTCCGGGCCCTTTTGAGGCCTGGAAACGGGGACTTTATACTGGAATAACGTGCACACTAAGAAACGTGGCAACATAACTTTACCTAGGCCTGATATTCGTAGTATTCACGAGGACTGGAAAATGACATACTAGAGGTGGACACAACTGGAATTGCGTCATTAATCGGACATGGGGAATAACATATGCATATTGGTCATGCACACATAACATATGATGGATGAGGCGTAGGGACACAGAACATGGCAAAATTTACTTTTCCACAAGGTCAGGGATGAGAAATTGTAAGAAAATGATTCAACTTTTAACCTTTACTGTCTCATAGACGTAGGTTAAAAGCGGCCTCACTTTCACCCCTTACAGCCGTCCCTGTCCTCCAAAATGTATTTAAGAATTTTGAAATGTGTTAAAAACTGACTCCAATTTGGGGAGTGGCCGTACACCGAGAAAGATGGCAGCAAACTAAGGTCACAAAGTTAATAAACAATTTTAATGCTGGCGCAGAGGCAATAGTGTATGGTCCAATCCTGAATGTCTTATGGCAAATAGCTACGTAAATTCTTTTTTCGATTCTCTGTAGGTCAGGGATGAGAAATTGTAATAAAATGATTCAACTTTTAACCTTTACTGTCTCATAGACGTAGGTTAAAAACGGCCTCCCTTTCACCCCTTACAGCCGTCCCTATCCTCCAAAATGTATTTAAGAATTTTGAAATGTGTTCAAAACTGACTCCAATTTGGGGAGTGGCCGTACACCGAGAAAGATGGCAGCAAACTAAGGTCACAAAGTTATTAAACAATTTTAATGCTGGAGCAGAGGCAATAGTGTATGGTCCAATCCTGAATGTCTTACGGCAAATAGCTACGTAAAATTCTTTTTTCGATTCTCTGTAGGTCAGGGATGAGAAATTGTAAGAAAATGATTCAACTTTTAACCTTTACTGTCTCATAGACGTAGGTTAAAAACGGCCTCCCTTTCACCCCTTACAGCCGTCCCTGTCCTCCAAAATGTATTTAAGAATTTTGAAATGTGTTCAAAACTGACTCCAATTTGGGGAGTGGCCGTACACCGAGAAAGAGAAATTGTAAGAAAATGATTCAACTTTTAACCTTTACTGTCTCATAGACGTAGGTTAAAAACGGCCTCCCTTTCACCCCTTACAGCCGTCCCTATCCTCCAAAATGTATTTAAGAATTTTGAAATGTGTTCAAAACTGACTCCAATTTGGGGAGTGGCCGTACACCGAGAAAGATGGCAGCAAACTAAGGTCACAAAGTTAATAAACAATTTTAATGCTGGCGCAGAGGCAATAGTGTATGGTCCAATCCTGAATGTCTTACGGCAAATAGCTACGTAAATTCTTTTTTCGATTCTCTGTAGGTCAGGGATGAGAAATTGTAAGAAAATGATTCAACTTTTAACCTTTACTGTCTCATAGACGTAGGTTAAAAACGTCCTCCCTTTCACCCCTTACAGCCGTCCCTGTCCTCCAAAATGTATTTAAGAATTTTGAAATGTGTTCAAAACTGACTCCAATTTGGGGAGTGGCCGTACACCGAGAAAGAGAAATTGTAAGAAAATGATTCAACTTTTAACCTTTACTGTCTCATAGACGTAGGTTAAAAACGGCCTCCCTTTCACCCCTTACAGCCGTCCCTGTCCTCCAAAATGTATTTAAGAATTTTGAAATGTGTTAAAACTGACTCCAATTTGGGGAGTGGCCGTACACCGAGAAAGATGGCAGCAAACTAAGGTCACAAAGTTAATAAACAATTTTAATGCTGGAGCGGAGGCAATAGTGTATGGTCCAATCCTGAATCTCTTACGGCAAATAGCTACGTAAATTCTTTTTTCGATTCTCTGTAGGTCAGGGATGAGAAATTGTAAGAAAATGATTCAACTTTTAACCTTTACTGTCTCATAGACGTAGGTTAAAAACGGCCTCCCTTTCACCCCTTACAGCCGTCCCTGTCCTCCAAAATTTATTTAAGAATTTTGAAATGTGTTCAAAACTGACTCCAATTTGGGGAGTGGCCGTACACCGAGAAAGAGAAATTGTAAGAAAATGATTCAACTTTTAACCTTTACTGTCTCATAGACGTAGGTTAAAAACGGCCTCCCTTTCACCCCTTACAGCCGTCCCTGTCCTCCAAAATGTATTTAAGAATTTTGAAATGTGTTCAAAACTGACTCCAATTTGGGGAGTGGCAGTACACCGAGAAAGAGAAATTGTAAGAAAATGATTCAACTTTTAACCTTTACTGTCTCATAGACGTAGGTTAAAAACGGCCTCCCTTTCACCCATTAAAGCCGTCCCTGTCCTCCAAAATGTATTTAAGAATTTTGAAATGTGTTCAAAACTGACTCCAATTTGGGGAGTGGCAGTACACCGAGAAAGAGAAATTGTAAGAAAATGATTCAACTTTTAACCTTTACTGTCTTATAGACGTAGGTTAAAAACGGCCTCCCTTTCACCCCTTACAGCCGTCCCTGTCCTCCAAAATGTATTTAAGAATTTTGAAATGTGTTCAAAACTGACTCAAATTTGGGGAGTGGCCGTACACCGAGAAAGAGAAATTGTAAGAAAATGATTCAACTTTTAACCTTTACTGTCTCATAGACGTAGGTTAAAAACGGCCTCCCTTTCACCCCTTACAGCCGTCCCTGTCCTCCAAAATGAATTTAAGAATTTTGAAATGTGTTCAAAACTGACTCCAATTTGGGGAGTGGACATACACCGAGAAAGATGGCAGCAAACTAAGGTCACAAAGTTAATAAACAATATTAATGCTGGAGCAGAGGCAATAGTGTATGGTCCAATCCTGAATCTCTTACGGCAAATAGCTACGTAAATTCTTTTTTCGATTCTCTGTAGGTCAGGGATGAGAAATTGTAAGAAAATGATTCAACTTTTAACCTTTATTGTCTCATAGACGTAGGTTAAAAACGGCCTCCCTTTCACCCCTTACAGCCGTCCCTGTCCTCCAAAATGGATTTAAGAATTTTGAAATGTGTTCAAAACTGACTCCAATTTGGGGAGTGGCAGTACACCGAGAAAGAGAAATTGTAAGAAAATTATTCAACTTTTAACCTTTACTGTCTCATAGACGTAGGTTAAAAACGGCCTCCCTTTCACCCCTTACAGCCGTCCCTGTCCTCCAAAATGTATTTACGAATTTTGAAATGTGTTCAAAACTGACTCCAATTTGGGGAGTGGCCGTACACCGAGAAAGAGAAATTGTAAGAAAATGATTCAACTTTTAACCTTTACTGTCTCATAGACGTAGGTTAAAAACGGCCTCCCTTTCACCCCTTACAGCCGTCCCTGTCCTCCAAAATGTATTTAAGAATTTTGAAATGTGTTCAAAACTGACTCCAATTTGGGGAGTGGCAGTACACCGAGAAAGAGAAATTGTAAGAAAATGATTCAACTTTTAACCTTTACTGTCTCATAGACGTAGGTTAAAAACGGCCTCCCTTTCACCCCTTACAGCCGTCCCTGTCCTCCAAAATGTATTTAAGAATTTTGAAATGTGTTCAAAACTGACTCCAATTTGGGGAGTGGCAGTACACCGAGAAAGAGAAATTGTAAGAAAATGATTCAACTTTTAACCTTTACTGTCTCATAGACGTAGGTTAAAAACGGCCTCCCTATCACCCCTTACAGCCGTCCCTGTCCTCCAAAATGTATTTAAGAATTTTGAAATGTGTTCAAAACTGACTCCAATTTGGGGAGTGGCCATACACCGAGAAAGATGGCAGCAAACTAAGGTCACAAAGTTAATAAACAATTTTAATGCTGGAGCAGAAGCAATAGTGTATGGTCCAATCCTGAATCTCTTACGGCAAATAGCTACGTAAATTCTTTTTTCGATTCTCTGTAGGTCAGGGATGAGAAATTGTAAGAAAATGATTCAACTTTTAACCTTTACTGTCTCATAGACGTAGGTTAAAAACGGCCTCCCTTTCACCCCTTACAGCCGTCCCTGTCCTCCAAAATGTATTTAAGAATTTTGAAATGTGTTCAAAACTGACTCCAATTTGGGGAGTGGCCGTACACCGAGAAAGAGAAATTGTAAGAATATGATTAAACTTTTAACCTTTACTGTCTCATAGACGTAGGTTAAAAACGGCCTCCCTTTCACCCCTTACAGCCGTCCCTATCCTCCAAAATGTATTTAAGAATTTTGAAATGTGTTCAAAACTGACTCCAATTTGGGGAGTGGCCGTACACCGAGAAAGATGGCAGCAAACTAAGGTCACAAAGTTAATAAACAATTTTAATGCTGGAGCAGAGGCAATAGTGTATGGTCCAATCCTGAATGTCTTACGGCAAATAGCTACGTAAATTCTTTTTTCGATTCTCTGTAGGTCAGGGATGAGAAATTGTAAGAAAATGATTCAACTTTTAACCTTTACTGTCTCATAGACATAGGTTAAAAACGGCCTCCCTTTCACCCCTTACAGCCGTCCCTGTCCTCCAAAATGTATTTAAGAATTTTGAAATGTGTTCAAAACTGACTCCAATTTGGGGAGTGGCCGTACACCGAGAAAGATGGCAGCAAACTAAGGTCACAAAGTTAATAAACAATTTTAATGCTGGCGCAGAGGCAATAGTGTATGGTCCAATCCTGAATGTCTTATGGCAAATAGCTACGTAAATTCTTTTTTCGATTCTCTGTAGGTCAGGGATGAGAAATTGTAAGAAAATGATTCAACTTTTAACCTTTACTGTCTCATAGACGTAGGTTAAAAACGGCCTCCCTTTCACCCCTTACAGCCGTCCCTGTCCTCCAAAATGTATTTAAGAATTTTGAAATGTGTTCAAAACTGACTCCAATTTGGGGAGTGGCCGTACACCGAGAAAGATGGCAGCAAACTAAGGTCACAAAGTTAATAAACAATTTTAATGCTGGCGCAGAGGCAATAGTGTATGGTCCAATCCTGAATGTCTTATGGCAAATAGCTACGTAAATTCTTTTTTCGATTCTCTGTAGGTCAGGGATGAGAAATTGTAATAAAATGATTCAACTTTTAACCTTTACTGTCTCATAGACGTAGGTTAAAAACGGCCTCCCTTTCACCCCTTACAGCCGTCCCTGTCCTCCAAAATGTATTTAAGAATTTTGAAATGTGTTCAAAACTGACTCCAATTTGGGGAGTGGCCGTACACCGAGAAAGAGAAATTGTAAGAATATGATTAAACTTTTAACCTTTACTGTCTCAGACGTAGGTTAAAAACGGCCTCGCTTTCACCCCTTACAGCCGTCCCTATCCTCCAAAATGTATTTAAGAATTTTGAAATGTGTTCAAAACTGACTCCAATTTGGGGAGTGGCCGTACACCGAGAAAGAGAAATTGTAAGAAAATGATTCTACTTTTAACCTTTACTGTTTCATAGACGTAGGTTAAAAACGGCCTCCCTTTCACCCCTTACAGCCGTCCCTGTCCTCCAAAATGTATTTAAGAATTTTGAAATGTGTTCAAAACTGACTCCAATTTGGGGAGTGGCAGTACACCGAGAAAGAGAAATTGTAAGAAAATGATTCAACTTTTAACCTTTACTGTCTCATAGACGTAGGTTAAAAACGGCCTCCCTTTCACCCCTTACAGCCGTCCCTGTCCTCCAAAATGTATTTAAGAATTTTGAAATGTGTTCAAAACTGACTCCAATTTGGGGAGTGGCCATACACCGAGAAAGATGGCAGCAAACTAAGGTCACAAAGTTAATAAACAATTTTAATGCTGGAGCAGAGGCAATAGTGTATGGTCCAATCCTGAATCTCTTACGGCAAATAGCTACGTAAATTCTTTTTTCGATTCTCTGTAGGTCAGGGATGAGAAACTGTAAGAAAATGATTCAACTTTTAACCTTTACTGTCTCATAGACGTAGGTTAAAAACGGCCTCCCTTTCACCCCTTACAGCCGTCCCTGTCCTCCAAAATGTATTTAAGAATTTTGAAATGTGTTCAAAACTGACTCCAATTTGGGGAGTGGCAGTACACCGAGAAAGAGAAATTGTAAGAAAATTATTCAACTTTTAACCTTTACTGTCTCATAGACGTAGGTTAAAAATGGCCTCCCTTTCACCCCTTACAGCCGTCCCTGTCCTCCAAAATGTATTTAAGAATTTTGAAATGTGTTCAAAACTGACTCCAATTTGGGGAGTGGCCGTACACCGAGAAAGAGAAATTGTAAGAAAATGATTCAACTTTTAACCTTTACTATCTCATAGACGTAGGTTAAAAACGGCCTCCCTTTCACCCCTTACAGCCGTCCCTGTCCTCCAAAATGTATTTAAGAATTTTGAAATGTGTTCAAAACTGACTCCAATTTGGGGAGTGGCAGTACACCGAGAAAGAGAAATTGTAAGAAAATGATTCAACTTTTAACCTTTACTGTCTCATAGACGTAGGTTAAAAACGGCCTCCCTTTCACCCCTTACAGCCGTCCCTGTCCTCCAAAATGTATTTAAGAATTTTGAAATGTGTTCAAAACTGACTCCAATTTGGGGAGTGGCCGTACACCGAGAAAGATGGCAGCAAACTAAGGTCACAAAGTTATTAAACAATTTTAATGCTGGAGCAG
Organism: Lissotriton helveticus; assembly: GCF_964261635.1. Classification (NCBI taxonomy): domain Eukaryota; kingdom Metazoa; phylum Chordata; class Amphibia; order Caudata; family Salamandridae; genus Lissotriton; species Lissotriton helveticus. The sequence continues at coordinate 879,237,093 of NC_136073.1, forward strand.
AGGCAATAGTGTATGGTCCAATCCTGAATGTCTTACGGCAAATAGCTACGTAAAATTATTTTTTCGATTCTCTGTAGGTCAGGGATGAGAAATTGTAAGAAAATGATTCAACTTTTAACCTTTACTGTCTCATAGACGTAGGTTAAAAACGGCCTCCCTTTCACCCCTTACAGCCGTCCCTGTCCTCCAAAATGTATTTAAGAATTTTGAAATGTGTTCAAAACTGACTCCAATTTGGGGAGTGGCCGTACACCGAGAAAGAGAAATTGTAAGAAAATGATTCAACTTTTAACCTTTACTGTCTCATAGACGTAGGTTAAAAACGGCCTCCCTTTCACCCCTTACAGCCGTCCCTATCCTCCAAAATGTATTTAAGAATTTTGAAATGTGTTCAAAACTGACTCCAATTTGGGGAGTGGCCGTACACCGAGAAAGATGGCAGCAAACTAAGGTCACAAAGTTAATAAACAATTTTAATGCTGGCGCAGAGGCAATAGTGTATGGTCCAATCCTGAATGTCTTACGGCAAATAGCTACGTAAATTCTTTTTTCGATTCTCTGTAGGTCAGGGATGAGAAATTGTAAGAAAATGATTCAACTTTTAACCTTTACTGTCTCATAGACGTAGGTTAAAAACGTCCTCCCTTTCACCCCTTACAGCCGTCCCTGTCCTCCAAAATGTATTTAAGAATTTTGAAATGTGTTCAAAACTGACTCCAATTTGGGGAGTGGCCGTACACCGAGAAAGAGAAATTGTAAGAAAATGATTCAACTTTTAACCTTTACTGTCTCATAGACGTAGGTTAAAAACGGCCTCCCTTTCACCCCTTACAGCCGTCCCTGTCCTCCAAAATGTATTTAAGAATTTTGAAATGTGTTAAAACTGACTCCAATTTGGGGAGTGGCCGTACACCGAGAAAGATGGCAGCAAACTAAGGTCACAAAGTTAATAAACAATTTTAATGCTGGAGCGGAGGCAATAGTGTATGGTCCAATCCTGAATCTCTTACGGCAAATAGCTACGTAAATTCTTTTTTCGATTCTCTGTAGGTCAGGGATGAGAAATTGTAAGAAAATGATTCAACTTTTAACCTTTACTGTCTCATAGACGTAGGTTAAAAACGGCCTCCCTTTCACCCCTTACAGCCGTCCCTGTCCTCCAAAATGTATTTAAGAATTTTGAAATGTGTTCAAAACTGACTCCAATTTGGGGAGTGGCCGTACACCGAGAAAGAGAAATTGTAAGAAAATGATTCAACTTTTAACCTTTACTGTCTCATAGACGTAGGTTAAAAATGGCCTCCCTTTCACCCCTTACAGCCGTCCCTGTCCTCCAAAATGTATTTAAGAATTTTGAAATGTGTTCAAAACTGATTCCAATTTGGGGAGTGGCAGTACACCGAGAAAGAGAAATTGTAAGAAAATGATTCAACTTTTAACCTTTACTGTCTCATAGACGTAGGTTAAAAACGGCCTCCCTTTCACCCATTACAGCCGTCCCTGTCCTCCAAAATGTATTTAAGAATTTTGAAATGTGTTCAAAACTGACTCCAATTTGGGGAGTGGCAGTACACCGAGAAAGAGAAATTGTAAGAAAATGATTCAACTTTTAACCTTTACTGTCTCATAGACGTAGGTTAAAAACGGCCTCCCTTTCACCCCTTACAGCCGTCCCTGTCCTCCAAAATGTATTTAAGAATTTTGAAATGTGTTCAAAACTGACTCCAATTTGGGGAGTGGCCGTACACCGAGAAAGAGAAATTGTAAGAAAATGATTCAACTTTTAACCTTTACTGTCTCATAGACGTAGGTTAAAAACAGCCTCCCTTTCACCCCTTACAGCCGTCCCTGTCCTCCAAAATGTATTTAAGAATTTTGAAATGTGTTCAAAACTGACTCCAATTTGGGGAGTGGCAGTACACCGAGAAAGAGAAATTGTAAGAAAATGATTCAACTTTTAACCTTTACTGTCTCATAGACGTAGGTTAAAAACGGCCTCCCTTTCACCCCTTACAGCCGTCCCTGTCCTCCAAAATGAATTTAAGAATTTTGAAATGTGTTCAAAACTGACTCCAATTTGGGGAGTGGACATACACCGAGAAAGATGGCAGCAAACTAAGGTCACAAAGTTAATAAACAATATTAATGCTGGAGCAGAGGCAATAGTGTATGGTCCAATCCTGAATCTCTTACGGCAAATAGCTACGTAAATTCTTTTTTCGATTCTCTGTAGGTCAGGGATGAGAAATTGTAAGAAAATGATTCAACTTTTAACCTTTATTGTCTCATAGACGTAGGTTAAAAACGGCCTCCCTTTCACCCCTTACAGCCGTCCCTGTCCTCCAAAATGTATTTAAGAATTTTGAAATGTGTTCAAAACAGACTCCAATTTGGGGAGTGGCCGTACACCGAGAAAGAGAAATTGTAAGAAAATGATTCAACTTTTAACCTTTACTGTCTCATAGACGTAGGTTAAAAACGGCCTCCCTTTCACCCCTTACAGCCGTCCCTGTCCTCCAAAATGTATTTAAGTATTTTGAAATGTGTTCAAAACTGACTCCAATTTGGGGAGTGGCAGTACACCGAGAAAGAGAAATTGTAAGAAAATGATTCAACTTTTAACCTTTACTGTCTCATAGACGTAGGTTAAAAACGGCCTCCCTTTCACCCCTTACAGCCGTCCCTGTCCTCCAAAATGTATTTAAGTATTTTGAAATGTGTTCAAAACTGACTCCAATTTGGGGAGTGGCAGTACACCGAGAAAGAGAAATTGTAAGAAAATGATTCAACTTTTAACCTTTACTGTCTCATAGACGTAGGTTAAAAACGGCCTCCCTTTCACCCCTTACAGCCGTCCCTGTCCTCCAAAATGTATTTAAGAATTTTGAAATGTGTTCAAAACTGACTCCAATTTGGGGAGTGGCCATACACCGAGAAAGATGGCAGCAAACTAAGGTCACAAAGTTAATAAACAATTTTAATGCTGGAGCAGAGGCAATAGTGTATGGTCCAATCCTGAATCTCTTACGGCAAATAGCTACGTAAATTCTTTTTTCGATTCTCTGTAGGTCAGGGATGAGAAACTGTAAGAAAATGATTCAACTTTTAACCTTTACTGTCTCATAGACGTAGGTTAAAAACGGCCTCCCTTTCACCCCTTACAGCCGTCCCTGTCCTCCAAAATGTATTTAAGAATTTTGAAATGTGTTCAAAACTGACTCCAATTTGGGGAGTGGCAGTACACCGAGAAAGAGAAATTGTAAGAAAATTATTCAACTTTTAACCTTTACTGTCTCATAGACGTAGGTTAAAAATGGCCTCCCTTTCACCCCTTACAGCCGTCCCTGTCCTCCAAAATGTATTTAAGAATTTTGAAATGTGTTCAAAACTGACTCCAATTTGGGGAGTGGCCGTACACCGAGAAAGAGAAATTGTAAGAAAATGATTCAACTTTTAACCTTTACTATCTCATAGACGTAGGTTAAAAACGGCCTCCCTTTCACCCCTTACAGCCGTCCCTGTCCTCCAAAATGTATTTAAGAATTTTGAAATGTGTTCAAAACTGACTCCAATTTGGGGAGTGGCAGTACACCGAGAAAGAGAAATTGTAAGAAAATGATTCAACTTTTAACCTTTACTGTCTCATAGACGTAGGTTAAAAACGGCCTCCCTTTCACCCCTTACAGCCGTCCCTGTCCTCCAAAATGTATTTAAGAATTTTGAAATGTGTTCAAAACTGACTCCAATTTGGGGAGTGGCCGTACACCGAGAAAGATGGCAGCAAACTAAGGTCACAAAGTTATTAAACAATTTTAATGCTGGAGCAGAGGCAATAGTGTATGGTCCAATCCTGAATGTCTTACGGCAAATAGCTACGTAAAATTATTTTTTCGATTCTCTGTAGGTCAGGGATGAGAAATTGTAAGAAAATGATTCAACTTTTAACCTTTACTGTCTCATAGACGTAGGTTAAAAACGGCCTCCCTTTCACCCCTTACAGCCGTCCCTGTCCTCCAAAATGTATTTAAGAATTTTGAAATGTGTTCAAAACTGACTCCAATTTGGGGAGTGGCCGTACACCGAGAAAGAGAAATTGTAAGAAAATGATTCAACTTTTAACCTTTACTGTCTCATAGACGTAGGTTAAAAACGGCCTCCCTTTCACCCCTTACAGCCGTCCCTATCCTCCAAAATGTATTTAAGAATTTTGAAATGTGTTCAAAACTGACTCCAATTTGGGGAGTGGCCGTACACCGAGAAAGATGGCAGCAAACTAAGGTCACAAAGTTAATAAACAATTTTAATGCTGGCGCAGAGGCAATAGTGTATGGTCCAATCCTGAATGTCTTACGGCAAATAGCTACGTAAATTCTTTTTTCGATTCTCTGTAGGTCAGGGATGAGAAATTGTAAGAAAATGATTCAACTTTTAACCTTTACTGTCTCATAGACGTAGGTTAAAAACGTCCTCCCTTTCACCCCTTACAGCCGTCCCTGTCCTCCAAAATGTATTTAAGAATTTTGAAATGTGTTCAAAACTGACTCCAATTTGGGGAGTGGCCGTACACCGAGAAAGAGAAATTGTAAGAAAATGATTCAACTTTTAACCTTTACTGTCTCATAGACGTAGGTTAAAAACGGCCTCCCTTTCACCCCTTACAGCCGTCCCTGTCCTCCAAAATGTATTTAAGAATTTTGAAATGTGTTAAAACTGACTCCAATTTGGGGAGTGGCCGTACACCGAGAAAGATGGCAGCAAACTAAGGTCACAAAGTTAATAAACAATTTTAATGCTGGAGCGGAGGCAATAGTGTATGGTCCAATCCTGAATCTCTTACGGCAAATAGCTACGTAAATTCTTTTTTCGATTCTCTGTAGGTCAGGGATGAGAAATTGTAAGAAAATGATTCAACTTTTAACCTTTACTGTCTCATAGACGTAGGTTAAAAACGGCCTCCCTTTCACCCCTTACAGCCGTCCCTGTCCTCCAAAATGTATTTAAGAATTTTGAAATGTGTTCAAAACTGACTCCAATTTGGGGAGTGGCCGTACACCGAGAAAGAGAAATTGTAAGAAAATGATTCAACTTTTAACCTTTACTGTCTCATAGACGTAGGTTAAAAATGGCCTCCCTTTCACCCCTTACAGCCGTCCCTGTCCTCCAAAATGTATTTAAGAATTTTGAAATGTGTTCAAAACTGATTCCAATTTGGGGAGTGGCAGTACACCGAGAAAGAGAAATTGTAAGAAAATGATTCAACTTTTAACCTTTACTGTCTCATAGACGTAGGTTAAAAACGGCCTCCCTTTCACCCATTACAGCCGTCCCTGTCCTCCAAAATGTATTTAAGAATTTTGAAATGTGTTCAAAACTGACTCCAATTTGGGGAGTGGCAGTACACCGAGAAAGAGAAATTGTAAGAAAATGATTCAACTTTTAACCTTTACTGTCTCATAGACGTAGGTTAAAAACGGCCTCCCTTTCACCCCTTACAGCCGTCCCTGTCCTCCAAAATGTATTTAAGAATTTTGAAATGTGTTCAAAACTGACTCCAATTTGGGGAGTGGCCGTACACCGAGAAAGAGAAATTGTAAGAAAATGATTCAACTTTTAACCTTTACTGTCTCATAGACGTAGGTTAAAAACAGCCTCCCTTTCACCCCTTACAGCCGTCCCTGTCCTCCAAAATGTATTTAAGAATTTTGAAATGTGTTCAAAACTGACTCCAATTTGGGGAGTGGCAGTACACCGAGAAAGAGAAATTGTAAGAAAATGATTCAACTTTTAACCTTTACTGTCTCATAGACGTAGGTTAAAAACGGCCTCCCTTTCACCCCTTACAGCCGTCCCTGTCCTCCAAAATGAATTTAAGAATTTTGAAATGTGTTCAAAACTGACTCCAATTTGGGGAGTGGACATACACCGAGAAAGATGGCAGCAAACTAAGGTCACAAAGTTAATAAACAATATTAATGCTGGAGCAGAGGCAATAGTGTATGGTCCAATCCTGAATCTCTTACGGCAAATAGCTACGTAAATTCTTTTTTCGATTCTCTGTAGGTCAGGGATGAGAAATTGTAAGAAAATGATTCAACTTTTAACCTTTATTGTCTCATAGACGTAGGTTAAAAACGGCCTCCCTTTCACCCCTTACAGCCGTCCCTGTCCTCCAAAATGTATTTAAGAATTTTGAAATGTGTTCAAAACAGACTCCAATTTGGGGAGTGGCCGTACACCGAGAAAGAGAAATTGTAAGAAAATGATTCAACTTTTAACCTTTACTGTCTCATAGACGTAGGTTAAAAACGGCCTCCCTTTCACCCCTTACAGCCGTCCCTGTCCTCCAAAATGTATTTAAGTATTTTGAAATGTGTTCAAAACTGACTCCAATTTGGGGAGTGGCAGTACACCGAGAAAGAGAAATTGTAAGAAAATGATTCAACTTTTAACCTTTACTGTCTCATAGACGTAGGTTAAAAACGGCCTCCCTTTCACCCCTTACAGCCGTCCCTGTCCTCCAAAATGTATTTAAGTATTTTGAAATGTGTTCAAAACTGACTCCAATTTGGGGAGTGGCAGTACACCGAGAAAGAGAAATTGTAAGAAAATGATTCAACTTTTAACCTTTACTGTCTCATAGACGTAGGTTAAAAACGGCCTCCCTTTCACCCCTTACAGCCGTCCCTGTCCTCCAAAATGTATTTAAGAATTTTGAAATGTGTTCAAAACTGACTCCAATTTGGGGAGTGGCCATACACCGAGAAAGATGGCAGCAAACTAAGGTCACAAAGTTAATAAACAATTTTAATGCTGGAGCAGAGGCAATAGTGTATGGTCCAATCCTGAATCTCTTACGGCAAATAGCTACGTAAATTCTTTTTTCGATTCTCTGTAGGTCAGGGATGAGAAACTGTAAGAAAATGATTCAACTTTTAACCTTTACTGTCTCATAGACGTAGGTTAAAAACGGCCTCCCTTTCACCCCTTACAGCCGTCCCTGTCCTCCAAAATGTATTTAAGAATTTTGAAATGTGTTCAAAACTGACTCCAATTTGGGGAGTGGCAGTACACCGAGAAAGAGAAATTGTAAGAAAATTATTCAACTTTTAACCTTTACTGTCTCATAGACGTAGGTTAAAAACGGCCTCCCTTTCACCCCTTACAGCCGTCCCTGTCCTCCAAAATGTATTTAAGAATTTTGAAATGTGTTCAAAACTGACTCCAATTTGGGGAGTGGCCGTACACCGAGAAAGAGAAATTGTAAGAAAATGATTCAACTTTTAACCTTTACTGTCTCATAGACGTAGGTTAAAAACGGCCTCCCTTTCACCCCTTACAGCCGTCCCTGTCCTCCAAAATGTATTTAAGAATTTTGAAATGTGTTCAAAACTGACTCCAATTTGGGGAGTGGCAGTACACCGAGAAAGAGAAATTGTAAGAAAATGATTCAACTTTTAACCTTTACTGTCTCATAGACGTAGGTTAAAAACGGCCTCCCTTTCACCCCTTACAGCCGTCCCTGTCCTCCAAAATGTATTTAAGAATTTTGAAATGTGTTCAAAACTGACTCCAATTTGGGGAGTGGCCGTACACCGAGAAAGATGGCAGCAAACTAAGGTCACAAAGTTATTAAACAATTTTAATGCTGGAGCAGAGGCAATAGTGTATGGTCCAATCCTGAATGTCTTACGGCAAATAGCTACGTAAAATTATTTTTTCGATTCTCTGTAGGTCAGGGATGAGAAATTGTAAGAAAATGATTCAACTTTTAACCTTTACTGTCTCATAGACGTAGGTTAAAAACGGCCTCCCTTTCACCCCTTACAGCCGTCCCTGTCCTCCAAAATGTATTTAAGAATTTTGAAATGTGTTCAAAACTGACTCCAATTTGGGGAGTGGCCGTACACCGAGAAAGAGAAATTGTAAGAAAATGATTCAACTTTTAACCTTTACTGTCTCATAGACGTAGGTTAAAAACGGCCTCCCTTTCACCCCTTACAGCCGTCCCTATCCTCCAAAATGTATTTAAGAATTTTGAAATGTGTTCAAAACTGACTCCAATTTGGGGAGTGGCCGTACACCGAGAAAGATGGCAGCAAACTAAGGTCACAAAGTTAATAAACAATTTTAATGCTGGCGCAGAGGCAATAGTGTATGGTCCAATCCTGAATGTCTTACGGCAAATAGCTACGTAAATTCTTTTTTCGATTCTCTGTAGGTCAGGGATGAGAAATTGTAAGAAAATGATTCAACTTTTAACCTTTACTGTCTCATAGACGTAGGTTAAAAACGTCCTCCCTTTCACCCCTTACAGCCGTCCCTGTCCTCCAAAATGTATTTAAGAATTTTGAAATGTGTTCAAAACTGACTCCAATTTGGGGAGTGGCCGTACACCGAGAAAGAGAAATTGTAAGAAAATGATTCAACTTTTAACCTTTACTGTCTCATAGACGTAGGTTAAAAACGGCCTCCCTTTCACCCCTTACAGCCGTCCCTGTCCTCCAAAATGTATTTAAGAATTTTGAAATGTGTTAAAACTGACTCCAATTTGGGGAGTGGCCGTACACCGAGAAAGATGGCAGCAAACTAAGGTCACAAAGTTAATAAACAATTTTAATGCTGGAGCGGAGGCAATAGTGTATGGTCCAATCCTGAATCTCTTACGGCAAATAGCTACGTAAATTCTTTTTTCGATTCTCTGTAGGTCAGGGATGAGAAATTGTAAGAAAATGATTCAACTTTTAACCTTTACTGTCTCATAGACGTAGGTTAAAAACGGCCTCCCTTTCACCCCTTACAGCCGTCCCTGTCCTCCAAAATGTATTTAAGAATTTTGAAATGTGTTCAAAACTGACTCCAATTTGGGGAGTGGCCGTACACCGAGAAAGAGAAATTGTAAGAAAATGATTCAACTTTTAACCTTTACTGTCTCATAGACGTAGGTTAAAAACGGCCTCCCTTTCACCCCTTACAGCCGTCCCTGTCCTCCAAAATGTATTTAAGAATTTTGAAATGTGTTCAAAACTGATTCCAATTTGGGGAGTGGCAGTACACCGAGAAAGAGAAATTGTAAGAAAATGATTCAACTTTTAACCTTTACTGTCTCATAGACGTAGGTTAAAAACGGCCTCCCTTTCACCCATTACAGCCGTCCCTGTCCTCCAAAATGTATTTAAGAATTTTGAAATGTGTTCAAAACTGACTCCAATTTGGGGAGTGGCAGTACACCGAGAAAGAGAAATTGTAAGAAAATGATTCAACTTTTAACCTTTACTGTCTCATAGACGTAGGTTAAAAACGGCCTCCCTTTCACCCCTTACAGCCGTCCCTGTCCTCCAAAATGTATTTAAGAATTTTGAAATGTGTTCAAAACTGACTCCAATTTGGGGAGTGGCCGTACACCGAGAAAGAGAAATTGTAAGAAAATGATTCAACTTTTAACCTTTACTGTCTCATAGACGTAGGTTAAAAACAGCCTCCCTTTCACCCCTTACAGCCGTCCCTGTCCTCCAAAATGTATTTAAGAATTTTGAAATGTGTTCAAAACTGACTCCAATTTGGGGAGTGGCAGTACACCGAGAAAGAGAAATTGTAAGAAAATGATTCAACTTTTAACCTTTACTGTCTCATAGACGTAGGTTAAAAACGGCCTCCCTTTCACCCCTTACAGCCGTCCCTGTCCTCCAAAATGAATTTAAGAATTTTGAAATGTGTTCAAAACTGACTCCAATTTGGGGAGTGGACATACACCGAGAAAGATGGCAGCAAACTAAGGTCACAAAGTTAATAAACAATATTAATGCTGGAGCAGAGGCAATAGTGTATGGTCCAATCCTGAATCTCTTACGGCAAATAGCTACGTAAATTCTTTTTTCGATTCTCTGTAGGTCAGGGATGAGAAATTGTAAGAAAATGATTCAACTTTTAACCTTTATTGTCTCATAGACGTAGGTTAAAAACGGCCTCCCTTTCACCCCTTACAGCCGTCCCTGTCCTCCAAAATGGATTTAAGAATTTTGAAATGTGTTCAAAACTGACTCCAATTTGGGGAGTGGCAGTACACCGAGAAAGAGAAATTGTAAGAAAATTATTCAACTTTTAACCTTTACTGTCTCATAGACGTAGGTTAAAAACGGCCTCCCTTTCACCCCTTACAGCCGTCCCTGTCCTCCAAAATGTATTTAAGAATTTTGAAATGTGTTCAAAACAGACTCCAATTTGGGGAGTGGCCGTACACCGAGAAAGAGAAATTGTAAGAAAATGATTCAACTTTTAACCTTTACTGTCTCATAGACGTAGGTTAAAAACGGCCTCCCTTTCACCCCTTACAGCCGTCCCTGTCCTCCAAAATGTATTTAAGTATTTTGAAATGTGTTCAAAACTGACTCCAATTTGGGGAGTGGCAGTACACCGAGAAAGAGAAATTGTAAGAAAATGATTCAACTTTTAACCTTTACTGTCTCATAGACGTAGGTTAAAAACGGCCTCCCTTTCACCCCTTACAGCCGTCCCTGTCCTCCAAAATGTATTTAAGAATTTTGAAATGTGTTCAAAACTGACTCCAATTTGGGGAGTGGCAGTACACCGAGAAAGAGAAATTGTAAGAAAATGATTCAACTTTTAACCTTTACTGTCTCATAGACGTAGGTTAAAAACGGCCTCCCTATCACCCCTTACAGCCGTCCCTGTCCTCCAAAATGTATTTAAGAATTTTGAAATGTGTTCAAAACTGACTCCAATTTGGGGAGTGGCCATACACCGAGAAAGATGGCAGCAAACTAAGGTCACAAAGTTAATAAACAATTTTAATGCTGGAGCAGAAGCAATAGTGTATGGTCCAATCCTGAATCTCTTACGGCAAATAGCTACGTAAATTCTTTTTTCGATTCTCTGTAGGTCAGGGATGAGAAATTGTAAGAAAATGATTCAACTTTTAACCTTTACTGTCTCATAGACGTAGGTTAAAAACGGCCTCCCTTTCACCCCTTACAGCCGTCCCTGTCCTCCAAAATGTATTTAAGAATTTTGAAATGTGTTCAAAACTGACTCCAATTTGGGGAGTGGCCGTACACCGAGAAAGAGAAATTGTAAGAATATGATTAAACTTTTAACCTTTACTGTCTCATAGACGTAGGTTAAAAACGGCCTCCCTTTCACCCCTTACAGCCGTCCCTATCCTCCAAAATGTATTTAAGAATTTTGAAATGTGTTCAAAACTGACTCCAATTTGGGGAGTGGCCGTACACCGAGAAAGATGGCAGCAAACTAAGGTCACAAAGTTAATAAACAATTTTAATGCTGGAGCAGAGGCAATAGTGTATGGTCCAATCCTGAATGTCTTACGGCAAATAGCTACGTAAATTCTTTTTTCGATTCTCTGTAGGTCAGGGATGAGAAATTGTAAGAAAATGATTCAACTTTTAACCTTTACTGTCTCATAGACATAGGTTAAAAACGGCCTCCCTTTCACCCCTTACAGCCGTCCCTGTCCTCCAAAATGTATTTAAGAATTTTGAAATGTGTTCAAAACTGACTCCAATTTGGGGAGTGGCCGTACACCGAGAAAGATGGCAGCAAACTAAGGTCACAAAGTTAATAAACAATTTTAATGCTGGCGCAGAGGCAATAGTGTATGGTCCAATCCTGAATGTCTTATGGCAAATAGCTACGTAAATTCTTTTTTCGATTCTCTGTAGGTCAGGGATGAGAAATTGTAAGAAAATGATTCAACTTTTAACCTTTACTGTCTCATAGACGTAGGTTAAAAACGGCCTCCCTTTCACCCCTTACAGCCGTCCCTGTCCTCCAAAATGTATTTAAGAATTTTGAAATGTGTTCAAAACTGACTCCAATTTGGGGAGTGGCCGTACACCGAGAAAGATGGCAGCAAACTAAGGTCACAAAGTTAATAAACAATTTTAATGCTGGCGCAGAGGCAATAGTGTATGGTCCAATCCTGAATGTCTTATGGCAAATAGCTACGTAAATTCTTTTTTCGATTCTCTGTAGGTCAGGGATGAGAAATTGTAATAAAATGATTCAACTTTTAACCTTTACTGTCTCATAGACGTAGGTTAAAAACGGCCTCCCTTTCACCCCTTACAGCCGTCCCTGTCCTCCAAAATGTATTTAAGAATTTTGAAATGTGTTCAAAACTGACTCCAATTTGGGGAGTGGCCGTACACCGAGAAAGAGAAATTGTAAGAATATGATTAAACTTTTAACCTTTACTGTCTCAGACGTAGGTTAAAAACGGCCTCGCTTTCACCCCTTACAGCCATCCCTATCCTCCAAAATGTATTTAAGAATTTTGAAATGTGTTCAAAACTGACTCCAATTTGGGGAGTGGCCGTACACCGAGAAAGAGAAATTGTAAGAAAATGATTCAACTTTTAACCTTTACTGTTTCATAGACGTAGGTTAAAAACTGCCTCCCTTTCACCCCTTACAGCCGTCCCTGTCCTCCAAAATGTATTTAAGAATTTTGAAATGTGTTCAAAACTGACTCCAATTTGGGGAGTGGCAGTACACCGAGAAAGAGAAATTGTAAGAAAATGATTCAACTTTTAACCTTTACTGTCTCATAGACGTAGGTTAAAAACGGCCTCCTTTTCACCCCTTACAGCCGTCCCTGTCCTCCAAAATGTATTTAAGAATTTTGAAATGTGTTCAAAACTGACTCCAATTTGGGGAGTGGCCATACACCGAGAAAGATGGCAGCAAACTAAGGTCACAAAGTTAATAAACAATTTTAATGCTGGAGCAGAGGCAATAGTGTATGGTCCAATCCTGAATCTCTTACGGCAAATAGCTACGTAAATTCTTTTTTCGATTCTCTGTAGGTCAGGGAAGAGAAATTGTAAGAAAATGATTCAACTTTTAACCTTTACTGTCTCATAGACGTAGGTTAAAAACGGCCTCCCTTTCACCCCTTACAGCCGTCCCTGTCCTCCAAAATGTATTTAAGAATTTTGAAATGTGTTCAAAACTGACTCCAATTTGGGGAGTGGCCATACACCGAGAAAGATGGCAGCAAACTAAGGTCACAAAGTTAATAAACAATTTTAATGCTGGCGCAGAGGCAATAGTGTATGGTCCAATCCTGAATGTCTTATGGCAAATAGCTACGTAAATTCTGTTTTCGATTCTCTGTAGGTCAGGGATGAGAAATTGTAAGAAAATGATTCAACTTTTAACCTTTACTGTCTCATAGACGTAGGTTAAAAACGGCCTCCCTTTCACCCCTTACAGCCGTCCCTGTCCTCCAAAATGTATTTAAGAATTTTGAAATGTGTTCAAAACTGACTCCAATTTGGGGAGTGGCCGTACACCGAGAAAGATGGCAGCAAACTAAGGTCACAAAGTTAATAAACAATTTTAATGCTGGCGCAGAGGCAATAGTGTATGGTCCAATCCTGAATGTCTTATGGCAAATAGCTACGTAAATTCTTTTTTCGATTCTCTGTAGGTCAGGGATGAGAAATTGTAATAAAATGATTCAACTTTTAACCTTTACTGTCTCATAGACGTAGGTTAAAAACGGCCTCCCTTTCACCCCTTACAGCCGTCCCTGTCCTCCAAAATGTATTTAAGAATTTTGAAATGTGTTCAAAACTGACTCCAATTTGGGGAGTGGCCGTACACCGAGAAAGAGAAATTGTAAGAATATGATTAAACTTTTAACCTTTACTGTCTCATAGACGTAGGTTAAAAACGGCCTCGCTTTCACCCCTTACAGCCGTCCCTATCCTCCAAAATGTATTTAAGAATTTTGAAATGTGTTCAAAACTGACTCCAATTTGGGGAGTGGCCATACACCGAGAAAGATGGCAGCAAACTAAGGTCACAAAGTTAATAAACAATTTTAATGCTGGCGCAGAGGCAATAGTGTATGGTCCAATCCTGAATGTCTTACGGCAAATAGCTACGTAAATTCTTTTTTCGATTCTCTGTAGGTCAGGGATGAGAAATTGTAAGAAAATGATTCAACTTTTAACCTTTACTGTCTCATAGACGTAGGTTAAAAACGGCCTCCCTTTCACCCCTTACAGCCGTCCCTGTCCTCCAAAATGTATTTAAGAATTTTGAAATGTGTTCAAAACTGACTCCAATTTGGGGAGTGGCCGTACACCGAGAAAGATGGCAGCAAACTAAGGTCACAAAGTTAATAAACAATTTTAATGCTGGCGCAGAGGCAATAGTGTATGGTCCAATCCTAAATGTCTTATGGCAAATATCTACGTAAATTCTTTTTTCGATTCTCTGTAGGTCAGGGATGAGAAATTGTAAGAAAATGATTAAACTTTTAACCTTTACGGTCTCATAGACGTAGGTTAAAAACGGCCTCCCTTTCACCCCTTACAGCCGTCCCTGTCCTCCAAAATGTATTTAAGAATTTTGAAATGTGTTCAAAACTGACTCCAATTTGGGGAGTGGCCGTACACCGAGAAAGAGAAATTGTAAGAAAATGATTCAACTTTTAACCTTTACTGTCTCATAGACGTAGGTTAAAAACGGCCTCCCTTTCACCCCTTACAGCCGTCCCTATCCTCCAAAATGTATTTAAGAATTTTGAAATGTGTTCAAAACTGACTCCAATTTGGGGAGTGGCCGTACACCGAGAAAGAGAAATTGTAAGAAAATGATTCAATTTTTAACCTTTACTGTCTCATAGACGTAGGTTAAAAACGGCCTCCCTTTCACCCCTTACAGCCGTCCCTGTCCTCCAAAATGTATTTAAGAATTTTGAAATGTGTTCAAAACTGACTCCAATTTGGGGAGTGGCCGTACACCGAGAAAGAGAAATTGTAAGAAAATGATTCAACTTTTAAAATTTACTGTTTCATAGACGTAGGTTAAAAACGGCCTCCCTTTCACCCCTTACAGCCGTCCCTGTCCTCCAAAATGTATTTAAGAATTTTGAAATGTGTTCAAAACTGACTCCAATTTAGGGAGTGGCAGTACACCGAGAAAGAGAAATTGTAAGAAAATGATTCAACTTTTAACCTTTACTGTCTCATAGACGTAGGTTAAAAACGGCCTCCCTTTCACCCCTTACAGCCGTCCCTGTCCTCCAAAATGTATTTAAGAATTTTGAAATGTGTTCAAAACCGACTCCAATTTGGGGAGTGGCCATACACCGAGAAAGATGGCAGCAAACTAAGGTCACAAAGTTAATAAACAATTTTAATGCTGGAGCAGAGGCAATAGTGTATGGTCCAATCCTGAATCTCTTACGGCAAATAGCTACGTAAATTCTTTTTTCGATTCTCTGTAGGTCAGGGAAGAGAAATTGTAAGAAAATGATTCAACTTTTAACCTTTACTGTCTCATAGACGTAGGTTAAAAACGGCCTCCCTTTCACCCCTTACAGCCGTCCCTGTCCTCCAAAATGTATTTAAGAATTTTGAAATGTGTTCAAAACTGACTCCAATTTGGGGAGTGGCCGTACACCGAGAAAGAGAAATTGTAAGAATATGATTAAACTTTTAACCTTTACTGTCTCATAGACGTAGGTTAAAAACTGCCTCCCTTTCACCCCTTACAGCCGTCCCTATCCTCCAAAATGTATTTAAGAATTTTGAAATGTGTTCAAAACTGACTCCAATTTGGGGAGTGGCCATACACCGAGAAAGATGGCAGCAAACTAAGGTCACAAAGTTAATAAACAATTTTAATGCTGGCGCAGAGGCAATAGTGTATGGTCCAATCCTGAATGTCTTATGGCAAATAGCTACGTAAATTCTTTTTTCGATTCTCTGTAGGTCAGGGATGAGAAATTGTAAGAAAATGATTCAACTTTTAACCTTTACTGTCTCATAGACGTAGGTTAAAAACGGCCTCCCTTTCACCCCTTACAGCCGTCCCTGTCCTCCAAAATGTATTTAAGAATTTTGAAATGTGTTCAAAACTGACTCCAATTTGGGGAGTGGCCGTACACCGAGAAAGATGGCAGCAAACTAAGGTCACAAAGTTAATAAACAATTTTAATGCTGGCGCAGAGGCAATAGTGTATGGTCCAATCCTGAATGTCTTATGGCAAATAGCTACGTAAATTCTTTTTTCGATTCTCTGTAGGTCAGGGATGAGAAATTGTAATAAAATGATTCAACTTTTAACCTTTACTGTCTCATAGACGTAGGTTAAAAACGGCCTCCCTTTCACCCCTTACAGCCGTCCCTGTCCTCCAAAATGTATTTAAGAATTTTGAAATGTGTTCAAAACTGACTCCAATTTGGGGAGTGGCCGTACACCGAGAAAGAGAAATTGTAAGAATATGATTAAACTTTTAACCTTTACTGTCTCATAGACGTAGGTTAAAAACGGCCTCGCTTTCACCCCTTACAGCCGTCCCTATCCTCCAAAATGTATTTAAGAATTTTGAAATGTGTTCAAAACTGACTCCAATTTGGGGAGTGGCCATACACCGAGAAAGATGGCAGCAAACTAAGGTCACAAAGTTAATAAACAATTTTAATGCTGGCGCAGAGGGAATAGTGTATGGTCCAATCCTGAATGTCTTATGGCAAATAGCTACGTAAATTCTTTTTTCGATTCTCTGTAGGTCAGGGATGAGAAATTGTAATAAAATGATTCAACTTTTAACCTTTACTGTCTCATAGACGTAGGTTAAAAACGGCCTCCCTTTCACCCCTTACAGCCGTCCCTGTCCTCCAAAATGTATTTAAGAATTTTGAAATGTGTTCAAAACTGACTCCAATTTGGGGAGTGGCAGTACACCGAGAAAGAGAAATTGTAAGAAAATGATTCAACTTTTAACCTTTACTGTCTCATAGACGTAGGTTAAAAACGGCCTCCCTTTCACCCCTTACAGCCGTCCCTGTCCTCCAAAATGTATTTAAGAATTTTGAAATGTGTTCAAAACTGACTCCAATTTGGGGAGTGGCAGTACACCGAGAAAGAGAAATTGTAAGAAAATGATTCAACTTTTAACCTTTACTGTCTCATAGACGTAGGTTAAAAACGGCCTCCCTATCACCCCTTACAGCCGTCCCTGTCCTCCAAAATGTATTTAAGAATTTTGAAATGTGTTCAAAACTGACTCCAATTTGGGGAGTGGCCATACACCGAGAAAGATGGCAGCAAACTAAGGTCACAAAGTTAATAAACAATTTTAATGCTGGAGCAGAAGCAATAGTGTATGGTCCAATCCTGAATCTCTTACGGCAAATAGCTACGTAAATTCTTTTTTCGATTCTCTGTAGGTCAGGGATGAGAAATTGTAAGAAAATTATTCAACTTTTAACCTTTACTGTCTCATAGACGTAGGTTAAAAACGGCCTCCCTTTCACCCCTTACAGCCGTCCCTGTCCTCCAAAATGTATTTAAGAATTTTGAAATGTGTTCAAAACTGACTCCAATTTGGGGAGTGGCCGTACACCGAGAAAGAGAAATTGTAAGAATATGATTAAACTTTTAACCTTTACTGTCTCATAGACGTAGGTTAAAAACGGCCTCCCTTTCACCCCTTACAGCCGTCCCTATCCTCCAAAATGTATTTAAGAATTTTGAAATGTGTTCAAAACTGACTCCAATTTGGGGAGTGGCCGTACACCGAGAAAGATGGCAGCAAACTAAGGTCACAAAGTTAATAAACAATTTTAATGCTGGAGCAGAGGCAATAGTGTATAGTCCAATCCTGAATGTCTTACGGCAAATAGCTACGTAAATTCTTTTTTCGATTCTCTGTAGGTCAGGGATGAGAAATTGTAAGAAAATGATTCAACTTTTAACCTTTACTGTCTCATAGACGTAGGTTAAAAACGGCCTCCCTTTCACCCCTTACAGCCGTCCCTGTCCTCCAAAATGTATTTAAGAATTTTGAAATGTGTTCAAAACTGACTCCAATTTGGGGAGTGGCCGTACACCGAGAAAGATGGCAGCAAACTAAGGTCACAAAGTTAATAAACAATTTTAATGCTGGCGCAGAGGCAATAGTGTATGGTCCAATCCTGAATGTCTTATGGCAAATAGCTACGTAAATTCTTTTTTCGATTCTCTGTAGGTCAGGGATGAGAAATTGTAATAAAATGATTCAACTTTTAACCTTTACTGTCTCATAGACGTAGGTTAAAAACGGCCTCCCTTTCACCCCTTACAGCCGTCCCTGTCCTCCAAAATGTATTTAAGAATTTTGAAATGTGTTCAAAACTGACTCCAATTTGGGGAGTGGCCGTACACCGAGAAAGATGGCAGCAAACTAAGGTCACAAAGTTATTAAACAATTTTAATGCTGGAGCAGAGGCAATAGTGTATGGTCCAATCCTGAATGTCTTACGGCAAATAGCTACGTAAATTCTTTTTTCGATTCTCTGTAGGTCAGGGATGAGAAATTGTAAGAAAATGATTCAACTTTTAACCTTTACTGTCTCATAGACGTAGGTTAAAAACGGCCTCCCTTTCACCCCTTACAGCCGTCCCTGTCCTCCAAAATGTATTTAAGAATTTTGAAATGTGTTCAAAACTGACTCCAATTTGGGGAGTGGCCGTACACCGAGAAAGAGAAATTGTAAGAAAATGATTCAACTTTTAACCTTTACTGTCTCATAGACGTAGGTTAAAAACGGCCTCCCTTTCACCCCTTACAGCCGTCCCTATCCTCCAAAATGTATTTAAGAATTTTGAAATGTGTTCAAAACTGACTCCAATTTGGGGAGTGGCCGTACACCGAGAAAGATGGCAGCAAACTAAGGTCACAAAGTTAATAAACAATTTTAATGCTGGCGCAGAGGCATTGTGTATGGTCCAATCCTGAATGTCTTACGGCAAATAGCTACGTAAATTCTTTTTTCGATTCTCTGTAGGTCAGGGATGAGAAATTGTAAGAAAATGATTCAACTTTTAACCTTTACTGTCTCATAGACGTAGGTTAAAAACGGCCTCCCTTTCACCCCTTACAGCCGTCCCTGTCCTCCAAAATGTATTTAAGAATTTTGAAATATGTTCAAAACTGACTCCAATTTGGGGAATGGCCGTACACAGAGAAAGAGAAATTGTAAGAAAATGATTCAACTTTTAACCTTTACTGTTTCATAGACGTAGGTTAAAAACGGCCTCCCTTTCACCCCTTACAGCCGTCCCTGTCCTCCAAAATGTATTTAAGAATTTTGAAATGTGTTCAAAACTGACTCCAATTTGGGGAGTGGCAGTACACCGAGAAAGAGAAATTGTAAGAAAATGATTCAACTTTTAACCTTTACTGTCTCATAGACGTAGGTTAAAAATGGCCTCCCTTTCACCCCTTACAGCCGTCCCTGTCCTCCAAAATGTATTTAAGAATTTTGAAATGTGTTCAAAACTGACTCCAATTTGGGGAGTGGCCATACACCGAGAAAGATGGCAGCAAACTAAGGTCACAAAGTTAATAAACAATTTTAATGCTGGAGCAGAGGCAATAGTGTATGGTCCAATCCTGAATCTCTTACGGCAAATAGCTACGTAAATTCTTTTTTCGATTCTCTGTAGGTCAGGGATGAGAAATTGTAAGAAAATGATTCAACTTTTAACCTTTACTGTCTCATAGACGTAGGTTAAAAACGGCCTCCCTTTCACCCCTTACAGCCGTCCCTGTCCTCCAAAATGTATTTAAGAATTTTGAAATGTGTTCAAAACTGACTCCAATTTGGGGAGTGGCCGTACACCGAGAAAGATGGCAGCAAACTAAGGTCACAAAGTTAATAAACAATTTTAATGCTGGCGCAGAGGCAATAGTGTATGGTCCAATCCTGAATGTCTTATGGCAAATAGCTACGTAAATTCTTTTTCGATTCTCTGTAGGTCAGGGATGAGAAATTGTAATAAAATGATTCAACTTTTAACCTTTACTGTCTCATAGACGTAGGTTAAAAACGGCCTCCCTTTCACCCCTTACAGCCGTCCCTGTCCTCCAAAATGTATTTAAGAATTTTGAAATGTGTTCAAAACTGACTCCAATTTGGGGAGTGGCCGTACACCGAGAAAGAGAAATTGTAAGAATATGATTAAACTTTTAACCTTTACTGTCTCATAGACGTAGGTTAAAAACGGCCTCCCTTTCACCCCTTACAGCCGTCCCTGTCCTCCAAAATGTATTTAAGAATTTTGAAATGTGTTCAAAACTGACTCCAATTTGGGGAGTGGCCATACACCGAGAAAGATGGCAGCAAACTAAGGTCACAAAGTTAATAAACAATTTTAATGCTGGAGCAGAGGCAATAGTGTATGGTCCAATCCTGAATCTCTTACGGCAAATAGCTACGTAAATTCTTTTTTCGATTCTCTGTAGGTCAGGGATGAGAAATTGTAAGAAAATGATTCAACTTTTAACCTTTACTGTCTCATAGACGTAGGTTAAAAACGGCCTCCCTTTCACCCCTTACAGCCGTCCCTGTCCTCCAAAATGTATTTAAGAATTTTGAAATGTGTTCAAAACTGACTCCAATTTGGGGAGTGGCCGTACACCGAGAAAGAGAAATTGTAAGAAAATGATTCAACTTTTAACCTTTACTGTCTCATAGACGTAGGTTAAAAACGGCCTCCCTTTCACCCCTTACAGCCGTCCCTGTCCTCCAAAATGTATTTAAGAATTTTGAAATGTGTTAAAACTGACTCCAATTTGGGGAGTGGCCGTACACCGAGAAAGATGGCAGCAAACTAAGGTCACAAAGTTAATAAACAATTTTAATGCTGGAGCGGAGGCAATAGTGTATGGTCCAATCCTGAATCTCTTACGGCAAATAGCTACGTAAATTCTTTTTTCGATTCTCTGTAGGTCAGGGATGAGAAATTGTAAGAAAATGATTCAACTTTTAACCTTTACTGTCTCATAGACGTAGGTTAAAAACGGCCTCCCTTTCACCCCTTACAGCCGTCCCTGTCCTCCAAAATGTATTTAAGAATTTTGAAATGTGTTCAAAACTGACTCCAATTTGGGGAGTGGCCGTACACCGAGAAAGAGAAATTGTAAGAAAATGATTCAACTTTTAACCTTTACTGTCTCATAGACGTAGGTTAAAAACGGCCTCCCTTTCACCCCTTACAACCGTCCCTGTCCTCCAAAATGTATTTAAGAATTTTGAAATGTGTTCAAAACTGACTCCAATTTGGGGAGTGGCAGTACACCGAGAAAGAGAAATTGTAAGAAAATGATTCAACTTTTAACCTTTACTGTCTCATAGACGTAGGTTAAAAACGGCCTCCCTTTCACCCATTACAGCCGTCCCTGTCCTCCAAAATGTATTTAAGAATTTTGAAATGTGTTCAAAACTGACTCCAATTTGGGGAGTGGCAGTACACCGAGAAAGAGAAATTGTAAGAAAATGATTCAACTTTTAACCTTTACTGTCTCATAGACGTAGGTTAAAAACGGCCTCCCTTTCACCCCTTACAGCCGTCCCTGTCCTCCAAAATGTATTTAAGAATTTTGAAATGTGTTTAAAACTGACTCCAATTTGGGGAGTGGCCGTACACCGAGAAAGAGAAATTGTAAGAAAATGATTCAACTTTTAACCTTTACTGTCTCATAGACGTAGGTTAAAAACGGCCTCCCTTTCACCCCTTACAGCCGTCCCTATCCTCCAAAATGTATTTAAGAATTTTGAAATGTGTTCAAAACTGACTCCAATTTGGGGAGTGGCCGTACACCGAGAAAGATGGCAGCAAACTAAGGTCACAAAGTTAATAAACAATTTTAATGCTGGCGCAGAGGCAATAGTGTATGGTCCAATCCTGAATGTCTTACGGCAAATAGCTACGTAAATTCTTTTTTCGATTCTCTGTAGGTCAGGGATGAGAAATTGTAAGAAAATGATTCAACTTTTAACCTTTACTGTCTCATAGACGTAGGTTAAAAACAGCCTCCCTTTCACCCCTTACAGCCGTCCCTGTCCTCCAAAATGTATTTAAGAATTTTGAAATGTGTTCAAAACTGACTCCAATTTGGGGAGTGGCCGTACAGCGAGAAAGAGAAATTGTAAGAAAATGATTCAACTTTTAACCTTTACTGTCTCATAGACGTAGGTTAAAAACAGCCTCCCTTTCACCCCTTACAGCCGTCCCTGTCCTCCAAAATGTATTTAAGAATTTTGAAATGTGTTCAAAACTGACTCCAATTTGGGGAGTGGCAGTACACCGAGAAAGAGAAATTGTAAGAAAATGATTCAACTTTTAACCTTTACTGTCTCATAGACGTAGGTTAAAAACGGCCTCCCTTTCACCCCTTACAGCCGTCCCTGTCCTCCAAAATGTATTTAAGAATTTTGAAATGTGTTCAAAACTGACTCCAATTTGGGGAGTGGCAATACACCGAGAAAGAGAAATTGTAAGAAAATGATTCAACTTTTAACCTTTACTGTCTCATAGACGTAGGTTAAAAACGGCCTCCCTTTCACCCCTTACAGCCGTCCCTGTCCTCCAAAATGTATTTAAGAATTTTGAAATGTGTTCAAAACTGACTCCAATTTGGGGAGTGGCAGTACACCGAGAAAGAGAAATTGTAAGAAAATGATTCAACTTTTAACCTTTACTGTCTCATAGACGTAGGTTAAAAACGGCCTCCCTATCACCCCTTACAGCCGTCCCTGTCCTCCAAAATGTATTTAAGAATTTTGAAATGTGTTCAAAACTGACTCCAATTTGGGGAGTGGCCATACACCGAGAAAGATGGCAGCAAACTAAGGTCACAAAGTTAATAAACAATTTTAATGCTGGAGCAGAAGCAATAGTGTATGGTCCAATCCTGAATCTCTTACGGCAAATAGCTACGTAAATTCTTTTTTCGATTCTCTGTAGGTCAGGGATGAGAAATTGTAAGAAAATGATTCAACTTTTAACCTTTACTGTCTCATAGACGTAGGTTAAAACGGCCTCCCTTTCACCCCTTACAGCCGTCCCTGTCCTCCAAAATGTATTTAAGAATTTTGAAATGTGTTCAAAACTGACTCCAATTTGGGGAGTGGCCGTACACCGAGAAAGAGAAATTGTAAGAATATGATTAAACTTTTAACCTTTACTGTCTCATAGACGTAGGTTAAAAACGGCCTCCCTTTCACCCCTTACAGCCGTCCCTATCCTCCAAAATGTATTTAAGAATTTTGAAATGTGTTCAAAACTGACTCCAATTTGGGGAGTGGCCGTACACCGAGAAAGATGGCAGCAAACTAAGGTCACAAAGTTAATAAACAATTTTAATGCTGGAGCAGAGGCAATAGTGTATGGTCCAATCCTGAATGTCTTACGGCAAATAGCTACGTAAATTCTTTTTCCGATTCTCTGTAGGTCAGGGATGAGAAATTGTAAGAAAATGATTCAACTTTTAACCTTTACTGTCTCATAGACGTAGGTTAAAAACGGCCTCCCTTTCACCCCTTACAGCCGTCCCTGTCCTCCAAAATGTATTTAAGAATTTTGAAATGTGTTCAAAACTGACTCCAATTTGGGGAGTGGCCGTACACCGAGAAAGATGGCAGCAAACTAAGGTCACAAAGTTAATAAACAATTTTAATGCTGGCGCAGAGGCAATAGTGTATGGTCCAATCCTGAATGCTTATGGCAAATAGCTACGTAAATTCTTTTTTCGATTCTCTGTAGGTCAGGGATGAGAAATTGTAATAAAATGATTCAACTTTTAACCATTAGTGTCTCATAGACGTAGGTTAAAAACGGCCTCCCTTTCACCCCTTACAGCCGTCCCTGTCCTCCAAAATGTATTTAAGAATTTTGAAATGTGTTCAAAACTGACTCCAATTTGGGGAGTGGCCGTACACCGAGAAAGATGGCAGCAAACTAAGGTCACAAAGTTATTAAACAATTTTAATGCTGGAGCAGAGGCAATAGTGTATGGTCCAATCCTGAATGTCTTACGGCAAATAGCTACGTAAATTCTTTTTTCGATTCTCTGTAGGTCAGGGATGAGAAATTGTAAGAAAATGATTCAACTTTTAACCTTTACTGTCTCATAGACGTAGGTTAAAAACGGCCTCCCTTTCACCCCTTACAGCCGTCCCTGTCCTCCAAAATGTATTTAAGAATTTTGAAATGTGTTAAAACTGACTCCAATTTGGGGAGTGGCCGTACACCGAGAAAGATGGCAGCAAACTAAGGTCACAAAGTTAATAAACAATTTTAATGCTGGAGCGGAGGCAATAGTGTATGGTCCAATCCTGAATCTCTTACGGCAAATAGCTACGTAAATTCTTTTTTCGATTCTCTGTAGGTCAGGGATGAGAAATTGTAAGAAAATGATTCAACTTTTAACCTTTACTGTCTCATAGACGTAGGTTAAAAACGGCCTCCCTTTCACCCCTTACAGCCGTCCCTGTCCTCCAAAATGTATTTAAGAATTTTGAAATGTGTTCAAAACTGACTCCAATTTGGGGAGTGGCCGTACACCGAGAAAGAGAAATTGTAAGAAAATGATTCAACTTTTAACCTTTACTGTCTCATAGACGTAGGTTAAAAACGGCCTCCCTTTCACCCCTTACAACCGTCCCTGTCCTCCAAAATGTATTTAAGAATTTTGAAATGTGTTCAAAACTGACTCCAATTTGGGGAGTGGCAGTACACCGAGAAAGAGAAATTGTAAGAAAATGATTCAACTTTTAACCTTTACTGTCTCATAGACGTAGGTTAAAAACGGCCTCCCTTTCACCCATTACAGCCGTCCCTGTCCTCCAAAATGTATTTAAGAATTTTGAAATGTGTTCAAAACTGACTCCAATTTGGGGAGTGGCAGTACACCGAGAAAGAGAAATTGTAAGAAAATGATTCAACTTTTAACCTTTACTGTCTCATAGACGTAGGTTAAAAACGGCCTCCCTTTCACCCCTTACAGCCGTCCCTGTCCTCCAAAATGTATTTAAGAATTTTGAAATGTGTTTAAAACTGACTCCAATTTGGGGAGTGGCCGTACACCGAGAAAGAGAAATTGTAAGAAAATGATTCAACTTTTAACCTTTACTGTCTCATAGACGTAGGTTAAAAACGGCCTCCCTTTCACCCCTTACAGCCGTCCCTATCCTCCAAAATGTATTTAAGAATTTTGAAATGTGTTCAAAACTGACTCCAATTTGGGGAGTGGCCGTACACCGAGAAAGATGGCAGCAAACTAAGGTCACAAAGTTAATAAACAATTTTAATGCTGGCGCAGAGGCAATAGTGTATGGTCCAATCCTGAATGTCTTACGGCAAATAGCTACGTAAATTCTTTTTTCGATTCTCTGTAGGTCAGGGATGAGAAATTGTAAGAAAATGATTCAACTTTTAACCTTTACTGTCTCATAGACGTAGGTTAAAAACAGCCTCCCTTTCACCCCTTACAGCCGTCCCTGTCCTCCAAAATGTATTTAAGAATTTTGAAATGTGTTCAAAACTGACTCCAATTTGGGGAGTGGCCGTACAGCGAGAAAGAGAAATTGTAAGAAAATGATTCAACTTTTAACCTTTACTGTCTCATAGACGTAGGTTAAAAACAGCCTCCCTTTCACCCCTTACAGCCGTCCCTGTCCTCCAAAATGTATTTAAGAATTTTGAAATGTGTTCAAAACTGACTCCAATTTGGGGAGTGGCAGTACACCGAGAAAGAGAAATTGTAAGAAAATGATTCAACTTTTAACCTTTACTGTCTCATAGACGTAGGTTAAAAACGGCCTCCCTTTCACCCCTTACAGCCGTCCCTGTCCTCCAAAATGTATTTAAGAATTTTGAAATGTGTTCAAAACTGACTCCAATTTGGGGAGTGGCAATACACCGAGAAAGAGAAATTGTAAGAAAATGATTCAACTTTTAACCTTTACTGTCTCATAGACGTAGGTTAAAAACGGCCTCCCTTTCACCCCTTACAGCCGTCCCTGTCCTCCAAAATGTATTTAAGAATTTTGAAATGTGTTCAAAACTGACTCCAATTTGGGGAGTGGCAGTACACCGAGAAAGAGAAATTGTAAGAAAATGATTCAACTTTTAACCTTTACTGTCTCATAGACGTAGGTTAAAAACGGCCTCCCTATCACCCCTTACAGCCGTCCCTGTCCTCCAAAATGTATTTAAGAATTTTGAAATGTGTTCAAAACTGACTCCAATTTGGGGAGTGGCCATACACCGAAAAAGATGGCAGCAAACTAAGGTCACAAAGTTAATAAACAATTTTAATGCTGGAGCAGAAGCAATAGTGTATGGTCCAATCCTGAATCTCTTACGGCAAATAGCTACGTAAATTCTTTTTTCGATTCTCTGTAGGTCAGGGATGAGAAATTGTAAGAAAATGATTCAACTTTTAACCTTTACTGTCTCATAGACGTAGGTTAAAACGGCCTCCCTTTCACCCCTTACAGCCGTCCCTGTCCTCCAAAATGTATTTAAGAATTTTGAAATGTGTTCAAAACTGACTCCAATTTGGGGAGTGGCCGTACACCGAGAAAGAGAAATTGTAAGAATATGATTAAACTTTTAACCTTTACTGTCTCATAGACGTAGGTTAAAAACGGCCTCCCTTTCACCCCTTACAGCCGTCCCTATCCTCCAAAATGTATTTAAGAATTTTGAAATGTGTTCAAAACTGACTCCAATTTGGGGAGTGGCCGTACACCGAGAAAGATGGCAGCAAACTAAGGTCACAAAGTTAATAAACAATTTTAATGCTGGAGCAGAGGCAATAGTGTATGGTCCAATCCTGAATGTCTTACGGCAAATAGCTACGTAAATTCTTTTTCCGATTCTCTGTAGGTCAGGGATGAGAAATTGTAAGAAAATGATTCAACTTTTAACCTTTACTGTCTCATAGACGTAGGTTAAAAACGGCCTCCCTTTCACCCCTTACAGCCGTCCCTGTCCTCCAAAATGTATTTAAGAATTTTGAAATGTGTTCAAAACTGACTCCAATTTGGGGAGTGGCCGTACACCGAGAAAGATGGCAGCAAACTAAGGTCACAAAGTTAATAAACAATTTTAATGCTGGCGCAGAGGCAATAGTGTATGGTCCAATCCTGAATGCTTATGGCAAATAGCTACGTAAATTCTTTTTTCGATTCTCTGTAGGTCAGGGATGAGAAATTGTAATAAAATGATTCAACTTTTAACCATTAGTGTCTCATAGACGTAGGTTAAAAACGGCCTCCCTTTCACCCCTTACAGCCGTCCCTGTCCTCCAAAATGTATTTAAGAATTTTGAAATGTGTTCAAAACTGACTCCAATTTGGGGAGTGGCCGTACACCGAGAAAGATGGCAGCAAACTAAGGTCACAAAGTTATTAAACAATTTTAATGCTGGAGCAGAGGCAATAGTGTATGGTCCAATCCTGAATGTCTTACGGCAAATAGCTACGTAAATTCTTTTTTCGATTCTCTGTAGGTCAGGGATGAGAAATTGTAAGAAAATGATTCAACTTTTAACCTTTACTGTCTCATAGACGTAGGTTAAAAACGGCCTCCCTTTCACCCCTTACAGCCGTCCCTGTCCTCCAAAATGTATTTAAGAATTTTGAAATGTGTTCAAAACTGACTCCAATTTGGGGAGTGGCCGTACACCGAGAAAGAGAAATTGTAAGAAAATGATTCAACTTTTAACCTTTACTGTCTCATAGACGTAGGTTAAAAATGGCCTCCCTTTCACCCCTTACAGCCGTCCCTATCCTCCAAAATGTATTTAAGAATTTTGAAATGTGTTTAAAACTGACTCCAATTTGGGGAGTGGCCGTACACCGAGAAAGATGGCAGCAAACTAAGGTCACAAAGTTAATAAACAATTTTAATGCTGGCGCAGAGGCAATAGTGTATGGTCCAATCCTGAATGTCTTACGGCAAATAGCTACGTAAATTCTTTTTTCGATTCTCTGTAGGTCAGGGATGAGAAATTGTAAGAAAATGATTCAACTTTTAACCTTTACTGTCTCATAGACGTAGGTTAAAAACGGCCTCCCTTTCACCCCTTACAGCCGTCCCTGTCCTCCAAAATGTATTTAAGAATTTTGAAATGTGTTCAAAACTGACTCCAATTTGGGGAGTGGCCGTACACCGAGAAAGAGAAATTGTAAGAAAATGATTCAACTTTTAAAATTTACTGTTTCATAGACGTAGGTTAAAAACGGCCTCCCTTTCACCCCTTACAGCCGTCCCTGTCCTCCAAAATGTATTTAAGAATTTTGAAATGTGTTCAAAACTGACTCCAATTTAGGGAGTGGCAGTACACCGAGAAAGAGAAATTGTAAGAAAATGATTCAACTTTTAACCTTTACTGTCTCATAGACGTAGGTTAAAAACGGCCTCCCTTTCACCCCTTACAGCCGTCCCTGTCCTCCAAAATGTATTTAAGAATTTTGAAATGTGTTCAAAACTGACTCCAATTTGGGGAGTGGCCATACACGAGAAAGATGGCAGCAAACTAAGGTCACAAAGTTAATAAACAATTTTAATGCTGGAGCAGAGGCAATAGTGTATGGTCCAATCCTGAATCTCTTACGGCAAATAGCTACGTAAATTCTTTTTTCGATTCTCTGTAGGTCAGGAATGAAAAAATTGTAAGAAAATGATTCAACTTTTAACCTTTACTGTCTCATAGACGTAGGTTAAAAACGGCCTCCCTTTCACCCCTTACAGCCGTCCCTGTCCTCCAAAATGTATTTAAGAATTTTGAAATGTGTTCAAAACTGACTCCAATTTGGGGAGTGGCCGTACACCGAGAAAGATGGCAGCAAACTAAGGTCACAAAGTTAATAAACAATTTTAATGCTGGCACAGAGGCAAAAGTGTATGGTCCAATCCTGAATGTCTTATGGCAAAAAGCTACGTAAATTCTTTTTTCGATTCTCTGTAGGTCAGGGATGAGAAATTGTAAGAAAATGATTCAACTTTTAACCTTTACTGTCTCATAGACGTAGGTTAAAAACGGCCTCCCTTTCACCCCTTACAGCCGTCCCTGTCCTCCAAAATGTATTTAAGAATTTTGAAATGTGTTCAAAACTGACTCCAATTTGGGGAGTGGCCGTACACCGAGAAAGAGAAATTGTAAGAATATGATTAAACTTTTAACCTTTACTGTCTCATAGACGTAGGTTAAAAACGGCCTCCCTTTCACCCCTTACAGCCGTCCCTATCCTCCAAAATGTATTTAAGAATTTTGAAATGTGTTCAAAACTGACTCCAATTTGGGGAGTGGCCGTACACCGAGAAAGATGGCAGCAAACTAAGGTCACAAAGTTAATAAACAATTTTAATGCTGGAGCAGAGGCAATAGTGTATGGTCCAATCCTGAATGTCTTACGGCAAATAGCTACGTAAATTCTTTTTTCGATTCTCTGTAGGTCAGGGATGAGAAATTGTAAGAAAATGATTCAACTTTTAACCTTTACTGTCTCATAGACGTAGGTTAAAAACGGCCTCCCTTTCACCCCTTACAGCCGTCCCTGTCCTCCAAAATGTATTTAAGAATTTTGAAATGTGTTCAAAACTGACTCCAATTTGGAGAGTGGCCGTACACCGAGAAAGAGAAATTGTAAGAAAATGATTCAACTTTTAACCTTTACTGTCTCATAGACGTAGGTTAAAAACGGCCTCCCTTTCACCCCTTACAGCCGTCCCTATCCTCCAAAATGTATTTAAGAATTTTGAAATGTGTTCAAAACTGACTCCAATTTGGGGAGTGGCCGTACACCGAGAAAGATGGCAGCAAACTAAGGTCACAAAGTTAATAAACAATTTTAATGCTGGAGCAGAGGCAATAGTGTATGGTCCAATCCTGAATGTCTTACGGCAAATAGCTACGTAAATTCTTTTTCCGATTCTCTGTAGGTCAGGGATGAGAAATTGTAAGAAAATGATTCAACTTTTAACCTTTACTGTCTCATAGACGTAGGTTAAAAACGGCCTCCCTTTCACCCCTTACAGCCGTCCCTGTCCTCCAAAATGTATTTAAGAATTTTGAAATGTGTTCAAAACTGACTCCAATTTGGGGAGTGGCCGTACACCGAGAAAGATGGCAGCAAACTAAGGTCACAAAGTTAATAAACAATTTTAATGCTGGCGCAGAGGCAATAGTGTATGGTCCAATCCTGAATGCTTATGGCAAATAGCTACGTAAATTCTTTTTTCGATTCTCTGTAGGTCAGGGATGAGAAATTGTAATAAAATGATTCAACTTTTAACCATTACTGTCTCATAGACGTAGGTTAAAAACGGCCTCCCTTTCACCCCTTACAGCCGTCCCTGTCCTCCAAAATGTATTTAAGAATTTTGAAATGTGTTCAAAACTGACTCCAATTTGGGGAGTGGCCGTACACCGAGAAAGATGGCAGCAAACTAAGGTCACAAAGTTATTAAACAATTTTAATGCTGGAGCAGAGGCAATAGTGTATGGTCCAATCCTGAATGTCTTACGGCAAATAGCTACGTAAATTCTTTTTTCGATTCTCTGTAGGTCAGGGATGAGAAATTGTAAGAAAATGATTCAACTTTTAGCCTTTACTGTCTCATAGACGTAGGTTAAAAACGGCCTCCCTTTCACCCCTTACAGCCGTCCCTGTCCTCCAAAATGTATTTAAGAATTTTGAAATGTGTTCAAAACTGACTCCAATTTGGGGAGTGGCCGTACACCGAGAAAGAGAAATTGTAAGAAAATGATTCAACTTTTAACCTTTACTGTCTCATAGACGTAGGTTAAAAACGGCCTCCCTTTCACCCCTTACAGCCGTCCCTATCCTCCAAAATGTATTTAAGAATTTTGAAATGCGTTTAAAACTGACTCCAATTTGGGGAGTGGCCGTACACCGAGAAAGATGGCAGCAAACTAAGGTCACAAAGTTAATAAACAATTTTAATGCTGGCGCAGAGGCAATAGTGTATGGTCCAATCCTGAATGTCTTACGGCAAATAGCTACGTAAATTCTTTTTTCGATTCTCTGTAGGTCAGGGATGAGAAATTGTAAGAAAATGATTCAACTTTTAACCTTTACTGTCTCATAGACGTAGGTTAAAAACGGCCTCCCTTTCACCCCTTACAGCCGTCCCTGTCCTCCAAAATGTATTTAAGAATTTTGAAATGTGTTCAAAACTGACTCCAATTTGGGGAGTGGCCGTACACCGAGAAAGAGAAATTGTAAGAAAATGATTCAACTTTTAAAATTTACTGTTTCATAGACGTAGGTTAAAAACGGCCTCCCTTTCACCCCTTACAGCCGTCCCTGTCCTCCAAAATGTATTTAAGAATTTTGAAATGTGTTCAAAACTGACTCCAATTTAGGGAGTGGCAGTACACCGAGAAAGAGAAATTGTAAGAAAATGATTCAACTTTTAACCTTTACTGTCTCACGGCCTCCCTTTCACCCCTTACAGCCGTCCCTGTCCTCCAAAATGTATTTAAGAATTTTGAAATGTGTTCAAAACTGACTCCAATTTGGGGAGTGGCCATACACCGAGAAAGATGGCAGCAAACTAAGGTCACAAAGTTAATAAACAATTTTAATGCTGGAGCAGAGGCAATAGTGTATGGTCCAATCCTGAATCTCTTACGGCAAATAGCTACGTAAATTCTTTTTTCGATTCTCTGTAGGTCAGGGATGAAAAAATTGTAAGAAAATGATTCAACTTTTAACCTTTACTGTCTCATAGACGTAGGTTAAAAACGGCCTCCCTTTCACCCCTTACAGCCGTCCCTGTCCTCCAAAATGTATTTAAGAATTTTGAAATGTGTTCAAAACTGACTCCAATTTGGGGAGTGGCCGTACACCGAGAAAGATGGCAGCAAACTAAGGTCACAAAGTTAATAAACAATTTTAATGCTGGCGCAGAGGCAAAAGTGTATGGTCCAATCCTGAATGTCTTATGGCAAATAGCTACGTAAATTCTTTTTTCGATTCTCTGTAGGTCAGGGATGAGAAATTGTAAGAAAATGATTCAACTTTTAACCTTTACTGTCTCATAGACGTAGGTTAAAAACGGCCTCCCTTTCACCCCTTACAGCCGTCCCTGTCCTCCAAAATGTATTTAAGAATTTTGAAATGTGTTCAAAACTGACTCCAATTTGGGGAGTGGCCGTACACCGAGAAAGAGAAATTGTAAGAATATGATTAAACTTTTAACCTTTACTGTCTCATAGACGTAGGTTAAAAACGGCCTCCCTTTCACCCCTTACAGCCGTCCCTATCCTCCAAAATGTATTTAAGAATTTTGAAATGTGTTCAAAACTGACTCCAATTTGGGGAGTGGCCGTACACCGAGAAAGATGGCAGCAAACTAAGGTCACAAAGTTAATAAACAATTTTAATGCTGGAGCAGAGGCAATAGTGTATGGTCCAATCCTGAATGTCTTACGGCAAATAGCTACGTAAATTCTTTTTTCGATTCTCTGTAGGTCAGGGATGAGAAATTGTAAGAAAATGATTCAACTTTTAACCTTTACTGTCTCATAGACGTAGGTTAAAAACGGCCTCCCTTTCACCCCTTACAGCCGTCCCTGTCCTCCAAAATGTATTTAAGAATTTTGAAATGTGTTCAAAACTGACTCCAATTTGGAGAGTGGCCGTACACCGAGAAAGAGAAATTGTAAGAAAATGATTCAACTTTTAACCTTTACTGTCTCATAGACGTAGGTTAAAAACGGCCTCCCTTTCACCCCTTACAGCCGTCCCTGTCCTCCAAAATGTATTTAAGAATTTTGAAATGTGTTCAAAACTGACTCCAATTTGGGGAGTGGCCGTACACCGAGAAAGAGAAATTGTAAGAAAATGATTCAACTTTTAAAATTTACTGTTTCATAGACGTAGGTTAAAAACGGCCTCCCTTTCACCCCTTACAGCCGTCCCTGTCCTCCAAAATGTATTTAAGAATTTTGAAATGTGTTCAAAACTGACTCCAATTTAGGGAGTGGCAGTACACCGAGAAAGAGAAATTGTAAGAAAATGATTCAACTTTTAAAATTTACTGTTTCATAGACGTAGGTTAAAAACGGCCTCCCTTTCACCCCTTACAGCCGTCCCTGTCCTCCAAAATGTATTTAAGAATTTTGAAATGTGTTCAAAACTGACTCCAATTTAGGGAGTGGCAGTACACAGAGAAAGAGAAATTGTAAGAAAATGATTCAACTTTTAACCTTTACTGTCTCACGGCCTCCCTTTCACCCCTTACAGCCGTCCCTGTCCTCCAAAATGTATTTAAGAATTTTGAAATGTGTTCAAAACTGACTCCAATTTGGGGAGTGGCCATACACCGAGAAAGATGGCAGCAAACTAAGGTCACAAAGTTAATAAACAATTTTAATGCTGGAGCAGAGGCAATAGTGTATGGTCCAATCCTGAATGTCTTACGGCAAATAGCTACGTAAATTCTTTTTTCGATTCTCTGTAGGTCAGGGATGAGAAATTGTAAGAAAATGATTCAACTTTTAACCTTTACTGTCTCATAGACGTAGGTTAAAAACGGCCTCCCTTTCACCCCTTACAGCCGTCCCTGTCCTCCAAAATGTATTTAAGAATTTTGAAATGTGTTCAAAACTGACTCCAATTTGGAGAGTGGCCGTACACCGAGAAAGAGAAATTGTAAGAAAATGATTCAACTTTTAAAATTTACTGTTTCATAGACGTAGGTTAAAAACGGCCTCCCTTTCACCCCTTACAGCCGTCCCTGTCCTCCAAAATGTATTTAAGAATTTTGAAATGTGTTCAAAACTGACTCCAATTTAGGGAGTGGCAGTACACCGAGAAAGAGAAATTGTAAGAAAATGATTCAACTTTTAACCTTTACTGTCTCACGGCCTCCCTTTCACCCCTTACAGCCGTCCCTGTCCTCCAAAATGTATTTAAGAATTTTGAAATGTGTTCAAAACTGACTCCAATTTGGGGAGTGGCCATACACCGAGAAAGATGGCAGCAAACTAAGGTCACAAAGTTAATAAACAATTTTAATGCTGGAGCAGAGGCAATAGTGTATGGTCCAATCCTGAATGTCTTACGGCAAATAGCTACGTAAATTCTTTTTTCGATTCTCTGTAGGTCAGGGATGAAAAAATTGTAAGAAAATGATTCAACTTTTAACCTTTACTGTCTCATAGACGTAGGTTAAAAACGGCCTCCCTTTCACCCCTTACAGCCGTCCCTGTCCTCCAAAATGTATTTAAGAATTTTGAAATGTGTTCAAAACTGACTCCAATTTGGGGAGTGGCCGTACACCGAGAAAGATGGCAGCAAACTAAGGTCACAAAGTTAATAAACAATTTTAATGCTGGCGCAGAGGCAAAAGTGTATGGTCCAATCCTGAATGTCTTATGGCAAATAGCTACGTAAATTCTTTTTTCGATTCTCTGTAGGTCAGGGATGAGAAATTGTAAGAAAATGATTCAACTTTTAACCTTTACTGTCTCATAGACGTAGGTTAAAAACGGCCTCCCTTTCACCCCTTACAGCCGTCCCTGTCCTCCAAAATGTATTTAAGAATTTTGAAATGTGTTCAAAACTGACTCCAATTTGGGGAGTGGCCGTACACCGAGAAAGAGAAATTGTAAGAATATGATTAAACTTTTAACCTTTACTGTCTCATAGACGTAGGTTAAAAACGGCCTCCCTTTCACCCCTTACAGCCGTCCCTATCCTCCAAAATGTATTTAAGAATTTTGAAATGTGTTCAAAACTGACTCCAATTTGGGGAGTGGCCGTACACCGAGAAAGATGGCAGCAAACTAAGGTCACAAAGTTAATAAACAATTTTAATGCTGGAGCAGAGGCAATAGTGTATGGTCCAATCCTGAATGTCTTACGGCAAATAGCTACGTAAATTCTTTTTTCGATTCTCTGTAGGTCAGGGATGAGAAATTGTAAGAAAATGATTCAACTTTTAACCTTTACTGTCTCATAGACGTAGGTTAAAAACGGCCTCCCTTTCACCCCTTACAGCCGTCCCTGTCCTCCAAAATGTATTTAAGAATTTTGAAATGTGTTCAAAACTGACTCCAATTTGGAGAGTGGCCGTACACCGAGAAAGAGAAATTGTAAGAAAATGATTCAACTTTTAACCTTTACTGTCTCATAGACGTAGGTTAAAAACGGCCTCCCTTTCACCCCTTACAGCCGTCCCTGTCCTCCAAAATGTATTTAAGAATTTTGAAATGTGTTCAAAACTGACTCCAATTTGGGGAGTGGCCGTACAACGAGAAAGAGAAATTGTAAGAAAATGATTCAACTTTTAAAATTTACTGTTTCATAGACGTAGGTTAAAAACGGCCTCCCTTTCACCCCTTACAGCCGTCCCTGTCCTCCAAAATGTATTTAAGAATTTTGAAATGTGTTCAAAACTGACTCCAATTTGGGGAGTGGCCGTACACCGAGAAAGATGGCAGCAAACTAAGGTCACAAAGTTAATAAACAATTTTAATGCTGGCGCAGAGGCAATAGTGTATGGTCCAATCCTGAATGTCTTATGGCAAATAGCTACGTAAATTCTTTTTTCGATTCTCTGTAGGTCAGGGATGAGAAATTGTAATAAAATGATTCAACTTTTAACCTTTACTGTCTCATAGACGTAGGTTAAAAACGGCCTCCCTTTTACCCCTTACAGCCGTCCCTGTCCTCCAAAATGTATTTAAGAATTTTGAAATGTGTTCAAAACTGACTCCAATTTGGGGAGTGGCCGTACACCGAGAAAGATGGCAGCAAACTAAGGTCACAAAGTTATTAAACAATTTTAATGCTGGAGCAGAGGCAATAGTGTATGGTCCAATCCTGAATGTCTTACGGCAAATAGCTACGTAAATTCTTTTTTCGATTCTCTGTAGGTCAGGGATGAGAAATTGTAAGAAAATGATTCAACTTTTAACCTTTACTGTCTCATAGACGTAGGTTAAAAACGGCCTCCCTTTCACCCCTTACAGCCGTCCCTGTCCTCCAAAATGTATTTAAGAATTTTGAAATGTGTTCAAAACTGACTCCAATTTGGGGAGTGGCCGTACACCGAGAAAGAGAAATTGTAAGAAAATGATTCAACTTTTAACCTTTACTGTCTCATAGACGTAGGTTAAAAACGGCCTCCCTTTCACCCCTTACAGCCGTCCCTATCCTCCAAAATGTATTTAAGAATTTTGAAATGTGTTCAAAACTGACTCCAATTTGGGGAGTGGCCGTACACCGAGAAAGATGGCAGCAAACTAAGGTCACAAAGTTAATAAACAATTTTAATGCTGGCGCAGAGGCAATAGTGTATGGTCCAATCCTGAATGTCTTACGGCAAATAGCTACGTAAATTCTTTTTTCGATTCTCTGTAGGTCAGGGATGAGAAATTGTAAGAAAATGATTCAACTTTTAACCTTTACTGTCTCATAGACGTAGGTTAAAAACGGCCTCCCTTTCACCCCTTACAGCCGTCCCTGTCCTCCAAAATGTATTTAAGAATTTTGAAATGTGTTCAAAACTGACTCCAATTTGGGGAATGGCCGTACACAGAGAAAGAGAAATTGTAAGAAAATGATTCAACTTTTAACCTTTACTGTTTCATAGACGTAGGTTAAAAACGGCCTCCCTTTCACCCCTTACAGCCGTCCCTGTCCTCCAAAATGTATTTAAGAATTTTGAAATGTGTTCAAAACTGACTCCAATTTGGGGAGTGGCAGTACACCGAGAAAGAGAAATTGTAAGAAAATGATTCAACTTTTAACCTTTACTGTCTCATAGACGTAGGTTAAAAATGGCCTCCCTTTCACCCCTTACAGCCGTCCCTGTCCTCCAAAATGTATTTAAGAATTTTGAAATGTGTTCAAAACTGACTCCAATTTGGGGAGTGGCCATACACCGAGAAAGATGGCAGCAAACTAAGGTCACAAAGTTAATAAAGAATTTTAATGCTGGAGCAGAGGCAATAGTGTATGGTCCAATCCTGAATCTCTTACGGCAAATAGCTACGTAAATTCTTTTTTCGATTCTCTGTAGGTCAGGGATGAGAAATTGTAAGAAAATGATTCAACTTTTAACCTTTACTGTCTCATAGACGTAGGTTAAAAACGGCCTCCCTTTCACCCCTTACAGCCGTCCCTGTCCTCCAAAATGTATTTAAGAATTTTGAAATGTGTTCAAAACTGACTCCAATTTGGGGAGTGGCCGTACACCGAGAAAGAGAAATTGTAAGAATATGATTAAACTTTTAACCTTTACTGTCTCATAGACGTAGGTTAAAAACGGCCTCCCTTTCACCCCTTACAGCCGTCCCTATCCTCCAAAATGTATTTAAGAATTTTGAAATGTGTTCAAAACTGACTCCAATTTGGGGAGTGGCCGTACACCGAGAAAGATGGCAGCAAACTAAGGTCACAAAGTTAATAAACAATTTTAATGCTGGAGCAGAGGCAATAGTGTATGGTCCAATCCTGAATGTCTTACGGCAAATAGCTACGTAAATTCTTTTTTCGATTCTCTGTAGGTCAGGGATGAGAAATTGTAAGAAAATGATTCAACTTTTAACCTTTACTGTCTCATAGACGTAGGTTAAAAACGGCCTCCCTTTCACCCCTTACAGCCGTCCCTGTCCTCCAAAATGTATTTAAGAATTTTGAAATGTGTTCAAAACTGACTCCAATTTGGGGAGTGGCCGTACACCGAGAAAGATGGCAGCAAACTAAGGTCACAAAGTTAATAAACAATTTTAATGCTGGCGCAGAGGCAATAGTGTATGGTCCAATCCTGAATGTCTTATGGCAAATAGCTACGTAAATTCTTTTTTCGATTCTCTGTAGGTCAGGGATGAGAAATTGTAATAAAATGATTCAACTTTTAACCTTTACTGTCTCATAGACGTAGGTTAAAAACGGCCTCCCTTTCACCCCTTACAGCCGTCCCTGTCCTCCAAAATGTATTTAAGAATTTTGAAATGTGTTCAAAACTGACTCCAATTTGGGGAGTGGCCGTACACCGAGAAAGAGAAATTGTAAGAATATGATTAAACTTTTAACCTTTACTGTCTCAGACGTAGGTTAAAAACGGCCTCGCTTTCACCCCTTACAGCCGTCCCTATCCTCCAAAATGTATTTAAGAATTTTGAAATGTGTTCAAAACTGACTCCAATTTGGGGAGTGGCCGTACACCGAGAAAGAGAAATTGTAAGAAAATGATTCAACTTTTAACCTTTACTGTTTCATAGACGTAGGTTAAAAACGGCCTCCCTTTCACCCCTTACAGCCGTCCCTGTCCTCCAAAATGTATCTAAGAATTTTGAAATGTGTTCAAAACTGACTCCAATTTGGGGAGTGGCAGTACACCGAGAAAGAGAAATTGTAAGAAAATGATTCAACTTTTAACCTTTACTGTCTCATAGACGTAGGTTAAAAACGGCCTCCCTTTCACCCCTTACAGCCGTCCCTGTCCTCCAAAATGTATTTAAGAATTTTGAAATGTGTTCAAAACTGACTCCAATTTGGGGAGTGGCCATACACCGAGAAAGATGGAAGCAAACTAAGGTCACAAAGTTAATAAACAATTTTAATGCTGGAGCAGAGGCAATAGTGTATGGTCCAATCCTGAATCTCTTACGGCAAATAGCTACGTAAATTCTTTTTTCGATTCTCTGTAGGTCAGGGATGAGAAATTGTAAGAAAATGATTCAACTTTTAAACTTTACTGTCTCATAGACGTAGGTTAAAAACGGCCTCCCTTTCACCCCTTACAGCCGTCCCTGTCCTCCAAAATGTATTTAAGAATTTTGAAATGTGTTCAAAACTGACTCCAATTTGGGGAGTGGCCGTACACCGAGAAAGAGAAATTGTAAGAAAATGATTCAACTTTTAACCTTTACTGTCTCATAGACGTAGGTTAAAAACGGCCTCCCTTTCACCCCTTACAGCCGTCCCTGTCCTCCAAAATGTATTTAAGAATTTTGAAATGTGTTAAAACTGACTCCAATTTGGGGAGTGGCCGTACACCGAGAAAGATGGCAGCAAACTAAGGTCACAAAGTTAATAAACAATTTTAATGCTGGAGCGGAGGCAATAGTGTATGGTCCAATCCTGAATCTCTTACGGCAAATAGCTACGTAAATTCTTTTTTCGATTCTCTGTAGGTCAGGGATGAGAAATTGTAAGAAAATGATTCAACTTTTAACCTTTACTGTCTCATAGACGTAGGTTAAAAACGGCCTCCCTTTCACCCCTTACAGCCGTCCCTGTCCTCCAAAATGTATTTAAGAATTTTGAAATGTGTTCAAAACTGACTCCAATTTGGGGAGTGGCCGTACACCGAGAAAGAGAAATTGTAAGAAAATGATTCAACTTTTAACCTTTACTGTCTCATAGACGTAGGTTAAAAACGGCCTCCCTTTCACCCCTTACAGCCGTCCCTGTCCTCCAAAATGTATTTAAGAATTTTGAAATGTGTTCAAAACTGACTCCAATTTGGGGAGTGGCAGTACACCGAGAAAGAGAAATTGTAAGAAAATGATTCAACTTTTAACCTTTACTGTCTCATAGACGTAGGTTAAAAACGGCCTCCCTTTCACCCATTACAGCCGTCCCTGTCCTCCAAAATGTATTTAAGAATTTTGAAATGTGTTCAAAACTGACTCCAATTTGGGGAGTGGCAGTACACAGAGAAAGAGAAATTGTAAGAAAATGATTCAACTTTTAACCTTTACTGTCTCATAGACGTAGGTTAAAAACGGCCTCCCTTTCACCCCTTACAGCCGTCCCTGTCCTCCAAAATGTATTTAAGAATTTTGAAATGTGTTTAAAACTGACTCCAATTTGGGGAGTGGCCGTACACCGAGAAAGAGAAATTGTAAGAAAATGATTCAACTTTTAACCTTTACTGTCTCATAGACGTAGGTTAAAAACGGCCTCCCTTTCACCCCTTACAGCCGTCCCTATCCTCCAAAATGTATTTAAGAATTTTGAAATGTGTTCAAAACTGACTCCAATTTGGGGAGTGGCCGTACACCGAGAAAGATGGCAGCAAACTAAGGTCACAAAGTTAATAAACAATTTTAATGCTGGCGCAGAGGCAATAGTGTATGGTCCAATCCTGAATGTCTTACGGCAAATAGCTACGTAAATTCTTTTTTCGATTCTCTGTAGGTCAGGGATGAGAAATTGTAAGAAAATGATTCAACTTTTAACCTTTACTGTCTCATAGACGTAGGTTAAAAACGGCCTCCCTTTCACCCCTTACAGCCGTCCCTGTCCTCCAAAATGTATTTAAGAATTTTGAAATGTGTTCAAAACTGACTCCAATTTGGGGAGTGGCAGTACACCGAGAAAGAGAAATTGTAAGAAAATGATTCAACTTTTAACCTTTACTGTCTCATAGACGTAGGTTAAAAACGGCCTCCCTTTCACCCATTACAGCCGTCCCTGTCCTCCAAAATGTATTTAAGAATTTTGAAATGTGTTCAAAACTGACTCCAATTTGGGGAGTGGCAGTACACCGAGAAAGAGAAATTGTAAGAAAATGATTCAACTTTTAACCTTTACTGTCTCATAGACGTAGGTTAAAAACGGCCTCCCTTTCACCCCTTACAGCCGTCCCTGTCCTCCAAAATGTATTTAAGAATTTTGAAATGTGTTTAAAACTGACTCCAATTTGGGGAGTGGCCGTACACCGAGAAAGAGAAATTGTAAGAAAATGATTCAACTTTTAACCTTTACTGTCTCATAGACGTAGGTTAAAAACGGCCTCCCTTTCACCCCTTACAGCCGTCCCTATCCTCCAAAATGTATTTAAGAATTTTGAAATGTGTTCAAAACTGACTCCAATTTGGGGAGTGGCCGTACACCGAGAAAGATGGCAGCAAACTAAGGTCACAAAGTTAATAAACAATTTTAATGCTGGCGCAGAGGCAATAGTGTATGGTCCAATCCTGAATGTCTTACGGCAAATAGCTACGTAAATTCTTTTTTCGATTCTCTGTAGGTCAGGGATGAGAAATTGTAAGAAAATGATTCAACTTTTAACCTTTACTGTCTCATAGACGTAGGTTAAAAACTGCCTCCCTTTCACCCCTTACAGCCGTCCCTGTCCTCCAAAATGTATTTAAGAATTTTGAAATGTGTTCAAAACTGACTCCAATTTGGGGAGTGGCAGTACACCGAGAAAGAGAAATTGTAAGAAAATGATTCAACTTTTAACCTTTACTGTCTCATAGACGTAGGTTAAAAACGGCCTCCCTATCACCCCTTACAGCCGTCCCTGTCCTCCAAAATGTATTTAAGAATTTTGAAATGTGTTCAAAACTGACTCCAATTTGGGGAGTGGCCATACACCGAGAAAGATGGCAGCAAACTAAGGTCACAAAGTTAATAAACAATTTTAATGCTGGAGCAGAAGCAATAGTGTATGGTCCAATCCTGAATCTCTTACGGCAAATAGCTACGTAAATTCTTTTTTCGATTCTCTGTAGGTCAGGGATGAGAAATTGTAAGAAAATGATTCAACTTTTAACCTTTACTGTCTCATAGACGTAGGTTAAAAACGGCCTCCCTTTCACCCCTTACAGCCGTCCCTGTCCTCCAAAATGTATTTAAGAATTTTGAAATGTGTTCAAAACTGACTCCAATTTGGGGAGTGGCCGTACACCGAGAAAGATGGCAGCAAACTAAGGTCACAAAGTTAATAAACAATTTTAATGCTGGAGCAGAGGCAATAGTGTATGGTCAAATCCTGAATGTCTTACGGCAAATAGCTACGTAAATTCTTTTTTCGATTCTCTGTAGGTCAGGGATGAGAAATTGTAAGAAAATGATTCAACTTTTAACCTTTACTGTCTCATAGACGTAGGTTAAAAACGGCCTCCCTTTCACCCCTTACAGCTGTCCCTGTCCTCCAAAATGTATTTAAGAATTTTGAAATGTGTTCAAAACTGACTCCAATTTGGGGAGTGGCCGTACACCGAGAAAGATGGCAGCAAACTAAGGTCACAAAGTTAATAAACAATTTTAATGCTGGCGCAGAGGCAATAGTGTATGGTCCAATCCTGAATGTCTTATGGCAAATAGCTACGTAAATTCTTTTTTCGATTCTCTGTAGGTCAGGGATGAGAAATTGTAATAAAATGATTCAACTTTTAACCTTTACTGTCTCATAGACGTAGGTTAAAAACGGCCTCCCTTTCACCCCTTACAGCCGTCCCTGTCCTCCAAAATGTATTTAAGAATTTTGAAATGTGTTCAAAACTGACTCCAATTTGGGGAGTGGCCGTACACCGAGAAAGATGGCAGCAAACTAAGGTCACAAAGTTATTAAACAATTTTAATGCTGGAGCAGAGGCAATAGTGTATGGTCCAATCCTGAATGTCTTACGGCAAATAGCTACGTAAATTCTTTTTTCGATTCTCTGTAGGTCAGGGATGAGAAATTGTAAGAAAATGATTCAACTTTTAACCTTTACTGTCTCATAGACGTAGGTTAAAAACGGCCTCCCTTTCACCCCTTACAGCCGTCCCTGTCCTCCAAAATGTATTTAAGAATTTTGAAATGTGTTCAAAACTGACTCCAATTTGGGGAGTGGCCGTACACCGAGAAAGAGAAATTGTAAGAAAATGATTCAACTTTTAACCTTTACTGTCTCATAGACGTAGGTTAAAAACGGCCTCCCTATCACCCCTTACAGCCGTCCCTGTCCTCCAAAATGTATTTAAGAATTTTGAAATGTGTTCAAAACTGACTCCAATTTGGGGAGTGGCCATACACCAAGAAAGATGGCAGCAAACTAAGGTCACAAAGTTAATAAACAATTTTAATGCTGGAGCAGAAGCAATAGTGTATGGTCCAATCCTGAATCTCTTACGGCAAATAGCTACGTAAATTCTTTTTTCGATTCTCTGTAGGTCAGGGATGAGAAATTGTAAGAAAATGATTCAACTTTTAACCTTTACTGTCTCATAGACGTAGGTTAAAAACGGCCTCCCTTTCACCCCTTACAGCCGTCCCTGTCCTCCAAAATGTATTTAAGAA
The DNA here is from genome assembly GCF_964261635.1 of Lissotriton helveticus. Classification (NCBI taxonomy): domain Eukaryota; kingdom Metazoa; phylum Chordata; class Amphibia; order Caudata; family Salamandridae; genus Lissotriton; species Lissotriton helveticus. The sequence goes on from NC_136073.1 coordinate 879,279,987, forward strand.
TTTTGAAATGTGTTCAAAACTGACTCCAATTTGGGGAGTGGCCGTACACCGAGAAAGAGAAATTGTAAGAATATGATTAAACTTTTAACCTTTACTGTCTCATAGACGTAGGTTAAAAACGGCCTCCCTTTTACCCCTTACAGCCGTCCCTATCCTCCAAAATGTATTTAAGAATTTTGAAATGTGTTCAAAACTGACTCCAATTTGGGGAGTGGCCGTACACCGAGAAAGATGGCAGCAAACTAAGGTCACAAAGTTAATAAACAATTTTAATGCTGGAGCAGAGGCAATAGTGTATGGTCAAATCCTGAATGTCTTACGGCAAATAGCTACGTAAATTCTTTTTTCGATTCTCTGTAGGTCAGGGATGAGAAATTGTAAGAAAATGATTCAACTTTTAACCTTTACTGTCTCATAGACGTAGGTTAAAAACGGCCTCCCTTTCACCCCTTACAGCTGTCCCTGTCCTCCAAAATGTATTTAAGAATTTTGAAATGTGTTCAAAACTGACTCCAATTTGGGGAGTGGCCGTACACCGAGAAAGATGGCAGCAAACTAAGGTCACAAAGTTAATAAACAATTTTAATGCTGGCGCAGAGGCAATAGTGTATGGTCCAATCCTGAATGTCTTATGGCAAATAGCTACGTAAATTCTTTTTTCGATTCTCTGTAGGTCAGGGATGAGAAATTGTAATAAAATGATTCAACTTTTAACCTTTACTGTCTCATAGACGTAGGTTAAAAACGGCCTCCCTTTCACCCCTTACAGCCGTCCCTGTCCTCCAAAATGTATTTAAGAATTTTGAAATGTGTTCAAAACTGACTCCAATTTGGGGAGTGGCCGTACACCGAGAAAGATGGCAGCAAACTAAGGTCACAAAGTTATTAAACAATTTTAATGCTGGAGCAGGGGCAATAGTGTATGGTCCAATCCTGAATGTCTTACGGCAAATAGCTACGTAAATTCTTTTTTCGATTCTCTGTAGGTCAGGGATGAGAAATTGTAAGAAAATGATTCAACTTTTAACCTTTACTGTCTCATAGACGTAGGTTAAAAACGGCCTCCCTTTCACCCCTTACAGCCGTCCCTGTCCTCCAAAATGTATTTAAGAATTTTGAAATGTGTTCAAAACTGACTCCAATTTGGGGAGTGGCCGTACACCGAGAAAGAGAAATTGTAAGAAAATGATTCAACTTTTAACCTTTACTGTCTCATAGACGTAGGTTAAAAACGGCCTCCCTTTCACCCCTTACAGCCGTCCCTATCCTCCAAAATGTATTTAAGAATTTTGAAATGTGTTCAAAACTGACTCCAATTTGGGGAGTGGCCGTACACCGAGAAAGATGGCAGCAAACTAAGGTCACAAAGTTAATAAACAATTTTAATGCTGGAGCAGAGGCAATAATGTATGGTCCAATCCTGAATGTCTTACGGCAAATAGCTACGTAAATTCTTTTTTCGATTCTCTGTAGGTCAGGGATGAGAAATTGTAAGAAAATGATTCAACTTTTAACCTTTACTGTCTCATAGACGTAGGTTAAAAACGGCCTCCCTTTCACCCCTTACAGCCGTCCCTGTCCTCCAAAATGTATTTAAGAATTTTGAAATGTGTTCAAAACTGACTCCAATTTGGGGAGTGGCCGTACACCGAGAAAGAGAAATTGTAAGAATATGATTAAACTTTTAACCTTTACTGTCTCAGACGTAGGTTAAAAACGGCCTCGCTTTCACCCCTTACAGCCGTCCCTATCCTCCAAAATGTATTTAAGAATTTTGAAATGTGTTCAAAACTGACTCCAATTTGGGGAGTGGCCGTACACCGAGAAAGAGAAATTGTAAGAAAATGATTCAACTTTTAACCTTTACTGTTTCATAGACGTAGGTTAAAAACGGCCTCCCTTTCACCCCTTACAGCCGTCCCTGTCCTCCAAAATGTATTTAAGAATTTTGAAATGTGTTCAAAACTGACTCCAATTTGGGGAGTGGCAGTACACCGAGAAAGAGAAATTGTAAGAAAATGATTCAACTTTTAACCTTTACTGTCTCATAGACGTAGGTTAAAAACGGCCTCCCTTTCACCCCTTACAGCCGTCCCTGTCCTCCAAAATGTATTTAAGAATTTTGAAATGTGTTCAAAACTGACTCCAATTTGGGGAGTGGCCATACACCGAGAAAGATGGCAGCAAACTAAGGTCACAAAGTTAATAAACAATTTTAATGCTGGAGCAGAGGCAATAGTGTATGGTCCAATCCTGAATCTCTTACGGCAAATAGCTACGTAAATTCTTTTTTCGATTCTCTGTAGGTCAGGGATGAGAAATTGTAAGAAAATGATTCAACTTTTAACCTTTACTGTCTCATAGACGTAGGTTAAAAACGGCCTCCCTTTCACCCCTTACAGCCGTCCCTGTCCTCCAAAATGTATTTAAGAAATTTGAAATGTGTTCAAAACTGACTCCAATTTGGGGAGTGGCCGTACACCGAGAAAGAGAAATTGTAAGAAAATGATTCAACTTTTAACCTTTACTGTCTCATAGACGTAGGTTAAAAACGGCCTCCCTTTCACCCCTTACAGCCGTCCCTGTCCTCCAAAATGTATTTAAGAATTTTGAAATGTGTTAAAACTGACTCCAATTTGGGGAGTGGCCGTACACCGAGAAAGATGGCAGCAAACTAAGGTCACAAAGTTAATAAACAATTTTAATGCTGGCGCAGAGGCAATAGTGTATGGTCCAATCCTGAATGTCTTATGGCAAATAGCTACGTAAATTCTTTTTTCGATTCTCTGTAGGTCAGGGATGAGAAATTGTAATAAAATGATTCAACTTTTAACCTTTACTGTCTCATAGACGTAGGTTAAAAACGGCCTCCCTTTCACCCCTTACAGCCGTCCCTGTCCTCCAAAATGTATTTAAGAAATTTGAAATGTGTTCAAAACTGACTCCAATTTGGGGAGTGGCCGTACACCGAGAAAGAGAAATTGTAAGAAAATGATTCAACTTTTAACCTTTACTGTCTCATAGACGTAGGTTAAAAACGGCCTCCCTTTCACCCCTTACAGCCGTCCCTGTCCTCCAAAATGTATTTAAGAATTTTGAAATGTGTTAAAACTGACTCCAATTTGGGGAGTGGCCGTACACCGAGAAAGATGGCAGCAAACTAAGGTCACAAAGTTAATAAACAATTTTAATGCTGGAGCGGAGGCAATAGTGTATGGTCCAATCCTGAATCTCTTACGGCAAATAGCTACGTAAATTCTTTTTTCGATTCTCTGTAGGTCAGGGATGAGAAATTGTAAGAAAATGATTCAACTTTTAACCTTTACTGTCTCATAGACGTAGGTTAAAAACGGCCTCCCTTTCACCCCTTACAGCCGTCCCTGTCCTCCAAAATGTATTTAAGAATTTTGAAATGTGTTCAAAACTGACTCCAATTTGGGGAGTGGCCGTACACCGAGAAAGAGAAATTGTAAGAAAATGATTCAACTTTTAACCTTTACTGTCTCATAGACGTAGGTTAAAAACGGCCTCCCTTTCACCCCTTACAGCCGTCCCTGTCCTCCAAAATGTATTTAAGAATTTTGAAATGTGTTCAAAACTGACTCCAATTTGGGGAGTGGCAGTACACCGAGAAAGAGAAATTGTAAGAAAATGATTCAACTTTTAACCTTTACTGTCTCATAGACGTAGGTTAAAAACGGCCTCCCTTTCACCCATTACAGCCGTCCCTGTCCTCCAAAATGTATTTAAGAATTTTGAAATGTGTTCAAAACTGACTCCAATTTGGGGAGTGGCAGTACACGAGAAAGAGAAATTGTAAGAAAATGATTCAACTTTTAACCTTTACTGTCTCATAGACGTAGGTTAAAAACGGCCTCCCTTTCACCCCTTACAGCCGTCCCTGTCCTCCAAAATGTATTTAAGAATTTTGAAATGTGTTTAAAACTGACTCCAATTTGGGGAGTGGCCGTACACCGAGAAAGAGAAATTGTAAGAAAATGATTCAACTTTTAACCTTTACTGTCTCATAGACGTAGGTTAAAAACGGCCTCCCTTTCACCCCTTACAGCCGTCCCTATCCTCCAAAATGTATTTAAGAATTTTGAAATGTGTTCAAAACTGACTCCAATTTGGGGAGTGGCCGTACACCGAGAAAGATGGCAGCAAACTAAGGTCACAAAGTTAATAAACAATTTTAATGCTGGCGCAGAGGCAATAGTGTATGGTCCAATCCTGAATGTCTTACGGCAAATAGCTACGTAAATTCTTTTTTCGATTCTCTGTAGGTCAGGGATGAGAAATTGTAAGAAAATGATTCAACTTTTAACCTTTACTGTCTCATAGACATAGGTTAAAAACGGCCTCCCTTTCACCCCTTACAGCCGTCCCTGTCCTCCAAAATGTATTTAAGAATTTTGAAATGTGTTCAAAACTGACTCCAATTTGGGGAGTGGCCGTACAGCGCGAAAGAGAAATTGTAAGAAAATGATTCAACTTTTAACCTTTACTGTCTCATAGACGTAGGTTAAAAACAGCCTCCCTTTCACCCCTTACAGCCGTCCCTGTCCTCCAAAATGTATTTAAGAATTTTGAAATGTGTTCAAAACTGACTCCAATTTGGGGAGTGGCAGTACACCGAGAAAGAGAAATTGTAAGAAAATGATTCAACTTTTAACCTTTACTGTCTCATAGACGTAGGTTAAAAACGGCCTCCCTTTCACCCCTTACAGCCGTCCCTGTCCTCCAAAATGTATTTAAGAATTTTGAAATGTGTTCAAAACTGACTCCAATTTGGGGAGTGGCAGTACACCGAGAAAGAGAAATTGTAAGAAAATGATTCAACTTTTAACCTTTACTGTCTCATAGACGTAGGTTAAAAACGGCCTCCCTTTCACCCCTTACAGCCGTCCCTGTACTCCAAAATGTATTTAAGAATTTTGAAATGTGTTCAAAACTGACTCCAATTTGGGGAGTGGCAGTACACCGAGAAAGAGAAATTGTAAGAAAATGATTCAACTTTTAACCTTTACTGTCTCATAGACGTAGGTTAAAAACGGCCTCCCTATCACCCCTTACAGCCGTCCCTGTCCTCCAAAATGTATTTAAGAATTTTGAAATGTGTTCAAAACTGACTCCAATTTGGGGAGTGGCCATACACCGAGAAAGATGGCAGCAAACTAAGGTCACAAAGTTAATAAACAATTTTAATGCTGGAGCAGAAGCAATAGTGTATGGTCCAATCCTGAATCTCTTACGGCAAATAGCTACGTAAATTCTTTTTTCGATTCTCTGTAGGTCAGGGATGAGAAATTGTAAGAAAATGATTCAACTTTTAACCTTTACTGTCTCATAGACGTAGGTTAAAAACGGCCTCCCTTTCACCCCTTACAGCCGTCCCTGTCCTCCAAAATGTATTTAAGAATTTTGAAATGTGTTCAAAACTGACTCCAATTTGGGGAGTGGCCGTACACCGAGAAAGAGAAATTGTAAGAATATGATTAAACTTTTAACCTTTACTGTCTCATAGACGTAGGTTAAAAACGGCCTCCCTTTCACCCCTTACAGCCGTCCCTATCCTCCAAAATGTATTTAAGAATTTTGAAATGTGTTCAAAACTGACTCCAATTTGGGGAGTGGCCGTACACCGAGAAAGATGGCAGCAAACTAAGGTCACAAAGTTAATAAACAATTTTAATGCTGGAGCAGAGGCAATAGTGTATGCTCCAATCCTGAATGTCTTACGGCAAATAGCTACGTAAATTCTTTTTTCGATTCTCTGTAGGTCAGGGATGAGAAATTGTAAGAAAATGATTCAACTTTTAACCTTTACTGTCTCATAGACGTAGGTTAAAAACGGCCTCCCTTTCACCCCTTACAGCCGTCCCTGTCCTCCAAAATGTATTTAAGAATTTTGAAATGTGTTCAAAACTGACTCCAATTTGGGGAGTGGCCGTACACCGAGAAAGATGGCAGCAAACTAAGGTCACAAAGTTAATAAACAATTTTAATGCTGGCGCAGAAGGAATAGTGTATGGTCCAATCCTGAATGTCTTATGGCAAATAGCTACGTAAATTCTTTTTTCGATTCTCTGTAGGTCAGGGATGAGAAATTGTAATAAAATGATTCAACTTTTAACCTTTACTGTCTCATAGACGTAGGTTAAAAACGGCCTCCCTTTCACCCCTTACAGCCGTCCCTGTCCTCCAAAATGTATTTAAGAATTTTGAAATGTGTTAAAAACTGACTCCAATTTGGGGAGTGGCCGTACACCGAGAAAGATGGCAGCAAACTAAGGTCACAAAGTTATTAAACAATTTTAATGCTGGAGCAGAGGCAATAGTGTATGGTCCAATCCTGAATGTCTTACGGCAAATAGCTACGTAAATTCTTTTTTCGATTCTCTGTAGGTCAGGGATGAGAAATTGTAAGAAAATGATTCAACTTTTAACCTTTACTGTCTCATAGACGTAGGTTAAAAACGGCCTCCCTTTCACCCCTTACAGCCGTCCCTGTCCTCCAAAATGTATTTAAGAATTTTGAAATGTGTTCAAAACTGACTCCAATTTGGGGAGTGGCCGTACACCGAGAAAGAGAAATTGTAAGAAAATGATTCAACTTTTAACCTTTACTGTCTCATAGACGTAGGTTAAAAACGGCCTCCCTTTCACCCCTTACAGCCGTCCCTATCCTCCAAAATGTATTTAAGAATTTTGAAATGTGTTTAAAACTGACTCCAATTTGGGGAGTGGCCGTACACCGAGAAAGATGGCAGCAAACTAAGGTCACAAAGTTAATAAACAATTTTAATGCTGGCGCAGAGGCAATAGTGTATGGTCCAATCCTGAATGTCTTACGGCAAATAGCTACGTAAATTCTTTTTTCGATTCTCTGTAGGTCAGGGATGAGAAATTGTAAGAAAATGATTCAACTTTTAACCTTTACTGTCTCATAGACGTAGGTTAAAAACGGCCTCCCTTTCACCCCTTACAGCCGTCCCTGTCCTCCAAAATGTATTTAAGAATTTTGAAATGTGTTCAAAACTGACTCCAATTTGGGGAGTGGCCGTACACCGAGAAAGAGAAATTGTAAGAAAATGATTCAACTTTTAAAATTTACTGTTTCATAGACGTAGGTTAAAAACGGCCTCCCTTTCACCCCTTACAGCCGTCCCTGTCCTCCAAAATGTATTTAAGAATTTTGAAATGTGTTCAAAACTGACTCCAATTTAGGGAGTGGCAGTACACCGAGAAAGAGAAATTGTAAGAAAATGATTCAACTTTTAACCTTTACTGTCTCATAGACGTAGGTTAAAAACGGCCTCCCTTTCACCCCTTACAGCCGTCCCTGTCCTCCAAAATGTATTTAAGAATTTTGAAATGTGTTCAAAACTGACTCCAATTTGGGGAGTGGCCATACACCGAGAAAGATGGCAGCAAACTAAGGTCACAAAGTTAATAAACAATTTTAATGCTGGAGCAGAGGCAATAGTGTATGGTCCAATCCTGAATCTCTTACGGCAAATAGCTACGTAAATTCTTTTTTCGATTCTCTGTAGGTCAGGGATGAGAAATTGTAAGAAAATGATTCAACTTTTAACCTTTACTGTCTCATAGACGTAGGTTAAAAACGGCCTCCCTTTCACCCCTTACAGCCGTCCCTGTCCTCCAAAATGTATTTAAGAAATTTGAAATGTGTTCAAAACTGACTCCAATTTGGGGAGTGGCCGTACACCGAGAAAGAGAAATTGTAAGAAAATGATTCAACTTTTAACCTTTACTGTCTCATAGACGTAGGTTAAAAACGGCCTCCCTTTCACCCCTTACAGCCGTCCCTGTCCTCCAAAATGTATTTAAGAATTTTGAAATGTGTTAAAACTGACTCCAATTTGGGGAGTGGCCGTACACCGAGAAAGATGGCAGCAAACTAAGGTCACAAAGTTAATAAACAATTTTAATGCTGGAGCGGAGGCAATAGTGTATGGTCCAATCCTGAATCTCTTACGGCAAATAGCTACGTAAATTCTTTTTTCGATTCTCTGTAGGTCAGGGATGAGAAATTGTAAGAAAATGATTCAACTTTTAACCTTTACTGTCTCATAGACGTAGGTTAAAAACGGCCTCCCTTTCACCCCTTACAGCCGTCCCTGTCCTCCAAAATGTATTTAAGAATTTTGAAATGTGTTCAAAACTGACTCCAATTTGGGGAGTGGCAGTACACCGAGAAAGAGAAATTGTAAGAAAATGATTCAACTTTTAACCTTTACATAGACGTAGGTTAAAAACGGCCTCCCTATCACCCCTTACAGCCGTCCCTGTCCTCCAAAATGTATTTGAGAATTTTGAAATGTGTTCAAAACTGACTCCAATTTGGGGAGTGGCCGTACACCGAGAAAGAGAAATTGTAAGAAAATGATTCAACTTTTAACCTTTACTGTCTCATAGACATAGGTTAAAAACGGCCTCCCTTTCACCCCTTACAGCCGTCCCTATCCTCCAAAATGTATTTAAGAATTTTGAAATGTGTTCAAAACTGACTCCAATTTGGGGAGTGGCCGTACACCGAGAAAGATGGCAGCAAACTAAGGTCACAAAGTTAATAAACAATTTTAATGCTGGAGCAGAGGCAATAATGTATGGTCCAATCCTGAATGTCTTACGGCAAATAGCTACGTAAATTCTTTTTTCGATTCTCTGTAGGTCAGGGATGAGAAATTGTAAGAAAATGATTCAACTTTTAACCTTTACTGTCTCATAGACGTAGGTTAAAAACGGCCTCCCTTTCACCCCTTACAGCCGTCCCTGTCCTCCAAAATGTATTTAAGAATTTTGGAATGTGTTCAAAACTGACTCCAATTTGGGGAGTGGCCGTACACCGAGAAAGATGGCAGCAAACTAAGGTCACAAAGTTAATAAACAATTTTAATGCTGGCGCAGAGGCAATAGTGTATGGTCCAATCCTGAATGTCTTATGGCAAATAGCTACGTAAATTCTTTTTTCGATTCTCTGTAGGTCAGGGATGAGAAATTGTAATAAAATGATTCAACTTTTAACCTTTACTGTCTCATAGACGTAGGTTAAAAACGGCCTCCCTTTCACCCCTTACAGCCGTCCCTGTCCTCCAAAATGTATTTAAGAAATTTGAAATGTGTTCAAAACTGACTCCAATTTGGGGAGTGGCCGTACACCGAGAAAGAGAAATTGTAAGAAAATGATTCAACTTTTAACCTTTACTGTCTCATAGACGTAGGTTAAAAACGGCCTCCCTTTCACCCCTTACAGCCGTCCCTGTCCTCCAAAATGTATTTAAGAATTTTGAAATGTGTTCAAAACTGACTCCAATTTGGGGAGTGGCAGTACACCGAGAAAGAGAAATTGTAAGAAAATGATTCAACTTTTAACCTTTACTGTCTCATAGACGTAGGTTAAAAACGGCCTCCCTTTCACCCATTACAGCCGTCCCTGTCCTCCAAAATGTATTTAAGAATTTTGAAATGTGTTCAAAACTGACTCCAATTTGGGGAGTGGCAGTACACCGAGAAAGAGAAATTGTAAGAAAATGATTCAACTTTTAACCTTTACTGTCTCATAGACGTAGGTTAAAAACGGCCTCCCTTTCACCCCTTACAGCCGTCCCTGTCCTCCAAAATGTATTTAAGAATTTTGAAATGTGTTTAAAACTGACTCCAATTTGGGGAGTGGCCGTACACCGAGAAAGAGAAATTGTAAGAAAATGATTCAACTTTTAACCTTTACTGTCTCATAGACGTAGGTTAAAAACGGCCTCCCTTTCACCCCTTACAGCCGTCCCTATCCTCCAAAATGTATTTAAGAATTTTGAAATGTGTTCAAAACTGACTCCAATTTGGGGAGTGGCCGTACACCGAGAAAGATGGCAGCAAACTAAGGTCACAAAGTTAATAAACAATTTTAATGCTGGCGCAGAGGCAATAGTGTATGGTCCAATCCTGAATGTCTTACGGCAAATAGCTACGTAAATTCTTTTTTCGATTCTCTGTAGGTCAGGGATGAGAAATTGTAAGAAAATGATTCAACTTTTAACCTTTATTGTCTCATAGACATAGGTTAAAAACGGCCTCCCTTTCACCCCTTACAGCCGTCCCTGTCCTCCAAAATGTATTTAAGAATTTTGAAATGTGTTCAAAACTGACTCCAATTTGGGGAGTGGCCGTACAGCGCGAAAGAGAAATTGTAAGAAAATGATTCAACTTTTAACCTTTACTGTCTCATAGACGTAGGTTAAAAACAGCCTCCCTTTCACCCCTTACAGCCGTCCCTGTCCTCCAAAATGTATTTAAGAATTTTGAAATGTGTTCAAAACTGACTCCAATTTGGGGAGTGGCAGTACACCGAGAAAGAGAAATTGTAAGAAAATGATTCAACTTTTAACCTTTACTGTCTCATAGACGTAGGTTAAAAACGGCCTCCCTTTCACCCCTTACAGCCGTCCCTGTCCTCCAAAATGTATTTAAGAATTTTGAAATGTGTTCAAAACTGACTCCAATTTGGGGAGTGGCAGTACACCGAGAAAGAGAAATTGTAAGAAAATGATTCAACTTTTAACCTTTACTGTCTCATAGACGTAGGTTAAAAACGGCCTCCCTTTCACCCCTTACAGCCGTCCCTGTACTCCAAAATGTATTTAAGAATTTTGAAATGTGTTCAAAACTGACTCCAATTTGGGGAGTGGCAGTACACCGAGAAAGAGAAATTGTAAGAAAATGATTCAACTTTTAACCTTTACTGTCTCATAGACGTAGGTTAAAAACGGCCTCCCTATCACCCCTTACAGCCGTCCCTGTCCTCCAAAATGTATTTAAGAATTTTGAAATGTGTTCAAAACTGACTCCAATTTGGGGAGTGGCCATACACCGAGAAAGATGGCAGCAAACTAAGGTCACAAAGTTAATAAACAATTTTAATGCTGGAGCAGAAGCAATAGTGTATGGTCCAATCCTGAATCTCTTACGGCAAATAGCTACGTAAATTCTTTTTTCGATTCTCTGTAGGTCAGGGATGAGAAATTGTAAGAAAATGATTCAACTTTTAACCTTTACTGTCTCATAGACGTAGGTTAAAAACGGCCTCCCTTTCACCCCTTACAGCCGTCCCTGTCCTCCAAAATGTATTTAAGAATTTTGAAATGTGTTCAAAACTGACTCCAATTTGGGGAGTGGCCGTACACCAAGAAATAGAAATTGTAAGAATATGATTAAACTTTTAACCTTTACTGTCTCATAGACGTAGGTTAAAAACGGCCTCCCTTTCACCCCTTACAGCCGTCCCTATCCTCCAAAATGTATTTAAGAATTTTGAAATGTGTTCAAAACTGACTCCAATTTGGGGAGTGGCCGTACACCGAGAAAGATGGCAGCAAACTAAGGTCACAAAGTTAATAAACAATTTTAATGCTGGAGCAGAGGCAATAGTGTATGGTCCAATCCTGAATGTCTTACGGCAAATAGCTACGTAAATTCTTTTTTCGATTCTCTGTAGGTCAGGGATGAGAAATTGTAAGAAAATGATTCAACTTTTAACCTTTACTGTCTCATAGACGTAGGTTAAAAACGGCCTCCCTTTCACCCCTTACAGCCGTCCCTGTCCTCCAAAATGTATTTAAGAATTTTGAAATGTGTTCAAAACTGACTCCAATTTGGGGAGTGGCCGTACACCGAGAAAGATGGCAGCAAACTAAGGTCACAAAGTTAATAAACAATTTTAATGCTGGCGCAGAAGGAATAGTGTATGGTCCAATCCTGAATGTCTTATGGCAAATAGCTACGTAAATTCTTTTTTCGATTCTCTGTAGGTCAGGGATGAGAAATTGTAATAAAATGATTCAACTTTTAACCTTTACTGTCTCATAGACGTAGGTTAAAAACGGCCTCCCTTTCACCCCTTACAGCCGTCCCTGTCCTCCAAAATGTATTTAAGAATTTTGAAATGTGTTAAAAACTGACTCCAATTTGGGGAGTGGCCGTACACCGAGAAAGATGGCAGCAAACTAAGGTCACAAAGTTATTAAACAATTTTAATGCTGGAGCAGAGGCAATAGTGTATGGTCCAATCCTGAATGTCTTACGGCAAATAGCTACGTAAATTCTTTTTTCGATTCTCTGTAGGTCAGGGATGAGAAATTGTAAGAAAATGATTCAACTTTTAACCTTTACTGTCTCATAGACGTAGGTTAAAAACGGCCTCCCTTTCACCCCTTACAGCCGTCCCTGTCCTCCAAAATGTATTTAAGAATTTTGAAATGTGTTCAAAACTGACTCCAATTTGGGGAGTGGCCGTACACCGAGAAAGAGAAATTGTAAGAAAATGATTCAACTTTTAACCTTTACTGTCTCATAGACGTAGGTTAAAAACGGCCTCCCTTTCACCCCTTACAGCCGTCCCTATCCTCCAAAATGTATTTAAGAATTTTGAAATGTGTTCAAAACTGACTCCAATTTGGGGAGTGGCCGTACACCGAGAAAGATGGCAGCAAACTAAGGTCACAAAGTTAATAAACAATTTTACATGCTGGCGCAGAGGCAATAGTGTATGGTCCAATCCTGAATGTCTTACGGCAAATAGCTACGTAAATTCTTTTTTCGATTCTCTGTAGGTCAGGGATGAGAAATTGTAAGAAAATGATTCAACTTTTAACCTTTACTGTCTCATAGACATAGGTTAAAAACGGCCTCCCTTTCACCCCTTACAGCCGTCCCTGTCCTCCAAAATGTATTTAAGAATTTTGAAATGTGTTCAAAACTGACTCCAATTTGGGGAGTGGCCGTACAGCGCGAAAGAGAAATTGTAAGAAAATGATTCAACTTTTAACCTTTACTGTCTCATAGACGTAGGTTAAAAACAGCCTCCCTTTCACCCCTTACAGCCGTCCCTGTCCTCCAAAATGTATTTAAGAATTTTGAAATGTGTTCAAAACTGACTCCAATTTGGGGAGTGGCAGTACACCGAGAAAGAGAAATTGTAAGAAAATGATTCAACTTTTAACCTTTACTGTCTCATAGACGTAGGTTAAAAACGGCCTCCCTTTCACCCCTTACAGCCGTCCCTGTCCTCCAAAATGTATTTAAGAATTTTGAAATGTGTTCAAAACTGACTCCAATTTGGGGAGTGGCAGTACACCGAGAAAGAGAAATTGTAAGAAAATGATTCAACTTTTAACCTTTACTGTCTCATAGACGTAGGTTAAAAACGGCCTCCCTTTCACCCCTTACAGCCGTCCCTGTACTCCAAAATGTATTTAAGAATTTTGAAATGTGTTCAAAACTGACTCCAATTTGGGGAGTGGCAGTACACCGAGAAAGAGAAATTGTAAGAAAATGATTCAACTTTTAACCTTTACTGTCTCATAGACGTAGGTTAAAAACGGCCTCCCTATCACCCCTTACAGCCGTCCCTGTCCTCCAAAATGTATTTAAGAATTTTGAAATGTGTTCAAAACTGACTCCAATTTGGGGAGTGGCCATACACCGAGAAAGATGGCAGCAAACTAAGGTCACAAAGTTAATAAACAATTTTAATGCTGGAGCAGAAGCAATAGTGTATGGTCCAATCCTGAATCTCTTACGGCAAATAGCTACGTAAATTCTTTTTTCGATTCTCTGTAGGTCAGGGATGAGAAATTGTAAGAAAATGATTCAACTTTTAACCTTTACTGTCTCATAGACGTAGGTTAAAAACGGCCTCCCTTTCACCCCTTACAGCCGTCCCTGTCCTCCAAAATGTATTTAAGAATTTTGAAATGTGTTCAAAACTGACTCCAATTTGGGGAGTGGCAGTACACCGAGAAAGAGAAATTGTAAGAATATGATTAAACTTTTAACCTTTACTGTCTCATAGACGTAGGTTAAAAACGGCCTCCCTTTCACCCCTTACAGCCGTCCCTATCCTCCAAAATGTATTTAAGAATTTTGAAATGTGTTCAAAACTGACTCCAATTTGGGGAGTGGCCGTACACCGAGAAAGATGGCAGCAAACTAAGGTCACAAAGTTAATAAACAATTTTAATGCTGGAGCAGAGGCAATAGTGTATGGTCCAATCCTGAATGTCTTACGGCAAATAGCTACGTAAATTCTTTTTTCGATTCTCTGTAGGTCAGGGATGAGAAATTGTAAGAAAATGATTCAACTTTTAACCTTTACTGTCTCATAGACGTAGGTTAAAAACGGCCTCCCTTTCACCCCTTACAGCCGTCCCTGTCCTCCAAAATGTATTTAAGAATTTTGAAATGTGTTCAAAACTGACTCCAATTTGGGGAGTGGCCGTACACCGAGAAAGATGGCAGCAAACTAAGGTCACAAAGTTAATAAACAATTTTAATGCAGGAGCAGAGGCAATAGTGTATGGTCCAATCCTGTATCTCTTACGGCAAATAGCTACGTAAATTCTTTTTTCGATTCTCTGTAGGTCAGGGATGAGAAATTGTAAGAAAATGATTCAACTTTTAACCTTTACTGTCTCATAGACGTAGGTTAAAAACGGCCTCCCTTTCACCCCTTACAGCCGTCCCTGTCCTCCAAAATGTATTTAAGAATTTTGAAATGTGTTCAAAACTGACTCCAATTTGGGGAGTGGCCGTACACCGAGAAAGAGAAATTGTAAGAATATGATTAAACTTTTAACCTTTACTGTCTCATAGACGTAGGTTAAAAACGGCCTCCCTTTCACCCCTTACAGCCGTCCCTATCCTCCAAAATGTATTTAAGAATTTTGAAATGTGTTCAAAACTGACTCCAATTTGGGGAGTGGCCGTACACCGAGAAAGATGGCAGCAAACTAAGGTCACAAAGTTAATAAACAATTTTAATGCTGGAGCAGAGGCAATAGTGTATGGTCCAATCCTGAATGTCTTACGGCAAATAGCTACGTAAATTCTTTTTTCGATTCTCTGTAGGTCAGGGATGAGAAATTGTAAGAAAATGATTCAACTTTTAACCTTTACTGTCTCATAGACGTAGGTTAAAAACGGCCTCCCTTTCACCCCTTACAGCCGTCCCTGTCCTCCAAAATGTATTTAAGAATTTTGAAATGTGTTCAAAACTGACTCCAATTTGGGGAGTGGCCGTACACCGAGAAAGATGGCAGCAAACTAAGGTCACAAAGTTAATAAATAATTTTAATGCTGGCGCAGAGGCAATAGTGTATGCTCCAATCCTGAATGTCTTATGGCAAATAGCTACGTAAATTCTTTTTTCGATTCTCTGTAGGTCAGGGATGAGAAATTGTAATAAAATGATTCAACTTTTAACCTTTACTGTCTCATAGACGTAGGTTAAAAACGGCCTCCCTTTCACCCCTTACAGCCGTCCCTGTCCTCCAAAATGTATTTAAGAATTTTGAAATGTGTTCAAAACTGACTCCAATTTGGGGAGTGGCCGTACACCGAGAAAGAGAAATTGTAAGAATATGATTAAACTTTTAACCTTTACTGTCTCATAGACGTAGGTTAAAAACGGCCTCGCTTTCACCCCTTACAGCCGTCCCTATCCTCCAAAATGTATTTAAGAATTTTGAAATGTGTTCAAAACTGACTCCAATTTGGGGAGTGGCCATACACCGAGAAAGATGGCAGCAAACTAAGGTCACAAAGTTAATAAACAATTTTAATGCTGGCGCAGAGGCAATAGTGTATGCTCCAATCCTGAATGTCTTATGGCAAATAGCTACGTAAATTCTTTTTTCGATTCTCTGTAGGTCAGGGATGAGAAATTGTAATAAAATGATTCAACTTTTAACCTTTACTGTCTCATAGACGTAGGTTAAAAACGGCCTCCCTTTCACCCCTTACAGCCGTCCCTGTCCTCCAAAATGTATTTAAGAATTTTGAAATGTGTTCAAAACTGACTCCAATTTGGGGAGTGGCCGTACACCGAGAAAGAGAAATTGTAAGAATATGATTAAACTTTTAACCTTTACTGTCTCATAGACGTAGGTTAAAAACGGCCTCGCTTTCACCCCTTACAGCCGTCCCTATCCTCCAAAATGTATTTAAGAATTTTGAAATGTGTTCAAAACTGACTCCAATTTGGGGAGTGGCCATACACCGAGAAAGATGGCAGCAAACTAAGGTCACAAAGTTAATAAACAATTTTAATGCTGGCGCAGAGGCAATAGTGTATGGTCCAATCCTGAATGTCTTATGGCAAATAGCTACGTAAATTCTTTTTTCGATTCTCTGTAGGTCAGGGATGAGAAATTGTAATAAAATGATTCAACTTTTAACCTTTACTGTCTCATAGACGTAGGTCAAAAACGGCCTCCCTATCACCCCTTACAGCCGTCCCTGTCCTCCAAAATGTATTTAAGAATTTTGAAATGTGTTCAAAACTGACTCCAATTTGGGGAGTGGCCATACACCGAGAAAGATGGCAGCAAACTAAGGTCACAAAGTTAATAAACAATTTTAATGCTGGAGCAGAAGCAATAGTGTATGGTCCAATCCTGAATCTCTTACGGCAAATAGCTACGTAAATTCTTTTTTCGATTCTCTGTAGGTCAGGGATGAGAAATTGTAAGAAAATGATTCAACTTTTAACCTTTACTGTCTCATAGACGTAGGTTAAAAAGGGCCTCCCTTTCACCCCTTACAGCCGTCCCTGTCCTCCAAAATGTATTTAAGAATTTTGAAATGTGTTCAAAACTGACTCCAATTTGGGGAGTGGCCGTACACCGAGAAAGAGAAATTGTAAGAATATGATTAAACTTTTAACCTTTACTGTCTCATAGACGTAGGTTAAAAACAGCCTCCCTTTCACCCCTTACAGCCGTCCCTATCCTCCAAAATGTATTTAAGAATTTTGAAATGTGTTCAAAACTGACTCCAATTTGGGGAGTGGCCGTACACCGAGAAAGATGGCAGCAAACTAAGGTCACAAAGTTAATAAACAATTTTAATGCTGGAGCAGAGGCAATAGTGTATGGTCCAATCCTGAATGTCTTACGGCAAATAGCTACGTAAATTCTTTTTTCGATTCTCTGTAGGTCAGGGATGAGAAATTGTAAGAAAATGATTCAACTTTTAACCTTTACTGTCTCATAGACGTAGGTTAAAAACGGCCTCCCTTTCACCCCTTACAGCCGTCCCTGTCCTCCAAAATGTATTTAAGAATTTTGAAATGTGTTCAAAACTGACTCCAATTTGGGGAGTGGCCGTACACCGAGAAAGATGGCAGCAAACTAAGGTCACAAAGTTAATAAACAATTTTAATGCTGGCGCAGAGGCAATAGTGTATGGTCCAATCCTGAATGTCTTATGGCAAATAGCTACGTAAATTCTTTTTTCGATTCTCTGTAGGTCAGGGATGAGAAATTGTAATAAAATGATTCAACTTTTAACCTTTACTGTCTCATAGACGTAGGTTAAAAACGGCCTCCCTTTCACCCCTTACAGCCGTCCCTGTCCTCCAAAATGTATTTAAGAATTTTGAAATGTGTTCAAAACTGACTCCAATTTGGGGAGTGGCCGTACACCGAGAAAGATGGCAGCAAACTAAGGTCACAAAGTTATTAAACAATTTTAATGCTGGAGCAGAGGCAATAGTGTATGGTCCAATCCTGAATGTCTTACGGCAAATAGCTACGTAAATTCTTTTTTCGATTCTCTGTAGGTCAGGGATGAGAAATTGTAAGAAAATGATTCAACTTTTAACCTTTACTGTCTCATAGACGTGGGTTAAAAACGGCCTCCCTTTCACCCCTTACAGCCGTCCCTGTCCTCCAAAATGTATTTAAGAATTTTGAAATGTGTTCAAAACTGACTCCAATTTGGGGAGTGGCCGTACACCGAGAAAGAGAAATTGTAAGAAAATGATTCAACTTTTAACCTTTACTGTTTCATAGACGTAGGTTAAAAACGGCCTCCCTTTCACCCCTTACAGCCGTCCCTGTCCTCCAAAATGTATTTAAGAATTTTGAAATGTGTTCAAAACTGACTCCAATTTGTGGAGTGGCAGTACACCGAGAAAGAGAAATTGTAAGAAAATGATTCAACTTTTAACCTTTACTGTCTCATAGACGTAGGTTAAAAATGGCCTCCCTTTCACCCCTTACAGCCGTCCCTGTCCTCCAAAATGTATTTAAGAATTTTGAAATGTGTTCAAAACTGACTCCAATTTGGGGAGTGGCCATACACCGAGAAAGATGGCAGCAAACTAAGGTCACAAAGTTAATAAACAATTTTAATGCTGGAGCAGAGGCAATAGTGTATGGTCCAATCCTGAATCTCTTACGGCAAATAGCTACGTAAATTCTTTTTTCGATTCTCTGTAGGTCAGGGATGAGAAATTGTAAGAAAATGATTCAACTTTTAACCTTTACTGTCTCATAGACGTAGGTTAAAAACGGCCTCCCTTTCACCCCTTACAGCCGTCCCTGTCCTCCAAAATGTATTTAAGAATTTTGAAATGTGTTCAAAACTGACTCCAATTTGGGGAGTGGCCGTACACCGAGAAAGATGGCAGCAAACTAAGGTCACAAAGTTAATAAACAATTTTAATGCTGGCGCAGAGGCAATAGTGTATGGTCCAATCCTGAATGTCTTATGGCAAATAGCTACGTAAATTCTTTTTTCGATTCTCTGTAGGTCAGGGATGAGAAATTGTAATAAAATGATTCAACTTTTAACCTTTACTGTCTCATAGACGTAGGTTAAAAACGGCCTCCCTTTCACCCCTTACAGCCGTCCCTGTCCTCCAAAATGTATTTAAGAATTTTGAAATGTGTTCAAAACTGACTCCAATTTGGGGAGTGGCCGTACACCGAGAAAGATGGCAGCAAACTAAGGTCACAAAGTTATTAAACAATTTTAATGCTGGAGCAGAGGCAATAGTGTATGGTCCAATCCTGAATGTCTTACGGCAAATAGCTACGTAAATTCTTTTTTCGATTCTCTGTAGGTCAGGGATGAGAAATTGTAAGAAAATGATTCAACTTTTAACCTTTACTGTCTCATAGACGTAGGTTAAAAACGGCCTCCCTTTCACCCCTTACAGCCGTCCCTGTCCTCCAAAATGTATTTAAGAATTTTGAAATGTGTTCAAAACTGACTCCAATTTGGGGAGTGGCCGTACACCGAGAAAGAGAAATTGTAAGAATATGATTAAACTTTTAACCTTTACTGTCTCATAGACGTAGGTTAAAAACGGCCTCCCTTTCACCCCTTACAGCCGTCCCTATCCTCCAAAATGTATTTAAGAATTTTGAAATGTGTTCAAAACTGACTCCAATTTGGGGAGTGGCCGTACACCGAGAAAGATGGCAGCAAACTAAGGTCACAAAGTTAATAAACAATTTTAATGCTGGAGCAGAGGCAATAGTGTATGGTCCAATCCTGAATGTCTTACGGCAAATAGCTACGTAAATTCTTTTTTCGATTCTCTGTAGGTCAGGGATGAGAAATTGTAAGAAAATGATTCAACTTTTAACCTTTACTGTCTCATAGACGTAGGTTAAAAACGGCCTCCCTTTCACCCCTTACAGCCGTCCCTGTCCTCCAAAATGTATTTAAGAATTTTGAAATGTGTTCAAAACTGACTCCAATTTGGGGAGTGGCCGTACACCGAGAAAGATGGCAGCAAACTAAGGTCACAAAGTTAATGAACAATTTTAATGCTGGCGCAGAGGCAATAGTGTATGGTCCAATCCTGAATGTCTTATGGCAAATAGCTACGTAAATTCTTTTTTCGATTCTCTGTAGGTCAGGGATGAGAAATTGTAATAAAATGATTCAACTTTTAACCTTTACTGTCTCATAGACGTAGGTTAAAAACGGCCTCCCTTTCACCCCTTACAGCCGTCCCTGTCCTCCAAAATGTATTTAAGAATTTTGAAATGTGTTCAAAACTGACTCCAATTTGGGGAGTGGCCGTACACCGAGAAAGAGAAATTGTAAGAATATGATTAAACTTTTAACCTTTACTGTCTCATAGACGTAGGTTAAAAACGGCCTCCCTTTCACCCCTTACAGCCGTCCCTATCCTCCAAAATGTATTTAAGAATTTTGAAATGTGTTCAAAACTGACTCCAATTTGGGGAGTGGCCGTACACCGAGAAAGATGGCAGCAAACTAAGGTCACAAAGTTAATAAACAATTTTAATGCTGGAGCAGAGGCAATAGTGTATGGTCCAATCCTGAATGTCTTACGGCAAATAGCTACGTAAATTCTTTTTTCGATTCTCTGTAGGTCAGGGATGAGAAATTGTAAGAAAATGATTCAACTTTTAACCTTTACTGTCTCATAGACGTAGGTTAAAAACGGCCTCCCTTTCACCCCTTACAGCCGTCCCTGTCCTCCAAAATGTATTTAAGAATTTTGAAATGTGTTCAAAACTGACTCCAATTTGGGGAGTGGCCGTACACCGAGAAAGATGGCAGCAAACTAAGGTCACAAAGTTAATAAACAATTTTAATGCTGGCGCAGAGGCAATAGTGTATGGTCCAATCCTGAATGTCTTATGGCAAATAGCTACGTAAATTCTTTTTTCGATTCTCTGTAGGTCAGGGATGAGAAATTGTAATAAAATGATTCAACTTTTAACCTTTACTGTCTCATAGACGTAGGTTAAAAACGGCCTCCCTTTCACCCCTTACAGCCGTCCCTGTCCTCCAAAATGTATTTAAGAATTTTGAAATGTGTTCAAAACTGACTCCAATTTGGGGAGTGGCCGTACACCGAGAAAGATGGCAGCAAACTAAGGTCACAAAGTTATTAAACAATTTTAATGCTGGAGCAGAGGCAATAGTGTATGGTCCAATCCTGAATGTCTTACGGCAAATAGCTACGTAAATTCTTTTTTCGATTCTCTGTAGGTCAGGGATGAGAAATTGTAAGAAAATGATTCAACTTTTAACCTTTACTGTCTCATAGACGTGGGTTAAAAACGGCCTCCCTTTCACCCCTTACAGCCGTCCCTGTCCTCCAAAATGTATTTAAGAATTTTGAAATGTGTTCAAAACTGACTCCCATTTGGGGAGTGGCCGTACACCGAGAAAGAGAAATTGTAAGAAAATGATTCAACTTTTAACCTTTACTGTTTCATAGACGTAGGTTAAAAACGGCCTCCCTTTCACCCCTTACAGCCGTCCCTGTCCTCCAAAATGTATTTAAGAATTTTGAAATGTGTTCAAAACTGACTCCAATTTGTGGAGTGGCAGTACACCGAGAAAGAGAAATTGTAAGAAAATGATTCAACTTTTAACCTTTACTGTCTCATAGACGTAGGTTAAAAATGGCCTCCCTTTCACCCCTTACAGCCGTCCCTGTCCTCCAAAATGTATTTAAGAATTTTGAAATGTGTTCAAAACTGACTCCAATTTGGGGAGTGGCCATACACCGAGAAAGATAGCAGCAAACTAAGGTCACAAAGTTAATAAACAATTTTAATGCTGGAGCAGAGGCAATAGTGTATGGTCCAATCCTGAATCTCTTACGGCAAATAGCTACGTAAATTCTTTTTTCGATTCTCTGTAGGTCAGGGATGAGAAATTGTAAGAAAATGATTCAACTTTTAACCTTTACTGTCTCATAGACGTAGGTTAAAAACGGCCTCCCTTTCACCCCTTACAGCCGTCCCTGTCCTCCAAAATGTATTTAAGAATTTTGAAATGTGTTCAAAACTGACTCCAATTTGGGGAGTGGCCGTACACCGAGAAAGATGGCAGCAAACTAAGGTCACAAAGTTAATAAACAATTTTAATGCTGGCGCAGAGGCAATAGTGTATGGTCCAATCCTGAATGTCTTATGGCAAATAGCTACGTAAATTCTTTTTTCGATTCTCTGTAGGTCAGGGATGAGAAATTGTAATAAAATGATTCAACTTTTAACCTTTACTGTCTCATAGACGTAGGTTAAAAACGGCCTCCCTTTCACCCCTTACAGCCGTCCCTGTCCTCCAAAATGTATTTAAGAATTTTGAAATGTGTTCAAAACTGACTCCAATTTGGGGAGTGGCCGTACACCGAGAAAGATGGCAGCAAACTAAGGTCACAAAGTTATTAAACAATTTTAATGCTGGAGCAGAGGCAATAGTGTATGGTCCAATCCTGAATGTCTTACGGCAAATAGCTACGTAAATTCTTTTTTCGATTCTCTGTAGGTCAGGGATGAGAAATTGTAAGAAAATGATTCAACTTTTAACCTTTACTGTCTCATAGACGTAGGTTAAAAACGGCCTCCCTTTCACCCCTTACAGCCGTCCCTGTCCTCCAAAATGTATTTAAGAATTTTGAAATGTGTTCAAAACTGACTCCAATTTGGGGAGTGGCCGTACACCGAGAAAGAGAAATTGTAAGAATATGATTAAACTTTTAACCTTTACTGTCTCATAGACGTAGGTTAAAAACGGCCTCCCTTTCACCCCTTACAGCCGTCCCTATCCTCCAAAATGTATTTAAGAATTTTGAAATGTGTTCAAAACTGACTCCAATTTGGGGAGTGGCCGTACACCGAGAAAGATGGCAGCAAACTAAGGTCACAAAGTTAATAAACAATTTTAATGCTGGAGCAGAGGCAATAGTGTATGGTCCAATCCTGAATGTCTTACGGCAAATAGCTACGTAAATTCTTTTTTCGATTCTCTGTAGGTCAGGGATGAGAAATTGTAAGAAAATGATTCAACTTTTAACCTTTACTGTCTCATAGACGTAGGTTAAAAACGGCCTCCCTTTCACCCCTTACAGCCGTCCCTGTCCTCCAAAATGTATTTAAGAATTTTGAAATGTGTTCAAAACTGACTCCAATTTGGGGAGTGGCCGTACACCGAGAAAGATGGCAGCAAACTAAGGTCACAAAGTTAATGAACAATTTTAATGCTGGCGCAGAGGCAATAGTGTATGGTCCAATCCTGAATGTCTTATGGCAAATAGCTACGTAAATTCTTTTTTCGATTCTCTGTAGGTCAGGGATGAGAAATTGTAATAAAATGATTCAACTTTTAACCTTTACTGTCTCATAGACGTAGGTTAAAAACGGCCTCCCTTTCACCCCTTACAGCCGTCCCTGTCCTCCAAAATGTATTTAAGAATTTTGAAATGTGTTCAAAACTGACTCCAATTTGGGGAGTGGCCGTACACCGAGAAAGATGGCAGCAAACTAAGGTCACAAAGTTATTAAACAATTTTAATGCTGGAGCAGAGGCAATAGTGTATGGTCCAATCCTGAATGTCTTACGGCAAATAGCTACGTAAATTCTTTTTTCGATTCTCTGTAGGTCAGGGATGAGAAATTGTAAGAAAATGATTCAACTTTTAACCTTTACTGTCTCATAGACGTAGGTTAAAAACGGCCTCCCTTTCACCCCTTACAGCCGTCCCTGTCCTCCAAAATGTATTTAAGAATTTTGAAATGTGTTCAAAACTGACTCCAATTTGGGGAGTGGCCGTACACCGAGAAAGAGAAATTGTAAGAATATGATTAAACTTTTAACCTTTACTGTCTCATAGACGTAGGTTAAAAACGGCCTCCCTTTCACCCCTTACAGCCGTCCCTATCCTCCAAAATGTATTTAAGAATTTTGAAATGTGTTCAAAACTGACTCCAATTTGGGGAGTGGCCGTACACCGAGAAAGATGGCAGCAAACTAAGGTCACAAAGTTAATAAACAATTTTAATGCTGGAGCAGAGGCAATAGTGTATGGTCCAATCCTGAATGTCTTACGGCAAATAGCTACGTAAATTCTTTTTTCGATTCTCTGTAGGTCAGGGATGAGAAATTGTAAGAAAATGATTCAACTTTTAACCTTTACTGTCTCATAGACGTAGGTTAAAAACGGCCTCCCTTTCACCCCTTACAGCCGTCCCTGTCCTCCAAAATGTATTTAAGAATTTTGAAATGTGTTCAAAACTGACTCCAATTTGGGGAGTGGCCGTACACCGAGAAAGATGGCAGCAAACTAAGGTCACAAAGTTAATGAACAATTTTAATGCTGGCGCAGAGGCAATAGTGTATGGTCCAATCCTGAATGTCTTATGGCAAATAGCTACGTAAATTCTTTTTTCGATTCTCTGTAGGTCAGGGATGAGAAATTGTAATAAAATGATTCAACTTTTAACCTTTACTGTCTCATAGACGTAGGTTAAAAACGGCCTCCCTTTCACCCCTTACAGCCGTCCCTGTCCTCCAAAATGTATTTAAGAATTTTGAAATGTGTTCAAAACTGACTCCAATTTGGGGAGTGGCCGTACACCGAGAAAGAGAAATTGTAAGAATATGATTAAACTTTTAACCTTTACTGTCTCATAGACGTAGGTTAAAAACGGCCTCCCTTTCACCCCTTACAGCCGTCCCTATCCTCCAAAATGTATTTAAGAATTTTGAAATGTGTTCAAAACTGACTCCAATTTGGGGAGTGGCCGTACACCGAGAAAGATGGCAGCAAACTAAGGTCACAAAGTTAATAAACAATTTTAATGCTGGAGCAGAGGCAATAGTGTATGGTCCAATCCTGAATGTCTTACGGCAAATAGCTACGTAAATTCTTTTTTCGATTCTCTGTAGGTCAGGGATGAGAAATTGTAAGAAAATGATTCAACTTTTAACCTTTACTGTCTCATAGACGTAGGTTAAAAACGGCCTCCCTTTCACCCCTTACAGCCGTCCCTGTCCTCCAAAATGTATTTAAGAATTTTGAAATGTGTTCAAAACTGACTCCAATTTGGGGAGTGGCCGTACACCGAGAAAGATGGCAGCAAACTAAGGTCACAAAGTTAATAAACAATTTTAATGCTGGCGCAGAGGCAATAGTGTATGGTCCAATCCTGAATGTCTTATGGCAAATAGCTACGTAAATTCTTTTTTCGATTCTCTGTAGGTCAGGGATGAGAAATTGTAATAAAATGATTCAACTTTTAACCTTTACTGTCTCATAGACGTAGGTTAAAAACGGCCTCCCTTTCACCCCTTACAGCCGTCCCTGTCCTCCAAAATGTATTTAAGAATTTTGAAATGTGTTCAAAACTGACTCCAATTTGGGGAGTGGCCGTACACCGAGAAAGATGGCAGCAAACTAAGGTCACAAAGTTATTAAACAATTTTAATGCTGGAGCAGAGGCAATAGTGTATGGTCCAATCCTGAATGTCTTACGGCAAATAGCTACGTAAATTCTTTTTTCGATTCTCTGTAGGTCAGGGATGAGAAATTGTAAGAAAATGATTCAACTTTTAACCTTTACTGTCTCATAGACGTGGGTTAAAAACGGCCTCCCTTTCACCCCTTACAGCCGTCCCTGTCCTCCAAAATGTATTTAAGAATTTTGAAATGTGTTCAAAACTGACTCCAATTTGGGGAGTGGCCGTACACCGAGAAAGAGAAATTGTAAGAAAATGATTCAACTTTTAACCTTTACTGTTTCATAGACGTAGGTTAAAAACGGCCTCCCTTTCACCCCTTACAACCGTCCCTGTCCTCCAAAATGTATTTAAGAATTTTGAAATGTGTTCAAAACTGACTCCAATTTGTGGAGTGGCAGTACACCGAGAAAGAGAAATTGTAAGAAAATGATTCAACTTTTAACCTTTACTGTCTCATAGACGTAGGTTAAAAATGGCCTCCCTTTCACCCCTTACAGCCGTCCCTGTCCTCCAAAATGTATTTAAGAATTTTGAAATGTGTTCAAAACTGACTCCAATTTGGGGAGTGGCCATACACCGAGAAAGATGGCAGCAAACTAAGGTCACAAAGTTAATAAACAATTTTAATGCTGGAGCAGAGGCAATAGTGTATGGTCCAATCCTGAATCTCTTACGGCAAATAGCTACGTAAATTCTTTTTTCGATTCTCTGTAGGTCAGGGATGAGAAATTGTAAGAAAATGATTCAACTTTTAACCTTTACTGTCTCATAGACGTAGGTTAAAAACGGCCTCCCTTTCACCCCTTACAGCCGTCCCTGTCCTCCAAAATGTATTTAAGAATTTTGAAATGTGTTCAAAACTGACTCCAATTTGGGGAGTGGCCGTACACCGAGAAAGATGGCAGCAAACTAAGGTCACAAAGTTAATAAACAATTTTAATGCTGGCGCAGAGGCAATAGTGTATGGTCCAATCCTGAATGTCTTATGGCAAATAGCTACGTAAATTCTTTTTTCGATTCTCTGTAGGTCAGGGATGAGAAATTGTAATAAAATGATTCAACTTTTAACCTTTACTGTCTCATAGACGTAGGTTAAAAACGGCCTCCCTTTCACCCCTTACAGCCGTCCCTGTCCTCCAAAATGTATTTAAGAATTTTGAAATGTGTTCAAAACTGACTCCAATTTGGGGAGTGGCCGTACACCGAGAAAGATGGCAGCAAACTAAGGTCACAAAGTTATTAAACAATTTTAATGCTGGAGCAGAGGCAATAGTGTATGGTCCAATCCTGAATGTCTTACGGCAAATAGCTACGTAAATTCTTTTTTCGATTCTCTGTAGGTCAGGGATGAGAAATTGTAAGAAAATGATTCAACTTTTAACCTTTACTGTCTCATAGACGTAGGTTAAAAACGGCCTCCCTTTCACCCCTTACAGCCGTCCCTGTCCTCCAAAATGTATTTAAGAATTTTGAAATGTGTTCAAAACTGACTCCAATTTGGGGAGTGGCCGTACACCGAGAAAGAGAAATTGTAAGAATATGATTAAACTTTTAACCTTTACTGTCTCATAGACGTAGGTTAAAAACGGCCTCCCTTTCACCCCTTACAGCCGTCCCTATCCTCCAAAATGTATTTAAGAATTTTGAAATGTGTTCAAAACTGACTCCAATTTGGGGAGTGGCCGTACACCGAGAAAGATGGCAGCAAACTAAGGTCACAAAGTTAATAAACAATTTTAATGCTGGAGCAGAGGCAATAGTGTATGGTCCAATCCTGAATGTCTTACGGCAAATAGCTACGTAAATTCTTTTTTCGATTCTCTGTAGGTCAGGGATGAGAAATTGTAAGAAAATGATTCAACTTTTAACCTTTACTGTCTCATAGACGTAGGTTAAAAACGGCCTCCCTTTCACCCCTTACAGCCGTCCCTGTCCTCCAAAATGTATTTAAGAATTTTGAAATGTGTTCAAAACTGACTCCAATTTGGGGAGTGGCCGTACACCGAGAAAGATGGCAGCAAACTAAGGTCACAAAGTTAATGAACAATTTTAATGCTGGCGCAGAGGCAATAGTGTATGGTCCAATCCTGAATGTCTTATGGCAAATAGCTACGTAAATTCTTTTTTCGATTCTCTGTAGGTCAGGGATGAGAAATTGTAATAAAATGATTCAACTTTTAACCTTTACTGTCTCATAGACGTAGGTTAAAAACGGCCTCCCTTTCACCCCTTACAGCCGTCCCTGTCCTCCAAAATGTATTTAAGAATTTTGAAATGTGTTCAAAACTGACTCCAATTTGGGGAGTGGCCGTACACCGAGAAAGAGAAATTGTAAGAATATGATTAAACTTTTAACCTTTACTGTCTCAGACGTAGGTTAAAAACGGCCTCGCTTTCACCCCTTACAGCCGTCCCTATCCTCCAAAATGTATTTAAGAATTTTGAAATGTGTTCAAAACTGACTCCAATTTGGGGAGTGGCCGTACACCGAGAAAGAGAAATTGTAAGAAAATGATTCAACTTTTAACCTTTACTGTTTCATAGACGTAGGTTAAAAACGGCCTCCCTTTCACCCCTTACAGCCGTCCCTGTCCTCCATAATGTATTTAAGAATTTTGAAATGTGTTCAAAACTGACTCCAATTTGGGGAGTGGCAGTACACCGAGAAAGAGAAATTGTAAGAAAATGATTCAACTTTTAACCTTTACTGTCTCATAGACGTAGGTTAAAAACGGCCTCCCTTTCACCCCTTACAGCCGTCCCTGTCCTCCAAAATGTATTTAAGAATTTTGAAATGTGTTCAAAACTGACTCCAATTTGGGGAGTGGCCATACACCGAGAAAGATGGCAGCAAACTAAGGTCACAAAGTTAATAAACAATTTTAGTGCTGGAGCAGAGGCAATAGTGTATGGTCCAATCCTGAATCTCTTACGGCAAATAGCTACGTAAATTCTTTTTTCGATTCTCTGTAGGTCAGGGATGAGAAATTGTAAGAAAATGATTCAACTTTTAACCTTTACTGTCTCATAGAGGTAGGTTAAAAACGGCCTCCCTTTCACCCCTTACAGCCGTCCCTGTCCTCCAAAATGTATTTAAGAATTTTGAAATGTGTTCAAAACTGACTCCAATTTGGGGAGTGGCCGTACACCGAGAAAGAGAAATTGTAAGAAAATGATTCAACTTTTAACCTTTACTGTCTCATAGACGTAGGTTAAAAACGGCCTCCCTTTCACCCCTTACAGCCGTCCCTGTCCTCCAAAATGTATTTAAGAATTTTGAAATGTGTTAAAACTGACTCCAATTTGGGGAGTGGCCGTACACCGAGAAAGATGGCAGCAAACTAAGGTCACAAAGTTAATAAACAATTTTAATGCTGGAGCGGAGGCAATAGTGTATGGTCCAATCCTGAATCTCTTACGGCAAATAGCTACGTAAATTCTTTTTTCGATTCTCTGTAGGTCAGGGATGAGAAATTGTAAGAAAATGATTCAACTTTTAACCTTTACTGTCTCATAGACGTAGGTTAAAAACGGCCTCCCTTTCACCCCTTACAGCCGTCCCTGTCCTCCAAAATGTATTTAAGAATTTTGAAATGTGTTCAAAACTGACTCCAATTTGGGGAGTGGCCGTACACCGAGAAAGAGAAATTGTAAGAAAATGATTCAACTTTTAACCTTTACTGTCTCATAGACGTAGGTTAAAAACGGCCTCCCTTTCACCCCTTACAGCCGTCCCTGTCCTCCAAAATGTATTTAAGAATTTTGAAATGTGTTCAAAACTGACTCCAATTTGGGGAGTGGCAGTACACCGAGAAAGAGAAATTGTAAGAAAATGATTCAACTTTTAACCTTTACTGTCTCATAGACGTAGGTTAAAAACGGCCTCCCTTTCACCCATTACAGCCGTCCCTGTCCTCCAAAATGTATTTAAGAATTTTGAAATGTGTTCAAAACTGACTCCAATTTGGGGAGTGGCCATACACCGAGAAAGATGGCAGCAAACTAAGGTCACAAAGTTAATAAACAATTTTAATGCTGGCGCAGAGGCAATAGTGTATGGTCCAATCCTGAATGTCTTATGGCAAATAGCTACGTAAATTCTTTTTTCGATTCTCTGTAGGTCAGGGATGAGAAATTGTAATAAAATGATTCAACTTTTAACCTTTACTGTCTCATAGACGTAGGTTAAAAACGGCCTCCCTTTCACCCCTTACAGCCGTCCCTGTCCTCCAAAATGTATTTAAGAATTTTGAAATGTGTTCAAAACTGACTCCAATTTGGGGAGTGGCAGTACACTGAGAAAGAGAAATTGTAAGAAAATGATTCAACTTTTAACCTTTACTGTCTCATAGACGTAGGTTAAAAACGGCCTCCCTTTCACCCCTTACAGCCGTCCCTGTCCTCCAAAATGTATTTAAGAATTTTGAAATGTGTTCAAAACTGACTCCAATTTGGGGAGTGGCAGTACACCGAGAAAGAGAAATTGTAAGAAAATGATTCAACTTTTAACCTTTACTGTCTCATAGACGTAGGTCAAAAATGGCCTCCCTATCACCCCTTACAGCCGTCCCTGTCCTCCAAAATGTATTTAAGAATTTTGAAATGTGTTCAAAACTGACTCCAATTTGGGGAGTGGCCATACACCGAGAAAGATGGCAGCAAACTAAGGTCACAAAGTTAATAAACAATTTTAATGCTGGAGCAGAAGCAATAGTGTATGGTCCAATCCTGAATCTCTTACGGCAAATAGCTACGTAAATTCTTTTTTCGATTCTCTGTAGGTCAGGGATGAGAAATTGTAAGAAAATGATTCAACTTTTAACCTTTACTGTCTCATAGACGTAGGTTAAAAACGGCCTCCCTTTCACCCCTTACAGCCGTCCCTGTCCTCCAAAATGTATTTAAGAATTTTGAAATGTGTTCAAAACTGACTCCAATTTGGGGAGTGGCCGTACACCGAGAAAGAGAAATTGTAAGAATATGATTAAACTTTTAACCTTTACTGTCTCATAGACGTAGGTTAAAAACGGCCTCCCTTTCACCCCTTACAGCCGTCCCTATCCTCCAAAATGTATTTAAGAATTTTGAAATGTGTTCAAAACTGACTCCAATTTGGGGAGTGGCCGTACACCGAGAAAGATGGCAGCAAACTAAGGTCACAAAGTTAATAAACAATTTTAATGCTGGAGCAGAGGCAATAGTGTATGGTCCAATCCTGAATGTCTTACGGCAAATAGCTACGTAAATTCTTTTTTCGATTCTCTGTAGGTCAGGGATGAGAAATTGTAAGAAAATGATTCAACTTTTAACCTTTACTGTCTCATAGACGTAGGTTAAAAACGGCCTCCCTTTCACCCCTTACAGCCGTCCCTGTCCTCCAAAATGTATTTAAGAATTTTGAAATGTGTTCAAAACTGACTCCAATTTGGGGAGTGGCCGTACACCGAGAAAGATGGCAGCAAACTAAGGTCACAAAGTTAATAAACAATTTTAATGCTGGCGCAGAGGCAATAGTGTATGGTCCAATCCTGAATGCCTTATGGCAAATAGCTACGTAAATTCTTTTTTCGATTCTCTGTAGGTCAGGGATGAGAAATTGTAATAAAATGATTCAACTTTTAACCTTTACTGTCTCATAGACGTAGGTTAAAAACGGCCTCCCTTTCACCCCTTACAGCTGTCCCTGTCCTCCAAAATGTATTTAAGAATTTTGAAATGTGTTCAAAACTGACTCCAATTTGGGGAGTGGCCGTACACCGAGAAAGATGGCAGCAAACTAAGGTCACAAAGTTATTAAACAATTTTAATGCTGGAGCAGAGGCAATAGTGTATGGTCCAATCCTGAATGTCTTACGGCAAATAGCTACGTAAATTCTTTTTTCGATTCTCTGTAGGTCAGGGATGAGAAATTGTAAGAAAATGATTCAACTTTTAACCTTTACTGTCTCATAGACGTAGGTTAAAAACGGCCTCCCTTTCACCCCTTACAGCCGTCCCTGTCCTCCAAAATGTATTTAAGAATTTTGAAATGTGTTCAAAACTGACTCCAATTTGGGGAGTGGCCGTACACCGAGAAAGAGAAATTGTAAGAAAATGATTCAACTTTTAACCTTTACTGTCTCATAGACGTAGGTTAAAAACTTCCTCCCTTTCACCCCTTACAGCCGTCCCTATCCTCCAAAATGCATTTAAGAATTTTGAAATGTGTTCAAAACTGACTCCAATTTGGGGAGTGGCCGTACACCGAGAAAGATGGCAGCAAACTAAGGTCACAAAGTTAATAAACAATTTTACTGCTGGCGCAGAGGCAATAGTGTATGGTCCAATCCTGAATGTCTTACGGCAAATAGCTACGTAAATTCTTTTTTCGATTCTCTGTAGGTCAGGGATGAGAAATTGTAAGAAAATGATTCAACTTTTAACCTTTACTGTCTCATAGACGTAGGTTAAAAACGGCCTCCCTTTCACCCCTTACAGCCGTCCCTGTCCTCCAAAATGTATTTAAGAATTTTGAAATGCGTTCAAAACTGACTCCAATTTGGGGAGTGGCCGTACACCGAGAAAGAGAAATTGTAAGAAAATGATTCAACTTTTAACCTTTACTGTTTCATAGACGTAGGTTAAAAACGGCCTCCCTTTCACCCCTTACAGCCGTCCCTGTCCTCCAAAATGTATTTAAGAATTTTGAAATGTGTTCAAAACTGACTCCAATTTGGGGAGTGGCAGTACACCGAGAAAGAGAAATTGTAAGAAAATGATTCAACTTTTAACCTTTACTGTCTCATAGACGTAGGTTAAAAACGGCCTCCCTTTCACCCCTTACAGCCGTCCCTGTCCTCCAAAATGTATTTAAGAATTTTGAAATGTGTTCAAAACTGACTCCAATTTGGGGAGTGGCCGTACACCGAGAAAGATGGCAGCAAACTAAGGTCACAAAGTTAATAAACAATTTTAATGCTGGCGCAGAGGCAATAGTGTATGGTCCAATCCTGAATGCCTTATGGCAAATAGCTACGTAAATTCTTTTTTCGATTCTCTGTAGGTCAGGGATGAGAAATTGTAATAAAATGATTCAACTTTTAACCTTTACTGTCTCATAGACGTAGGTTAAAAACGGCCTCGCTTTCACCCCTTACAGCCGTCCCTGTCCTCCAAAATGTATTTAAGAATTTTGAAATGTGTTCAAAACTGACTCCAATTTGGGGAGTGGCCGTACACCGAGAAAGATGGCAGCAAACTAAGGTCACAAAGTTATTAAACAATTTTAATGCTGGAGCAGAGGCAATAGTGTATGGTCCAATCCTGAATGTCTTACGGCAAATAGCTACGTAAATTCTTTTTTCGATTCTCTGTAGGTCAGGGATGAGAAATTGTAAGAAAATGATTCAACTTTTAACCTTTACTGTCTCATAGACGTAGGTTAAAAACGGCCTCCCTTTCACCCCTTACAGCCGTCCCTGTCCTCCAAAATGTATTTAAGAATTTTGAAATGTGTTCAAAACTGACTCCAATTTGGGGAGTGGCCGTACACCGAGAAAGAGAAATTGTAAGAAAATGATTCAACTTTTAACCTTTACTGTCTCATAGACGTAGGTTAAAAACTTCCTCCCTTTCACCCCTTACAGCCGTCCCTATCCTCCAAAATGCATTTAAGAATTTTGAAATGTGTTCAAAACTGACTCCAATTTGGGGAGTGGCCGTACACCGAGAAAGATGGCAGCAAACTAAGGTCACAAAGTTAATAAACAATTTTAATGCTGGCGCAGAGGCAATAGTGTATGGTCAAATCCTGAATGTCTTACGGCAAATAG
Organism: Lissotriton helveticus; assembly: GCF_964261635.1. Taxonomy (NCBI): domain Eukaryota; kingdom Metazoa; phylum Chordata; class Amphibia; order Caudata; family Salamandridae; genus Lissotriton; species Lissotriton helveticus. The sequence goes on from NC_136073.1 coordinate 879,312,896, forward strand.
CTACGTAAATTCTTTTTTCGATTCTCTGTAGGTCAGGGATGAGAAATTGTAAGAAAATGATTCAACTTTTAACCTTTACTGTCTCATAGACGTAGGTTAAAAACGGCCTCCCTTTCACCCCTTACAGCCGTCCCTGTCCTCCAAAATGTATTTAAGAATTTTGAAATGTGTTCAAAACTGACTCCAATTTGGGGAGTGGCCGTACACCGAGAAAGAGAAATTGTAAGAAAATGATTCAACTTTTAACCTTTACTGTTTCATAGACGTAGGTTAAAAACGGCCTCCCTTTCACCCCTTACAGCCGTCCCTGTCCTCCAAAATGTATTTAAGAATTTTGAAATGTGTTCAAAACTGACTCCAATTTGGGGAGTGGCAGTACACCGAGAAAGAGAAATTGTAAGAAAATGATTCAACTTTTAACCTTTACTGTCTCATAGACGTAGGTTAAAAATGGCCTCCCTTTCACCCCTTACAGCCGTCCCTGTCCTCCAAAATGTATTTAAGAATTTTGAAATGTGTTCAAAACTGACTCCAATTTGGGGAGTGGCCATACACCGAGAAAGATGGCAGCAAACTAAGGTCACAAAGTTAATAAACAATTTTAATGCTGGAGCAGAGGCAATAGTGTATGGTCCAATCCTGAATCTCTTACGGCAAATAGCTAAGTAAATTCTTTTTTCGATTCTCTGTAGGTCAGGGATGAGAAATTGTAAGAAAATGATTCAACTTTTAACCTTTACTGTCTCATAGACGTAGGTTAAAAACGGCCTCCCTTTCACCCCTTACAGCCGTCCCTGTCCTCCAAAATGTATTTAAGAATTTTGAAATGTGTTCAAAACTGACTCCAATTTGGGGAGTGGCCGTACACCGAGAAAGATGGCAGCAAACTAAGGTCACAAAGTTAATAAACAATTTTAATGCTGGCGCAGAGGCAATAGTGTATGGTCCAATCCTGAATGTCTTATGGCAAATAGCTACGTAAATTCTTTTTTCGATTCTCTGTAGGTCAGGGATGAGAAATTGTAATAAAATGATTCAACTTTTAACCTTTACTGTCTCATAGACGTAGGTTAAAAACGGCCTCCCTTTCACCCCTTACAGCCGTCCCTGTCCTCCAAAATGTATTTAAGAATTTTGAAATGTGTTCAAAACTGACTCCAATTTGGGGAGTGGCCGTACACCGAGAAAGAGAAATTGTAAGAATATGATTAAACTTTTAACCTTTACTGTCTCATAGACGTAGGTTAAAAACGGCCTCCCTTTCACCCCTTACAGCCGTCCCTATCCTCCAAAATGTATTTAAGAATTTTGAAATGTGTTCAAAACTGACTCCAATTTGGGGAGTGGCCGTACACCGAGAAAGATGGCAGCAAACTAAGGTCACAAAGTTAATAAACAATTTTAATGCTGGAGCAGAGGCAATAGTGTATGGTCCAATCCTGAATGTCTTACGGCAAATAGCTACGTAAATTCTTTTTTCGATTCTCTGTAGGTCAGGGATGAGAAATTGTAAGAAAATGATTCAACTTTTAACCTTTACTGTCTCATAGACGTAGGTTAAAAACGGCCTCCCTTTCACCCCTTAGAGCCGTCCCTGTCCTCCAAAATGTATTTAAGAATTTTGAAATGTGTTCAAAACTGACTCCAATTTGGGGAGTGGCCGTACACCGAGAAAGATGGCAGCAAACTAAGGTCACAAAGTTAATAAACAATTTTAATGCTGGCGCAGAGGCAATAGTGTATGGTCCAATCCTGAATGTCTTATGGCAAATAGCTACGTAAATTCTTTTTTCGATTCTCTGTAGGTCAGGGATGAGAAATTGTAATAAAATGATTCAACTTTTAACCTTTACTGTCTCATAGACGTAGGTTAAAAACTTCCTCCCTTTCACCCCTTACAGCCGTCCCTATCCTCCAAAATGCATTTAAGAATTTTGAAATGTGTTCAAAACTGACTCCAATTTGGGGAGTGGCCGTACACCGAGAAAGATGGCAGCAAACTAAGGTCACAAAGTTAATAAACAATTTTAATGCTGGCGCAGAGGCAATAGTGTATGGTCCAATCCTGAATGTCTTACGGCAAATAGCTACGTAAATTCTTTTTTCGATTCTCTGTAGGTCAGGGATGAGAAATTGTAAGAAAATGATTCAACTTTTAACCTTTACTGTCTCATAGACGTAGGTTAAAAACGGCCTCCCTTTCACCCCTTACAGCCGTCCCTGTCCTCCAAAATGTATTTAAGAATTTTGAAATGCGTTCAAAACTGACTCCAATTTGGGGAGTGGCCGTACACCGAGAAAGAGAAATTGTAAGAAAATGATTCAACTTTTAACCTTTACTGTTTCATAGACGTAGGTTAAAAACGGCCTCCCTTTCACCCCTTACAGCCGTCCCTGTCCTCCAAAATGTATTTAAGAATTTTGAAATGTGTTCAAAACTGACTCCAATTTGGGGAGTGGCAGTACACCGAGAAAGAGAAATTGTAAGAAAATGATTCAACTTTTAACCTTTACTGTCTCATAGACGTAGGTTAAAAATGGCCTCCCTTTCACCCCTTACAGCCGTCCCTGTCCTCCAAAATGTATTTAAGAATTTTGAAATGTGTTCAAAACTGACTCCAATTTGGGGAGTGGCCATACACCGAGAAAGATGGCAGCAAACTAAGGTCACAAAGTTAATAAACAATTTTAATGCTGGAGCAGAGGCAATAGTGTATGGTCCAATCCTGAATCTCTTACGGCAAATAGCTACGTAAATTCTTTTTTCGATTCTCTGTAGGTCAGGGATGAGAAATTGTAAGAAAATGATTCAACTTTTAACCTTTACTGTCTCATAGACGTAGGTTAAAAACGGCCTCCCTTTCACCCCTTACAGCCGTCCCTGTCCTCCAAAATGTATTTAAGAATTTTGAAATGTGTTCAAAACTGACTCCAATTTGGGGAGTGGCCGTACACCGAGAAAGATGGCAGCAAACTAAGGTCACAAAGTTAATAAACAATTTTAATGCTGGCGCAGAGGCAATAGTGTATGGTCCAATCCTGAATGTCTTATGGCAAATAGCTACGTAAATTCTTTTTTCGATTCTCTGTAGGTCAGGGATGAGAAATTGTAATAAAATGATTCAACTTTTAACCTTTACTGTCTCATAGACGTAGGTTAAAAACGGCCTCCCTTTCACCCCTTACAGCCGTCCCTGTCCTCCAAAATGTATTTAAGAATTTTGAAATGTGTTCAAAACTGACTCCAATTTGGGGAGTGGCCGTACACCGAGAAAGAGAAATTGTAAGAATATGATTAAACTTTTAACCTTTACTGTCTCATAGACGTAGGTTAAAAACGGCCTCCCTTTCACCCCTTACAGCCGTCCCTATCCTCCAAAATGTATTTAAGAATTTTGAAATGTGTTCAAAACTGACTCCAATTTGGGGAGTGGCCGTACACCGAGAAAGATGGCAGCAAACTAAGGTCACAAAGTTAATAAACAATTTTAATGCTGGAGCAGAGGCAATAGTGTATGGTCCAATCCTGAATGTCTTACGGCAAATAGCTACGTAAATTCTTTTTTCGATTCTCTGTAGGTCAGGGATGAGAAATTGTAAGAAAATGATTCAACTTTTAACCTTTACTGTCTCATAGACGTAGGTTAAAAACGGCCTCCCTTTCACCCCTTACAGCCGTCCCTGTCCTCCAAAATGTATTTAAGAATTTTGAAATGTGTTCAAAACTGACTCCAATTTGGGGAGTGGCCGTACACCGAGAAAGATGGCAGCAAACTAAGGTCACAAAGTTAATAAACAATTTTAATGCTGGCGCAGAGGCAATAGTGTATGGTCCAATCCTGAATGTCTTATGGCAAATAGCTACGTAAATTCTTTTTTCGATTCTCTGTAGGTCAGGGATGAGAAATTGTAATAAAATGATTCAACTTTTAACCTTTACTGTCTCATAGACGTAGGTTAAAAACGGCCTCCCTTTCACCCCTTACAGCCGTCCCTGTCCTCCAAAATGTATTTAAGAATTTTGAAATGTGTTCAAAACTGACTCCAATTTGGGGAGTGGCCGTACACCGAGAAAGAGAAATTGTAAGAATATGATTAAACTTTTAACCTTTACTGTCTCAGACGTAGGTTAAAAACGGCATCGCTTTCACCCCTTACAGCCGTCCCTATCCTCCAAAATGTATTTAAGAATTTTGAAATGTGTTCAAAACTGACTCCAATTTGGGGAGTGGCCGTACACCGAGAAAGAGAAATTGTAAGAAAATGATTCAACTTTTAACCTTTACTGTTTCATAGACGTAGGTTAAAAACGGCCTCCCTTTCACCCCTTACAGCCGTCCCTGTCCTCCAAAATGTACTTAAGAATTTTGAAATGTGTTCAAAACTGACTCCAATTTGGGGAGTGGCAGTACACCGAGAAAGAGAAATTGTAAGAAAATGATTCAACTTTTAACCTTTACTGTCTCATAGACGTAGGTTAAAAACGGCCTCCCTTTCACCCCTTACAGCCGTCCCTGTCCTCCAAAATGTATTTAAGAATTTTGAAATGTGTTCAAAACTGACTCCAATTTGGGGAGTGGCCATACACCGAGAAAGATGGCAGCAAACTAAGGTCACAAAGTTAATAAACAATTTTAATGCTGGAGCAGAGGCAATAGTGTATGGTCCAATCCTGAATCTCTTACGGCAAATAGCTACGTAAATTCTTTTTTCGATTCTCTGTAGGTCAGGGATGAGAAATTGTAAGAAAATGATTCAACTTTTAACCTTTACTGTCTCATAGAGGTAGGTTAAAAACGGCCTCCCTTTCACCTCTTACAGCCGTCCCTGTCCTCCAAAATGTATTTAAGAATTTTGAAATGTGTTCAAAACTGACTCCAATTTGGGGAGTGGCTGTACACCGAGAAAGAGAAATTGTAAGAAAATGATTCAACTTTTAACCTTTACTGTCTCATAGACGTAGGTTAAAAACGGCCTCCCTTTCACCCCTTACAGCCGTCCCTGTCCTCCAAAATGTATTTAAGAATTTTGAAATGTGTTAAAACTGACTCCAATTTGGGGAGTGGCCGTACACCGAGAAAGATGGCAGCAAACTAAGGTCACAAAGTTAATAAACAATTTTAATGCTGGAGCGGAGGCAATAGTGTATGGTCCAATCCTGAATCTCTTACGGCAAATAGCTACGTAAATTCTTTTTTCGATTCTCTGTAGGTCAGGGATGAGAAATTGTAAGAAAATGATTCAACTTTTAACCTTTACTGTCTCATAGACGTAGGTTAAAAACGGCCTCCCTTTCACCCCTTACAGCCGTCCCTGTCCTCCAAAATGTATTTAAGAATTTTGAAATGTGTTCAAAACTGACTCCAATTTGGGGAGTGGCCGTACACCGAGAAAGAGAAATTGTAAGAAAATGATTCAACTTTTAACCTTTACTGTCTCATAGACGTAGGTTAAAAACGGCCTCCCTTTCACCCCTTACAGCCGTCCCTGTCCTCCAAAATGTATTTAAGAATTTTGAAATGTGTTCAAAACTGACTCCAATTTGGGGAGTGGCAGTACACCGAGAAAGAGAAATTGTAAGAAAATTATTCAACTTTTAACCTTTACTGTCTCATAGACGTAGGTTAAAAACGGCCTCCCTTTCACCCATTCAGCCGTCCCTGTCCTCCAAAATGTATTTAAGAATTTTGAAATGTGTTCAAAACTGACTCCAATTTGGGGAGTGGCAGCACACCGAGAAAGAGAAATTGTAAGAAAATGATTCAACTTTTAACCTTTACTGTCTCATAGACGTAGGTTAAAAACGGCCTCCCTTTCACCCCTTACAGCCGTCCCTGTCCTCCAAAATGTATTTAAGAATTTTGAAAATGTGTTTAAAACTGACTCCAATTTGGGGAGTGGCCGTACACCGAGAAAGAGAAATTGTAAGAAAATGATTCAACTTTTAACCTTTACTGTCTCATAGACGTAGGTTAAAAACGGCCTCCCTTTCACCCCTTACAGCCGTCCCTATCCTCCAAAATGTATTTAAGAATTTTGAAATGTGTTCAAAACTGACTCCAATTTGGGGAGTGGCCGTACACCGAGAAAGATGGCAGCAAACTAAGGTCACAAAGTTAATAAACAATTTTAATGCTGGCGCAGAGGCAATAGTGTATGGTCCAATCCTGAATGTCTTACGGCAAATAGCTACGTAAATTCTTTTTTCGATTCTCTGTAGGTCAGGGATGAGAAATTGTAAGAAAATGATTCAACTTTTAACCTTTACTGTCTCATAGACGTAGGTTAAAAACGGCCTCCCTTTCACCCCTTACAGCCGTCCCTGTCCTCCAAAATGTATTTAAGAATTTTGAAATGTGTTCAAAACTGACTCCAATTTGGGGAGTGGCCGTACAGCGAGAAAGAGAAATTGTAAGAAAATGATTCAACTTTTAACCTTTACTGTCTCATAGACGTAGGTTAAAAACAGCCTCCCTTTCACCCCTTACAGCCGTCCCTGTCCTCCAAAATGTATTTAAGAATTTTGAAATGTGTTCAAAACTGACTCCAATTTGGGGAGTGGCAGTACACCGAGAAAGAGAAATTGTAAGAAAATGATTCAACTTTTAACCTTTACTGTCTCATAGACGTAGGTTAAAAACGGCCTCCCTTTCACCCCTTACAGCCGTCCCTGTCCTCCAAAATGTATTTAAGAATTTTGAAATGTGTTCAAAACTGACTCCAATTTGGGGAGTGGCAGTACACCGAGAAAGAGAAATTGTAAGAAAATGATTCAACTTTTAACCTTTACTGTCTCATAGACGTAGGTTAAAAACGGCCTCCCTTTCACCCCTTACAGCCGTCCCTGTCTTCCAAAATGTATTTAAGAATTTTGAAATGTGTTCAAAACTGACTCCAATTTGGGGAGTGGCAGTACACCGAGAAAGAGAAATTGTAAGAAAATGATTCAACTTTTAACCTTTACTGTCTCATAGACGTAGGTTAAAAACGGCCTCCCTATCACCCCTTACAGCCGTCCCTGTCCTCCAAAATTTATTTAAGAATTTTGAAATGTGTTCAAAACTGACTCCAATTTGGGGAGTGGCCATACACCGAGAAAGATGGCAGCAAACTAAGGTCACAAAGTTAATAAACAATTTTAATGCTGGAGCAGAAGCAATAGTGTATGGTCCAATCCTGAATCTCTTACGGCAAATAGCTACGTAAATTCTTTTTTCGATTCTCTGTAGGTCAGGGATGAGAAATTGTAAGAAAATGATTCAACTTTTAACCTTTACTGTCTCATAGACGTAGGTTAAAAACGGCCTCCCTTTCACCCCTTACAGCCGTCCCTGTCCTCCAAAATGTATTTAAGAATTTTGAAATGTGTTCAAAACTGACTCCAATTTGGGGAGTGGCCGTACACCGAGAAAGAGAAATTGTAAGAATGTGATTAAACTTTTAACCTTTACTGTCTCATAGACGTAGGTTAAAAACGGCCTCCCTTTCACCCCTTACAACCGTCCCTATCCTCCAAAATGTATTTAAGAATTTTGAAATGTGTTCAAAACTGACTCCAATTTGGGGAGTGGCCGTACACCGAGAAAGATGGCAGCAAACTAAGGTCACAAAGTTAATAAACAATTTTAATGCTGGAGCAGAGGCAATAGTGTATGGTCCAATCCTGAATGTCTTACGGCAAATAGCTACGTAAATTCTTTTTTCGATTCTCTGTAGGTCAGGGATGAGAAATTGTAAGAAAATGATTCAACTTTTAACCTTTACTGTCTCATAGACGTAGGTTAAAAACGGCCTCCCTTTCACCCCTTACAGCCGTCCCTGTCCTCCAAAATGTATTTAAGAATTTTGAAATGTGTTCAAAACTGACTCCAATTTGGGGAGTGGCCGTACACCGAGAAAGATGGAAGCAAACTAAGGTCACAAAGTTAATAAACAATTTTAATGCTGGCGCAGAGGCAATAGTGTATGGTCCAATCCTGAATGTCTTATGGCAAATAGCTACGTAAATTCTTTTTTTGATTCTCTGTAGGTCAGGGATGAGAAATTGTAATAAAATGATTCAACTTTTAACCTTTACTGTCTCATAGACGTAGGTTAAAAACGGCCTCCCTTTCACCCCTTACAGCCGTCCCTGTCCTCCAAAATGCATTTAAGAATTTTGAAATGTGTTCAAAACTGACTCCAATTTGGGGAGTGGCCGTACACCGAGAAAGATGGCAGCAAACTAAGGTCACAAAGTTATTAAACAATTTTAATGCTGGAGCAGAGGCAATAGTGTATGGTCCAATCCTGAATGTCTTACGGCAAATAGCTACGTAAATTCTTTTTTCGATTCTCTGTAGGTCAGGGATGAGAAATTGTAAGAAAATGATTCAACTTTTAACCTTTACTGTCTCATAGACGTAGGTTAAAAACGGCCTCCCTTTCACCCCTTACAGCCGTCCCTGTCCTCCAAAATGTATTTAAGAATTTTGAAATGTGTTCAAAACTGACTCCAATTTGGGGAGTGGCCGTACACCGAGAAAGAGAAATTGTAAGAAAATGATTCAACTTTTAACCTTTACTGTCTCATAGACGTAGGTTAAAAACGGCCTCCCTTTCACCCCTTACAGCCGTCCCTATCCTCCAAAATGTATTTAAGAATTTTGAAATGTGTTTAAAACTGACTCCAATTTGGGGAGTGGCCGTACACCGAGAAAGATGGCAGCAAACTAAGGTCACAAAGTTAATAAACAATTTTAATGCTGGCGCAGAGGCAATAGTGTATGGTCCAATCCTGAATGTCTTACGGCAAATAGCTACGTAAATTCTTTTTTCGATTCTCTGTAGGTCAGGGATGAGAAATTGTAAGAAAATTATTCAACTTTTAACCTTTACTGTCTCATAGACGTAGGTTAAAAACGGCCTCCCTTTCACCCCTTACAGCCGTCCCTGTCCTCCAAAATGTATTTAAGAATTTTGAAATGTGTTCAAAACTGACTCCAATTTGGGGAGTGGCCGTACACCGAGAAAGAGAAATTGTAAGAAAATGATTCAACTTTTAAAATTTACTGTTTCATAGACGTAGGTTAAAAACGGCCTCCCTTTCACCCCTTACCGCCGTCCCTGTCCTCCAAAATGTATTTAAGAATTTTGAAATGTGTTCAAAACTGACTCCAATTTAGGGAGTGGCAGTACACCGAGAAAGAGAAATTGTAAGAAAATGATTCAACTTTTAACCTTTACTGTCTCATAGACGTAGGTTAAAAACGGCCTCCCTTTCACCCCTTACAGCCGTCCCTGTCCTCCAAAATGTATTTAAGAATTTTGAAATGTGTTCAAAACTGACTCCAATTTGGGGAGTGGCCATACACCGAGAAAGATGGCAGCAAACTAAGGTCACAAAGTTAATAAACAATTTTAATGCTGGAGCAGAGGCAATAGTGTATGGTCCAATCCTGAATCTCTTACGGCAAATAGCTACGTAAATTCTTTTTTCGATTCTCTGTAGGTCAGGGATGAGAAATTGTAAGAAAATGATTCAACTTTTAACCTTTACTGTCTCATAGACGTAGGTTAAAAACGGCCTCCCTTTCACCCCTTACAGCCGTCCCTGTCCTCCAAAATGTATTTAAGAATTTTGAAATGTGTTCAAAACTGACTCCAATTTGGGGAGTGGCCGTACACCGAGAAAGAGAAATTGTAAGAATATGATTAAACTTTTAACCTTTACTGTCTCATAGACGTAGGTTAAAAACGGCCTCCCTTTCACCCCTTACAGCCGTCCCTATCCTCCAAAATGTATTTAAGAATTTTGAAATGTGTTCAAAACTGACTCCAATTTGGGGAGTGGCCGTACACCGAGAAAGATGGCAGCAAACTAAGGTCACAAAGTTAATAAACAATTTTAATGCTGGAGCAGAGGCAATAGTGTATGGTCCAATCCTGAATGTCTTACGGCAAATAGCTACGTAAATTCTTTTTTCGATTCTCTGTAGGTCAGGGATGAGAAATTGTAAGAAAATGATTCAACTTTTAACCTTTACTGTCTCATAGACGTAGGTTAAAAACGGCCTCCCTTTCACCCCTTACAGCCGTTCCTGTCCTCCAAAATGTATTTAAGAATTTTGAAATGTGTTCAAAACTGACTCCAATTTGGGGAGTGGCCGTACACCGAGAAAGAGAAATTGTAAGAATATGATTAAACTTTTAACCTTTACTGTCTCATAGACGTAGGTTAAAAACGGCCTCGCTTTCACCCCTTACAGCCGTCCCTATCCTCCAAAATGTATTTAAGAATTTTGAAATGTGTTCAAAACTGACTCCAATTTGGGGAGTGGCCATACACCGAGAAAGATGGCAGCAAACTAAGGTCACAAAGTTAATAAACAATTTTAATGCTGGCGCAGAGGCAATAGTGTATGGTCCAATCCTGAATGTCTTATGGCAAATAGCTACGTAAATTCTTTTTTCGATTCTCTGTAGGTCAGGGATGAGAAATTGTAATAAAATGATTCAACTTTTAACCTTTACTGTCTCATAGACGTAGGTTAAAAACGGCCTCCCTTTCACCCCTTACAGCCGTCCCTGTCCTCCAAAATGTATTTAAGAATTTTGAAATGTGTTCAAAACTGACTCCAATTTGGGGAGTGGCAGTACACCGAGAAAGAGAAATTGTAAGAAAATGATTCAACTTTTAACCTTTACTGTCTCATAGACGTAGGTTAAAAACGGCCTCCCTTTCACCCCTTACAGCCGTCCCTGTCCTCCAAAATGTATTTAAGAATTTTGAAATGTGTTCAAAACTGACTCCAATTTGGGGAGTGGCAGTACACCGAGAAAGAGAAATTGTAAGAAAATGATTCAACTTTTAACCTTTACTGTCTCATAGACGTAGGTCAAAAACGGCCTCCCTATCACCCCTTACAGCCGTCCCTGTCCTCCAAAATGTATTTAAGAATTTTGAAATGTGTTCAAAACTGACTCCAATTTGGGGAGTGGCCATACACCGAGAAAGATGGCAGCAAACTAAGGTCACAAAGTTAATAAACAATTTTAATGCTGGAGCAGAAGCAATAGTGTATGGTCCAATCCTGAATCTCTTACGGCAAATAGCTACGTAAATTCTTTTTTCGATTCTCTGTAGGTCAGGGATGAGAAATTGTAAGAAAATGATTCAACTTTCAACCTTTACTGTCTCATAGACGTAGGTTAAAAACGGCCTCCCTTTCACCCCTTACAGCCGTCCCTGTCCTCCAAAATGTATTTAAGAATTTTGAAATGTGTTCAAAACTGACTCCAATTTGGGGAGTGGCCGTACACCGAGAAAGAGAAATTGTAAGAATATGATTAAACTTTTAACCTTTACTGTCTCATAGACGTAGGTTAAAAACGGCCTCCCTTTCACCCCTTACAGCCGTCCCTGTCCTCCAAAATGTATTTAAGAATTTTGAAATGTGTTCAAAACTGACTCCAATTTGGGGAGTGGCAGTACACCGAGAAAGAGAAATTGTAAGAAAATTATTCAACTTTTAACCTTTACTGTCTCATAGACGTAGGTCAAAAACGGCCTCCCTATCACCCCTTACAGCCGTCCCTGTCCTCCAAAATGTATTTAAGAATTTTGAAATGTGTTCAAAACTGACTCCAATTTGGGGAGTGGCCGTACACCGAGAAAGATGGCAGCAAACTAAGGTCACAAAGTTATTAAACAATTTTAATGCTGGAGCAGAGGCAATAGTGTATGGTCCAATCCTGAATGTCTTACGGCAATTAGCTACGTAAATTCTTTTTTCGATTCTCTGTAGGTCAGGGATGAGAAATTGTAAGAAAATGATTCAACTTTTAACCTTTACTGTCTCATAGACGTAGGTTAAAAACGGCCTCCCTTTCACCCCTTACAGCCGTCCCTGTCCTCCAAAATGTATTTAAGAATTTTGAAATGTGTTCAAAACTGACTCCAATTTGGGGAGTGGCCGTACACCGAGAAAGAGAAATTGTAAGAAAATGATTCAACTTTTAACCTTTACTGTCTCATAGACGTAGGTTAAAAACTTCCTGCCTTTCACCCCTTACAGCCGTCCCTATCCTCCAAAATGCATTTAAGAATTTTGAAATGTGTTCAAAACTGACTCCAATTTGGGGAGTGGCCGTACACCGAGAAAGATGGCAGAAAACTAAGGTCACAAAGTTAATAAACAATTTTAATGCTGGCGCAGAGGCAATAGTATGGTCCAATCCTGAATGTCTTACGGCAAATAGCTACGTAAATTCTTTTTTCGATTCTCTGTAGGTCAGGGATGAGAAATTGTAAGAAAATGATTCAACTTTTAACCTTTACTGTCTCATAGACGTAGGTTAAAAACGGCCTCCCTTTCACCCCTTACAGCCGTCCCTGTCCTCCAAAATGTATTTAAGAATTTTGAAATGTGTTCAAAACTGACTCCAATTTGGGGAGTGGCCGTACACCGAGAAAGAGAAATTGTAAGAAAATGATTCAACTTTTAACCTTTACTGTTTCATAGACGTAGGTTAAAAACGGCCTCCCTTTCACCCCTTACAGCCGTCCCTGTCCTCCAAAATGTATTTAAGAATTTTGAAATGTGTTCAAAACTGACTCCAATTTGGGGAGTGGCAGTACACCGAGATAGAGAAATTGTAAGAAAATGATTCAACTTTTAACCTTTACTGTCTCATAGACGTAGGTTAAAAATGGCCTCCCTTTCACCCCTTACAGCCGTCCCTGTCCTCCAAAATGTATTTAAGAATTTTGAAATGTGTTCAAAACTGACTCCAATTTGGGGAGTGGCCATACACCGAGAAAGATGGCAGCAAACTAAGGTCACAAAGTTAATAAACAATTTTAATGCTGGAGCAGAGGCAATAGTGTATGGTCCAATCCTGAATCTCTTACGGCAAATAGCTACGTAAATTCTTTTTTCGATTCTCTGTAGGTCAGGGATGAGAAATTGTAAGAAAATTATTCAACTTTTAACCTTTACTGTCTCATAGACGTAGGTTAAAAACGGCCTCCCTTTCACCCCTTACAGCCGTCCCTGTCCTCCAAAATGTATTTAAGAATTTTGAAATGTGTTCAAAACTGACTCCAATTTGGGGAGTGGCCGTACACCGAGAAAGATGGCAGCAAACTAAGGTCACAAAGTTAATAAACAATTTTAATGCTGGCTCAGAGGCAATAGTGTATGGTCCAATCCTGAATGTCTTATGGCAAATAGCTACGTAAATTCTTTTTTCGATTCTCTGTAGGTCAGGGATGAGAAATTGTAATAAAATGATTCAACTTTTAACCTTTACTGTCTCATAGACGTAGGTTAAAAACGGCCTCCCTTTCACCCCTTACAGCCGTCCCTGTCCTCCAAAATGTATTTAAGAATTTTGAAATGTGTTCAAAACTGACTCCAATTTGGGGAGTGGCCGTACACCGAGAAAGAGAAATTGTAAGAATATGATTAAACTTTTAACCTTTACTGTCTCAGACGTAGGTTAAAAACGGCCTCGCTTTCACCCCTTACAGCCGTCCCTATCCTCCAAAATGTATTTAAGAATTTTGAAATGTGTTCAAAACTGACTCCAATTTGGGGAGTGGCCGTACACCGAGAAAGAGAAATTGTAAGAAAATGATTCAACTTTTAACCTTTACTGTTTCATAGACGTAGGTTAAAAACGGCCTCCCTTTCACCCCTTACAGCCGTCCCTGTCCTCCAAAATGTATTTAAGAATTTTGAAATGTGTTCAAAACTGACTCCAATTTGGGGAGTGGCAGTACACCGAGAAAGAGAAATTGTAAGAAAATGATTCAACTTTTAACCTTTACTGTCTCATAGACGTAGGTTAAAAACGGCCTCCCTTTCACCCCTTACAGCCGTCCCTGTCCTCCAAAATGTATTTAAGAATTTTGAAATGTGTTCAAAACTGACTCCAGTTTGGGGAGTGGCCATACACCGAGAAAGATGGCAGCAAACTAAGGTCACAAAGTTAATAAACAATTTTAATGCTGGAGCAGAGGCAATAGTGTATGGTCCAATCCTGAATCTCTTACGGCAAATAGCTACGTAAATTCTTTTTTCGATTCTCTGTAGGTCAGGGATGAGAAATTGTAAGAAAATGATTCAACTTTTAACCTTTACTGTCTCATAGACGTAGGTTAAAAACGGCCTCCCTTTCACCCCTTACAGCCGTCCCTGTCCTCCAAAATGTATTTAAGAATTTTGAAATGTGTTCAAAACTGACTCCAATTTGGGGAGTGGCCGTACACCGAGAAAGAGAAATTGTAAGAAAATGATTCAACTTTTAACCTTTACTGTCTCATAGACGTAGGTTAAAAACGGCCTCCCTTTCACCCCTTACAGCCGTCCCTGTCCTCCAAAATGTATTTAAGAATTTTGAAATGTGTTAAAACTGACTCCAATTTGGGGAGTGGCCGTACACCGAGAAAGATGGCAGCAAACTAAGGTCACAAAGTTAATAAACAATTTTAATGCTGGAGCGGAGGCAATAGTGTATGGTCCAATCCTGAATCTCTTACGGCAAATAGCTACGTAAATTCTTTTTTTGATTCTCTGTAGGTCAGGGATGAGAAATTGTAAGAAAATGATTCAACTTTTAACCTTTACTGTCTCATAGACGTAGGTTAAAAACGGCCTCCCTTTCACCCCTTACAGCCGTCCCTGTCCTCCAAAATGTATTTAAGAATTTTGAAATGTGTTCAAAACTGACTCCAATTTGGGGAGTGGCCGTACACCGAGAAAGAGAAATTGTAAGAAAATGATTCAACTTTTAACCTTTACTGTCTCATAGACGTAGGTTAAAAACTTCCTGCCTTTCACCCCTTACAGCCGTCCCTATCCTCCAAAATGCATTTAAGAATTTTGAAATGTGTTCAAAACTGACTCCAATTTGGGGAGTGGCCGTACACCGAGAAAGATGGCAGAAAACTAAGGTCACAAAGTTAATAAACAATTTTAATGCTGGCGCAGAGGCAATAGTATGGTCCAATCCTGAATGTCTTACGGCAAATAGCTACGTAAATTCTTTTTTCGATTCTCTGTAGGTCAGGGATGAGAAATTGTAAGAAAATGATTCAACTTTTAACCTTTACTGTCTCATAGACGTAGGTTAAAAACGGCCTCCCTTTCACCCCTTACAGCCGTCCCTGTCCTCCAAAATGTATTTAAGAATTTTGAAATGTGTTCAAAACTGACTCCAATTTGGGGAGTGGCCGTACACCGAGAAAGAGAAATTGTAAGAAAATGATTCAACTTTTAACCTTTACTGTTTCATAGACGTAGGTTAAAAACGGCCTCCCTTTCACCCCTTACAGCCGTCCCTGTCCTCCAAAATGTATTTAAGAATTTTGAAATGTGTTCAAAACTGACTCCAATTTGGGGAGTGGCAGTACACCGAGAAAGAGAAATTGTAAGAAAATGATTCAACTTTTAACCTTTACTGTCTCATAGACGTAGGTTAAAAATGGCCTCCCTTTCACCCCTTACAGCCGTCCCTGTCCTCCAAAATGTATTTAAGAATTTTGAAATGTGTTCAAAACTGACTCCAATTTGGGGAGTGGCCATACACCGAGAAAGATGGCAGCAAACTAAGGTCACAAAGTTAATAAACAATTTTAATGCTGGAGCAGAGGCAATAGTGTATGGTCCAATCCTGAATCTCTTACGGCAAATAGCTACGTAAATTCTTTTTTCGATTCTCTGTAGGTCAGGGATGAGAAATTGTAAGAAAATTATTCAACTTTTAACCTTTACTGTCTCATAGACGTAGGTTAAAAACGGCCTCCCTTTCACCCCTTACAGCCGTCCCTGTCCTCCAAAATGTATTTAAGAATTTTGAAATGTGTTCAAAACTGACTCCAATTTGGGGAGTGGCCGTACACCGAGAAAGATGGCAGCAAACTAAGGTCACAAAGTTAATAAACAATTTTAATGCTGGCTCAGAGGCAATAGTGTATGGTCCAATCCTGAATGTCTTATGGCAAATAGCTACGTAAATTCTTTTTTCGATTCTCTGTAGGTCAGGGATGAGAAATTGTAATAAAATGATTCAACTTTTAACCTTTACTGTCTCATAGACGTAGGTTAAAAACGGCCTCCCTTTCACCCCTTACAGCCGTCCCTGTCCTCCAAAATGTATTTAAGAATTTTGAAATGTGTTCAAAACTGACTCCAATTTGGGGAGTGGCCGTACACCGAGAAAGAGAAATTGTAAGAATATGATTAAACTTTTAACCTTTACTGTCTCAGACGTAGGTTAAAAACGGCCTCGCTTTCACCCCTTACAGCCGTCCCTATCCTCCAAAATGTATTTAAGAATTTTGAAATGTGTTCAAAACTGACTCCAATTTGGGGAGTGGCCGTACACCGAGAAAGAGAAATTGTAAGAAAATGATTCAACTTTTAACCTTTACTGTTTCATAGACGTAGGTTAAAAACGGCCTCCCTTTCACCCCTTACAGCCGTCCCTGTCCTCCAAAATGTATTTAAGAATTTTGAAATGTGTTCAAAACTGACTCCAATTTGGGGAGTGGCAGTACACCGAGAAAGAGAAATTGTAAGAAAATGATTCAACTTTTAACCTTTACTGTCTCATAGACGTAGGTTAAAAACGGCCTCCCTTTCACCCCTTACAGCCGTCCCTGTCCTCCAAAATGTATTTAAGAATTTTGAAATGTGTTCAAAACTGACTCCAGTTTGGGGAGTGGCCATACACCGAGAAAGATGGCAGCAAACTAAGGTCACAAAGTTAATAAACAATTTTAATGCTGGAGCAGAGGCAATAGTGTATGGTCCAATCCTGAATCTCTTACGGCAAATAGCTACGTAAATTCTTTTTTCGATTCTCTGTAGGTCAGGGATGAGAAATTGTAAGAAAATGATTCAACTTTTAACCTTTACTGTCTCATAGACGTAGGTTAAAAACGGCCTCCCTTTCACCCCTTACAGCCGTCCCTGTCCTCCAAAATGTATTTAAGAATTTTGAAATGTGTTCAAAACTGACTCCAATTTGGGGAGTGGCCGTACACCGAGAAAGAGAAATTGTAAGAAAATGATTCAACTTTTAACCTTTACTGTCTCATAGACGTAGGTTAAAAACGGCCTCCCTTTCACCCCTTACAGCCGTCCCTGTCCTCCAAAATGTATTTAAGAATTTTGAAATGTGTTAAAACTGACTCCAATTTGGGGAGTGGCCGTACACCGAGAAAGATGGCAGCAAACTAAGGTCACAAAGTTAATAAACAATTTTAATGCTGGAGCGGAGGCAATAGTGTATGGTCCAATCCTGAATCTCTTACGGCAAATAGCTACGTAAATTCTTTTTTTGATTCTCTGTAGGTCAGGGATGAGAAATTGTAAGAAAATGATTCAACTTTTAACCTTTACTGTCTCATAGACGTAGGTTAAAAACGGCCTCCCTTTCACCCCTTACAGCCGTCCCTGTCCTCCAAAATGTATTTAAGAATTTTGAAATGTGTTCAAAACTGACTCCAATTTGGGGAGTGGCCGTACACCGAGAAAGAGAAATTGTAAGAAAATGATTCAACTTTTAACCTTTACTGTCTCATAGACGTAGGTTAAAAACGGCCTCCCTTTCACCCCTTACAGCCGTCCCTGTCCTCCAAAATGTATTTAAGAATTTTGAAATGTGTTCAAAACTGACTCCAATTTGGGGAATGGCAGTACACCGAGAAAGAGAAATTGTAAGAAAATGATTCAACTTTTAACCTTTACTGTCTCATAGACGTAGGTTAAAAACGGCCTCCCTTTCACCCATTACAGCCGTCCCTGTCCTCCAAAATGTATTTAAGAATTTTGAAATGTGTTCAAAACTGACTCCAATTTGGGGAGTGGCAGTACACCGAGAAAGAGAAATTGTAAGAAAATGATTCAACTTTTAACCTTTACTGTCTCATAGACGTAGGTCAAAAACGGCCTCCCTATCACCCCTTACAGCCGTCCCTGTCCTCCAAAATGTATTTAAGAATTTTGAAATGTGTTCAAAACTGACTCCAATTTGGGGAGTGGCCATACACCGAGAAAGATGGCAGCAAACTAAGGTCACAAAGTTAATAAACAATTTTAATGCTGGAGCAGAAGCAATAGTGTATGGTCCAATCCTGAATCTCTTACGGCAAATAGCTACGTAAATTCTTTTTTCGATTCTCTGTAGGTCAGGGATGAGAAATTGTAAGAAAATGATTCAACTTTTAACCTTTACTGTCTCATAGACGTAGGTTAAAAACGGCCTCCCTTTCACCCCTTACAGCCGTCCCTGTCCTCCAAAATGTATTTAAGAATTTTGAAATGTGTTCAAAACTGACTCCAATTTGGGGAGTGGCCGTACACCGAGAAAGAGAAATTGTAAGAATATGATTAAACTTTTAACCTTTACTGTCTCATAGACGTAGGTTAAAAACGGCCTCCCTTTCACCCCTTACAGCCGTCCCTGTCCTCCAAAATGTATTTAAGAATTTTGAAATGTGTTCAAAACTGACTCCAATTTGGGGAGTGGCAGTACACCGAGAAAGAGAAATTGTAAGAAAATGATTCTACTTTTAACCTTTACTGTCTCATAGACGTAGGTCAAAAACGGCCTCCCTATCACCCCTTACAGCCGTCCCTGTCCTCCAAAATGTATTTAAGAATTTTGAAATGTGTTCAAAACTGACTCCAATTTGGGGAGTGGCCGTACACCGAGAAAGATGGCAGCAAACTAAGGTCACAAAGTTATTAAACAATTTTAATGCTGGAGCAGAGGCAATAGTGTATGGTCCAATACTGAATGTCTTACGGCAATTAGCTACGTAAATTCTTTTTTCGATTCTCTGTAGGTCAGGGATGAGAAATTGTAAGAAAATGATTCAACTTTTAACCTTTACTGTCTCATAGACGTAGGTTAAAAACGGCCTCCCTTTCACCCCTTACAGCCGTCCCTGTCCTCCAAAATGTATTTAAGAATTTTGAAATGTGTTCAAAACTGACTCCAATTTGGGGAGTGGCCGTACACCGAGAAAGAGAAATTGTAAGAAAATGATTCAACTTTTAACCTTTACTGTCTCATAGACGTAGGTTAAAAACTTCCTGCCTTTCACCCCTTACAGCCGTCCCTATCCTCCAAAATGCATTTAAGAATTTTGAAATGTGTTCAAAACTGACTCCAATTTGGGGAGTGGCCGTACACCGAGAAAGATGGCAGAAAACTAAGGTCACAAAGTTAATAAACAATTTTAATGCTGGCGCAGAGGCAATAGTGTATGGTCCAATCCTGAATGTCTTACGGCAAATAGCTACGTAAATTCTTTTTTCGATTCTCTGTAGGTCAGGGATGAGAAATTGTAAGAAAATGATTCAACTTTTAACCTTTACTGTCTCATAGACGTAGGTTAAAAACGGCCTCCCTTTCACCCCTTACAGCCGTCCCTGTCCTCCAAAATGTATTTAAGAATTTTGAAATGTGTTCAAAACTGACTCCAATTTGGGGAGTGGCCGTACACCGAGAAAGAGAAATTGTAAGAAAATGATTCAACTTTTAACCTTTACTGTTTCATAGACGTAGGTTAAAAACGGCCTCCCTTTCACCCCTTACAGCCGTCCCTGTCCTCCAAAATGTATTTAAGAATTTTGAAATGTGTTCAAAACTGACTCCAATTTGGGGAGTGGCAGTACACCGAGAAAGAGAAATTGTAAGAAAATGATTCAACTTTTAACCTTTACTGTCTCATAGACGTAGGTTAAAAATGGCCTCCCTTTCACCCCTTACAGCCGTCCCTGTCCTCCAAAATGTATTTAAGAATTTTGAAATGTGTTCAAAACTGACTCCAATTTGGGGAGTGGCCGTACACCGAGAAAGAGAAATTGTAAGAAAATGATTCAACTTTTAACCTTTACTGTCTCATAGACGTAGGTTAAAAACGGCCTCCCTTTCACCCCTAATAAACAATTTTAATGCCGGAGCTGAGGCAATAGTGTATGGTCCAATCCTGAATGTCTTACGGCAAATAGCTACGTAAATTCTTTTTTTGATTCTCTGTAGGTCAGGGATGAGAAATTGTAAGAAAATGATTCAACTTTTAACCTTTACTGTCTCATAGACGTAGGTTAAAAACGGCCTCCCTTTCACCCCTTACAGCCGTCCCTGTCCTCCAAAATGTATTTAAGAATTTTGAAATGTGTTCAAAACTGACTCCAATTCGGGGAGTGGCCGTACACCGAGAAAGATGGCAGCAAACTAAGGTCACAAAGTTAATAAACAATTTTAATGCTGGCTCAGAGGCAATAGTGTATGGTCCAATCCTGAATGTCTTATGGCAAATAGCTACGTAAATTCTTTTTTCGATTCTCTGTAGGTCAGGGATGAGAAATTGTAATAAAATGATTCAACTTTTAACCTTTACTGTCTCATAGACGTAGGTTAAAAACGGCCTCCCTTTCACCCCTTACAGCCGTCCCTGTCATCCAAAATGTATTTAAGAATTTTGAAATGTGTACAAAACTGACTCCAATTTGGGGAGAGGCCGTACACCGAGAAAGAGAAATTGTAAGAATATGATTAAACTTTTAACCTTTACTGTCTCAGACGTAGGTTAAAAACGGCCTCGCTTTCACCCCTTACAGCCGTCCCTATCCTCCAAAATGTATTTAAGAATTTTGAAATGTGTTCAAAACTGACTCCAATTTGGGGAGTGGCCGTACACCGAGAAAGAGAAATTATAAGAAAATGATTCAACTTTTAACCTTTACTGTTTCATAGACGTAGGTTAAAAACGGCCTCCCTTTCACCCCTTACAGCCGTCCCTGTCCTCCAAAATGTATTTAAGAATTTTGAAATGTGTTCAAAACTGACTCCAATTTGGGGAGTGGCAGTACACCGAGAAAGAGAAATTGTAAGAAAATGATTCAACTTTTAACCTTTACTGTCTCATAGACGTAGGTTAAAAACGGCCTCCCTTTCACCCCTTACAGCCGTCCCTGTCCTCCAAAATGTATTTAAGAATTTTGAAATGTGTTCAAAACTGACTCCAATTTGGGGAGTGGCCATACACCGAGAAAGATGGCAGCAAACTAAGGTCACAAAGTTAATAAACAATTTTAATGCTGGAGCAGAGGCAATAGTGTATGGTCCAATCCTGAATCTCTTACGGCAAATAGCTACGTAAATTCTTTTTTCGATTCTCTGTAGGTCAGGGATGAGAAATTGTAAGAAAATGATTCAACTTTTAACCTTTACTGTCTCATAGACGTAGGTTAAAAACGGCCTCCCTTTCACCCCTTACAGCCGTCCCTGTCCTCCAAAATGTATTTAAGAATTTTGAAATGTGTTCAAAACTGACTCCAATTTGGGGAGTGGCCGTACACCGAGAAAGAGAAATTGTAAGAAAATGATTCAACTTTTAACCTTTACTGTCTCATAGACGTAGGTTAAAAACGGCCTCCCTTTCACCCCTTACAGCCGTCCCTGTCCTCCAAAATGTATTTAAGAATTTTGAAATGTGTTAAAACTGACTCCAATTTGGGGAGTGGCCGTACACCGAGAAAGATGGCAGCAAACTAAGGTCACAAAGTTAATAAACAATTTTAATGCTGGAGCGGAGGCAATAGTGTATGGTCCAATCCTGAATCTCTTACGGCAAATAGCTACGTAAATTCTTTTTTTGATTCTCTGTAGGTCAGGGATGAGAAATTGTAAGAAAATGATTCAACTTTTAACCTTTACTGTCTCATAGACGTAGGTTAAAAACGGCCTCCCTTTCACCCCTTACAGCCGTCCCTGTCCTCCAAAATGTATTTAAGAATTTTGAAATGTGTTCAAAACTGACTCCAATTTGGGGAGTGGCCGTACACCGAGAAAGAGAAATTGTAAGAAAATGATTCAACTTTTAACCTTTACTGTCTCATAGACGAAGGTTAAAAACGGCCTCCCTTTCACCCCTTACAGCCGTCCCTGTCCTCCAAAATGTATTTAAGAATTTTGAAATGTGTTCAAAACTGACTCCAATTTGGGGAATGGCAGTACACCGAGAAAGAGAAATTGTAAGAAAATGATTCAACTTTTAACCTTTACTGTCTCATAGACGTAGGTTAAAAACGGCCTCCCTTTCACCCATTACAGCCGTCCCTGTCCTCCAAAATGTATTTAAGAATTTTGAAATGTGTTCAAAACTGACTCCAATTTGGGGAGTGGCAGTACACCGAGAAAGAGAAATTGTAAGAAAATGATTCAACTTTTAACCTTTACTGTCTCATAGACGTAGGTTAAAAACGGCCTCCCTTTCACCCCTTACAGCCGTCCCTGTCCTCCAAAATGTATTTAAGAATTTTGAAATGTGTTCAAAACTGACTCCAATTTGGGGAGTGGCCGTACACCGAGAAAGAGAAATTGTAAGAAAATGATTCAACTTTTAACCTTTACTGTCTCATAGACGTAGGTTAAAAACGGCCTCCCTTTCACCCCTTACAGCCGTCCCTATCCTCCAAAATGTATTTAAGAATTTTGAAATGTGTTCAAAACTGACTCCAATTTGGGGAGTGGCCGTACACCGAGAAAGATGGCAGCAAACTAAGGTCACAAAGTTAATAAACAATTTTAATGCTGGCGCAGAGGCAATAGTATATGGTCCAATCCTGAATGTCTTACGGCAAATAGCTACGTAAATTCTTTTTTCGATTCTCTGTAGGTCAGGGATGAGAAATTGTAAGAAAATGATTCAACTTTTAACCTTTACTGTCTCATAGACGTAGGTTTAAAACGGCCTCCCTTTCACCCCTTACAGCCGTCCCTGTCCTCCAAAATGTATTTAAGAATTTTGAAATGTGTTCAAAACTGACTCCAATTTGGGGAGTGGCCGTACACCGAGAAAGAGAAATTGTAAGAAAATGATTCAACTTTTAACCTTTACTGTCTCATAGACGTAGGTTAAAAACAGCCTCCCTTTCACCCCTTACAGCCGTCCCTGTCCTCCAAAATGTATTTAAGAATTTTGAAATGTGTTCAAAACTGACTCCAATTTGGGGAGTGGCAGTACACCGAGAAAGAGAAATTGTAAGAAAATGATTCAACTTTTAACCTTTACTGTCTCATAGACGTAGGTTAAAAACGGCCTCCCTTTCACCCCTTACAGCCGTCCCTGTCCTCCAAAATGTATTTAAGAATTTTGAAATGTGTTCAAAACTGACTCCAATTTGGGGAGTGGCAGTACACCGAGAAAGAGAAATTGTAAGAAAATGATTCAACTTTTAACCTTTACTGTCTCATAGACGTAGGTTAAAAACGGCCTCCCTTTCACCCCTTACAGCCGTCCCTGTCCTCCAAAATGTATTTAAGAATTTTGAAATGTGTTCAAAACTGACTCCAATTTGGGGAGTGGCAGTACACCGAGAAAGAGAAATTGTAAGAAAATGATTCAACTTTTAACCTTTACTGTCTCATAGACGTAGGTTAAAAATGGCCTCCCTATCACCCCTTACAGCCGTCCCTGTCCTCCAAAATTTATTTAAGAATTTTGAAATGTGTTCAAAACTGACTCCAATTTGGGGAGTGGCCATACACCGAGAAAGATGGCAGCAAACTAAGGTCACAAAGTTAATAAACAATTTTAATGCTGGAGCAGAAGCAATAGTGTATGGTCCAATCCTGAATCTCTTACGGCAAATAGCTACGTAAATTCTTTTTTCGATTCTCTGTAGGTCAGGGATGAGAAATTGTAAGAAAATGATTCAACTTTTAACCTTTACTGTCTCATAGACGTAGGTTAAAAACGGCCTCCCTTTCACCCCTTACAGCCGTCCCTGTCCTCCAAAATGTATTTAAGAATTTTGAAATGTGTTCAAAACTGACTCCAATTTGGGGAGTGGCCGTACACCGAGAAAGAGAAATTGTAAGAATGTGATTAAACTTTTAACCTTTACTGTCTCATAGACGTAGGTTAAAAACGGCCTCCCTTTCACCCCTTACAACCGTCCCTATCCTCCAAAATGTATTTAAGAATTTTGAAATGTGTTCAAAACTGACTCCAATTTGGGGAGTGGCCGTACACCGAGAAAGATGGCAGCAAACTAAGGTCACAAAGTTAATAAACAATTTTAATGCTGGAGCAGAGGCAATAGTGTATGGTCCAATCCTGAATGTCTTACGGCAAATAGCTACGTAAATTCTTTTTTCGATTCTCTGTAGGTCAGGGATGAGAAATTGTAAGAAAATGATTCAACTTTTAACCTTTACTGTCTCATAGACGTAGGTTAAAAACGGCCTCCCTTTCACCCCTTACAGCCGTCCCTGTCCTCAAAAATGTATTTAAGAATTTTGAAATGTGTTCAAAACTGACTCCAATTTGGGGAGTGGCCGTACACCGAGAAAGATGGCAGCAAACTAAGGTCACAAAGTTAATAAACAATTTTAATGCTGGCGCAGAGGCAATAGTGTATGGTCCAATCCTGAATGTCTTATGGCAAATAGCTACGTAAATTCTTTTTTCGATTCTCTGTAGGTCAGGGATGAGAAATTGTAATAAAATGATTCAACTTTTAACCTTTACTGTCTCATAGACGTAGGTTAAAAACGGCCTCCCTTTCACCCCTTACAGCCGTCCCTGTCCTCCAAAATGCATTTAAGAATTTTGAAATGTGTTCAAAACTGACTCCAATTTGGGGAGTGGCCGTACACCGAGAAAGATGGCAGCAAACTAAGGTCACAAAGTTATTAAACAATTTTAATGCTGGAGCAGAGGCAATAGTGTATGGTCCAATCCTGAATGTCTTACGGCAAATAGCTACGTAAATTCTTTTTTCGATTCTCTGTAGGTCAGGGATGAGAAATTGTAAGAAAATGATTCAACTTTTAACCTTTACTGTCTCATAGACGTAGGTTAAAAACGGCCTCCCTTTCACCCCTTACAGCCGTCCCTGTCCTCCAAAATGTATTTAAGAATTTTGAAATGTGTTCAAAACTGACTCCAATTTGGGGAGTGGCCGTACACCGAGAAAGAGAAATTGTAAGAAAATGATTCAACTTTTAACCTTTACTGTCTCATAGACGTAGGTTAAAAACGGCCTCCCTTTCACCCCTTACAGCCGTCCCTATCCTCCAAAATGTATTTAAGAATTTTGAAATGTGTTTAAAACTGACTCCAATTTGGGGAGTGGCCGTACACCGAGAAAGATGGCAGCAAACTAAGGTCACAAAGTTAATAAACAATTTTAATGCTGGCGCAGAGGCAATAGTGTATGGTCCAATCCTGAATGTCTTACGGCAAATAGCTACGTAAATTCTTTTTTCGATTCTCTGTAGGTCAGGGATGAGAAATTGTAAGAAAATGATTCAACTTTTAACCTTTACTGTCTCATAGACGTAGGTTAAAAACGGCCTCCCTTTCACCCCTTACAGCCGTCCCTGTCCTCCAAAATGTATTTAAGAATTTTGAAATGTGTTCAAAACTGACTCCAATTTGGGGAGTGGCCGTACACCGAGAAAGAGAAATTGTAAGAAAATGATTCAACTTTTAAAATTTACTGTTTCATAGACGTAGGTTAAAAACGGCCTCCCTTTCACCCCTTACAGCCGTCCCTGTCCTCCAAAATGTATTTAAGAATTTTGAAATGTGTTCAAAACTGACTCCAATTTAGGGAGTGGCAGTACACCGAGAAAGAGAAATTGTAAGAAAATGATTCAACTTTTAACCTTTACTGTCTCATAGATGTAGGTTAAAAACGGCCTCCCTTTCACCCCTTACAGCCGTCCCTGTCCTCCAAAATGTATTTAAGAATTTTGAAATGTGTTCAAAACTGACTCCAATTTGGGGAGTGGCCATACACCGAGAAAGATGGCAGCAAACTAAGGTCACAAAGTTAATAAACAATTTTAATGCTGGAGCAGAGGCAATAGTGTATGGTCCAATCCTGAATCTCTTACGGCAAATAGCTACGTAAATTCTTTTTTCGATTCTCTGTAGGTCAGGGATGAGAAATTGTAAGAAAATGATTCAACTTTTAACCTTTACTGTCTCATAGACGTAGGTTAAAAATGGCCTCCCTTTCACCCCTTACAGCCGTCCCTGTCCTCCAAAATGTATTTAAGAATTTTGAAATGTGTTCAAAACTGACTCCAATTTGGGGAGTGGCCGTACACCGAGAAAGAGAAATTGTAAGAATATGATTAAACTTTTAACCTTTACTGTCTCATAGACGTAGGTTAAAAACGGCCTCCCTTTCACCCCTTACAGCCGTCCCTATCCTCCAAAATGTATTTAAGAATTTTGAAATGTGTTCAAAACTGACTCCAATTTGGGGAGTGGCCGTACACCGAGAAAGATGGCAGCAAACTAAGGTCACAAAGTTAATAAACAATTTTAATGCTGGAGCAGAGGCAATAGTGTATGGTCCAATCCTGAATGTCTTACGGCAAATAGCTACGTAAATTCTTTTTTCGATTCTCTGTAGGTCAGGGATGAGAAATTGTAAGAAAATGATTCAACTTTTAACCTTTACTGTCTCATAGACGTAGGTTAAAAACGGCCTCCCTTTCACCCCTTACAGCCGTTCCTGTCCTCCAAAATGTATTTAAGAATTTTGAAATGTGTTCAAAACTGACTCCAATTTGGGGAGTGGCCGTACACCGAGAAAGAGAAATTGTAAGAATATGATTAAACTTTTAACCTTTACTGTCTCATAGACGTAGGTTAAAAACGGCCTCGCTTTCACCCCTTACAGCCGTCCCTATCCTCCAAAATGTATTTAAGAATTTTGAAATGTGTTCAAAACTGACTCCAATTTGGGGAGTGGCCATACACCGAGAAAGATGGCAGCAAACTAAGGTCACAAAGTTAATAAACAATTTTAATGCTGGCGCAGAGGCAATAGTGTATGGTCCAATCCTGAATGTCTTATGGCAAATAGCTACGTAAATTCTTTTTTCGATTCTCTGTAGGTCAGGGATGAGAAATTGTAATAAAATGATTCAACTTTTAACCTTTACTGTCTCATAGACGTAGGTTAAAAACTGCCTCCCTTTCACCCCTTACAGCCGTCCCTGTCCTCCAAAATGTATTTAAGAATTTTGAAATGTGTTCAAAACTGACTCCAATTTGGGGAGTGGCAGTACACCGAGAAAGAGAAATTGTAAGAAAATGATTCAACTTTTAACCTTTACTGTCTCATAGATGTAGGTTAAAAACGGCCTCCCTTTCACCCCTTACAGCCGTCCCTGTCCTCCAAAATGTATTTAAGAATTTTGAAATGCGTTCAAAACTGACTCCAATTTGGGGAGTGGCAGTACACCGAGAAAGAGAAATTGTAAGAAAATGATTCAACTTTTAACCTTTACTGTCTCATAGACGTAGGTCAAAAACGGCCTCCCTATCACCCCTTACAGCCGTCCCTGTCCTCCAAAATGTATTTAAGAATTTTGAAATGTGTTCAAAACTGACTCCAATTTGGGGAGTGGCCATACACCGAGAAAGATGGCAGCAAACTAAGGTCACAAAGTTAATAAACAATTTTAATGCTGGAGCAGAAGCAATAGTGTATGGTCCAATCCTGAATCTCTTACGGCAAATAGCTACGTAAATTCTTTTTTCGATTCTCTGTAGGTCAGGGATGAGAAATTGTAAGAAAATGATTCAACTTTTAACCTTTACTGTCTCATAGACGTAGGTTAAAAACGGCCTCCCTTTCACCCCTTACAGCCGTCCCTGTCCTCCAAAATGTATTTAAGAATTTTGAAATGTGTTCAAAACTGACTCCAATTTGGGGAGTGGCCGTACACCGAGAAAGAGAAATTGTAAGAATATGATTAAACTTTTAACCTTTACTGTCTCATAGACGTAGGTTAAAAACGGCCTCCCTTTCACCCCTTACAGCCGTCCCTGTCCTCCAAAATGTATTTAAGAATTTTGAAATGTGTTCAAAACTGACTCCAATTTGGGGAGTGGCAGTACACCAAGAAAGAGAAATTGTAAGAAAATGATTCAACTTTTAACCTTTACTGTCTCATAGACGTAGGTCAAAAACTGCCTCCCTATCACCCCTTACAGCCGTCCCTGTCCTCCAAAATGTATTTAAGAATTTTGAAATGTGTTCAAAACTGACTCCAATTTGGGGAGTGGCCGTACACCGAGAAAGATGGCAGCAAACTAAGGTCACAAAGTTATTAAACAATTTTAATGCTGGAGCAGAGGCAATAGTGTATGGTCCAATCCTGAATGTCTTACGGCAATTAGCTACGTAAATTCTTTTTTCGATTCTCTGTAGGTCAGGGATGAGAAATTGTAAGAAAATGATTCAACTTTTAACCTTTACTGTCTCATAGACGTAGGTTAAAAACGGCCTCCCTTTCACCCCTTACAGCCGTCCCTGTCCTCCAAAATGTATTTAAGAATTTTGAAATGTGTTCAAAACTGACTCCAATTTGGGGAGTGGCCGTACACCGAGAAAGAGAAATTGTAAGAAAATGATTCAACTTTTAACCTTTACTGTCTCATAGACGTAGGTTAAAAACTTCCTGCCTTTCACCCCTTACAGCCGTCCCTATCCTCCAAAATGCATTTAAGAATTTTGAAATGTGTTCAAAACTGACTCCAATTTGGGGAGTGGCCGTACACCGAGAAAGAGAAATTGTAAGAAAATGATTCAACTTTTAACCTTTACTGTCTCATAGACGTAGGTTAAAAATGGCCTCCCTTTCACCCCTTACAGCCGTCCCTGTCCTCCAAAATGTATTTAAGAATTTTGAAATGTGTTCAAAACTGACTCCAATTTGGGGAGTGGCCATACACCAAGAAAGATGGCAGCAAACTAAGGTCACAAAGTTAATAAACAATTTTAATGCTGGAGCAGAGGCAATAGTGTATGGTCCAATCCTGAATCTCTTACGGCAAATAGCTACGTAAATTCTTTTTTCGATTCTCTGTAGGTCAGGGATGAGAAATTGTAAGAAAATGATTCAACTTTTAACCTTTACTGTCTCATAGACGTAGGTTAAAAACGGCCTCCCTTTCACCCCTTACAGCCGTCCCTGTCCTCCAAAATGTATTTAAGAATTTTGAAATGTGTTCAAAACTGACTCCAATTTGGGGAGTGGCCGTACACCGAGAAAGAGAAATTGTAAGAATATGATTAAACTTTTAACCTTTACTGTCTCATAGACGTAGGTTAAAAACGGCCTCCCTTTCACCCCTTACAGCCGTCCCTATCCTCCAAAATGTATTTAAGAATTTTGAAATGTGTTCAAAACTGACTCCAATTTGGGGAGTGGCCGTACACCGAGAAAGATGGCAGCAAACTAAGGTCACAAAGTTAATAAACAATTTTAATGCCGGAGCAGAGGCAATAGTGTATGGTCCAATCCTGAATGTCTTACGGCAAATAGCTACGTAAATTCTTTTTTCGATTCTCTGTAGGTCAGGGATGAGAAATTGTAAGAAAATGATTCAACTTTTAACCTTTACTGTCTCATAGACGTAGGTTAAAAACGGCCTCCCTTTCACCCCTTACAGCCGTCCCTGTCCTCCAAAATGTATTTAAGAATTTTGAAATGTGTTCAAAACTGACTCCAATTTGGGGAGTGGCCGTACACCGAGAAAGATGGCAGCAAACTAAGGTCACAAAGTTAATAAACAATTTTAATGCTGGCTCAGAGGCAATAGTGTATGGTCCAATCCTGAATGTCTTATGGCAAATAGCTACGTAAATTCTTTTTTCGATTCTCTGTAGGTCAGGGATGAGAAATTGGAATAAAATGATTCAACTTTTAACCTTTACTGTCTCATAGACGTAGGTTAAAAACGGCCTCCCTTTCACCCCTTACAGCCGTCCCTGTCCTCCAAAATGTATTTAAGAATTTTGAAATGTGTTCAAAACTGACTCCAATTTGGGGAGTGGCCGTACACCGAGAAAGAGAAATTGTAAGAATATGATTAAACTTTTAACCTTTACTGTCTCAGACGTAGGTTAAAAACGGCCTCGCTTTCACCCCTTACAGCCGTCCCTATCCTCCAAAATGTATTTAAGAATTTTGAAATGTGTTCAAAACTGACTCCAATTTGGGGAGTGGCCGTACACCGAGAAAGAGAAATTGTAAGAAAATGATTCAACTTTTAACCTTTACTGTTTCATAGACGTAGGTTAAAAACGGCCTCCCTTTCACCCCTTACAGCCGTCCCTGTCCTCCAAAATGTATTTAAGAATTTTGAAATGTGTTCAAAACTGACTCCAATTTGGGGAGTGGCAGTACACCGAGAAAGAGAAATTGTAAGAAAATGATTCAACTTTTAACCTTTACTGTCTCATAGACGTAGGTTAAAAACGGCCTCCCTTTCACCCCTTACAGCCGTCCCTGTCCTCCAAAATGTATTTAAGAATTTGGAAATGTGTTCAAAACTGACTCCAATTTGGGGAGTGGCCATACACCGAGAAAGATGGCAGCAAACTAAGGTCACAAAGTTAATAAACAATTTTAATGCTGGAGCAGAGGCAATAGTGTATGGTCCAATCCTGAATCTCTTACGGCAAATAGCTACGTAAATTCTTTTTTCGATTCTCTGTAGGTCAGGGATGAGAAATTGTAAGAAAATGATTCAACTTTTAACCTTTACTGTCTCATAGACGTAGGTTAAAAACGGCCTCCCTTTCACCCCTTACAGCCGTCCCTGTCCTCCAAAATGTATTTAAGAATTTTGAAATGTGTTCAAAACTGACTCCAATTTGGGGAGTGGCCGTACACCGAGAAAGAGAAATTGTAAGAAAATGATTCAACTTTTAACCTTTACTGTCTCATAGACGTAGGTTAAAAACGGCCTCCCTTTCACCCCTTACAGCCGTCCCTGTCCTCCAAAATGTATTTAAGAATTTTGAAATGTGTTCAAAACTGACTCCAATTTGGGGAGTGGCCATACACCGAGAAAGATGGCAGCAAACTAAGGTCACAAAGTTAATAAACAATTTTAATGCTGGAGCAGAAGCAATAGTGTATGGTCCAATCCTGAATCTCTTACGGCAAATAGCTACGTAAATTCTTTTTTCGATTCTCTGTAGGTCAGGGATGAGAAATTGTAAGAAAATGATTCAACTTTTAACCTTTACTGTCTCATAGACGTAGGTTAAAAACGGCCTCCCTTTCACCCCTTACAGCCGTCCCTGTCCTCCAAAATGTATTTAAGAATTTTGAAATGTGTTCAAAACTGACTCCAATTTGGGGAGTGGCCGTACACCGAGAAAGAGAAATTGTAAGAATATGATTAAACTTTTAACCTTTACTGTCTCATAGACGTAGGTTAAAAACGGCCTCCCTTTCACCCCTTACAGCCGTCCCTGTCCTCCAAAATGTATTTAAGAATTTTGAAATGTGTTCAAAACTGACTCCAATTTGGGGAGTGGCAGTACACCGAGAAAGAGAAATTGTAAGAAAATGATTCAACTTTTAACCTTTACTGTCTCATAGACGTAGGTCAAAAACTGCCTCCCTATCACCCCTTACAGCCGTCCCTGTCCTCCAAAATGTATTTAAGAATTTTGAAATGTGTTCAAAACTGACTCCAATTTGGGGAGTGGCCGTACACCGAGAAAGATGGCAGCAAACTAAGGTCACAAAGTTATTAAACAATTTTAATGCTGGAGCAGAGGCAATAGTGTATGGTCCAATCCTGAATGTCTTACGGCAATTAGCTACGTAAATTCTTTTTTCGATTCTCTGTAGGTCAGGGATGAGAAATTGTAAGAAAATGATTCAACTTTTAACCTTTACTGTCTCATAGACGTAGGTTAAAAACGGCCTCCCTTTCATCCCTTACAGCCGTCCCTGTCCTCCAAAATGTATTTAAGAATTTTGAAATGTGTTCAAAACTGACTCCAATTTGGGGAGTGGCCGTACACCGAGAAAGAGAAATTGTAAGAAAATGATTCAACTTTTAACCTTTACTGTCTCATAGACGTAGGTTAAAAACTTCCTGCCTTTCACCCCTTACAGCCGTCCCTATCCTCCAAAATGCATTTAAGAATTTTGAAATGTGTTCAAAACTGACTCCAATTTGGGGAGTGGCCGTACACCAAGAAAGAGAAATTGTAAGAAAATGATTCAACTTTTAACCTTTACTGTCTCATAGACGTAGGTTAAAAATGGCCTCCCTTTCACCCCTTACAGCCGTCCCTGTCCTCCAAAATGTATTTAAGAATTTTGAAATGTGTTCAAAACTGACTCCAATTTGGGGAGTGGCCATACACCGAGAAAGATGGCAGCAAACTAAGGTCACAAAGTTAATAAACAATTTTAATGCTGGAGCAGAGGCAATAGTGTATGGTCCAATCCTGAATCTCTTACGGCAAATAGCTACGTAAATTCTTTTTTCGATTCTCTGTAGGTCAGGGATGAGAAATTGTAAGAAAATGATTCAACTTTTAACCTTTACTGTCTCATAGACGTAGGTTAAAAACGGCCTCCCTTTCACCCCTTACAGCCGTCCCTGTCCTCCAAAATGTATTTAAGAATTTTGAAATGTGTTCAAAACTGACTCCAATTTGGGGAGTGGCCGTACACCGAGAAAGAGAAATTGTAAGAATATGATTAAACTTTTAACCTTTACTGTCTCATAGACGTAGGTTAAAAACGGCCTCCCTTTCACCCCTTACAGCCGTCCCTATCCTCCAAAATGTATTTAAGAATTTTGAAATGTGTTCAAAACTGACTCCAATTTGGGGAGTGGCCGTACACCGAGAAAGATGGCAGCAAACTAAGGTCACAAAGTTAATAAACAATTTTAATGCCGGAGCAGAGGCAATAGTGTATGGTCCAATCCTGAATGTCTTACGGCAAATAGCTACGTAAATTCTTTTTTCGATTCTCTGTAGGTCAGGGATGAGAAATTGTAAGAAAATGATTAAACTTTTAACCTTTACTGTCTCATAGACGTAGGTTAAAAACGGCCTCCCTTTCACCCCTTACAGCCGTCCCTGTCCTCCAAAATGTATTTAAGAATTTTGAAATGTGTTCAAAACTGACTCCAATTTGGGGAGTGGCCGTACACCGAGAAAGATGGCAGCAAACTAAGGTCACAAAGTTAATAAACAATTTTAATGCTGGCTCAGAGGCAATAGTGTATGGTCCAATCCTGAATGTCTTATGGCAAATAGCTACGTAAATTCTTTTTTCGATTCTCTGTAGGTCAGGGATGAGAAATTGTAATAAAATGATTCAACTTTTAACCTTTACTGTCTCATAGACGTAGGTTAAAAACGGCCTCCCTTTCACCCCTTACAGCCGTCCCTGTCCTCCAAAATGTATTTAAGAATTTTGAAATGTGTTCAAAACTGACTCCAATTTGGGGAGTGGCCGTACACCGAGAAAGAGAAATTGTAAGAATATGATTAAACTTTTAACCTTTACTGTCTCAGACGTAGGTTAAAAACGGCCTCGCTTTCACCCCTTGCAGCCGTCCCTATCCTCCAAAATGTATTTAAGAATTTTGAAATGTGTTCAAAACTGACTCCAATTTGGGGAGTGGCCGTACACCGAGAAAGAGAAATTGTAAGAAAATGATTCAACTTTTAACCTTTACTGTTTCATAGACGTAGGTTAAAAACGGCCTCCCTTTCACCCCTTACAGCCGTCCCTGTCCTCCAAAATGTATTTAAGAATTTTGAAATGTGTTCAAAACTGACTCCAATTTGGGGAGTGGCAGTACACCGAGAAAGAGAAATTGTAAGAAAATGATTCAACTTTTAACCTTTACTGTCTCATAGACGTAGGTTAAAAACGGCCTCCCTTTCACCCCTTACAGCCGTCCCTGTCCTCCAAAATGTATTTAAGAATTTTGAAATGTGTTCAAAACTGACTCCAATTTGGGGAGTGGCCATACACCGAGAAAGATGGCAGCAAACTAAGGTCACAAAGTTAATAAACAATTTTAATGCTGGAGCAGAGGCAATAGTGTATGGTCCAATCCTGAATCTCTTACGGCAAATAGCTACGTAAATTCTTTTTTCGATTCTCTGTAGGTCAGGGATGAGAAATTGTAAGAAAATGATTCAACTTTTAACCTTTACTGTCTCATAGACGTAGGTTAAAAACGGCCTCCCTTTCACCCATTACAGCCGTCCCTGTCCTCCAAAATGTATTTAAGAATTTTGAAATGTGTTCAAAACTGACTCCAATTTGGGGAGTGGCAGTACACCGAGAAAGAGAAATTGTAAGAAAATGATTCAACTTTTAACCTTTACTGTCTCATAGACGTAGGTTAAAAACGGCCTCCCTTTCACCCCTTACAGCCGTCCCTGTCCTCCAAAATGTATTTAAGAATTTTGAAATGTGTTCAAAACTGACTCCAATTTGGGGAGTGGCCGTACACCGAGAAAGAGAAATTGTAAGAAAATGATTCAACTTTTAACCTTTACTGTCTCATAGACGTAGGTTAAAAACGGCCTCCCTTTCACCCCTTACAGCCGTCCCTATCCTCCAAAATGTATTTAAGAATTTTGAAATGTGTTCAAAACTGACTCCAATTTGGGGAGTGGCCGTACACCGAGAAAGATGGCAGCAAACTAAGGTCACAAAGTTAATAAACAATTTTAATGCTGGCGCAGAGGCAATAGTGTATGGTCCAATCCTGAATGTCTTACGGCAAATAGTTACGTAAATTCTTTTTTCGATTCTCTGTAGGTCAGGGATGAGAAATTGTAAGAAAATGATTCAACTTTTAACCTTTACTGTCTCATAGACGTAGGTTTAAAACGGCCTCCCTTTCACCCCTTACAGCCGTCCCTGTCCTCCAAAATGTATTTAAGAATTTTGAAATGTGTTCAAAACTGACTCCAATTTGGGGAGTGGCCGTACACCGAGAAAGAGAAATTGTAAGAAAATGATTCAACTTTTAACCTTTACTGTCTCATAGACGTAGGTTAAAAACAGCCTCCCTTTCACCCCTTACAGCCGTCCCTGTCCTCCAAAATGTATTTAAGAATTTTGAAATGTGTTCAAAACTGACTCCAATTTGGGGAGTGGCAGTACACCGAGAAAGAGAAATTGTAAGAAAATGATTCAACTTTTAACCTTTACTGTCTCATAGACGTAGGTTAAAAACGGCCTGCCTTTCACCCCTTACAGCCGTCCCTGTCCTCCAAAATGTATTTAAGAATTTTGAAATGTGTTCAAAACTGACTCCAATTTGGGGAGTGGCAGTACACCGAGAAAGAGAAATTGTAAGAAAATGATTCAACTTTTAACCTTTACTGTCTCATAGACGTAGGTTAAAAACGGCCTCCCTTTCACCCCTTACAGCCGTCCCTGTCCTCCAAAATGTATTTAAGAATTTTGAAATGTGTTCAAAACTGACTCCAATTTGGGGAGTGGCAGTACACCGAGAAAGAGAAATTGTAAGAAAATGATTCAACTTTTAACCTTTACTGTCTCATAGACGTAGGTTAAAAACGGCCTCCCTATCACCCCTTACAGCCGTCCCTGTCCTCCAAAATGTATTTAAGAATTTTGAAATGTGTTCAAAACTGACTCCAATTTGGGGAGTGGCCATACACCGAGAAAGATGGCAGCAAACTAAGGTCACAAAGTTAATAAACAATTTTAATGCTGGAGCAGAAGCAATAGTGTATGGTCCAATCCTGAATCTCTTACGGCAAATAGCTACGTAAATTCTTTTTTCGATTCTCTGTAGGTCAGGGATGAGAAATTGTAAGAAAATGATTCAACTTTTAACCTTTACTGTCTCATAGACGTAGGTTAAAAACGGCCTCCCTTTCACCCCTTACAGCCGTCCCTGTCCTCCAAAATGTATTTAAGAATTTTGAAATGTGTTCAAAACTGACTCCAATTTGGGGAGTTGCCGTACACCGAGAAAGAGAAATTGTAAGAATATGATTAAACTTTTAACCTTTACTGTCTCATAGACGTAGGTTAAAAACGGCCTCCCTTTCACCCCTTACAGCCGTCCCTATCCTCCAAAATGTATTTAAGAATTTTGAAATGTGTTCAAAACTGACTCCAATTTGGGGAGTGGCCGTACACCGAGAAAGATGGCAGCAAACTAAGGTCACAAAGTTAATAAACAATTTTAATGCTGGAGCAGAGGCAATAGTGTATGGTCCAATCCTGAATGTCTTACGGCAAATAGCTACGTAAATTCTTTTTTCGATTCTCTGTAGGTCAGGGATGAGAAATTGTAAGAAAATGATTCAACTTTTAACCTTTACTGTCTCATAGACGTAGGTTAAAAACGGCCTCCCTTTCACCCCTTACAGCCGTCCCTATCCTCCAAAATGTATTTAAGAATTTTGAAATGTGTTCAAAACTGACTCCAATTTGGGGAGTGGCCGTACACCGAGAAAGATGGCAGCAAACTAAGGTCACAAAGTTAATAAACAATTTTAATGCTGGCGCAGAGGCAATAGTGTATGGTCCAATCCTGAATGTCTTACGGCAAATAGCTACGTAAATTCTTTTTTCGATTCTCTGTAGGTCAGGGATGAGAAATTGTAAGAAAATGATTCAACTTTTAACCTTTACTGTCTCATAGACATAGGTTAAAAACGGCCTCCCTTTCACCCCTTACAGCCGTCCCTATCCTCCAAAATGTATTTAAGAATTTTGAAATGTGTTCAAAACTGACTCCAATTTGGGGAGTGGCCGTACACCGAGAAAGATGGCAGCAAACTAAGGTCACAAAGTTAATAAACAATTTTAATGCTGGCGCAGAGGCAATAGTGTATGGTCCAATCCTGAATGTCTTACGGCAAATAGCTACGTAAATTCTTTTTTCGATTCTCTGTAGGTCAGGGATGAGAAATTGTAAGAAAATGATTCAACTTTTAACCTTTACTGTCTCATAGACGTAGGTTAAAAACGGCCTCCCTTTCACCCCTTACAGCCGTCCCTGTCCTCCAAAATGTATTTAAGAATTTTGAAATGTGTTCAAAACTGACTCCAATTTGGGGAGTGGCCGTACACCGAGAAAGAGAAATTGTAAGAAAATGATTCAACTTTTAAAATTTACTGTTTCATAGACGTAGGTTAAAAACGGCCTCCCTTTCACCCCTTACAGCCGTCCCTGTCCTCCAAAATGTATTTAAGAATTTTGAAATGTGTTCAAAACTGACTCCAATTTAGGGAGTGGCAGTACACCGAGAAAGAGAAATTGTAAGAAAATGATTCAACTTTTAACCTTTACTGTCTCATAGACGTAGGTTAAAAACGGCCTCCCTTTCACCCCTTACAGCCGTCCCTGTCCTCCAAAATGTATTTAAGAATTTTGAAATGTGTTCAAAACTGACTCCAATTTAGGGAGTGGCAGTACACCGAGAAAGAGAAATTGTAAGAAAATGATTCAACTTTTAACCTTTACTGTCTCATAGACGTAGGTTAAAAACGGCCTCCCTTTCACCCCTTACAGCCGTCCCTGTCCTCCAAAATGTATTTAAGAATTTTGAAATGTGTTCAAAACTGACTCCAATTTAGGGAGTGGCAGTACACCGAGAAAGAGAAATTGTAAGAAAATGATTCAACTTTTAACCTTTACTGTCTCATAGACGTAGGTTAAAAACGGCCTCCCTTTCACCCCTTACAGCCGTCCCTGTCCTCCAAAATGTATTTAAGAATTTTGAAATGTGTTCAAAACTGACTCCAATTTGGGGAGTGGCCATACACCGAGAAAGATGGCAGCAAACTAAGGTCACAAAGTTAATAAACAATTTTAATACTGGAGCTGAGGCAATAGTGTATGGTCCAATCCTGAATCTCTTACGGCAAATAGCTACGTAAATTCTTTTTTCGATTCTCTGTAGGTCAGGGATGAGAAATTGTAAGAAAATGATTCAACTTTTAACCTTTACTGTCTCATAGACGTAGGTTAAAAACGGCCTCCCTTTCACCCCTTACAGCCGTCCCTGTCCTCCAAAATGTTTTTAAGAATTTTGAAATGTGTTCAAAACTGACTCCAATTTGGGGAGTGGCCGTACACCGAGAAAGAGAAATTGTAAGAATATGATTAAACTTTTAACCTTTACTGTCTCATAGACGTAGGTTAAAAACGGCCTCCCTTTCACCCCTTACAGCCGTCCCTATCCTCCAAAATGTATTTAAGAATTTTGAAATGTGTTCAAAACTGACTCCAATTTGGGGAGTGGCCGTACACCGAGAAAGATGGCAGCAAACTAAGGTCACAAAGTTAATAAACAATTTTAATGCTGGAGCAGAGGCAATAGTGTATGGTCCAATCCTGAATGTCTTACGGCAAATAGCTACGTAAATTCTTTTTTCGATTCTCTGTAGGTCAGGGATGAGAAATTGTAAGAAAATGATTCAACTTTTAACCTTTACTGTCTCATAGACGTAGGTTAAAAACGGCCTCCCTTTCACCCCTTACAGCCGTCCCTGTCCTCCAAAATGTATTTAAGAATTTTGAAATGTGTTCAAAACTGACTCCAATTTGGGGAGTGGCCGTACACCGAGAAAGATGGCAGCAAACTAAGGTCACAAAGTTAATAAACAATTTTAATGCTGGCGCAGAGGCAATAGTGTATGGTCCAATCCTGAATGTCTTATGGCAAATAGCTACGTAAATTCTTTTTTCGATTCTCTGTAGGTCAGGGATGAGAAATTGTAATAAAATGATTCAACTTTTAACCTTTACTGTCTCATAGACGTAGGTTAAAAACGGCCTCCCTTTCACCCCTTACAGCCGTCCCTGTCCTCCAAAATGTTTTTAAGAATTTTGAAATGTGTTCAAAACTGACTCCAATTTGGGGAGTGGCCGTACACCGAGAAAGAGAAATTGTAAGAATATGATTAAACTTTTAACCTTTACTGTCTCATAGACGTAGGTTAAAAACGGCCTCCCTTTCACCCCTTACAGCCGTCCCTATCCTCCAAAATGTATTTAAGAATTTTGAAATGTGTTCAAAACTGACTCCAATTTGGGGAGTGGCCGTACACCGAGAAAGATGGCAGCAAACTAAGGTCACAAAGTTAATAAACAATTTTAATGCTGGAGCAGAGGCAATAGTGTATGGTCCAATCCTGAATGTCTTACGGCAAATAGCTACGTAAATTCTTTTTTCGATTCTCTGTAGGTCAGGGATGAGAAATTGTAAGAAAATGATTCAACTTTTAACCTTTACTGTCTCATAGACGTAGGTTAAAAACGGCCTCCCTTTCACCCCTTACAGCCGTCCCTGTCCTCCAAAATGTATTTAAGAATTTTGAAATGTGTTCAAAACTGACTCCAATTTGGGGAGTGGCCGTACACCGAGAAAGATGGCAGCAAACTAAGGTCACAAAGTTAATAAACAATTTTAATGCTGGCGCAGAGGCAATAGTGTATGGTCCAATCCTGAATGTCTTATGGCAAATAGCTACGTAAATTCTTTTTTCGATTCTCTGTAGGTCAGGGATGAGAAATTGTAATAAAATGATTCAACTTTTAACCTTTACTGTCTCATAGACGTAGGTTAAAAACGGCCTCCCTATCACCCCTTACAGCCGTCCCTGTCCTCCAAAATGTATTTAAGAATTTTGAAATGTGTTCAAAACTGACTCCAATTTGGGGAGTGGCCATACACCGAGAAAGATGGCAGCAAACTAAGGTCACAAAGTTAATAAACAATTTTAATGCTGGAGCAGAAGCAATAGTGTATGGTCCAATCCTGAATCTCTTACGGCAAATAGCTACGTAAATTCTTTTTTCGATTCTCTGTAGGTCAGGGATGAGAAATTGTAAGAAAATGATTCAACTTTTAACCTTTACTGTCTCATAGACGTAGGTTAAAAACGGCCTCCCTTTCACCCCTTACAGCCGTCCCTGTCCTCCAAAATGTATTTAAGAATTTTGAAATGTGTTCAAAACTGACTCCAATTTGGGGAGTGGCCGTACACCGAGAAAGAGAAATTGTAAGAATATGATTAAACTTTTAACCTTTACTGTCTCATAGACGTAGGTTAAAAACGGCCTCCCTTTCACCCCTTACAGCCGTCCCTATCCTCCAAAATGTATTTAAGAATTTTGAAATGTGTTCAAAACTGACTCCAATTTGGGGAGTGGCCGTACACCGAGAAAGATGGCAGCAAACTAAGGTCACAAAGTTAATAAACAATTTTAATGCTGGAGCAGAGGCAATAGTGTATGGTCCAATCCTGAATGTCTTACGGCAAATAGCTACGTAAATTCTTTTTTCGATTCTCTGTAGGTCAGGGATGAGAAATTGTAAGAAAATGATTCAACTTTTAACCTTTACTGTCTCATAGACGTAGGTTAAAAACGGCCTCCCTTTCACCCCTTACAGCCGTCCCTGTCCTCCAAAATGTATTTAAGAATTTTGAAATGTGTTCAAAACTGACTCCAATTTGGGGAGTGGCCGTACACCGAGAAAGATGGCAGCAAACTAAGGTCACAAAGTTAATAAACAATTTTAATGCTGGCGCAGAGGCAATAGTGTATGGTCCAATCCTGAATGTCTTATGGCAAATAGCTACGTAAATTCTTTTTTCGATTCTCTGTAGGTCA
Source organism: Lissotriton helveticus (assembly GCF_964261635.1). Lineage (NCBI taxonomy): Eukaryota > Metazoa > Chordata > Amphibia > Caudata > Salamandridae > Lissotriton > Lissotriton helveticus. The sequence goes on from NC_136073.1 coordinate 879,353,388, forward strand.
GGGATGAGAAATTGTAATAAAATGATTCAACTTTTAACCTTTACTGTCTCATAGACGTAGGTTAAAAACGGCCTCCCTTTCACCCCTTACAGCCGTCCCTGTCCTCCAAAATGTATTTAAGAATTTTGAAATGTGTTCAAAACTGACTCCAATTTGGGGAGTGGCCGTACACCGAGAAAGATGGCAGCAAACTAAGGTCACAAAGTTATTAAACAATTTTAATGCTGGAGCAGAGGCAATAGTGTATGGTCCAATCCTGAATGTCTTACGGCAAATAGCTACGTAAATTCTTTTTTCGATTCTCTGTAGGTCAGGGATGAGAAATTGTAAGAAAATGATTCAACTTTTAACCTTTACTGTCTCATAGACGTAGGTTAAAAACGGCCTCCCTTTCACCCCTTACAGCCGTCCCTGTCCTCCAAAATGTATTTAAGAATTTTGAAATGTGTTCAAAACTGACTCCAATTTGGGGAGTGGCCGTACACCGAGAAAGAGAAATTGTAAGAAAATGATTCAACTTTTAACCTTTACTGTCTCATAGACGTAGGTTAAAAACGGCCTCCCTTTCACCCCTTACAGCCGTCCCTATCCTCCAAAATGTATTTAAGAATTTTGAAATGTGTTCAAAACTGACTCCAATTTGGGGAGTGGCCGTACACCGAGAAAGATGGCAGCAAACTAAGGTCACAAAGTTAATAAACAATTTTAATGCTGGCGCAGAGGCAATAGTGTATGGTCCAATCCTGAATGTCTTACGGCAAATAGCTACGTAAATTCTTTTTTCGATTCTCTGTAGGTCAGGGATGAGAAATTGTAAGAAAATGATTCAACTTTTACCCTTTACTGTCTCATAGACGTAGGTTAAAAACGGCCTCCCTTTCACCCCTTACAGCCGTCCCTATCCTCCAAAATGTATTTAAGAATTTTGAAATGTGTTCAAAACTGACTCCAATTTGGGGAGTGGCCGTACACCGAGAAAGATGGCAGCAAACTAAGGTCACAAAGTTAATAAACAATTTTAATGCTGGCGCAGAGGCAATAGTGTATGGTCCAATCCTGAATGTCTTACGGCAAATAGCTACGTAAATTCTTTTTTCGATTCTCTGTAGGTCAGGGATGAGAAATTGTAAGAAAATGATTCAACTTTTAACCTTTACTGTCTCATAGACGTAGGTTAAAAACGGCCTCCCTTTCACCCCTTACAGCCGTCCCTGTCCTCCAAAATGTATTTAAGAATTTTGAAATGTGTTCAAAACTGACTCCAATTTGGGGAGTGGCCGTACACCGAGAAAGAGAAATTGTAAGAAAATGATTCAACTTTTAAAATTTACTGTTTCATAGACGTAGGTTAAAAACGGCCTCCCTTTCACCCCTTACAGCCGTCCCTGTCCTCCAAAATGTATTTAAGAATTTTGAAATGTGTTCAAAACTGACTCCAATTTGGGGAGTGGCAGTACACCGAGAAAGAGAAATTGTAAGAAAATGATTCAACTTTTAACCTTTACTGTCTCATAGACGTAGGTCAAAAACGGCCTCCCTATCACCCCTTACAGCCGTCCCTGTCCTCCAAAATGTATTTAAGAATTTTGAAATGTGTTCAAAACTGACTCCAATTTGGGGAGTGGCCATACACCGAGAAAGATGGCAGCAAACTAAGGTCACAAAGTTAATAAACAATTTTAATGCTGGAGCAGAAGCAATAGTGTATGGTCCAATCCTGAATCTCTTACGGCAAATAGCTACGTAAATTCTTTTTTCGATTCTCTGTAGGTCAGGGATGAGAAATTGTAAGAAAATGATTCAACTTTTAACCTTTACTGTCTCATAGACGTAGGTTAAAACGGCCTCCCTTTCACCCCTTACAGCCGTCCCTGTCCTCCAAAATGTATTTAAGAATTTTGAAATGTGTTCAAAACTGACTCCAATTTGGGGAGTGGCCGTACACCGAGAAAGAGAAATTGTAAGAATATGATTAAACTTTTAACCTTTACTGTCTCATAGACGTAGGTTAAAAACGGCCTCCCTTTCACCCCTTACAGCCGTCCCTATCCTCCAAAATGTATTTAAGAATTTTGAAATGTGTTCAAAACTGACTCCAATTTGGGGAGTGGCCGTACACCGAGAAAGATGGCAGCAAACTAAGGTCACAAAGTTAATAAACAATTTTAATGCTGGAGCAGAGGCAATAGTGTATGGTCCAATCCTGAATGTCTTACGGCAAATAGCTACGTAAATTCTTTTTTCGATTCTCTGTAGGTCAGGGATGAGAAATTGTAAGAAAATGATTCAACTTTTAACCTTTACTGTCTCATAGACGTAGGTTAAAAACGGCCTCCCTTTCACCCCTTACAGCCGTCCCTGTCCTCCAAAATGTATTTAAGAATTTTGAAATGTGTTCAAAACTGACTCCAATTTGGGGAGTGGCCGTACACCGAGAAAGATGGCAGCAAACTAAGGTCACAAAGTTAATAAACAATTTTAATGCTGGCGCAGAGGCAATAGTGTATGGTCCAATCCTGAATGTCTTATGGCAAATAGCTACGTAAATTCTTTTTTCGATTCTCTGTAGGTCAGGGATGAGAAATTGTAATAAAATGATTCAACTTTTAACCTTTACTGTCTCATAGACGTAGGTTAAAAACGGCCTCCCTTTCACCCCTTACAGCCGTCCCTGTCCTCCAAAATGTATTTAAGAATTTTGAAATGTGTTCAAAACTGACTCCAATTTGGGGAGTGGCCGTACACCGAGAAAGATGGCAGCAAACTAAGGTCACAAAGTTATTAAACAATTTTAATGCTGGAGCAGAGGCAATAGTGTATGGTCCAATCCTGAATGTCTTACGGCAAATAGCTACGTAAATTCTTTTTTCGATTCTCTGTAGGTCAGGGATGAGAAATTGTAAGAAAATGATTCAACTTTTAACCTTTACTGTCTCATAGACGTAGGTTAAAAACGGCCTCCCTTTCAACCCTTACAGCCGTCCCTGTCCTCCAAAATGTATTTAAGAATTTTGAAATGTGTTCAAAACTGACTCCAATTTGGGGAGTGGGCGTACACCGAGAAAGAGAAATTGTAAGAAAATGATTCAACTTTTAACCTTTACTGTCTCATAGACGTAGGTTAAAAACGGCCTCCCTTTCACCCCTTACAGCCGTCCCTATCCTCCAAAATGTATTTAAGAATTTTGAAATGTGTTCAAAACTGACTCCAATTTGGGGAGTGGCCATACACCGAGAAAGATGGCAGCAAACTAAGGTCACAAAGTTAATAAACAATTTTAATGCTGGCGCAGAGGCAATAGTGTATGGTCCAATCCTGAATGTCTTACGGCAAATAGCTACGTAAATTCTTTTTTCGATTCTCTGTACGTCAGGGATGAGAAATTGTAAGAAAATGATTCAACTTTTAACCTTTACTGTCTCATAGACGTAGGTTAAAAACGGCCTCCCTTTCACCCCTTACAGCCGTCCCTATCCTCCAAAATGTATTTAAGAATTTTGAAATGTGTTCAAAACTGACTCCAATTTGGGGAGTGGCCGTACACCGAGAAAGATGGCAGCAAACTAAGGTCACAAAGTTAATAAACAATTTTAATGCTGGCGCAGAGGCAATAGTGTATGGTCCAATCCTGAATGTCTTACGGCAAATAGCTACGTAAATTCTTTTTTCGATTCTCTGTAGGTCAGGGATGAGAAATTGTAAGAAAATGATTCAACTTTTAACCTTTACTGTCTCATAGACGTAGGTTAAAAACGGCCTCCCTTTCACCCCTTACAGCCGTCCCTGTCCTCCAAAATGTATTTAAGAATTTTGAAATGTGTTCAAAACTGACTCCAATTTGGGGAGTGGCCGTACACCGAGAAAGATGGCAGCAAACTAAGGTCACAAAGTTATTAAACAATTTTAATGCTGGAGCAGAGGCAATAGTGTATGGTCCAATCCTGAATGTCTTACGGCAAATAGCTACGTAAATTCTTTTTTCGATTCTCTGTAGGTCAGGGATGAGAAATTGTAAGAAAATGATTCAACTTTTAACCTTTACTGTCTCATAGACGTAGGTTAAAAACGGCCTCCCTTTCAACCCTTACAGCCGTCCCTGTCCTCCAAAATGTATTTAAGAATTTTGAAATGTGTTCAAAACTGACTCCAATTTGGGGAGTGGGCGTACACCGAGAAAGAGAAATTGTAAGAAAATGATTCAACTTTTAACCTTTACTGTCTCATAGACGTAGGTTAAAAACGGCCTCCCTTTCACCCCTTACAGCCGTCCCTATCCTCCAAAATGTATTTAAGAATTTTGAAATGTGTTCAAAACTGACTCCAATTTGGGGAGTGGCCATACACCGAGAAAGATGGCAGCAAACTAAGGTCACAAAGTTAATAAACAATTTTAATGCTGGCGCAGAGGCAATAGTGTATGGTCCAATCCTGAATGTCTTACGGCAAATAGCTACGTAAATTCTTTTTTCGATTCTCTGTACGTCAGGGATGAGAAATTGTAAGAAAATGATTCAACTTTTAACCTTTACTGTCTCATAGACGTAGGTTAAAAACGGCCTCCCTTTCACCCCTTACAGCCGTCCCTATCCTCCAAAATGTATTTAAGAATTTTGAAATGTGTTCAAAACTGACTCCAATTTGGGGAGTGGCCATACACCGAGAAAGATGGCAGCAAACTAAGGTCACAAAGTTAATAAACAATTTTAATGCTGGCGCAGAGGCAATAGTGTATGGTCCAATCCTGAATGTCTTACGGCAAATAGCTACGTAAATTCTTTTTTCGATTCTCTGTACGTCAGGGATGAGAAATTGTAAGAAAATGATTCAACTTTTAACCTTTACTGTCTCATAGACGTAGGTTAAAAACGGCCTCCCTTTCACCCCTTACAGCCGTCCCTATCCTCCAAAATGTATTTAAGAATTTTGAAATGTGTTCAAAACTGACTCCAATTTGGGGAGTGGCCGTACACCGAGAAAGATGGCAGCAAACTAAGGTCACAAAGTTAATAAACAATTTTAATGCTGGCGCAGAGGCAATAGTGTATGGTCCAATCCTGAATGTCTTACGGCAAATAGCTACGTAAATTCTTTTTTCGATTCTCTGTAGGTCAGGGATGAGAAATTGTAAGAAAATGATTCAACTTTTAACCTTTACTGTCTCATAGACGTAGGTTAAAAACGGCCTCCCTTTCACCCCTTACAGCCGTCCCTGTCCTCCAAAATGTATTTAAGAATTTTGAAATGTGTTCAAAACTGACTCCAATTTGGGGAGTGGCCGTACACCGAGAAAGATGGCAGCAAACTAAGGTCACAAAGTTATTAAACAATTTTAATGCTGGAGCAGAGGCAATAGTGTATGGTCCAATCCTGAATGTCTTACGGCAAATAGCTACGTAAATTCTTTTTTCGATTCTCTGTAGGTCAGGGATGAGAAATTGTAAGAAAATGATTCAACTTTTAACCTTTACTGTCTCATAGACGTAGGTTAAAAACGGCCTCCCTTTCAACCCTTACAGCCGTCCCTGTCCTCCAAAATGTATTTAAGAATTTTGAAATGTGTTCAAAACTGACTCCAATTTGGGGAGTGGGCGTACACCGAGAAAGAGAAATTGTAAGAAAATGATTCAACTTTTAACCTTTACTGTCTCATAGACGTAGGTTAAAAACGGCCTCCCTTTCACCCCTTACAGCCGTCCCTATCCTCCAAAATGTATTTAAGAATTTTGAAATGTGTTCAAAACTGACTCCAATTTGGGGAGTGGCCATACACCGAGAAAGATGGCAGCAAACTAAGGTCACAAAGTTAATAAACAATTTTAATGCTGGCGCAGAGGCAATAGTGTATGGTCCAATCCTGAATGTCTTACGGCAAATAGCTACGTAAATTCTTTTTTCGATTCTCTGTACGTCAGGGATGAGAAATTGTAAGAAAATGATTCAACTTTTAACCTTTACTGTCTCATAGACGTAGGTTAAAAACGGCCTCCCTTTCACCCCTTACAGCCGTCCCTATCCTCCAAAATGTATTTAAGAATTTTGAAATGTGTTCAAAACTGACTCCAATTTGGGGAGTGGCCGTACACCGAGAAAGATGGCAGCAAACTAAGGTCACAAAGTTAATAAACAATTTTAATGCTGGCGCAGAGGCAATAGTGTATGGTCCAATCCTGAATGTCTTACGGCAAATAGCTACGTAAATTCTTTTTTCGATTCTCTGTAGGTCAGGGATGAGAAATTGTAAGAAAATGATTCAACTTTTAACCTTTACTGTCTCATAGACGTAGGTTAAAAACGGCCTCCCTTTCACCCCTTACAGCCGTCCCTGTCCTCCAAAATGTATTTAAGAATTTTGAAATGTGTTCAAAACTGACTCCAATTTGGGGAGTGGCCGTACACCGAGAAAGAGAAATTGTAAGAAAATGATTCAACTTTTAAAATTTACTGTTTCATAGACGTAGGTTAAAAACGGCCTCCCTTTCACCCCTTACAGCCGTCCCTGTCCTCCAAAATGTATTTAAGAATTTTGAAATGTGTTCAAAACTGACTCCAATTTAGGGAGTGGCAGTACACCGAGAAAGAGAAATTGTAAGAAAATGATTCAACTTTTAACCTTTACTGTCTCATAGACGTAGGTTAAAAACGGCCTCCCTTTCACCCCTTACAGCCGTCCCTGTCCTCCAAAATGTATTTAAGAATTTTGAAATGTGTTCAAAACTGACTCCAATTTGGGGAGTGGCCATACACCGAGAAAGATGGCAGCAAACTAAGGTCACAAAGTTAATAAACAATTTTAATGCTGGAGCTGAGGCAATAGTGTATGGTCCAATCCTGAATCTCTTACGGCAAATAGCTACGTAAATTCTTTTTTCGATTCTCTGTAGGTCAGGGATGAGAAATTGTAAGAAAATGATTCAACTTTTAACCTTTACTGTCTCATAGACGTAGGTTAAAAACGGCCTCCCTTTCACCCCTTACAGCCGTCCCTGTCCTCCAAAATGTATTTAAGAATTTTGAAATGTGTTCAAAACTGACTCCAATTTGGGGAGTGGCCGTACACCGAGAAAGAGAAATTGTAAGAATATGATTAAACTTTTAACCTTTACTGTCTCATAGACGTAGGTTAAAAACGGCCTCCCTTTCACCCCTTACAGCCGTCCCTATCCTCCAAAATGTATTTAAGAATTTTGAAATGTGTTCAAAACTGACTCCAATTTGGGGAGTGGCCGTACACCGAGAAAGATGGCAGCAAACTAAGGTCACAAAGTTAATAAACAATTTTAATGCTGGAGCAGAGGCAATAGTGTATGGTCCAATCCTGAATGTCTTACGGCAAATAGCTACGTAAATTCTTTTTTCGATTCTCTGTAGGTCAGGGATGAGAAATTGTAAGAAAATGATTCAACTTTTAACCTTTACTGTCTCATAGACGTAGGTTAAAAACGGCCTCCCTTTCACCCCTTACAGCCGTCCCTGTCCTCCAAAATGTATTTAAGAATTTTGAAATGTGTTCAAAACTGACTCCAATTTGGGGAGTGGCCGTACACCGAGAAAGATGGCAGCAAACTAAGGTCACAAAGTTAATAAACAATTTTAATGCTGGCGCAGAGGCAATAGTGTATGGTCCAATCCTGAATGTCTTATGGCAAATAGCTACGTAAATTCTTTTTTCGATTCTCTGTAGGTCAGGGATGAGAAATTGTAATAAAATGATTCAACTTTTAACCTTTACTGTCTCATAGACGTAGGTTAAAAACGGCCTCCCTTTCACCCCTTACAGCCGTCCCTGTCCTCCAAAATGTATTTAAGAATTTTGAAATGTGTTCAAAACTGACTCCAATTTGGGGAGTGGCCGTACACCGAGAAAGATGGCAGCAAACTAAGGTCACAAAGTTATTAAACAATTTTAATGCTGGAGCAGAGGCAATAGTGTATGGTCCAATCCTGAATGTCTTACGGCAAATAGCTACGTAAATTCTTTTTTCGATTCTCTGTAGGTCAGGGATGAGAAATTGTAAGAAAATGATTCAACTTTTAACCTTTACTGTCCCATAGACGTAGGTTAAAAACGGCCTCCCTTTCAACCCTTACAGCCGTCCCTGTCCTCCAAAATGTATTTAAGAATTTTGAAATGTGTTCAAAACTGACTCCAATTTGGGGAGTGGGCGTACACCGAGAAAGAGAAATTGTAAGAAAATGATTCAACTTTTAACCTTTACTGTCTCATAGACGTAGGTTAAAAACGGCCTCCCTTTCACCCCTTACAGCCGTCCCTATCCTCCAAAATGTATTTAAGAATTTTGAAATGTGTTCAAAACTGACTCCAATTTGGGGAGTGGCCATACACCGAGAAAGATGGCAGCAAACTAAGGTCACAAAGTTAATAAACAATTTTAATGCTGGCGCAGAGGCAATAGTGTATGGTCCAATCCTGAATGTCTTACGGCAAATAGCTACGTAAATTCTTTTTTCGATTCTCTGTACGTCAGGGATGAGAAATTGTAAGAAAATGATTCAACTTTTAACCTTTACTGTCTCATAGACGTAGGTTAAAAACGGCCTCCCTTTCACCCCTTACAGCCGTCCCTATCCTCCAAAATGTATTTAAGAATTTTGAAATGTGTTCAAAACTGACTCCAATTTGGGGAGTGGCCGTACACCGAGAAAGATGGCAGCAAACTAAGGTCACAAAGTTAATAAACAATTTTAATGCTGGCGCAGAGGCAATAGTGTATGGTCCAATCCTGAATGTCTTACGGCAAATAGCTACGTAAATTCTTTTTTCGATTCTCTGTAGGTCAGGGATGAGAAATTGTAAGAAAATGATTCAACTTTTAACCTTTACTGTCTCATAGACGTAGGTTAAAAACGGCCTCCCTTTCACCCCTTACAGCCGTCCCTGTCCTCCAAAATGTATTTAAGAATTTTGAAATGTGTTCAAAACTGACTCCAATTTGGGGAGTGGCCGTACACCGAGAAAGAGAAATTGTAAGAAAATGATTCAACTTTTAAAATTTACTGTTTCATAGACGTAGGTTAAAAACGGCCTCCCTTTCACCCCTTACAGCCGTCCCTGTCCTCCAAAATGTATTTAAGAATTTTGAAATGTGTTCAAAACTGACTCCAATTTAGGGAGTGGCAGTACACCGAGAAAGAGAAATTGTAAGAAAATGATTCAACTTTTAACCTTTACTGTCTCATAGACGTAGGTTAAAAACGGCCTCCCTTTCACCCCTTACAGCCGTCCCTGTCCTCCAAAATGTATTTAAGAATTTTGAAATGTGTTCAAAACTGACTCCAATTTGGGGAGTGGCCATACACCGAGAAAGATGGCAGCAAACTAAGGTCACAAAGTTAATAAACAATTTTAATACTGGAGCTGAGGCAATAGTGTATGGTCCAATCCTGAATCTCTTACGGCAAATAGCTACGTAAATTCTTTTTTCGATTCTCTGTAGGTCAGGGATGAGAAATTGTAAGAAAATGATTCAACTTTTAACCTTTACTGTCTCATAGACGTAGGTTAAAAACGGCCTCCCTTTCACCCCTTACAGCCGTCCCTGTCCTCCAAAATGTATTTAAGAATTTTTAAATGTGTTCAAAACTGACTCCAATTTGGGGAGTGGCCGTACACCGAGAAAGATGGCAGCAAACTAAGGTCACAAAGTTAATAAACAATTTTAATGCTGGCGCAGAGGCAATAGTGTATGGTCCAATCCTGAATGTCTTATGGCAAATAGCTACGTAAATTCTTTTTTCGATTCTCTGTAGTTCAGGGATGAGAAATTGTAATAAAATGATTCAACTTTTAACCTTTACTGTCTCATAGACGTAGGTTAAAAACGGCCTCCCTTTCACCCCTTACAGCCGTCCCTGTCCTCCAAAATGTATTTAAGAATTTTGAAATGTGTTCAAAACTGACTCCAATTTGGGGAGTGGCCGTACACCGAGAAAGATGGCAGCAAACTAAGGTCACAAAGTTATTAAACAATTTTAATGCTGGAGCAGAGGCAATAGTGTATGGTCCAATCCTGAATGTCTTACGGCAAATAGCTACGTAAATTCTATTTTTCGATTCTCTGTAGGTCAGGGATGAGAAATTGTAAGAAAATGATTCAACTTTTAACCTTTACTGTCTCATAGACGTAGGTTAAAAACGGCCTCCCTTTCACCCCTTACAGCCGTCCCTGTCCTCCAAAATGTATTTAAGAATTTTGAAATGTGTTCAAAACTGACTCCAATTTGGGGAGTGGCCGTACACCGAGAAAGAGAAATTGTAAGAAAATGATTCAACTTTTAACCTTTACTGTCTCATAGACGTAGGTTAAAAACGGCCTCCCTTTCACCCCTTACAGCCGTCCCTATCCTCCAAAATGTATTTAAGAATTTTGAAATGTGTTCAAAACTGACTCCAATTTGGGGAGTGGCCGTACACCGAGAAAGATGGCAGCAAACTAAGGTCACAAAGTTAATAAACAATTTTAATGCTGGCGCAGAGGCAATAGTGTATGGTCCAATCCTGAATGTCTTACGGCAAATAGCTACGTAAATTCTTTTTTCGATTCTCTGTAGGTCAGGGATGAGAAATTGTAAGAAAATGATTCAACTTTTAACCTTTACTGTCTCATAGACGTAGGTTAAAAACGGCCTCCCTTTCACCCCTTACAGCCGTCCCTATCCTCCAAAATGTATTTAAGAATTTTGAAATGTGTTCAAAACTGACTCCAATTTGGGGAGTGGCCGTACACCGAGAAAGATGGCAGCAAACTAAGGTCACAAAGTTAATAAACAATTTTAATGCTGGCGCAGAGGCAATAGTGTATGGTCCAATCCTGAATGTCTTACGGCAAATAGCTACGTAAATTCTTTTTTCGATTCTCTGTAGGTCAGGGATGAGAAATTGTAAGAAAATGATTCAACTTTTAACCTTTACTGTCTCATAGACGTAGGTTAAAAACGGCCTCCCTTTCACCCCTTACAGCCGTCCCTGTCCTCCAAAATGTATTTAAGAATTTTGAAATGTGTTCAAAACTGACTCCAATTTGGGGAGTGGCCGTACACCGAGAAAGAGAAATTGTAAGAAAATGATTCAACTTTTAAAATTTACTGTCTCATAGACGTAGGTTAAAAACGGCCTCCCTTTCACCCCTTACAGCCGTCCCTGTCCTCCAAAATGTATTTAAGAATTTTGAAATGTGTTCAAAACTGACTCCAATTTGGGGAGTGGCCATACACCGAGAAAGATGGCAGCAAACTAAGGTCACAAAGTTAATAAACAATTTTAATACTGGAGCTGAGGCAATAGTGTATGGTCCAATCCTGAATCTCTTACGGCAAATAGCTACGTAAATTCTTTTTTCGATTCTCTGTAGGTCAGGGATGAGAAATTGTAAGAAAATGATTCAACTTTTAACCTTTACTGTCTCATAGACGTAGGTTAAAAACGGCCTCCCTTTCACCCCTTACAGCCGTCCCTGTCCTCCAAAATGTATTTAAGAATTTTGAAATGTGTTCAAAACTGACTCCAATTTGGGGAGTGGCCGTACACCGAGAAAGATGGCAGCAAACTAAGGTCACAAAGTTAATAAACAATTTTAATGCTGGCGCAGAGGCAATAGTGTATGGTCCAATCCTGAATGTCTTATGGCAAATAGCTACGTAAATTCTTTTTTCGATTCTCTGTAGGTCAGGGATGAGAAATTGTAATAAAATGATTCAACTTTTAACCTTTACTGTCTCATAGACGTAGGTTAAAAACGGCCTCCCTATCACCCCTTACAGCCGTCCCTGTCCTCCAAAATGTATTTAAGAATTTTGAAATGTGTTCAAAACTGACTCCAATTTGGGGAGTGGCCATACACCGAGAAAGATGGCAGCAAACTAAGGTCACAAAGTTAATAAACAATTTTAATGCTGGAGCAGAAGCAATAGTGTATGGTCCAATCCTGAATCTCTTACGGCAAATAGCTACGTAAATTCTTTTTTCGATTCTCTGTAGGTCAGGGATGAGAAATTGTAAGAAAATGATTCAACTTTTAACCTTTACTGTCTCATAGACGTAGGTTAAAAACGGCCTCCCTTTCACCCCTTACAGCCGTCCCTGTCCTCCAAAATGTATTTAAGAATTTTGAAATGTGTTCAAAACTGACTCCAATTTGGGGAGTGGCCGTACACCGAGAAAGAGAAATTGTAAGAATATGATTAAACTTTTAACCTTTACTGTCTCATAGACGTAGGTTAAAAACGGCCTCCCTTTCACCCCTTACAGCCGTCCCTATCCTCCAAAATGTATTTAAGAATTTTGAAATGTGTTCAAAACTGACTCCAATTTGGGGAGTGGCCGTACACCGAGAAAGATGGCAGCAAACTAAGGTCACAAAGTTAATAAACAATTTTAATGCTGGAGCAGAGGCAATAGTGTATGGTCCAATCCTGAATGTCTTACGGCAAATAGCTACGTAAATTCTTTTTTCGATTCTCTGTAGGTCAGGGATGAGAAATTGTAAGAAAATGATTCAACTTTTAACCTTTACTGTCTCATAGACGTAGGTTAAAAACGGCCTCCCTTTCACCCCTTACAGCCGTCCCTGTCCTCCAAAATGTATTTAAGAATTTTGAAATGTGTTCAAAACTGACTCCAATTTGGGGAGTGGCCGTACACCGAGAAAGATGGCAGCAAACTAAGGTCACAAAGTTAATAAACAATTTTAATGCTGGCGCAGAGGCAATAGTGTATGGTCCAATCCTGAATGTCTTATGGCAAATAGCTACGTAAATTCTTTTTTCGATTCTCTGTAGGTCAGGGATGAGAAATTGTAATAAAATGATTCAACTTTTAACCTTTACTGTCTCATAGACGTAGGTTAAAAACGGCCTCCCTTTCACCCCTTACAGCCGTCCCTGTCCTCCAAAATATATTTAAGAATTTTGAAATGTGTTCAAAACTGACTCCAATTTGGGGAGTGGCCGTACACCGAGAAAGATGGCAGCAAACTAAGGTCACAAAGTTATTAAACAATTTTAATGCTGGAGCAGAGGCAATAGTGTATGGTCCAATCCTGAATGTCTTACGGCAAATAGCTACGTAAATTCTTTTTTCGATTCTCTATAGGTCAGGGATGAGAAATTGTAAGAAAATGATTCAACTTTTAACCTTTACTGTCTCATAGACGTAGGTTAAAAACGGCCTCCCTTTCACCCCTTACAGCCGTCCCTGTCCTCCAAAATTTATTTAAGAATTTTGAAATGTGTTCAAAACTGACTCCAATTTGGGGAGTGGCCGTACACCGAGAAAGAGAAATTGTAAGAAAATGATTCAACTTTTAACCTTTACTGTCTCATAGACGTAGGTTAAAAACGGCCTCCCTTTCACCCCTTACAGCCGTCCCTATCCTCCAAAATGTATTTAAGAATTTTGAAATGTGTTCAAAACTGACTCCAATTTGGGGAGTGGCCGTACACCGAGAAAGATGGCAGCAAACTAAGGTCACAAAGTTAATAAACAATTTTAATGCTGGCGCAGAGGCAATAGTGTATGGTCCAATCCTGAATGTCTTACGGCAAATAGCTACGTAAATTCTTTTTTCGATTCTCTGTAGGTCAGGGATGAGAAATTGTAAGAAAATGATTCAACTTTTAACCTTTACTGTCTCATAGACGTAGGTTAAAAACGGCCTCCCTTTCACCCCTTACAGCCGTCCCTATCCTCCAAAATGTATTTAAGAATTTTGAAATGTGTTCAAAACTGACTCCAATTTGGGGAGTGGCCGTACACCGAGAAAGATGGCAGCAAACTAAGGTCACAAAGTTAATAAACAATTTTAATGCTGGCGCAGAGGCAATAGTGTATGGTCCAATCCTGAATGTCTTACGGCAAATAGCTACGTAAATTCTTTTTTCGATTCTCTGTAGGTCAGGGATGAGAAATTGTAAGAAAATTATTCAACTTTTAACCTTTACTGTCTCATAGACGTAGGTTAAAAACGGCCTCCCTTTCACCCCTTACAGCCGTCCCTGTCCTCCAAAATGTATTTAAGAATTTTGAAATGTGTTCAAAACTGACTCCAATTTGGGGAGTGGCCGTACACCGAGAAAGAGAAATTGTAAGAAAATGATTCAACTTTTAAAATTTACTGTTTCATAGACGTAGGTTAAAAACGGCCTCCCTTTCACCCCTTACAGCCGTCCCTGTCCTCCAAAATGTATTTAAGAATTTTGAAATGTGTTCAAAACTGACTCCAATTTAGGGAGTGGCAGTACACCGAGAAAGAGAAATTGTAAGAAAATGATTCAACTTTTAACCTTTACTGTCTCATAGACGTAGGTTAAAAACGGCCTCCCTTTCACCCCTTACAGCCGTCCCTGTCCTCCAAAATGTATTTAAGAATTTTGAAATGTGTTCAAAACTGACTCCAATTTGGGGAGTGGCCATACACCGAGAAAGATGGCAGCAAACTAAGGTCACAAAGTTAATAAACAATTTTAATACTGGAGCTGAGGCAATAGTGTATGGTCCAATCCTGAATCTCTTACGGCAAATAGCTACGTAAATTCTTTTTTCGATTCTCTGTAGGTCAGGGATGAGAAATCGTAAGAAAATGATTCAACTTTTAACCTTTACTGTCTCATAGACGTAGGTTAAAAACGGCCTCCCTTTCACCCCTTACAGCCGTCCCTGTCCTCCAAAATGTATTTAAGAATTTTGAAATGTGTTCAAAACTGACTCCAATTTGGGGAGTGGCCGTACACCGAGAAAGAGAAATTGTAAGAATATGATTAAACTTTTAACCTTTACTGTCTCATAGACGTAGGTTAAAAACGGCCTCCCTTTCACCCCTTACAGCCGTCCCTGTCCTCCAAAATGTATTTAAGAATTTTGAAATGTGTTCAAAACTGACTCCAATTTGGGGAGTGGCCGTACACCGAGAAAGAGAAATTGTAAGAAAATGATTCAACTTTTAAAATTTACTGTTTCATAGACGTAGGTTAAAAACGGCCTCCCTTTCACCCCTTACAGCCGTCCCTGTCCTCCAAAATGTATTTAAGAATTTTGAAATGTGTTCAAAACTGACTCCAATTTAGGGAGTGGCAGTACACCGAGAAAGAGAAATTGTAAGAAAATGATTCAACTTTTAACCTTTACTGTCTCATAGACGTAGGTTAAAAACGGCCTCCCTTTCACCCCTTACAGCCGTCCCTGTCCTCCAAAATGTATTTAAGAATTTTGAAATGTGTTCAAAACTGACTCCAATTTAGGGAGTGGCAGTACACCGAGAAAGAGAAATTGTAAGAAAATGATTCAACTTTTAACCTTTACTGTCTCATAGACGTAGGTTAAAAACGGCCTCCCTTTCACCCCTTACAGCCGTCCCTGTCCTCCAAAATGTATTTAAGAATTTTGAAATGTGTTCAAAACTGACTCCAATTTGGGGAGTGGCCATACACCGAGAAAGATGGCAGCAAACTAAGGTCACAAAGTTAATAAACAATTTTAATACTGGAGCTGAGGCAATAGTGTATGGTCCAATCCTGAATCTCTTACGGCAAATAGCTACGTAAATTCTTTTTTCGATTCTCTGTAGGTCAGGGATGAGAAATCGTAAGAAAATGATTCAACTTTTAACCTTTACTGTCTCATAGACGTAGGTTAAAAACGGCCTCCCTTTCACCCCTTACAGCCGTCCCTGTCCTCCAAAATGTATTTAAGAATTTTGAAATGTGTTCAAAACTGACTCCAATTTGGGGAGTGGCCGTACACCGAGAAAGAGAAATTGTAAGAATATGATTAAACTTTTAACCTTTACTGTCTCATAGACGTAGGTTAAAAACGGCCTCCCTTTCACCCCTTACAGCCGTCCCTATCCTCCAAAATGTATTTAAGAATTTTGAAATGTGTTCAAAACTGACTCCAATTTGGGGAGTGGCCGTACACCGAGAAAGATGGCAGCAAACTAAGGTCACAAAGTTAATAAACAATTTTAATGCTGGCGCAGAGGCAATAGTGTATGGTCCAATCCTGAATGTCTTACGGCAAATAGCTACGTAAATTCTTTTTTCGATTCTCTGTAGGTCAGGGATGAGAAATTGTAAGAAAATGATTCAACTTTTAACCTTTACTGTCTCATAGACGTAGGTTAAAAACGGCCTCCCTTTCACCCCTTACAGCCGTCCCTGTCCTCCAAAATGTATTTAAGAATTTTGAAATGTGTTCAAAACTGACTCCAATTTGGGGAGTGGCCGTACACCGAGAAAGAGAAATTGTAAGAAAATGATTCAACTTTTAAAATTTACTGTTTCATAGACGTAGGTTAAAAACGGCCTCCCTTTCACCCCTTACAGCCGTCCCTGTCCTCCAAAATGTATTTAAGAATTTTGAAATGTGTTCAAAACTGACTCCAATTTAGGGAGTGGCAGTACACCGAGAAAGAGAAATTGTAAGAAAATGATTCAACTTTTAACCTTTACTGTCTCATAGACGTAGGTTAAAAACGGCCTCCCTTTCACCCCTTACAGCCGTCCCTGTCCTCCAAAATGTATTTAAGAATTTTGAAATGTGTTCAAAACTGACTCCAATTTGGGGAGTGGCCATACACCGAGAAAGATGGCAGCAAACTAAGGTCACAAAGTTAATAAACAATTTTAATACTGGAGCTGAGGCAATAGTGTATGGTCCAATCCTGAATCTCTTACGGCAAATAGCTACGTAAATTCTTTTTTCGATTCTCTGTAGGTCAGGGATGAGAAATTGTAAGAAAATGATTCAACTTTTAACCTTTACTGTCTCATAGACGTAGGTTAAAAACGGCCTCCCTTTCACCCCTTACAGCCGTCCCTGTCCTCCAAAATGTATTTAAGAATTTTGAAATGTGTTCAAAACTGACTCCAATTTGGGGAGTGGCCGTACACCGAGAAAGATGGCAGCAAACTAAGGTCACAAAGTTAATAAACAATTTTAATGCTGGCGCAGAGGCAATAGTGTATGGTCCAATCCTGAATGTCTTATGGCAAATAGCTACGTAAATTCTTTTTTCGATTCTCTGTAGTTCAGGGATGAGAAATTGTAATAAAATGATTCAACTTTTAACCTTTACTGTCTCATAGACGTAGGTTAAAAACGGCCTCCCTTTCACCCCTTACAGCCGTCCCTGTCCTCCAAAATGTATTTAAGAATTTTGAAATGTGTTCAAAACTGACTCCAATTTGGGGAGTGGCCGTACACCGAGAAAGATGGCAGCAAACTAAGGTCACAAAGTTATTAAACAATTTTAATGCTGGAGCAGAGGCAATAGTGTATGGTCCAATCCTGAATGTCTTACGGCAAATAGCTACGTAAATTCTTTTTTCGATTCTCTGTAGGTCAGGGATGAGAAATTGTAAGAAAATGATTCAACTTTTAACCTTTACTGTCTCATAGACGTAGGTTAAAAACGGCCTCCCTTTCACCCCTTACAGCCGTCCCTGTCCTCCAAAATGTATTTAAGAATTTTGAAATGTGTTCAAAACTGACTCCAATTTGGGGAGTGGCCGTACACCGAGAAAGAGAAATTGTAAGAAAATGATTCAACTTTTAACCTTTACTGTCTCATAGACGTAGGTTAAAAACGGCCTCCCTTTCACCCCTTACAGCCGTCCCTATCCTCCAAAATGTATTTAAGAATTTTGAAATGTGTTCAAAACTGACTCCAATTTGGGGAGTGGCCGTACACCGAGAAAGATGGCAGCAAACTAAGGTCACAAAGTTAATAAACAATTTTAATGCTGGCGCAGAGGCAATAGTGTATGGTCCAATCCTGAATGTCTTACGGCAAATAGCTACGTAAATTCTTTTTTCGATTCTCTGTAGGTCAGGGATGAGAAATTGTAAGAAAATGATTCAACTTTTAACCTTTACTGTCTCATAGACGTAGGTTAAAAACGGCCTCCCTTTCACCCCTTACAGCCGTCCCTATCCTCCAAAATGTATTTAAGAATTTTGAAATGTGTTCAAAACTGACTCCAATTTGGGGAGTGGCCGTACACCGAGAAAGATGGCAGCAAACTAAGGTCACAAAGTTAATAAACAATTTTAATGCTGGCGCAGAGGCAATAGTGTATGGTCCAATCCTGAATGTCTTACGGCAAATAGCTACGTAAATTCTTTTTTCGATTCTCTGTAGGTCAGGGATGAGAAATTGTAAGAAAATGATTCAACTTTTAACCTTTACTGTCTCATAGACGTAGGTTAAAAACGGCCTCCCTTTCACCCCTTACAGCCGTCCCTGTCCTCCAAAATGTATTTAAGAATTTTGAAATGTGTTCAAAACTGACTCCAATTTGGGGAGTGGCCGTACACCGAGAAAGAGAAATTGTAAGAAAATGATTCAACTTTTAAAATTTACTGTCTCATAGACGTAGGTTAAAAACGGCCTCCCTTTCACCCCTTACAGCCGTCCCTGTCCTCCAAAATGTATTTAAGAATTTTGAAATGTGTTCAAAACTGACTCCAATTTGGGGAGTGGCCATACACCGAGAAAGATGGCAGCAAACTAAGGTCACAAAGTTAATAAACAATTTTAATACTGGAGCTGAGGCAATAGTGTATGGTCCAATCCTGAATCTCTTACGGCAAATAGCTACGTAAATTCTTTTTTCGATTCTCTGTAGGTCAGGGATGAGAAATTGTAAGAAAATGATTCAACTTTTAACCTTTACTGTCTCATAGACGTAGGTTAAAAACGGCCTCCCTTTCACCCCTTACAGCCGTCCCTGTCCTCCAAAATGTATTTAAGAATTTTGAAATGTGTTCAAAACTGACTCCAATTTGGGGAGTGGCCGTACACCGAGAAAGATGGCAGCAAACTAAGGTCACAAAGTTAATAAACAATTTTAATGCTGGCGCAGAGGCAATAGTGTATGGTCCAATCCTGAATGTCTTATGGCAAATAGCTACGTAAATTCTTTTTTCGATTCTCTGTAGGTCAGGGATGAGAAATTGTAATAAAATGATTCAACTTTTAACCTTTACTGTCTCATAGACGTAGGTTAAAAACGGCCTCCCTATCACCCCTTACAGCCGTCCCTGTCCTCCAAAATGTATTTAAGAATTTTGAAATGTGTTCAAAACTGACTCCAATTTGGGGAGTGGCCATACACCGAGAAAGATGGCAGCAAACTAAGGTCACAAAGTTAATAAACAATTTTAATGCTGGAGCAGAAGCAATAGTGTATGGTCCAATCCTGAATCTCTTACGGCAAATAGCTACGTAAATTCTTTTTTCGATTCTCTGTAGGTCAGGGATGAGAAATTGTAAGAAAATGATTCAACTTTTAACCTTTACTGTCTCATAGACGTAGGTTAAAAACGGCCTCCCTTTCACCCCTTACAGCCGTCCCTGTCCTCCAAAATGTATTTAAGAATTTTGAAATGTGTTCAAAACTGACTCCAATTTGGGGAGTGGCCGTACACCGAGAAAGAGAAATTGTAAGAATATGATTAAACTTTTAACCTTTACTGTCTCATAGACGTAGGTTAAAAACGGCCTCCCTTTCACCCCTTACAGCCGTCCCTATCCTCCAAAATGTATTTAAGAATTTTGAAATGTGTTCAAAACTGACTCCAATTTGGGGAGTGGCCGTACACCGAGAAAGATGGCAGCAAACTAAGGTCACAAAGTTAATAAACAATTTTAATGCTGGAGCAGAGGCAATAGTGTATGGTCCAATCCTGAATGTCTTACGGCAAATAGCTACGTAAATTCTTTTTTCGATTCTCTGTAGGTCAGGGATGAGAAATTGTAAGAAAATGATTCAACTTTTAACCTTTACTGTCTCATAGACGTAGGTTAAAAACGGCCTCCCTTTCACCCCTTACAGCCGTCCCTGTCCTCCAAAATGTATTTAAGAATTTTGAAATGTGTTCAAAACTGACTCCAATTTGGGGAGTGGCCGTACACCGAGAAAGATGGCAGCAAACTAAGGTCACAAAGTTAATAAACAATTTTAATGCTGGCGCAGAGGCAATAGTGTATGGTCCAATCCTGAATGTCTTATGGCAAATAGCTACGTAAATTCTTTTTTCGATTCTCTGTAGGTCAGGGATGAGAAATTGTAATAAAATGATTCAACTTTTAACCTTTACTGTCTCATAGACGTAGGTTAAAAACGGCCTCCCTTTCACCCCTTACAGCCGTCCCTGTCCTCCAAAATATATTTAAGAATTTTGAAATGTGTTCAAAACTGACTCCAATTTGGGGAGTGGCCGTACACCGAGAAAGATGGCAGCAAACTAAGGTCACAAAGTTATTAAACAATTTTAATGCTGGAGCAGAGGCAATAGTGTATGGTCCAATCCTGAATGTCTTACGGCAAATAGCTACGTAAATTCTTTTTTCGATTCTCTGTAGGTCAGGGATGAGAAATTGTAAGAAAATGATTCAACTTTTAACCTTTACTGTCTCATAGACGTAGGTTAAAAACGGCCTCCCTTTCACCCCTTACAGCCGTCCCTGTCCTCCAAAATTTATTTAAGAATTTTGAAATGTGTTCAAAACTGACTCCAATTTGGGGAGTGGCCGTACACCGAGAAAGAGAAATTGTAAGAAAATGATTCAACTTTTAACCTTTACTGTCTCATAGACGTAGGTTAAAAACGGCCTCCCTTTCACCCCTTACAGCCGTCCCTATCCTCCAAAATGTATTTAAGAATTTTGAAATGTGTTCAAAACTGACTCCAATTTGGGGAGTGGCCGTACACCGAGAAAGATGGCAGCAAACTAAGGTCACAAAGTTAATAAACAATTTTAATGCTGGCGCAGAGGCAATAGTGTATGGTCCAATCCTGAATGTCTTACGGCAAATAGCTACGTAAATTCTTTTTTCGATTCTCTGTAGGTCAGGGATGAGAAATTGTAAGAAAATGATTCAACTTTTAACCTTTACTGTCTCATAGACGTAGGTTAAAAACGGCCTCCCTTTCACCCCTTACAGCCGTCCCTATCCTCCAAAATGTATTTAAGAATTTTGAAATGTGTTCAAAACTGACTCCAATTTGGGGAGTGGCCGTACACCGAGAAAGATGGCAGCAAACTAAGGTCACAAAGTTAATAAACAATTTTAATGCTGGCGCAGAGGCAATAGTGTATGGTCCAATCCTGAATGTCTTACGGCAAATAGCTACGTAAATTCTTTTTTCGATTCTCTGTAGGTCAGGGATGAGAAATTGTAAGAAAATTATTCAACTTTTAACCTTTACTGTCTCATAGACGTAGGTTAAAAACGGCCTCCCTTTCACCCCTTACAGCCGTCCCTGTCCTCCAAAATGTATTTAAGAATTTTGAAATGTGTTCAAAACTGACTCCAATTTGGGGAGTGGCCGTACACCGAGAAAGAGAAATTGTAAGAAAATGATTCAACTTTTAAAATTTACTGTTTCATAGACGTAGGTTAAAAACGGCCTCCCTTTCACCCCTTACAGCCGTCCCTGTCCTCCAAAATGTATTTAAGAATTTTGAAATGTGTTCAAAACTGACTCCAATTTAGGGAGTGGCAGTACACCGAGAAAGAGAAATTGTAAGAAAATGATTCAACTTTTAACCTTTACTGTCTCATAGACGTAGGTTAAAAACGGCCTCCCTTTCACCCCTTACAGCCGTCCCTGTCCTCCAAAATGTATTTAAGAACTTTGAAATGTGTTCAAAACTGACTCCAATTTGGGGAGTGGCCATACACCGAGAAAGATGGCAGCAAACTAAGGTCACAAAGTTAATAAACAATTTTAATACTGGAGCTGAGGCAATAGTGTATGGTCCAATCCTGAATCTCTTACGGCAAATAGCTACGTAAATTCTTTTTTCGATTCTCTGTAGGTCAGGGATGAGAAATCGTAAGAAAATGATTCAACTTTTAACCTTTACTGTCTCATAGACGTAGGTTAAAAACGGCCTCCCTTTCACCCCTTACAGCCGTCCCTGTCCTCCAAAATGTATTTAAGAATTTTGAAATGTGTTCAAAACTGACTCCAATTTGGGGAGTGGCCGTACACCGAGAAAGAGAAATTGTAAGAATATGATTAAACTTTTAACCTTTACTGTCTCATAGACGTAGGTTAAAAACGGCCTCCCTTTCACCCCTTACAGCCGTCCCTATCCTCCAAAATGTATTTAAGAATTTTGAAATGTGTTCAAAACTGACTCCAATTTGGGGAGTGGCCGTACACCGAGAAAGATGGCAGCAAACTAAGGTCACAAAGTTAATAAACAATTTTAATGCTGGAGCAGAGGCAATAGTGTATGGTCCAATCCTGAATGTCTTACGGCAAATAGCTACGTAAATTCTTTTTTCGATTCTCTGTAGGTCAGGGATGAGAAATTGTAAGAAAATGATTCAACTTTTAACCTTTACTGTCTCATAGACGTAGGTTAAAAACGGCCTCCCTTTCACCCCTTACAGCCGTCCCTGTCCTCCAAAATGTATTTAAGAATTTTGAAATGTGTTCAAAACTGACTCCAATTTGGGGAGTGGCCGTACACCGAGAAAGATGGCAGCAAACTAAGGTCACAAAGTTAATAAACAATTTTAATGCTGGCGCAGAGGCAATAGTGTATGGTCCAATCCTGAATGTCTTATGGCAAATAGCTACGTAAATTCTTTTTTCGATTCTCTGTAGGTCAGGGATGAGAAATTGTAATAAAATGATTCAACTTTTAACCTTTACTGTCTCATAGACGTAGGTTAAAAACGGCCTCCCTTTCACCCCTTACAGCCGTCCCTGTCCTCCAAAATGTATTTAAGAATTTTGAAATGTGTTCAAAACTGACTCCAATTTGGGGAGTGGCCGTACACCGAGAAAGAGAAATTGTAAGAATATGATTAAACTTTTAACCTTTACTGTCTCATAGACGTAGGTTAAAAACGGCCTCCCTTTCACCCCTTACAGCCGTCCCTATCCTCCAAAATGTATTTAAGAATTTTGAAATGTGTTCAAAACTGACTCCAATTTGGGGAGTGGCCGTACACCGAGAAAGATGGCAGCAAACTAAGGTCACAAAGTTAATAAACAATTTTAATGCTGGAGCAGAGGCAATAGTGTATGGTCCAATCCTGAATGTCTTACGGCAAATAGCTACGTAAATTCTTTTTTCGATTCTCTGTAGGTCAGGGATGAGAAATTGTAAGAAAATGATTCAACTTTTAACCTTTACTGTCTCATAGACGTAGGTTAAAAACGGCCTCCCTTTCACCCCTTACAGCCGTCCCTGTCCTCCAAAATGTATTTAAGAATTTTGAAATGTGTTCAAAACTGACTCCAATTTGGGGAGTGGCCGTACACCGAGAAAGATGGCAGCAAACTAAGGTCACAAAGTTAATAAACAATTTTAATGCTGGCGCAGAGGCAATAGTGTATGGTCCAATCCTGAATGTCTTATGGCAAATAGCTACGTAAATTCTTTTTTCGATTCTCTGTAGGTCAGGGATGAGAAATTGTAATAAAATGATTCAACTTTTAACCTTTACTGTCTCATAGACGTAGGTTAAAAACGGCCTCCCTTTCACCCCTTACAGCCGTCCCTGTCCTCCAAAATGTATTTAAGAATTTTGAAATGTGTTCAAAACTGACTCCAATTTGGGGAGTGGCCGTACACCGAGAAAGAGAAATTGTAACAATATGATTAAACTTTTAACATTTACTGTCTCATAGACGTAGGTTAAAAACGGCCTCGCTTTCACCCCTTACAGCCGGCCCTATCCTCCAAAATGTATTTAAGAATTTTGAAATGTGTTCAAAACTGACTCCAATTTGGGGAGTGGCCATACACCGAGAAAGATGGCAGCAAACTAAGGTCACAAAGTTAATAAACAGTTTTAATGCTGGCGCAGAGGCAATAGTGTATGGTCCAATCCTGAATGTCTTATGGCAAATAGCTACGTAAATTCTTTTTTCGATTCTCTGTAGGTCAGGGATGAGAAATTGTAATAAAATGATTCAACTTTTAACCTTTACTGTCTCATAGACGTAGGTTAAAAACGGCCTCCCTTTCACCCCTTACAGCCGTCCCTGTCCTCCAAAATGTATTTAAGAATTTTGAAATGTGTTCAAAACTGACTCCAATTTGGGGAGTGGCAGTACACCGAGAAAGAGAAATTGTGAGAAAATGATTCAACTTTTAACCTTTACTGTCTCATAGACGTAGGTTAAAAACGGCCTCCCTTTCACCCCTTACAGCCGTCCCTGTCCTCCAAAATGTATTTAAGAATTTTTAAATGTGTTCAAAACTGACTCCAATTTGGGGAGTGGCAGTACACCGAGAAAGAGAAATTGTAAGAAAATGATTCAACTTTTAACCTTTACTGTCTCATAGACGTAGGTTAAAAACGGCCTCCCTATCACCCCTTACAGCCGTCCCTGTCCTCCAAAATGTATTTAAGAATTTTGAGATGTGTTCAAAACTGACTCCAATTTGGGGAGTGGCCATACACCGAGAAAGATGGCAGCAAACTAAGGTCACAAAGTTAATAAACAATTTTAATGCTGGAGCAGAAGCAATAGTGTATGGTCCAATCCTGAATCTCTTACGGCAAATAGCTACGTAAATTCTTTTTTTGATTCTCTGTAGGTCAGGGATGAGAAATTGTAAGAAAATGATTCAACTTTTAACCTTTACTGTCTCATAGACGTAGGTTAAAAACGGCCTCCCTTTCACCCCTTACAGCCGTCCCTGTCCTCCAAAATGTATTTAAGAATTTTGAAATGTGTTCAAAACTGACTCCAATTTGGGGAGTGGCCGTACACCGAGAAAGAGAAATTGTAAGAATATGATTAAACTTTTAACCTTTACTGTCTCATAGACGTAGGTTAAAAACGGCCTCCCTTTCACCCCTTACAGCCGTCCCTATCCTCCAAAATGTATTTAAGAATTTTGAAATGTGTTCAAAACTGACTCCAATTTGGGGAGTGGCCGTACACCGAGAAAGATGGCAGCAAACTAAGGTCACAAAGTTAATAAACAATTTTAATGCTGGAGCAGAGGCAATAGTGTATGGTCCAATCCTGAATGTCTTACGGCAAATAGCTACGTAAATTCTTTTTTCGATTCTCTGTAGGTCAGGGATGAGAAATTTTAAGAAAATGATTCAACTTTTAACCTTTACTGTCTCATAGACGTAGGTTAAAAACGGCCTCCCTTTCACCCCTTACAGCCGTCCCTGTCCTCCAAAATGTATTTAAGAATTTTGAAATGTGTTCAAAACTGACTCCAATTTGGGGAGTGGCCGTACACCGAGAAAGATGGCAGCAAACTAAGGTCACAAAGTTAATAAACAATTTTAATGCTGGCGCAGAGGCAATAGTGTATGGTCCAATCCTGAATGTCTTATGGCAAATAGCTACGTAAATTCTTTTTTCGATTCTCTGTAGGTCAGGGATGAGAAATTGTAATAAAATGATTCAACTTTTAACCTTTACTGTCTCATAGACGTAGGTTAAAAACGGCCTCCCTTTCACCCCTTACAGCCGTCCCTGTCCTCCAAAATGTATTTAAGAATTTTGAAATGTGTTCAAAACTGACTCCAATTTGGGGAGTGGCCGTACACCGAGAAAGATGGCAGCAAACTAAGGTCACAAAGTTATTAAACAATTTTAATGCTGGAGCAGAGGCAATAGGGTATGGTCCAATCCTGAATGTCTTACGGCAAATAGCTACGTAAATTCTTTTTTCGATTCTCTGTAGGTCAGGGATGAGAAATTGTAAGAAAATGATTCAACTTTTAACCTTTACTGTCTCATAGACGTAGGTTAAAAACGGCCTCCCTTTCACCCCTTACAGCCGTCCCTGTCCTCCAAAATGTATTTAAGAATTTTGAAATGTGTTCAAAACTGACTCCAATTTGGGGAGTGGCCGTACACCGAGAAAGAGAAATTGTAAGAAAATGATTCAACTTTTAACCTTTACTGTCTCATAGACGTAGGTTAAAAACGGCCTCCCTTTCACCCCTTACAGCCGTCCCTATCCTCCAAAATGTATTTAAGAATTTTGAAATGTGTTCAAAACTGACTCCAATTTGGGGAGTGGCCGTACACCGAGAAAGATGGCAGCAAACTAAGGTCACAAAGTTAATAAACAATTTTAATGCTGGCGCAGAGGCAATAGTGTATGGTCCAATCCTGAATGTCTTACGGCAAATAGCTACGTAAATTCTTTTTTCGATTCTCTGTAGGTCAGGGATGAGAAATTGTAAGAAAATGATTCAACTTTTAACCTTTACTGTCTCATAGACGTAGGTTAAAAATGGCCTCCCTTTCACCCCTTACAGCCGTCCCTGTCCTCCAAAATGTATTTAAGAATTTTGAAATGTGTTAAAAACTGACTCCAATTTGGGGAGTGGCCGTACACCGAGAAAGAGAAATTGTAAGAAAATGATTCAACTTTTAACCTTTACTGTTTCATAGACGTAGGTTAAAAACGGCCTCCCTTTCACCCCTTACAGCCGTCCCTGTCCTCCAAAATGTATTTAAGAATTTTGAAATGTGTTCAAAACTGACTCCAAT
Source organism: Lissotriton helveticus (assembly GCF_964261635.1). Classification (NCBI taxonomy): domain Eukaryota; kingdom Metazoa; phylum Chordata; class Amphibia; order Caudata; family Salamandridae; genus Lissotriton; species Lissotriton helveticus. The sequence continues at coordinate 879,379,907 of NC_136073.1, forward strand.
TTGGGGAGTGGCAGTACACCGAGAAAGAGAAATTGTAAGAAAATGATTCAACTTTTAACCTTTACTGTCTCATAAACGTAGGTTAAAAATGGCCTCCCTTTCACCCCTTACAGCCGTCCCTGTCCTCCAAAATGTATTTAAGAATTTTGAAATGTGTTCAAAACTGACTCCAATTTGGGGAGTGGCCATACACCGAGAAAGATGGCAGCAAACTAAGGTCACAAAGTTAATAAACAATTTTAATGCTGGAGCAGAGGCAATAGTGTATGGTCCAATCCTGAATCTCTTACCGCAAATAGCTACGTAAATTCTTTTTTCGAATCTCTGTAGGTCAGGGATGAGAAATTGTAAGAAAATGATTCAACTTTTAACCTTTACTGTCTCATAGACGTAGGTTAAAAACGGCCTCCCTTTCACCCCTTACAGCCGTCCCTGTCCTCCAAAATGTATTTAAGAATTTTGAAATGTGTTCAAAACTGACTCCAATTTGGGGAGTGGCCGTACACCGAGAAAGAGAAATTGTAAGAATATGATTAAACTTTTAACCTTTACTGTCTCATAGACGTAGGTTAAAAACGGCCTCCCTTTCACCCCTTACAGCCGTCCCTATCCTCCAAAATGTATTTAAGAATTTTGAAATGTGTTCAAAACTGACTCCAATTTGGGGAGTGGCCGTACACCGAGAAAGATGGCAGCAAACTAAGGTCACAAAGTTAATAAACAATTTTAATGCTGGAGCAGAGGCAATAGTGTATGGTCCAATCCTGAATGTCTTACGGCAAATAGCTACGTAAATTCTTTTTTCGATTCTCTGTAGGTCAGGGATGAGAAATTTTAAGAAAATGATTCAACTTTTAACCTTTACTGTCTCATAGACGTAGGTTAAAAACGGCCTCCCTTTCACCCCTTACAGCCGTCCCTGTCCTCCAAAATGTATTTAAGAATTTTGAAATGTGTTCAAAACTGACTCCAATTTGGGGAGTGGCCGTACACCGAGAAAGATGGCAGCAAACTAAGGTCACAAAGTTAATAAACAATTTTAATGCTGGCGCAGAGGCAATAGTGTATGGTCCAATCCTGAATGTCTTATGGCAAATAGCTACGTAAATTCTTTTTTCGATTCTCTGTAGGTCAGGGATGAGAAATTGTAATAAAATGATTCAACTTTTAACCTTTACTGTCTCATAGACGTAGGTTAAAAACGGCCTCCCTTTCACCCCTTACAGCCGTCCCTGTCCTCCAAAATGTATTTAAGAATTTTGAAATGTGTTCAAAACTGACTCCAATTTGGGGAGTGGCCGTACACCGAGAAAGATGGCAGCAAACTAAGGTCACAAAGTTATTAAACAATTTTAATGCTGGAGCAGAGGCAATAGGGTATGGTCCAATCCTGAATGTCTTACGGCAAATAGCTACGTAAATTCTTTTTTCGATTCTCTGTAGGTCAGGGATGAGAAATTGTAAGAAAATGATTCAACTTTTAACCTTTACTGTCTCATAGACGTAGGTTAAAAACGGCCTCCCTTTCACCCCTTACAGCCGTCCCTGTCCTCCAAAATGTATTTAAGAATTTTGAAATGTGTTCAAAACTGACTCCAATTTGGGGAGTGGCCGTACACCGAGAAAGAGAAATTGTAAGAAAATGATTCAACTTTTAACCTTTACTGTCTCATAGACGTAGGTTAAAAACGGCCTCCCTTTCACCCCTTACAGCCGTCCCTATCCTCCAAAATGTATTTAAGAATTTTGAAATGTGTTCAAAACTGACTCCAATTTGGGGAGTGGCCGTACACCGAGAAAGATGGCAGCAAACTAAGGTCACAAAGTTAATAAACAATTTTAATGCTGGCGCAGAGGCAATAGTGTATGGTCCAATCCTGAATGTCTTACGGCAAATAGCTACGTAAATTCTTTTTTCGATTCTCTGTAGGTCAGGGATGAGAAATTGTAAGAAAATGATTCAACTTTTAACCTTTACTGTCTCATAGACGTAGGTTAAAAATGGCCTCCCTTTCACCCCTTACAGCCGTCCCTGTCCTCCAAAATGTATTTAAGAATTTTGAAATGTGTTAAAAACTGACTCCAATTTGGGGAGTGGCCGTACACCGAGAAAGAGAAATTGTAAGAAAATGATTCAACTTTTAACCTTTACTGTTTCATAGACGTAGGTTAAAAACGGCCTCCCTTTCACCCCTTACAGCCGTCCCTGTCCTCCAAAATGTATTTAAGAATTTTGAAATGTGTTCAAAACTGACTCCAATTTGGGGAGTGGCAGTACACCGAGAAAGAGAAATTGTAAGAAAATGATTCAACTTTTAACCTTTACTGTCTCATAGACGTAGGTTAAAAATGGCCTCCCTTTCACCCCTTACAGCCGTCCCTGTCCTCCAAAATGTATTTAAGAATTTTGAAATGTGTTCAAAACTGACTCCAATTTGGGGAGTGGCCATACACCGAGAAAGATGGCAGCAAACTAAGGTCACAAAGTTAATAAACAATTTTAATGCTGGAGCAGAGGCAATAGTGTATGGTCCAATCCTGAATCTCTTACCGCAAATAGCTACGTAAATTCTTTTTTCGAATCTCTGTAGGTCAGGGATGAGAAATTGTAAGAAAATGATTCAACTTTTAACCTTTACTGTCTCATAGACGTAGGTTAAAAACGGCCTCCCTTTCACCCCTTACAGCCGTCCCTGTCCTCCAAAATGTATTTAAGAATTTTGAAATGTGTTCAAAACTGACTCCAATTTGGGGAGTGGCCGTACACCGAGAAAGAGAAATTGTAAGAATATGATTAAACTTTTAACCTTTACTGTCTCATAGACGTAGGTTAAAAACGGCCTCCCTTTCACCCCTTACAGCCGTCCCTATCCTCCAAAATGTATTTAAGAATTTTGAAATGTGTTCAAAACTGACTACAATTTGGGGAGTGGCCGTACACCGAGAAAGATGGCAGCAAACTAAGGTCACAAAGTTAATAAACAATTTTAATGCTGGAGCAGAGGCAATAGTGTATGGTCCAATCCTGAATGTCTTACGGCAAATAGCTACGTAAATTCTTTTTTCGATTCTCTGTAGGTCAGGGATGAGAAATTGTAAGAAAATGATTCAACTTTTAACCTTTACTGTCTCATAGACGTAGGTTAAAAACGGCCTCCCTTTCACCCCTTACAGCCGTCCCTGTCCTCCAAAATGTATTTAAGAATTTTGAAATGTGTTCAAAACTGACTCCAATTTGGGGAGTGGCCGTACACCGAGAAAGATGGCAGCAAACTAAGGTCACAAAGTTAATAAACAATTTTAATGCTGGCGCAGAGGCAATAGTGTATGGTCCAATCCTGAATGTCTTATGGCAAATAGCTACGTAAATTCTTTTTTCGATTCTCTGTAGGTCAGGGATGAGAAATTGTAATAAAATGATTCAACTTTTAACCTTTACTGTCTCATAGACGTAGGTTAAAAACGGCCTCCCTTTCACCCCTTACAGCCGTCCCTGTCCTCCAAAATGTATTTAAGAATTTTGAAATGTGTTCAAAACTGACTCCAATTTGGGGAGTGGCCGTACACCGAGAAAGATGGCAGCAAACTAAGGTCACAAAGTTATTAAAAATTTTAATGCTGGAGCAGAGGCAATAGGGTATGGTCCAATCCTGAATGTCTTACGGCAAATAGCTACGTAAATTCTTTTTTCGATTCTCTGTAGGTCAGGGATGAGAAATTGTAAGAAAATGATTCAACTTTTAACCTTTACTGTCTCATAGACGTAGGTTAAAAACGTCCTCCCTTTCACCCCTTACAGCCGTCCCTGTCCTCCAAAATGTATTTAAGAATTTTGAAATGTGTTCAAAACTGACTCCAATTTGGGGAGTGGCCGTACACCGAGAAAGAGAAATTGTAAGAAAATGATTCAACTTTTAACCTTTACTGTCTCATAGACGTAGGTTAAAAACGGCCTCCCTTTCACCCCTTACAGCCGTCCCTATCCTCCAAAATGTATTTAAGAATTTTGAAATGTGTTCAAAACTGACTCCAATTTGGGGAGTGGCCGTACACCGAGAAAGATGGCAGCAAACTAAGGTCACAAAGTTAATAAACAATTTTAATGCTGGCGCAGAGGCAATAGTGTATGGTCCAATCCTGAATGTCTTACGGCAAATAGCTACGTAAATTCTTTTTTCGATTCTCTGTAGGTCAGGGATGAGAAATTGTAAGAAAATGATTCAACTTTTAACCTTTACTGTCTCATAGACGTAGGTTAAAAATGGCCTCCCTTTCACCCCTTACAGCCGTCCCTGTCCTCCAAAATGTATTTAAGAATTTTGAAATGTGTTCAAAACTGACTCCAATTTGGGGAGTGGCCGTACACCGAGAAAGAGAAATTGTAAGAAAATGATTCAACTTTTAACCTTTACTGTTTCATAGACGTAGGTTAAAAACGGCCTCCCTTTCACCCCTTACAGCCGTCCCTGTCCTCCAAAATGTATTTAAGAATTTTGAAATGTGTTCAAAACTGACTCCAATTTGGGGAGTGGCAGTACACCGAGAAAGAGAAATTGTAAGAAAATGATTCAACTTTTAACCTTTACTGTCTCATAGACGTATGTTAAAAATGGCCTCCCTTTCACCCCTTACAGCCGTCCCTGTCCTCCAAAATGTATTTAAGAATTTTGAAATGTGTTCAAAACTGACTCCAATTTGGGGAGTGGCCATACACCGAGAAAGATGGCAGCAAACTAAGGTCACAAAGTTAATAAACAATTTTAATGCTGGAGCAGAGGCAATAGTGTATGGTCCAATCCTGAATCTCTTACGGCAAATAGCTACGTAAATTCTTTTTTCGATTCTCTGTAGGTCAGGGATGAGAAATTGTAAGAAAATGATTCAACTTTTAACCTTTACTGTCTCATAGACGTAGGTTAAAAACGGCCTCCCTTTCACCCCTTACAGCCGTCCCTGTCCTCCAAAATGTATTTAAGAATTTTGAAATGTGTTCAAAACTGACTCCAATTTGGGGAGTGGCCGTACACCGAGAAAGAGAAATTGTAAGAATATGATTAAACTTTTAACCTTTACTGTCTCATAGACGTAGGTTAAAAACGGCCTCCCTTTCACCGCTTACAGCCGTCCCTATCCTCCAAAATGTATTTAAGAATTTTGAAATGTGTTCAAAACTGAACACAATTTGGGGAGTGGCCGTACACCGAGAAAGATGGCAGCAAACTAAGGTCACAAAGTTAATAAACAATTTTAATGCTGGAGCAGAGGCAATAGTGTATGGTCCAATCCTGAATGTCTTACGGCAAATAGCTACGTAAATTCTTTTTTCGATTCTCTGTAGGTCAGGGATGAGAAATTGTAAGAAAGTGATTCAACTTTTAACCTTTACTGTCTCATAGACGTAGGTTAAAAACGGCCTCCCTTTCACCCCTTACAGCCATCCCTGTCCTCCAAAATGTATTTAAGAATTTTGAAATGTGTTCAAAACTGACTCCAATTTGGGGAGTGGCCGTACACCGAGAAAGATGGCAGCAAACTAAGGTCACAAAGTTAATAAACAATTTTAATGCTGGCGCAGAGGCAATAGTGTATGGTCCAATCCTGAATGTCTTATGGCAAATAGCTACGTAAATTCTTTTTTCGATTCTCTGTAGGTCAGGGATGAGAAATTGTAATAAAATGATTCAACTTTTAACCTTTACTGTCTCATAGACGTAGGTTAAAAACGGCCTCCCTTTCACCCCTTACAGCCGTCCCTGTCCTCCAAAATGTATTTAAGAATTTTGAAATGTGTTCAAAACTGACTCCAATTTGGGGAGTGGCCGTACACCGAGAAAGAGAAATTGTAAGAATATGATTAAACTTTTAACCTTTACTGTCTCAGACGTAGGTTAAAAACGGCCTCGCTTTCACCCCTTACAGCCGTCCCTATCCTCCAAAATGTATTTAAGAATTTTGAAATGTGTTCAAAACTGACTCCAATTTGGGGAGTGGCCATACACCGAGAAAGATGGCAGCAAACTAAGGTCACAAAGTTAATAAACAATTTTAATGCTGGAGCAGAGGCAATAGTGTATGGTCCAATCCTGAATGTCTTACGGCAAATAGCTACGTAAATTCTTTTTTCGATTCTCTGTAGGTCAGGGATGAGAAATTGTAAGAAAATGATTCAACTTTTAACCTTTACTGTCTCATAGACGTAGGTTAAAAACGGCCTCCCTTTCACCCCTTACAGCCGTCCCTGTCCTCCAAAATGTATTTAAGAATTTTGAAATGTGTTCAAAACTGACTCCAATTTGGGGAGTGGCCGTACACCGAGAAAGATGGCAGCAAACTAAGGTCACAAAGTTATTAAAAATTTTAATGCTGGAGCAGAGGCAATAGGGTATGGTCCAATCCTGAATGTCTTACGGCAAATAGCTACGTAAATTCTTTTTTCGATTCTCTGTAGGTCAGGGATGAGAAATTGTAAGAAAATGATTCAACTTTTAACCTTTACTGTCTCATAGACGTAGGTTAAAAACGTCCTCCCTTTCACCCCTTACAGCCGTCCCTGTCCTCCAAAATGTATTTAAGAATTTTGAAATGTGTTCAAAACTGACTCCAATTTGGGGAGTGGCCGTACACCGAGAAAGAGAAATTGTAAGAAAATGATTCAACTTTTAACCTTTACTGTCTCATAGACGTAGGTTAAAAACGGCCTCCCTTTCACCCCTTACAGCCGTCCCTATCCTCCAAAATGTATTTAAGAATTTTGAAATGTGTTCAAAACTGACTCCAATTTGGGGAGTGGCCGTACACCGAGAAAGATGGCAGCAAACTAAGGTCACAAAGTTAATAAACAATTTTAATGCTGGCGCAGAGGCAATAGTGTATGGTCCAATCCTGAATGTCTTACGGCAAATAGCTACGTAAATTCTTTTTTCGATTCTCTGTAGGTCAGGGATGAGAAATTGTAAGAAAATGATTCAACTTTTAACCTTTACTGTCTCATAGACGTAGGTTAAAAATGGCCTCCCTTTCACCCCTTACAGCCGTCCCTGTCCTCCAAAATGTATTTAAGAATTTTGAAATGTGTTCAAAACTGACTCCAATTTGGGGAGTGGCCGTACACCGAGAAAGAGAAATTGTAAGAAAATGATTCAACTTTTAACCTTTACTGTTTCATAGACGTAGGTTAAAAACGGCCTCCCTTTCACCCCTTACAGCCGTCCCTGTCCTCCAAAATGTATTTAAGAATTTTGAAATGTGTTCAAAACTGACTCCAATTTGGGGAGTGGCAGTACACCGAGAAAGAGAAATTGTAAGAAAATGATTCAACTTTTAACCTTTACTGTCTCATAGACGTATGTTAAAAATGGCCTCCCTTTCACCCCTTACAGCCGTCCCTGTCCTCCAAAATGTATTTAAGAATTTTGAAATGTGTTCAAAACTGACTCCAATTTGGGGAGTGGCCATACACCGAGAAAGATGGCAGCAAACTAAGGTCACAAAGTTAATAAACAATTTTAATGCTGGAGCAGAGGCAATAGTGTATGGTCCAATCCTGAATCTCTTACGGCAAATAGCTACGTAAATTCTTTTTTCGATTCTCTGTAGGTCAGGGATGAGAAATTGTAAGAAAATGATTCAACTTTTAACCTTTACTGTCTCATAGACGTAGGTTAAAAACGGCCTCCCTTTCACCCCTTACAGCCGTCCCTGTCCTCCAAAATGTATTTAAGAATTTTGAAATGTGTTCAAAACTGACTCCAATTTGGGGAGTGGCCGTACACCGAGAAAGAGAAATTGTAAGAATATGATTAAACTTTTAACCTTTACTGTCTCATAGACGTAGGTTAAAAACGGCCTCCCTTTCACCCCTTACAGCCGTCCCTATCCTCCAAAATGTATTTAAGAATTTTGAAATGTGTTCAAAACTGAACACAATTTGGGGAGTGGCCGTACACCGAGAAAGATGGCAGCAAACTAAGGTCACAAAGTTAATAAACAATTTTAATGCTGGAGCAGAGGCAATAGTGTATGGTCCAATCCTGAATGTCTTACGGCAAATAGCTACGTAAATTCTTTTTTCGATTCTCTGTAGGTCAGGGATGAGAAATTGTAAGAAAGTGATTCAACTTTTAACCTTTACTGTCTCATAGACGTAGGTTAAAAACGGCCTCCCTTTCACCCCTTACAGCCATCCCTGTCCTCCAAAATGTATTTAAGAATTTTGAAATGTGTTCAAAACTGACTCCAATTTGGGGAGTGGCCGTACACCGAGAAAGATGGCAGCAAACTAAGGTCACAAAGTTAATAAACAATTTTAATGCTGGCGCAGAGGCAATAGTGTATGGTCCAATCCTGAATGTCTTATGGCAAATAGCTACGTAAATTCTTTTTTCGATTCTCTGTAGGTCAGGGATGAGAAATTGTAATAAAATGATTCAACTTTTAACCTTTACTGTCTCATAGACGTAGGTTAAAAACGGCCTCCCTTTCACCCCTTACAGCCGTCCCTGTCCTCCAAAATGTATTTAAGAATTTTGAAATGTGTTCAAAACTGACTCCAATTTGGGGAGTGGCCGTACACCGAGAAAGAGAAATTGTAAGAATATGATTAAACTTTTAACCTTTACTGTCTCAGACGTAGGTTAAAAACGGCCTCGCTTTCACCCCTTACAGCCGTCCCTATCCTCCAAAATGTATTTAAGAATTTTGAAATGTGTTCAAAACTGACTCCAATTTGGGGAGTGGCCATACACCGAGAAAGATGGCAGCAAACTAAGGTCACAAAGTTAATAAACAGTTTTAATGCTGGCGCAGAGGCAATAGTGTATGGTCCAATCCTGAATGTCTTATGGCAAATAGCTACGTAAATTCTTTTTTCGATCCTCTGTAGGTCAGGGATGAGAAATTGTAATAAAATGATTCAACTTTTAACCTTTACTGTCTCATAGACGTAGGTTAAAAACGGCCTCCCTTTCACCCCTTACAGCCGTCCCTGTCCTCCAAAATGTATTTAAGAATTTTGAAATGTGTTCAAAACTGACTCCAATTTGGGGAGTGGCAGTACACCGAGAAAGAGAAATTGTGAGAAAATGATTCAACTTTTAACCTTTACTGTCTCATAGACGTAGGTTAAAAACGGCCTCCCTTTCACCCCTTACAGCCGTCCCTGTCCTCCAAAATGTATTTAAGAATTTTGAAATGTGTTCAAAACTGACTCCAATTTGGGGAGTGGCAGTACACCGAGAAAGAGAAATTGTAGGAAAATGATTCAACTTTTAACCTTTACTGTCTCATAGACGTAGGTTAAAAACGGCCTCCCTATCACCCCTTACAGCCGTCCCTGTCCTCCAAAATGTATTTAAGAATTTTGAAATGTGTTCAAAACTGACTCCAATTTGGGGAGTGGCCATACACCGAGAAAGATGGCAGCAAACTAAGGTCACAAAGTTAATAAACAATTTTAATGCTGGAGCAGAAGCAATAGTGTATGGTCCAATCCTGAATCTCTTACGGCAAATAGCTACGTAAATTCTTTTTTCGATTCTCTGTAGGTCAGGGATGAGAAATTGTAAGAAAATGATTCAACTTTTAACCTTTACTGTCTCATAGACGTAGGTTAAAAACGGCCTCCCTTTCACCCCTTACAGCCGTCCCTGTCCTCCAAAATGTATTTAAGAATTTTGAAATGTGTTCAAAACTGACTCCAATTTGGGGAGTGGCCGTACACCGAGAAAGAGAAATTGTAAGAATATGATTAAACTTTTAACCTTTACTGTCTCATAGACGTAGGTTAAAAACGGCCTCCCTTTCACCCCTTACAGCCGTCCCTATCCTCCAAAATGTATTTAAGAATTTTGAAATGTGTTCAAAACTGACTCCAATTTGGGGAGTGGCCGTACACCGAGAAAGATGGCAGCAAACTAAGGTCACAAAGTTAATAAACAATTTTAATGCTGGAGCAGAGGCAATAGTGTATGGTCCAATCCTGAATGTCTTACGGCAAATAGCTACGTAAATTCTTTTTTCGATTCTCTGTAGGTCAGGGATGAGAAATTGTAAGAAAATGATTCAACTTTTAACCTTTACTGTCTCATAGACGTAGGTTAAAAACGGCCTCCCTTTCACCCCTTACAGCCGTCCCTGTCCTCCAAAATGTATTTAAGAATTTTGAAATATGTTCAAAACTGACTCCAATTTGGGGAGTGGCCGTACACCGAGAAAGATGGCAGCAAACTAAGGTCACAAAGTTAATAAACAATTTTAATGCTGGCGCAGAGGCAATAGTGTATGGTCCAATCCTGAATGTCTTATGGCAAATAGCTACGTAAATTCTTTTTTCGATTCTCTGTAGGTCAGGGATGAGAAATTGTAATAAAATGATTCAACTTTTAACCTTTACTGTCTCATAGACGTAGGTTAAAAACGGCCTCCCTTTCACCCCTTACAGCCATCCCTGTCCTCCAAAATGTATTTAAGAATTTTGAAATGTGTTCAAAACTGACTCCAATTTGGGGAGTGGCCGTACACCGAGAAAGAGAAATTGTAAGAATATGATTAAACTTTTAACCTTTACTGTCTCATAGACGTAGGTTAAAAACGGCCTCGCTTTCACCCCTTACAGCTGTCCCTATCCTCCAAAATGTATTTAAGAATTTTGAAATGTGTTCAAAACTGACTCCAATTTGGGGAGTGGCCGTACACCGAGAAAGATGGCAGCAAACTAAGGTCACAAAGTTAATAAACAATTTTAATGCTGGCGCAGAGGCAATAGTGTATGGTCCAATCCTGAATGTCTTACGGCAAATAGCTACGTAAATTCTTTTTTCGATTCTCTGTAGGTCAGGGATGAGAAATTGTAAGAAAATGATTCAACTTTTAACCTTTACTGTCTCATAGACGTAGGTTAAAAATGGCCTCCCTTTCACCCCTTACAGCCGTCCCTGTCCTCCAAAATGTATTTAAGAATTTTGAAATGTGTTCAAAACTGACTCCAATTTGGGGAGTGGCCGTACACCGAGAAAGAGAAATTGTAAGAAAATGATTCAACTTTTAACCTTTACTGTTTCATAGACGTAGGTTAAAAACGGCCTCCCTTTCACCCCTTACAGCCGTCCCTGTCCTCCAAAATGTATTTAAGAATTTTGAAATGTGTTCAAAACTGACTCCAATTTGGGGAGTGGCAGTACACCGAGAAAGAGAAATTGTAAGAAAATGATTCAACTTTTAACCTTTACTGTCTCATAGACGTATGTTAAAAATGGCCTCCCTTTCACCCCTTACAGCCGTCCCTGTCCTCCAAAATGTATTTAAGAATTTTGAAATGTGTTCAAAACTGACTCCAATTTGGGGAGTGGCCATACACCGAGAAAGATGGCAGCAAACTAAGGTCACAAAGTTAATAAACAATTTTAATGCTGGAGCAGAGGCAATAGTGTATGGTCCAATCCTGAATCTCTTACGGCAAATAGCTACGTAAATTCTTTTTTCGATTCTCTGTAGGTCAGGGATGAGAAATTGTAAGAAAATGATTCAACTTTTAACCTTTACTGTCTCATAGACGTAGGTTAAAAACGGCCTCCCTTTCACCCCTTACAGCCGTCCCTGTCCTCCAAAATGTATTTAAGAATTTTGAAATGTGTTCAAAACTGACTCCAATTTGGGGAGTGGCCGTACACCGAGAAAGAGAAATTGTAAGAATATGATTAAACTTTTAACCTTTACTGTCTCATAGACGTAGGTTAAAAACGGCCTACCTTTCACCCCTTACAGCCGTCCCTATCCTCCAAAATGTATTTAAGAATTTTGAAATGTGTTCAAAACTGACTACAATTTGGGGAGTGGCCGTACACCGAGAAAGATGGCAGCAAACTAAGGTCACAAAGTTAATAAACAATTTTAATGCTGGAGCAGAGGCAATAGTGTATGGTCCAATCCTGAATGTCTTACGGCAAATAGCTACGTAAATTCTTTTTTCGATTCTCTGTAGGTCAGGGATGAGAAATTGTAAGAAAATGATTCAACTTTTAACCTTTACTGTCTCATAGACGTAGGTTAAAAACGGCCTCCCTTTCACCCCTTACAGCCATCCCTGTCCTCCAAAATGTATTTAAGAATTTTGAAATGTGTTCAAAACTGACTCCAATTTGGGGAGTGGCCGTACACCGAGAAAGATGGCAGCAAACTAAGGTCACAAAGTTAATAAACAATTTTAATGCTGGCGCAGAGGCAATAGTGTATGGTCCAATCCTGAATGTCTTATGGCAAATAGCTACGTAAATTCTTTTTTCGATTCTCTGTAGGTCAGGGATGAGAAATTGTAATAAAATGATTCAACTTTTAACCTTTACTGTCTCATAGACGTAGGTTAAAAACGGCCTCCCTTTCACCCCTTACAGCCGTCCCTGTCCTCCAAAATGTATTTAAGAATTTTGAAATGTGTTAAAAACTGACTCCAATTTGGGGAGTGGCCGTACACCGAGAAAGAGAAATTGTAAGAATATGATTAAACTTTTAACCTTTACTGTCTCAGACGTAGGTTAAAAACGGCCTCGCTTTCACCCCTTACAGCCGTCCCTATCCTCCAAAATGTATTTAAGAATTTTGAAATGTGTTCAAAACTGACTCCAATTTGGGGAGTGGCCATACACCGAGAAAGATGGCAGCAAACTAAGGTCACAAAGTTAATAAACAATTTTAATGCTGGCGCAGAGGCAATAGTGTATGGTCCAATCCTGAATGTCTTATGGCAAATAGCTACGTAAATTCTTTTTTCGATTCTCTGTAGGTCAGGGATGAGAAATTGTAATAAAATGATTCAACTTTTAACCTTTACTGTCTCATAGACGTAGGTTAAAAACGGCCTCCCTTTCACCCCTTACAGCCGTCCCTGTCCTCCAAAATGTATTTAAGAATTTTGAAATGTGTTCAAAACTGACTCCAATTTGGGGAGTGGCCGTACACCGAGAAAGATGGCAGCAAACAAAGGTCACAAAGTTATTAAACAATTTTAATGCTGGAGCAGAGGCAATAGTGTATGGTCCAATCCTGAATGTCTTACGGCAAATAGCTACGTAAATTCTTTTTTCGATTCTCTGTAGGTCAGGGATGAGAAATTGTAAGAAAATGATTCAACTTTTAACCTTTACTGTCTCATAGACGTAGGTTAAAAACGGCCTCCCTTTCACCCCTTACAGCCGTCCCTGTCCTCCAAAATGTATTTAAGAATTTTGAAATGTGTTCAAAACTGACTCCAATTTGGGGAGTGGCCGTACACCGAGAAAGATGGCAGCAAACTAAGGTCACAAAGTTAATAAACAATTTTAATGCTGGCGCAGAGGCAATAGTGTATGGTCCAATCCTGAATGTCTTATGGCAAATAGCTACGTAAATTCTTTTTTCGATTCTCTGTAGGTCAGGGATGAGAAATTGTAATAAAATGATTCAACTTTTAACCTTTACTGTCTCATAGACGTAGGTTAAAAACGGCCTCCCTTTCACCCCTTACAGCCGTCCCTGTCCTCCAAAATGTATTTAAGAATTTTGAAATGTGTTCAAAACTGACTCCAATTTGGGGAGTGGCCGTACACCGAGAAAGAGAAATTGTAAGAATATGATTAAACTTTTAACATTTACTGTCTCATAGACGTAGGTTAAAAACGGCCTCGCTTTCACCCCTTACAGCCGTCCCTATCCTCCAAAATGTATTTAAGAATTTTGAAATGTGTTCAAAACTGACTCCAATTTGGGGAGTGGCCATACACCGAGAAAGATGGCAGCAAACTAAGGTCACAAAGTTAATAAACAGTTTTAATGCTGGCGCAGAGGCAATAGTGTATGGTCCAATCCTGAATGTCTTATGGCAAATAGCTACGTAAATTCTTTTTTCGATCCTCTGTAGGTCAGGGATGAGAAATTGTAATAAAATGATTCAACTTTTAACCTTTACTGTCTCATAGACGTAGGTTAAAAACGGCCTCCCTTTCACCCCTTACAGCCGTCCCTGTCCTCCAAAATGTATTTAAGAATTTTGAAATGTGTTCAAAACTGACTCCAATTTGGGGAGTGGCAGTACACCGAGAAAGAGAAATTGTAAGAAAATGATTCAACTTTTAACCTTTACTGTCTCATAGACGTAGGTTAAAAACAGCCTCCCTATCACCCCTTACAGCCGTCCCTGTCCTCCAAAATGTATTTAAGAATTTTGAAATGTGTTCAAAACTGACTCCAATTTGGGGAGTGGCCATACACCGAGAAAGATGGCAGCAAACTAAGGTCACAAAGTTAATAAACAATTTTAATGCTGGAGCAGAAGCAATAGTGTATGGTCCAATCCTGAATCTCTTACGGCAAATAGCTACGTAAATTCTTTTTTCGATTCTCTGTAGGTCAGGGATGAGAAATTGTAAGAAAATGATTCAACTTTTAACCTTTACTGTCTCATAGACGTAGGTTAAAAACGGCCTCCCTTTCACCCCTTACAGCCGTCCCTGTCCTCCAAAATGTATTTAAGAATTTTGAAATGTGTTCAAAACTGACTCCAATTTGGGGAGTGGCCGTACACCGAGAAAGAGAAATTGTAAGAATATGATTAAACTTTTAACCTTTACTGTCTCATAGACGTAGGTTAAAAACGGCCTCCCTTTCACCCCTTACAGCCGTCCCTATCCTCCAAAATGTATTTAAGAATTTTGAAATGTGTTCAAAACTGACTCCAATTTGGGGAGTGGCCGTACACCGAGAAAGATGGCAGCAAACTAAGGTCACAAAGTTAATAAACAATTTTAATGCTGGAGCAGAGGCAATAGTGTATGGTCCAATCCTGAATGTCTTACGGCAAATAGCTACGTAAATTCTTTTTTCGATTCTCTGTAGGTCAGGGATGAGAAATTGTAAGAAAATGATTCAACTTTTAACCTTTACTTTCTCATAGACGTAGGTTAAAAACGGCCTCCCTTTCACCCCTTACAGCCGTCCCTGTCCTCCAAAATGTATTTAAGAATTTTGAAATATGTTCAAAACTGACTCCAATTTGGGGAGTGGCCGTACACCGAGAAAGATGGCAGCAAACTAAGGTCACAAAGTTAATAAACAATTTTAATGCTGGCGCAGAGGCAATAGTGTATGGTCCAATCCTGAATGTCTTATGGCAAATAGCTACGTAAATTCTTTTTTCGATTCTCTGTAGGTCAGGGATGAGAAATTGTAATAAAATGATTCAACTTTTAACCTTTACTGTCTCATAGACGTAGGTTAAAAACGGCCTCCCTTTCACCCCTTACAGCCATCCCTGTCCTCCAAAATGTATTTAAGAATTTTGAAATGTGTTCAAAACTGACTCCAATTTGGGGAGTGGCCGTACACCGAGAAAGAGAAATTGTAAGAATATGATTAAACTTTTAACCTTTACTGTCTCATAGACGTAGGTTAAAAACGGCCTTGCTTTCACCCCTTACAGCCGTCCCTATCCTCCAAAATGTATTTAAGAATTTTGAAATGTGTTCAAAACTGACTCCAATTTGGGGAGTGGCAGTACACCGAGAAAGAGAAATTGTAAGAAAATGATTCAACTTTTAACCTTTACTGTCTCATAGACGTAGGTTAAAAACGGCCTCCGTTTCACCCCTTACAGCCGTCCCTGTCCTCCAAAATGTATTTAAGAATTTTGAAATGTGTTCAAAACTGACTCCAATTTGGGGAGTGGCAGTACACCGAGAAAGAGAAATTGTAAGAAAATGATTCAACTTTTAACCTTTACTGTCTCATAGACGTAGGTTAAAAACGGCCTCCCTATCACCCCTTACAGCCGTCCCTGTCCTCCAAAATGTATTTAAGAATTTTGAAATGTGTTCAAAACTGACTCCAATTTGGGGAGTGGCCATACACCGAGAAAGATGGCAGCAAACTAAGGTCACAAAGTTAATAAACAATTTTAATGCTGGAGCAGAAGCAATAGTGTATGGTCCAATCCTGAATCTCTTACGGCAAATAGCTACGTAAATTCTTTTTTCGATTCTCTGTAGGTCAGGGATGAGAAATTGTAAGAAAATGATTCAACTTTTAACCTTTACTGTCTCATAGACGTAGGTTAAAAACGGCCTCCCTTTCACCCCTTACAGCCGTCCCTGTCCTCCAAAATGTATTTAAGAATTTTGAAATGTGTTCAAAACTGACTCCAATTTGGGAAGTGGCCGTACACCGAGAAAGAGAAATTGTAAGAATATGATTAAACTTTTAACCTTTACTGTCTCATAGATGTAGGTTAAAAACGGCCTCCCTTTCACCCCTTACAGCCGTCCCTATCCTCCAAAATGTATTTAAGAATTTTGAAATGTGTTCAAAACTGACTCCAATTTGGGGAGTGGCCGTACACCGAGAAAGATGGCAGCAAACTAAGGTCACAAAGTTAATAAACAATTTTAATGCTGGAGCAGAGGCAATAGTGTATGGTCCAATCCTGAATGTCTTACGGCAAATAGCTACGTAAATTCTTTTTTCGATTCTCTGTAGGTCAGGGATGAGAAATTTTAAGAAAATGATTCAACTTTTAACCTTTACTGTCTCATAGACGTAGGTTAAAAACGGCCTCCCTTTCACCCCTTACAGCCGTCCCTGTCCTCCAAAATGTATTTAAGAATTTTGAAATGTGTTCAAAACTGACTCCAATTTGGGGAGTGGCCGTACACCGAGAAAGATGGCAGCAAACTAAGGTCACAAAGTTAATAAACAATTTTAATGCTGGCGCAGAGGCAATAGTGTATGGTCCAATCCTGAATGTCTTATGGCAAATAGCTACGTAAATTCTTTTTTCGATTCTCTGTAGGTCAGGGATGAGAAATTGTAATAAAATGATTCAACTTTTAACCTTTACTGTCTCATAGACGTAGGTTAAAAACGGCCTCCCTTTCACCCCTTACAGCCGTCCCTGTCCTCCAAAATGTATTTAAGAATTTTGAAATGTGTTCAAAACTGACTCCAATTTGGGGAGTGGCCGTACACCGAGAAAGATGGCAGCAAACTAAGGTCACAAAGTTATTAAACAATTTTAATGCTGGAGCAGAGGCAATAGTGTATGGTCCAATCCTGAATGTCTTACGGCAAATAGCTACGTAAATTCTTTTTTCGATTCTCTGTAGGTCAGGGATGAGAAATTGTAAGAAAATGATTCAACTTTTAACCTTTACTGTCTCATAGACGTAGGTTAAAAACGGCCTCCCTTTCACCCCTTACAGCCGTCCCTGTCCTCCAAAATGTATTTAAGAATTTTGAAATGTGTTCAAAACTGACTCCAATTTGGGGAGTGGCCGTACACCGAGAAAGAGAAATTGTAATAAAATGATTCAACTTTTAACCTTTACTGTCTCATAGACGTAGGTTAAAAACGGCCTCCCTTTCACCCCTTACAGCCGTCCCTATCCTCCAAAATGTATTTAAGAATTTTGAAATGTGTTCAAAACTGACTCCAATTTGGGGAGTGGCCGTACACCGAGAAAGATGGCAGCAAACTAAGGTCACAAAGTTAATAAACAATTTTAATGCTGGCGCAGAGGCAATAGTGTATGGTCCAATCCTGAATGTCTTACGGCAAATAGCTACGTAAATTCTTTTTTCGATTCTCTGTAGGTCAGGGATGAGAAATTGTAAGAAAATGATTCAACTTTTAACCTTTACTGTCTCATAGACGTAGGTTAAAAATGGCCTCCCTTTCACCCCTTACAGCCGTCCCTGTCCTCCAAAATGTATTTAAGAATTTTGAAATGTGTTCAAAACTGACTCCAATTTGGGGAGTGGCCGTACACCGAGAGAGAGAAATTGTAAGAAAATGATTCAACTTTTAACCTTTACTGTTTCATAGACGTAGGTTAAAAACGGCCTCCCTTTCACCCCTTACAGCCGTCCCTGTCCTCCAAAATGTATTTAAGAATTTTGAAATGTGTTCAAAACTGACTCCAATTTGGGGAGTGGCAGTACACCGAGAAAGAGAAATTGTAAGAAAATGATTCAACTTTTAACCTTTACTGTCTCATAGACGTAGGTTAAAAATGGCCTCCCTTTCACCCCTTACAGCCGTCCCTGTCCTCCAAAATGTATTTAAGAATTTTGAAATATGTTCAAAACTGACTCCAATTTGGGGAGTGGCCATACACCGAGAAAGATGGCAGCAAACTAAGGTCACAAAGTTAATAAACAATTTTAATGCTGGAGCAGAGGCAATAGTGTATGGTCCAATCCTGAATCTCTTACGGCAAATAGCTACGTAAATTCTTTTTTCGATTCTCTGTAGGTCAGGGATGAGAAATTGTAAGAAAATGATTCAACTTTTAACCTTTACTGTCTCATAGACGTAGGTTAAAAACGGCCTCCCTTTCACCCCTTACAGCCGTCCCTGTCCTCCAAAATGTATTTAAGAATTTTGAAATGTGTTCAAAACTGACTCCAATTTGGGGAGTGGCCGTACACCGAGAAAGAGAAATTGTAAGAATATGATTAAACTTTTAACCTTTACTGTCTCATAGATGTAGGTTAAAAACGGCCTCCCTTTCACCCCTTACAGCCGTCCCTATCCTCCAAAATGTATTTAAGAATTTTGAAATGTGTTCAAAACTGACTACAATTTGGGGAGTGGCCGTACACCGAGAAAGATGGCAGCAAACTAAGGTCACAAAGTTAATAAACAATTTTAATGCTGGAGCAGAGGCAATAGTGTATGGTCCAATCCTGAATGTCTTACGGCAAATAGCTACGTAAATTCTTTTTTCGATTCTCTGTAGGTCAGGGATGAGAAATTGTAAGAAAATGATTCAACTTTTAACCTTTACTGTCTCATAGACGTAGGTTAAAAACGGCCTCCCTTTCACCCCTTACAGCCGTCCCTGTCCTCCAAAATGTATTTAAGAATTTTGAAATGTGTTCAAAACTGACTCCAATTTGGGGAGTGGCCGTACACCGAGAAAGATGGCAGCAAACTAAGGTCACAAAGTTAATAAACAATTTTAATGCTGGCGCAGAGGCAATAGTGTATGGTCCAATCCTGAATGTCTTATGGCAAATAGCTACGTAAATTCTTTTTTCGATTCTCTGTAGGTCAGGGATGAGAAATTGTAATAAAATGATTCAACTTTTAACCTTTACTGTCTCATAGACGTAGGTTAAAAACGGCCTCCCTTTCACCCCTTACAGCCGTCCCTGTCCTCCAAAATGTATTTAAGAATTTTGAAATGTGTTCAAAACTGACTCCAATTTGGGGAGTGGCCGTACACCGAGAAAGATGGCAGCAAACTAAGGTCACAAAGTTATTAAACAATTTTAATGCTGGAGCAGAGGCAATAGGGTATGGTCCAATCCTGAATGTCTTACGGCAAATAGCTACGTAAATTCTTTTTTCGATTCTCTGTAGGTCAGGGATGAGAAATTGTAAGAAAATGATTCAACTTTTAACCTTTACTGTCTCATAGACGTAGGTTAAAAACGGCCTCCCTTTCACCCCTTACAGCCATCCCTGTCCTCCAAAATGTATTTAAGAATTTTGAAATGTGTTCAAAACTGACTCCAATTTGGGGAGTGGCCGTACACCGAGAAAGAGAAATTGTAAGAAAATGATTCAACTTTTAACCTTTACTGTCTCATAGACGTGGGTTAAAAACGGCCTCCCTTTCACCCCTTACAGCCGTCCCTATCCTCCAAAATGTATTTAAGAATTTTGAAATGTGTTCAAAACTGACTCCAATTTGGGGAGTGGCCGTACACCGAGAAAGATGGCAGCAAACTAAGGTCACAAAGTTAATAAACAATTTTAATGCTGGCGCAGAGGCAATAGTGTATGGTCCAATCCTGAATGTCTTACGGCAAATAGCTACGTAAATTCTTTTTTCGATTCTCTGTAGGTCAGGGATGAGAAATTGTAAGAAAATGATTCAACTTTTAACCTTTACTGTCTCATAGACGTAGGTTAAAAATGGCCTCCCTTTCACCCCTTACAGCCGTCCCTGTCCTCCAAAATGTATTTAAGAATTTTGAAATGTGTTCAAAACTGACTCCAATTTGGGGAGTGGCCGTACACCGAGAAAGAGAAATTGTAAGAAAATGATTAAACTTTTAACCTTTACTGTTTCATAGACGTAGGTTAAAAACGGCCTCCCTTTCACCCCTTACAGCCGTCCCTGTCCTCCAAAATGTATTTAAGAATTTTGAAATGTGTTCAAAACTGACTCCAATTTGGGGAGTGGCAGTACACCGAGAAAGAGAAATTGTAAGAAAATGATTCAACTTTTAACCTTTACTGTCTCATAGACGTAGGTTAAAAATGGCCTCCCTTTCACCCCTTACAGCCGTCCCTGTCCTCCAAAATGTATTTAAGAATTTTGAAATGTGTTCAAAACTGACTCCAATTTGGGGAGTGGCCATACACCGAGAAAGATGGCAGCAAACTAAGGTCACAAAGTTAATAAACAATTTTAATGCTGGAGCAGAGGCAATAGTGTATGGTCCAATCCTGAATCTCTTACGGCAAATAGCTACGTAAATTCTTTTTTCGATTCTCTGTAGGTCAGGGATGAGAAATTGTAAGAAAATGATTCAACTTTTAACCTTTACTGTCTCATAGACGTAGGTTAAAAACGGCCTCCCTTTCACCCCTTACAGCCGTCCCTGTCCTCCAAAATGTATTTAAGAATTTTGAAATGTGTTCAAAACTGACTCCAATTTGGGGAGTGGCCGTACACCGAGAAAGAGAAATTGTAAGAATATGATTAAACTTTTAACCTTTACTGTCTCATAGACGTAGGTTAAAAACGGCCTCCCTTTCACCCCTTACAGCCGTCCCTATCCTCCAAAATGTATTTAAGAATTTTGAAATGTGTTCAAAACTGACTACAATTTGGGGAGTGGCCGTACACCGAGAAAGATGGCAGCAAACTAAGGTCACAAAGTTAATAAACAATTTTAATGCTGGAGCAGAGGCAATAGTGTATGGTCCAATCCTGAATGTCTTACGGCAAATAGCTACGTAAATTCTTTTTTCGATTCTCTGTAGGTCAGGGATGAGAAATTGTAAGAAAATGATTCAACTTTTAACCTTTACTGTCTCATAGACGTAGGTTAAAAACGGCCTCCCTTTCACCCCTTACAGCCGTCCCTGTCCTCCAAAATGTATTTAAGAATTTTGAAATGTGTTCAAAACTGACTCCAATTTGGGGAGTGGCCGTACACCGAGAAAGATGGCAGCAAACTAAGGTCACAAAGTTAATAAACAATTTTAATGCTGGCGCAGAGGCAATAGTGTATGGTCCAATCCTGAATGTCTTATGGCAAATAGCTACGTAAATTCTTTTTTCGATTCTCTGTAGGTCAGGGATGAGAAATTGTAATAAAATGATTCAACTTTTAACCTTTACTGTCTCATAGACGTAGGTTAAAAACGGCCTCCCTTTCACCCCTTACAGCCGTCCCTGTCCTCCAAAATGTATTTAAGAATTTTGAAATGTGTTCAAAACTGACTCCAATTTGGGGAGTGGCCGTACACCGAGAAAGAGAAATTGTAAGAATATGATTAAACTTTTAACCTTTACTGTCTCAGACGTAGGTTAAAAACGGCCTCGCTTTCACCCCTTACAGCCGTCCCTATCCTCCAAAATGTATTTAAGAATTTTGAAATGTGTTCAAAACTGACTCCAATTTGGGGAGTGGCCATACACCGAGAAAGATGGCAGCAAACTAAGGTCACAAAGTTAATAAACAATTTTAATGCTGGCGCAGAGGCAATAGTGTATGGTCCAATCCTGAATGTCTTATGGCAAATAGCTACGTAAATTCTTTTTTCGATTCTCTGTAGGTCAGGGATGAGAAATTGTAATAAAATGATTCAACTTTTAACCTTTACTGTCTCATAGACGTAGGTTAAAAACGGCCTCCCTTTCACCCCTTACAGACGTCCCTGTCCTCCAAAATGTATTTAAGAATTTTGAAATGTGTTCAAAACTGACTCCAATTTGGGGAGTGGCCGTACACCGAGAAAGATGGCAGCAAACAAAGGTCACAAAGTTATTAAACAATTTTAATGCTGGAGCAGAGGCAATAGTGTATGGTCCAATCCTGAATGTCTTACGGCAAATAGCTACGTAAATTCTTTTTTCGATTCTCTGTAGGTCAGGGATGAGAAATTGTAAGAAAATGATTCAACTTTTAACCTTTACTGTCTCATAGACGTAGGTTAAAAACGGCCTCCCTTTCACCCCTTACAGCCGTCCCTGTCCTCCAAAATGTATTTAAGAATTTTGAAATGTGTTCAAAACTGACTCCAATTTGGGGAGTGGCAGTACACCGAGAAAGAGAAATTGTAAGAAAATTATTCAACTTTTAACCTTTACTGTCTCATAGACGTAGGTTAAAAACGGCCTCCCTTTCACCCCTTACAGCCGTCCCTGTCCTCCAAAATGTATTTAAGAATTTTGAAATGTGTTCAAAACTGACTCCAATTTGGGGAGTGGCCGTACACCGAGAAAGAGAAATTGTAAGAAAATGATTCAACTTTTAACCTTTACTGTCTCATAGACGTAGGTTAAAAACGGCCTCCCTTTCACCCCTTACAGCCGTCCCTGTCCTCCAAAATGTATTTAAGAATTTTCAAATGTGTTCAAAACTGACTCCAATTTGGGGAGTGGCAGTACACCGAGAAAGAGAAATTGTAAGAAAATGATTCAACTTTTAACCTTTACTGTCTCATAGACGTAGGTTAAAAACGGTTTCCCTTTCACCCCTTACAGCCGTCCCTGTCCTCCAAAATGTATTTAAGAATTTTGAAATGTGTTCAAAACTGACTCCAATTTGGGGAGTGGCAGTACACCGAGAAAGAGAAATTGTAAGAAAATGATTCAACTTTTAACCTTTACTGTCTCATAGACGTAGGTTAAAAACGGCCTCCCTTTCACCCCTTACAGCCGTCCCTGTCCTCCAAAATGTATTTAAGAATTTTGAAATGTGTTCAAAACTGACTCCAATTTGGGGAGTGGCCATACACCGAGAAAGATGGCAGCAAACTAAGGTCACAAAGTTAATAAACCATTTTAATGCTGGAGCAGAAGCAATAGTGTATGGTCCAATCCTGAATCTCTTACGGCAAATAGCTACGTAAATTCTTTTTTCGATTCTCTGTAGGTCAGGGATGAGAAATTGTAAGAAAATGATTCAACTTTTAACCTTTACTGTCTCATAGACGTAGGTTAAAAACGGCCTCCCTTTCACCCCTTACAGCCGTCCCTGTCCTCCAAAATGTATTTAAGAATTTTGAAATGTGTTCAAAACTGACTCCAATTTGGGGAGTGGCCGTACACCGAGAAAGAGAAATTGTAAGAATATGATTAAACTTTTAACCTTTACTGTCTCATAGACGTAGGTTAAAAACGGCCTCCCTTTCACCCCTTACAGCCGTCCCTATCCTCCAAAATGTATTTAAGAATTTTGAAATGTGTTCAAAACTGACTCCAATTTGGGGAGTGGCCGTACACCGAGAAAGATGGCAGCAAACTAAGGTCACAAAGTTAATAAACAATTTTAATGCTGGAGCAGAGGCAATAGTGTATGGTCCAATCCTGAATGTCTTACGGCAAATAGCTACGTAAATTCTTTTTTCGATTCTCTGTAGGTCAGGGATGAGAAATTGTAAGAAAATGATTCAACTTTTAACCTTTACTGTCTCATAGACGTAGGTTAAAAACGGCCTCCCTTTCACCCCTTACAGCCGTCCCTGTCCTCCAAAATGTATTTAAGAATTTTGAAATGTGTTCAAAACTGACTCCAATTTGGGGAGTGGCCGTACACCGAGAAAGATGGCAGCAAACTAAGGTCACAAAGTTAATAAACAATTTTAATGCTGGCGCAGAGGCAATAGTGTATGGTCCAATCCTGAATGTCTTATGGCAAATAGCTACGTAAATTCTTTTTTCGATTCTCTGTAGGTCAGGGATGAGAAATTGTAATAAAATGATTCAACTTTTAACCTTTACTGTCTCATAGACGTAGGTTAAAAACGGCCTCCCTTTCACCCCTTACAGCCGTCCCTGTCCTCCAAAATGTATTTAAGAATTTTGAAATGTGTTCAAAACTGACTCCAATTTGGGGAGTGGCCGTACACCGAGAAAGATGGCAGCAAACTAAGGTCACAAAGTTAATAAACAATTTTAATGCTGGCGCAGAGGCAATAGTGTATGGTCCAATCCTGAATGTCTTATGGCAAATAGCTACGTAAATTCTTTTTTCGATTCTCTGTAGGTCAGGGATGAGAAATTGTCATAAAATGATTCAACTTTTAACCTTTACTGTCTCATAGACGTAGGTTAAAAACGGCCTCCCTTTCACCCCTTACAGCCGTCCCTGTCCTCCAAAATGTATTTAAGAATTTTGAAATGTGTTCACAACTGACTCCAATTTGGGGAGTGGCCGTACACCGAGAAAGAGAAATTGTAAGAATATGATTAAACTTTTAACCTTTACTGTCTCATAGACGTAGGTTAAAAACGGCCTCCCTTTCACCCCTTACAGCCGCCCCTATCCTCCAAAATGTATTTAAGTATTTTGAAACGTGTTCAAAACTGACTCCAATTTGGGGAGTGGCCATACACCGAGAAAGATGGCAGCAAACTAAGGTCACAAAGTTAATAAACAATTTTAATGCTGGCGCAGAGGCAATAGTGTATGGTCCAATCCTGAATGTCTTATGGTAAATAGCTACGTAAATTCTTTTTTCGATTCTCTGTAGGTCAGGGATGAGAAATTGTAATAAAATGATTCAACTTTTAACCTTTACTGTCTCATAGACGTAGGTTAAAAACGGCCTCCCTTTCACCCCTTACAGCCATCCCTGTCCTCCAAAATGTATTTAAGAATTTTGAAATGTGTTCAAAACTGACTCCAATTTGGGGAGTGGCCGTACACCGAGAAAGATGGCAGCAAACTAAGGTCACAAAGTAATTAAACAATTTTAATGCTGGAGCAGAGGCAATAGTGTATGGTCCAATCCTGAATGTCTTACGGCAAATAGCTACGTAAATTCTTTTTTCGATTCTCTGTAGGTCAGGGATGAGAAATTGTAAGAAAATGATTCAACTTTTAACCTTTACTGTCTCATAGACGTAGGTTAAAAACGGCCTCCCTTTCACCCCTTACAGCCGTCCCTGTCCTCCAAAATGTATTTAAGAATTATGAAATGTGTTCAAAACTGACTCCAATTTGGGGAGTGGCAGTACACCGAGAAAGAGAAATTGTAAGAAAATTATTCAACTTTTAACCTTTACTGTCTCATAGACGTAGGTTAAAAACGGCTTCCCTTTCACCCCTTACAGCCGTCCCTGTCCTCCAAAATGTATTTAAGAATTTTGAAATGTGTTCAAAACTGACTCCAATTTGGGGAGTGGCCGTACACCGAGAAAGAGAAATTGTAAGAAAATGATTCAACTTTTAACCTTTACTGTCTCATAGACGTAGGTTAAAAACGGCCTCCCTTTCACCCCTTACAGCCGTCCCTGTCCTCCAAAATGTATTTAAGAATTTTGAAATGTGTTCAAAACTGACTCCAATTTGGGGAGTGGCAGTACACCGAGAAAGAGAAATTGTAAGAAAATGATTCAACTCTTAACCTTTACTGTCTCATAGACGTAGGTTAAAAACGGCCTCCCTTTCACCCCTTACAGCCGTCCCTGTCCTCCAAAATGTATTTAAGAATTTTGAAATGTGTTCAAAACTTACTCCAATTTGGGGAGTGGCAGTACACCGAGAAAGAGAAATTGTAAGAAAATGATTCAACTTTTAACCTTTACTGTCTCATAGACGTAGGTTAAAAACCGCCTCCCTTTCACCCCTTACAGCCATCCCTGTCCTCCAAAATGTATTTAAGAATTTTGAAATGTGTTCAAAACTGACTCCAATTTGGGGAGTGGCAGTACACCGAGAAAGAGAAATTGTAAGAAAATGATTCAACTCTTAACCTTTACTGTCTCATAGACGTAGGTTAAAAACGGCCTCCCTTTCACCCCTTACAGCCGTCCCTGTCCTCCAAAATGTATTTAAGAATTTTGAAATGTGTTCAAAACTGACTCCAATTTGGGGAGTGGCAGTACACCGAGAAAGAGAAATTGTAAGAAAATGATTCAACTTTTAACCTTTACTGTCTCATAGACGTAGGTTAAAAACGGCCTCCCTTTCACCCCTTACAGCCGTCCCTGTCCTCCAAAATGTATTTAAGAATTTTGAAATGTGTTCAAAACTGACTCCAATTTGGGGAGTGGCCGTACACCGAGAAAGAGAAATTGTAAGAAAATGATTCAACTTTTAACCTTTACTGTCTCATAGACGTAGGTTAAAAACGGCCTCCCTTTCACCCCTTACAGCCGTCCCTGTCCTCCAAAATGTATTTAAGAATTTTCAAATGTGTTCAAAACTGACTCCAATTTGGGGAGTGGCAGTACACCGAGAAAGAGAAATTGTAAGAAAATGATTCAACTTTTAACCTTTACTGTCTCATAGACGTAGGTTAAAAACGGTTTCCCTTTCACCCCTTACAGCCGTCCCTGTCCTCCAAAATGTATTTAAGAATTTTGAAATGTGTTCAAAACTGACTCCAATTTGGGGAGTGGCAGTACACCGAGAAAGAGAAATTGTAAGAAAATGATTCAACTTTTAACCTTTACTGTCTCATAGACGTAGGTTAAAAACGGCCTCCCTTTCACCCCTTACAGCCGTCCCTGTCCTCCAAAATGTATTTAAGAATTTTGAAATGTGTTCAAAACTGACTCCAATTTGGGGAGTGGCCATACACCGAGAAAGATGGCAGCAAACTAAGGTCACAAAGTTAATAAACCATTTTAATGCTGGAGCAGAAGCAATAGTGTATGGTCCAATCCTGAATCTCTTACGGCAAATAGCTACGTAAATTCTTTTTTCGATTCTCTGTAGGTCAGGGATGAGAAATTGTAAGAAAATGATTCAACTTTTAACCTTTACTGTCTCATAGACGTAGGTTAAAAACGGCCTCCCTTTCACCCCTTACAGCCGTCCCTGTCCTCCAAAATGTATTTAAGAATTTTGAAATGTGTTCAAAACTGACTCCAATTTGGGGAGTGGCCGTACACCGAGAAAGAGAAATTGTAAGAATATGATTAAACTTTTAACCTTTACTGTCTCATAGACGTAGGTTAAAAACGGCCTCCCTTTCACCCCTTACAGCCGTCCCTATCCTCCAAAATGTATTTAAGAATTTTGAAATGTGTTCAAAACTGACTCCAATTTGGGGAGTGGCCGTACACCGAGAAAGATGGCAGCAAACTAAGGTCACAAAGTTAATAAACAATTTTAATGCTGGAGCAGAGGCAATAGTGTATGGTCCAATCCTGAATGTCTTACGGCAAATAGCTACGTAAATTCTTTTTTCGATTCTCTGTAGGTCAGGGATGAGAAATTGTAAGAAAATGATTCAACTTTTAACCTTTACTGTCTCATAGACGTAGGTTAAAAACGGCCTCCCTTTCACCCCTTACAGCCGTCCCTGTCCTCCAAAATGTATTTAAGAATTTTGAAATGTGTTCAAAACTGACTCCAATTTGGGGAGTGGCCGTACACCGAGAAAGATGGCAGCAAACTAAGGTCACAAAGTTAATAAACAATTTTAATGCTGGCGCAGAGGCAATAGTGTATGGTCCAATCCTGAATGTCTTATGGCAAATAGCTACGTAAATTCTTTTTTCGATTCTCTGTAGGTCAGGGATGAGAAATTGTAATAAAATGATTCAACTTTTAACCTTTACTGTCTCATAGACGTAGGTTAAAAACGGCCTCCCTTTCACCCCTTACAGCCGTCCCTGTCCTCCAAAATGTATTTAAGAATTTTGAAATGTGTTCAAAACTGACTCCAATTTGGGGAGTGGCCGTACACCGAGAAAGATGGCAGCAAACTAAGGTCACAAAGTTAATAAACAATTTTAATGCTGGCGCAGAGGCAATAGTGTATGGTCCAATCCTGAATGTCTTATGGCAAATAGCTACGTAAATTCTTTTTTCGATTCTCTGTAGGTCAGGGATGAGAAATTGTCATAAAATGATTCAACTTTTAACCTTTACTGTCTCATAGACGTAGGTTAAAAACGGCCTCCCTTTCACCCCTTACAGCCGTCCCTGTCCTCCAAAATGTATTTAAGAATTTTGAAATGTGTTCACAACTGACTCCAATTTGGGGAGTGGCCGTACACCGAGAAAGAGAAATTGTAAGAATATGATTAAACTTTTAACCTTTACTGTCTCATAGACGTAGGTTAAAAACGGCCTCCCTTTCACCCCTTACAGCCGCCCCTATCCTCCAAAATGTATTTAAGTATTTTGAAACGTGTTCAAAACTGACTCCAATTTGGGGAGTGGCCATACACCGAGAAAGATGGCAGCAAACTAAGGTCACAAAGTTAATAAACAATTTTAATGCTGGCGCAGAGGCAATAGTGTATGGTCCAATCCTGAATGTCTTATGGTAAATAGCTACGTAAATTCTTTTTTCGATTCTCTGTAGGTCAGGGATGAGAAATTGTAATAAAATGATTCAACTTTTAACCTTTACTGTCTCATAGACGTAGGTTAAAAACGGCCTCCCTTTCACCCCTTACAGCCATCCCTGTCCTCCAAAATGTATTTAAGAATTTTGAAATGTGTTCAAAACTGACTCCAATTTGGGGAGTGGCCGTACACCGAGAAAGATGGCAGCAAACTAAGGTCACAAAGTAATTAAACAATTTTAATGCTGGAGCAGAGGCAATAGTGTATGGTCCAATCCTGAATGTCTTACGGCAAATAGCTACGTAAATTCTTTTTTCGATTCTCTGTAGGTCAGGGATGAGAAATTGTAAGAAAATGATTCAACTTTTAACCTTTACTGTCTCATAGACGTAGGTTAAAAACGGCCTCCCTTTCACCCCTTACAGCCGTCCCTGTCCTCCAAAATGTATTTAAGAATTATGAAATGTGTTCAAAACTGACTCCAATTTGGGGAGTGGCAGTACACCGAGAAAGAGAAATTGTAAGAAAATTATTCAACTTTTAACCTTTACTGTCTCATAGACGTAGGTTAAAAACGGCTTCCCTTTCACCCCTTACAGCCGTCCCTGTCCTCCAAAATGTATTTAAGAATTTTGAAATGTGTTCAAAACTGACTCCAATTTGGGGAGTGGCCGTACACCGAGAAAGAGAAATTGTAAGAAAATGATTCAACTTTTAACCTTTACTGTCTCATAGACGTAGGTTAAAAACGGCCTCCCTTTCACCCCTTACAGCCGTCCCTGTCCTCCAAAATGTATTTAAGAATTTTGAAATGTGTTCAAAACTGACTCCAATTTGGGGAGTGGCAGTACACCGAGAAAGAGAAATTGTAAGAAAATGATTCAACTCTTAACCTTTACTGTCTCATAGACGTAGGTTAAAAACGGCCTCCCTTTCACCCCTTACAGCCGTCCCTGTCCTCCAAAATGTATTTAAGAATTTTGAAATGTGTTCAAAACTTACTCCAATTTGGGGAGTGGCAGTACACCGAGAAAGAGAAATTGTAAGAAAATGATTCAACTTTTAACCTTTACTGTCTCATAGACGTAGGTTAAAAACCGCCTCCCTTTCACCCCTTACAGCCATCCCTGTCCTCCAAAATGTATTTAAGAATTTTGAAATGTGTTCAAAACTGACTCCAATTTGGGGAGTGGCAGTACACCGAGAAAGAGAAATTGTAAGAAAATGATTCAACTCTTAACCTTTACTGTCTCATAGACGTAGGTTAAAAACGGCCTCCCTTTCACCCCTTACAGCCGTCCCTGTCCTCCAAAATGTATTTAAGAATTTTGAAATGTGTTCAAAACTGACTCCAATTTGGGGAGTGGCAGTACACCGAGAAAGAGAAATTGTAAGAAAATGATTCAACTTTTAACCTTTACTGTCTCATAGACGTAGGTTAAAAACGGCCTCCCTTTCACCCCTTACAGCCGTCCCTGTCCTCCAAAATGTATTTAAGAATTTTGAAATGTGTTCAAAACTGACTCCAATTTGGGGAGTGGCAGTACACCGAGAAAGAGAAATTGTAAGAAAATTATTCAACTTTTAACCTTTACTGTCTCATAGACGTAGGTTAAAAACGGCTTCCCTTTCACCCCTTACAGTCGTCCCTGTCCTCCAAAATGTATTTAAGAATTTTGAAATGTGTTCAAAACTGACTCCAATTTGGGGAGTGGCCGTACACCGAGAAAGAGAAATTGTAAGAAAATGATTCAACTTTTAACCTTTACTGTCTCATAGACGTAGGTTAAAAACGGTCTCCCTTTCACCCCTTACAGCCGTCCCTGTCCTCCAAAATGTATTTAAGAATTTTGAAATGTGTTAAAAACTGACTCCAATTTGGGGAGTGGCAGTACACCGAGAAAGAGAAATTGTAAGAAAATGATTCAACTCTTAACCTTTACTGTCTCATAGACGTAGGTTAAAAACGGCCTCCCTTTCACCCCTTACAGCCATCCCTGTCCTCCAAAATGTATTTAAGAATTTTGAAATGTGTTCAAAACTGACTCCAATTTGGGGAGTGGCAGTACACCGAGAAAGAGAAATTGTAAGAAAATGATTCAACTTTTAACCTTTACTGTCTCATAGACGTAGGTTAAAAACGGCCTCCCTTTCACCCCTTACAGCCGTCCCTGTCCTCCAAAATGTATTTAAGAATTTTGAAATGTGTTCAAAACTGACTCCAATTTGGGGAGTGGCAGTACACCGAGAAAGAGAAATTGTAAGAAAATGATTCAACTCTTAACCTTTACTGTCTCATAGACGTAGGTTAAAAACGGCCTCCCTTTCACCCCTTACAGCCGTCCCTGTCCTCCAAAATGTATTTAAGAATTTTGAAATGTGTTCAAAACTGACTCCAATTTGGGGAGTGGCAGTACACCGAGAAAGAGAAATTGTAAGAAAATGATTCAACTTTTAACCTTTACTGTCTAATAGACGTAGGTTAAAAACGGCCTCCCTTTCACCCCTTACAGCCGTCCCTGTCCTCCAAAATGTATTTAAGAATTTTGAAATGTGTTCAAAACTGACTCCAATTTGGGGAGTGGCCGTACACCGAGAAAGATTAATTGTAAGAATATGATTAAACTTTTAACCTTTACTGTCTCATAGACGTAGGTTAAAAACGGCCTCCCTTTCACCCCTTACAGCCGTCCCTATCCTCCAAAATGTATTTAAGAATTTTGAAATGTGTTCAAAACTGACTCCAATTTGGGGAGTGGCCATACACCGAGAAAGATGGCAGCAAAGTAAGGTCACAAAGTTAATAAACAATTTTAATGCTGACGCACAGGCAATAGTGTATGTTCCAATCCTGAATGTCTTATGGCAAATAGCTACGTAAATTCTTTTTTCGATTCTCTGTAGGTCAGGGATGAGAAATTGTAATAAAATGATTCAACTTTTAACCTTTACTGTCTCATAGACGTAGGTTAAAAACGGCCTCCCTTTCACCCCTTACAGCCGTCCCTGTCCTCCAAAATGTATTTAAGAATTTTGAAATGTGTTCAAAACTGACTCCAATTTGGGGAGTGGCAGTACACCGAGAAAGAGAAATTGTAAGAAAATTATTCAACTTTTAACCTTTACTGTCTCATAGACGTAGGTTAAAAACGGCTTCCCTTTCACCCCTTACAGCCGTCCCTGTCCTCCAAAATGTATTTAAGAATTTTAAAATGTGTTCAAAACTGACTCCAATTTGGGGAGTGGCCGTACACCGAGAAAGAGAAATTGTAAGAAAATGATTAAACTTTTAACCTTTACTGTCTCATAGACGTAGGTTACAAACGGCCTCCCTTTCACCCCTTACAGCCGTCCCTGTCCTCCAAAATGTATTTAAGAATTTTGAAATGTGTTCAAAACTGACTCCAATTTGGGGAGTGGCAGTACACCGAGAAAGAGAAATTGTAAGAAAATGATTCAACTCTTAACCTTTACTGTCTCATAGACGTAGGTTAAAACCGGCCTCCCTTTCACCCCTTACAGCCGTCCCTGTCCTCCAAAATGTATTTAAGAATTTTGAAATGTGTTCAAAACTGACTCCAATTTGGGGAGTGGCAGTACACCGAGAAAGAGAAATTGTAAGAAAATGATTCAACTTTTAACCTTTACTGTCTCATAGACGTAGTTTAAAAACGGCCTCCCTTTCACACCTTACAGCCGTCCCTGTCCTCCAAAATGTATTTAAGAATTTTGAAATGTGTTCAAAACTGACTCCAATTTGGGGAGTGGCAGTACACCGAGAAAGAGAAATTGTAAGAAAATGATTCAACTCTTAACCTTTACTGTCTCATAGACGTAGGTTAAAAACGGCCTCCCTTTCACCCCTTACAGCCGTCCCTGTCCTCCAAAATGTATTTAAGAATTTTGAAATGTGTTCAAAACTGACTCCAATTTGGGGAGTGGCAGTACACCGAGAAAGAGAAATTGTAAGAAAATGATTCAACTTTTAACCTTTACTGTCTCATAGACGTAGGTTAAAAACGGCCTCCCTTTCACCCCTTACAGCCGTCCCTGTCCTCCAAAATGTATTTAAGAATTTTGAAATGTGTTCAAAACTGACTCCAATTTGGGGAGTGGCCGTACACCGAGAAAGAGAAATTGTAAGAATATGATTAAACTTTTAACCTTTACTGTCTCATAGACGTAGGTTAAAAACGGCCTCCCTTTCACCCCTTACAGCCGTCCCTATCCTCCAAAATGTATTTAAGAATTTTGAAATGTGTTCAAAACTGACTCCAATTTGGGGAGTGGCCATACACCGAGAAAGATTGCAGCAAACTAAGGTCACAAAGTTATTAAACAATTTTAATGCTGGCGCAGAGGCAATAGTGTATGTTCCAATCCTGAATGTCTTATGGCAAATAGCTACGTAAATTCTTTTTTCGATTCTCTGTAGGTCAGGGATGAGAAATTGTAATAAAATGATTCAACTTTTAACCGTTACTGTCTCATAGACGTAGGTTAAAAACGGCCTTCCTTTCACCCCTTACAGCCGTCCCTGTCCTCCAAAATGTATTTAAGAATTTTGAAATGTGTTCAAAACTGACTCCAATTTGGGGAGTGGCCGTACACCGAGAAAGAGAAATTGTAAGAATATGATTAAACTTTTAACCTTTACTGTCTCATAGACGTAGGTTAAAAACGGCCTCCCTTTCACCCCTTACAGCCGTCCCTATCCTCCAAAATGTATTTAAGAATTTTGAAATTTGTTCAAAACTGACTCCAATTTGGGGAGTGGCCGTACACCGAGAAAGATGGCAGCAAACTAAGGTCACAAAGTTAATAAACAATTTTAATGCTGGAGCAGAGGCAATAGTGTATGGTCCAATCCTGAATGTCTTACGGCAAATAGCTACGTAAATTCTTTTTTCGATTCTCTGTAGGTCAGGGATGAGAAATTGTAAGAAAATGATTCAACTTTTAACCTTTACTGTCTCATAGACGTAGGTTAAAAACGGCCTCCCTTTCACCCCTTACAGCCGTCCCTGTCCTCCAAAATGTATTTAAGAATTTTGAAATGTGTTCAAAACTGACTCCAATTTGGGGAGTGGCCGTACACCGAGAAAGATGGCAGCAAACTAAGGTCACAAAGTTATTAAACAATTTTAATGCTGGAGCAGAGGCAATAGTGTATGGTCCAATCCTGAATGTCTTACGGCAAATAGCTACGTAAATTCTTTTTTCGATTCTCTGTAGGTCAGGGATGAGAAATTGTAAGAAAATGATTCAACTTTTAACCTTTACTGTCTCATAGACGTAGGTTAAAAACGGCCTCCCTTTCACCCCTTACAGCCGTCCCTGTCCTCCAAAATGTATTTAAGAATTTTGAAATGTGTTCAAAACTGACTCCAATTTGGGGAGTGGCCGTACACCGAGAAAGAGAAATTGTAAGAATATGATTAAACTTTTAACCTTTACTGTCTCATAGACGTAGGTTAAAAACGGCCTCCCTTTCACCCCTTACAGCCATCCCTATCCTCCAAAATGTATTTAAGAATTTTGAAATGTGTTCAAAACTGACTCCAATTTGGGAAGTGGCAGTACACCGAGAAAGATGGCAGCAAACTAAGGTCACAAAGTTAATAAACAATTTTAATGCTGGAGCAGAGGCAATAGTGTATGGTCCAATCCTGAATGTCTTACGGCAAATAGCTACGTAAATTCTTTTTTCGATTCTCTGTAGGTCAGGGATGAGAAATTGTAAGAAAATTATTCAACTTTTAACCTTTACTGTCTCATAGACGTAGGTTAAAAACGGCCTCCCTTTCACCCCTTACAGCCGTCCCTGTCCTCCAAAATGTATTTAAGAATTTTGAAATGTGTTCAAAACTGACTCCAATTTGGGGAGTGGCCGTACACCGAGAAAGATGGCAGCAAACTAAGGTCACAAAGTTAATAAACAATTTTAATGCTGGCGCAGAGGCAATAGTGTATGGTCCAATCCTGAATGTCTTGTGGCAAATAGCTACGTAAATTCTTTTTTCGATTCTCTGTAGGTCAGGGATGAGAAATTGTCATAAAATGATTCAACTTTTAACCTTTACT
This sequence comes from Lissotriton helveticus, assembly GCF_964261635.1. Lineage (NCBI taxonomy): Eukaryota > Metazoa > Chordata > Amphibia > Caudata > Salamandridae > Lissotriton > Lissotriton helveticus. The sequence continues at coordinate 879,414,506 of NC_136073.1, forward strand.
GTCTCATAGACGTAGGTTAAAAACGGCCTCCCTTTCACCCCTTACAGCCGTCCCTGTCCTCCAAAATGTATTTAAGAATTTTGAAATGTGTTCAAAACTGACTCCAATTTGGGGAGTGGCAGTACACCGAGAAAGAGAAATTGTAAGAAAATTATTCAACTTTTAACCTTTACTGTCTCATAGACGTAGGTTAAAAACGGCTTCCCTTTTACCCCTTACAGCCGTCCCTGTCCTCCAAAATGTATTTAAGAATTTTAAAATGTGTTCAAAACTGACTCCAATTTGGGGAGTGGCCGTACACCGAGAAAGAGAAATTGTAAGAAAATGATTCAACTTTTAACCTTTACTGTCTCATAGACGTAGGTTAAAAACGGCCTCCCTTTCACCCCTTACAGCCGTCCCTGTCCTCCAAAATGTATTTAAGAATTTTGAAATGTGTTCAAAACTGACTCCAATTTGGGGAGTGGCAGTACACCGAGAAAGAGAAATTGTAAGAAAATGATTCAACTCTTAACCTTTACTGTCTCATAGACGTAGGTTAAAACCGGCCTCCCTTTCACCCCTTACAGCCGTCCCTGTCCTCCAAAATGTATTTAAGAATTTTGAAATGTGTTCAAAACTGACTCCAATTTGGGGAGTGGCAGTACACCGAGAAAGAGAAATTGTAAGAAAATGATTCAACTTTTAACCTTTACTGTCTCATAGACGTAGGTTAAAAACGGCCTCCCTTTCACACCTTACAGCCGTCCCTGTCCTCCAAAATGTATTTAAGAATTTTGAAATGTGTTCAAAACTGACTCCAATTTGGGGAGTGGCAGTACACCGAGAAAGAGAAATTGTAAGAAAATGATTCAACTCTTAACCTTTACTGTCTCATAGACGTAGGTTAAAAACGGCCTCCCTTTCACCCCTTACAGCCGTCCCTGTCCTCCAAAATGTATTTAAGAATTTTGAAATGTGTTCAAAACTGACTCCAATTTGGGGAGTGGCAGTACACCGAGAAAGAGAAATTGTAAGAAAATGATTCAACTTTTAACCTTTACTGTCTCATAGACGTAGGTTAAAAACGGCCTCCCTTTCACCCCTTACAGCCGTCCCTGTCCTCCAAAATGTATTTAAGAATTTTGAAATGTGTTCAAAACTGACTCCAATTTGGGGAGTGGCCGTACACCGAGAAAGAGAAATTGTAAGAATATGATTAAACTTTTAACCTTTACTGTCTCATAGACGTAGGTTAAAAACGGCCTCCCTTTCACCCCTTACAGCCGTCCCTATCCTCCAAAATGTATTTAAGAATTTTGAAATGTGTTCAAAACTGACTCCAATTTGGGGAGTGGCCATACACCGAGAAAGATTGCAGCAAACTAAGGTCACAAAGTTAATAAACAATTTTAATGCTGGCGCAGAGGCAATAGTGTATGTTCCAATCCTGAATGTCTTATGGCAAATAGCTACGTAAATTCTTTTTTCGATTCTCTGTAGGTCAGGGATGAGAAATTGTAAGAAAATTATTCAACTTTTAACCTTTACTGTCTCATAGACGTAGGTTAAAAACGGCCTCCCTTTCACCCCTTACAGCCGTCCCTGTCCTCCAAAATGTATTTAAGAATTTTGAAATGTGTTCAAAACTGACTCCAATTTGGGGAGTGGCCGTACACCGAGAAAGATGGCAGCAAACTAAGGTCACAAAGTTATTAAACAATTTTAATGCTGGAGCAGAGGCAATAGTGTATGGTCCAATCCTGAATGTCTTACGGCAAATAGCTACGTAAATTCTTTTTTCGATTCTCTGTAGGTCAGGGATGAGAAATTGTAAGAAAATGATTCAACTTTTAACCTTTACTGTCTCATAGACGTAGGTTAAAAACGGCCTCCCTTTCACCCCTTACAGCCGTCCCTGTCCTCCAAAATGTATTTAAGAATTTTGAAATGTGTTCAAAACTGACTCCAATTTGGGGAGTGGCCGTACACCGAGAAAGAGAAATTGTAGGAATATGATTAAACTTTTAACCTTTACTGTCTCATAGACGTAGGTTAAAAACGGCCTCCCTTTCACCCCTTACAGCCGTCCCTATCCTCCAAAATGTATTTAAGAATTTTGAAATGTGTTCAAAACTGACTCCAATTTGGGGAGTGGCAGTACACCGAGAAAGATGGCAGCAAACTAAGGTCACAAAGTTAATAAACAATTTTAATGCTGGAGCAGAGGCAATAGTGTATGGTCCAATCCTGAATGTCTTACGGCAAATAGCTACGTAAATTCTTTTTTCGATTCTCTGTAGGTCAGGGATGAGAAATTGTAAGAAAATGATTCAACTTTTAACCTTTACTGTCTCATAGACGTAGGTTAAAAACGGCCTCCCTTTCACCCCTTACAGCCGTCCCTGTCCTCCAAAATGTATTTAAGAATTTTGAAATGTGTTCAAAACTGACTCCAATTTGGGGAGTGGCCGTACACCGAGAAAGATGGCAGCAAACTAAGGTCACAAAGTTAATAAACAATTTTAATGCTGGCGCAGAGGCAATAGTGTATGGTCCAATCCTGAATGTCTTGTGGCAAATAGCTACGTAAATTCTTTTTTCGATTCTCTGTAGGTCAGGGATGAGAAATTGTCATAAAATGATTCAACTTTTAACCTTTACTGTCTCATAGACGTAGGTTAAAAACGGCCTCCCTTTCACCCCTTACAGCCGTCCCTGTCCTCCAAAATGTATTTAAGAATTTTGAAATGTGTTCAAAACTGACTCCAATTTGGGGAGTGGCCGTACACCGAGAAAGAGAAATTGTAAGAATATGATTAAACTTTTAACCTTTACTGTCTCATAGACGTAGGTTAAAAACGGCCTCCCTTTCACCCCTTACAGCCGTCCCTATCCTCCAAAATGTATTTAAGAATTTTGAAATGTGTTCAAAACTGACTCCAATTTGGGGAGTGGCCATACACCGAGAAAGATGGCAGCAAACTAAGGTCACAAAGTTAATAAACAATTTTAATGCTGGCGCAGAGGCAATAGTGTATGGTCCAATCCTGAATGTCTTATGGCAAATAGCTACGTAAATTCTTTTTTCGATTCTCTGTAGGTCAGGGATGAGAAATTGTAATAAAATGATTCAACTTTTAACCTTTACTGTCTCATAGACGTAGGTTAAAAACAGCCTCCCTTTCACCCCTTACAGCCGTCCCTGTCCTCCAAAATGTATTTAAGAATTTTGAAATGTGTTCAAAACTGACTCCAATTTGGGGAGTGGCCGTACACCGAGAAAGATGGCAGCAAACTAAGGTCACAAAGTAATTAAACAATTTTATTGCTGGAGCAGAGGCAATAGTGTATGGTCCAATCCTGAATGTCTTACGGCAAATAGCTACGTAAATTCTTTTTTCGATTCTCTGTAGGACAGGGATGAGAAATTGTAAGAAAATGATTCAACTTTTAACCTTTACTGTCTCATAGACGTAGGTTAAAAACGGCCTCCCTTTCACCCCTTACAGCCGTCCCTGTCCTCCAAAATGTATTTAAGAATTTTGAAATAAGTTCAAAACTGACTCCAATTTGGGGAGTGGCAGTACACCGAGAAAGAGAAATTGTAAGAAAATTATTCAACTTTTAACCTTTACTGTCTCATAGACGTAGGTTAAAAACGGCCTCCCTTTCACCCCTTACAGCCGTCCCTCTCCTCCAAAATGTATTTAAGAATTTTGAAATGTGTTCAAAACTGACTCCAATTTGGGGAGTGGCCGTACACCGAGAAAGAGAAATTGTAAGAAAATGATTCAACTTTTAACCTTTACTGTCTCATAGACGTAGGTTAAAAACGGCCTCCCTTTCACCCCTTACAGCCGTCCCTGTCCTCCAAAATGTATTGAAGAATTTTGAAATGTGTTCAAAACTGACTCCAATTTGGGGAGTGGCAGTACACCGAGAAAGAGAAATTGTAAGAAAATGATTCAACTCTTAACCTTTACTGTCTCATAGACGTAGGTTAAAAACGGCCTCCCTTTCACCCCTTACAGCCGTCCCTGTCCTCCAAAATGTATTTAAGAATTTTGAAATGTGTTCAAAACTGACTCCAATTTGGGGAGTGGCAGTACACCGAGAAAGAGAAATTGTAAGAAAATGATTCAACTTTTAACCTTTACTGTCTCATAGACGTAGGTTAAAAACGGCCTCCCTTTCACCCCTTACAGCCGTCCCTGTCCTCCAAAATGTATTTAAGAATTTTGAAATGTGTTCAAAACTTACTCCAATTTGGGGAGTGGCCATACACCGAGAAAGATGGCAGCAAACTAAGGTCACAAAGTTAATAAACAATTTTAATGCTGGAGCAGAAGCAATAGTGTATGGTCCAATCCTGAATCTCTTACGGCAAATAGCTACGTAAATTCTTTTTTCGATTCTCTGTAGGTCAGGGATGAGAAATTGTAAGACAATGATTCAACTTTTAACCTTTACTGTCTCATAGACGTAGGTTAAAAACGGCCTCCCTTTCACCCCTTACAGCCGTCCCTGTCCTCCAAAATGTATTTAAGAATTTTGAAATGTGTTCAAAACTGACTCCAATTTGGGGAGTGGCCGTACACCGAGAAAGATGGCAGCAAACTAAGGTCACAAAGTTAATAAAAAATGTTAATGCTGGAGCAGAGGCAATAGTGTATGGTCCAATCCTGAATGTCTTATGGCAAATAGCTACGTAAATTCTTTTTTCGATTCTCTGTAGGTCAGGGATGAGAAATTGTAAGAAAATGATTCAACTTTTAACCTTTACTGTCTCATAGACGTAGGTTAAAAACGGCCTCCCTTTCACCCCTTACAGCCGTCCCTGTCCTCCAAAATGTATTTAAGAATTTTGAAATGTGTTCAAAACTGACTCCAATTTGGGGAGTGGCCGTACACCGAGAAAGATGGCAGCAAACTAAGGTCACAAAGTTAATAAACAATTTTAATGCTGGCGCAGAGGCAATAGTGTATGGTCCAATCCTGAATGTCTTATGGCAAATAGCTACGTAAATTCTTTTTTCGATTCTCTGTAGGTCATGGATGAGAAATTGTAATAAAATGATTCAACTTTTAACCTTTACTGTCTCATAGACGTAGGTTAAAAACGGCCTCCCTTTCACCCCTTACAGCCGTCCCTGTCCTCCAAAATGTATTTAAGAATTTTGAAATGTGTTCAAAACTGACTCCAATTTGGGGAGTGGCCGTACACCGAGAAAGAGAAATTGTAAGAATATGATTAAACTTTTAACCTTTACTGTCTCATAGACGTAGGTTAAAAACGGCCTCCCTTTCACCCCTTACAGCCGTCCCTATCCTCCAAAATGTATTTAAGAATTTTGAAATGTGTTCAAAACTGACTCCAATTTGGGGAGTGGCAGTACACCGAGAAAGATGGCAGCAAACTAAGGTCACAAAGTTAATAAACAATTTTAATGCTGGAGCAGAGGCAATAGTGTATGGTCCAATCCTGAATGTCTTACGGCAAATAGCTACGTAAATTCTTTTTTCGATTCTCTGTAGGTCAGGGATGAGAAATTGTAAGAAAATGATTCAACTTTTAACCTTTACTGTCTCATAGACGTAGGTTAAAAACGGCCTCCCTTTCACCCCTTACAGCCGTCCCTGTCCTCCAAAATGTATTTAAGAATTTTGAAATGTGTTCAAAACTGACTCCAATTTGGGGAGTGGCCGTACACCGAGAAAGATGGCAGCAAACTAAGGTCACAAAGTTAATAAACAATTTTAATGCTGGCGCAGAGGCAATAGTGTATGGTCCAATCCTGAATGTCTTGTGGCAAATAGCTACGTAAATTCTTTTTTCGATTCTCTGTAGGTCAGGGATGAGAAATTGTCATAAAATGATTCAACTTTTAACCTTTACTGTCTCATAGACGTAGGTTAAAAACGGCCTCCCTTTCACCCCTTACAGCCGTCCCTGTCCTCCAAAATGTATTTAAGAATTTTGAAATGTGTTCAAAACTGACTCCAATTTGGGGAGTGGCAGTACACCGAGAAAGAGAAATTGTAAGAAAATTATTCAACTTTTAACCTTTACTGTCTCATAGACGTAGGTTAAAAACGGCTTCCCTTTTACCCCTTACAGCCGTCCCTGTCCTCCAAAATGTATTTAAGAATTTTAAAATGTGTTCAAAACTGACTCCAATTTGGGGAGTGGCCGTACACCGAGAAAGAGAAATTGTAAGAAAATGATTCAACTTTTAACCTTTACTGTCTCATAGACGTAGGTTAAAAACGGCCTCCCTTTCACCCCTTACAGCAGTCCCTGTCCTCCAAAATGTATTTAAGAATTTTGAAATGTGTTCAAAACTGACTCCAATTTGGGGAGTGGCAGTACACCGAGAAAGAGAAATTGTAAGAAAATGATTCAACTCTTAACCTTTACTGTCTCATAGACGTAGGTTAAAACCGGCCTCCCTTTCACCCCTTACAGCCGTCCCTGTCCTCCAAAATGTATTTAAGAATTTTGAAATGTGTTCAAAACTGACTCCAATTTGGGGAGTGGCAGTACACCGAGAAAGAGAAATTGTAAGAAAATGATTCAACTTTTAACCTTTACTGTCTCATAGACGTAGGTTAAAAACGGCCTCCCTTTCACACCTTACAGCCGTCCCTGTCCTCCAAAATGTATTTAAGAATTTTGAAATGTGTTCAAAACTGACTCCAATTTGGGGAGTGGCAGTACACCGAGAAAGAGAAATTGTAAGAAAATGATTCAACTCTTAACCTTTACTGTCTCATAGACGTAGGTTAAAAACGGCCTCCCTTTCACCCCTTACAGCCGTCCCTGTCCTCCAAAATGTATTTAAGAATTTTGAAATGTGTTCAAAACTGACTCCAATTTGGGGAGTGGCAGTACACCGAGAAAGAGAAATTGTAAGAAAATGATTCAACTTTTAACCTTTACTGTCTCATAGACGTAGGTTAAAAACGGCCTCCCTTTCACCCCTTACAGCCGTCCCTGTCCTCCAAAATGTATTTAAGAATTTTGAAATGTGTTCAAAACTGACTCCAATTTGGGGAGTGGCCGTACACCGAGAAAGAGAAATTGTAAGAATATGATTAAACTTTTAACCTTTACTGTCTCATAGACGTAGGTTAAAAACGGCCTCCCTTTCACCCCTTACAGCCGTCCCTATCCTCCAAAATGTATTTAAGAATTTTGAAATGTGTTCAAAACTGACTCCAATTTGGGGAGTGGCCATACACCGAGAAAGATTGCAGCAAACTAAGGTCACAAAGTTAATAAACAATTTTAATGCTGGCGCAGAGGCAATAGTGTATGTTCCAATCCTGAATGTCTTATGGCAAATAGCTACGTAAATTCTTTTTTCGATTCTCTGTAGGTCAGGGATGAGAAATTGTAAGAAAATGATTCAACTTTTAACCTTTACTGTCTCATAGACGTAGGTTAAAAACGGCCTCCCTTTCACCCCTTACAGCCGTCCCTGTCCTCCAAAATGTATTTAAGAATTTTGAAATGTGTTCAAAACTGACTCCAATTTGGGGAGTGGCCGTACACCGAGAAAGATGGCAGCAAACTAAGGTCACAAAGTTATTAAACAATTTTAATGCTGGAGCAGAGGCAATAGTGTATGGTCCAATCCTGAATGTCTTACGGCAAATAGCTACGTAAATTCTTTTTTCGATTCTCTGTAGGTCAGGGATGAGAAATTGTAAGAAAATGATTCAACTTTTAACCTTTACTGTCTCATAGACGTAGGTTAAAAACGGCCTCCCTTTCACCCCTTACAGCCGTCCCTGTCCTCCAAAATGTATTTAAGAATTTTGAAATGTGTTCAAAACTGACTCCAATTTGGGGAGTGGCCGTACACCGAGAAAGAGAAATTGTAGGAATATGATTAAACTTTTAACCTTTACTGTCTCATAGACGTAGGTTAAAAACGGCCTCCCTTTCACCCCTTACAGCCGTCCCTATCCTCCAAAATGTATTTAAGAATTTTGAAATGTGTTCAAAACTGACTCCAATTTGGGGAGTGGCAGTACACCGAGAAAGATGGCAGCAAACTAAGGTCACAAAGTTAATAAACAATTTTAATGCTGGAGCAGAGGCAATAGTGTATGGTCCAATCCTGAATGTCTTACGGCAAATAGCTACGTAAATTCTTTTTTCGATTCTCTGTAGGTCAGGGATGAGAAATTGTAAGAAAATGATTCAACTTTTAACCTTTACTGTCTCATAGACGTAGGTTAAAAACGGCCTCCCTTTCACCCCTTACAGCCGTCCCTGTCCTCCAAAATGTATTTAAGAATTTTGAAATGTGTTCAAAACTGACTCCAATTTGGGGAGTGGCCGTACACCGAGAAAGATGGCAGCAAACTAAGGTCACAAAGTTAATAAACAATTTTAATGCTGGCGCAGAGGCAATAGTGTATGGTCCAATCCTGAATGTCTTGTGGCAAATAGCTACGTAAATTCTTTTTTCGATTCTCTGTAGGTCAGGGATGAGAAATTGTCATAAAATGATTCAACTTTTAACCTTTACTGTCTCATAGACGTAGGTTAAAAACGGCCTCCCTTTCACCCCTTACAGCCGTCCCTGTCCTCCAAAATGTATTTAAGAATTTTGAAATGTGTTCAAAACTGACTCCAATTTGGGGAGTGGCCGTACACCGAGAAAGAGAAATTGTAAGAATATGATTAAACTTTTAACCTTTACTGTCTCATAGACGTAGGTTAAAAACGGCCTCCCTTTCACCCCTTACAGCCGTCCCTATCCTCCAAAATGTATTTAAGAATTTTGAAATGTGTTCAAAACTGACTCCAATTTGGGGAGTGGCCATACACCGAGAAAGATGGCAGCAAACTAAGGTCACAAAGTTAATAAACAATTTTAATGCTGGCGCAGAGGCAATAGTGTATGGTCCAATCCTGAATGTCTTATGGCAAATAGCTACGTAAATTCTTTTTTCGATTCTCTGTAGGTCAGGGATGAGAAATTGTAATAAAATGATTCAACTTTTAACCTTTACTGTCTCATAGACGTAGGTTAAAAACGGCCTCCCTTTCACCCCTTACAGCCGTCCCTGTCCTCCAAAATGTATTTAAGAATTTTGAAATGTGTTCAAAACTGACTCCAATTTGGGGAGTGGCCGTACACCGAGAAAGATGGCAGCAAACTAAGGTCACAAAGTAATTAAACAATTTTATTGCTGGAGCAGAGGCAATAGTGTATGGTCCAATCCTGAATGTCTTACGGCAAATAGCTACGTAAATTCTTTTTTCGATTCTCTGTAGGACAGGGATGAGAAATTGTAAGAAAATGATTCAACTTTTAACCTTTACTGTCTCATAGACGTAGGTTAAAAACGGCCTCCCTTTCACCCCTTACAGCCGTCCCTGTCCTCCAAAATGTATTTAAGAATTTTGAAATAAGTTCAAAACTGACTCCAATTTGGGGAGTGGCAGTACACCGAGAAAGAGAAATTGTAAGAAAATTATTCAACTTTTAACCTTTACTGTCTCATAGACGTAGGTTAAAAACGGCCTCCCTTTCACCCCTTACAGCCGTCCCTCTCCTCCAAAATGTATTTAAGAATTTTGAAATGTGTTCAAAACTGACTCCAATTTGGGGAGTGGCCGTACACCGAGAAAGAGAAATTGTAAGAAAATGATTCAACTTTTAACCTTTACTGTCTCATAGACGTAGGTTAAAAACGGCCTCCCTTTCACCCCTTACAGCCGTCCCTGTCCTCCAAAATGTATTGAAGAATTTTGAAATGTGTTCAAAACTGACTCCAATTTGGGGAGTGGCAGTACACCGAGAAAGAGAAATTGTAAGAAAATGATTCAACTCTTAACCTTTACTGTCTCATAGACGTAGGTTAAAAACGGCCTCCCTTTCACCCCTTACAGCCGTCCCTGTCCTCCAAAATGTATTTAAGAATTTTGAAATGTGTTCAAAACTGACTCCAATTTGGGGAGTGGCAGTACACCGAGAAAGAGAAATTGTAAGAAAATGATTCAACTTTTAACCTTTACTGTCTCATAGACGTAGGTTAAAAACGGCCTCCCTTTCACCCCTTACAGCCGTCCCTGTCCTCCAAAATGTATTTAAGAATTTTGAAATGTGTTCAAAACTTACTCCAATTTGGGGAGTGGCCATACACCGAGAAAGATGGCAGCAAACTAAGGTCACAAAGTTAATAAACAATTTTAATGCTGGAGCAGAAGCAATAGTGTATGGTCCAATCCTGAATCTCTTACGGCAAATAGCTACGTAAATTCTTTTTTCGATTCTCTGTAGGTCAGGGATGAGAAATTGTAAGAAAATGATTCAACTTTTAACCTTTACTGTCTCATAGACGTAGGTTAAAAACGGCCTCCCTTTCACCCCTTACAGCCGTCCCTGTCCTCCAAAATGTATTTAAGAATTTTGAAATGTGTTCAAAACTGACTCCAATTTGGGGAGTGGCCGTACACCGAGAAAGATGGCAGCAAACTAAGGTCACAAAGTTAATAAAAAATGTTAATGCTGGAGCAGAGGCAATAGTGTATGGTCCAATCCTGAATGTCTTATGGCAAATAGCTACGTAAATTCTTTTTTCGATTCTCTGTAGGTCAGGGATGAGAAATTGTAAGAAAATGATTCAACTTTTAACCTTTACTGTCTCATAGACGTAGGTTAAAAACGGCCTCCCTTTCACCCCTTACAGCCGTCCCTGTCCTCCAAAATGTATTTAAGAATTTTGAAATGTGTTCAAAACTGACTCCAATTTGGGGAGTGGCCGTACACCGAGAAAGATGGCAGCAAACTAAGGTCACAAAGTTAATAAACAATTTTAATGCTGGCGCAGAGGCAATAGTGTATGGTCCAATCCTGAATGTCTTATGGCAAATAGCTACGTAAATTCTTTTTTCGATTCTCTGTAGGTCATGGATGAGAAATTGTAATAAAATGATTCAACTTTTAACCTTTACTGTCTCATAGACGTAGGTTAAAAACGGCCTCCCTTTCACCCCTTACAGCCGTCCCTGTCCTCCAAAATGTATTTAAGAATTTTGAAATGTGTTCAAAACTGACTCCAATTTGGGGAGTGGCCGTACACCGAGAAAGATGGCAGCAAACTAAGGTCACAAAGTTATTAAACAATTTTAATGCTGGAGCAGAGGCAATAGTGTATGGTCCAATCCTGAATGTCTTATGGCAAATAGCTACGTAAATTCTTTTTTCGATTCTCTGTAGGTCAGGGATGAGAAATTGTAAGAAAATGATTAAACTTTTAACCTTTACTGTCTCATAGACGTAGGTTAAAAACGGCCTCCCTTTCACCCCTTACAGCCGTCCCTGTTCTCCAAAATGTATTTAAGAATTTTGAAATGTGTTCAAAACTGACTCCAATTTGGGGAGTGGCCGTACACCGAGAAAGAGAAATTGTAAGAAAATGATTCAACTTTTAACCTTTACTGTCTCATAGACGTAGGTTAAAAACGGCCTCCCTTTCACCCCTTACAGCCGTCCCTATCCTCCAAAATGTATTTAAGAATTTTGAAATGTGTTCAAAACTGACTCCAATTTGGGGAGTGGCCGTACACCGAGAAAGATGGCAGCAAACTAAGGTCACAAAGTTAATAAACAATTTTAATGCTGGCGCAGAGGCAATAGTGTATGGTCCAATCCTGAATGTCTTACGGCAAATAGCTACGTAAATTCTTTTTTCGATTCTCTGTAGGTCAGGGATGAGAAATTGTAAGAAAATGATTCAACTTTTAACCTTTACTGTCTCATAGACGTAGGTTAAAAACGGCCTCCCTTTCACCCCTTACAGCCGTCCCTGTCCTCCAAAATGTATTTAAGAATTTTGAAATGTGTTCAAAACTGACTCCAATTTGGGGAGTGGCCGTACACCGAGAAAGAGAAATTGTAAGAAAATGATTCAACTTTTAACCTTTACTGTTTCATAGACGTAGGTTAAAAACGGCCTCCCTTTCACCCCTTACAGCCGTCCCTGTCCTCCAAAATGTATTTAAGAAGTTTGAAATGTGTTCAAAACTGACTCCAATTTGGGGAGTGGCAGTACACCGAGAAAGAGAAATTGTAAGAAAATTATTCAACTTTTAACCTTTACTGTCTCATAGACGTAGGTTAAAAACGGCCTCCCTTTCACCCCTTACAGCCATCCCTGTCCTCCAAAATGTATTTAAGAATTTTGAAATGTGTTCAAAACGGACTCCAATTTGGGGAGTGGCCATACACCGAGAAAGATGGCAGCAAACTAAGGTCACAAAGTTAATAAACAATTTTAATGCTGGAGCAGAGGCAATAGTGTATGGTCCAATCCTGAATCTCTTACGGCAAATAGCTACGCAAATTCTTTTTTCGATTCTCTGTAGGTCAGGGATGAGAAATTGTAAGAAAATGATTCAACTTTTAACCTTTACTGTCTCATAGACGTAGGTTAAAAACGGCCTCCCTTTCACCCCTTACAGCCGTCCCTGTCCTCCAAAATGTATTTAAGAATTTTGAAATGTGTTCAAAACTGACTCCAATTTGGGGAGTGGCCGTACACCGAGAAAGAGAAATTGTAAGAATATGATTAAACTTTTAACCTTTACTGTCTCATAGACGTAGGTTAAAAACGGCCTCCCTTTCACCCCTTACAGCCGTCCCTATCCTCCAAAATGTATTTAAGAATTTTGAAATGTGTTCAAAACTGACTCCAATTTGGGGAGTGGCCGTACACCGAGAAAGATGGCAGCAAACTAAGGTCACAAAGTTAATAAACAATTTTAATGCTGGAGCAGAGGCAATAGTGTATGGTCCAATCCTGAATGTCTTACGGCAAATAGCTACGTAAATTCTTTTTTCGATTCTCTGTAGGTCAGGGATGAGAAATTGTAATAAAATGATTCAACTTTTAACATTTACTGTCTCATAGACGTAGGTTGAAAACGGCCTCCCTTTCACCCCTTACAGCCATCCCTGTCCTCCAAAATGTATTTAAGAATTTTGAAATGTGTTCAAAACTGACTCCAATTTGGGGAGTGGCCGTACACCGAGAAAGATGGCAGCAAACTAAGGTCACAAAGTAATTAAACAATTTTAATGCTGGAGCAGAGGCAATAGTGTATGGTCCAATCCTGAATGTCTTACGGCAAATAGCTACGTAAATTCTTTTTTCGATTCTCTGTAGGTCAGGGATGAGAAATTGTAAGAAAATGATTCAACTTTTAACCTTTACTGTCTCATAGACGTAGGTTAAAAACGGCCTCCCTTTCACCCCTTACAGCCGTCCCTGTCCTCCAAAATGTATTTAAGAATTTTGAAATGTGTTCAAAACTGACTCCAATTTGGGGAGTGGCAGTACACCGAGAAAGAGAAATTGTAAGAAAATTATTCAACTTTTAACCTTTACTCTCTCATAGACGTAGGTTAAAAACGGCTTCCCTTTCACCCCTTACAGCCGTCCCTGTCCTCCAAAATGTATTTAAGAATTTTGAAATGTGTTCAAAACTGACTCCAATTTGGGGAGTGGCCGTACACCGAGAAAGAGAAATTGTAAGAAAATGATTCAACTTTTAACCTTTACTGTCTCATAGACGTAGGTTAAAAACGGCCTCCCTTTCACCCCTTACAGCCGTCCCTGTCCTCCAAAATGTATTTAAGAATTTTGAAATGTGTTCAAAACTGACTCCAATTTGGGGAGTGGCAGTACACCGAGAAAGAGAAATTGTAAGAAAATGATTCAACTCTTAACCTTTACTGTCTCATAGACGTAGGTTAAAAACGGCCTCCCTTTCACCCCTTACAGCCGTCCCTGTCCTCCAAAATGTATTTAAGAATTTTGAAATGTGTTCAAAACTGACTCCAATTTGGGGAGTGGCAGTACACCGAGAAAGAGAAATTGTAAGAAAATGATTCAACTTTTAACCTTTACTGTCTCATAGACGTAGGTTAAAAACGGCCTCCCTTTCACCCCTTACAGCCGTCCCTGTCCTCCAAAATGTATTTAAGAATTTTGAAATGTGTTCAAAACTGACTCCAATTTGGGGAGTGGCAGTACACCGAGAAAGAGAAATTGTAAGAAAATGATTCAACTCTTAACCTTTACTGTCTCATAGATGTAGGTTAAAAACGGCCTCCCTTTCACCCCTTACAGCCGTCCCTGTCCTCCAAAATGTATTTAAGAATTTTGAAATGTGTTCAAAACTGACTCCAATTTGGGGAGTGGCAGTACACCGAGAAAGAGAAATTGTAAGAAAATTATTCAACTTTTAACCTTTACTGTCTCATAGACGTAGGTTAAAAACGGCTTCCCTTTCACCCCTTACAGTCGTCCCTGTCCTCCAAAATGTATTTAAGAATTTTGAAATGTGTTCAAAACTGACTCCAATTTGGGGAGTGGCCGTACACCGAGAAAGAGAAATTGTAAGAAAATGATTCAACTTTTAACCTTTACTGTCTCATAGACGTAGGTTAAAAACGGCCTCCCTTTCACCCCTTACAGCCGTCCCTGTCCTCCAAAATGTATTTAAGAATTTTGAAATGTGTTCAAAACTGACTCCAATTTGGGGAGTGGCAGTACACCGAGAAAGAGAAATTGTAAGAAAATGATTCAACTCTTAACCTTTACTGTCTCATAGACGTAGGTTAAAAACGGCCTCCCTTTCACCCCTTACAGCCGTCCCTGTCCTCCAAAATGTATTTAAGAATTTTGAAATGTGTTCAAAACTGACTCCAATTTGGGGAGTGGCAGTACACCGAGAAAGAGAAATTGTAAGAAAATGATTCAACTTTTAACCTTTACTGTCTCATAGACGTAGGTTAAAAACGGCCTCCCTTTCACCCCTTACAGCCGTCCCTGTCCTCCAAAATGTATTTAAGAATTTTGAAATGTGTTCAAAACTGACTCCAATTTGGGGAGTGGCAGTACACCGAGAAAGAGAAATTGTAAGAAAATGATTCAACTCTTAACCTTTACTGTCTCATAGACGTAGGTTAAAAACGGCCTCCCTTTCACCCCTTACAGCCGTCCCTGTCCTCCAAAATGTATTTAAGAATTTTGAAATGTGTTCAAAACTGACTCCAATTTGGGGAGTGGCAGTACACCGAGAAAGAGAAATTGTAAGAAAATGATTCAACTTTTAACCTTTACTGTCTCATAGACGTAGGTTAAAAACGGCCTCCCTTTCACCCCTTATAGCCGTCCCTGTCCTCCAAAATGTATTTAAGAATTTTGAAATGTGTTCAAAACTGACTCCAATTTGGGGAGTGGCAGTACACCGAGAAAGAGAAATTGTAAGAAAATGATTCAACTTTTAACCTTTACTGTCTCATAGACGTAGGTTAAAAACGGCCTCCCTTTCACCCCTTACAGCCGTCCCTATCCTCCAAAATGTATTTAAGAATTTTGAAATGTGTTCAAAACTGACTCCAATTTGGGGAGTGGCCATACACCGAGAAAGATGGCAGCAAAGTAAGGTCACAAAGTTAATAAACAATTTTAATGCTGACGCACAGGCAATAGTGTATGTTCCAATCCTGAATGTCTTATGGCAAATAGCTACGTAAATTCTTTTTTCGATTCTCTGTAGGTCAGGGATGAGAAATTGTAATAAAATGATTCAACTTTTAACCTTTACTGTCTCATAGACGTAGGTTAAAAACGGCCTCCCTTTCACCCCTTACAGCCGTCCCTGTCCTCCAAAATGTATTTAAGAATTTTGAAATGTGTTCAAAACTGACTCCAATTTGGGGAGTGGCAGTACACCGAGAAAGAGAAATTGTAAGAAAATTATTCAACTTTTAACCTTTACTGTCTCATAGACGTAGGTTAAAAACGGCTTCCCTTTCACCCCTTACAGCCGTCCCTGTCCTCCAAAATGTATTTAAGAATTTTGAAATGTGTTCAAAACTGACTCCAATTTGGGGAGTGGCAGTACACCGAGAAAGAGAAATTGTAAGAAAATGATTCAACTTTTAACCTTTACTGTCTCATAGACGTAGGTTAAAAACGGCCTCCCTTTCACCCCTTACAGCCGTCCCTGTCCTCCAAAATGTATTTAAGAATTTTGAAATGTGTTCAAAACTGACTCCAATTTGGGGAGTGGCAGTACACCGAGAAAGAGAAATTGTAAGAAAATTATTCAACTTTTAACCTTTACTGTCTCATAGACGTAGGTTAAAAACGGCTTCCCTTTCACCCCTTACAGCCGTCCCTGTCCTCCAAAATGTATTTAAGAATTTTAAAATGTGTTCAAAACTGACTCCAATTTGGGGAGTGGCAGTACACCGAGAAAGAGAAATTGTAAGAAAATGATTCAACTCTTAACCTTTACTGTCTCATAGACGTAGGTTAAAACCGGCCTCCCTTTCACCCCTTACAGCCGTCCCTGTCCTCCAAAATGTATTTAAGAATTTTGAAATGTGTTCAAAACTGACTCCAATTTGGGGAGTGGCAGTACACCGAGAAAGAGAAATTGTAAGAAAATGATTCAACTTTTAACCTTTACTGTCTCATAGACGTAGGTTAAAAACGGCCTCCCTTTCACACCTTACAGCCGTCCCTGTCCTCCAAAATGTATTTAAGAATTTTGAAATGTGTTCAAAACTGACTCCAATTTGGGGAGTGGCAGTACACCGAGAAAGAGAAATTGTAAGAAAATGATTCAACTCTTAACCTTTACTGTCTCATAGACGTAGGTTAAAAACGGCCTCCCTTTCACCCCTTACAGCCGTCCCTGTCCTCCAAAATGTATTTAAGAATTTTGAAATGTGTTCAAAACTGACTCCAATTTGGGGAGTGGCAGTACACCGAGAAAGAGAAATTGTAAGAAAATGATTCAACTTTTAACCTTTACTGTCTCATAGACGTAGGTTAAAAACGGCCTCCCTTTCACCCCTTACAGCCGTCCCTGTCCTCCAAAATGTATTTAAGAATTTTGAAATGTGTTCAAAACTGACTCCAATTTGGGGAGTGGCCGTACACCGAGAAAGAGAAATTGTAAGAATATGATTAAACTTTTAACCTTTACTGTCTCATAGACGTAGGTTAAAAACGGCCTCCCTTTCACCCCTTACAGCCGTCCCTATCCTCCAAAATGTATTTAAGAATTTTGAAATGTGTTCAAAACTGACTCCAATTTGGGGAGTGGCCATACACCGAGAAAGATTGCAGCAAACTAAGGTCACAAAGTTAATAAACAATTTTAATGCTGGCGCAGAGGCAATAGTGTATGTTCCAATCCTGAATGTCTTATGGCAAATAGCTACGTAAATTCTTTTTTCGATTCTCTGTAGGTCAGGGATGAGAAATTGTAAGAAAATGATTCAACTTTTAACCTTTACTGTCTCATAGACGTAGGTTAAAAACGGCCTCCCTTTCACCCCTTACAGCCGTCCCTGTCCTCCAAAATGTATTTAAGAATTTTGAAATGTGTTCAAAACTGACTCCAATTTGGGGAGTGGCCGTACACCGAGAAAGATGGCAGCAAACTAAGGTCACAAAGTTATTAAACAATTTTAATGCTGGAGCAGAGGCAATAGTGTATGGTCCAATCCTGAATGTCTTACGGCAAATAGCTACGTAAATTCTTTTTTCGATTCTCTGTAGGTCAGGGATGAGAAATTGTAAGAAAATGATTCAACTTTTAACCTTTACTGTCTCATAGACGTAGGTTAAAAACGGCCTCCCTTTCACCCCTTACAGCCGTCCCTGTCCTCCAAAATGTATTTAAGAATTTTGAAATGTGTTCAAAACTGACTCCAATTTGGGGAGTGGCCGTACACCGAGAAAGAGAAATTGTAAGAATATGATTAAACTTTTAACCTTTACTGTCTCATAGACGTAGGTTAAAAACGGCCTCCCTTTCACCCCTTACAGCCGTCCCTATCCTCCAAAATGTATTTAAGAATTTTGAAATGTGTTCAAAACTGACTCCAATTTGGGGAGTGGCAGTACACCGAGAAAGATGGCAGCAAACTAAGGTCACAAAGTTAATAAACAATTTTAATGCTGGAGCAGAGGCAATAGTGTATGGTCCAATCCTGAATGTCTTACGGCAAATAGCTACGTAAATTCTTTTTTCGATTCTCTGTAGGTCAGGGATGAGAAATTGTAAGAAAATGATTCAACTTTTAACCTTTACTGTCTCATAGACGTAGGTTAAAAACGGCCTCCCTTTCACCCCTTACAGCCGTCCCTGTCCTCCAAAATGTATTTAAGAATTTTGAAATGTGTTCAAAACTGACTCCAATTTGGGGAGTGGCCGTACACCGAGAAAGATGGCAGCAAACTAAGGTCACAAAGTTAATAAACAATTTTAATGCTGGCGCAGAGGCAATAGTGTATGGTCCAATCCTGAATGTCTTGTGGCAAATAGCTACGTAAATTCTTTTTTCGATTCTCTGTAGGTCAGGGATGAGAAATTGTCATAAAATGATTCAACTTTTAACCTTTACTGTCTCATAGACGTAGGTTAAAAACGGCCTCCCTTTCACCCCTTACAGCCGTCCCTGTCCTCCAAAATGTATTTAAGAATTTTGAAATGTGTTCAAAACTGACTCCAATTTGGGGAGTGGCCGTACACCGAGAAAGAGAAATTGTAAGAATATGATTAAACTTTTAACCTTTACTGTCTCATAGACGTAGGTTAAAAACGGCCTCCCTTTCACCCCTTACAGCCGTCCCTATCCTCCAAAATGTATTTAAGAATTTTGAAATGTGTTCAAAACTGACTCCAATTTGGGGAGTGGCCATACACCGAGAAAGATGGCAGCAAACTAAGGTCACAAAGTTAATAAACAATTTTAATGCTGGCGCAGAGGCAATAGTGTATGGTCCAATCCTGAATGTCTTATGGCAAATAGCTACGTAAATTCTTTTTTCGATTCTCTGTAGGTCAGGGATGAGAAATTGTAATAAAATGATTCAACTTTTAACCTTTACTGTCTCATAGACGTAGGTTAAAAACGGCCTCCCTTTCACCCCTTACAGCCGTCCCTGTCCTCCAAAATGTATTTAAGAATTTTGAAATGTGTTCAAAACTGACTCCAATTTGGGGAGTGGCCGTACACCGAGAAAGATGGCAGCAAACTAAGGTCACAAAGTAATTAAACAATTTTATTGCTGGAGCAGAGGCAATAGTGTATGGTCCAATCCTGAATGTCTTACGGCAAATAGCTACGTAAATTCTTTTTTCGATTCTCTGTAGGACAGGGATGAGAAATTGTAAGAAAATGATTCAACTTTTAACCTTTACTGTCTCATAGACGTAGGTTAAAAACGGCCTCCCTTTCACCCCTTACAGCCGTCCCTGTCCTCCAAAATGTATTTAAGAATTTTGAAATAAGTTCAAAACTGACTCCAATTTGGGGAGTGGCAGTACACCGAGAAAGAGAAATTGTAAGAAAATTATTCAACTTTTAACCTTTACTGTCTCATAGACGTAGGTTAAAAACGGCCTCCCTTTCACCCCTTACAGCCGTCCCTCTCCTCCAAAATGTATTTAAGAATTTTGAAATGTGTTCAAAACTGACTCCAATTTGGGGAGTGGCCGTACACCGAGAAAGAGAAATTGTAAGAAAATGATTCAACTTTTAACCTTTACTGTCTCATAGACGTAGGTTAAAAACGGCCTCCCTTTCACCCCTTACAGCCGTCCCTGTCCTCCAAAATGTATTGAAGAATTTTGAAATGTGTTCAAAACTGACTCCAATTTGGGGAGTGGCAGTACACCGAGAAAGAGAAATTGTAAGAAAATGATTCAACTCTTAACCTTTACTGTCTCATAGACGTAGGTTAAAAACGGCCTCCCTTTCACCCCTTACAGCCGTCCCTGTCCTCCAAAATGTATTTAAGAATTTTGAAATGTGTTCAAAACTGACTCCAATTTGGGGAGTGGCAGTACACCGAGAAAGAGAAATTGTAAGAAAATGATTCAACTTTTAACCTTTACTGTCTCATAGACGTAGGTTAAAAACGGCCTCCCTTTCACCCCTTACAGCCGTCCCTGTCCTCCAAAATGTATTTAAGAATTTTGAAATGTGTTCAAAACTTACTCCAATTTGGGGAGTGGCCATACACCGAGAAAGATGGCAGCAAACTAAGGTCACAAAGTTAATAAACAATTTTAATGCTGGAGCAGAAGCAATAGTGTATGGTCCAATCCTGAATCTCTTACGGCAAATAGCTACGTAAATTCTTTTTTCGATTCTCTGTAGGTCAGGGATGAGAAATTGTAAGAAAATGATTCAACTTTTAACCTTTACTGTCTCATAGACGTAGGTTAAAAACGGCCTCCCTTTCACCCCTTACAGCCGTCCCTGTCCTCCAAAATGTATTTAAGAATTTTGAAATGTGTTCAAAACTGACTCCAATTTGGGGAGTGGCCGTACACCGAGAAAGATGGCAGCAAACTAAGGTCACAAAGTTAATAAAAAATGTTAATGCTGGAGCAGAGGCAATAGTGTATGGTCCAATCCTGAATGTCTTACGGCAAATAGCTACGTAAATTCTTTTTTCGATTCTCTGTAGGTCAGGGATGAGAAATTGTAAGAAAATGATTCAACTTTTAACCTTTACTGTCTCATAGACGTAGGTTAAAAACGGCCTCCCTTTCACCCCTTACAGCCGTCCCTGTCCTCCAAAATGTATTTAAGAATTTTGAAATGTGTTCAAAACTGACTCCAATTTGGGGAGTGGCCGTACACCGAGAAAGATGGCAGCAAACTAAGGTCACAAAGTTAATAAACAATTTTAATGCTGGCGCAGAGGCAATAGTGTATGGTCCAATCCTGAATGTCTTATGGCAAATAGCTACGTAAATTCTTTTTTCGATTCTCTGTAGGTCATGGATGAGAAATTGTAATAAAATGATTCAACTTTTAACCTTTACTGTCTCATAGACGTAGGTTAAAAACGGCCTCCCTTTCACCCCTTACAGCCGTCCCTGTCCTCCAAAATGTATTTAAGAATTTTGAAATGTGTTCAAAACTGACTCCAATTTGGGGAGTGGCCGTACACCGAGAAAGATGGCAGCAAACTAAGGTCACAAAGTTATTAAACAATTTTAATGCTGGAGCAGAGGCAATAGTGTATGGTCCAATCCTGAATGTCTTATGGCAAATAGCTACGTAAATTCTTTTTTCGATTCTCTGTAGGTCAGGGATGAGAAATTGTAAGAAAATGATTCAACTTTTAACCTTTACTGTCTCATAGACGTAGGTTAAAAACGGCCTCCCTTTCACCCCTTACAGCCGTCCCTGTTCTCCAAAATGTATTTAAGAATTTTGAAATGTGTTCAAAACTGACTCCAATTTGGGGAGTGGCCGTACACCGAGAAAGAGAAATTGTAAGAAAATGATTCAACTTTTAACCTTTACTGTCTCATAGACGTAGGTTAAAAACGGCCTCCCTTTCACCCCTTACAGCCGTCCCTATCCTCCAAAATGTATTTAAGAATTTTGAAATGTGTTCAAAACTGACTCCAATTTGGGGAGTGGCCGTACACCGAGAAAGATGGCAGCAAACTAAGGTCACAAAGTTAATAAACAATTTTAATGCTGGCGCAGAGGCAATAGTGTATGGTCCAATCCTGAATGTCTTACGGCAAATAGCTACGTAAATTCTTTTTTCGATTCTCTGTAGGTCAGGGATGAGAAATTGTAAGAAAATGATTCAACTTTTAACCTTTACTGTCTCATAGACGTAGGTTAAAAACGGCCTCCCTTTCACCCCTTACAGCCGTCCCTGTCCTCCAAAATGTATTTAAGAATTTTGAAATGTGTTCAAAACTGACTCTAATTTGGGGAGTGGCCGTACACCGAGAAAGAGAAATTGTAAGAAAATGATTCAACTTTTAACCTTTACTGTTTCATAGACGTAGGTTAAAAACGGCCTCCCTTTCCCCCTTACAGCCGTCCCTGTAATCCAAAATGTATTTAAGAAGTTTGAAATGTGTTCAAAACTGACTCCAATTTGGGGAGTGGCAGTACACCGAGAAAGAGAAATTGTAAGAAAATTATTCAAC
The DNA here is from genome assembly GCF_964261635.1 of Lissotriton helveticus. Taxonomy (NCBI): domain Eukaryota; kingdom Metazoa; phylum Chordata; class Amphibia; order Caudata; family Salamandridae; genus Lissotriton; species Lissotriton helveticus. Next base: position 879,436,512 of record NC_136073.1, read on the forward strand.
TTTTAACCTTTACTGTCTCATAGACGTAGGTTAAAAACGGCCTCCCTTTCACCCCTTACAGCCGTCCCTGTCCTCCAAAATGTATTTAAGAATTTTGAAATGTGTTCAAAACTGACTCCAATTTGGGGAGTGGCCATACACCGAGAAAGATGGCAGCAAACTAAGGTCACAAAGTTAATAAACAATTTTAATGCTGGAGCAGAGGCAATAGTGTATGGTCCAATCCTGAATCTCTTACGGCAAATAGCTACGCAAATTCTTTTTTCGATTCTCTGTAGGTCAGGGATGAGAAATTGTAAGAAAATGATTCAACTTTTAACCTTTACTGTCTCATAGACGTAGGTTAAAAACGGCCTCCCTTTCACCCCTTACAGCCGTCCCTGTCCTCCAAAATGTATTTAAGAATTTTGAAATGTGTTCAAAACTGACTCCAATTTGGGGAGTGGCCGTACACCGAGAAAGAGAAATTGTAAGAATATGATTAAACTTTTAACCTTTACTGTCTCATAGACGTAGGTTAAAAACGGCCTCCCTTTCACCCCTTACAGCCGTCCCTATCCTCCAAAATGTATTTAAGAATTTTGAAATGTGTTCAAAACTGACTCCAATTTGGGGAGTGGCCGTACACCGAGAAAGATGGCAGCAAACTAAGGTCACAAAGTTAATAAACAATTTTAATGCTGGAGCAGAGGCAATAGTGTATGGTCCAATCCTGAATGTCTTACGGCAAATAGCTACGTAAATTCTTTTTTCGATTCTCTGTAGGTCAGGGATGAGAAATTGTAATAAAATGATTCAACTTTTAACCTTTACTGTCTCATAGACGTAGGTTAAAAACGGCCTCCCTTTCACCCCTTACAGCCATCCCTGTCCTCCAAAATGTATTTAAGAATTTTGAAATGTGTTCAAAACTGACTCCAATTTGGGGAGTGGCCGTACACCGAGAAAGATGGCAGCAAACTAAGGTCACAAAGTAATTAAACAATTTTAATGCTGGAGCAGAGGCAATAGTGTATGGTCCAATCCTGAATGTCTTACGGCAAATAGCTACGTAAATTCTTTTTTCGATTCTCTGTAGGTCAGGGATGAGAAATTGTAAGAAAATGATTCAACTTTTAACCTTTACTGTCTCATAGACGTAGGTTAAAAACGGCCTCCCTTTCACCCCTTACAGCCGTCCCTGTCCTCCAAAATGTATTTAAGAATTTTGAAATGTGTTCAAAACTGACTCCAATTTGGGGAGTGGCAGTACACCGAGAAAGAGAAATTGTAAGAAAATTATTCAACTCTTAACCTTTACTGTCTCATAGATGTAGGTTAAAAACGGCCTCCCTTTCACCCCTTACAGCCGTCCCTGTCCTCCAAAATGTATTTAAGAATTTTGAAATGTGTTCAAAACTGACTCCAATTTGGGGAGTGGCAGTACACCGAGAAAGAGAAATTGTAAGAAAATGATTCAACTTTTAACCTTTACTGTCTCATAGACGTAGGTTAAAAACGGCCTCCCTTTCACCCCTTACAGCCGTCCCTGTCCTCCAAAATGTATTTAAGAATTTTGAAATGTGTTCAAAACTGACTCCAATTTGGGGAGTGGCAGTACACCGAGAAAGAGAAATTGTAAGAAAATTATTCAACTTTTAACCTTTACTGTCTCATAGACGTAGGTTAAAAACGGCTTCCCTTTCACCCCTTACAGTCGTCCCTGTCCTCCAAAATGTATTTAAGAATTTTGAAATGTGTTCAAAACTGACTCCAATTTGGGGAGTGGCCGTACACCGAGAAAGAGAAATTGTAAGAAAATGATTCAACTTTTAACCTTTACTGTCTCATAGACGTAGGTTAAAAACGGCCTCCCTTTCACCCCTTACAGCCGTCCCTGTCCTCCAAAATGTATTTAAGAATTTTGAAATGTGTTCAAAACTGACTCCAATTTGGGGAGTGGCAGTACACCGAGAAAGAGAAATTGTAAGAAAATGATTCAACTCTTAACCTTTACTGTCTCATAGACGTAGGTTAAAAACGGCCTCCCTTTCACCCCTTACAGCCGTCCCTGTCCTCCAAAATGTATTTAAGAATTTTGAAATGTGTTCAAAACTGACTCCAATTTGGGGAGTGGCAGTACACCGAGAAAGAGAAATTGTAAGAAAATGATTCAACTTTTAACCTTTACTGTCTCATAGACGTAGGTTAAAAACGGCCTCCCTTTCACCCCTTACAGCCGTCCCTGTCCTCCAAAATGTATTTAAGAATTTTGAAATGTGTTCAAAACTGACTCCAATTTGGGGAGTGGCAGTACACCGAGAAAGAGAAATTGTAAGAAAATGATTCAACTCTTAACCTTTACTGTCTCATAGACGTAGGTTAAAAACGGCCTCCCTTTCACCCCTTACAGCCGTCCCTGTCCTCCAAAATGTATTTAAGAATTTTGAAATGTGTTCAAAACTGACTCCAATTTGGGGAGTGGCAGTACACCGAGAAAGAGAAATTGTAAGAAAATGATTCAACTTTTAACCTTTACTGTCTCATAGACGTAGGTTAAAAACGGCCTCCCTTTCACCCCTTACAGCCGTCCCTGTCCTCCAAAATGTATTTAAGAATTTTGAAATGTGTTCAAAACTGACTCCAATTTGGGGAGTGGCCGTACACCGAGAAAGAGAAATTGTAAGAATATGATTAAACTTTTAACCTTTACTGTCTCATAGACGTAGGTTAAAAACGGCCTCCCTTTCAGCCCTTACAGCCGTCCCTATCCTCCAAAATGTATTTAAGAATTTTGAAATGTGTTCAAAACTGACTCCAATTTGGGGAGTGGCCATACACCGAGAAAGATGGCAGCAAAGTAAGGTCACAAAGTTAATAAACAATTTTAATGCTGACGCACAGGCAATAGTGTATGTTCCAATCCTGAATGTCTTATGGCAAATAGCTACGTAAATTCTTTTTTCGATTCTCTGTAGGTCAGGGATGAGAAATTGTAATAAAATGATTCAACTTTTAACCTTTACTGTCTCATAGACGTAGGTTAAAAACGGCCTCCCTTTCACCCCTTACAGCCGTCCCTGTCCTCCAAAATGTATTTAAGAATTTTGAAATGTGTTCAAAACTGACTCCAATTTGGGGAGTGGCAGTACACCGAGAAAGAGAAATTGTAAGAAAATTATTCAACTTTTAACCTTTACTGTCTCATAGACGTAGGTTAAAAACGGCTTCCCTTTCACCCCTTACAGCCGTCCCTGTCCTCCAAAATGTATTTAAGAATTTTAAAATGTGTTCAAAACTGACTCCAATTTGAGGAGTGGCCGTACACCGAGAAAGAGAAATTGTAAGAAAATGATTCAACTTTTAACCTTTACTGTCTCATAGACGTAGGTTAAAAACGGCCTCCCTTTCACCCCTTACAGCCGTCCCTGTCCTCCAAAATGTATTCAAGAATTTTGAAATGTGTTCAAAACTGACTCCAATTTGGGGAGTGGCAGTACACCGAGAAAGAGAAATTGTAAGAAAATGATTCAACTCTTAACCTTTACTGTCTCATAGACGTAGGTTAAAACCGGCCTCCCTTTCACCCCTTACAGCCGTCCCTGTCCTCCAAAATGTATTTAAGAATTTTGAAATGTGTTCAAAACTGACTCCAATTTGGGGAGTGGCAGTACACCGAGAAAGAGAAATTGTAAGAAAATGATTCAACTTTTAACCTTTACTGTCTCATAGACGTAGGTTAAAAACGGCCTCCCTTTCACACCTTACAGCCGTCCCTGTCCTCCAAAATGTATTTAAGAATTTTGAAATGTGTTCAAAACTGACTCCAATTTGGGGAGTGGCAGTACACCGAGAAAGAGAAATTGTAAGAAAATTATTCAACTCTTAACCTTTACTGTCTCATAGACGTAGGTTAAAAACGGCCTCCCTTTCACCCCTTACAGCCGTCCCTGTCCTCCAAAATGTATTTAAGAATTTTGAAATGTGTTCAAAACTGACTCCAATTTGGGGAGTGGCAGTACACCGAGAAAGAGAAATTGTAAGAAAATGATTCAACTTTTAACCTTTACTGTCTCATAGACGTAGGTTAAAAACGGCCTCCCTTTCACCCCTTACAGCCGTCCCTGTCCTCCAAAATGTATTTAAGAATTTTGAAATGTGTTCAAAACTGACTCCAATTTGGGGAGTGGCCGTACACCGAGAAAGAGAAATTGTAAGAATATGATTAAACTTTTAACCTTTACTGTCTCATAGACGTAGGTTAAAAACGGCCTCCCTTTCACCCCTTACAGCCGTCCCTATCCTCCAAAATGTATTTAAGAATTTTGAAATGTGTTCAAAACTGACTCCAATTTGGGGAGTGGCCATACACCGAGAAAGATGGCAGCAAACTAAGGTCACAAAGTTAATAAACAATTTTAATGCTGGCGCAGAGGCAATAGTGTATGTTCCAATCCTGAATGTCTTATGGCAAATAGCTACGTAAATTCTTTTTTCGATTCTCTGTAGGTCAGGGATGAGAAATTGTAATAAAATGATTCAACTTTTAACCGTTACTGTCTCATAGACGTAGGTTAAAAACGGCCTCCCTTTCACCCCTTACAGCCGTCCCTGTCCTCCAAAATGTATTTAAGAATTTTGAAATGTGTTCAAAACTGACTCCAATTTGGGGAGTGGCAGTACACCGAGAAAGAGAAATTGTAAGAAAATGATTCAACTTTTAACCTTTACTGTCTCATAGACGTAGGTTAAAAACGGCCTCCCTTTCACACCTTACAGCCGTCCCTGTCCTCCAAAATGTATTTAAGAATTTTGAAATGTGTTCAAAACTGACTCCAATTTGGGGAGTGGCAGTACACCGAGAAAGAGAAATTGTAAGAAAATGATTCAACTCTTAACCTTTACTGTCTCATAGACGTAGGTTAAAAACGGCCTCCCTTTCACCCCTTACAGCCGTCCCTGTCCTCCAAAATGTATTTAAGAATTTTGAAATGTGTTCAAAACTGACTCCAATTTGGGGAGTGGCAGTACACCGAGAAAGAGAAATTGTAAGAAAATGATTCAACTTTTAACCTTTACTGTCTCATAGACGTAGGTTAAAAACGGCCTCCCTTTCACCCCTTACAGCCGTCCCTGTCCTCCAAAATGTATTTAAGAATTTTGAAATGTGTTCAAAACTGACTCCAATTTGGGGAGTGGCCGTACACCGAGAAAGAGAAATTGTAAGAATATGATTAAACTTTTAACCTTTACTGTCTCATAGACGTAGGTTAAAAACGGCCTCCCTTTCACCCCTTACAGCCGTCCCTATCCTCCAAAATGTATTTAAGAATTTTGAAATGTGTTCAAAACTGACTCCAATTTGGGGAGTGGCCATACACCGAGAAAGATGGCAGCAAACTAAGGTCACAAAGTTAATAAACAATTTTAATGCTGGCGCAGAGGCAATAGTGTATGTTCCAATCCTGAATGTCTTATGGCAAATAGCTACGTAAATTCTTTTTTCGATTCTCTGTAGGTCAGGGATGAGAAATTGTAATAAAATGATTCAACTTTTAACCGTTACTGTCTCATAGACGTAGGTTAAAAACGGCCTCCCTTTCACCCCTTACAGCCGTCCCTGTCCTCCAAAATGTATTTAAGAATTTTGAAATGTGTTCAAAACTGACTCCAATTTGGGGAGTGGCCGTACACCGAGAAAGAGAAATTGTAAGAATATGATTAAACTTTTAACCTTTACTGTCTCATAGACGTAGGTTAAAAACGGCCTCCCTTTCACCCCTTACAGCCGTCCCTATCCTCCAAAATGTATTTAAGAATTTTGAAATTTGTTCAAAACTGACTCCAATTTGGGGAGTGGCCGTACACCGAGAAAGATGGCAGCAAACTAAGGTCACAAAGTTAATAAACAATTTTAATGCTGGAGCAGAGGCAATAGTGTATGGTCCAATCCTGAATGTCTTACGGCAAATAGCTACGTAAATTCTTTTTTCGATTCTCTGTAGGTCAGGGATGAGAAATTGTAAGAAAATGATTCAACTTTTAACCTTTACTGTCTCATAGACGTAGGTTAAAAACGGCCTCCCTTTCACCCCTTACAGCCGTCCCTGTCCTCCAAAATGTATTTAAGAATTTTGAAATGTGTTCAAAACTGACTCCAATTTGGGGAGTGGCCGTACACCGAGAAAGATGGCAGCAAACTAAGGTCACAAAGTTATTAAACAATTTTAATGCTGGAGCAGAGGCAATAGTGTATGGTCCAATCCTGAATGTCTTACGGCAAATAGCTACGTAAATTCTTTTTTCGATTCTCTGTAGGTCAGGGATGAGAAATTGTAAGAAAATGATTCAACTTTTAACCTTTACTGTCTCATAGACGTAGGTTAAAAACGGCCTCCCTTTCACCCCTTACAGCCGTCCCTGTCCTCCAAAATGTATTTAAGAATTTTGAAATGTGTTCAAAACTGACTCCAATTTGGGGAGTGGCCGTACACCGAGAAAGAGAAATTGTAAGAATATGATTAAACTTTTAACCTTTACTGTCTCATAGACGTAGGTTAAAAACGGCCTCCCTTTCACCCCTTACAGCCGTCCCTATCCTCCAAAATGTATTTAAGAATTTTGAAATGTGTTCAAAACTGACTCCAAATTGGGGAGTGGCAGTACACCGAGAAAGATGGCAGCAAACTAAGGTCACAAAGTTAATAAACAATTTTAATGCTGGAGCAGAGGCAATAGTGTATGGTCCAATCCTGAATGTCTTACGGCAAATAGCTACGTAAATTCTTTTTTTGATTCTCTGTAGGTCAGGGATGAGAAATTGTAATAAAATGATTCAACTTTTAACCTTTACTGTCTCATAGACGTAGGTTAAAAACGGCCTCCCTTTCAGCCCTTACAGCCGTCCCTATCCTCCAAAATGTATTTAAGAATTTTGAAATGTGTTCAAAACTGACTCCAATTTGGGGAGTGGCCATACACCGAGAAAGATGGCAGCAAAGTAAGGTCACAAAGTTAATAAACAATTTTAATGCTGACGCACAGGCAATAGTGTATGTTCCAATCCTGAATGTCTTATGGCAAATAGCTACGTAAATTCTTTTTTCGATTCTCTGTAGGTCAGGGATGAGAAATTGTAATAAAATGATTCAACTTTTAACCTTTACTGTCTCATAGACGTAGGTTAAAAACGGCCTCCCTTTCACCCCTTACAGCCGTCCCTGTCCTCCAAAATGTATTTAAGAATTTTGAAATGTGTTCAAAACTGACTCCAATTTGGGGAGTGGCAGTACACCGAGAAAGAGAAATTGTAAGAAAATTATTCAACTTTTAACCTTTACTGTCTCATAGACGTAGGTTAAAAACGGCTTCCCTTTCACCCCTTACAGCCGTCCCTGTCCTCCAAAATGTATTTAAGAATTTTAAAATGTGTTCAAAACTGACTCCAATTTGAGGAGTGGCCGTACACCGAGAAAGAGAAATTGTAAGAAAATGATTCAACTTTTAACCTTTACTGTCTCATAGACGTAGGTTAAAAACGGCCTCCCTTTCACCCCTTACAGCCGTCCCTGTCCTCCAAAATGTATTCAAGAATTTTGAAATGTGTTCAAAACTGACTCCAATTTGGGGAGTGGCAGTACACCGAGAAAGAGAAATTGTAAGAAAATGATTCAACTCTTAACCTTTACTGTCTCATAGACGTAGGTTAAAACCGGCCTCCCTTTCACCCCTTACAGCCGTCCCTGTCCTCCAAAATGTATTTAAGAATTTTGAAATGTGTTCAAAACTGACTCCAATTTGGGGAGTGGCAGTACACCGAGAAAGAGAAATTGTAAGAAAATGATTCAACTTTTAACCTTTACTGTCTCATAGACGTAGGTTAAAAACGGCCTCCCTTTCACACCTTACAGCCGTCCCTGTCCTCCAAAATGTATTTAAGAATTTTGAAATGTGTTCAAAACTGACTCCAATTTGGGGAGTGGCAGTACACCGAGAAAGAGAAATTGTAAGAAAATTATTCAACTCTTAACCTTTACTGTCTCATAGACGTAGGTTAAAAACGGCCTCCCTTTCACCCCTTACAGCCGTCCCTGTCCTCCAAAATGTATTTAAGAATTTTGAAATGTGTTCAAAACTGACTCCAATTTGGGGAGTGGCAGTACACCGAGAAAGAGAAATTGTAAGAAAATGATTCAACTTTTAACCTTTACTGTCTCATAGACGTAGGTTAAAAACGGCCTCCCTTTCACCCCTTACAGCCGTCCCTGTCCTCCAAAATGTATTTAAGAATTTTGAAATGTGTTCAAAACTGACTCCAATTTGGGGAGTGGCCGTACACCGAGAAAGAGAAATTGTAAGAATATGATTAAACTTTTAACCTTTACTGTCTCATAGACGTAGGTTAAAAACGGCCTCCCTTTCACCCCTTACAGCCGTCCCTATCCTCCAAAATGTATTTAAGAATTTTGAAATGTGTTCAAAACTGACTCCAATTTGGGGAGTGGCCATACACCGAGAAAGATGGCAGCAAACTAAGGTCACAAAGTTAATAAACAATTTTAATGCTGGCGCAGAGGCAATAGTGTATGTTCCAATCCTGAATGTCTTATGGCAAATAGCTACGTAAATTCTTTTTTCGATTCTCTGTAGGTCAGGGATGAGAAATTGTAATAAAATGATTCAACTTTTAACCGTTACTGTCTCATAGACGTAGGTTAAAAACGGCCTCCCTTTCACCCCTTACAGCCGTCCCTGTCCTCCAAAATGTATTTAAGAATTTTGAAATGTGTTCAAAACTGACTCCAATTTGGGGAGTGGCAGTACACCGAGAAAGAGAAATTGTAAGAAAATGATTCAACTTTTAACCTTTACTGTCTCATAGACGTAGGTTAAAAACGGCCTCCCTTTCACACCTTACAGCCGTCCCTGTCCTCCAAAATGTATTTAAGAATTTTGAAATGTGTTCAAAACTGACTCCAATTTGGGGAGTGGCAGTACACCGAGAAAGAGAAATTGTAAGAAAATGATTCAACTCTTAACCTTTACTGTCTCATAGACGTAGGTTAAAAACGGCCTCCCTTTCACCCCTTACAGCCGTCCCTGTCCTCCAAAATGTATTTAAGAATTTTGAAATATGTTCTAAACTGACTCCAATTTGGGGAGTGGCAGTACACCGAGAAAGAGAAATTGTAAGAAAATGATTCAACTTTTAACCTTTACTGTCTCATAGACGTAGGTTAAAAACGGCCTCCCTTTCACCCCTTACAGCCGTCCCTGTCCTCCAAAATGTATTTAAGAATTTTGAAATGTGTTCAAAACTGACTCCAATTTGGGGAGTGGCCGTACACCGAGAAAGAGAAATTGTAAGAATATGATTAAACTTTTAACCTTTACTGTCTCATAGACGTAGGTTAAAAACGGCCTCCCTTTCACCCCTTACAGCCGTCCCTATCCTCCAAAATGTATTTAAGAATTTTGAAATGTGTTCAAAACTGACTCCAATTTGGGGAGTGGCCATACACCGAGAAAGATGGCAGCAAACTAAGGTCACAAAGTTAATAAACAATTTTAATGCTGGCGCAGAGGCAATAGTGTATGTTCCAATCCTGAATGTCTTATGGCAAATAGCTACGTAAATTCTTTTTTCGATTCTCTGTAGGTCAGGGATGAGAAATTGTAATAAAATGATTCAACTTTTAACCGTTACTGTCTCATAGACGTAGGTTAAAAACGGCCTCCCTTTCACCCCTTACAGCCGTCCCTGTCCTCCAAAATGTATTTAAGAATTTTGAAATGTGTTCAAAACTGACTCCAATTTGGGGAGTGGCCGTACACCGAGAAAGAGAAATTGTAAGAATATGATTAAACTTTTAACCTTTACTGTCTCATAGACGTAGGTTAAAAACGGCCTCCCTTTCACCCCTTACAGCCGTCCCTATCCTCCAAAATGTATTTAAGAATTTTGAAATTTGTTCAAAACTGACTCCAATTTGGGGAGTGGCCGTACACCGAGAAAGATGGCAGCAAACTAAGGTCACAAAGTTAATAAACAATTTTAATGCTGGAGCAGAGGCAATAGTGTATGGTCCAATCCTGAATGTCTTACGGCAAATAGCTACGTAAATTCTTTTTTCGATTCTCTGTAGGTCAGGGATGAGAAATTGTAAGAAAATGATTCAACTTTTAACCTTTACTGTCTCATAGACGTAGGTTAAAAACGGCCTCCCTTTCACCCCTTACAGCCGTCCCTGTCCTCCAAAATGTATTTAAGAATTTTGAAATGTGTTCAAAACTGACTCCAATTTGGGGAGTGGCCGTACACCGAGAAAGATGGCAGCAAACTAAGGTCACAAAGTTATTAAACAATTTTAATGCTGGAGCAGAGGCAATAGTGTATGGTCCAATCCTGAATGTCTTACGGCAAATAGCTACGTAAATTCTTTTTTCGATTCTCTGTAGGTCAGGGATGAGAAATTGTAATAAAATGATTCAACTTTTAACCTTTACTGTCTCATAGACGTAGGTTAAAAACGGCCTCCCTTTCACCCCTTACAGCCGTCCCTGTCCTCCAAAATGTATTTAAGAATTTTGAAATGTGTTCAAAACTGACTCCAATTTGGGGAGTGGCCGTACACCAAGAAAGAGAAATTGTAAGAATATGATTAAACTTTTAACCTTTACTGTCTCATAGACGTAGGTTAAAAACGGCCTCCCTTTCACCCCTTACAGCCGTCCCTATCCTCCAAAATGTATTTAAGAATTTTGAAATGTGTTCAAAACTGACTCCAAATTGGGGAGTGGCAGTACACCGAGAAAGATGGCAGCAAACTAAGGTCACAAAGTTAATAAACAATTTTAATGCTGGAGCAGAGGCAATAGTGTATGGTCCAATCCTGAATGTCTTACGGCAAATAGCTACGTAAATTCTTTTTTTGATTCTCTGTAGGTCAGGGATGAGAAATTGTAAGAAAATGATTCAACTTTTAACCTTTACTGTCTCATAGACGTAGGTTAATAACGGCCTCCCTTTCACCCCTTACAGCCGTCCCTGTCCTCCAAAATGTATTTAAGAATTTTGAAATGTGTTCAAAACTGACTCCAATTTGGGGAGTGGCCGTACACCGAGAAAGATGGCAGCAAACTAAGGTCACAAAGTTACTAAACAATTTTAATGCTGGCGCAGAGGCAATAGTGTATGGTCCAATCCTGAATGTCTTATGGCAAATAGCTACGTAAATTCTTTTTTCGATTCTCTGTAGGTCAGGGATGAGAAATTGTCATAAAATGATTCAACTTTTAACCTTTACTGTCTCATAGACGTAGGTTAAAAACGGCCTCCCTTTCACCCCTTACAGCCGTCCCTGTCCTCCAAAATGTATTTAAGAATTTTGAAATGTGTTCAAAACTGACTCCAATTTGGGGAGTGGCCGTACACCGAGAAAGAGAAATTGTAAGAATATGATTAAACTTTTAACCTTTACTGTCTCATAGACGGAGGTTAAAAACGGCCTCCCTTTCACCCCTTACAGCCGTCCCTATCCTCCAAAATGTATTTAAGAATTTTGAAATGTGTTCAAAACTGACTCCAATTTGGGGAGTGGCCATACACCGAGAAAGATGGCAGCAAAGTAAGGTCACAAAGTTAATAAACAATTTTAATGCTGGCGCAGAGGCAATAGTGTATGGTCCAATCCTGAATGTCTTACGGCAAATAGCTACGTAAATTCTTTTTTCGATTCTCTGTAGTTCAGGGATGAGAAATTGTAATAAAATGATTCAACTTTTAACCTTTACTGTCTCATAGACGTAGGTTAAAAACGGCCTCCCTTTCACCCCTTACAGCCGTCCCTGTCCTCCAAAATGTATTTAAGAATTTTGAAATGTGTTCAAAACTGACTCCAATTTGGGGAGTGGCCGTACACCGAGAAAGATGGCAGCAAACTAAGGTCACAAAGTAATTAAACAATTTTATTGCTGGAGCAGAGGCAATAGTGTATGGTCCAATCCTGAATGTCTTACGGTAAATAGCTACGTAAATTCTTTTTTCGATTCTCTGTAGGTCAGGGATGAGAAATTGTAAGAAAATGATTCAACTTTTAACCTTTACTGTCTCATAGACGTAGGTTAAAAACGGCCTCCCTTTCACCCCTTACAGCCGTCCCTGTCCTCCAAAATGTATTTAAGAATTTTGAAATGTGTTCAAAACTGACTCCAATTTGGGGAGTGGCAGTACACCGAGAAAGAGAAATTGTAAGAAAATGATTCAACTCTTAACCTTTACTGTCTCATAGACGTAGGTTAAAAACGGCCTCCCTTTCACCCCTTACAGCCGTCCCTGTCCTCCAAAATGTATTTAAGAATTTTGAAATGTGTTCAAAACTGACTCCAATTTGGGGAGTGGCAGTACACCGAGAAAGAGAAATTGTAAGAAAATGATTCAACTTTTAACCTTTACTGTCTCATAGACGTAGGTTAAAAACGGCCTCCCTTTCACCCCTTACAGCCGTCCCTGTCCTCCAAAATGTATTTAAGAATTTTGAAATGTGTTCAAAACTGACTCCAATTTGGGGAGTGGCAGTACACCGAGAAAGAGAAATTGTAAGAAAATGATTCAACTCTTAACCTTTACTGTCTCATAGACGTAGGTTAAAAACGGCCTCCCTTTCACCCCTTACAGCCGTCCCTGTCCTCCAAAATGTATTTAAGAATTTTGAAATGTGTTCAAAACTGACTCCAATTTGGGGAGTGGCAGTACACCGAGAAAGAGAAATTGTAAGAAAATGATTCAACTCTTAACCTTTACTGTCTCATAGACGTAGGTTAAAAACGGCCTCCCTTTCACCCCTTACAGCCGTCCCTGTCCTCCAAAATGTATTTAAGAATTTTGAAATGTGTTCAAAACTGACTCCAATTTGGGGAGTGGCCGTACACCGAGAAAGAGAAATTGTAAGAATATGATTAAACTTTTAACCTTTACTGTCTCATAGACGTAGGTTAAAAACGGCCTCCCTTTCAGCCCTTACAGCCGTCCCTATCCTCCAAAATGTATTTAAGAATTTTGAAATGTGTTCAAAACTGACTCCAATTTGGGGAGTGGCCATACACCGAGAAAGATGGCAGCAAAGTAAGGTCACAAAGTTAATAAACAATTTTAATGCTGACGCACAGGCAATAGTGTATGTTCCAATCCTGAATGTCTTATGGCAAATAGCTACGTAAATTCTTTTTTCGATTCTCTGTAGGTCAGGGATGAGAAATTGTAATAAAATGATTCAACTTTTAACCTTTACTGTCTCATAGACGTAGGTTAAAAACGGCCTCCCTTTCACCCCTTACAGCCGTCCCTGTCCTCCAAAATGTATTTAAGAATTTTGAAATGTGTTCAAAACTGACTCCAATTTGGGGAGTGGCAGTACACCGAGAAAGAGAAATTGTAAGAAAATTATTCAACTTTTAACCTTTACTGTCTCATAGACGTAGGTTAAAAACGGCTTCCCTTTCACCCCTTACAGCCGTCCCTGTCCTCCAAAATGTATTTAAGAATTTTAAAATGTGTTCAAAACTGACTCCAATTTGAGGAGTGGCCGTACACCGAGAAAGAGAAATTGTAAGAAAATGATTCAACTTTTAACCTTTACTGTCTCATAGACGTAGGTTAAAAACGGCCTCCCTTTCACCCCTTACAGCCGTCCCTGTCCTCCAAAATGTATTCAAGAATTTTGAAATGTGTTCAAAACTGACTCCAATTTGGGGAGTGGCAGTACACCGAGAAAGAGAAATTGTAAGAAAATGATTCAACTCTTAACCTTTACTGTCTCATAGACGTAGGTTAAAACCGGCCTCCCTTTCACCCCTTACAGCCGTCCCTGTCCTCCAAAATGTATTTAAGAATTTTGAAATGTGTTCAAAACTGACTCCAATTTGGGGAGTGGCAGTACACCGAGAAAGAGAAATTGTAAGAAAATGATTCAACTTTTAACCTTTACTGTCTCATAGACGTAGGTTAAAAACGGCCTCCCTTTCACACCTTACAGCCGTCCCTGTCCTCCAAAATGTATTTAAGAATTTTGAAATGTGTTCAAAACTGACTCCAATTTGGGGAGTGGCAGTACACCGAGAAAGAGAAATTGTAAGAAAATGATTCAACTCTTAACCTTTACTGTCTCATAGACGTAGGTTAAAAACGGCCTCCCTTTCACCCCTTACAGCCGTCCCTGTCCTCCAAAATGTATTTAAGAATTTTGAAATGTGTTCAAAACTGACTCCAATTTGGGGAGTGGCAGTACACCGAGAAAGAGAAATTGTAAGAAAATGATTCAACTTTTAACCTTTACTGTCTCATAGACGTAGGTTAAAAACGGCCTCCCTTTCACCCCTTACAGCCGTCCCTGTCCTCCAAAATGTATTTAAGAATTTTGAAATGTGTTCAAAACTGACTCCAATTTGGGGAGTGGCTGTACACCGAGAAAGAGAAATTGTAAGAATATGATTAAACTTTTAACCTTTACTGTCTCATAGACGTAGGTTAAAAACGGCCTCCCTTTCACCCCTTACAGCCGTCCCTATCCTCCAAAATGTATTTAAGAATTTTGAAATGTGTTCAAAACTGACTCCAATTTGGGGAGTGGCCATACACCGAGAAAGATGGCAGCAAACTAAGGTCACAAAGTTAATAAACAATTTTAATGCTGGCGCAGAGGCAATAGTGTATGTTCCAATCCTGAATGTCTTATGGCAAATAGCTACGTAAATTCTTTTTTCGATTCTCTGTAGGTCAGGGATGAGAAATTGTAATAAAATGATTCAACTTTTAACCGTTACTGTCTCATAGACGTAGGTTAAAAACGGCCTCCCTTTCACCCCTTACAGCCGTCCCTGTCCTCCAAAATGTATTTAAGAATTTTGAAATGTGTTCAAAACTGACTCCAATTTGGGGAGTGGCCGTACACCGAGAAAGAGAAATTGTAAGAATATGATTAAACTTTTAACCTTTACTGTCTCATAGACGTAGGTTAAAAACGGCCTCCCTTTCACCCCTTACAGCCGTCCCTATCCTCCAAAATGTATTTAAGAATTTTGAAATTTGTTCAAAACTGACTCCAATTTGGGGAGTGGCCGTACACCGAGAAAGATGGCAGCAAACTAAGGTCACAAAGTTAATAAACAATTTTAATGCTGGAGCAGAGGCAATAGTGTATGGTCCAATCCTGAATGTCTTACGGCAAATAGCTACGTAAATTCTTTTTTCGATTCTCTGTAGGTCAGGGATGAGAAATTGTAAGAAAATGATTCAACTTTTAACCTTTACTGTCTCATAGACGTAGGTTAAAAACGGCCTCCCTTTCACCCCTTACAGCCGTCCCTGTCCTCCAAAATGTATTTAAGAATTTTGAAATGTGTTCAAAACTGACTCCAATTTGGGGAGTGGCCGTACACCGAGAAAGATGGCAGCAAACTAAGGTCACAAAGTTATTAAACAATTTTAATGCTGGAGCAGAGGCAATAGTGTATGGTCCAATCCTGAATGTCTTACGGCAAATAGCTACGTAAATTCTTTTTTCGATTCTCTGTAGGTCAGGGATGAGAAATTGTAAGAAAATGATTCAACTTTTAACCTTTACTGTCTCATAGACGTAGGTTAAAAACGGCCTCCCTTTCACCCCTTACAGCCGTCCCTGTCCTCCAAAATGTATTTAAGAATTTTGAAATGTGTTCAAAACTGACTCCAATTTGGGGAGTGGCCGTACACCGAGAAAGAGAAATTGTAAGAATATGATTAAACTTTTAACCTTTACTGTCTCATAGACGTAGGTTAAAAACGGCCTCCCTTTCACCCCTTACAGCCGTCCCTATCCTCCAAAATGTATTTAAGAATTTTGAAATGTGTTCAAAACTGACTCCAAATTGGGGAGTGGCAGTACACCGAGAAAGATGGCAGCAAACTAAGGTCACAAAGTTAATAAACAATTTTAATGCTGGAGCAGAGGCAATAGTGTATGGTCCAATCCTGAATGTCTTACGGCAAATAGCTACGTAAATTCTTTTTTTGATTCTCTGTAGGTCAGGGATGAGAAATTGTAAGAAAATGATTCAACTTTTAACCTTTACTGTCTCATAGACGTAGGTTAATAACGGCCTCCCTTTCACCCCTTACAGCCGTCCCTGTCCTCCAAAATGTATTTAAGAATTTTGAAATGTGTTCAAAACTGACTCCAATTTGGGGAGTGGCCGTACACCGAGAAAGATGGCAGCAAACTAAGGTCACAAAGTTACTAAACAATTTTAATGCTGGCGCAGAGGCAATAGTGTATGGTCCAATCCTGAATGTCTTATGGCAAATAGCTACGTAAATTCTTTTTTCGATTCTCTGTAGGTCAGGGATGAGAAATTGTCATAAAATGATTCAACTTTTAACCTTTACTGTCTCATAGACGTAGGTTAAAAACGGCCTCCCTTTCACCCCTTACAGCCGTCCCTGTCCTCCAAAATGTATTTAAGAATTTTGAAATGTGTTCAAAACTGACTCCAATTTGGGGAGTGGCCGTACACCGAGAAAGAGAAATTGTAAGAATATGATTAAACTTTTAACCTTTACTGTCTCATAGACGTAGGTTAAAAACGGCCTCCCTTTCACCCCTTACAGCCGTCCCTATCCTCCAAAATGTATTTAAGAATTTTGAAATGTGTTCAAAACTGACTCCAATTTGGGGAGTGGCCATACACCGAGAAAGATGGCAGCAAAGTAAGGTCACAAAGTTAATAAACAATTTTAATGCTGGCGCAGAGGCAATAGTGTATGGTCCAATCCTGAATGTCTTATGGCAAATAGCTACGTAAATTCTTTTTTCGATTCTCTGTAGTTCAGGGATGAGAAATTGTAATAAAATGATTCAACTTTTAACCTTTACTGTCTCATAGACGTAGGTTAAAAACGGCCTCCCTTTCACCCCTTACAGCCGTCCCTGTCCTCCAAAATGTATTTAAGAATTTTGAAATGTGTTCAAAACTGACTCCAATTTGGGGAGTGGCCGTACACCGAGAAAGATGGCAGCAAACTAAGGTCACAAAGTAATTAAACAATTTTATTGCTGGAGCAGAGGCAATAGTGTATGGTCCAATCCTGAATGTCTTACGGTAAATAGCTACGTAAATTCTTTTTTCGATTCTCTGTAGGTCAGGGATGAGAAATTGTAAGAAAATGATTCAACTTTTAACCTTTACTGTCTCATAGACGTAGGTTAAAAACGGCCTCCCTTTCACCCCTTACAGCCGTCCCTGTCCTCCAAAATGTATTTAAGAATTTTGAAATGTGTTCAAAACTGACTCCAATTTGGGGAGTGGCAGTACACCGAGAAAGAGAAATTGTAAGAAAATGATTCAACTCTTAACCTTTACTGTCTCATAGACGTAGGTTAAAAACGGCCTCCCTTTCACCCCTTACAGCCGTCCCTGTCCTCCAAAATGTATTTAAGAATTTTGAAATGTGTTCAAAACTGACTCCAATTTGGGGAGTGGCAGTACACCGAGAAAGAGAAATTGTAAGAAAATGATTCAACTTTTAACCTTTACTGTCTCATAGACGTAGGTTAAAAACGGCCTCCCTTTCACCCCTTACAGCCGTCCCTGTCCTCCAAAATGTATTTAAGAATTTTGAAATGTGTTCAAAACTGACTCCAATTTGGGGAGTGGCAGTACACCGAGAAAGAGAAATTGTAAGAAAATGATTCAACTCTTAACCTTTACTGTCTCATAGACGTAGGTTAAAAACGGCCTCCCTTTCACCCCTTACAGCCGTCCCTGTCCTCCAAAATGTATTTAAGAATTTTGAAATGTGTTCAAAACTGACTCCAATTTGGGGAGTGGCAGTACACCGAGAAAGAGAAATTGTAAGAAAATGATTCAACTTTTAACCTTTACTGTCTCATAGACGTAGGTTAAAAACGGCCTCCCTTTCACCCCTTACAGCCGTCCCTGTCCTCCAAAATGTATTTAAGAATTTTGAAATGTGTTCAAAACTGACTCCAATTTGGGGAGTGGCCGTACACCGAGAAAGAGAAATTGTAAGAATATGATTAAACTTTTAACCTTTACTGTCTCATAGACGTAGGTTAAAAACGGCCTCCCTTTCAGCCCTTACAGCCGTCCCTATCCTCCAAAATGTATTTAAGAATTTTGAAATGTGTTCAAAACTGACTCCAATTTGGGGAGTGGCCATACACCGAGAAAGATGGCAGCAAAGTAAGGTCACAAAGTTAATAAACAATTTTAATGCTGACGCACAGGCAATAGTGTATGTTCCAATCCTGAATGTCTTATGGCAAATAGCTACGTAAATTCTTTTTTCGATTCTCTGTAGGTCAGGGATGAGAAATTGTAATAAAATGATTCAACTTTTAACCTTTACTGTCTCATAGACGTAGGTTAAAAACGGCCTCCCTTTCACCCCTTACAGCCGTCCCTGTCCTCCAAAATGTATTTAAGAATTTTGAAATGTGTTCAAAACTGACTCCAATTTGGGGAGTGGCAGTACACCGAGAAAGAGAAATTGTAAGAAAATTATTCAACTTTTAACCTTTACTGTCTCATAGACGTAGGTTAAAAACGGCTTCCCTTTCACCCCTTACAGCCGTCCCTGTCCTCCAAAATGTATTTAAGAATTTTAAAATGTGTTCAAAACTGACTCCAATTTGAGGAGTGGCCGTACACCGAGAAAGAGAAATTGTAAGAAAATGATTCAACTTTTAACCTTTACTGTCTCATAGACGTAGGTTAAAAACGGCCTCCCTTTCACCCCTTACAGCCGTCCCTGTCCTCCAAAATGTATTCAAGAATTTTGAAATGTGTTCAAAACTGACTCCAATTTGGGGAGTGGCAGTACACCGAGAAAGAGAAATTGTAAGAAAATGATTCAACTCTTAACCTTTACTGTCTCATAGACGTAGGTTAAAACCGGCCTCCCTTTCACCCCTTACAGCCGTCCCTGTCCTCCAAAATGTATTTAAGAATTTTGAAATGTGTTCAAAACTGACTCCAATTTGGGGAGTGGCAGTACACCGAGAAAGAGAAATTGTAAGAAAATGATTCAACTTTTAACCTTTACTGTCTCATAGACGTAGGTTAAAAACGGCCTCCCTTTCACACCTTACAGCCGTCCCTGTCCTCCAAAATGTATTTAAGAATTTTGAAATGCGTTCAAAACTGACTCCAATTTGGGGAGTGGCAGTACACCGAGAAAGAGAAATTGTAAGAAAATGATTCAACTCTTAACCTTTACTGTCTCATAGACGTAGGTTAAAAACGGCCTCCCTTTCACCCCTTACAGCCGTCCCTGTCCTCCAAAATGTATTTAAGAATTTTGAAATGTGTTCAAAACTGACTCCAATTTGGGGAGTGGCAGTACACCGAGAAAGAGAAATTGTAAGAAAATGATTCAACTTTTAACCTTTACTGTCTCATAGACGTAGGTTAAAAACGGCCTCCCTTTCACCCCTTACAGCCGTCCCTGTCCTCCAAAATGTATTTAAGAATTTTGAAATGTGTTCAAAACTGACTCTAATTTGGGGAGTGGCCGTACACCGAGAAAGAGAAATTGTAAGAATATGATTAAACTTTTAACCTTTACTGTCTCATAGACGTAGGTTAAAAACGGCCTCCCTTTCACCCCTTACAGCCGTCCCTATCCTCCAAAATGTATTTAAGAATTTTGAAATGTGTTCAAAACTGACTCCAATTTGGGGAGTGGCCATACACCGAGAAAGATGGCAGCAAACTAAGGTCACAAAGTTAATAAACAATTTTAATGCTGGCGCAGAGGCAATAGTGTATGTTCCAATCCTGAATGTCTTATGGCAAATAGCTACGTAAATTCTTTTTTCGATTCTCTGTAGGTCAGGGATGAGAAATTGTCATAAAATGATTCAACTTTTAACCTTTACTGTCTCATAGACGTAGGTTAAAAACGGCCTCCCTTTCACCCCTTACAGCCGTCCCTGTCCTCCAAAATGTATTTAAGAATTTTGAAATGTGTTCAAAACTGACTCCAATTTGGGGAGTGGCCGTACACCGAGAAAGAGAAATTGTAAGAATATGATTAAACTTTTAACCTTTACTGTCTCATAGACGGAGGTTAAAAACGGCCTCCCTTTCACCCCTTACAGCCGTCCCTATCCTCCAAAATGTATTTAAGAATTTTGAAATGTGTTCAAAACTGACTCCAATTTGGGGAGTGGCCATACACCGAGAAAGATGGCAGCAAAGTAAGGTCACAAAGTTAATAAACAATTTTAATGCTGGCGCAGAGGCAATAGTGTATGGTCCAATCCTGAATGTCTTACGGCAAATAGCTACGTAAATTCTTTTTTCGATTCTCTGTAGTTCAGGGATGAGAAATTGTAATAAAATGATTCAACTTTTAACCTTTACTGTCTCATAGACGTAGGTTAAAAACGGCCTCCCTTTCACCCCTTACAGCCGTCCCTGTCCTCCAAAATGTATTTAAGAATTTTGAAATGTGTTCAAAACTGACTCCAATTTGGGGAGTGGCCGTACACCGAGAAAGATGGCAGCAAACTAAGGTCACAAAGTAATTAAACAATTTTATTGCTGGAGCAGAGGCAATAGTGTATGGTCCAATCCTGAATGTCTTACGGTAAATAGCTACGTAAATTCTTTTTTCGATTCTCTGTAGGTCAGGGATGAGAAATTGTAAGAAAATGATTCAACTTTTAACCTTTACTGTCTCATAGACGTAGGTTAAAAACGGCCTCCCTTTCACCCCTTACAGCCGTCCCTGTCCTCCAAAATGTATTTAAGAATTTTGAAATGTGTTCAAAACTGACTCCAATTTGGGGAGTGGCAGTACACCGAGAAAGAGAAATTGTAAGAAAATGATTCAACTCTTAACCTTTACTGTCTCATAGACGTAGGTTAAAAACGGCCTCCCTTTCACCCCTTACAGCCGTCCCTGTCCTCCAAAATGTATTTAAGAATTTTGAAATGTGTTCAAAACTGACTCCAATTTGGGGAGTGGCAGTACACCGAGAAAGAGAAATTGTAAGAAAATGATTCAACTTTTAACCTTTACTGTCTCATAGACGTAGGTTAAAAACGGCCTCCCTTTCACCCCTTACAGCCGTCCCTGTCCTCCAAAATGTATTTAAGAATTTTGAAATGTGTTCAAAACTGACTCCAATTTGGGGAGTGGCAGTACACCGAGAAAGAGAAATTGTAAGAAAATGATTCAACTCTTAACCTTTACTGTCTCATAGACGTAGGTTAAAAACGGCCTCCCTTTCACCCCTTACAGCCGTCCCTGTCCTCCAAAATGTATTTAAGAATTTTGAAATGTGTTCAAAACTGACTCCAATTTGGGGAGTGGCAGTACACCGAGAAAGAGAAATTGTAAGAAAATGATTCAACTCTTAACCTTTACTGTCTCATAGACGTAGGTTAAAAACGGCCTCCCTTTCACCCCTTACAGCCGTCCCTGTCCTCCAAAATGTATTTAAGAATTTTGAAATGTGTTCAAAACTGACTCCAATTTGGGGAGTGGCCGTACACCGAGAAAGAGAAATTGTAAGAATATGATTAAACTTTTAACCTTTACTGTCTCATAGACGTAGGTTAAAAACGGCCTCCCTTTCAGCCCTTACAGCCGTCCCTATCCTCCAAAATGTATTTAAGAATTTTGAAATGTGTTCAAAACTGACTCCAATTTGGGGAGTGGCCATACACCGAGAAAGATGGCAGCAAAGTAAGGTCACAAAGTTAATAAACAATTTTAATGCTGACGCACAGGCAATAGTGTATGTTCCAATCCTGAATGTCTTATGGCAAATAGCTACGTAAATTCTTTTTTCGATTCTCTGTAGGTCAGGGATGAGAAATTGTAATAAAATGATTCAACTTTTAACCTTTACTGTCTCATAGACGTAGGTTAAAAACGGCCTCCCTTTCACCCCTTACAGCCGTCCCTGTCCTCCAAAATGTATTTAAGAATTTTGAAATGTGTTCAAAACTGACTCCAATTTGGGGAGTGGCAGTACACCGAGAAAGAGAAATTGTAAGAAAATTATTCAACTTTTAACCTTTACTGTCTCATAGACGTAGGTTAAAAACGGCTTCCCTTTCACCCCTTACAGCCGTCCCTGTCCTCCAAAATGTATTTAAGAATTTTAAAATGTGTTCAAAACTGACTCCAATTTGAGGAGTGGCCGTACACCGAGAAAGAGAAATTGTAAGAAAATGATTCAACTTTTAACCTTTACTGTCTCATAGACGTAGGTTAAAAACGGCCTCCCTTTCACCCCTTACAGCCGTCCCTGTCCTCCAAAATGTATTCAAGAATTTTGAAATGTGTTCAAAACTGACTCCAATTTGGGGAGTGGCAGTACACCGAGAAAGAGAAATTGTAAGAAAATGATTCAACTCTTAACCTTTACTGTCTCATAGACGTAGGTTAAAACCGGCCTCCCTTTCACCCCTTACAGCCGTCCCTGTCCTCCAAAATGTATTTAAGAATTTTGAAATGTGTTCAAAACTGACTCCAATTTGGGGAGTGGCAGTACACCGAGAAAGAGAAATTGTAAGAAAATGATTCAACTTTTAACCTTTACTGTCTCATAGACGTAGGTTAAAAACGGCCTCCCTTTCACACCTTACAGCCGTCCCTGTCCTCCAAAATGTATTTAAGAATTTTGAAATGTGTTCAAAACTGACTCCAATTTGGGGAGTGGCAGTACACCGAGAAAGAGAAATTGTAAGAAAATGATTCAACTCTTAACCTTTACTGTCTCATAGACGTAGGTTAAAAACGGCCTCCCTTTCACCCCTTACAGCCGTCCCTGTCCTCCAAAATGTATTTAAGAATTTTGAAATGTGTTCAAAACTGACTCCAATTTGGGGAGTGGCAGTACACCGAGAAAGAGAAATTGTAAGAAAATGATTCAACTTTTAACCTTTACTGTCTCATAGACGTAGGTTAAAAACGGCCTCCCTTTCACCCCTTACAGCCGTCCCTGTCCTCCAAAATGTATTTAAGAATTTTGAAATGTGTTCAAAACTGACTCCAATTTGGGGAGTGGCTGTACACCGAGAAAGAGAAATTGTAAGAATATGATTAAACTTTTAACCTTTACTGTCTCATAGACGTAGGTTAAAAACGGCCTCCCTTTCACCCCTTACAGCCGTCCCTATCCTCCAAAATGTATTTAAGAATTTTGAAATGTGTTCAAAACTGACTCCAATTTGGGGAGTGGCCATACACCGAGAAAGATGGCAGCAAACTAAGGTCACAAAGTTAATAAACAATTTTAATGCTGGCGCAGAGGCAATAGTGTATGTTCCAATCCTGAATGTCTTATGGCAAATAGCTACGTAAATTCTTTTTTCGATTCTCTGTAGGTCAGGGATGAGAAATTGTAATAAAATGATTCAACTTTTAACCGTTACTGTCTCATAGACGTAGGTTAAAAACGGCCTCCCTTTCACCCCTTACAGCCGTCCCTGTCCTCCAAAATGTATTTAAGAATTTTGAAATGTGTTCAAAACTGACTCCAATTTGGGGAGTGGCCGTACACCGAGAAAGAGAAATTGTAAGAATATGATTAAACTTTTAACCTTTACTGTCTCATAGACGTAGGTTAAAAACGGCCTCCCTTTCACCCCTTACAGCCGTCCCTATCCTCCAAAATGTATTTAAGAATTTTGAAATTTGTTCAAAACTGACTCCAATTTGGGGAGTGGCCGTACACCGAGAAAGATGGCAGCAAACTAAGGTCACAAAGTTAATAAACAATTTTAATGCTGGAGCAGAGGCAATAGTGTATGGTCCAATCCTGAATGTCTTACGGCAAATAGCTACGTAAATTCTTTTTTCGATTCTCTGTAGGTCAGGGATGAGAAATTGTAAGAAAATGATTCAACTTTTAACCTTTACTGTCTCATAGACGTAGGTTAAAAACGGCCTCCCTTTCACCCCTTACAGCCGTCCCTGTCCTCCAAAATGTATTTAAGAATTTTGAAATGTGTTCAAAACTGACTCCAATTTGGGGAGTGGCCGTACACCGAGAAAGATGGCAGCAAACTAAGGTCACAAAGTTATTAAACAATTTTAATGCTGGAGCAGAGGCAATAGTGTATGGTCCAATCCTGAATGTCTTACGGCAAATAGCTACGTAAATTCTTTTTTCGATTCTCTGTAGGTCAGGGATGAGAAATTGTAAGAAAATGATTCAACTTTTAACCTTTACTGTCTCATAGACGTAGGTTAAAAACGGCCTCCCTTTCACCCCTTACAGCCGTCCCTGTCCTCCAAAATGTATTTAAGAATTTTGAAATGTGTTCAAAACTGACTCCAATTTGGGGAGTGGCCGTACACCGAGAAAGAGAAATTGTAAGAATATGATTAAACTTTTAACCTTTACTGTCTCATAGACGTAGGTTAAAAACGGCCTCCCTTTCACCCCTTACAGCCGTCCCTATCCTCCAAAATGTATTTAAGAATTTTGAAATGTGTTCAAAACTGACTCCAAATTGGGGAGTGGCAGTACACCGAGAAAGATGGCAGCAAACTAAGGTCACAAAGTTAATAAACAATTTTAATGCTGGAGCAGAGGCAATAGTGTATGGTCCAATCCTGAATGTCTTACGGCAAATAGCTACGTAAATTCTTTTTTTGATTCTCTGTAGGTCAGGGATGAGAAATTGTAAGAAAATGATTCAACTTTTAACCTTTACTGTCTCATAGACGTAGGTTAATAACGGCCTCCCTTTCACCCCTTACAGCCGTCCCTGTCCTCCAAAATGTATTTAAGAATTTTGAAATGTGTTCAAAACTGACTCCAATTTGGGGAGTGGCCGTACACCGAGAAAGATGGCAGCAAACTAAGGTCACAAAGTTACTAAACAATTTTAATGCTGGCGCAGAGGCAATAGTGTATGGTCCAATCCTGAATGTCTTATGGCAAATAGCTACGTAAATTCTTTTTTCGATTCTCTGTAGGTCAGGGATGAGAAATTGTCATAAAATGATTCAACTTTTAACCTTTACTGTCTCATAGACGTAGGTTAAAAACGGCCTCCCTTTCACCCCTTACAGCCGTCCCTGTCCTCCAAAATGTATTTAAGAATTTTGAAATGTGTTCAAAACTGACTCCAATTTGGGGAGTGGCCGTACACCGAGAAAGAGAAATTGTAAGAATATGATTAAACTTTTAACCTTTACTGTCTCATAGACGTAGGTTAAAAACGGCCTCCCTTTCACCCCTTACAGCCGTCCCTATCCTCCAAAATGTATTTAAGAATTTTGAAATGTGTTCAAAACTGACTCCAATTTGGGGAGTGGCCATACACCGAGAAAGATGGCAGCAAAGTAAGGTCACAAAGTTAATAAACAATTTTAATGCTGGCGCAGAGGCAATAGTGTATGGTCCAATCCTGAATGTCTTATGGCAAATAGCTACGTAAATTCTTTTTTCGATTCTCTGTAGTTCAGGGATGAGAAATTGTAATAAAATGATTCAACTTTTAACCTTTACTGTCTCATAGACGTAGGTTAAAAACGGCCTCCCTTTCACCCCTTACAGCCGTCCCTGTCCTCCAAAATGTATTTAAGAATTTTGAAATGTGTTCAAAACTGACTCCAATTTGGGGAGTGGCCGTACACCGAGAAAGATGGCAGCAAACTAAGGTCACAAAGTAATTAAACAATTTTATTGCTGGAGCAGAGGCAATAGTGTATGGTCCAATCCTGAATGTCTTACGGTAAATAGCTACGTAAATTCTTTTTTCGATTCTCTGTAGGTCAGGGATGAGAAATTGTAAGAAAATGATTCAACTTTTAACCTTTACTGTCTCATAGACGTAGGTTAAAAACGGCCTCCCTTTCACCCCTTACAGCCGTCCCTGTCCTCCAAAATGTATTTAAGAATTTTGAAATGTGTTCAAAACTGACTCCAATTTGGGGAGTGGCAGTACACCGAGAAAGAGAAATTGTAAGAAAATGATTCAACTCTTAACCTTTACTGTCTCATAGACGTAGGTTAAAAACGGCCTCCCTTTCACCCCTTACAGCCGTCCCTGTCCTCCAAAATGTATTTAAGAATTTTGAAATGTGTTCAAAACTGACTCCAATTTGGGGAGTGGCAGTACACCGAGAAAGAGAAATTGTAAGAAAATGATTCAACTTTTAACCTTTACTGTCTCATAGACGTAGGTTAAAAACGGCCTCCCTTTCACCCCTTACAGCCGTCCCTGTCCTCCAAAATGTATTTAAGAATTTTGAAATGTGTTCAAAACTGACTCCAATTTGGGGAGTGGCAGTACACCGAGAAAGAGAAATTGTAAGAAAATGATTCAACTCTTAACCTTTACTGTCTCATAGACGTAGGTTAAAAACGGCCTCCCTTTCACCCCTTACAGCCGTCCCTGTCCTCCAAAATGTATTTAAGAATTTTGAAATGTGTTCAAAACTGACTCCAATTTGGGGAGTGGCAGTACACCGAGAAAGAGAAATTGTAAGAAAATGATTCAACTTTTAACCTTTACTGTCTCATAGACGTAGGTTAAAAACGGCCTCCCTTTCACCCCTTACAGCCGTCCCTGTCCTCCAAAATGTATTTAAGAATTTTGAAATGTGTTCAAAACTGACTCCAATTTGGGGAGTGGCCGTACACCGAGAAAGAGAAATTGTAAGAATATGATTAAACTTTTAACCTTTACTGTCTCATAGACGTAGGTTAAAAACGGCCTCCCTTTCAGCCCTTACAGCCGTCCCTATCCTCCAAAATGTATTTAAGAATTTTGAAATGTGTTCAAAACTGACTCCAATTTGGGGAGTGGCCATACACCGAGAAAGATGGCAGCAAAGTAAGGTCACAAAGTTAATAAACAATTTTAATGCTGACGCACAGGCAATAGTGTATGTTCCAATCCTGAATGTCTTATGGCAAATAGCTACGTAAATTCTTTTTTCGATTCTCTGTAGGTCAGGGATGAGAAATTGTAATAAAATGATTCAACTTTTAACCTTTACTGTCTCATAGACGTAGGTTAAAAACGGCCTCCCTTTCACCCCTTACAGCCGTCCCTGTCCTCCAAAATGTATTTAAGAATTTTGAAATGTGTTCAAAACTGACTCCAATTTGGGGAGTGGCAGTACACCGAGAAAGAGAAATTGTAAGAAAATTATTCAACTTTTAACCTTTACTGTCTCATAGACGTAGGTTAAAAACGGCTTCCCTTTCACCCCTTACAGCCGTCCCTGTCCTCCAAAATGTATTTAAGAATTTTAAAATGTGTTCAAAACTGACTCCAATTTGAGGAGTGGCCGTACACCGAGAAAGAGAAATTGTAAGAAAATGATTCAACTTTTAACCTTTACTGTCTCATAGACGTAGGTTAAAAACGGCCTCCCTTTCACCCCTTACAGCCGTCCCTGTCCTCCAAAATGTATTCAAGAATTTTGAAATGTGTTCAAAACTGACTCCAATTTGGGGAGTGGCAGTACACCGAGAAAGAGAAATTGTAAGAAAATGATTCAACTCTTAACCTTTACTGTCTCATAGACGTAGGTTAAAACCGGCCTCCCTTTCACCCCTTACAGCCGTCCCTGTCCTCCAAAATGTATTTAAGAATTTTGAAATGTGTTCAAAACTGACTCCAATTTGGGGAGTGGCAGTACACCGAGAAAGAGAAATTGTAAGAAAATGATTCAACTTTTAACCTTTACTGTCTCATAGACGTAGGTTAAAAACGGCCTCCCTTTCACACCTTACAGCCGTCCCTGTCCTCCAAAATGTATTTAAGAATTTTGAAATGCGTTCAAAACTGACTCCAATTTGGGGAGTGGCAGTACACCGAGAAAGAGAAATTGTAAGAAAATGATTCAACTCTTAACCTTTACTGTCTCATAGACGTAGGTTAAAAACGGCCTCCCTTTCACCCCTTACAGCCGTCCCTGTCCTCCAAAATGTATTTAAGAATTTTGAAATGTGTTCAAAACTGACTCCAATTTGGGGAGTGGCAGTACACCGAGAAAGAGAAATTGTAAGAAAATGATTCAACTTTTAACCTTTACTGTCTCATAGACGTAGGTTAAAAACGGCCTCCCTTTCACCCCTTACAGCCGTCCCTGTCCTCCAAAATGTATTTAAGAATTTTGAAATGTGTTCAAAACTGACTCCAATTTGGGGAGTGGCCGTACACCGAGAAAGAGAAATTGTAAGAATATGATTAAACTTTTAACCTTTACTGTCTCATAGACGTAGGTTAAAAACGGCCTCCCTTTCACCCCTTACAGCCGTCCCTATCCTCCAAAATGTATTTAAGAATTTTGAAATGTGTTCAAAACTGACTCCAATTTGGGGAGTGGCCATACACCGAGAAAGATGGCAGCAAACTAAGGTCACAAAGTTAATAAACAATTTTAATGCTGGCGCAGAGGCAATAGTGTATGTTCCAATCCTGAATGTCTTATGGCAAATAGCTACGTAAATTCTTTTTTCGATTCTCTGTAGGTCAGGGATGAGAAATTGTAATAAAATGATTCAACTTTTAACCGTTACTGTCTCATAGACGTAGGTTAAAAACGGCCTCCCTTTCACCCCTTACAGCCGTCCCTGTCCTCCAAAATGTATTTAAGAATTTTGAAATGTGTTCAAAACTGACTCCAATTTGGGGAGTGGCCGTACACCGAGAAAGAGAAATTGTAAGAATATGATTAAACTTTTAACCTTTACTGTCTCATAGACGTAGGTTAAAAACGGCCTCCCTTTCACCCCTTACAGCCGTCCCTATCCTCCAAAATGTATTTAAGAATTTTGAAATTTGTTCAAAACTGACTCCAATTTGGGGAGTGGCCGTACACCGAGAAAGATGGCAGCAAACTAAGGTCACAAAGTTAATAAACAATTTTAATGCTGGAGCAGAGGCAATAGTGTATGGTCCAATCCTGAATGTCTTACGGCAAATAGCTACGTAAATTCTTTTTTCGATTCTCTGTAGGTCAGGGATGAGAAATTGTAAGAAAATGATTCAACTTTTAACCTTTACTGTCTCATAGACGTAGGTTAAAAACGGCCTCCCTTTCACCCCTTACAGCCGTCCCTGTCCTCCAAAATGTATTTAAGAATTTTGAAATGTGTTCAAAACTGACTCCAATTTGGGGAGTGGCCGTACACCGAGAAAGATGGCAGCAAACTAAGGTCACAAAGTTATTAAACAATTTTAATGCTGGAGCAGAGGCAATAGTGTATGGTCCAATCCTGAATGTCTTACGGCAAATAGCTACGTAAATTCTTTTTTCGATTCTCTGTAGGTCAGGGATGAGAAATTGTAAGAAAATGATTCAACTTTTAACCTTTACTGTCTCATAGACGTAGGTTAAAAACGGCCTCCCTTTCACCCCTTACAGCCGTCCCTGTCCTCCAAAATGTATTTAAGAATTTTGAAATGTGTTCAAAACTGACTCCAATTTGGGGAGTGGCCGTACACCGAGAAAGAGAAATTGTAAGAATATGATTAAACTTTTAACCTTTACTGTCTCATAGACGTAGGTTAAAAACGGCCTCCCTTTCACCCCTTACAGCCGTCCCTATCCTCCAAAATGTATTTAAGAATTTTGAAATGTGTTCAAAACTGACTCCAAATTGGGGAGTGGCAGTACACCGAGAAAGATGGCAGCAAACTAAGGTCACAAAGTTAATAAACAATTTTAATGCTGGAGCAGAGGCAATAGTGTATGGTCCAATCCTGAATGTCTTACGGCAAATAGCTACGTAAATTCTTTTTTTGATTCTCTGTAGGTCAGGGATGAGAAATTGTAAGAAAATGATTCAACTTTTAACCTTTACTGTCTCATAGACGTAGGTTAATAACGGCCTCCCTTTCACCCCTTACAGCCGTCCCTGTCCTCCAAAATGTATTTAAGAATTTTGAAATGTGTTCAAAACTGACTCCAATTTGGGAAGTGGCCGTACACGGAGAAAGACGGCAGCAAACTAAGGTCACAAAGTTACTAAACAATTTTAATGCTGGCGCAGAGGCAATAGTGTATGGTCCAATCCTGAATGTCTTATGGCAAATAGCTACGTAAATTCTTTTTTCGATTCTCTGTAGGTCAGGGATGAGAAATTGTCATAAAATGATTCAACTTTTAACCTTTACTGTCTCATAGACGTAGGTTAAAAACGGCCTCCCTTTCACCCCTTACAGCCGTCCCTGTCCTCCAAAATGTATTTAAGAATTTTGAAATGTGTTCAAAACTGACTCCAATTTGGGGAGTGGCCGTACACCGAGAAAGAGAAATTGTAAGAATATGATTAAACTTTTAACCTTTACTGTCTCATAGACGTAGGTTAAAAACGGCCTCCCTTTCACCCCTTACAGCCGTCCCTATCCTCCAAAATGTATTTAAGAATTTTGAAATGTGTTCAAAACTGACTCCAATTTGGGGAGTGGCCATACACCGAGAAAGATGGCAGCAAACTAAGGTCACAAAGTTAATAAACAATTTTAATGCTGGCGCAGAGGCAATAGTGTATGGTCCAATCCTGAATGTCTTATGGCAAATAGCTACGTAAATTCTTTTTTCGATTCTCTGTAGTTCAGGGATGAGAAATTGTAATAAAATGATTCAACTTTTAACCTTTACTGTCTCATAGACGTAGGTTAAAAACGGCCTCCCTTTCACCCCTTACAGCCGTCCCTGTCCTCCAAAATGTATTTAAGAATTTTGAAATGTGTTCAAAACTGACTCCAATTTGGGGAGTGGCCGTACACCGAGAAAGATGGCAGCAAACTAAGGTCACAAAGTAATTAAACAATTTTATTGCTGGAGCAGAGGCAATAGTGTATGGTCCAATCCTGAATGTCTTACGGTAAATAGCTACGTAAATTCTTTTTTCGATTCTCTGTAGGTCAGGGATGAGAAATTGTAAGAAAATGATTCAACTTTTAACCTTTACTGTCTCATAGACGTAGGTTAAAAACGGCCTCCCTTTCACCCCTTACAGCCGTCCCTGTCCTCCAAAATGTATTTAAGAATTTTGAAATAAGTTCAAAACTGACTCCAATTTGGGGAGTGGCAGTACACCGAGAAAGAGAAATTGTAAGAAAATTATTCAACTTTTAACCTTTACTGTCTCATAGACGTAGGTTAAAAACGGCCTCCCTTTCACCCCTTACAGCCGTCCCTCTCCTCCAAAATGTATTTAAGAATTTTGAAATGTTTTCAAAACTGACTCCAATTTGGGGAGTGGCCGTACACCGAGAAAGAGAAATTGTAAGAAAATGATTCAACTTTTAACCTTTACTGTCTCATAGACGTAGGTTAAAAACGGCCTCCCTTTCACCCCTTACAGCCGTCCCTGTCCTCCAAAATGTATTGAAGAATTTTGAAATGTGTTCAAAACTGACTCCAATTTGGGGAGTGGCAGTACACCGAGAAAGAGAAATTGTAAGAAAATGATTCAACTCTTAACCTTTACTGTCTCATAGACGTAGGTTAAAAACGGCCTCCCTTTCACCCCTTACAGCCGTCCCTGTCCTCCAAAATGTATTTAAGAATTTTGAAATGTGTTCAAAACTGACTCCAATTTGGGGAGTGGCAGTACACCGAGAAAGAGAAATTGTAAGAAAATGATTCAACTTTTAACCTTTACTGTCTCATAGACGTAGGTTAAAAACGGCTTCCCTTTCACCCCTTACAGCCGTCCCTGTCCTCCAAAATGTATTTAAGAATTTTGAAATGTGTTCAAAACTTACTCCAATTTGGGGAGTGGCCATACACCGAGAAAGATGGCAGCAAACTAAGGTCACAAAGTTAATAAACAATTTTAATGCTGGAGCAGAAGCAATAGTGTATGGTCCAATCCTGAATCTCTTACGGCAAATAGCTACGTAAATTCTTTTTTCGATTCTCTGTAGGTCAGGGATGAGAAATTGTAAGAAAATGATTCAACTTTTAACCTTTACTGTCTCATAGACGTAGGTTAAAAACGGCCTCCCTTTCACCCCTTACAGCCGTCCCTGTCCTCCAAAATGTATTTAAGAATTTTGAAATGTGTTCAAAACTGACTCCAATTTGGGGAGTGGCCGTACACCGAGAAAGATGGCAGCAAACTAAGGTCACAAAGTTAATAAAAAATGTTAATGCTGGAGCAGAGGCAATAGTGTATGGTCCAATCCTGAATGTCTTACGGCAAATAGCTACGTAAATTCTTTTTTCGATTCTCTGTAGGTCAGGGATGAGAAATTGTAAGAAAATGATTCAACTTTTAACCTTTACTGTCTCATAGACGTAGGTTAAAAACGGCCTCCCTTTCACCCCTTACAGCCGTCCCTGTCCTCCAAAATGTATTTAAGAATTTTGAAATGTGTTCAAAACTGACTCCAATTTGGGGAGTGGCCGTACACCGAGAAAGATGGCAGCAAACTAAGGTCACAAAGTTAATAAACAATTTTAATGCTGGCGCAGAGGCAATAGTGTATGGTCCAATCCTGAATGTCTTATGGCAAATAGCTACGTAAATTCTTTTTTCGATTCTCTGTAGGTCAGGGATGAGAAATTGTAATAAAATGATTCAACTTTTAACCTTTACTGTCTCATAGACGTAGGTTAAAAACGGCCTCCCTTTCACCCCTTACAGCCGTCCCTGTCCTCCAAAATGTATTTAAGAATTTTGAAATGTGTTCAAAACTGACTCCAATTTGGGGAGTGGCCGTACACCGAGAAAGATGGCAGCAAACTAAGGTCACAAAGTTATTAAACAATTTTAATGCTGGAGCAGAGGCAATAGTGTATGGTCCAATCCTGAATGTCTTACGGCAAATAGCTACGTAAATTCTTTTTTCGATTCTCTGTAGGTCAGGGATGAGAAATTGTAAGAAAATGATTCAACTTTTAACCTTTACTGTCTCATAGACGTAGGTTAAAAACGGCCTCCCTTTCACCCCTTACAGCCGTCCCTGTTCTCCAAAATGTATTTAAGAATTTTGAAATGTGTTCAAAACTGACTCCAATTTGGGGAGTGGCCGTACACCGAGAAAGAGAAATTGTAAGAAAATGATTCAACTTTTAACCTTTACTGTCTCATAGACGTAGGTTAAAAACGGCCTCCCTTTCACCCCTTACAGCCGTCCCTATCCTCCAAAATGTATTTAAGAATTTTGAAATGTGTTCAAAACTGACTCCAATTTGGGGAGTGGCCGTACACCGAGAAAGATGGCAGCAAACTAAGGTCACAAAGTTAATAAACAATTTTAATGCTGGCGCAGAGGCAATAGTGTATGGTCCAATCCTGAATGTCTTACGGCAAATAGCTACGTAAATTCTTTTTTCGATTCTCTGTAGGTCAGGGATGAGAAATTGTAAGAAAATGATTCAACTTTTAACCTTTACTGTCTCATAGACGTAGGTTAAAAACGGCCTCCCTTTCACCCCTTACAGCCGTCCCTGTCCTCCAAAATGTATTTAAGAATTTTGAAATGTGTTCAAAACTGACTCCAATTTGGGGAGTGGCCGTACACCGAGAAAGAGAAATTGTAAGAAAATGATTCAACTTTTAACCTTTACTGTTTCATAGACGTAGGTTAAAAACGGCCTCCCTTTCACCCCTTACAGCCGTCCCTGTCCTCCAAAATGTATTTAAGAATTTTGAAATGTGTTCAAAACTGACTCCAATTTGGGGAGTGGCAGTACACCGAGAAAGATGGCAGCAAACTAAGGTCACAAAGTTAATAAACAATTTTAATGCTGGAGCAGAGGCAATAGTGTATGGTCCAATCCTGAATGTCTTACGGCAAATAGCTACGTAAATTCTTTTTTCGATTCTCTGTAGGTCAGGGATGAGAAATTGTAAGAAAATGATTCAACTTTTAACCTTTACTGTCTCATAGACGTAGGTTAATAACGGCCTCCCTTTCACCCCTTACAGCCGTCCCTGTCCTCCAAAATGTATTTAAGAATTTTGAAATGTGTTCAAAACTGACTCCAATTTGGGGAGTGGCCGTACACCGAGAAAGATGGCAGCAAACTAAGGTCACAAAGTTAATAAACAATTTTAATGCTGGCGCAGAGGCAATAGTGTATGGTCCAATCCTGAATGTCTTATGGCAAATAGCTACGTAAATTCTTTTTTCGATTCTCTGTAGGTCAGGGATGAGAAATTGTCATAAAATGATTCAACTTTTAACCTTTACTGTCTCATAGACGTAGGTTAAAAACGGCCTCCCTTTCACCCCTTACAGCCGTCCCTGTCCTCCAAAATGTATTTAAGAATTTTGAAATGTGTTCAAAACTGACTCCAATTTGGGGAGTGGCCGTACACCGAGAAAGAGAAATTGTAAGAATATGATTAAACTTTTAACCTTTACTGTCTCATAGACGTAGGTTAAAAACGGCCTCCCTTTCACCCCTTACAGCCGTCCCTATCCTCCAAAATGTATTTAAGAATTTTGAAATGTGTTCAAAACTGACTCCAATTTGGGGAGTGGCCATACACCGAGAAAGATGGCAGCAAACTAAGGTCACAAAGTTAATAAACAATTTTAATGCTGGCGCAGAGGCAATAGTGTATGGTCCAATCCTGAATGTCTTATGGCAAATAGCTACGTAAATTCTTTTTTCGATTCTCTGTAGGTCAGGGATGAGAAATTGTAATAAAATGATTCAACTTTTAACCTTTACTGTCTCATAGACGTAGGTTAAAAACGGCCTCCCTTTCACCCCTTACAGCCGTCCCTGTCCTCCAAAATGTATTTAAGAATTTTGAAATGTGTTCAAAACTGACTCCAATTTGGGGAGTGGCCGTACACCGAGAAAGATGGCAGCAAACTAAGGTCACAAAGTAATTAAACAATTTTATTGCTGGAGCAGAGGCAATAGTGTATGGTCCAATCCTGAATGTCTTACGGCAAATAGCTACGTAAATTCTTTTTTCGATTCTCTGTAGGTCAGGGATGAGAAATTGTAAGAAAATGATTCAACTTTTAACCTTTACTGTCTCATAGACGTAGGTTAAAAACGGCCTCCCTTTCACCCCTTACAGCCGTCCCTGTCCTCCAAAATGTATTTAAGAATTTTGAAATAAGTTCAAAACTGACTCCAATTTGGGGAGTGGCAGTACACCGAGATAGAGAAATTGTAAGAAAATTATTCAACTTTTAACCTTTACTGTCTCATAGACTTAGGTTAAAAACGGCCTCCCTTTCACCCCTTACAGCCGTCCCTCTCCTCCAAAATGTATTTAAGAATTTTGAAATGTGTTCAAAACTGACTCCAATTTGGGGAGTGGCCGTACACCGAGAAAGAGAAATTGTAAGAAAATGATTCAACTTTTAACCTTTACTGTCTCATAGACGTAGGTTAAAAACGGCCTCCCTTTCACCCCTTACAGCCGTCCCTATCCTCCAAAATGTATTGAAGAATTTTGAAATGTGTTCAAAACTGACTCCAATTTGGGGAGTGGCAGTACACCGAGAAAGAGAAATTGTAAGAAAATGATTCAACTCTTAACCTTTACTGTCTCATAGACGTAGGTTAAAAACGGCCTCCCTTTCACCCCTTACAGCCGTCCCTGTCCTCCAAAATGTATTTAAGAATTTTGAAATGTGTTCAAAACTGACTCCAATTTGGGGAGTGGCAGTACACCGAGAAAGAGAAATTGTAAGAAAATGATTCAACTTTTAACCTTTACTGTCTCATAGACGTAGGTTAAAAACGGCCTCCCTTTCACCCCTTACAGCCGTCCCTGTCCTCCAAAATGTATTTAAGAATTTTGAAATGTGTTCAAAACTTACTCCAATTTAGGGAGTGGCCATACACCGAGAAAGATGGCAGCAAACTAAGGTCACAAAGTTAATAAACAATTTTAATGCTGGAGCAGAAGCAATAGTGTATGGTCCAATCCTGAATCTCTTACGGCAAATAGCTACGTAAATTCTTTTTTCGATTCTCTGTAGGTCAGGGATGAGAAATTGTAAGAAAATGATTCAACTTTTAACCTTTACTGTCTCATAGACGTAGGTTAAAAACGGCCTCCCTTTCACCCCTTACAGCCGTCCCTGTCTTTCAAAATGTATTTAAGAATTTTGAAATGTGTTCAAAACTGACTCCAATTTGGGGAGTGGCCGTACACCGAGAAAGATGGCAGCAAACTAAGGTCACAAAGTTAATAAAAAATGTTAATGCTGGAGCAGAGGCAATAGTGTATGGTCTAATCCTGAATGTCTTACGGCAAATAGCTACGTAAATTCTTTTTTCGATTCTCTGTAGGTCAGGGATGAGAAATTGTAAGAAAATGATTCAACTTTTAACCTTTACTGTCTCATAGACGTAGGTTAAAAACGGCCTCCCTTTCACCCCTTACAGCCGTCCCTGTCCTCCAAAATGTATTTAAGAATTTTGAAATGTGTTCAAAACTGACTCCAATTTGGGGAGTGGCCGTACACCGAGAAAGATGGCAGCAAACTAAGGTCACAAAGTTAATAAACAATTTTAATGCTGGCGCAGAGGCAATAGTGTATGGTCCAATCCTGAATGTCTTATGGCAAATAGCTACGTAAATTCTTTTTTCGATTCTCTGTAGGTCAGGGATGAGAAATTGTAATAAAATGATTCAACTTTTAACCTTTACTGTCTCATAGACGTAGGTTAAAAACGGCCTCCCTTTCACCCCTTACAGCCGTCCCTGTCCTCCAAAATGTATTTAAGAATTTTGAAATGTGTTCAAAACTGACTCCAATTTGGGGAGTGGCCGTACACCGAGAAAGATGGCAGCAAACTAAGGTCACAAAGTTATTAAACAATTTTAATGCTGGAGCAGAGGCAATAGTGTATGGTCCAATCCTGAATGTCTTACGGCAAATAGCTACGTAAATTCTTTTTTCGATTCTCTGTAGGTCAGGGATGAGAAATTGTAAGAAAATGATTCAACTTTTAACCTTTACTGTCTCATAGACGTAGGTTAAAAACGGCCTCCCTTTCACCCCTTACAGCCGTCCCTGTTCTCCAAAATGTATTTAAGAATTTTGAAATGTGTTCAAAACTGACTCCAATTTGGGGAGTGGCCGTACACCGAGAAAGAGAAATTGTAAGAAAATGATTCAACTTTTAACCTTTACTGTCTCATAGACGTAGGTTAAAAACGGCCTCCCTTTCACCCCTTACAGCCGTCCCTATCCTCCAAAATGTATTTAAGAATTTTGAAATGTGTTCAAAACTGACTCCAATTTGGGGAGTGGCCGTACACCGAGAAAGATGGCAGCAAACTAAGGTCACAAAGTTAATAAACAATTTTAATGCTGGCGCAGAGGCAATAGTGTATGGTCCAATCCTGAATGTCTTACGGCAAATAGCTACGTAAATTCTTTTTTCGATTCTCTGTAGGTCAGGGATGAGAAATTGTAAGAAAATGATTCAACTTTTAACCTTTACTGTCTCATAGACGTAGGTTAAAAACGGCCTCCCTTTCACCCCTTACAGCCGTCCCTGTCCTCCAAAATGTATTTAAGAATTTTGAAATGTGTTCAAAACTGACTCCAATTTGGGGAGTGGCCGTACACCGAGAAAGAGAAATTGTAAGAAAATGATTCAACTTTTAACCTTTACTGTTTCATAGAGGTAGGTTAAAAACGGCCTCCCTTTCACCCCTTACAGCCGTCCCTGTCCTCCAAAATGTATTTAAGAAGTTTGAAATGTGTTCAAAACTGACTCCAATTTGGGGAGTGGCAGTACACCGAGAAAGAGAAATTGTAAGAAAATTATTCAACTTTTAACCTTTACTGTCTCATAGACGTAGGTTAAAAACGGCCTCCCTTTCACCCCTTACAGCCGTCCCTGTCCTCCAAAATGTATTTAAGAATTTTGAAATGTGTTCAAAACTGACTCCAATTTGGGGAGTGGCCATACACCGAGAAAGATGGCAGCAAACTAAGGTCACAAAGTTAATAAACAATTTTAATGCTGGAGCAGAGGCAATAGTGTATGGTCCAATCCTGAATCTCTTACGGCAAATAGCTACGCAAATTCTTTTTTCGATTCTCTGTAGGTCAGGGATGAGAAATTGTAAGAAAATGATTCAACTTTTAACCTTTACTGTCTCATAGACGTAGGTTAAAAACGGCCTCCCTTTCACCCCTTACAGCCGTCGCTGTCCTCCAAAATGTATTTAAGAATTTTGAAATGTGTTCAAAACTGACTCCAATTTGGGGAGTGGCCGTACACCGAGAAAGAGAAATTGTAAGAATACGATTAAACTTTTAACCTTTACTGTCTCATAGACGTAGGTTAAAAACGGCCTCCCTTTCACCCCTTACAGCCGTCCCTATCCTCCAAAATGTATTTAAGAATTTTGAAATGTGTTCAAAACTGACTCCAATTTGGGGAGTGGCCGTACACCGAGAAAGATGGCAGCAAACTAAGGTCACAAAGTTAATAAACAATTTTAATGCTGGAGCAGAGGCAATAGTGTATGGTCCAATCCTGAATGTCTTACGGCAAATAGCTACGTAAATTCTTTTTTCGATTCTCTGTAGGTCAGGGATGAGAAATTGTAAGAAAATGATTCAACTTTTAACCTTTACTGTCTCATAGACGTAGGTTAAAAACGGCCTCCCTTTCACCCCTTACAGCCGTCCCTGTCCTCCAAAATGTATTTAAGAATTTTGAAATGTGTTCAAAACTGACTCCAATTTGGGGAGTGGCCGTACACCGAGAAAGATGGCAGCAAACTAAGGTCACAAAGTTAATAAACAATTTTAATGCTGGAGCAGAGGCAATAGTGTATGGTCCAATCCTGAATGTCTTACGGCAAATAGCTACATAAATTCTTTTTTCGATTCTCTGTAGGTCAGGGATGAGAAATTGTAAGAAAATAATTCAACTTTTAACCTTTACTGTCTCATAGACGTAGGTTAAAAACGGCCTCCCTTTCACCCCTTACAGCCGTCCCTGTCCTCCAAAATGTATTTAAGAATTTTGAAATGTGTTTAAAACTGACTCCAATTTGGGGAGTGGCCGTACACCGAGAAAGAGAAATTGTAAGAAAATGATTCAACTTTTAACCTTTACTGTTTCATAGACGTAGGTTAAAAACGGCCTCCCTTTCACCCCTTACAGCCGTCCCTGTCCTCCAAAATGTATTTAAGAATTTTGAAATGTGTTCAAAACTGACTCCAATTTGGGGAGTGGCAGTACACCGAGAAAGAGAAATTGTAAGAAAATGATTCAACTTGTAACCTTTACTGTCTCATAGACGTAGGTTAAAAACGGCCTCCCTTTCACCCCTTACAGCCGTCCCTGTCCTCCAAAATGTATTTAAGAATTTTTAAATGTGTTCAAAACTGACTTCAATTTAGGGGGTGGCCATACACCGAGAAAGATGGCAGCAAACTAAGGTCACAAAGTTAATAAACAATTTTAATGCTGGAGCAGAGGCAATAGTGTATGGTCCAATCCTGAATGTCTTACGGCAAATAGCTACGTAAATTCTTTTTTCGATTCTCTGTAGGTCAGGGATGAGAAATTGTAAGAAAATGATTCAACTTTTAACCTTTACTGTCTCATAGACGTAGGTTAAAAACGGCCTCCCTTTCACCCCTTACAGCCGTCCCTGTCCTCCAAAATGTATTTAAGAATTTTGAAATGTGTTAAAAACTGACTCCAATTTGGGGAGTGGCCGTACACCGAGAAAGAGAAATTGTAAGAAAATGATTCAACTTTTAACCTTTACTGTCTCATAGACGTAGGTTAAAAACGGCCTCCCTTTCACCCCTTACAGCCGTCCCTATCCTCCAAAATGTATTTAAGAATTTTGAAATGTGTTCAAAACTGACTCCAATTTGGGGAGTGGCCGTACACCGAGAAAGATGGCAGCAAACTAAGGTCACAAAGTTAATAAACAATTTTAATGCTGGAGCAGAGGCAATAGTGTATGGTCCAATCCTGAATGTCTTACGGCAAATAGCTACGTAAATTCTTTTTTCGATTCTCTGTAGGTCAGGGATGAGAAATTGTAAGAAAATGATTCAACTTTTAACCTTTACTGTCTCATAGACGTAGGTTAAAAACGGCCTCCCTTTCACCCCTTACAGCCGTCCCTGTCCTCCAAAATGTATTTAAGAATTTTGAAATGTGTTCAAAACTGACTCCAATTTGGGGAGTGGCAGTACACCGAGAAAGAGAAATTGTAAGAAAATTATTCAACTTTTAACCTTTACTGTCTAATAGACGTAGGTTAAAAACGGCCTCCCTTTCACCCCTTACAGCCGTCCCTGTCCTCCAAAATGTATTTAAGAATTTTGAAATGTGTTCAAAACTGACTCCAATTTGGGGAGTGGCCGTACACCGAGAAAGAGAAATTGTAAGAAAATGATTAAACTTTTAACCTTTACTGTCTCATAGACGTAGGTTAAAAACGGCCTCCCTTTCACCCCTTACAGCCGTCCCTGTCCTCCAAAATGTATTTAAGAATTTTGAAATATGTTCAAAACTGACTCTAATTTGGGGAGTGGCAGTAAACCGAGAAAGAGAAATTGTAAGAAAATGATTCAACTTTTAACCTTTACTGTCTCATAGACGTAGGTTAAAAACGGCCTCCCTTTCACCCCTTACAGCCGTCCCTGTCCTCCAAAATGTATTTAAGATTTTTGAAATGTGTTCAAAACTGACTCCAATTTGGGGAGTGGCCATACCCCGAGAAAGATGGCAGCAAACTAAGGTCACAAAGTTAATAAACAATTTTAATGCTGGAGCAGAAGCAATAGTGTATGGTCCAATCCTGAATCTCTTACGGCAAATAGCTACGTAAATTCTTTTTTCGATTCTCTGTAGGTCAGGGATGAGAAATTGTAAGAAAATGATTCAACTTTTAACCTTTACTGTCTCATAGACGTAGGTTAAAAATGGCCTCCCTTTCACCCCTTACAGCCGTCCCTGTCCTCCAAAATGTATT
This sequence comes from Lissotriton helveticus, assembly GCF_964261635.1. Lineage (NCBI taxonomy): Eukaryota > Metazoa > Chordata > Amphibia > Caudata > Salamandridae > Lissotriton > Lissotriton helveticus. The sequence goes on from NC_136073.1 coordinate 879,477,440, forward strand.
TAAGAATTTTGAAATGTGTTCAAAACTGACTCCAATTTGGGGAGTGGCCGTACACCGAGAAAGATGGCAGCAAACTAAGGTCACAAAGTTAATAAAAATGTTTAATGCTGGAGCAGAGGCAATAGTGTATGGTCCAATCCTGAATGTCTTACGGCAAATAGCTACGTAAATTCTTTTTTCGATTCTCTGTAGGTCAGGGATGAGAAATTGTAAGAAAATGATTCAACTTTTAACCTTTACTGTCTCATAGACGTAGGTTAAAAACGGCCTCCCTTTCACCCCTTACAGCCGTCCCTGTCCTCCAAAATGTATTTAAGAATTTTGAAATGTGTTCAAAACTGACTCCAATTTGGGGAGTGGCCGTACACCGAGAAAGATGGCAGCAAACTAAGGTCACAAAGTTAATAAACAATTTTAATGCTGGCGCAGAGGCAATAGTGTATGGTCCAATCCTGAATGTCTTATGGCAAATAGCTACGTAAATTCTTTTTTCGATTCTCTGTAGGTCAGGGATGAGAAATTGTAATAAAATGATTCAACTTTTAACCTTTACTGTCTCATAGACGTAGGTTAAAAACGGCCTCCCTTTCACCCCTTACAGCCGTCCCTGTCCTCCAAAATGTATTTAAGAATTTTGAAATGTGTTCAAAACTGACTCCAATTTGGGGAGTGGCCGTACACCGAGAAAGATGGCAGCAAACTAAGGTCACAAAGTTATTAAACAATTTTAATGCTGGAGCAGAGGCAATAGTGTATGGTCCAATCCTGAATGTCTTACGGCAAATAGCTACGTAAATTCTTTTTTCGATTCTCTGTAGGTCAGGGATGAGAAATTGCAAGAAAATGATTCAACTTTTAACCTTTACTGTCTCATAGACGTAGGTTAAAAACGGCCTCCCTTTCACCCCTTACAGCCGTCCCTGTCCTCCAAAATGTATTTAAGAATTTTGAAATGTGTTCAAAACTGACTCCAATTTGGGGAGTGGCCGTACACCGAGAAAGAGAAATTGTAAGAAAATGATTCAACTTTTAACCTTTACTGTCTCATAGACGTAGGTTAAAAACGGCCTCCCTTTCACCCCTTACAGCCGTCCCTATCCTCCAAAATGTATTTAAGAATTTTGAAATGTGTTCAAAACTGACTCCAATTTGGGGAGTGGCCGTACACCGAGAAAGATGGCAGCAAACTAAGGTCACAAAGTTAATAAACAATTTTAATGCTGGCGCAGAGGCAATAGTGTATGGTCCAATCCTGAATGTCTTACGGCAAATAGCTACGTAAATTCTTTTTTCGATTCTCTGTAGGTCAGGGATGAGAAATTGTAAGAAAATGATTCAACTTTTAACCTTTACTGTCTCATAGACGTAGGTTAAAAACGGCCTCCCTTTCACCCCTTACAGCCGTCCCTGTCCTCCAAAATGTATTTAAGAATTTTGAAATGTGTTCAAAACTGACTCCAATTTGGGGAGTGGCCGTACACCGAGAAAGAGAAATTGTAAGAATATGATTAAACTTTTAACCTTTACTGTCTCAGACGTAGGTTAAAAACGGCCTCCCTTTCACCCCTTACAGCCGTCCCTATCCTCCAAAATGTATTTAGGAATTTTGAAATGTGTTCAAAACTGACTCCAATTTGGGGAGTGGCTGTACACCGAGAAAGATGGCAGCAAACTAAGGTCACAAAGTTAATAAACAATTTTAATGCTGGAGCAGAGGCAATAGTGTATGGTCCAATCCTGAATGTCTTACGGCAAATAGCTACGTAAATTCTTTTTTCGATTCTCTGTAGGTCAGGGATGAGAAATTGTAAGAAAATGATTCAACTTTTAACCTTTACTGTCTCATAGACGTAGGTTAAAAACGGCCTCCCTTTCACCCCTTACAGCCGTCCCTGTCCTCCAAAATGTATTTAAGAATTTTGAAATGTGTTCAAAACTGACTCCAATTTGGGGAGTGGCCGTACACCGAGAAAGATGGCAGCAAACTAAGGTCACAAAGTTAATAAACAATTTTAATGCTGGCGCAGAGGCAATAGTGTATGGTCCAATCCTGAATGTCTTATGGCAAATAGCTACGTAAATTCTTTTTTCGATTCTCTGTAGGTCAGGGATGAGAAATTGTAATAAAATGATTCAACTTTTAACCTTTACTGTCTCATAGACGTAGGTTAAAAACGGCCTCCCTTTCACCCCTTACAGCCGTCCCTGTCCTCCAAAATGTATTTAAGAATTTTGAAATGTGTTCAAAACTGACTCCAATTTGGGGAGTGGCCGTACACCGAGAAAGATGGCAGCAAACTAAGGTCACAAAGTTATTAAACAATTTTAATGCTGGAGCAGAGGCAATAGTGTATGGTCCAATCCTGAATGTCTTACGGCAAATAGCTACGTAAATTCTTTTTTCGATTCTCTGTAGGTCAGGGATGAGAAATTGCAAGAAAATGATTCAACTTTTAACCTTTACTGTCTCATAGACGTAGGTTAAAAACGGCCTCCCTTTCACCCCTTACAGCCGTCCCTGTCCTCCAAAATGTATTTAAGAATTTTGAAATGTGTTCAAAACTGACTCCAATTTGGGGAGTGGCCGTACACCGAGAAAGAGAAATTGTAAGAAAATGATTCAACTTTTAACCTTTACTGTCTCATAGACGTAGGTTAAAAACGGCCTCCCTTTCACCCCTTACAGCCGTCCCTATCCTCCAAAATGTATTTAAGAATTTTGAAATGTGTTCAAAACTGACTCCAATTTGGGGAGTGGCCGTACACCGAGAAAGATGGCAGCAAACTAAGGTCACAAAGTTAATAAACAATTTTAATGCTGGCGCAGAGGCAATAGTGTATGGTCCAATCCTGAATGTCTTACGGCAAATAGCTACGTAAATTCTTTTTTCGATTCTCTGTAGGTCAGGGATGAGAAATTGTAAGAAAATGATTCAACTTTTAACCTTTACTGTCTCATAGACGTAGGTTAAAAACGGCCTCCCTTTCACCCCTTACAGCCGTCCCTGTCCTCCAAAATGTATTTAAGAATTTTGAAATGTGTTCAAAACTGACTCCAATTTGGGGAGTGGCCGTACACCGAGAAAGAGAAATTGTAAGAATATGATTAAACTTTTAACCTTTACTGTCTCAGACGTAGGTTAAAAACGGCCTCCCTTTCACCCCTTACAGCCGTCCCTATCCTCCAAAATGTATTTAGGAATTTTGAAATGTGTTCAAAACTGACTCCAATTTGGGGAGTGGCTGTACACCGAGAAAGATGGCAGCAAACTAAGGTCACAAAGTTAATAAACAATTTTAATGCTGGAGCAGAGGCAATAGTGTATGGTCCAATCCTGAATGTCTTACGGCAAATAGCTACGTAAATTCTTTTTTCGATTCTCTGTAGGTCAGGGATGAGAAATTGTAAGAAAATGATTCAACTTTTAACCTTTACTGTCTCATAGACGTAGGTTAAAAACGGCCTCCCTTTCACCCCTTACAGCCGTCCCTGTCCTCCAAAATGTATTTAAGAATTTTGAAATGTGTTCAAAACTGACTCCAATTTGGGGAGTGGCCGTACACCGAGAAAGATGGCAGCAAACTAAGGTCACAAAGTTAATAAACAATTTTAATGCTGGCGCAGAGGCAATAGTGTATGGTCCAATCCTGAATGTCTTATGGCAAATAGCTACGTAAATTCTTTTTTCGATTCTCTGTAGGTCAGGGATGAGAAATTGTAATAAAATGATTCAACTTTTAACCTTTACTATCTCATAGACGTAGGTTAAAAACGGCCTCCCTTTCACCCCTTACAGCCGTCCCTGTCCTCCAAAATGTATTTAAGAATTTTGAAATGTGTTCAAAACTGACTCCAATTTAGGGAGTGGCCGTACACCGAGAAAGAGAAATTGTAAGAATATGATTAAACTTTTAACCTTTACTGTCTCATAGACGTAGGTTAAAAACGGCCTCCCTTTCACCCCTTACAGCCGTCCCTATCCTCCAAAATGTATTTAAGAATTTTGAAATGTGTTCAAAACTGACTCCAATTTGGGGAGTGGCCATACACCGAGAAAGATGGCAGCAAACTAAGGTCACAAAGTTAATAAACAATTTTAATGCTGGCGCAGAGGCAATAGTGTATGGTCCAATCCTGAATGTCTTATGGCAAATAGCTACGTAAATTCTTTTTTCGATTCTCTGTAGGTCAGGGATGAGAAATTGTAATAAAATGATTAAACTTTTAACCTTTACTGTCTCATAGACGTAGGTTAAAAACGGCCTCCCTTTCACCCCTTACAGCCGTCCCTGTCCTCCAAAATGTATTTAAGAATTTTGAAATGTGTTCAAAACTGACTCCAATTTGGGGAGTGGCCGTACACCGAGAAAGATGGCAGCAAACTAAGGTCACAAAGTTAATAAACAATTTTAATGCTGGCTCAGAGGCAATAGTGTATGGTCCAATCCTGAATGTCTTATGGCAAATAGCTACGTAAATTCTTTTTTCGATTCTCTATAGGTCAGGGATGAGAAATTGTAATAAAATGATTCAACTTTTAACCTTTACTATCTCATAGACGTAGGTTAAAAACGGCCTCCCTTTCACCTCTTACAGCCGTCCCTGTCCTCCAAAATGTATTTAAGAATTTTGAAATGTGTTCAAAACTGACTCCAATTTAGGGAGTGGCCGTACACCGAGAAAGAGAAATTGTAAGAATATGATTAAACTTTTAACCTTTACTGTCTCATAGACGTAGGTTAAAAACGGCCTCCCTTTCACCCCTTACAGCCGTCCCTATCCTCCAAAATGTATTTAAGAATTTTGAAATGTGTTCAAAACTGACTCCAATTTGGGGAGTGGCCATACACCGAGAAAGATGGCAGCAAACTAAGGTCACAAAGTTAATAAACAATTTTAATGCTGGCGCAGAGGCAATAGTGTATGGTCCAATCCTGAATGTCTTATGGCAAATAGCTACGTAAATTCTTTTTTCGATTCTCTGTAGGTCAGGGATGAGAAATTGTAATAAAATGATTAAACTTTTAACCTTTACTGTCTCATAGACGTAGGTAAAAAACGGCCTCCCTTTCACCCCTTACAGCCGTCCCTGTCCTCCAAAATGTATTTAAGAATTTTGAAATGTGTTCAAAACTGACTCCAATTTGGGGAGTGGCCGTACACCGAGAAAGATGGCAGCAAACTAAGGTCACAAAGTTAATAAACAATTTTAATGCTGGAGCAGAGGCAATAGTGTATGGTCCAATCCTGAATGTCTTACGGCAAATAGCTACGTAAATTCTTGTTTCGATTCTCTGTAGGTCAGGGATGAGAAATTGTAAGAAAATGATTCAACTTTTAACCTTTACTGTCTCATAGACGTAGGTTAAAAACGGCCTCCCTTTCACCCCTTACAGCCGTCCCTGTCCTCCAAAATGTATTTAAGAATTTTGAAATGTGTTCAAAACTGACTCCAATTTGGGGAGTGGCCGTACACCGAGAAAGAGAAATTGTAAGAAAATGATTCAACTTTTAACCTTTACTGTCTCATAGACGTAGGTTAAAAACGGCCTCCCTTTCACCCCTTACAGCCGTCCCTATCCTCCAAAATGTATTTAAGAATTTTGAAATGTGTTCAAAACTGACTCCAATTTGGGGAGTGGCCGTACACCGAGAAAGATGGCAGCAAACTAAGGTCACAAAGTTAATAAACAATTTTAATGCTGGCGCAGAGGCAATAGTGTATGGTCCAATCCTGAATGTCTTATGGCAAATAGCTACGTAAATTCTTTTTTCGATTCTCTGTAGGTCAGGGATGAGAAATTGTAATAAAATGATTCAACTTTTAACCTTTACTGTCTCATAGACGTAGGTTAAAAACGGCCTCCCTTTCACCCCTTACAGCCGTCCCTGTCCTCCAAAATGTATTTAAGAATTTTGAAATGTGTTCAAAACTGACTCCAATTTGGGGAGTGGCCGTACACCGAGAAAGATGGCAGCAAACTAAGGTCACAAAGTTATTAAACAATTTTAATGCTGGAGCAGAGGCAATAGTGTATGGTCCAATCCTGAATGTCTTACGGCAAATAGCTACGTAAATTCTTTTTTCGATTCTCTGTAGGTCAGGGATGAGAAATTGTAAGAAAATGATTCAACTTTTAACCTTTACTGTCTTATAGACGTAGGTTAAAAACGGCCTCCCTTTCACCCCTTACAGCCGTCCCTGTTCTCCAAAATGTATTTAAGAATTTTGAAATGTGTTCAAAACTGACTCCAATTTGGGGAGTGGCCGTACACCGAGAAAGAGAAATTGTAAGAAAATGATTCAACTTTTAACCTTTACTGTCTCATAGACGTAGGTTAAAAACGGCCTCCCTTTCACCCCTTACAGCCGTCCCTATCCTCCAAAATGTATTTAAGAATTTTGAAATGTGTTCAAAACTGACTCCAATTTGGGGAGTGGCCGTACACCGAGAAAGATGGCAGCAAACTAAGGTCACAAAGTTAATAAACAATTTTAATGCTGGCGCAGAGGCAATAGTGTATGGTCCAATCCTGAATGTCTTACGGCAAATAGCTACGTAAATTCTTTTTTCGATTCTCTGTAGGTCAGGGATGAGAAATTGTAAGAAAATGATTCAACTTTTAACCTTTACTGTCTCATAGACGTAGGTTAAAAACGGCCTCCCTTTCACCCCTTACAGCCGTCCCTGTCCTCCAAAATGTATTTAAGAATTTTGAAATGTGTTCAAAACTGACTCCAATTTGGGGAGTGGCCGTACACCGAGAAAGAGAAATTGTAAGAAAATGATTCAACTTTTAACCTTTACTGTTTCATAGACGTAGGTTAAAAACGGCCTCCCTTTCACCCCTTACAGCCGTCCCTGTCCTCCAAAATGTATTTAAGAAGTTTGAAATGTGTTCAAAACTGACTCCAATTTGGGGAGTGGCAGTACACCGAGAAAGAGAAATTGTAAGAAAATTATTGAACTTTTAACCTTTACTGTCTCATAGACGTAGGTTAAAAACGGCCTCCCTTTCACCCCTTACAGCCGTCCCTGTCCTCCAAAATGTATTTAAGAATTTTGAAATGTGTTCAAAACTGACTCCAATTTGGGGAGTGGCCATACACCGAGAAAGATGGCAGCAAACTAAGGTCACAAAGTTAATAAACAATTTTAATGCTGGAGCAGAGGCAATAGTGTATGGTCCAATCCTGAATCTCTTAGGCAAATAGCTACGCAAATTCTTTTTTCGATTCTCTGTAGGTCAGGGATGAGAAATTGTAAGAAAATGATTCAACTTTTAACCTTTACTGTCTCATAGACGTAGGTTAAAAACGGCCTCCCTTTCACCCCTTACAGCCGTCCCTGTCCTCCAAAATGTATTTAAGAATTGTGAAATGTGTTCAAAACTGACTCCAATTTGGGGAGTGGCCGTACACCGAGAAAGAGAAATTGTAAGAATACAATTAAACTTTTAACCTTTACTGTCTCATAGACGTAGGTTAAAAACGGCCTCCCTTTCACCCCTTACAGCCGTCCCTTTCCTCCAAAATGTATTTAAGAATTTTGAAATGTGTTCAAAACTGACTCCAATTTGGGGAGTGGCCGTACACCGAGAAAGATGGCAGCAAACTAAGGTCACAAAGTTAATAAACAATTTTAATGCTGGAGCAGAGGCAATAGTGTATGGTCCAATCCTGAATGTCTTACGGCAAATAGCTACGTAAATTCTTTTTTCGATTCTCTGTAGGTCAGGGATGAGAAATTGTAAGAAAATGATTCAACTTTTAACCTTTACTGTCTCATAAACGTAGGTTAAAAACGGCCTCCCTTTCACCCCTTACAGCCGTCCCTGTCCTCCAAAATGTATTTAAGAATTTTGAAATGTGTTCAAAACTGACTCCAATTTGGGGAGTGGCCGTACACCGAGAAAGATGGCAGCAAACTAAGGTCACAAAGTTAATAAACAATTTTAATGCTGGCGCAGAGGCAATAGTGTATGGTCCAATCCTGAATGTCTTACGGCAAATAGCTACGTAAATTCTTTTTTCGATTCTCTGTAGGTCAGGGATGAGAAATTGTAAGAAAATAATTCAACTTTTAACCTTTACTGTCTCATAGACGTAGGTTAAAAACGGCCTCCCTTTCACCCCTTACAGCCGTCCCTATCCTCCAAAATGTATTTAAGAATTTTGAAATGTGTTTAAAACTGACTCCAATTTGGGGAGTGGCCGTACACCGAGAAAGATGGCAGCAAACTAAGGTCACAAAGTTAATAAACAATTTTAATGCTGGAGCAGAGGCAATAGTGTATGGTCCAATCCTGAATGTCTTACGGCAAATAGCTACGTAAATTCTTTTTTCGATTCTCTGTAGGTCAGGGATGAGAAATTGTAAGAAAATGATTCAACTTTTAACCTTTACTGTCTCATAGACGTAGGTTAAAAACGGCCTCCCTTTCACCCCTTACAGCCGTCCCTGTCCTCCAAAATGTATTTAAGAATTTTGAAATGTGTTCAAAACTGACTCCAATTTGGGGAGTGGCAGTACACCGAGAAAGAGAAATTGTAAGAAAATTATTCAACTTTTAACCTTTACTGTCTAATAGACGTAGGTTAAAAACGGCCTCCCTTTCACCCCTTACAGCCGTCCCTGTCCTCCAAAATGTATTTAAGAATTTTGAAATGTGTTCAAAACTGACTCCAATTTGGGGAGTGGCCGTACACCGAGAAAGAGAAATTGTAAGAAAATGATTCAACTTTTAACCTTTACTGTCTCATAGACGTAGGTTAAAAACGGCCTCCCTTTCACCCCTTACAGCCGTCCCTGTCCTCCAAAATGTATTTAAGAATTTTGAAATGTGTTCAAAACTGACTCCAATTTGGGGAGTGGCAGTAAACCGAGAAAGAGAAATTGTAAGAAAATGATTCAACTTTTAACCTTTACTGTCTCATAGACGTAGGTTAAAAACGGCCTCCCTTTCACCCCTTACAGCCGTCCCTGTCCTCCAAAATGTATTTAAGATTTTTGAAATGTGTTCAAAACTGACTCCAATTTGGGGAGTGGCCATACCCCGAGAAAGATGGCAGCAAACTAAGGTCACAAAGTTAATAAACAATTTTAATGCTGGAGCAGAAGCAATAGTGTATGGTCCAATCCTGAATCTCTTACGGCAAATAGCTACGTAAATTCTTTTTTCGATTCTCTGTAGGTCAGGGATGAGAAATTGTAAGAAAATGATTCAACTTTTAACCTTTACTGTCTCATAGACGTAGGTTAAAAACGGCCTCCCTTTCACCCCTTACAGCCGTCCCTGTCCTCCAAAATGTATTTAAGAATTTTGAAATGTGTTCAAAACTGACTCCAATTTGGGGAGTGGCCGTACACCGAGAAAGATGGCAGCAAACTAAGGTCACAAAGTTAATAAAAATGTTTAATGCTGGAGCAGAGGCAATAGTGTATGGTCCAATCCTGAATGTCTTACGGCAAATAGCTACGTAAATTCTTTTTTCGATTCTCTGTAGGTCAGGGATGAGAAATTGTAAGAAAATGATTAAACTTTTAACCTTTACTGTCTCATAGACGTAGGTTAAAAACGGCCTCCCTTTCACCCCTTACAGCCGTCCCTGTCCTCCAAAATGTATTTAAGAATTTTGAAATGTGTTCAAAACTGACTCCAATTTGGGGAGTGGCCGTACACCGAGAAAGATGGCAGCAAACTAAGGTCACAAAGTTAATAAACAATTTTAATGCTGGCGCAGAGGCAATAGTGTATGGTCCAATCCTGAATGTCTTATGGCAAATAGCTACGTAAATTCTTTTTTCGATTCTCTGTAGGTCAGGGATGAGAAATTGTAATAAAATGATTCAACTTTTAACCTTTACTGTCTCATAGACGTAGGTTAAAAACGGCCTCCCTTTCACCCCTTACAGCCGTCCCTGTCCTCCAAAATGTATTTAAGAATTTTGAAATGTGTTCAAAACTGACTCCAATTTGGGGAGTGGCCGTACACCGAGAAAGATGGCAGCAAACTAAGGTCACAAAGTTATTAAACAATTTTAATGCTGGAGCAGAGGCAATAGTGTATGGTCCAATCCTGAATGTCTTACGGCAAATAGCTACGTAAATTCTTTTTTCGATTCTCTGTAGGTCAGGGATGAGAAATTGCAAGAAAATGATTCAACTTTTAACCTTTACTGTCTCATAGACGTAGGTTAAAAACGGCCTCCCTTTCACCCCTTACAGCCGTCCCTGTCCTCCAAAATGTATTTAAGAATTTTGAAATGTGTTCAAAACTGACTCCAATTTGGGGAGTGGCCGTACACCGAGAAAGAGAAATTGTAAGAAAATGATTCAACTTTTAACCTTTACTGTCTCATAGACGTAGGTTAAAAACGGCCTCCCTTTCACCCCTTACAGCCGTCCCTATCCTCCAAAATGTATTTAAGAATTTTGAAATGTGTTCAAAACTGACTCCAATTTGGGGAGTGGCCGTACACCGAGAAAGATGGCAGCAAACTAAGGTCACAAAGTTAATAAACAATTTTAATGCTGGCGCAGAGGCAATAGTGTATGGTCCAATCCTGAATGTCTTACGGCAAATAGCTACGTAAATTCTTTTTTCGATTCTCTGTAGGTCAGGGATGAGAAATTGTAAGAAAATGATTCAACTTTTAACCTTTACTGTCTCATAGACGTAGGTTAAAAACGGCCTCCCTTTCACCCCTTACAGCCGTCCCTGTCCTCCAAAATGTATTTAAGAATTTTGAAATGTGTTCAAAACTGACTCCAATTTGGGGAGTGGCCGTACACCGAGAAAGAGAAATTGTAAGAATATGATTAAACTTTTAACCTTTACTGTCTCAGACGTAGGTTAAAAACGGCCTCCCTTTCACCCCTTACAGCCGTCCCTATCCTCCAAAATGTATTTAAGAATTTTGAAATGTGTTCAAAACTGACTCCAATTTGGGGAGTGGCTGTACACCGAGAAAGATGGCAGCAAACTAAGGTCACAAAGTTAATAAACAATTTTAATGCTGGAGCAGAGGCAATAGTGTATGGTCCAATCCTGAATGTCTTACGGCAAATAGCTACGTAAATTCTTTTTTCGATTCTCTGTAGGTCAGGGATGAGAAATTGTAAGAAAATGATTCAACTTTTAACCTTTACTGTCTCATAGACGTAGGTTAAAAACGGCCTCCCTTTCACCCCTTACAGCCGTCCCTGTCCTCCAAAATGTATTTAAGAATTTTGAAATGTGTTCAAAACTGACTCCAATTTGGGGAGTGGCCGTACACCGAGAAAGATGGCAGCAAACTAAGGTCACAAAGTTAATAAACAATTTTAATGCTGGCGCAGAGGCAATAGTGTATGGTCCAATCCTGAATGTCTTATGGCAAATAGCTACGTAAATTCTTTTTTCGATTCTCTGTAGGTCAGGGATGAGAAATTGTAATAAAATGATTCAACTTTTAACCTTTACTATCTCATAGACGTAGGTTAAAAACGGCCTCCCTTTCACCCCTTACAGCCGTCCCTGTCCTCCAAAATGTATTTAAGAATTTTGAAATGTGTTCAAAACTGACTCCAATTTAGGGAGTGGCCGTACACCGAGAAAGAGAAATTGTAAGAATATGATTAAACTTTTAACCTTTACTGTCTCATAGACGTAGGTTAAAAACGGCCTCCCTTTCACCCCTTACAGCCGTCCCTATCCTCCAAAATGTATTTAAGAATTTTGAAATGTGTTCAAAACTGACTCCAATTTGGGGAGTGGCCATACACCGAGAAAGATGGCAGCAAACTAAGGTCACAAAGTTAATAAACAATTTTAATGCTGGCGCAGAGGCAATAGTGTATGGTCCAATCCTGAATGTCTTATGGCAAATAGCTACGTAAATTCTTTTTTCGATTCTCTGTAGGTCAGGGATGAGAAATTGTAATAAAATGATTAAACTTTTAACCTTTACTGTCTCATAGACGTAGGTTAAAAACGGCCTCCCTTTCACCCCTTACAGCCGCCCCTGTCCTCCAAAATGTATTTAAGAATTTTGAAATGTGTTCAAAACTGACTCCAATTTGGGGAGTGGCCGTACACCGAGAAAGATGGCAGCAAACTAAGGTCACAAAGTTAATAAACAATTTTAATGCTGGCTCAGAGGCAATAGTGTATGGTCCAATCCTGAATGTCTTATGGCAAATAGCTACGTAAATTCTTTTTTCGATTCTCTGTAGGTCAGGGATGAGAAATTGTAATAAAATGATTCAACTTTTAACCTTTACTATCTCATAGACGTAGGTTAAAAACGGCCTCCCTTTCACCTCTTACAGCCGTCCCTGTCCTCCAAAATGTATTTAAGAATTTTGAAATGTGTTCAAAACTGACTCCAATTTAGGGAGTGGCCGTACACCGAGAAAGAGAAATTGTAAGAATATGATTAAACTTTTAACCTTTACTGTCTCATAGACGTAGGTTAAAAACGGCCTCCCTTTCACCCCTTACAGCCGTCCCTATCCTCCAAAATGTATTTAAGAATTTTGAAATGTGTTCAAAACTGACTCCAATTTGGGGAGTGGCCATACACCGAGAAAGATGGCAGCAAACTAAGGTCACAAAGTTAATAAACAATTTTAATGCTGGCGCAGAGGCAATAGTGTATGGTCCAATCCTGAATGTCTTATGGCAAATAGCTACGTAAATTCTTTTTTCGATTCTCTGTAGGTCAGGGATGAGAAATTGTAATAAAATGATTAAACTTTTAACCTTTACTGTCTCATAGACGTAGGTTAAAAACGGCCTCCCTTTCACCCCTTACAGCCGTCCCTGTCCTCCAAAATGTATTTAAGAATTTTGAAATGTGTTCAAAACTGACTCCAATTTGGGGAGTGGCCGTACACCGAGAAAGATGGCAGCAAACTAAGGTCACAAAGTTAATAAACAATTTTAATGATGGAGCAGAGGCAATAGTGTATGGTCCAATCCTGAATGTCTTACGGCAAATAGCTACGTAAATTCTTGTTTCGATTCTCTGTAGGTCAGGGATGAGAAATTGTAAGAAAATGATTCAACTTTTAACCTTTACTGTCTCATAGACGTAGGTTAAAAACGGCCTCCCTTTCACCCCTTACAGCCGTCCCTGTCCTCCAAAATGTATTTAAGAATTTTGAAATGTGTTCAAAACTGACTCCAATTTGGGGAGTGGCCGTACACCGAGAAAGAGAAATTGTAAGAAAATGATTCAACTTTTAACCTTTACTGTCTCATAGACGTAGGTTAAAAACGGCCTCCCTTTCACCCCTTACAGCCGTCCCTATCCTCCAAAATGTATTTAAGAATTTTGAAATGTGTTCAAAACTGACTCCAATTTGGGGAGTGGCCGTACACCGAGAAATATGGCAGCAAACTAAGGTCACAAAGTTAATAAACAATTTTAATGCTGGCGCAGAGGCAATAGTGTATGGTCCAATCCTGAATGTCTTACGGCAAATAGCTACGTAAATTCTTTTTTCGATTCTCTGTAGGTCAGGGATGAGAAATTGTAAGAAAATGATTCAACTTTTAACCTTTACTGTCTCATAGACGTAGGTTAAAAACGGCCTCCCTTTCACCCCTTACAGCCGTCCCTGTCCTCCAAAATGTATTTAAGAATTTTGAAATGTGTTTAAAACTGACTCCAATTTGGGGAGTGGCCGTACACCGAGAAAGAGAAATTGTAAGAAAATGATTCAACTTTTAACCTTTACTGTTTCATAGACGTAGGTTAAAAACGGCCTCCCTTTCACCCCTTACAGCCGTCCCTGTCCTCCAAAATGTATTTAAGAATTTTGAAATGTGTTCAAAACTGACTCCAATTTGGGGAGTGGCAGTACACCGAGAAAGAGAAATTGTAAGAAAATGATTCAACTTTTAACCTTTACTGTCTCATAGACGTATGTTAAAAACGGCCTCCCTTTCACCCCTTACAGCCGTCCCTGTCCTCCAAAATGTATTTAAGAATTTTTAAATGTGTTCAAAACTGACTCCAATTTGGGGAGTGGCCATACACCGAGAAAGATGGCAGCAAACTAAGGTCACAAAGTTAATAAACAATTTTAATGCTGGAGCAGAGGCAATAGTGTATGGTCCAATCCTGAATGTCTTACGGCAAATAGCTACGTAAATTCTTTTTTCGATTCTCTGTAGGTCAGGGATGAGAAATTGTAAGAAAATGATTCAACTTTTAACCTTTACTGTCTCATAGACGTAGGTTAAAAACGGCCTCCCTTTCACCCCTTACAGCCGTCCCTGTCCTCCAAAATGTATTTAAGAATTTTGAAATGTGTTCAAAACTGACTCCAATTTGGGGAGTGGCCGTACACCGAGAAAGAGAAATTGTAAGAAAATGATTCAACTTTTAACATTTACTGTCTCATAGACGTAGGTTAAAAACGGCCTCCCTTTCACCCCTTACAGCCGTCCCTATCCTCCAAAATGTATTTAAGAATTTTGAAATGTGTTCAAAACTGACTCCAATTTGGGGAGTGGCCATACACCGAGAAAGATGTAAGCAAACTAAGGTCACAAAGTTATTAAACAATTTTAATGCTGGAGCAGAGGCAATAGTGTATGGTCCAATCCTGAATGTCTTACGGCAAATAGCTACGTAAATTCTTTTTTCGATTCTCTGTAGGTCAGGGATGAGAAATTGTAAGAAAATGATTCAACTTTTAACCTTTACTGTCTCATAGACGTAGGTTAAAAACGGCCTCCTTTTCACCCCTTACAGCCGTCCCTGTCCTCCAAAATGTATTTAAGAATTTTGAAATGTGTTCAAAACTGACTCCAATTTGGGGAGTGGCCGTACACCGAGAAAGAGAAATTGTAAGAATATGATTAAACTTTTAACCTTTACTGTCTCATAGACGTAGGTTAAAAACGGCCTCCCTTTCACCCCTTACAGCCGTCCCTATCCTCCAAAATGTATTTAAGAATTTTGAAATGTGTTCAAAACTGACTCCAATTTGGGGAGTGGCCGTACACCGAGAAAGATGGCAGCAAACTAAGGTCACAAAGTTAATACACAATTTTAATGCTGGAGCAGAGGCAATAGTGTATGGTCCAATCCTGAATGTCTTACGGCAAATAGCTACGTAAATTCTTTTTTCGATTCTCTGTAGGTCAGGGATGAGAAATTGTAAGAAAATGATTCAACTTTTAACCTTTACTGTCTCATAGACGTAGGTTAAAAACGGCCTCCCTTTCACCCCTTACAGCCGTCCCTGTCCTCCAAAATGTATTTAAGAATTTTGAAATGTGGTCAAAACTGACTCCAATTTGGGGAGTGGCCGTACACCGAGAAAGATGGCAGCAAACTAAGGTCACAAAGTTAATAAACAATTTTAATGCTGGCGCAGAGGCAATAGTGTATGGTCCAATCCTGAATGTCTTATGGCAAATAGCTACGTAAATTCTTTTTTCGATTCTCTGTAGGTCAGGGATGAGAAATTGTAATAAAATGATTCAACTTTTAACCTTTACTGTCTCATAGACGTAGGTTAAAAACGGCCTCCCTTTCACCCCTTACAGCCGTCCCTGTCCTCCAAAATGTATTTAAGAATTTTGAAATGTGTTCAACACTGACTCCAATTTGGGGAGTGGCCGTACACCGAGGAAGATGGCAGCAAACTAAGGTCACAAAGTTAATAAACAATTTTAATGCTGGAGCAGAGGCAATAGTGTATGGTCCAATCCTGAATGTCTAACGGCAAATAGCTACGTAAATTCTTTTTTCGATTCTCTGTAGGTCAGGGATGAGAAATTGTAAGAAAATGATTCAACTTTTAACCTTTACTGTCTCATAGACGTAGGTTAAAAACGGCCTCCCTTTCACCCCTTACAGCCGTCCCGGTCCTCCAAAATGTATTTAAGAATTTTGAAATGTGTTCAAAACTGACTCCAATTTGGGGAGTGGCCGTACACCGAGAAAGAGAAATTGTAAGAAAATGATTCAACTTTTAACGTTTACAGTCTCATAGACGTAGGTTAAAAACGGCCTCCCTTTCACCCCTTACAGCCGTCCCTGTCCTCCAAAATGTATTTAAAATTTTTGAAATGTGTTCAAAACTGACTCCAATTTGGGGAGTGGCCGTACACCGAGAAAGATGGCAGCAAACTAAGGTCACAAAGTTAATAAACAATTTTAATGCTGGAGCAGAGGCAATAGTGTATGGTCCAATCCTGAATCTCTTACGGCAAATAGCTACGTAAATTCTTTTTTCGATTCTCTGTAGGTCAGGGATGAGAAATTGTATGAAAATTATTCAACTTTTAACCTTTACTGTCTCATAGATGTAGGTTAAAAACGGCCTCCCTTTCACCCCTTACAGCCGTCCCTGTCCTCCAAAACGTATTTAAGAATTTTGAAATGTGTTCAAAACTGACTCCAATTTGGGGAGTGGCCGTACACCGAGAAAGAGAAATTGTAAGAAAATGATTCAACTTTTAACCTTTACTGTCTCATAGACGTAGGTTAAAAACGGCCTCCCTTTCACCCCTTACAGCCGTCCCTGTCCTCCAAAATGTATTTAAGAATTTTGAAATGTGTTCAAAACTGACTCCAATTTGGGGAGTGGCAGTAAACCGAGAAAGAGAAATTGTAAGAAAATGATTCAACTTTTAACCTTTACTGTCTCATAGACGTAGGTTAAAAACGGCCTCCCTTTCACCCCTTACAGCCGTCCCTGTCCTCCAAAATGTATTTAAGATTTTTGAAATGTGTTCAAAACTGACTCCAATTTGGGGAGTGGCCATACCCCGAGAAAGATGGCAGCAAACTAAGGTCACAAAGTTAATAAACAATTTTAATGCTGGAGCAGAAGCAATAGTGTATGGTCCAATCCTGAATCTCTTACGGCAAATAGCTACGTAAATTCTTTTTTCGATTCTCTGTAGGTCAGGGATGAGAAATTGTAAGAAAATGATTCAACTTTTAACCTTTACTGTCTCATAGACGTAGGTTAAAAACGGCCTCCCTTTCACCCCTTACAGCCGTCCCTGTCCTCCAAAATGTATTTAAGAATTTTGAAATGTGTTCAAAACTGACTCCAATTTGGGGAGTGGCCGTACACCGAGAAAGATGGCAGCAAACTAAGGTCACAAAGTTAATAAAAATGTTTAATGCTGGAGCAGAGGCAATAGTTCATGGTCCAATCCTGAATGTCTTACGGCAAATAGCTACGTAAATTCTTTTTTCGATTCTCTGTAGGTCAGGGATGAGAAATTGTAAGAAAATGATTAAACTTTTAACCTTTACTGTCTCATAGACGTAGGTTAAAAACGGCCTCCCTTTCACCCCTTACAGCCGTCCCTGTCCTCCAAAATGTATTTAAGAATTTTGAAATGTGTTCAAAACTGACTCCAATTTGGGGAGTGGCCGTACACCGAGAAAGATGGCAGCAAACTAAGGTCACAAAGTTAATAAACAATTTTAATGCTGGCGCAGAGGCAATAGTGTATGGTCCAATCCTGAATGTCTTATGGCAAATAGCTACGTAAATTCTTTTTTCGATTCTCTGTAGGTCAGGGATGAGAAATTGTAATAAAATGATTCAACTTTTAACCTTTACTGTCTCATAGACGTAGGTTAAAAACGGCCTCCCTTTCACCCCTTACAGCCGTCCCTGTCCTCCAAAATGTATTTAAGAATTTTGAAATGTGTTCAAAACTGACTCCAATTTGGGGAGTGGCCGTACACCGAGAAAGATGGCAGCAAACTAAGGTCACAAAGTTATTAAACAATTTTAATGCTGGAGCAGAGGCAATAGTGTATGGTCCAATCCTGAATGTCTTACGGCAAATAGCTACGTAAATTCTTTTTTCGATTCTCTGTACGTCAGGGATGAGAAATTGCAAGAAAATGATTCAACTTTTAACCTTTACTGTCTCATAGACGTAGGTTAAAAACGGCCTCCCTTTCACCCCTTACAGCCGTCCCTGTCCTCCAAAATGTATTTAAGAATTTTGAAATGTGTTCAAAACTGACTCCAATTTGGGGAGTGGCCGTACACCGAGAAAGAGAAATTGTAAGAAAATGATTCAACTTTTAACCTTTACTGTCTCATAGACGTAGGTTAAAAACGGCCTCCCTTTCACCCCTTACAGCCGTCCCTATCCTCCAAAATGTATTTAAGAATTTTGAAATGTGTTCAAAACTGACTCCAATTTGGGGAGTGGCCGTACACCGAGAAAGATGGCAGCAAACTAAGGTCACAAAGTTAATAAACAATTTTAATGCTGGCGCAGAGGCAATAGTGTATGGTCCAATCCTGAATGTCTTACGGCAAATAGCTACGTAAATTCTTTTTTCGATTCTCTGTAGGTCAGGGATGAGAAATTGTAAGAAAATGATTCAACTTTTAACCTTTACTGTCTCATAGACGTAGGTTAAAAACGGCCTCCCTTTCACCCCTTACAGCCGTCCCTGTCCTCCAAAATGTATTTAAGAATTTTGAAATGTGTTCAAAACTGACTCCAATTTGGGGAGTGGCCGTACACCGAGAAAGAGAAATTGTAAGAATATGATTAAACTTTTAACCTTTACTGTCTCAGACGTAGGTTAAAAACGGCCTCCCTTTCACCCCTTACAGCCGTCCCTATCCTCCAAAATGTATTTAAGAATTTTGAAATGTGTTCAAAACTGACTCCAATTTGGGGAGTGGCTGTACACCGAGAAAGATGGCAGCAAACTAAGGTCACAAAGTTAATAAACAATTTTAATGCTGGAGCAGAGGCAATAGTGTATGGTCCAATCCTGAATGTCTTACGGCAAATAGCTACGTAAATTCTTTTTTCGATTCTCTGTAGGTCAGGGATGAGAAATTGTAAGAAAATGATTCAACTTTTAACCTTTACTGTCTCATAGACGTAGGTTAAAAACGGCCTCCCTTTCACCCCTTACAGCCGTCCCTGTCCTCCAAAATGTATTTAAGAATTTTGAAATGTGTTCAAAACTGACTCCAATTTGGGGAGTGGCCGTACACCGAGAAAGATGGCAGCAAACTAAGGTCACAAAGTTAATAAACAATTTTAATGCTGGCGCAGAGGCAATAGTGTATGGTCCAATCCTGAATGTCTTATGGCAAATAGCTACGTAAATTCTTTTTTCGATTCTCTGTAGGTCAGGGATGAGAAATTGTAATAAAATGATTCAACTTTTAACCTTTACTATCTCATAGACGTAGGTTAAAAACGGCCTCCCTTTCACCCCTTACAGCCGTCCCTGTCCTCCAAAATGTATTTAAGAATTTTGAAATGTGTTCAAAACTGACTCCAATTTAGGGAGTGGCCGTACACCGAGAAAGAGAAATTGTAAGAATATGATTAAACTTTTAACCTTTACTGTCTCATAGACGTAGGTTAAAAACGGCCTCCCTTTCACCCCTTACAGCCGTCCCTATCCTCCAAAATGTATTTAAGAATTTTGAAATGTGTTCAAAACTGACTCCAATTTGGGGAGTGGCCATACACCGAGAAAGATGGCAGCAAACTAAGGTCACAAAGTTAATAAACAATTTTAATGCTGGCGCAGAGGCAATAGTGTATGGTCCAATCCTGAATGTCTTATGGCAAATAGCTACGTAAATTCTTTTTTCGATTCTCTGTAGGTCAGGGATGAGAAATTGTAATAAAATGATTAAACTTTTAACCTTTACTGTCTCATAGACGTAGGTTAAAAACGGCCTCCCTTTCACCCCTTACAGCCGCCCCTGTCCTCCAAAATGTATTTAAGAATTTTGAAATGTGTTCAAAACTGACTCCAATTTGGGGAGTGGCCGTACACCGAGAAAGATGGCAGCAAACTAAGGTCACAAAGTTAATAAACAATTTTAATGCTGGCTCAGAGGCAATAGTGTATGGTCCAATCCTGAATGTCTTATGGCAAATAGCTACGTAAATTCTTTTTTCGATTCTCTGTAGGTCAGGGATGAGAAATTGTAATAAAATGATTCAACTTTTAACCTTTACTATCTCATAGACGTAGGTTAAAAACGGCCTCCCTTTCACCTCTTACAGCCGTCCCTGTCCTCCAAAATGTATTTAAGAATTTTGAAATGTGTTCAAAACTGACTCCAATTTAGGGAGTGGCCGTACACCGAGAAAGAGAAATTGTAAGAATATGATTAAACTTTTAACCTTTACTGTCTCATAGACGTAGGTTAAAAACGGCCTCCCTTTCACCCCTTACAGCCGTCCCTATCCTCCAAAATGTATTTAAGAATTTTGAAATGTGTTCAAAACTGACTCCAATTTGGGGAGTGGCCATACACCGAGAAAGATGGCAGCAAACTAAGGTCACAAAGTTAATAAACAATTTTAATGCTGGCGCAGAGGCAATAGTGTATGGTCCAATCCTGAATGTCTTATGGCAAATAGCTACGTAAATTCTTTTTTCGATTCTCTGTAGGTCAGGGATGAGAAATTGTAATAAAATGATTAAACTTTTAACCTTTACTGTCTCATAGACGTAGGTTAAAAACGGCCTCCCTTTCACCCCTTACAGCCGTCCCTGTCCTCCAAAATGTATTTAAGAATTTTGAAATGTGTTCAAAACTGACTCCAATTTGGGGAGTGGCCGTACACCGAGAAAGATGGCAGCAAACTAAGGTCACAAAGTTAATAAACAATTTTAATGATGGAGCAGAGGCAATAGTGTATGGTCCAATCCTGAATGTCTTACGGCAAATAGCTACGTAAATTCTTGTTTCGATTCTCTGTAGGTCAGGGATGAGAAATTGTAAGAAAATGATTCAACTTTTAACCTTTACTGTCTCATAGACGTAGGTTAAAAACGGCCTCCCTTTCACCCCTTACAGCCGTCCCTGTCCTCCAAAATGTATTTAAGAATTTTGAAATGTGTTCAAAACTGACTCCAATTTGGGGAGTGGCCGTACACCGAGAAAGAGAAATTGTAAGAAAATGATTCAACTTTTAACCTTTACTGTCTCATAGACGTAGGTTAAAAACGGCCTCCCTTTCACCCCTTACAGCCGTCCCTATCCTCCAAAATGTATTTAAGAATTTTGAAATGTGTTCAAAACTGACTCCAATTTGGGGAGTGGCCGTACACCGAGAAATATGGCAGCAAACTAAGGTCACAAAGTTAATAAACAATTTTAATGCTGGCGCAGAGGCAATAGTGTATGGTCCAATCCTGAATGTCTTACGGCAAATAGCTACGTAAATTCTTTTTTCGATTCTCTGTAGGTCAGGGATGAGAAATTGTAAGAAAATGATTCAACTTTTAACCTTTACTGTCTCATAGACGTAGGTTAAAAACGGCCTCCCTTTCACCCCTTACAGCCGTCCCTGTCCTCCAAAATGTATTTAAGAATTTTGAAATGTGTTTAAAACTGACTCCAATTTGGGGAGTGGCCGTACACCGAGAAAGAGAAATTGTAAGAAAATGATTCAACTTTTAACCTTTACTGTTTCATAGACGTAGGTTAAAAACGGCCTCCCTTTCACCCCTTACAGCCGTCCCTGTCCTCCAAAATGTATTTAAGAATTTTGAAATGTGTTCAAAACTGACTCCAATTTGGGGAGTGGCAGTACACCGAGAAAGAGAAATTGTAAGAAAATGATTCAACTTTTAACCTTTACTGTCTCATAGACGTATGTTAAAAACGGCCTCCCTTTCACCCCTTACAGCCGTCCCTGTCCTCCAAAATGTATTTAAGAATTTTTAAATGTGTTCAAAACTGACTCCAATTTGGGGAGTGGCCATACACCGAGAAAGATGGCAGCAAACTAAGGTCACAAAGTTAATAAACAATTTTAATGCTGGAGCAGAGGCAATAGTGTATGGTCCAATCCTGAATGTCTTACGGCAAATAGCTACGTAAATTCTTTTTTCGATTCTCTGTAGGTCAGGGATGAGAAATTGTAAGAAAATGATTCAACTTTTAACCTTTACTGTCTCATAGACGTAGGTTAAAAACGGCCTCCCTTTCACCCCTTACAGCCGTCCCTGTCCTCCAAAATGTATTTAAGAATTTTGAAATGTGTTCAAAACTGACTCCAATTTGGGGAGTGGCCGTACACCGAGAAAGAGAAATTGTAAGAAAATGATTCAACTTTTAACATTTACTGTCTCATAGACGTAGGTTAAAAACGGCCTCCCTTTCACCCCTTACAGCCGTCCCTATCCTCCAAAATGTATTTAAGAATTTTGAAATGTGTTCAAAACTGACTCCAATTTGGGGAGTGGCCATACACCGAGAAAGATGTAAGCAAACTAAGGTCACAAAGTTATTAAACAATTTTAATGCTGGAGCAGAGGCAATAGTGTATGGTCCAATCCTGAATGTCTTACGGCAAATAGCTACGTAAATTCTTTTTTCGATTCTCTGTAGGTCAGGGATGAGAAATTGTAAGAAAATGATTCAACTTTTAACCTTTACTGTCTCATAGACGTAGGTTAAAAACGGCCTCCTTTTCACCCCTTACAGCCGTCCCTGTCCTCCAAAATGTATTTAAGAATTTTGAAATGTGTTCAAAACTGACTCCAATTTGGGGAGTGGCCGTACACCGAGAAAGAGAAATTGTAAGAATATGATTAAACTTTTAACCTTTACTGTCTCATAGACGTAGGTTAAAAACGGCCTCCCTTTCACCCCTTACAGCCGTCCCTATCCTCCAAAATGTATTTAAGAATTTTGAAATGTGTTCAAAACTGACTCCAATTTGGGGAGTGGCCGTACACCGAGAAAGATGGCAGCAAACTAAGGTCACAAAGTTAATACACAATTTTAATGCTGGAGCAGAGGCAATAGTGTATGGTCCAATCCTGAATGTCTTACGGCAAATAGCTACGTAAATTCTTTTTTCGATTCTCTGTAGGTCAGGGATGAGAAATTGTAAGAAAATGATTCAACTTTTAACCTTTACTGTCTCATAGACGTAGGTTAAAAACGGCCTCCCTTTCACCCCTTACAGCCGTCCCTGTCCTCCAAAATGTATTTAAGAATTTTGAAATGTGGTCAAAACTGACTCCAATTTGGGGAGTGGCCGTACACCGAGAAAGATGGCAGCAAACTAAGGTCACAAAGTTAATAAACAATTTTAATGCTGGCGCAGAGGCAATAGTGTATGGTCCAATCCTGAATGTCTTATGGCAAATAGCTACGTAAATTCTTTTTTCGATTCTCTGTAGGTCAGGGATGAGAAATTGTAATAAAATGATTCAACTTTTAACCTTTACTGTCTCATAGACGTAGGTTAAAAACGGCCTCCCTTTCACCCCTTACAGCCGTCCCTGTCCTCCAAAATGTATTTAAGAATTTTGAAATGTGTTCAACACTGACTCCAATTTGGGGAGTGGCCGTACACCGAGGAAGATGGCAGCAAACTAAGGTCACAAAGTTAATAAACAATTTTAATGCTGGAGCAGAGGCAATAGTGTATGGTCCAATCCTGAATGTCTAACGGCAAATAGCTACGTAAATTCTTTTTTCGATTCTCTGTAGGTCAGGGATGAGAAATTGTAAGAAAATGATTCAACTTTTAACCTTTACTGTCTCATAGACGTAGGTTAAAAACGGCCTCCCTTTCACCCCTTACAGCCGTCCCGGTCCTCCAAAATGTATTTAAGAATTTTGAAATGTGTTCAAAACTGACTCCAATTTGGGGAGTGGCCGTACACCGAGAAAGAGAAATTGTAAGAAAATGATTCAACTTTTAACGTTTACAGTCTCATAGACGTAGGTTAAAAACGGCCTCCCTTTCACCCCTTACAGCCGTCCCTGTCCTCCAAAATGTATTTAAAATTTTTGAAATGTGTTCAAAACTGACTCCAATTTGGGGAGTGGCCGTACACCGAGAAAGATGGCAGCAAACTAAGGTCACAAAGTTAATAAACAATTTTAATGCTGGAGCAGAGGCAATAGTGTATGGTCCAATCCTGAATCTCTTACGGCAAATAGCTACGTAAATTCTTTTTTCGATTCTCTGTAGGTCAGGGATGAGAAATTGTATGAAAATTATTCAACTTTTAACCTTTACTGTCTCATAGATGTAGGTTAAAAACGGCCTCCCTTTCACCCCTTACAGCCGTCCCTGTCCTCCAAAACGTATTTAAGAATTTTGAAATGTGTTCAAAACTGACTCCAATTTGGGGAGTGGCCGTACACCGAGAAAGAGAAATTGTAAGAAAATGATTCAACTTTTAACCTTTACTGTCTCATAGACGTAGGTTAAAAACAGCCTCCCTTTCACCCCTTACAGCCGTCCCTATCCTCCAAAATGTATTTAAGAATTTTGAAATGTGTTCAAAACTGACTCCAATTTGGGGAGTGGCCGTACACCGAGAAAGATGGCAGCAAACTAAGGTCACAAAGTTAATAAACAATTTTAATGCTGGAGCAGAGGCAATAGTGTATGGTCCAATCCTGAATCTCTTACGGCAAATAGCTACGTAAATTCTTTTTTCGATTCTCTGTAGGTCAGGGATGAGAAATTGTATGAAAATTATTCAACTTTTAACCTTTACTGTCTCATAGACGTAGGTTAAAAACGGCCTCCCTTTCACCCCTTACAGCCGTCCCTGTCCTCCAAAACGTATTTAAGAATTTTGAAATGTGTTCAAAACTGACTCCAATTTGGGGAGTGGCCGTACACCGAGAAAGAGAAATTGTAAGAAAATGATTCAACTTTTAACCTTTACTGTCTCATAGACGTAGGTTAAAAACGGCCTCCCTTTCACCCCTTACAGCCGTCCCTATCCTCCAAAATGTATTTAAGAATTTTGAAATGTGTTCAAAACTGACTCCAATTTGGGGAGTGGCCGTACACCGAGAAAGATGGCAGAAAACTAAGGTCACAAAGTTAATAAACAATTTTAATGCTGGAGCAGAGGCAATAGTGTATGGTCCAATCCTGAATGTCTTACGGCAAATAGCTACGTAAATTCTTTTTTCGATTCTCTGTAGGTCAGGGATGAGAAATTGTAAGAAAATGATTCAACTTTTAACCTTTACTGTCTCATAGACGTAGGTTAAAAACAGCCTAAATTTCACCACTTACAGCCGTCCCTGTCCTCCAAAATGTATAAGAATTTTGAAATGTGTTCAAAACTGACTCCAATTTGGGGAGTGGCCGTACACCGAGAAAGATGGCAGCAAACTAAGGTGACAAAGTTAATAAACAATTTTAATGCTGGTGCAGAGGCAATAGTGTATGGTCCAATCCTGAATGTCTTACGGCAAATAGCTACGTAAATTCTTTTTTCGATTCTCTGTAGGTAAGGGATGAGAAATTGTAAGAAAATGATTCAACTTTTAACCTCTACTGTCTCATAGACGTAGGTTAAAAACGGCCTCCCTTTCACCCCTTACAGTCGTCCCTGTCCTCCAAAATGTATTTAAGAATTTTGAAATGTGTTCAAACCTGACTCCAATTTGGGGAGTGGCCGTACACCGAGAAAGATGGCAGCAAACTAAGGTCACAAAGTTAATAAACAATTTTAATGCTGGAGCAGAGGCAATAGTATATGGTCCAATCCTGAATGTCTTACGGCAAATAGCTACGTAAATTCTTTTTTCGATTCTCTGTAGGTCAGGGATGAGAAATTGTAAGAAAATTATTCAACTTTTAACCTTTACTGTCTCATAGACGTAGGTTAAAAACGGCCTCCCTTTCACCCCTTACAGCCGTCCCTGTCCTCCAAAATGTATTTAAGAATTTTGAAATGTGTTCAAAACTGACTCCAATTTGGGGAGTGGCCGTACACTGAGAAAGAGAAATTGTAAGAAAATGATTCAACTTTTAACCTTTACTGTCTCATAGACGTAGGTTAAAACGGCCTCCCTTTCACCCCTTACAGCCATCCCTATCCTCCAAAATGTATTTAAGAATTTTGAAATGTGTTCAAAACTGACTCCAATTCGGGGAGTGGCCGTACACCGAGAAAGATGGCAGCAAACTAGGGTCACAAAGTTAATAAACAATTTTAATGCTGGCGCAGAGGCAATAGTGTTTGGTCCAATCCTGAATGTCTTACGGCAAATAGCTACGTAAATTCTTTTTTCGATTCTCTGTAGGTCAGGGATGAGAAATTGTAAGAAAATGATTCAACTTTTAACCTTTACTGTCTCATAGACGTAGGTTAAAAACGGCCTCCCTTTCACTCCTTACAGCCGTCCCTGTCCTCCAAAATGTATTTAAGAATTTTGAAATGTGTTCAAAACTGACTCCAATTTGGGGAGTGCCCGTACACCGAGAAAGATGGCAGCAAACTAGGGTCACAAAGTTAATAAACAATTTTAATGCTGGCGCAGAGGCAATAGTGTTTGGTCCAATCCTGAATGTCTTACGGCAAATAGCTACGTAAATTCTTTTTTCGATTCTCTGTAGGTCAGGGATGAGAAATTGTAAGAAAATGATTCAACTTTTAACCTTTACTGTCTCATAGACGTAGGTTAAAAACGGCCTCCCTTTCACTCCTTACAGCCGTCCCTGTCCTCCAAAATGTATTTAAGAATTTTGAAATGTGTTCAAAACTGACTCCAATTTGGGGAGTGGCCGTACACCGAGAAAGATGGCAGCAAACAAAGGTCACAAAGTTAATAAACAATTTTAATGCTGGAGCAGAGGCAATAGTGTATATTCCAATCCTGAATGTCTTACGGCAAATAGCTAAGTAAATTCTTTTTTCGATTCTCTGTAGGTCAGGGATGAGAAATTGTAAGAAAATGATTCAACTTTTAACCTTTACTGTCTCATAGACGTAGGTTAAAAACGGCCTCCCTTTCACTCCTTACAGCCGTCCCTGTCCTCCAAAATGTATTTAAGAATTTTGAAATGGGTTCAAAACTGACTCCAATTTGGGGAGTGGCCGTACACCGAGAAAGATGGCAGCAAACAAAGGTCACAAAGTTAATAAACAATTTTAATGCTGGAGCAGAGGCAATAGTGTATATTCCAATCCTGAATGTCTTACGGCAAATAGCTAAGTAAATTCTTTTTTCGATTCTCTGTAGGTCAGGGATGAGAAATTGTAAGAATATTATTCAACTTTTAACCTTTACTGTCTCATAGACGTAGGTTAAAAACGGCCTCCCTTTCACCCCTTACAGCCGTCCCTGTCCTTCAAAATGTATTTAAGAATTTTGAAATGTGTTCAAAACTGACTCCAATTTGGGGAGTGGCCGTACACCGAGAAAGAGAAATTGTAAGAAAATGATTCAACTTTTAACCTTTACTGTCTCATAGACGTAGGTTAAAAACGGCCTCCCTTTCACCCCTTACAGCCGTCCCTATCCTCCAAAATGTATTTAAGAATTTTGAAATGTGTTCAAAACTGACTCCAATTTTGGGAGTGGCCGTACACCGAGAAAGATGGCAGCAAACAAAGGTCACAAAGTTAATAAACAATTTTAATGCTGGAGCGGAGGCAATAGTGTATGGTCCAATCCTGAATCTCTTACGGCAAATAGCTACGTAAATTCTTTTTTCGATTCTCTGTAGGTCAGGGATGAGAAATTGTAAGAAAATGATTCAACTTTTAACCTTTACTGTCTCATAGACGTAGGTTAAAAACGGCCTCCCTTTCACCCCTTACAGCCGTCCCTGTCCTCCAAAATGTATTTAAGAATTTTGAAATGTGTTAAAACTGACTCCAATTTGGGGAGTGGCCGTACACCGAGAAAGATGGCAGCAAACTAAGGTCACAAAGTTAATAAACAATTTTAATACTGGAGCGGAGGCAATAGTGTATGGTCCAATCCTGAATCTCTTACGGCAAATAGCTACGTAAATTCTTTTTTCGATTCTCTGTAGGTCAGGGATGAGAAATTGTAAGAAAATGATTCAACTTTTAACCTTTACTGTATCATAGACGTAGGTTAAAAACGGCCTCCCTTTTAACCCTTTACAGCCGTCCCTGTTCTCCAAAATGTATTTAAGAATTTTGAAATGTGTTCAAAACTGACTCCAATTTGGGGAGTGGCCGTACACCGAGAAAGAGAAATTGTAAGAAAATGATTCAACTTTTAACCTTTACTGTCTCATAGACGTAGGTTAAAAACGGCCTCCCTTTCACCCCTTACAGCCGTCCCTATCCTCCAAAATGTATTTAAGAATTTTGAAATGTGTTCAAAACTGACTCCAATTTTGGGAGTGGCCGTACACCGAGAAAGATGGCAGCAAACAAAGGTCACAAAGTTAATAAACAATTTTAATGCTGGCGCAGAGGCAATAGTGTATGGTCCAATCCTGAATGTCTTACGGCAAATAGCTACGTAAATTCTTTTTTTGATTCTCTGTAGGTCAGGGATGAGAAATTGTAAGAAAATGATTCAACTTTTAACCTTTACTGTCTCATAGACGTAGGTTAAAAACGGCCTCCCTTTCACCCCTTACAGCCATCCCTGTCCTCCAAAATGTATTTAAGAATTTTGAAATGTGTTCAAAACTGACTCCAATTTGGGGAGTGGCCGTACACCGAGAAAGAGAAATTGTAAGAAAATGATTCAACTTTTAACCTTTACTGTCTCATAGACGTAGGTTAAAAACGGCCTCCCTTTCACCCCTTACAGCCGTCCCTGTCCTCCAAAATGTATTTAAGAATTTTGAAATGTGTTAAAACTGACTCCAATTTGGGGAGTGGCCGTACACCGAGAAAGAGAAATTGTAAGAAAATGATTCAACTTTTAACCTTTACTGTCTCATAGACATAGGTTAAAAACGGCCTCCCTTTCACCCCTTACAGCTGTCCCTATCCTCCAAAATGTATTTAAGAATTTTGAAATGTGTTCAAAACTGACTCCAATTTGGGGAGTGGCCGTACACCGAGAAAGATGGCAGCAAACTAAGGTCACAAAGTTAATAAACAATTTTAATGCTGGAGCAGAGGCAATAGTGTATGGTCCAATCCTGAATGTCTTACGGCAAATAGCTACGTAAATTCTTTTTTCGATTCTCTGTAGGTCAGGGATGAGAAATTGTAAGAAAATGATTCAACTTTTAACCTTTACGGTCTCATAGACGTAGGTTAAAAACGGCCTCCCTTTCACCCCTTACAGCCGTCCCTGTCCTCCAAAATGTATTTAAGAATTTTGAAATGTGTTCAAAACTGACTCCAATTTGGGGAGTGGCCGTACACCGAGAAAGATGGCAGCAAACTAAAGTCACAAA
This sequence comes from Lissotriton helveticus, assembly GCF_964261635.1. Lineage (NCBI taxonomy): Eukaryota > Metazoa > Chordata > Amphibia > Caudata > Salamandridae > Lissotriton > Lissotriton helveticus. The sequence continues at coordinate 879,506,593 of NC_136073.1, forward strand.
GTTAATAAACAATTTTAATGCTGGAGCAGAGGCAATAGTGTATGGTCCAATCCTGAATGTCTTACGGCAAATAGCTACGTAAATTCTTTTTTCGATTCTCTGTAGGTCAGGGATGAGAAATTGTAAGAAAATGATTAAACTTTTAACCATTACTGTCTCATAGACGTAGGTTAAAAACGGCCTCCCTTTCACCCCTTACAGCCGTCCCTGTCCTCCAAAATGTATTTAAGAATTTTGAAATGTGTTCAAAACTGACTCCAATTTGGGGAGTGGCCGTACACCGAGAAAGAGAAATTGTAAGAAAATGATTCAACTTTTAACCTTTACTGTCTCATAGACGTAGGTTAAAAACGGCCTCCCTTTCACCCCTTACAGCCGTCCCTGTCCTCCAAAATGTATTTAAGAATTTTGAAATGTGTTCAAAACTGACTCCAATTTGGGGAGTGGCCGTACACCGAGAAAGATGGCAGCAAACAAAGGTCACAAAGTTAATAAACAATTTTAATGCTGGCGCAGAGGCAATAGTGTATGGTCCAATCTTGAATGTCTTACGGCAAATAGCTACGTAAATTCTTTTTTCGATTCTCTGTAGGTCAGGGATGAGAAATTGTAAGAAAATGATTCAACTTTTAACCTTTACTGTCTCATAGACGTAGGTTAAAAACGGCCTCCCTTTCACCCCTTACAGCCGTCCCTGTCCTCCAAAATGTATTTAAGAATTTTGAAATGTGTTCAAAACTGACTCCAATTTGGGGAGTGGCCGTACACCGAGAAAGAGAAATTGTAAGAAAATGATTCAACTTTTAACCTTTACTGTCTCATAGACGTAGGTTAAAAACGGCCTCCCTTTCACCCCTTACAGCCGTCCCTGTCCTCCAAAATGTATTTAAGAATTTTGAAATGTGTTCAAAACTGACTCCAATTTGGGGAGTGGCCGTACACCGAGAAAGATGGCAGCAAACTAAGATCACAAAGTTAATAAACAATTTTAATGCTGGAGCAGAGGCAATAGTGTATGGTCCAATTCTGAATCTCTTACGGCAAATAGCTACGTAAATTCTTTTTTCGATTCTCTGTAGGTCAGGGATGAGAAATTGTAAGAAAATGATTCAACTTTTAACCTTTACTGTCTCATAGACGTAGGTTAAAAACGGCCTCCCTTTCACCCCTTACAGCCGTCCCTGTCCTCCAAAATGTATTTAAGAATTTTGAAATGTGTTCAAAACTGACTCCAATTTGGGGAGTGGCCGTACACCGAGAAAGAGAAATTGTAAGAAAATGATTCCACTTTTAACCTTTACTGTCTCATAGACGTAGGTTAAAAACGGCCTCCCTTTCACCCCTTACAGCCGTCCCTATCCTCCAAAATGTATTTAAGAATTTTGAAATGTGTTCAAAACTGACTACAATTTGGGGAGTGGCCGTACACCGAGAAAGATGGCAGGAAACTAAGGTCACAAAGTTAATAAACAATTTTAATGCTGGAGCAGAGGCAATAGTGTATGGTCCAATCCTGAATGTCTTACGGCAAATAGCTACGTAAATTCTTTTTTCGATTCTCTGTAGGTCAGGGATGAGAAATTGTATGAAAATTATTCAACTTTTAACCTTTACTGTCTCATAGACGTAGGTTAAAAACGGCCTCCCTTTCACCCCTTACAGCCGTCCCTGTCCTCCAAAACGTATTTAAGAATTTTGAAATGTGTTCAAAACTGACTCCAATTTGGGGAGTGGCCGTACACCGAGAAAGATGGCAGCAAACTAAGGTCACAAAGTTAATAAACAATTTTAATGCTGGCGCAGAGGCAATAGTGTATGGTCCAATCCTGAATGTCTTACGGCAAATAGCTACGTAAATTCTTTTTTCGATTCTCTGTAGGTCAGGGATGAGAAATTGTAAGAAAATGATTCAACTTTTAACCTTTACTGTCTCATAGACGTAGGTTAAAAACGGCCTCCCTTTCACCCCTTACAGCCGTCCCTGTCCTCCAAAATGTATTTAAGAATTTTGAAATGTGTTCAAAACTGACTCCAATTTGGGGAGTGGCCGTACACCGAGAAAGAGAAATTGTAAGAAAATGATTCAACTTTTAACCTTTACTGTTTCATAGACGTAGGTTAAAAACGGCCTCCCTTTCACCCCTTACAGCCGTCCCTGTCCTCCAAAATGTATTTAAGAAGTTTGAAATGTGTTCAAAACTGACTCCAATTTGGGGAGAGGCAGTACACCGAGAAAGAGAAATTGTAAGAAAATGATTCAACTTTTAACCTTTACTGTCTCATAGACGTAGGTTAAAAACGGCCTCCCTTTCACCCCTTACAGCCGTGCCTGTCCTCCAAAATGTATTTAAGAATTTTGAAATGTGTTCAAAACTGACTCCAATTTGGGGAGTGGCCATACACCGAGAAAGATGGCAGCAAACTAAGGTCACAAAGTTAATAAACAATTTTAATGCTGGAGCAGAGGCAATAGTGTATGGTCCAATCCTGAATCTCTTACGGCAAATAGCTACGTAAATTCTTTTTTCGATTCTCTGTAGGTCAGGGATGAGAAATTGTAAGAAAATGATTCAACTTTTAACCTTTACTGTCTCATAGACGTAGGTCAAAAACGGCCTCCCTTTCACCCCTTACAGCCGTCCCTGTCCTCCAAAATGTATTTAAGAATTTTGAAATGTGTTCAAAACTGACTCCAATTTGGGGAGTGGCCGTACACCGAGAAAGAGAAATTGTAAGAATATGATTAAACTTTTAACCTTTACTGTCTCATAGACGTAGGTTAAAAACGGCCTCCCTTTCACCCCTTACAGCCGTCCCTATCCTCCAAAATGTATTTAAGAATTTTGAAATGTGTTCAAAACTGACTCCAATTTGGGGAGTGGCCGTACACCGAGAAAGATGGCAGCAAACTAAGGTCACAAAGTTAATAAACAATTTTAATGCTGGAGCAGAGGCAATAGTGTATGGTCCAATCCTGAATGTCTTACGGCAAATAGCTACGTAAATTCTTTTTTCGATTCTCTGTAGGTCAGGGATGAGAAATTGTAAGAAAATGATTCAACTTTTAACCTTTACTGTCTCATAGACGTAGGTTAAAAACGGCCTCCCTTTCACCCCTTACAGCCGTCCCTGTCCTCCAAAATGTATTTAAGAATTTTGAAATGTGTTCAAAACTGACTCCAATTTGGGGAGTGGCCGTACACCGAGAAAGATGGCAGCAAACTAAGGTCACAAAGTTAATAAACAATGTTAATGCTGGCGCAGAGGCAATAGTGTATGGTCCAATCCTGAATGTCTTATGGCAAATAGCTACGTAAATTCTTTTTTCGATTCTCTGTAGGTCAGGGATGAGAAATTGTAATAAAATGATTCAACTTTTAACCTTTACTGTCTCATAGACGTAGGTTAAAAACGGCCTTCCTTTCACCCCTTACAGCCGTCCCTGTCCTCCAAAATGTATTTAAGAATTTTGAAATGTGTTCAAAACTGACTCCAATTTGGGGAGTGGCCGTACACCGAGAAAGAGAAATTGTAAGAATATGATTAAACTTTTAACCTTTACTGTCTCATAGACGTAGGTTAAAAACGGCCTCCCTTTCACCCCTTACAGCCGTCCCTATCCTCCAAAATGTATTTAAGAATTTTGAAATGTGTTCAAAACTGACTCCAATTTGGGGAGTGGCCGTACACCGAGAAAGATGGCAGCAAACTAAGGTCACAAAGTTAATAAACAATTTTAATGCTGGCGCAGAGGCAATAGTGTATGGTCCAATCCTGAATGTCTTACGGCAAATAGCTACGTAAATTCTTTTTTCGATTCTCTGTAGGTCAGGGATGAGAAATTGTAAGAAAATGATTCAACTTTTAACCTTTACTGTCTCATAGACGTAGGTTAAAAACGGCTCTCTTTCACCCCTTACAGCCGTCCCTGTCCTCCAAAATGTATTTAAGAATTTTGAAATGTGTTAAAACTGACTCCAATTTGGGGAGTGGCCGTATACCGAGAAAGATGGCAGCAAACTAAGGTCACAAAGTTAATAAACAATTTTAATACTGGAGCAGAGGCAATAGTGTATGGTCCAATCCTGAATCTCTTACGGCAAATAGCTACGTAAATTCTTTTTTCGATTCTCTGTAGGTCAGGTGTGGTAAATAAATAAATAATACCTCTATTTTTGAATGGATAAATGAATAACAGATAGCTCAATAAATAAGAGTCAAGATTCGAGGTAGTAGGAGTTTTGCAGGTTTATTACAGCATAAAGGACAGGAACAGGACAACCTGCACAGGAATAGGATGGCAGGGCCTGACAGGGGGGCCCCGACAGCTGCCGGGCAGGATCTGGGATGAGCGCGCTAACATTTAATAACAATACACGATCATATATACTAAAACAGTTGCATTACAATACATACGATAGGCGGAGCAGTGGGTGTGGTCAATAGCAGTCGCGAAAGATAAGGGTGAAAGTAGGTGTAACAGAGGCGTATACATAGACATGTGATGCAAACGTAACAGAATATGTCATGAATGGGGCGGAAACATGGAGGGGGCTACCTAAGGAGCCGGGACCTCTGACCTAATGGTGCGCGCAAACTGGCAATGACGTGTTACTAGAAGAAGCTGGGGGCTACGAACTCTGTGCTAGGAGCAGAGACTGAAGTCTGGAGAGTCAGGGCGACATGTACCCAAGCAGTATCTAGTATCTGATGTTTAGAGAACATGTTGATAGAATCCAAAAGTTATCGGGGTAAAGGCGAACAGACTCTAAGACTGGAGCATGCATTATTCTACATGTAGTGCGTGATGAAGAATACTAAATGACCATTAAATGCAGTATTTCTCTTACATGGAGACGTAAAGGCTAGACAATGACGGAAACTATTGATGCGGTTCAGTAGCTTAGGAATGCAGAGAAGGAGGGCTGGACTGATAACTAGAATCATAACATACTCTTGGCAGACTCAGAGGCAGAGCCAGGCTGAACCGGGCACTGTGAGGCAGGAAGTAAGTGAAGGGTCGAGGATACAGGTGGGGGCTCTATTCGCTCCTCAGCGAGGCTCAGGAGACAGGAGCTGAATCTGGTGTCCGGGCCCTTTTGAGGCCTAGAAACGGGGACTTTACAATGGAATAACGTGCACACTGAGAAACGTGGCAACGTAACTTTAAATAGGCCTGATATTCGTAGTATTCACGAGAACTGGAAACTGGCATACTAGAGATGGACACAGCTATAATTGCGTCTTTAATCGAACATGGGGAATACATATGCATATTAATCATGCACACATAACATATGATGGAGGACGCGTAGGGACACAGAACATGGCAAAATTTACTTTTCCACATTCCCTCCTTGTCACTACGTTTCCATCAGGAAACATCAATATTCATGATACCATCTATCATTTCATACAGTATCATTTGCTCGTCTCGAATTTTCTGGGAACGGGTTTTAGAACGGGACTTGGGACTAGGAATACAAGAGGTAGCACAAATGCCGCAAATCGCAGGGCCACATTGTATACAGAGGCAGCAGCTGAATATGATCGCTACTGCAATACCTAGAAAGGACAATACTTTCCATCCCCAAGTGGAAATTATATTCCAGAACCAACCGGACCATGTCCAGGTGCCTGGATCTTGGTGTAACAGATGGGCAATTTTATGGAGTCTGGTTATAGCTGAATAAACAGACGGTGCGTTATTTGGAATGAAAATGCAGCAACTAGATCCGATGACTCTACAGGCCCCGCCCCTATCGGCCAATATGACGTCAAGGACGAGACGATTCTGTAAAACGACAGATCTCATAGCAGATTGCTCTTCAGTTAAGTTACCTAGGGCAGAGGCAGTCTCATTTACTACAGCTTCAAGGGTTCTGGTTAACCTACGGATTAGCTTACTGTTCTGGATAGGTCCTATAAAGAAGAAGAAACCTCTATTGAAATCTGTATACTGTTCTAGAGCAGTTTCAGTATAATCGACAATTGGGGACTCAATCTCCCTTCTATGTCTAAGGTGTACTAGATGTGTGTTTCTATGATAATCAGATGGGGCTAGGAAAACTGGTGGCAGTAGGAAGGCAATGTAACAGGTTCCCTCCCAATCGAGGGGCAGACGAACATATGCGGTCTGACCACAAATAAAATAAGAATGACGTGAAGCTTTGAAAATAGATTTCCCACTGTCACTATATTTGACAATAGTAGTACAATCGCAATGTCCTACATGTACGGAACCATTATTTCTAACACATAATTCGCCTTTTACTGGTAGTACTGAAATAGCAGGTAAGTCTGGAGTGGAATCAGACTGAACATTCAGGACCATGAAATTCGAAGAATAATTACCTAAATTGTAAACTTCATTTTCTAGATCTAACCCTGTTCTGTGGGGAAGACCTTGCTTGTCTGGGAAACATGTACTGTTAAGGAAAGACATATCTGTTGAGGATGACGTTAACGTGGACCATGCTCCACACGAACCATTATGAGAAAATGGATAAGGAAAGAGTGGCAGAACTCCCTTCGGTGTCTGGAAAGGGGGGAGTCGACCACACACCCAACAATTAGTGGCATTGCTGGTCTGGTGTGAATAATGTAACATGCGGATAAAAGAATTGTTACGCATAGCGAGGCGGTAAGAGAGTTCATGAGGAGGCAGATCACTAAACGTGTGCTCTACTGTAACATTAGAAGACTTATTTACATGAGAAACTGGAAAATACAAGTAAAATGCATAACTGGTGCAGGAAATCATAATGCTGAGAAATAATATGAAACATAGAAAAACGATACATCGGATTGAGTTTTGACTAACTCTCTCACTATGGGGGTCTATTTTATACATGTCAGAAACCGGTCTAACCGTTTCACCTAGGGGAGGACTTAGACAATCAAACTGGCTGACTTATTTTACTAGACCTTAACTTAAGTTTATACTCCTGTTGCGGAGTTCTCTCTAACAGGGAAGGGTTCGTAGCAATGTCTTTTGCGGGACAGTCCTTAAGAATAGTACTTTGGCAGTCTTTTAAATCCTCGGAAATGTTCTTTGAAACGGGCTTCAATCCATAAAACTTTTTGATATGCGAAAGATGCACCCAGCCTTTGCGTCCCTCCAACTTCACGGCTGTACGGGTGGCCAGGAGGACCTGTCGGGGCTCCTTCCAGCGAGGTTCCAGCGGACTTGAACGATCGAAATTTCGCACTAGGACCATGGATCCGGGAACGATTTCATGCGGTGCCACCTCGGTATTGTCTGGAAATGCGGCGGCAACCTGTGAACGACAAGAGTTGAGGGCAGACATCAAGGAAGCTAGGTAATCTGTCAGCATATTACTTGAAACATCGGTAATACTTCGGGGTCTAGGAGTACCCCACATGTTAGGGGGGCGGCCGAAAACGACCTCATACGGGGACAGACCTGATCTGGAATGTGCGACCATGCGCATATAGAACAGGGCGACCGGCAGAGCTATTAGCCAGTCCACACCTTTCTCTTGACAAACCTTTGCAATTCGGATTTTCAGGGTCTGATTATGTCTCTCTACGAGACCGGCTGCTTCAGGATGGCGTACACAATGGAACTTCCACTGGTACCCTAACAAAAGGGACACGTGTTTCATTAGCTCGGATGAGAATGGCTGGCCGTTATCAGAATACACGACCCTAGGGAGTCCATAACGGGGGAAGAACTCACGAACCAACTGCTTGGCAGTGGTCGCGGCTGTGTAATCTGGAACTGGATATGCCTCCGTCCACCTGGACAAAGCGCATACAACTACGAGGACATACTTGAAACCTCGACATCGCTCCATCTGAATATAATCCATTTGGAGGACTTCAAAAGGGTGGTCAGGAGGTTGGAATCCACCTTGTTTCACCGGTACACTTTTACCTGGATTAAACTGGCAACATATCATACAGGTACGGACTTTCTGCTTGGCTGCAGCTCGTAAATGCTTGTTGAAACAAATGTTCTGGATACTGTCTAACATAGCTTTTTCTCCTAAATGTGCTGGACTATGTGCGGTATTAATAATGACTTGAACCATAGAGTCGGGGAGAAACCATGTGGCTCTACCCTTCGTTAACCATCCTTGATCTGTCTGGACCCCTCCTTGTTCGGACCATTTCTTGATTTCATCTGGAGTAGCATGTAACTGGATGTCTATGACATCTTGTGTAGGGTCCTTAACTGTCATACAGGTAGTCGGATCTGGAGTGTGTGTCAGTGTCATGTTAACTGGAATGTCTGGAGTCTGAGCTGTGAGCTTGGCTGTTCGATCTGCTAGATCATTACCTTGAGAAATAATGTCAGTGACTTTCGTATGTGCTTTGCACTTCATGATAGCAATGGATGTCGGTAAATGTATTGCATCTAACAGAGCTTGAATAAGGAGACCATGCTGAATCTTGGTTCCATGAGAAGTCATGAAACCTCTCTCCTGCCAGAGCACTCCGAAGTCGTGTACGACTCCAAATGCGTAACGTGAATCTGTGTAAACATTAACTTTCAGGTTCTTGGCGTGTATGCAGGCTTGAGTCAGAGCAACTAGCTCTGCTGCTTGAGCAGACAGGGTGTCAATACGGTGTGTTTCAATAACTTCAGTGTCGGTAGTCACTGCATACGCGGCTACTAGTTCTCCTGTACTTGTTCTCATACATGAACCATCCACATAAAGTGTCAGGTCGGGATCTGGTAATGGAATATCTGTCAGATCTTGTCTTGGTTTTGTCGTAATGTTAACAACTTCCACACAGTCGTGTGTGGCAGGATTCAAAGTAGCTGATGGTAACAATGTAGCAGGATTTAAAACGTTGCAGCGTCTGATTTCTATGTGTGGCTGGAACAGTGTCAGTTCATAACCTGTTAAACGTGCAATTGTCAAGTGCTGAGTTTGTGTTCGGTTTAAAAGAACTTCCACGGAGTGTGGGACTTGTACTGTCAGGGAGTGTCCTAATACTATGGAATCACTTTGTCTGATAGCTAGTGCTGTGGCTGCAACTGACTTAAGGCACGCAGGCAGAGCCTGGGCTACAGGATCTAATGTGCTCGAAAAATAAGCACAGGGCTTGTATTGTCCTGCTTGATCTTGTGTGAGAACAGATAATGCTGTACCTTCGCGTTCAGTGACGAAAAGTATAAAAGGCTTACTGTAGTTTGGTGTAGCTAGAACTGGAGCTTGGCATAGGGCTTTCTTTAACTCATTGAAACTAAGTGTATGTTCAGATGTCCAAGGGAGAACAGTCGATACGGCTGCCTCCTGTGTCGTTAACTGTATCAGTGGCTTGGCTAGAAATGCATACTGAGGAATCCATTGTCTGCAATAAGAAGTAAGGCCGATAAAAGCACGTACCTCCTTCTGGGTCTTTGGCTGAGGAAGACTCGCTATTAACTGGATACGGTCTGGTGTCAACTGCCTACCCCTCTTGGACAGTAAGTGTCCTAAGTAGACCACTTGCTGGACACAGAATTGAAGCTTCGAAGGGGACACCTTGTGCCCCATCTCGGCAAGGAAATACAAGACTGTAAGGGATGCTCGCTCGCAAGCACGTTCAGAACGGGCTGTGATCAGTAGATCATCGACATACTGGAGCAGGGCAGTGTCAGTTGGCATGTGAATGTTGTCTAGTTGTCTCTTGAGTGCTTGACTGTAAATACTAGGACTTTCTGTGAAACCTTGAGGAGCGCGTGTGAACATATAGCTCCTTCCATTTAAACAAAATCCGAAAAGAAACTGGCTGTCTGGATGAATGGGGACACTGAAAAACGCGTTCTTGAGGTCTATGACCGTAAAAAATGAGGCTTCGGAATCAATGGCTGTCAATAGGGAAGAGATATCTGGGACAACTGGGTACTGAGGAATAATACATTTGTTAAGCTCTCGAAGGTCAATCACTAATCGATATACTGGAGGTGCATTTGGATCAGTACGTTTCATGACAGGAATGATCGGAGAATTACATACATTGGAGTCAGTTTCTACAATTACTCCTTGAGCCATGAGCTCGTCAATAATTTTGGATAAGGCTGTTACAGCCTCAGGTGGCAATCTGTACTGTCTGATTCGTGGTAGGACTACACCTGGCTTGAGAGTCACACGATGGGGTGTGATTTGCATAAGGCCAACATCAGTTGGACCTTGCGCCCATAGATGCTGCGGAACATTAGACAATCTCGGATCAAAATCTCGTAATACATAGTGACCCTTGAAGTCACGTAGGAACAATCGTATTCCCTCTGGGGAACAGCATATAACTGCACCTAACTCTTTCAGTGTTTTAATGCCTAACAAATTCTCTGGACATGACTTAGTAAGTAACAGATCAGTAGTGCGGGACAATGGACCTACTTCTAGGGTAACTGGCTTTGATATTTCATTTACAATAGGCTTTCCTGAAAATCCAAGGGAAACATTTCTAGAGCCTGAGAGCGGAGCCCCTGGAACTTCGGCGTGGCTGATAGTGGTCCTACTTGCCCCTGTATCAATCAGAAACTTTCTGTCTTTCCCTAATACTTGACTGTGGACATAGGGACCTTCTTGATCTACAGGTATCTCGATGAGAGGCAAGCCTACCTCCCTCTCTAGGCTGTTTCATGAATACGGTTGATACTCTGGATATTCTGACTGAGCATACTGGTACATCTGCTGTGTAACATGCTGTGTTGCAGCGATGGGCTGCGGTACTGTAACTGTCTGTTGTGCATTCTGTGGTTGAGGAGTCTGTGTAACTTGTTCTTGTCTAGGCGGACGTGGTCTTTCTTTAGTCTTACCGGTAGCTATGTTGTGTTTCAGAACTGCACACTCGTTTATAAAATAACCTGGCTGTTTGCAATAATTGCAGTTTCCTTTAATGGGAGCTGCAGGGTGACTGGCTTGATTCGGACCCCTCTTCTGATTGTCTTGAGGAACAGATTGTGCAACTAGTACTTTCATTTTCGTGTCTTTCATACGTTTTCTCTCGTGGTCTTGCTCTTCTCTGATTCTATTCTGGTGATATTGAAGCATCTGTAACATCTGGGACGGGGTATTAGCTTGCCAGGTACTTTCGACTTTCAAAACTCGATTCTTAACTTGTGGACTTGAATTCTCGACTAGTTTAGTAACAAAAAGATGAGGGTATGACTCGCTACTCGTCTTGAGGCCACTGTTTATAATAAAACATTTTTCAAATCTAGAGTAAAAATCACTAGTGTCTTCGTCTTGTTTCTGTTTACATGCTGAGATTGCATCCCAGTCTTCCTTTTTAGTTGCTAATAGTCTGGGCAAAACTTGTATTAATAATTCTGGTAATTCTTTACATTTATCTCCAAGACCGGTACCTGGTACTCGTGCCTTATCTTCAGCTTCTAGGACTGTCCAATCGATCTTTTTCTCTCCCACCTCCCATTCTTTTTCTTTGAGTTTCTCATATACCCCTGCGGGCAACAAGACTTTTAACATTTTAATGATATCTGGATACGTGTATTCTCCCATACGGAGCATGTCTTTTAATTCTCGGTGGAACCCTGCTGGATCTTTGTCATGACAGGGAATTAATTTTTTCATCTCTAAGAGTTCCATCTTTGTGATAGGGGTGTAAACAAACACTCGTTGCATTTCACCATCGTCTGTCTTAACTGGATGCACTTCTCGTAACGGATTCTGTTTGTCTATGTAAAAGGGTTTACTTTCTGGGGGTGAGACATGAACAAAATGCGGGTTCAAAAACGTTCTGTATTTGTGGCGCTGTTCTAGAATGACACTAATTAAATCAGTACCTAAACCTTTCCATTTATACTTGAGTAACTCGTTCAGGACATCATGTAACGGACCTGGATCAGAATGTTGACCCTCATACAATGTAATGAGGTGCTGGATCATATACATACCCACCAGTCGTTGCTCGGCTGGGGGCATTTTCAGAAACATTTGTGCCACTATTTCGTCTGGAAAAGTGGTAGAATCAGTAATCCATCGGACTGCTGATCGGACTAGTTCTTGTTCATGCATAGTACTTAACTCGCTATAACCGATTCGTGATTTCAGAATGTGATCGGTAGCTTGAAATACTTGTTCTAGAGAACCTTGTTCTGGTGTTGGACGATGGAAAGTTGACTTGTGTTCTAGGCGTAAATGGCGATCTGGAAATCTAGATTTTCCTACATACGCTATTCTGGCGGGATTCTCGTCCTCTACCTCTTCTGTAGAAGAGTCATTTTCTTTCTCGTTTACTTGTGCTGCTTTCCGTTGTTCGTGTAACTTTATTATTTCTTTACGGATTTTCTTGTACATACTCTCTATACTACTGATAGTCCTGTGCTTACCCTCGGCTATATTATCACTCCACCTTGTCAGGATTTTCATTTCGGCCTGATCTTTAGTCGGGGAATCTTGTTCTCTTATTAGACAATTAATCAGGAATTTTAATAACATGAGCTGGATCTCAGCTTTCCTTTGGCACATAACGTCACTAATACTTTCTGGATCATTCCCTGTACGGATGAAACGATATATTCTGTCTAGATCTTCTTTCATATCTGGTAGGGTGACTAGATACTCGGTCACCTTTCTCACGCGTAATGAATATAAAACCATATTATCCTCGCCTGGGACTGGATCATAGCCACATTCGGTAAGGGCTTTTCTTATTTCTGCAACAGACTGATGTCTGGGCGTACGCTGTGACGCTTGTGCATGTAATTCGGTTAACGTTAAACGCTTGTGTGGCGGCGGGGTTCCTGGAGAACCTCCCCCTGCGGCCCCTAAACTAGAGTCGTCTACTGATGCTCTTCGTCCTGGCAGAGTGGGAAATGGAAATGCAGGCTGGACTTGTATGGCGGGCTGGACCGGGGGTACCGTAACAGGTACTCCGGTGTCTGGAGGAGCGGGAATTGCCTGATTTACAGGGACTGGCGGAACAGGATTTGCATATTCCGGGACCGTGTCGTCCAAATAGGACGAGATGAAAATATCAGCTGCGGTCGGTTTGTGACGTAGCTTAGTCGGAACTAATGGTGGCGGGAAATTACTGGATGCCTCCGGGGTTGCTTTTGGCAAGCCCTCGGCAAGAAGAGGATACATACCCTTGATGAGGGCATGCCTCTGTCTGTCTGACTGTTCTGTTTTAACTCGTTCACCTATCTCGATTAGTTCCCTTTCCTGGGCTCGTTCCAAGGATTCTCTACTTAGTTCTGACTTTCTGATTTCTTTTTCGGTTCTTTTATGAGATTCTTTGCGCCATAACTCGATGGCATCTTTCTGTGACTGTCTGGCTTTCTTTTTCCATAATGCTTCTTCTACTCTCATGATGCACTCGGCATCCCATGTACCCGATACGGGCCATCTATACTTTTCTTCTAACTGTTTGGTATACTCTACCCATAAATCTAGATATAGTATGGCACTTATGCCATGCTTTTGATACATAAAATGACCTGGACTGTCCCTAGGCGGGACAGGAACTGCTTCTTCTAGCAGACCCTTTCTAGTTTTTAACTGACGTAACCTCGAAAAGAGGGACATTGCAAACTTGAATCTGAACACAATACAATACACGAGGAACAATAACAATTGAGAAAACAATTCAGGCATACCACGACATTGAAAATACATTGAATAACATTATGAAGCAACAGTTCGGACAGAATACTACCTGGAACACTGAGAACAGAAACACATGAATTTCTCGAGAACGGAACAGACTAGAATTACTGGATGCGCTGCTGAAACAGCACGGAACATACCGGTCCCATAAAGGGACGCATCAAGACCCGTATCCACCTAGGTGAACACTTCGTTTCAGATCTGCGTACCCAGACCCATCGGACCAGAGACAATTTAGATTGACCCTGTCTAAATACTACCCCAGCAACGGTACTCACCGGGCAGCAAGAACGGAAAGCCTCGGACTGGACTGGACTGCTTCGACGCCGGACGGACGAACTTCGGACTTCTGTTACGGGTGGGCCTCCGGATACCTCGGACCTTGGACTCTCGGCTTGGGCTCTGGTCGGGACTCGCCGCGTTCCTCCACCGTCTCGTCTGGATGCTGGACCGCCTCCTCCGTCTCCTCCGTGGGCCTGAGGGATACTTAAAGCAGAAATATCTGCCGGTGCGCAGAAGAGTTCCGTCACGACTGCAGAGGGTCAGGGGGTCGGCGTGGCTTCACCGACGCGTGGGGAAAGGGCAAGTCCCTATTCGGGCGCCATTATGTGGTAAATAAATAAATAATACCTCTATTTTTGAATGGATAAATGAATAACAGATAGCTCAATAAATAAGAGTCAAGATTCGAGGTAGTAGGAGTTTTGCAGGTTTATTACAGCATAAAGGACAGGAACAGGACAACCTGCACAGGAATAGGATGGCAGGGCCTGACAGGGGGGCCCGACAGCTGCCGGGCAGGATCTGGGATGAGCGCGCTAACATTTAATAACAATACACGATCATATATACTAAAACAGTTGCATTACAATACATACGATAGGCGGAGCAGTGGGTGTGGTCAATAGCAGTCGCGAAAGATAAGGGTGAAAGTAGGTGTAACAGAGGCGTATACATAGACATGTGATGCAAACGTAACAGAATATGTCATGAATGGGGCGGAAACATGGAGGGGGCTACCTAAGGAGCCGGGACCTCTGACCTAATGGTGCGCGCAAACTGGCAATGACGTGTTACTAGAAGAAGCTGGGGGCTACGAACTCTGTGCTAGGAGCAGAGACTGAAGTCTGGAGAGTCAGGGCGACATGTACCTAAGCAGTATCTAGTATCTGATGTTTAGAGAACATGTTGATAGAATCCAAAAGTTATCGGGGTAAAGGCGAACAGACTCTAAGACTGGAGCATGCATTATTCTACATGTAGTGCGTGATGAAGAATACTAAATGACCATTAAATGCAGTATTTCTCTTACATGGAGACGTAAAGGCTAGACAATGACGGAAACTATTGATGCGGTTCAGTAGCTTAGGAATGCAGAGAAGGAGGGCTGGACTGATAACTAGAATCATAACATACTCTTGGCAGACTCAGAGGCAGAGCCAGGCTGAACCGGGCACTGTGAGGCAGGAAGTAAGTGAAGGGTCGAGGATACAGGTGGGGGCTGTATTCGCTCCTCAGCGAGGCTCAGGAGACAGGAGCTGAATCTGGTGTCCGGGCCCTTTTGAGTCCTAGAAACGGGGACTTTACAATGGAATAACGTGCACACTGAGAAACGTGGCAACGTAACTTTAAATAGGCCTGATATTCGTAGTATTCACGAGAACTGGAAACTGGCATACTAGAGATGGACACAGCTATAATTGCGTCTTTAATCGAACATGGGGAATACATATGCATATTAATCATGCACACATAACATATGATGGAGGACGCGTAGGGACACAGAACATGGCAAAATTTACTTTTCCACACAGGGATGAGAAATTGTAAGAAAATGATTCAACTTTTAACCTTTACTGTCTCATAGACGTAGGTTAAAAACGGCCTCCCTTTCACCCCTTACAGCCGTCCCTGTCCTCCAAAATGTATTTAAGAATTTTGAAATGTGTTCAAAACTGACTCCAATTTGGGGAGTGGCCGTACACCGAGAAAGAGAAATTGTAAGAAAATGATTCAACTTTTAACCTTTACTGTCTCATAGACGTAGGTTAAAAACGGCCTCCCTTTCACCCCTTACAGCCGTCCCTATCCTCCAAAATGTATTTAAGAATTTTGAAATGTGTTCAAAACTGACTCCAGTTTTGGGAGTGGCCGTACACCGAGAAAGATGGCAGCAAACAAAGGTCACAAAGTTAATAAACAATTTTAATGCTGGCGCAGAGGCAATAGTGTATGGTCCAATCCTGAATGTCTTACGGCAAATAGCTACGTAAATTCTTTTTTTGATTCTCTGTAGGTCAGGGATGAGAAATTGTAAGAAAATGATTCAACTTTTAACCTTTACTGTCTCATAGACGTAGGTTAAAAACGGCCTCCCTTTCACCCCTTACAGCCATCCCTGTCCTCCAAAATGTATTTAAGAATTTTGAAATGTGTTCAAAACTGACTCCAATTTGGGGAGTGGCCGTACACCGAGAAAGAGAAATTGTAAGAAAATGATTCAACTTTTAACCTTTACTGTCTCATAGACGTAGGTTAAAAACGGCCTCCCTTTCACCCCTTACAGCTGTCCCTGTCCTCCAAAATGTATTTAAGAATTTTGAAATGTGTTAAAACTGACTCCAATTTGGGGAGTGGCCGTACACCGAGAAAGATGGCAGCAAACTAAGGTCACAAAGTTAATAAACAATTTTAATGCTGGAGCGGAGGCAATAGTGTATGGTCCAATCCTGAATCTCTTACGGCAAATAGCTACGTAAATTCTTTTTTCGATTCTCTGTAGGTCAGGGATGAGAAATTGTAAGAAAATGATTCAACTTTTAACCTTTACTGTCTCATAGAGGTAGGTTAAAAACGGCCTCCCTTTCACCCCTTACAGCCGTCCCTGTCCTCCAAAATGTATTTAAGAATTTTGAAATGTGTTCAAAACTGACTCCAATTTGGGGAGTGGGCGTACACCGAGAAAGAGAAATTGTAAGAAAATGATTCAACTTTTAACCTTTACTGTCTCATAGACGTAGGTTAAAAACGGCCTCCCTTTCACCCCTTACAGCCGTCCCTGTCCTCCAAAATGTATTTAAGAATTTTGAAATGTGTTCAAAACTGACTCCAATTTGGGGAGTGGCCGTACACCGAGAAAGATGGCAGCAAACAAAGGTCACAAAGTTAATAAACAATTTTAATGCTGGCGCAGAGGCAATAGTGTATGGTCCAATCCTGAATGTCTTACGGCAAATAGCTACGTAAATTCTTTTTTCGATTCTCTGTAGGTCAGGGATGAGAAATTGTAAGAAAATGATTCAACTTTTAACCTTTACTGTCTCATAGACGTAGGTTAAAAACGGCCTCCCTTTTACCCCTTACAGCCGTCCCTGTCCTCCAAAATGTATTTAAGAATTTTGAAATGTGTTCAAAACTGACTCCAATTTGGGGAGCGGCCGTACACCGAGAAAGAGAAATTGTAAGAAAATGATTCAACTTTTAACCTTTACTGTCTCATAGACGTAGGTTAAAAACGGCCTCCCTTTCACCCCTTACAGCCGTCCCTGTCCTCCAAAATGTATTTAAGAATTTTGAAATGTGTTCAAAACTGACTCCAATTTGGGGAGTGGCCGTACACCGAGAAAGATGGCAGCAAACTAAGATCACAAAGTTAATAAACAATTTTAATGCTGGAGCAGAGGCAATAGTGTATGGTCCAATTCTGAATCTCTTACGGCAAATAGCTACGTAAATTCTTTTTTCGATTCTCTGTAGGTCAGGGATGAGAAATTGTAAGAAAATGATTCAACTTTTAACCTTTACTGTCTCATAGACGTAGGTTAAAAACGGCCTCCCTTTCACCCCTTACAGCCGTCCCTGTCCTCCAAAATGTATTTAAGAATTTTGAAATGTGTTCAAAACTGACTCCAATTTGGGGAGTGGCCGTACACCGAGAAAGAGAAATTGTAAGAAAATGATTCAACTTTTAACCTTTACTGTCTCATAGACGTAGGTTAAAAACGGCCTCCCTTTCACCCCTTACAGCCGTCCCTATCCTCCAAAATGTATTTAAGAATTTTGAAATGTGTTCAAAACTGACTCCAATTTGGGGAGTGGCCATACACCGAGAAAGATGGCAGCAAACTAAGGTCACAAAGTTAATAAACAATTTTAATGCTGGAGCAGAGGCAATAGTGTATGGTCCAATCCTGAATGTCTTACGGCAAATAGCTACGTAAATTCTTTTTTCGATTCTCTGTAGGTCAGGGATGAGAAATTGTATGAAAATTATTCAACTTTTAACCTTTACTGTCTCATAGACGTAGGTTAAAAACGGCCTCCCTTTCACCCCTTACAGACGTCCCTGTCCTCCAAAACGTATTTAAGAATTTTGAAATGTGTTCAAAACTGACTCCAATTTGGGGAGTGGCCGTACACCGAGAAAGAGAAATTGTAAGAAAATGATTCAACTTTTAACCTTTACTGTCTCATAGACGTAGGTTAAAAACGGCCTCCCTTTCACCCCTTACAGCCGTCCCTATCCTCCAAAATGTATTTAAGAATTTTGAAATGTGTTCAAAACTGACTCCAATTTGGGGAGTGGCCGTACACCGAGAAAGATGGCAGCAAACTAAGGTCACAAAGTTAATAAACAATTTTAATGCTGGCGCAGAGGCAATAGTGTATGGTCCAATCCTGAATGTCTTACGGCAAATAGCTACGTAAATTCTTTTTTCGATTCTCTGTAGGTCAGGGATGAGAAATTGTAAGAAAATGATTCAACTTTTAACCTTTACTGTCTCATAGACGTAGGTTAAAAACGGCCTCCCTTTCACCCCTTACAGCCGTCCCTGTCCTCCAAAATGTATTTAAGAATTTTGAAATGTGTTCAAAACTGACTCCAATTTGGGGAGTGGCCGTACACCGAGAAAGAGAAATTGTAAGAAAATGATTCAACTTTTAACCTTTACTGTTTCATAGACGTAGGTTAAAAACGGCCTCCCTTTCACCCCTTACAGCCGTCCCTGTCCTCCAAAATGTATTTAAGAAGTTTGAAATGTGTTCAAAACTGACTCCAATTTGGGGAGTGGCAGTACACAGAGAAAGAGAAATTGTAAGAAAATGATTCAACTTTTAACCTTTACTGTCTCATAGACGTAGGTTAAAAACGGCCTCCCTTTCACCCCTTACAGCCGTCCCTGTCCTCCAAAATGTATTTAAGAATTTTGAAATGTGTTCAAAACTGACTCCAATTTGGGGAGTGGCCATACACCGAGAAAGATGGCAGCAAACTAAGGTCACAAAGTTAATAAACAATTTTAATGCTGGAGCAGAGGCAATAGTGTATGGTCCAATCCTGAATCTCTTACGGCAAATAGCTACGTAAATTCTTTTTTCGATTCTCTGTAGGTCAGGGATGAGAAATTGTAAGAAAATGATTCAACTTTTAACCTTTACTGTCTCATAGACGTAGGTTAAAAACGGCCTCCCTTTCACCCCTTACAGCCGTCCCTGTCCTCCAAAATGTATTTAAGAATTTTGAAATGTGTTCAAAACTGACTCCAATTTGGGGAGTGGCCGTACACCGAGAAAGAGAAATTGTAAGAATATGATTAAACTTTTAACCTTTACTGTCTCATAGACGTAGGTTAAAAACGGCCTCCCTTTCACCCCTTACAGCCGTCCCTATCCTCCAAAATGTATTTAAGAATTTTGAAATGTGTTCAAAACTGACTCCAATTTGGGGAGTGGCCGTACACCGAGAAAGATGGCAGCAAACTAAGGTCACAAAGTTAATAAACAATTTTAATGCTGGAGCAGAGGCAATAGTGTATGGTCCAATCCTGAATGTCTTACGGCAAATAGCTACGTAAATTCTTTTTTCGATTCTCTGTAGGTCAGGGATGAGAAATTGTAAGAAAATGATTCAACTTTTAACCTTTACTGTCTCATAGACGTAGGTTAAAAACGGCCTCCCTTTCACCCCTTACAGCCGTCCCTGTCCTCCAAAATGTATTTAAGAATTTTGAAATGTGTTCAAAACTGACTCCAATTTGGGGAGTGGCCGTACACCGAGAAAGATGGCAGCAAACTAAGGTCACAAAGTTAATAAACAATTTTAATGCTGGCGCAGAGGCAATAGTGTATGGTCCAATCCTGAATGTCTTATGGCAAATAGCTACGTAAATTCTTTTTTCGATTCTCTGTAGGTCAGGGATGAGAAATTGTAATAAAATGATTCAACTTTTAACCTTTACTGTCTCATAGACGTAGGTTAAAAACGGCCTCCCTTTCACCCCTTACAGCCGTCCCTGTCCTCCAAAATGTATTTAAGAATTTTGAAATGTGTTCAAAACTGACTCCAATTTGGGGAGTGGCCGTACACCGAGAAAGAGAAATTGTAAGAATATGATTAAACTTTTAACCTTTACTGTCTCATAGACGTAGGTTAAAAACGGCCTCCCTTTCACCCCTTACAGCCGTCCCTATCCTCCAAAATGTATTTAAGAATTTTGAAATGTGTTCAAAACTGACTCCAATTTGGGGAGTGGCCATACACCGAGAAAGATGGCAGCAAACTAAGGTCACAAAGTTAATAAACAGTTTTAATGCTGGCGCAGAGGCAATAGTGTATGTTCCAATCCTGAATGTCTTATGGCAAATAGCTACGTAAATTCTTTTTTCGATTCTCTGTAGGTCAGGGATGAGAAATTGTAATAAAATGATTCAACTTTTAACCTTTACTGTCTCATAGACGTAGGTTAAAAACGGCCTCCCTTTCACCCCTTACAGCCGTCCCTGTCCTCCAAAATGTATTTAAGAATTTTGAAATGTGTTCAAAACTGACTCCAATTTGGGGAGTGGCCGTACACCGAGAAAGATGGCAGCAAACAAAGGTCACAAAGTTAATAAACAATTTTAATGCTGGCGCAGAGGCAATAGTGTATGGTCCAATCCTGAATGTCTTACGGCAAATAGCTACGTAAATTCTTTTTTCGATTCTCTGTAGGTCAGGGATGAGAAATTGTAAGAAAATGATTCAACTTTTAACCTTTACTGTCTCATAGACGTAGGTTAAAAACGGCCTCCCTTTCACCCCTTACAGCCGTCCCTGTCCTCCAAAATGTATTTAAGAATTTTGAAATGTGTTCAAAACTGACTCCAATTTGGGGAGTGGCCGTACACCGAGAAAGAGAAATTGTAAGAAAATGATTCAACTTTTAACCTTTACTGTCTCATAGACGTAGGTTAAAAACGGCCTCCCTTTCACCCCTTACAGCCGTCCCTGTCCTCCAAAATGTATTTAAGAATTTTGAAATGTGTTCAAAACTGACTCCAATTTGGGGAGTGGCCGTACACCGAGAAAGATGGCAGCAAACTAAGATCACAAAGTTAATAAACAATTTTAATGCTGGAGCAGAGGCAATAGTGTATGGTCCAATTCTGAATCTCTTACGGCAAATAGCTACGTAAATTCTTTTTTCGATTCTCTGTAGGTCAGGGATGAGAAATTGTAAGAAAATGATTCAACTTTTAACCTTTACTGTCTCATAGACGTAGGTTAAAAACGGCCTCCCTTTCACCCCTTAAAGCCGTCCCTGTCCTCCAAAATGTATTTAAGAATTTTGAAATGTGTTAAAACTGACTCCAATTTGGGGAGTGGCCGTACACCGAGAAAGAGAAATTGTAAGAAAATGATTCAACTTTTAACCTTTACTGTCTCATAGACGTAGGTTAAAAACGGCCTCCCTTTCACCCCTTACAGCCGTCCCTGTCCTCCAAAATGTATTTAAGAATTTTGAAATGTGTTAAAACTGACTCCAATTTGGGGAGTGGCCGTACACCGAGAAAGATGGCAGCAAACTAAGGTCACAAAGTTAATAAACAATTTTAATGCTGGAGCGGAGGCAATAGTGTATGGTCCAATCCTGAATCTCTTACGGCAAATAGCTACGTAAATTCTTTTTTCGATTCTCTGTAGGTCAGGGATGAGAAATTGTAAGAAAATGATTCAACTTTTAACCTTTACTGTCTCATAGACGTAGGTTAAAAACGGCCTCCCTTTCACCCCTTACAGCCGTCCCTGTCCTCCAAAATGTATTTAAGAATTTTGAAATGTGTTCAAAACTGACTCCAATTTGGGGAGTGGCCGTACACCGAGAAAGAGAAATTGTAAGAAAATGATTCAACTTTTAACCTTTACTGTCTCATAGACATAGGTTAAAAACGGCCTCCCTTTCACCCCTTACAGCTGTCCCTATCCTCCAAAATGTATTTAAGAATTTTGAAATGTGTTCAAAACTGACTCCAATTTGGGGAGTGGCCGTACACCAAGAAAGATGGCAGCAAACTAAGGTCACAAAGTTAATAAACAATTTTAATGCTGGAGCAGAGGCAATAGTGTATGGTCCAATCCTGAATGTCTTACGGCAAATAGCTACGTAAATTCTTTTTTCGATTCTCTGTAGGTCAGGGATGAGAAATTGTAAGAAAATGATTCAACT